>NC_138909.1:0-1200000 GCF_965231255.1 Vanellus vanellus
TTTAGAGTCTAAAATCCTTTACGTAACAGAGTACATCTAGGGGTTTATTTCAAACTCCTCCTATGTAAAGCAATGAATATTCATTTATTAAGAGAGACTAAAGTGTGAGATTTTTCTTTATTTCAATGCCTCACGCCCATATTTACGGGTTTTCAAGTTTGCTAATCCCTGCCCCCCCCCCTTCCCCCCCCCGAATTTTCAGACATCTTGGGGCTGCGATCCGCCTCTTTTCAGGCGACCCGCATGTGACCCCCCCCCCCTCCCCCACTCACCTGCTTGCCCACCCCATCACCGCAGCCTCTTCCCTGGGGCCCCTGGGCTGCCCCAAACGATGTCATCATCACACACACACACACACCCCCACGCCCTTTTTATCTCCACCCCCCAAAAAGGCACAAAGCCAGCGGACCCAGGGCTGGCCCCGTCCCCTCGGGGCGCGCAGCCACCGGCAGGCAAACCTGGTGTGGGATCATTACTGGAGGTGACTTAGAAATCAAGGTAATGTCCCATTTTGAAGAAAAGTGCAGCGTGGAGGAAACTCTCCGGGGCAGAGCGCAGCTGCTGTGCAAAGGATGCGTTTCACAAAGGTCCCCGAGGCAACCTTAGATGTTGACGACATTGGGGGAGTCCGGTGCGCCAACCCGAAGGAAAAACAGTGCGGCGGATGGAGCGGAGTGGAGATGCCGCGGCCAAACTCTGCGATCAAATGGGAACTTGAGGGTCAAATGGAACCCCTGAAGGTCTTACGGAACTGATAAGCTGCCTATTTGTTACCCTGAGCCAACCATCTGTCATTTTGGACAAAATGCTATCCTTTGGGTGAACTTTGCTCATTATGATGTCATTATAATACCAAAACACACCTCCATCCCAAAAGCTACCCGCCTCCAAGGTGCGACCGCTCCTCACGGAGTCCACGCTCTGAATTTTTCGTAGTCTATACCTTTAGAAGCCAAGCGAGAGAATTTTACACCAATCATAACACAAGTAGCTATGACTAGAGTCCATCAAGCTCCACCTGAAAGGTAAAAAAAAAACCAACAAAACAGTATGAAAATAGCGTCAGAGAGGAGGGATGTCAGGGAAGATACCAACGTGGGCAGGGAAATGCTGGGGCTGACCACCTGTGACTGCTGGGATCCGTCGACGGGCTGAGCCTCTCCTCCCCCCCACAAGGACGCTCGTGGGGAAGATCGGAACACTCGGCTACGCCGAGTGCTTCCCCGGGAAACTTAGAAATCTCAATAGAGTTAGTTTAGAACTCAGCGCATTTGTAGCCAGGCTGTATTACTAACACCTTTAGTATTCACACGGGCTTTGCAGACAGTCACTATCACCGGCACTCCAAAAGAACTTGTGCCTCTGTTGCTTCAATAAACGACACTTTTCACCAATCTAGCCACGAGAGTTCCCAGTGAACGCCACCCAAATCCTTACGTGTGGCCGTGCTGGTTCACGGGACGCCGCTTATTCCGATTGTGTGCGGTGCTATTAGTGCCTCCGTAATCGTGATAGTTCAATAGTACATACTGAACGCCACCGGACTTTTAACGCCGAATTGGACATTGCTCAGAATCTAAGCCTCGCCGCCCCCAGGCCCTCTCATACAGGCTGGAACGCAAAGGGCTTTCTTGTCTGCCAAATTACTTTGCCCTTTAACACAACACCTGGGCGGGGAGGGGGGGGTCTACTGAGCGTCGCCAGACCCCTACGGCGAGACACCCGAAACACAAAAAGCCCCAATTACGTTTCAGCAGATTAACAAAGAGCACAGAAGAAAGCTCAGGAATTCCCTCACACCGAGGGACGGGACAGCAGCTGAGCTACAGCGACCGGGACTCTTCCAGTCAGTAGGAAGACTAATTGGTGCCATTCTGAGCACGACAGTAAACCCTCGGGCTGGCCCTGGGAAACCCCTCCTCCCTTCCTCACGGCGATGCCGCGGGGACCTCCCCCTGCCAGGCTGCCGCACAGGGCTGGGCCGTGACCAGAATCGACGCCATGGACCCCCCCCCCCCCTCAAACAGCTACAGCCCTCGCGCCGCCGCTGCTGCACACCTTGCTGGGTCAGAACAGCCGAAAGGGAAGGGTAAAACTCTGAAGGGGGCAATGAACAAAGCTCAGTCCTTCACTCCATGCTGAAGAGGTGCACGTACGCTTTGAGACCTCTCTCTCTCGCTCTCCAATAATAATACTTCTACCATAAAAGTATTTGACTTTCCTTGGGCACTAAATGAACTTGCCCGGCTGTCAATCCATACCATTAAACCATCCATATCCAGAATACACAGCTATCGTTTGACTCGGGGGAGTTTGGGTGCCCCACGATTAGCGGGGACGCCTGGCCGGCTGCCCCGCCCAGGAGAGATGCTGCCGAACCGCCGGGGAAAGGCGCCCCTGACAGCCAGACAGTAATCAAGAACTTCAGAGCGCTCTGTCTAAAGATTGGCAATAAAACCCCGCTGACGTTCAGTAGCCTCTTTTTAAATGTTTCCTTTTTTTACATTTAAAAAAAAAAAAAAGGCCCCTGTCTTTGAAGATTTTGAACAAATACCTAACTGCTTAAGCACAGCTAATAAATTGCTACAGCCAGTTGGCAGTTGCAGTTTAAACAAAACAAGTCAGTTTGTAAATTACACGATTGTAACCTTTTTTAAAGTGTCATTTCTAATAGAAAAATCAGCAAGATAAATAATCCCCCATATGTTTTACTTTTGGAAGGGGGGGGGGGGGGGGGGAAATCAAACCTCCAGGGCCGCAATCCATAAGGCTACCAAAAAGGACCAGCAGATGGGTTAAAGCTTTGGCTGTGCTGAACATGCAGAGGAACGTGTTTTGATGATGTCTGGCCTGTTACGACTGAGAACCCAAAGACCGGCAATGCCGCCAAATTTGGAACATGGGCTGTGCTTGGGCCTTTGGAAGGAAGTGGACCTTTTTTTTTTTTTAAACATTGTTTAAAAGAGAGTGCAAAGTCTTGTTACCGATGGCTTCTACTGTCAAGTACATCGCCTCTCAAAATCCGCTCCGATGGGAAGTTTATAAAATGCAACTGCTTCAAATGAGAAGCGTTTCCACTGAGGAAAATCTCTTTCCAATTGAAGTCAAAATTACACACTGTAGGTTACGGAAAAAGGACGTTATGGCTCACCGACAACACATCAGGACTCGCCGTCACCACTTACAAGACTGCAATGCTCCTTGGCAAAGCCTGGAAAACACGCAGGAGGCACCCCGCTTTGTCCCAGTCTCTTCTCTCACCCTCAGCTGCCTTGCGTACAGAGGCTCGTACCTCAGTAAGTTTTTCCGCTACTACTGGAAGGTAGTTTAAAAACTTGTGGCCTGAAAAAGCATAAAGCTTTTACCACGAAAACAAAGTCTCTTTCTTCGGAACATCTGAACCCTTGCGAACGCTTTCTTCCCTCTTTTAGTGCAACATTATTTTCAGCATGCCAGTTAATGGTAAGCACACATGAAGAGATTATGCTTTCGGGAGGAGAAAATAAGCGGAGGGAAGCAAGCTTTGCATGGGCGCAATGTGCTCCAGGACACACCTTCTTTTTAGTATTCGTCTTCAAATAGTTCATCAAAAAGCTACGGGAGGGGAGTGGGCACATCCTTCACGTTGGCTTCAAAGCCCACACGACGAGGACCGTAGGAAAAAAGCAGACGCAAATGGGAGACGTACCTCGTCCTCGCAGACCACTCTGGATCCTTTCCCTCTGTCCCGTACCGTCACGGCAGAAGAAAGGGCGACCGCAGAGAAAGGCTGCAGAGAAAGACAATCTGTCGAGAGAGGAAAAAAAAACTTTCGCGTAAAGCCGGGGAAGAATCTCAAGCTGCCTTCTTCCCTGAAGGTTTGCCTAGACGACAGCTGGGTGGAGGAAAGAGTACTCGGCATCACCTTTGGGACGCTTCTTGGGGCAGGCCACGAGAGCTCTTGCATTTTTCAGACCACCCTGCCTTTCGTTGACTCACCGGCAGCTTCAGTCGCACTAGAGCCACCTTCCCGGCTGCACGCAGGTGACAGACACGGACAGGCACGTTTTCTCAAGCCTACGTACAGCCAAGGTTTCCTCACCCTAGACGGACCAAGGTGAACATTTTTGTTACGGGGTACAGCAACCCACTGGCCCGCTGAACCGCCTCCTTCCGAAGAGGCAATGATTTTTTTCCAGGCCCGTTCTCCAGACGGTCACGAGCTTTTAAAACTGCCGTTGCGCTACCAAACCTGCTCAGGGGCCCTGCCAGCTTTCGACTGCCCTCCGCCTTACCGGGCACACGCTCTCTGCCGTCTCCCAAACGCAGGAGTACGGCACGCGCCCAGACGCCAGCGCAACCCTGCCGGTGCCCATGCGCACCTCGCTCTTCGCACAAGCAGCCCCCGAGCATCCCTGCGAGCGCAGCCGCACGCGCAGGATCACCTTCACCGATGCTGATTTCAGGGGATGCCATTGCTGAAGCTTTAAACTGAAAACCGCCTCCTGACACTCGGCCACAGCAGAAGTCATCCATAACGAGAACTCCACAAACACGCAGCAAGGCAAATTGCAAACCCGCAGCAGCAGCGATATTTAGACCGGGAACACGGGAGAAAAATCAAACAGCTTCATCTCGTGCGCACAGGAAAGCCGCGGACAGACAAGAGGGTCTGCCTATTTTCTGTAAGGGCCGAGAACGCTTTCTCCTTCCCTTCCAAAACCCCTCTGTTAGGTCTAAACATCTGTTACGGTTTGAGAGACCCGTAACCATTTACTGCCGTTAAGACAATTCGTTCTATCACCCGATGACCTCTCCCCACCCGGGAGGCAAACTATGAACAGATTTAATAGAGTAGGATTCCATAAACAACATTAATAGCACTAAAGAACCAATATTGATCCCGATACCCATACAGAATACGCAAAGATTAGACTCAGCCCATTCTATTCGTAGGAAGCTGCACGACGGCCTCCTGAAATCGGGGGTCCCACGGCACCAGACCCCCACCTCCGGGGAGGCTCCACGCACCTTGCCCACCCCCTGCTTTTTCCCCGCAGCCCCCAACGCCTTCCCGCCCCTCTCTGCCTTCCCCCCCCCCCCCTCCCCCAGCCCCTGCGAAACCAGCCGGACTGGAATCCGCTCTTGGCCCCCAAACCCGCTCATTTAGTGCCCCTTTCTGAGCCCCGAACCCCAGCTGCTGGGCCCCTTCTCAAGCCCCAAAAACGCAGGGCTGCACTCCTACTCCTCAGTCCCAAACCACACAACTCCGTCTCTTCCCGAACCCCCAAACCAGCCCCGGGAGCCTGCTTTCCAGCCCCCGGGGCAGAAGACCTGCTCTCCGTCTCGGGCCCCAAACCGCCTCACCTCCTCTGCTTCCTCACCCCCCTCCGCAGCCCCCGCGGGCCCCAGACAGTCCCGCTCCGAGCCTACAGCGCCCCCCCTCAGGCCCACCGTTCCCCCAGCCTCACTCAAGGCCCCCGTGCAGCGCCCCTCCCCCCACCCCACCCCCCCCCGGCACCCCTCAGGGCCCTCTACAGCCCCCCCCGCCATGTTCCTCCCGCATCGCCGCCCACCGCTCACCTTGACGCGCTCCAGCTGCCTCACGACGGCCTCGCGGCGAGCCCGCGGCACGGCCCGGCACAGGACCCGCACGCCGAGCTGCGCTTTCCTCCCGCGCCGCCCCGCTCCCATTTCGAACCGGGCGCCATTTCCCCCCCGCCCCCTCGGCTTCCGGAGCCTCCCGGCCCTCTCACGCCGCGCGCCCATTGGCCGTCGCCCGCACCCCTCCTTGGCAGGCCCCGCCCCATTGGCTCGGCCCTGCCGTCAATCCCCGCCGCGCCCCACCCCGGCGAGGCAGCCCGACCAATCGGAGCGCGGCTCCAGCGCTGTGATTGGCCGCTGCCTCCCGCCCATCCGCCCGGCACCGGTTGCCATGGTGAAGAGGCAGCGGCGGCGGACAAGCATCATGACAACAAGAGATAGAAAGGCAGAGACCGTGAGGAGCACAGGGCGCTCGGAAAAGAAAAAGGGGTAAAAGGAGCCCTGCAGAGAGACGGAGGATTTAAAAACGGAGCAGCACAAGAGGTCAGAGAGACGAAGAGAGGAATAGGAAGGAGGACGGGGACAGCGAGATACAGAATGGAAAGAAACAGCGACAGCGAGCAAGACCGAGGGACAGAGAGAGAAAGAGAAGGAAGGAAGGAAGGAAGGAGAGAGAGAGAGGAAGGCAGGGACACGGAGCGGCACGTACAGACGCAGAGAGGAAAAGAACCCCGGGGAACAGGCCAGAGCAGTTGTCGGGGAAAAGGGAGGGATGCAGATCCGGACAGAGAGAGGGAAAAGGAAAAAACAGCAACGGGTGCAGGACACAGACGGGGGGGGAATAAGGAGAGGGAGCAGGACAGAAGAACAGGGGCCTTCAAAAGTCACCTTGTTGCTGAAAAACCCTGGCCTGAGCCCAACCTCCCTCCTAACATTGGTGATAAACGTCGCCTCGCAGAGTGGCCGGGACCGGGGCGGGGAGGGGGGAAATCTCCCATGTGGGTTTTTGAAATTAAAACTTAACATAAATAATTTACTATCTCAACATTAAATACAACCTGGAATCAAAATAGTCACACGTATAAGGTTAGACACATTCAGAAACTAACACTCATTCCACCTCCACTCATTCCACCCCTCGCTCGGAACATAGCCATTTCGCCACCCGCCCGCCACAACAGTGGATCACCCCAATTCTAGAGCCGTCCCTGAAACTGCCTCACCGTGCACCTCAAATCAACATCGCCGCTCCACTCGATTCCAAAGGAACAACGGCCTTCATAACCACCAGCTGAGGAAGACGCTTCGCCAGCTGCGTCCCTCCCGCTCCTTCTTCGCTTTGATTTGTACGTTCCGGCACAGCTCGCTCGAGGCTTTTCTGTGGGGATCCACATCACCCTGCGGCACCTGCAAAAGGTGGCACACAAGGCACTCCGGAGCCGGCGTGCCAATCGCTACCGGCTCCCCCCAAACACAGCCCATACAACCTCCACCCAAACGGGCCGTGTTCATCAACAGATCACCACCCCACACGTGGGCCATTCCACCCCAACCGGACTTGCTACACGCACAGGCGAAGCGGCTCCACTTCCAACACACGCACGCGGACGCGCTCTACAAACACGACCTAAGGATGCAGAATACCACACAGGGTAGAGTTAGTGCCAGACCAAAGGACGCAGCCTGACGGTACGCACAACACTGCCGAGGCCGCGCGGCGCAGACCCTCCGGCGTGGCTTGCCGTGCGAGAACGCCACAGCTCTGGATGAAAGATGGGCCATGAAGCCACAATGACCGATGGAGACAAAATCCTGGGAAAGACTTAAGGCTACGATGACCCAGGGAAGAAACCTCTGCAAGAACGCTCGAGAAAGAGAGTCATCACCAAAACACCCACATCCCCACAAAAAACAAGCCAAAAAAATCCCACCCCGACGGAGCTGGGGGGAAAGCAGTGGAAGGGAAGACCGGCAGCCGCAACATTAAGCGACATTTGACTTTAACGCTGACCACGTACTTCAGAGACTCTCCAAGTCTACATCTCAATCCGCAGAACAACCAGTCCTTTTCTGGAAGGACAAACTTTTTTGACTTAAAAAAATGACATAAAAATCAAGCAAAACATCAGTTTCCATCACGTTTCATTCATTACGTTTCCACTGGCACCTAGGTGCTCCAAAGTTAACCATACTCACACCACAGTCTCCTAACAATTCAGTTATGCAGGGAAAGAGAAAAGGCTATTTCCAACTTGCCCATATAATTAGCATGAACAAACAGAAGGGAAACACCGGACCCTAAAGAAGGTATCGGGCAGCTCTTAATTTGTCCGAGAGGAAAGGTGGCTCTGACCCCAAAAGAAGACATTCCTAACTACCCAGGCACCAATTCGGGAAGGAGGCACGCTCTGCTAACCGCAATTCTGCATCAGCTTTTCCACGCTGGCAGCAAATTTGCGTTTTCTGCCCGTCTGACGCGGAGTACCTGTAGCGCCCCTGAACTCGCAAACGTTTCTCCCCGCTCCCCCAGCCCCACGCCTGCCCTCACCTGAGCAGCCATCGGAATCAACCCCGCAGGATTTTCTTCCTGGGGCGCACAAGGGGACACCGGGAAAAGAGGAGGCGAGAAACGACCTTGTTTGTCACAGCCAGACAACGGGCACAAGCTGGGGGACCCCCACCCCTCCTCTGCTCTCGGGAGCGGGGCCCAGACAAGGAGTCTTGCCAGAAGTCTTGCCTCTGGCTAATGCACGGTCCGGACAGAGGACACCCCATCTCCCTCCAGCTCCTGCTTGCCAAGCTCTGGCTAACTGAAGCCCCAGCTCTGCACTGAAGCTCCAGCTGATTTCAACTCCTCCTTCCCAGCTCCAGCTATTTGTACCAGGCTGGGCTGCTGATGAGGTCGTTAACTAATCGGTGTCCTGACTTGAGTGTTAGGGTTAAACGCCATGGCTTTACACAGTGTAAATATCAATAAGCTTCTATGATTAATTACTTAATAACTATACTAAGCAATGTCCAAAGAAGAGCTGGAGTCAAAGAGGAGAGGCGTGCCGGGTCTGAAAAGCGCCTTTCCCCCCAGAGAGCCCCGCAGACACCGAGTTCAGCTGGCTGCACGACGGCCTCCTGAAATCGGGGGTCCCACGGCACCAGACCCCCACCTCCGGGGAGGCTCCACGCACCTTGCCCACCCCCTGCTTTTTCCCCGCAGCCCCCAACGCCTTCCCGCCCCTCTCTGCCTCCCCCCCCCCCTCCCCCAGCCCCTGCGAAACCAGCCGGACTGGAATCCGCTCTTGGCCCCCAAACCCGCTCATTTAGTGCCCCTTTCTGAGCCCCGAACCCCAGCTGCTGGGCCCCTTCTCAAGCCCCAAAAACGCAGGGCTGCACTCCTACTCCTCAGTCCCAAACCACACAACTCCGTCTCTTCCCGAACCCCCAAACCAGCCCCGGGAGCCTGCTTTCCAGCCCGCGGGGCAGAAGACCTGCTCTCCGTCTCGGGCCCCAAACCGCCTCACCTCCTCTGCTTCCTCACCCCCCTCCGCAGCCCCCGCGGGCCACGCTGAGGGCCGGGCCGAGCGCAGCCACCCCACAGCCCGACACCCCCAGGGCCCACAGGCACTTTTGGGCAGTGCTGGGCAAGTGCGGAGGGCCCGACCCCACCGCGCTGCGGGGAGGCGCCAGCACGGCCCGGGCGTCGCTTCTCTATCGCCCTTTCGGCCTTTATTTCTCCGGCACCGCCAGTCCCGTACCCCAAACCCCCCAGGCCCAAGGCACCCCGCGGCGAGCCGGGCCCAGACAGTCCCGCTCTGAGCCTACAGTGCCCCCCCTCCCGTTCCCCCAGCCTCCCTCAAGGCCCCCGTGCAGCGCCGCTCGTCGCCCTCCCCCGCCCGGGCCCTCTACAGCCCCCCCGGCGTGTTTCCTCAGGGGCCCCTCAGGCCTTCCCGCATCGCTGCCCACCGCCCGCCGGCCGGCCCCCGCTCACCTTGACGCGCTCTCAGCTGCCTCACGACGGCCTCGCGGCGAGCCCGCAGGCCCAGCCCGGCTGGCCACAGGACCCGCCCGCCGGGCTGTGCTTTTCCCCCGAGCCGCCCCGCTCCCATTTCGAACCGGGCGCCATTTTCTCCCGCCCCCTCGGCTTCCGGAGCGCCCCGGCCCGCCCACGCCGCGCATCCATTGGACGCCGTCCGCATCGCTCCTTGAGAGCCCCCTCTCCATTGGCTCGGCCCTGCCGTCAATCCCCCCGCGCCCCACCCCGGCGAGGCAGTCCGACCAATCGGAGCGCGGCTCCCGCACTGTGATTGGCCCGCACCCCCGCCTATCCGGCCTGGAGCGGTTACCATGGTGAAGAGGCAGCGGCGCCGCGCGAGGCCGTTGCCGGGGCGACGGGCCGGTGCGGCCGCGCCTGCGCGGCGCTTAAAGGGGGGGGGGGGGGGGGGGGCGGATTTACCAATCCCCGGCTTTTTCTTCTTCAGAACTGGATGGATTTGCGTGCGACGGCGCAAAATAAAACCGTTGCGCCTTCGTCCCCTCTTGCCTTCCGTCAGCTCTCGGGTAACGCCCGGGGGCTACCCGGAGCCGGCTCGCCTCCAGCGGATCGGCAGCCAGCCGCAGGCGGCGATTTGAAGCCCCCGCCCCGCCACCACCGGGCGGCCAGCGGGCGGGAGAAACTCCCGCAGGCGCCGAAGGTGCCCGCTCGTCTCCCCGGTGGTCCTGGCCCTCCCCCGCCGCCGGGCGCGGGGCCCGGCAACAGCCCGTGCGGGCCCGGCTCTGCAGGGCGGGGCCGAGGCGGGCGGGGAGGCGTGGCCGAGACGGGGGAGGCGGGGCGGGAGAGGCCAGGGAGGAGGGGCCGTGACGAGCGGGGAGGCGGGGCCGAGGCGGGACGGGAGGCGGGGCGGGAGGCGGGGCTGGGACGAGCGGGGGGGGCGGGGCCGAGGAAGGCGCGGCAGAGGCGGAGAAGGAGAAGGAGGCGGGACCCACGAGAGCGCTGTACTGCGCGTGCGCCGCCGCCCGGCTGCAGTACCGGCTTGCGGCCGCCAGGCGGCAGACGCGAGCGCAGACCATCGCGCTGTAGCGCGCATGCGCGGGTTCCCGGCTGCAGTACCGGCTTGCGGCCGCCAGGAGGCAGACGCGAGGGCAGACCATAGCGCGGTAGCAGTACCCGCGCTCGGTCGCAGCAGTTCGCTGTACTGCGCAGGCGCGCCTCCCGCGCCGCAGCTAGAGCTCTCGGCCGCCGTTCGGCAGCAGCGAGCGCAGAAACCGCCGCGCTGTACGCGCGTGCGCCGATCTCCCGCTGCAGTACCGGCGCGTTTGCAGGGCGGCAGCAGCGAGCGTGCAACATCGCGCTGGACTGCGCACTGGCGGCTCCCCTGCTGCGGTAGTGGCTTCCGGTCGCACGCTGGCAGCAGCGAGCGTGCAAAACTCCCGCTGGACTGCGCAGAGGCGGCTCCTCGGGTGCAGGACCGGCTTTTGGTCGCCTGGTGGCAGCAGCGAGCGCAGTCAGCCGCGCGCCATAGCGCGCATGCGTAGCCCTCCGCGGCAACAGGGGCGGGGTAGGCGGGGCCGAGTAGGGCTGGGCGGTGCCAGGAAGGCGGGGCCTCGGAGGGGACGGAGGAGGAGCCAAGATGGGAGGCGGGGCTGAGGCGGGGCTCCGGCAGGGGGAGGCGGGGTCGAGGCAGGCGGGGACCATGGCAGCAGCGGGCGGGGCGGGGCGGGGGCGGGGCCGAGGAGGGCTACAACCCCCCTGCGCGGGGGGGACCTCCCCCAGGGGAGCCGGCCGGGGTAACCCACAGCGGGGGACTCACGGGGGGCGCCCCACTCTCCGCAACTCGCCCACGCTGGAGCCACCAAACTGCCGCCGCTGCACCCACCTTTTCCTCACGTCAGGGTGCAGGTTTCTTCGCTTTTCCATAATGCTCTGCTTTGGGGCTTTTCAACACTTATCCACCACGCAAAATTTGGTGATTTTTTGCTTCTGAGCGTGGAAAAGGGGTGTGGGGTTTTGCGTTCCAGCTGCACCAAGCCAGGTGGATGGGGCTTGCCCAGGAGCCCCAAATTGGGAGAACTTCTCTTTATTTTTTTTTTTTTTTCCCCCCCAAACCAGAAAATTCGGGGTTTCCCGCCCCCCCCCCCCCGTGCAGACCCAGAAGCAGGGCTGTGGGGTGTTTTTGTGCCGCGGCAGCAACTCCCGCTCTGTGTGCACGGCTCAGCAGGGGAAAGCGGCCCTAAATTGGGATGAGAAAAGGGGGAGGAGGAAGAGGCAGCTGCTAAAGCGCTTTTTACATCTTCAAAAAAAAAAAACCCCAACAACAAAAACGGGGAGGGGTAGAGGGTGGTGTGTCGAGGTTTTAAGGGCTTTCCATAAATAGGCTTTCCTTGCATTTCAAAAACCTTACCGAGAATAGACATTTCACCCAGGTATCCATTTACACACAGACATAGATATCTTTAGGGTAAATATAAGCCTGAGGAATACCGGAAAACCTCGAGGAGCTGAAGGGGAGAGACAGAGCAGGTAAAGAAAAGGCCGGGCAGCCCGGCAGAGAGAGAACGATAGAGCCAAAAACGGGCTCTGGGACACACCTTTTTAGAGTCTAAAATCCTTTACGTAACAGAGTACATCTAGGGGTTTATTTCAAACTCCTCCTATGTAAAGCAATGAATATTCATTTATTAAGAGAGACTAAAGTGTGAGATTTTTCTTTATTTCAATGCCTCACGCCCATATTTACGGGTTTTCAAGTTTGCTAATCCCTGCCCCCCCCCCTTCCCCCCCCCGAATTTTCAGACATCTTGGGGCTGCGATCCGCCTCTTTTCAGGCGACCCGCATGTGACCCCCCCCCCCTCCCCCACTCACCTGCTTGCCCACCCCATCACCGCAGCCTCTTCCCTGGGGCCCCTGGGCTGCCCCAAACGATGTCATCATCACACACACACACACACCCCCACGCCCTTTTTATCTCCACCCCCCAAAAAGGCACAAAGCCAGCGGACCCAGGGCTGGCCCCGTCCCCTCGGGGCGCGCAGCCACCGGCAGGCAAACCTGGTGTGGGATCATTACTGGAGGTGACTTAGAAATCAAGGTAATGTCCCATTTTGAAGAAAAGTGCAGCGTGGAGGAAACTCTCCGGGGCAGAGCGCAGCTGCTGTGCAAAGGATGCGTTTCACAAAGGTCCCCGAGGCAACCTTAGATGTTGACGACATTGGGGGAGTCCGGTGCGCCAACCCGAAGGAAAAACAGTGCGGCGGATGGAGCGGAGTGGAGATGCCGCGGCCAAACTCTGCGATCAAATGGGAACTTGAGGGTCAAATGGAACCCCTGAAGGTCTTACGGAACTGATAAGCTGCCTATTTGTTACCCTGAGCCAACCATCTGTCATTTTGGACAAAATGCTATCCTTTGGGTGAACTTTGCTCATTATGATGTCATTATAATACCAAAACACACCTCCATCCCAAAAGCTACCCGCCTCCAAGGTGCGACCGCTCCTCACGGAGTCCACGCTCTGAATTTTTCGTAGTCTATACCTTTAGAAGCCAAGCGAGAGAATTTTACACCAATCATAACACAAGTAGCTATGACTAGAGTCCATCAAGCTCCACCTGAAAGGTAAAAAAAAAACCAACAAAACAGTATGAAAATAGCGTCAGAGAGGAGGGATGTCAGGGAAGATACCAACGTGGGCAGGGAAATGCTGGGGCTGACCACCTGTGACTGCTGGGATCCGTCGACGGGCTGAGCCTCTCCTCCCCCCCACAAGGACGCTCGTGGGGAAGATCGGAACACTCGGCTACGCCGAGTGCTTCCCCGGGAAACTTAGAAATCTCAATAGAGTTAGTTTAGAACTCAGCGCATTTGTAGCCAGGCTGTATTACTAACACCTTTAGTATTCACACGGGCTTTGCAGACAGTCACTATCACCGGCACTCCAAAAGAACTTGTGCCTCTGTTGCTTCAATAAACGACACTTTTCACCAATCTAGCCACGAGAGTTCCCAGTGAACGCCACCCAAATCCTTACGTGTGGCCGTGCTGGTTCACGGGACGCCGCTTATTCCGATTGTGTGCGGTGCTATTAGTGCCTCCGTAATCGTGATAGTTCAATAGTACATACTGAACGCCACCGGACTTTTAACGCCGAATTGGACATTGCTCAGAATCTAAGCCTCGCCGCCCCCAGGCCCTCTCATACAGGCTGGAACGCAAAGGGCTTTCTTGTCTGCCAAATTACTTTGCCCTTTAACACAACACCTGGGCGGGGAGGGGGGGGTCTACTGAGCGTCGCCAGACCCCTACGGCGAGACACCCGAAACACAAAAAGCCCCAATTACGTTTCAGCAGATTAACAAAGAGCACAGAAGAAAGCTCAGGAATTCCCTCACACCGAGGGACGGGACAGCAGCTGAGCTACAGCGACCGGGACTCTTCCAGTCAGTAGGAAGACTAATTGGTGCCATTCTGAGCACGACAGTAAACCCTCGGGCTGGCCCTGGGAAACCCCTCCTCCCTTCCTCACGGCGATGCCGCGGGGACCTCCCCCTGCCAGGCTGCCGCACAGGGCTGGGCCGTGACCAGAATCGACGCCATGGACCCCCCCCCCCCCTCAAACAGCTACAGCCCTCGCGCCGCCGCTGCTGCACACCTTGCTGGGTCAGAAGAGCCGAAAGGGAAGGGTAAAACTCTGAAGGGGGCAATGAACAAAGCTCAGTCCTTCACTCCATGCTGAAGAGGTGCACGTACGCTTTGAGACCTCTCTCTCTCGCTCTCCAATAATAATACTTCTACCATAAAAGTATTTGACTTTCCTTGGGCACTAAATGAACTTGCCCAGCTGTCAATCCATACCATTAAACCATCCATATCCAGAATACACAGCTATCGTTTGACTCGGGGGAGTTTGAAGCTGCAAATACCGTCCTGAGACCTGTCTTCCTGTTAGTCCTTTACACTGTCCGAAGCCGTCAAGCACCACTGCAGTATAAACACAAGAAAAGGGGATAAAACGCCAGGCCTTAGAAGCCCAGTTTCCACCTGGGAAGAGACTCCCCCGCACAGCCACAGCAGAAGAGCAGCCCCAACATCTTTGAGAGCTGGAGTAAGGAGGGGCACGTGGCCCAAGCATAACCTCATCCACACTTCCCACTAACTCTGGCACGGTCTCTCCAACAGGCTCTTTGCTTTATCCCAACTCAGCACAACTGCCATGCTCCAGCCTCCCATGTGCCCAGCTCAGACCACCGGCACCAGTAGTTCACACCCCTGCACAATCACTGTGCACAGTCCCAGCGACAAGTTGCCCCTGGCTGGAGAAGCACTGCAGCTGTGAACAGACAGGGACTACGTTCTTCACTTTGCTTGACCAAGGAAGTAACCTGAAATACTTAGTTATTATGATTTGTGTATAAGTTATTATGATTTGTGTTAGAAACTATCCATCTTACTACCTACTGCATAATTTTAATTCACTTAAATAAAAATATCTTTTCTTTAGTATAAGGCACAGTTTAAGCACATACCTCCTAAGCATCCCTCTAGTGCTCCTACATCAAGAACATATATTATCTCAAACAAGACAAGTCAAGGCAATTACAATAACAAAACTGTTCTCAAATACAACCAAATCACAACTTCTGTCAGGCCACCACCCCATCACTCTGCCTGTGTAGAGTTGTCCGTGAGCCTCCTCAACCAAGCACTCTGAGGGGAAGTCACCACCCCACCACCGCAATGAGATGCCTGCCAGGGACCACACCATATTTTTGAGAGACCAGGTGCCTCGCTTCAAGAAAATAATTTCTGAAGCAAAACCCAAGGTCAACCCCTTGGATGATGCCCAAGGATCCTCCTGTTGGCTACTATTTTTATTTGATAAACAGACCTTTATCCTCAGGTCTAACAACTTGAGAAGCCATCAGCAGGGCTTCACACTTTCTAGGCAAGGAGCCCTCTCAAGCAGGCTGGCTCTTGGCTAGCAGTTCTTTGCCAGCAGTACTGTCCATGCTTTCCATTAGGAGAAAACACAGCACACCCAGAGAGCTAAACTTTAACCCAAGTAAAATCCCTCCTGAATGTTTTCCTCCACCCCCTATCAAGAAAGTAGTTGAGACAGCTGCCACCCACAGGTGTTAGTCCACACAGCCAACTACACTGCTTAGGAATGGCTTGAGACACAAGGAGTCCAAAGAACTTTTATTACTGCAGCTTTGACCTTACAACACTTTTTGTCACTCCAACAACTCCTTATCAAGGTCTCGTGTGCAGGTACACTATAAATACCTTCGTAAGAGCACAGGGCCTGGAGTAGGTACTGCTGGGAACAAATAATATAAGTGACAGGGGTACAGGAATAGAGACAGGAGACAAGGCAAAACTAACACCCTCTCAAGGAAAACAATAGAATATTCTCTGTTCACTCCCCTCTGCATTCAAAAACTCTCAGCCCCCTCTCATCAGCTGAGTCCTTGCCCTCAGCCAAAGGGCACACAAAGAAAATCTCTACCGAAGATTAGTAAGGGTGGGGTTTTTTTGTTTGGTTTGTTGTTTCATTTTTTGGGAGGTAGCAATCAAGTTGACCACGACTTAGAGGCTGTGCTGATGTGTGTATTGGCTAGAGCCTCCTTCAGGGTGTAATCACAAAACTTCAGCCAACATCACAATTCATTTGTCAAACTTGCAAAAATGTGTCCTTTTGTATAGAGGAGTAAACAGGCCAATATTCTGCAAAGTTTTGCCCTTCACCTTTCCCCATTGCTGAAAATAGCTATACACAGTACCAGGTAAGGCTCGGAAGGTACATGTTCAAGCTGAAGTGACTTACGACAAGTTAAGCTGAAAAATCAACAAAAGCATCAGAGACCGGGACATTCTCTTGCTTCCAGAACAAGACAGATCATCCTTCTAGGAAAAGAGAAAGAGGCAAGTGTTACTCAAGCGATTAACTAATTAGCAAGTTAGATTAGCAAATACAATCATGTTCTGTGCAGAAGGGGGGGGGGGGGGGGGGGGGGAGACCCGTCTTTCAATACTTAAAACATCAATTCAAGTTATCAGCTCATTACAGCAGTGAGCTTCATACAACCGCACAAACTTAGGGATTTATTAAAAACAGCAGTTTTGGGTTCTTTTATCTCCTTCATACACTGCAGACAAAGCCATTTTTCCCCAACAAGGCCTGGCAGTTTTCTCTCAATAATAAAAGCAACCACTGGCAATGACCAACAAGCAATCTAAGATTTGTGCAAGATTAAGCCGGCCATTTTCTGGGTACACAGATCAAGTTCTGGAGCTGGGCAGCACTTGCTTCTTTCTCTCCACAAGCCACATTGCACACTTTTGCTAACATGTACTTGTAATAAATAAAGCTATCTCCCAGCCAAAAGCACTAAGCTCTCTCATGCCTGTAATTCTACAAAAACTAGCCGCAGGTTTAGGTCTCAATTCCACCGACAGCAGAAATAAAAATAAACCACCCTCCCCTTTCTATGGTTTGGTCATCACACCAATACAGCAGGAGGGGGAAAAACCCCATAACCCTCAAACCCACCCCAAATCAAGTCTAGAAGCACTCCCACTTTTCAGCTCTCTAGGATGGCTGTAAGCAATGCCAGCCAAAAAGCAGACTCCTGACTTGTGAATTTCAAAGATTCACAGACTCCAAGCGTGATGTAAAGCCTGAGGACTTAGTTCTGCAAGGTTGGATTGGGATTCCCCCCAAAAATACTTCAACTGCTTTCAAAGGCCTGATGTTCCTGAACACATCAAGAATATCACAAACTTACTACTTCTCTTTGTAGCTGTCTCTTACTTCCTCCTCCCTCCTCAATTCAATAAATAAAATAAAGTCTTCATTTCCCCTGTAGTAGTACTAGTAGTGTGCAATAATAGACTCTTAAGTCATCTCAGAAAAGGATCCTACAAGTACATTTAGATCTAGAATCAAATCCACACCACTGGAAAAGCTTTTACCACCCTATCAACAACACTTCCTCTATCACTCATCCATCAGTGGAGGCAGTGAATGAAATATTAGGCCAAGAGAAGGAGAGCGGGGGAAGACAAGGAGAGCCTTTTTCAGAACAGGCAGGACAAGAAGCACAGTGTAGACAGACACAGGAAAGACTGCATTACACAGAAAGCACAAGACCTGCTTAAGGGCACAAGGGCCACCTCACATTGCCAACTCTCAGCCAAAGCGGTTTCCATATATAAATGCCTATTTTCATGACACACACCTGCTAGGTACTTTTTGTGTCATCCTACCCTTGTTCCTACGAGGCCAGTACCTCTCTCCTGCCTGAACATGTGCACATGTTCAACCCAAGGCCTGCGCAGGTCCTACCTCACCTAGAGCTAGCGCAGATGCCACCAGCTCGGCACTGGCAGTCAGGTCACTTACTCTAGTCCAAGCCCTGCAGGCAAGTCCGGCACACCCGCACTGTGCCTTCAACAGAGCGCACAGGCCTGTGCCACACTTCCATGCTTATCTCGGCCACAAGCCTCTCTTCACAGTCATTCACTGAAGAGCAAGTTACAAGCAGCTTATGAGCACTGGGGCAGTTAACAGCTCTTCACCGAAGTAAAACAGTGGCTTTGCCAACAAAGGCACACAAACATTTACACTAATGTGTAAATGTAACATTTACACCAACAAGGCTCAGTTCTGCACAGCCCAGGCAAGCAGTTCAGGTAACGAATGGTTTTGACATTCATCAGATGGGCTAACTACAGGGTCTGAACATGGGCCAGGTTCTGTAAAAACCAAGGAAGGGTTGCATCACTTAGATATCTACTGGCCCAAACATTCATTGCAGTCAGCTGCTTTTAAGCCTTTGTACTTTCAGTGGGAACCAGGTGTTCATTTCATGCTAGTTTAAGTCTTGCCCTGGCTGGAGACTTGCCTGCCCTACCTTCTCCCAGAGCACTACACCATTGACCCCAGCCACACACTCTGGAGCAATAAAAATTAAGAACGCTTGTTTCTAAAGAGCTACAGCAGATGAATCACCTTTTCCTTCAATAGTCTCCTGCGTTTTTTCGCTCAAGCTGATAGGCTTCACCACTGTGCACAAAGTATCTGTCTAGATTTATATGGACAACCAGAAACAGTCCTATAACCCAGGAATAAGTTGACAGTACAGGTCTGCCACCTCAGCAGCTAAAGCATTTGTCACACTGTCAAAACCACACGCTAAACAAAGTCTTTCCAACACAAAAGACTCAGAACAGATATACATTTATGCGAAAGCACAAGGGACTCTGTAGCCCTACATGAGCTGCTCCATGTCCGCACACACCTTCAGAAGTTATCTACCAGAAAATACTGGATGCAGCCATTCACCACAGTCACGAGACACAGCACACGATAACACAATAGGACAGACGAGGTAAGCTGACAATTTTAAGGCAAAAAATACCCTAAATCCCACCACCCCAAAGTATTTCAGACTACAGATCAGCCATCCCTCTACGAGAAACATACCTGACCAAGAAGTTTTCAGGAAGCCTGAAGCACTATACACTAGAATTGATCAGCGAGAGACCTGGATTTGCCAGCTGTGTAGGAAAAAAAAAAAACCCGATTCCTGACCAGGGATTCTCTGATAGGCCCACAAGCCACCGGCCCCAGCCTTACCCGTGTCACCGTGTGTGCTGCACCGCTCCGCCACAGACCTACCCAGAACTGCCAAAAGGCCACAAGGCTGTGTCTTCAGCGGCCCCCCGAAAAATCGTCTCCCGCTGTCAGCTGCGGCTCCCCCAGTCCGAAGCCAGCCGGTTCTCCGAGCCCTGCCGAGGAACAAAGCGACACCCGCCGACTCGCTGCTGTTCTCTAAGCGAACCCAGCCACAAGCCCACACGGCCGCTGTCACCCGGCACCCCGGCTTCACCCGTAGGCAGTCTCCGACCCGCGACCACGGTCGCGCCGCCCTCCGAGGCGGCCGCCATGGCGAGGCTCAGGCACCATCCATGGGGGGAGGCCGCCGCCATTGCTGCTGAAAGAACGGCTGTCGGGCCGCGGCAGCCTCCCGGCGCCGCCTCGGTTCTCTCTGCCCGGCCCCGAGCAGGCTCCGCCAGCCGCGGCGCGGGGCTGGCTGGCTGCCGAGACAGGGCCGCCGAGCGCCGCGCCGCGCCGCCCGGTCGCCGCCCGGTCCTCTCCCGCAGCAGCAGCAGCACAGCCTCCACGCCCACCGCCGCCCCAGAAACTGCGTGCGCGCGGGACGGCCCTTAAAATGGCGGCCGGAAGTCCCGCCCCCGCGCCCAGCCGGGAGCAGCGACAGGGCGACACCTGCCGCCCCGCCCGTCTCCCCCCATCGCCAATCCCCTCCCGCGGCCTCCTCACCCGCCACCTCACCGGCCACCTCAGCCGCCCCGGGCCCTCGCCCCTGCCGCCGGGCGGGGCCCGGCCTCAGCCGGCTGGCGCCGCGGCGGTGACGGGGTGCCGGTCCCACAGCGGGCTGAGGAAGGCCGGTGCTCGCTGAGTGCCAGGGGCTGAAGGGACGTGTCTGCCGGGCCAGTGCCTTTGGTGGCAAACTAGTCGGAAAACATTGCAGGTGCTTTTCACCTCTGGGCAGATGTGCTGCCTGCCCTGGGAGCGCTGCTGAGTGTGGTGACAAACACTGGGCCACTGGGGATGGCCGTGAGCAGAACAGAAAGGGCCACTGGCCTCCGGCCACAGGTCGGGGAGCTCGGGCCAGTGGGCTGCCCTGGTGTGCCCCTGCCCGGCACTACACCAGCCCTGGGCTGGGGCTGAGCAGAGCCCCGGGGACTGGTGGGCAACAACAAGCCGAGGACCTGGGGTTAGCCCCAACCTGCTGAAACACGTCAGCCATGAGACGCTGCGAGCCCGGTGTATTCCTTGGAAATGCAGACACCCGGGCTTGGCCTCCACCTTCCCCGTGCCGGGTCCGTGTGTCGTGCTAGGGAAGGGGTATTTGCTGCGTGTGGAATGTAGAGCGATGGTTCAGCGTGCCCCCAGCTGTTACTGATATTTCCAAAGGCGCTCCGAGGCGCTGGTTGATTACTGCTGTGAGCCCTCACTGAACCAAAAAGAAAATGCGGTGTATTTTCTCCAAAAAGACCTCCTGTGCTCATCTGAAGAAATAATCTCTTTCCAAGGGACTGGCTCTTTCCTTACAGGCCATAGCCAGCTTTTGTCTCTACAGCATTCAGTTTGCCTTCTGTCCAGCTTCCTACCTGTTGTATAACATTTTGATGCTTTTTTCCTACTTGTTCCACAACTCCCACCCCAACTGCTCCATGCAGCTCCCCTTTCAGCCCCCAGATGGAGGGGACTTTCCCTGGGACAGCCTTTACATGACAGCTGAGTTGTTCCAGCTCTCGCCCTGTCCGTACCCAGCTGAGGATGTCTCCCGTGGGAGACACCCAGAAACTCCATTTGAGGTCTGCCAGCCCCCTGCCCCTTCAGTGAAATTTGCTGCAATATGGGCTGAGTTAAAATGTGTCAGCAGCAGTTGCAGAACACATAACTGAAGTACTTGCTGGCTGCTGGGCAAGGGCACAAAATAAACATATTTCATCCTAGGGGCCTTCATTCCCATGCAGCGATGAACAGCACCTCGGCCCACTGACCCCAGGGCTCACTGGGCTCAGAGAAGGGTCTCTCCAAGGGCATGACATCAGACAGCGCAGGAAGCCCAGCTGCCACACTCACAGTCAGTGCAGGACACTTTCTTATGGTTACAGTAACAAGGGTGTGGATAAGGCTAGATGTAGTGGAAATACTGACTTTTCTGGCCTTTTATTTGTGTAAGGTATAGTGCACGAGACTCAGCAGCTCACAGGAGAAGCATGCAGTGCTGCTTGACTTGTATTTTCCTTTCACATCAAGACTGTTTTCAAAGCTCCTGCCCGGCGCTGTGCCAGACTCCTGAGGGAACCGGTTGTTTTAGAGTGCTAAGCATTTACTTTCCTTTGCATGAGGCTTGTAGGAGCTTTCCTGCAATTTTTAAAACCGGTATCAAATGTGGCAGACTCAGGCATTTAAAAAAGGCAAGTTTGTTTTTTTTTTTAACTTTACCATCTATAGCCTGGCAAAGAGCACCATTTCAGTGTCAGCTGCTTGGCTTTCTCCTGTTTTGCTGTTGTTTGTTTCCCTGCCTTGTAAGCTGTTGTGGAAACTTGCAGCTGGCAAAGCCTGTGCAAACTGATGATAGCCATACCCAGTTGAAGACGGAGCGGACTGTGAAAGTAGAGGCTTGAGCATCAGGCTGCGCGCTGGAAGCTAATACTATTTTGCAGCATTAAAAAGTGGATTTTCTTTTTGGGGTTTAGGTGAACACTGAACATTATATGTATGTATGTATGTGTGTGTGCCTCATGCAGGTTTTTGTCATAAACCCCTTCAAAAAAATCATATTCCTCAATTTAGATAGTGATTTCCCATTTTATTTATAAACGCACACATATTCTTTTTTAAATGCAGAAATGGCAACATGATAGATTTAATACAGCTAGCAATCAGATGTGTGTGTTTAGAGTGTCTGTTGTTTACAAAGCAACTGGACACCTTCTTTAACTCACAGTTTAAACAAATAAACTTCCAGTGCCTCACATGCGCTTTGTACAATCACGTTCCATACAGCGGTGCAGATTGTTAGCCCTGGATTGTATTTGTCCCCATGATTCCAACGGGACTGAGACAGAAGAGGCCATCCCGGGGACAGAGCCACGTTCTTGCAGCCAAGTTGCTTGCCTGGATGCCCCACAGATAAGTGATGATTTCTCCACTGAACCTTTTCTCAAATATTTTCCTATTTCTGCAGGCCCCAGGTATTTTGGTTCATTTTATTTCCAGGCTGAATGCACAGGAGTGATGATTTACCAAAAATAGAAGCAGATTCAGTCCAGTGTAAACACGCTGTGAACTGAACCAAACTGTCTGTAATAGATAGCTGTACTTTAGACACCACCTCAGAACCAGAGAAGTTACAGTCGTAAAAAAAGGGGGAAAATAAGGCATTCAGGCTGAGGGGGTTGAACAGCGTGCTCCAGGCGGTGGGAGATTGGAAAGAAACAGTTAAGATGATTATACTGTGCTTAGTATTGCAAATTGTGCTATTATTGCTTATTTTGAGGTCAGTAGAAAATGGATTCTGACAGTGATTTCTTGTGTGCTGTGAGCTCTCTCTTCAGCATTCCTATGCACCATCTTAGCTTTGTCTCGTGACAGCTTTCCTTTTGTTTTGTAGGTCTCTGAGAAATCATTGCTTTCTAACAAACCTAGCTCTAACTATGCTTTTTTTTTTTTTCCTTTTGATTTGTGCTCGTGCGCATGCGGGCGTGTGTAAAAAGCTTCTTTTCCTAGGGCGCCACTGCATTTCTTCTGCTTTTTCTTAGAACTTGGTCATGCGGCTGGTAAAAGAAGCTGGAAAAGTATTCAATAAAAAGCTCGTTGTTCTTTAGGAATCGCTGACTATGGAATTGCTGACACCTGGACTGTCTTTGGTAGGTGGCAGAGATAAGGATACCTTTGCACAGCGAGTTTCTATTTTATGGCACTCGCAGAGGACTGAATAATTGGAAAGAAAGTAGCTGAATTGTTGAGTCTAATATTTATTTTAAAAATTGCATGCAAACTGGTGACAATCAGCATAGTTTGAAGTTTCCTGAATCACCTGTTAATCAGAATCATCTGGCAATAAAAAGGGGAAGAAGTAACCTCAGTGCCCCAAAGATTTGAAATCCTATGGAAAGCGGTGTGGATGTTGTAATGTGTGCGTTTCTAAGGTTTTTGTGTTGTTAATGTGTACGCGTGTAAGTTTATCATATTGAAAGAGAGGAAACAGCTGTCTTGACACAGAGTGGGTCTCTGCGATTGCAGGCAGGTGGGATTCAGCCCCATGCAGACGGGGTGTTTCTCTGTCGCGCAGGGTCTGTGCCTCTCCTGCTGGAGAGGCCAGCGGGGACCAGGCAGCCTACTCTTGACCGGGGGAAGCCTCACAAGTAGATGAGCACCTGTGCTGTGCAGTGGGTGACATGGCATTGGGTTCCAAGTACACCTCCCCTCCCTGATTTTTGTGCAGATGTTGGGGTGGCGTGAGGAAACATTGCCTCCCTTCTTCCCAGGTTAGTCCCCAGCTTTCAAGGCTAAGGTCAGGTCTTCCTCCTGGAAAGGGATGGGCTTCTCCGTCCACGCACTGCCATCAACATCCAGATTTAGCTCAGGATTTGACAGGTCTCATGTGCAGCTGAAAAGCAGCCGAGATCCCTTTCTTCTCCCACTATGCAGCAAGCTGTCTCTGAACAGCCAGGGCTTTCCCCTGCTGTGGTCCCCAAGGACCCTGTGGTGGAGCAGGGAGAATTTTTATCATTATGTGACAAAGTGGGAGCTGAAGTCCTGAGAGATTTGCGGTGAAAATCCCCTCGGTGATTTCTGAAGGCCCTCTGGAGATCTGTGCGTAGCTTTGGGTTTAGACACCTCTGATAGTTTGACAGCTTGACTTCCTCGAGATTACGCGGAAAGTGTGAGACAGCAGGGACAATTCAACACAGCCCTATCAGCTGTAGCGTAGAGCGCTGCCCTAAATTCACCCTCCCTTCCCATTTTCTGCGAGGCAGCACAAAGCTGGTGCTCTCTATCTCTCAAGTTCCCTGTACCTAAATGTTGTAGCACAGTTATTTTTCTTCATGGCACAGGTTTGAGCATTTTGGGTAAAACAAGAGATACTGACAGACGCACACACCTCAATACATTCTTTACCAAACACTGTTTCCCCGTTTTGTTTCTCGCCACCGAAGTGGCTGCGTGTCTGTGCTCACATCAATGGTTCCTATGGACATCGTGCTCCCTAAGTGCGTAAAACCTGTTGAGGTGAAAGACCGAGGAAAATGGTTTTGCACCACATTTTGCACATGGTGCAGTTTTTGGGAGAGAAGGCAGTGCTAAAAAGGTAGATTGCAACGTGAGTAAAATGAGAAAATTACTCCCAAAGGTGGCAAACAAGGAGGAGGTCGTGCAGAGAGCAGACACAAAGATGTGAAATTAACGACAGAAATTCAACATTGTGAAAGGTTTTCAAAGAAAAAGATTCTAAATTAGATCCAGCTCTCTGCTCACGATGATATTTCAAAATGCCTTGGAAATCGGGATAACCTGGGGCTTGACAAAAAGGCTCATTTATGAGAATGGGATTCTCTGGTCTCTGTTGTAGGAAGGGAACCTCAAAGTGAAATAGGAAGTGGAAAAGAGGGAAGCAACTTTCCATGAAGACCTCATGAAAATTCCACATGGCAGGAAAAAAATGTGTTGGTTTTTTTTTTGTGTGTGTGTGCCTGCAAGCTTCATACATCAAAGTCCTATTTCTCTGCATCCTTTGAAACACACGTGTGACCTCCTTGCATGAGGTAAGATCTGAATTTAAGCTTCCTGGGAAAAGATTGTTCCTCTTGAGAACGAGCATACAAGGTCCTGAGCTTTGCTCAAAAGGAGGGAGTTAGTGGTTTTGTGTAAGCTCAATCTGTGAAGGATTACCAGTAAGCAACCCCTGCTGGGGCGCTCGCACATGCAACCGAGTTTTCTTCTTCTTCTGGGCGGTGATGGAGTCCAGGTTTACCAGGATCCATAAGCTTCTCTTTGTTAATAACTACCCTACATCCCTCTCACGAGGCAGCGATCAAAACACAAGGTAAGCCTGGAGCAGCTCCCCAAGCTGCACAAGAGGAAAGGGCACGGCGAGACCCAACGCAGCTTTGCTTGCTGGGTCGGAAGCAGCCAAAACCCCCTCGGGAGTCACAGTCCCCACTCTTGTCACGCTCCTGTGATCGAGAGGCCAGCGATGATTGCAAGCAGGAGTGCTCTTGCTGTGGCAAGTAATGCCATAGCTGGGGGACCAGTACTTGCCCAGTGAGAACTTTAGGCCTTGCGTCAGGTGCGGTAACCTCAGCAAGCTTCTCACTGTGGTACCAGCCGACCTTTAGTGGGATCCAAAGCACGCACTCCTCAGCCACTCTGTTCTTCGCTCAAAAAGACCATCTCTGTTTGAATGGGATCTGCAAACGAGCGCTTGAGATGCATGCATTTCTAGAGTGCTGAACAGGGAAAGCAGTGAAAACGTTAATCTTCTCGGAAAGACCTTAATACCACACAGAAAAAAAATGGATTTTCATGTAAAAAGTGATTTATTTTATATCTTCTCCAGAGTTCCTAGTGAAACTTTCCCTTTATTTAAGGGGAAAAAGAAGTACAAATCAGGCAAGCTTATACATCAGTAGTGAAACATGCCCTTCACAGCGTGGCTGCGACCTGTCCTCGCGCACTTGACCGTGGCCCGTGCATTTCATCTTCACAACGACAGAGACCACTGTATTGTTTGAAGAGCGCTGCGATGAAGAGGAACACATTAAAAGGACAAGATGGCCACAGATATACAATAAATTAAAAGCATCTGTAAAAGTTTCTTTCCATATACAAAATAATTTTTCTTTTGGGGGAGTAATTTTATTTTTTTTTAAAATTGACACAGTCGGTATAAAGATTCATCTTTATAGGAGACATCATTTAAAACTGCTGTTTTTACAAGGAGAAAGGGGTCGCTAAACAAAAGGTGAGTCTCCTGCAAAGTGGTCAGCCTGCCCTCAGGGATGGGCCCAGCAGCAGAGCAGTGACTGGTGACCCCAGGGCTGCTCGGCCCCTCGGGAACGGCGCTCTGCTCCTTGCAAGGTCAGTGCCGCCGGACGAAGGCAAGAACGGAGCCTGCCTGGTGACCCTGTTCAGGGGAAGAGCGTCAGTGAATCGAGTGGGCCATTACCCAGGGTCAAGGTACCGCCTTCCGGGGTAGGCACGTTTTATTTTGCATACTTACCATGAGATTGCCTCTTCAGCCTCCAAGAGTGGGATTTTCAAGAGCTTTCTGCAGCTGCTCATGGTGTGCTCCTCTCTGGGGACTGTGCTCCCAGAGGAGCTGCTCTGAAGAGAGAGCTTGTGTAGCTCGGGACATTCTCCTGCCCATCTTTTAAGCCAGCCATAAAAATAATGTGTGTGCATCAGATACTACATAGTGAGATAGGAAGCAGTGCCGTGTATTGATTAATAGTATTTCCAAAACCAGAACAGGTGGGAAAAGCCCCCAGTGCTGAACTGAGATTTAAACGGTGATTAATAACAGGAGTTGGGAATTATTTTGAGGCCCCAACTAATATAAAGTTATATACAGAAAGCATTGCCGGTGTGATTAATACATTACCAATGGCAGACATGGCTTTATGTGAAAAGCTTCATTTACAGCTGCAAATGCAAAACAAGTCGTGGGCATAAAATGTCCCATTTCTATACGGTTAACCGAAGAGAACACTCTTAGTGTAGAGTTTGAAGGGGCACATCACATTTTGCTCGAAAGACTGTACTTATTCTACATGATATGGTTCATGACAAAGTGTGGCTGTATCCCAGTGAAAATCAAGCGTGACATATTCATGCTCGTTTTTGGCTGATGCTTTCAAGGCCACTTCGAGTGTGTCTCACCACAGCTCTGGGAACCGTTGCCTATAGCCTTTAACTTGGCTTCGATCCCAAAGAGTGACTCAAAGCACCGCTGCCCTAGGACACATCTATACTTGAGTTACCGCCTCCGTTCTGGAGTGCAAAAGCTGTGAAGCTCAGCTGCCAACACCCTCTCGTGATGTGGTACCTCTGCTACCATCCAAGGGGCGGTCCAGGGCACATTTTCCTCTGCGGAGCCCCGTTCCTGGCACTGCTTGTGCCAGACACCGTTCGCAGCCCGAGCCGGGCTCGGCTCAGTCCTGACCTTCTGCCCAAGAGCCAGCCACTCCATTTCACCCCCAACAAGCGGGATGCTGGGGCTCAGCTACTCCTCACCTTGTGGGGTCCCCATTCCCCCAGTGTTTTCCTGGGGGATGGACTGCCCTCCTGCGGGGCAGCAGTCTCAGTGGCAGCGGGGTGACCCCCCAGACCTCCCGCAGGGAGTCAGACAGCAGCGAGGTGCTTTCTCCTCCACGCTGTTTGGGAAGGTGCAGTCTGGCGCTGCTCTAAGGAAGGAATGTGCTGTAATCCTTGCACAGGGCGGTGCTGGGAGAAATCCAGCCAGCGAGGGCTACTGAGCAGCTCCCACCTTTCTACTGAGGACAAGAGGCACGCCCCTCAAGAGCCTCAAAAATACTGTGAAGGAACCACTTTTGGCAATAATAGTGCTTCTCATCACCATCCAGCTTGCCTTGAACAAAGAAACAGGACGGATCGGCCCAAAGCTGAGGTTGCCTTGTCAAGCTCTATGAATTCTACTTTGCCAAGAGCTCTCAAACAACTGAGCATTGGATTTAATTTGGTTGTTTGAGTTTGCGTGTGTTTTAACAGGAGCCATTGTTATGCTGAATTGTATAAATGATGGACTTATCTATGCGGCTCTTAAAAAAAGGACACTGTCGGAAACCACTGCACCTGATTTTGCTTGCAGGACCCCGACGTCTACTGAAAATCCGCGCCTGCTTCCAGCTTAGCCAGTGGCATCCCCCACGCGTCCTAATGGTGCTGGGCCCAGGAGCGGAGCGTATCAGTGGAGTAAAAGGCGAGTCCTACGGTACGGGCAGCCTGTGCGCATCACCACTTCTGCCTGTCCTTATGGTGAAGAGAGGCACCCGCACGGCTCCGCGCCAGAGAGAAAGGCTCTTTTTCAATACCGAGACACAGCCGTGAAAAGCTCTCGAAAGCTCTTGTGAAGACTGCCTTGTCTTTCCAGCCAGGAGAAAAGCACTGTTGTCTTCCTCCTGTTTTTATGTCCATCCGATTTGTACACAGAACGTCTCACTTTTCTCCTTCATACGGAGGTGGATCAAATGCCTTTGATGTAAATGGACACAGCTTCACACTTAGTCCTTGGTTTTGATGGCAGTTCTGCTCCTATTTGCTGAAGGTGACACTTGTTCTCTTGAAATGGACTTTTCTCTTCCGGTTCCAGGGAACAGATCCTTCAAGGCAACACACTGCTACAGAGCTCCTGGAATCCTAACATAGAGCAACCAGGTTGGATAGCTGTGCTGATTAGTGTTGCTTAATTAGAGCCAATAAACACGTATCTGGTGGCACTCTGGGAATCTGACTGCAGGGGTACGTTGTTCAAGCAGGGCGAGGGAAGGGCTGCAAGCATAACTTGCACCTGGGACTGATCAGTGGTTCTTTTTTATTTTTATTTATTTATTTTTTTAAACAATTTAAACTCCTGTCAGCTTCCACTGAGTAAGGCTTTGTGCAGGTAAGCAGCGGTTGCTGAAAGGAGCCCCAGGCTACCTGCTCCACCTCCACACCCAGGCACATGCACATAACTCAGGTTGGTAAACACGACGGCACCAGTGACCAAATACAAAAACCAGTGACCGAGCCCTTAAACTGACCTTGAATAGCTATGAAGCTGCCAAAAGGCAGGCACACAGGAAAACTGTTCTCACCTTCAATACCCTGAGGTATTGCTGACTCCAAAGTAGAGAACTTAACTCTCGTGATTATGGGGAATTAATTTATTCCCTACGAATACACAGACTGTCAGTTATGTAGGTAACTTCGGGAAAAGCTTGTTGGACGTTGACTCTTAGCGCAAGCTAAAACATCGCTCTCACCAGCTGAAAGTGCTTTAAAAAGCATCATCCTCTATAGATTGTGCTGCTGGAAATGGAACTAGAGTTCTGTCTAAATGTCCACTCCTGTGAACATTTACTCGGTAGCAGAACAAACTTTTTGCAGCTGTGCCTGAAGTTCATTAGATGTTTTCTTTACCGCTTTTAGTTTCTCAAATGAATTTTCTGGTGGATAACATCATTGAAAGAATGTTTTGTGTTTTTATTGTGCAAAACCTGCTATTAAGAAGTCTTAAATTGACAGCATAGGTACAACAAATTTGATTTTCAAAGTAGAAGTGAACTGAGATAAGAAGAAAAAGTCGTCTACTATCTGATTAATGTAACAATCAAAACTCGCCAACCAGAGGCAGTTTTGATCAAATAATCTTAGTGAAGGCCTACAGATAAGAATTACGCACCAAATAATTTCACGTCAGGAATCAACTACCACCATTTCCTCACAGATTATCTGCAACTATATTCTAGAGTACGTGTTGTGAACCAGTCCCTTGGCCGCTTCACTGCGCGTGATACTGTCACACCCTTGGCCTGCCGAGTTTCCACAGTGGCTTGAAAGAAAAGCCTCTGCTTTTGAGATGCCACAACTACTCACGCAGCAATACTGCATTTTGTGTTCTTCTGACTGAGGGCACGGACATCTAATAAGCTGAATTACAAAGAATATGTCAATGAAAATGAATACACACATGCAGTCGCTGCCACGTCATACCGAAGAGATATATGTCTAAGTTGGATTATCTAAGGCTCCTAGGATGTCAGATTTGTTCTTCCTTGCTGCACTACTCCATAACCTAAGGCAGAAAGCTTAGCTTTAAAATGAAGAACAGTATATTTTCCAATATCCCTCCCCGTTAGTCACCATGAGAACGGACACAAAAATTAACAGCTTCTGCTTCTTCCAAAATCTTCTATAAAAATAGATCAGTATGTCCTTCTGGCAGTCTCTAAAATCTTGAAGGGTCTTCTGCAAATTCCTCTTTCATCTCTTGATTTCAAAAGAAACAGTCAGTCCCCACTGCCAAGACTCGTGTCTTGGTCAAATTCGGAGACAAATGAAGTTCATACTCTTCTTTCCTTGGAATTGCTATTCAGAATCCATTCCATTTCCATCCTCTTTGGATGCTTACATTTGTTTCTTTTTTGTCCAAAGGAAATGCATTGGCAGTGCAAACAAAAAGTAGATACCATGAAACACACACCCCCTTCCCCCCGCAAACAGCAAGTGATCACGTCAGCATTGCAAAAGGGTCTCCCGAGATGTTATCTGCATGCACAGGATTCCACTGTCATGTTGGGGTACACCTTAAGAACCACATTTTTATTTTCATCGAAGAATAAGATACTAAGAGAAGACATTTTGTCAGGAACGCAGCAAGGCTCGGGAATGCCCGGGACGACCCCGACGGCTCTCACTATGCTCTGGATGGTGGCATGGTTGGATGGCTTCAAGGCCTGCAAGAGAAAGATACAGCAGAAAAACGTAAGTGCACCCATGTTAGAATGGACCCATATTCTCTACAACCAAACGGGTTTTTTAAGAAAGGCCCCGTGGAGAGCCCGCAGCTGACCAGCTGGAACATCTTGTCTTCTACTCCACCATTTCCAGTCGTCACCGTAGCTGCCCTGAGCCAGCAGAAGGGAATGTGATTCGGGTCTGGTTCCTTTGGCCACTGGATGTGAGTTTCGTTCCAGCACTTTCATCTCGAGCGTCCTGCTGGGGAGAGGACCCAGGACACACCTTCCCGGGAAACCCCCCCGGCAGCACAACTTGCATCAAGGTGCACCTACAGGTCAAGGTGGTCCCTTCTGAGTGAATTGAGTTATACTTGGGCTGCAATTTAGTCATAAAACCTGTTTGTCAGGGAGGGGAGCGTCAGCGTGCTATCAGCAGGCTGAGTCATTAGGGCAGAAAGACCCCCACACCTGTAGGCTGGTAAGTTCGACTGGTGGAACGCGAGTGCATCAGGAAAAAAAATAATGGATAAAAGATGTACAGAAAAGAGAACGGAAGTACTTTACGCCACGATGCCAACTGTTCCAGTTTGCTCTCGTGCTAGGTTAGGTTGTTTTGCTCATTCTTCCACGCCAAACCACTTCTCATCTGTAGTATTAAATCATCTGTAACACTGCTGAGTAACTGAGCCCCCAAATCCCGTGTCAGCTGTACCTCATTACGATGACATTTTTCACCAAAGGGCAAATTTACCTGGATTTATACTCATGTGAATAGGAGTGCACTTTGGTTTGGTATGCACAAAACGTTAATCTGACCAGGGAGACAACTGCATTTGTTCACAAAACTAGAATACGTTCATACACTCATAAAAATGAACATATTCATAGAAATGAAAAATTCTAAGTTTTACCTCTGCACCCCCAAACACTTCCAAATCCAAGTATCTGTACGAAAGACAGACGAGCATGAAGAATGTACAAGATGCCGTTTTTAGCCAAAGAGTTTTGGTTTTGCAAGAGTGAAACTTCATCAATGCTTTTTTGAGCTTTTCTTACACGTAGCGCCTGGGAGCCACGCAGTTCAATATGCTCAGTCAGACGCCACTGAGAAACGTATGGAACAAGATAATTTGTGCCAAACGTGTAATTGGCAATTTTGCTGTCACAAGAGATGCTTTGCTTTTGGAAAAAATCAGTCTTAAGGGTTAGACCTGAGGTGCAAGTCTTAATGACCTCGCCTGCGAAAGGCGCAGGAATAACTGTGAGATTCCGTCTCGTTGTATGGTTTGTGTAGCATCTTACTACATTTAGGAGTAACTGTTTCCAATTCTGCTGCCAACACATATAGATGTCTAATCTGTCCCTGCTTATGGCAACATGGCTCATGACTGCCAGCTGTGTTGTCCTTCCTTCTCATGGACACAGCTGTTCCTTCAATTCCAACAGATATGGATCAGAATGAACTTCTGTATCACCTTGTTGAAACTAGTCTCAAGGGAGAACTGGAACCATTGACACAGAATTGAAAAGGATCCACTGGGGAGAATTCTGCTATTCTTTATGTACATTTTAGACATAGTTTGAATGTTCTTGTCACAAGGAACCTGTTTCTCCTGCAGGAAGACTGAGCAAACAGCAGTGGCAATCCCGCACATCCACTTGCTTCTGTTTATCCTCTGAGAGAGTCAGAATCTTCTCAAGTATACTCAGGATCCACCTCCCTTTTAAACGCAGACATTATACAAAGGCTGATCCTTTTCCCCTGTTGCTGTTTAAGTTTACTATCATAGCTCATCCGATGAATGAGATGCAGGGCTGTGGTGATATTCTGTTTAGAATACAAACGCAAAGCTTGTTGCACCATCCTCTTAACAGCTGTAGGTTTCCCAGCGTGGTTAGAGACATTACTCTCCATCTAGGGAGCTGATCTCAAGAGAGACATTTCTGTTTGTTTTGAATTCAAGAGTAGCTATGCTCCTCAGCAGTAGTCGACAGGGATTTAAAAAATATCTTAGATGAGTATAGAATATAGATTTCTGTATGATTTCTGCCTGCAAACATAAGTGAGAGCTCCGGCAGTATCCACGCTTCTTTCCTCACCCAGCTGCAGTGAAACAGTCTCCAAAAAAGTAACAGGGAGCCAAACACATCTCCTGAGCCTGCGCATCGGGCGTCAAAAGGTAAAACACCGAGTGAGACCCTATTTCCCATTGCCAGTAGCAGTGGAATTAACAACAGCTCTATGAGTGTGCCGCGTTAAGGTGTCATCGGAAACCGTTCCCTTCAGATACGGAACCTGTACCACTAAAATGCTCAGTTGTACAGAACTGGTTTCGAGTACTGCCTCGGCTGTCAGTGGGAACAGCCCGGATACATTCTGTTATTGTATGATGAAAGAGCTCTCTCTATTTTATGCGGTTATCGTACAGTACAGAACATCCTCCGTACTGACCTGAAGCCCGTCCTGAATACACTGCCCCTGGCCCCGCAGGTGCGCTGTTGATGACCACCTGCTTCGGCACAACTCTGCTCCCGCCGGTGGGAGTTTCGCTGTGACCAGAGGAAAGCCCGAAGGTGAGTGCTTCTCAGAAGACCGAAACGCCCCTGTGGGTACCAAACTGGCATCACGCCCCGTGCAAGGAGGGTGAGTCGGGCTCTTGCCTGCACAGAGCATGGCCACAAAAAGCAGAGGGGGATTTTTCCTTCTGGGATGGGAGAAGCAGGGGCGGCCAAGAGGAGCAGCGGGAGGACAAAACGCCGAGTGGGCTCCGGAGCAGCAGCTCTGCCAATGGGTCTGGCTGCGGTGTGGGCGGCACCTGCGTCCTTGGGAGACTTGCTGCCCCCCGCTGAACTTCATCAGAGATGTGTTACAAGCAGGGCAAACCGTGTAGGTCTGCTCCTAACCTGGGAGAGAGCGTCTGCCTGGTCCGTATGCCGTGTGGCTCTGCGCCAGCCCAACGCCGGTGGGTTTGACAGGGACCAGAACACCTAATTGACATTGCGGAGCTGGTAAGGATGGAAAATTTGGAGGTAGAAACCCGGGGGGGGTGGGGGGCACATCCGCTCTTAATTACCCAAGAGGCTGTCAGCTTCAGGAGCTCGCCCTCAGCAGGGGACACTGCACACCCGCAGCCACAGACCGGTTTGTCATTGCCAGATGGTCACAGCATCGTTTGGCGAACACAGGCTAATCACTAGCATCAGGTATTACGCACGGCTCAAGAACAACACATGGCTCTAGAAAACACTCTGTTCACCTTTTTATATAATTTTGCTTTTCATTCTCTTTCGAAAACAAAGTCATTTTGGTTTTTGTGCTTGAAAAAGCGCACAAAAGGAACAATTTGAATTCCAGCACGGACAGAAGCCTGCCAATTGCTCTCAGGGAGCCAGACCCGGAAGGGGTTTCAGTAACCTGCTCTCTTGACGAAGCACATCGCAGCAAACACTCAGCTTCACAGCATCTGAGTAACTATAATGCTCTACCGCTATAATTCTTCAACCAAGTCTAGAGAGTTTCACACAGAAAAGTCCAGATTAGGTCTTTTAGTAGCAATTTGTAGGAGAAAACTGGGGTCCCGGTTATGTCCTCGCAGGCCAGTGCGACAGGCTTAGCTCATCGCACCTTCCGCTTCCCATGAGCGCAGTCATTTAAACTCTGCGCTTTATTTGCCTACACACCCCTCCCTTGGATTTCTCACCTTTTTTCTCTGTAAGGTTTCTGCAGGGCAGGGAGCACCGCTGGCAGTGAGTACGTTCCTCCCCCAGCAGAGCAGCGGGGTGAAGAGGAGGGAGAAGAACACCCTTTTGGGACCGCCAGACCTGGTAACGACGGTAACGGTTCCCCAATACAGCAAGTCTACTTATTTGAGAAGACGGAGCTAAACCATGACATCTCAGAGGCCGAGGCTACTGTCTGCAGGAAAGCAGCACCCAAATTTGGCAGGAAAACACCCTGGCTCTGCATCTTAGAAAAATCTTTTCATATGCAATGTAATTCCTCAGGGGAATTACCCCAAGACAGACAGCTCACAGACAAAGCTGGATCTCCTCTTTCACCCAAGCGATACCTGTTAATTACCCTTCAGCTGTGTGCACTGTTTGTACCCCCCCGCCATGCTTCAGGGGGTCAAATGTAACTCTGAACTTCAATTAAATTTCATTTTGCCTCTTCAGAGCCACTGGTACTAAACTCATCTCAGGACGTTTTACTTGCAGGAGCATTTGTACGGCTCACTACGTTTCTTTCCAGAGATTTGAAGTTACTCTGGGAATTAAGCCGTGAGGTTATGGAGCACGTTGCGGATTTTCCAGTTGCAGGTGCTAACAAAGGCTCTGTGTAAGGAATAGGAACCTTTTTATTACAGTGCTTCTTTATCACTACCCTACTTTTGGTTTCTGACAGTTTCTTTATCTACATGAAGAGACATTATGCTTTTTCTGCTTCTGTCAGTGTCTCACCTTGACTCTTTAAGAGAGACTTGCTTTCTGTCTTAAATTCGTTATTTCCCACCAGCTCTTGGCTGGATTATATTTCAGTGGGAGCAAGGACAGACAAGTAACAAGGGCTTCTAAACTCACCGCATCCCAAACTGGTTTTGGGAAAGCCTTGTTTGCTCTTGAGCGTGCACATTATTGAATCATCAGAGGTTTGATCCAGACTCTCCTACAGGCAAGGGGGGTTCTTTCCCTGTCTTCAGAAATACAGAGGAACTCGACTGAAACTGTCCTCCAATAGAACCACTGGTCGTCCAATGCGTACTTGAGTCTTTGCTTTCTTTTGTAATACTGATGGTAGCCCAGAGCAGATATCTCATTTTAAGCAAAAAATATTTTAGGGCCTTGGATCGGCTAAGCCAGAGAAACTTTTTTTTTTTTTATTCCTTTTAACTGAAGTACTTTAACTCTTCTGGTTGAAGTATTACGTGCCATTTTCTCCTAAACAAAAATCAGTGCAACACTCTTCTACAGTTGGGATGAAGTTTTTATAAGTAAAGCTGCAACTGGAAACGCTAACCCAGCCTTAAGCAGAGGGATACAGCAGGCATTTTCATAACTTACGTGTCCTTAAAGTTAGAATGGAAGAAGTCCTGGTCTGGCGCTTTTAAAATTTCTAACCTGTACGCTGAATTACTGGTTTGACAGGGCACGGTTCCCATCAACAATATAGCAAGAGGCCCAGTGCAGTGTATTCCAAGGTAATGACTCTATCTCTTCCTGTTCCCTTTCATTTCTTCCTTGGATCCGAAAACTGAAAGCCTGCCATCACGGTTGGAGGTAACCAGGTAAGTCATCTCTGCCTTCAAAGAGAGACTCCCGCCTTCCTCAGCTTGCCTTCTCTGGGTTCCATCCCCGTGGGTACATTTCTACACCCGTCATTTTTCGAAGGGTGACTCCCTCAGGTCCTTAAGCCACTGAAATGCCACATAAATTTCCAAACTAGCTTCTAAGGCTTCACCGTGGCAGGAATAAGGACTCTTGAACGTGACGTGAGACCGAAAGCCCTGCCTTCGCTGACAGTTCCTGTAGGCATTCTGTGCGCACACCCCTCATTTTAGGCCAGCCTCAAATACCGCATCCTACTTTCAGGTTTCGATAGACTCCAGGGGTGTCCATGCTGCTAATAATGACACCGGGTGTTTGATTTTAAGGAACTCAGTTCATCCACCTAAGTCACAGGGTGAGGAGCACATCGTCCTTCTTGCTACTCACATGCAACAGTCTCATAAGACCCAGGATATTTCAAGAGTCACTTGGCCAGGATCCATTGCCTTTGGATCCACTTGGTACACCATAGAAGTGATTCACCTGATTCTTTTGCTTACTCTTAGAGCGTCCCAACTACTCCTAGAGCTCCACGGAGTCTCTCTGTCATTGTGACAGTCATGCCTCACCAGGGACACATTTTTCCTACGTGTGCTGTACTGACAGACCCCAGTGTGGGTCTGGCAGCAGAGACTCCTTCGAGGCATAATGACAACTGTCTAATAACCACTTTTCTGGATCTGGCTTGTATTATATCTATTAAACAGGTTAATAACAAGTTCACACATCATAAGCACTATTTAGGAAACGTTTTACAGCAATTTGGGTTCTGGACCAAAAAGTAATGCCATGCAATATTTTTTTAATTACCTTTACAAGCCTGTCTTTTTACTGGCTGTTCTAACCACTGCTCCTTGCAGCACGAGACAAAGATATTATTTAGTAGATCCGAACACATAACAGGTGACCAGCTGCCTTTTACCGACACAGGAAAGAAAACGCATAGTTTAACAGTCACAGACAGCGCAAAAGCACCAATAAAGACTGTACCTTTGGAATTGGGAACTGGCACTCCCCTGAGCAGTAATAGGCGTCGAAGGATTTAGGGGAAATAATCCACTCGCTCCAGCCGATGTCTGCAAAATCCACCTTGAGGTAGCGCCGGGCGCAATACCTCGGCTCATTCCACTGCTTCCTCCTCGCCTTCTTCAGCGTCTGCTCATCGAACTGCAGAGTCTGGCTCTTCTGGTGGTGATTCTTCCTCTGCTTTTTCTTACTCTTTGCCCTCTCTGCTAACCGCGGCTGGAAGGTTTTGTACGGTTTTCTGTCTACCCATCTCTCATCCTCGCTGTATTGGTACTCGGCTCCTGGAAGCTCATTATTCTGCAACGGCAACAGGACATCTGCGGAGCGTTTTCGCCGCCGCTTCCCGAGGCTGCTCCTCATGTGGTTTTCTGGCCTGGGAAAGACCCTTGCCAGAGGGCGACGGTGCCCTTGCAAACTAGAGACGACGCTCTCTGGCTCGGAAATAGCAGAATCGTTGGCATAAATCAGGATGTAGGGTTCGTAGCGAGAAAGTGCCCTTTTCCAAGGGTGATGGCTGGTCAGATCCATTTTGACACTGATCAGGAGTTCATTGTTTTGTTTTGCTTCATGGAGCAGCTGCGTGATATCCTTGCGCTGCCAGGAAAGGACATCCTGGTAAGCAGTGGAAAGGTTTATTAGGAAGTGGCCCAGGCTCCGAGTCTGGTTCCCAACAGAAGGAAAGGCCCAAACTGAAAGATGTATCTGAATTTCAGGTTTCCTGTGCCCGTGACGAGAACAGCCGCTGGACTGGGAACAGTTTCGCTTAGCCTGCAGCAGATCACCAATATAATAATACACCGAAGCGGACAAGATGTTTTCAGACTCGCTGAGTGACGTCAAGTTGAAAACGTACATCTCCTGGCCTTCAGGGCTCCCTAGAAAAAGAAATACTTAGATAAGAATACGGGCTTATAGAGAAAGGACCGAGCACATTGCTTTCTAGGTTACGCGTTAAATTCACGGGAAACTTCCACACAGTGCTGTGGGAACAGGTTTAGGCCATTATTCAGAAAAATAACCAAGCTGGGAAACTGGTGACCGTAAATCACACACTTTCAGTCTTGTTTCCTCACCATACCTACCTCCATCCAGAAGTACTCACACATTTCCCACTGCTCCTCTGACGTCAGGAAACAAACCAGGTCACAGGAACACAGCTCGATAATAGATGCACTAAAGGGTTTATCATCCACAAACTTGAGCGACACCACAGTAAAGTTCTGCTCTTTTGTTTTTGGTCTTTCTGTAACACTTCCAACCCCCTCCCTCTCAAAATGCACTTAGGTGACTATGGCTGACCTGTCCTGACTAAAGAATGGTCTCTCTTTGTCCAAGACAACTGGGACATCAATGGGACATCAGTGGCACTGAACCGTGCCTTAGCCCAGACCTCACTGAAGCTGGAGAAAGGCTCCCACCAGCTTCACTAAGCACTGGATCATCTGTAAACTTCTATTATTCTCTCAAGCCACAGCCTCAGTTGGAAAGAAAAGATATGCCGCCCTAGCAGTAGAGGCTCAACATGGCAGTGAGGAAGAGGACAAGCCTGGATTCAAACGGGGCATGACCCTCGGTGCTGTCACAGGCTTTCAAGTGTATTGCCAGGCGAGTCGCTGACGCTGATTGCCAAGCTGTCACACGCAAAAAAAAAAAAAAAAAAAAAAAAAGCCAACCTGGTTCCTTCAAAGCTTCCACTCTGCTGCACTGTGATCCGGACCTCGCCTGCAGGGACTTCGGGGCCTGGGTGGCGTTTACTCTTAGCTTGCAAAGATGTCAAAGAGAGTATTAAAGAGGGACCCAAACCCATGTAACATTTGGTACAGCTGCCTATGTGTATTAGGATGCAAAACAGATACGCAAACATAGAAAGCACGACATAGTTCAAAAGTTAAATGAAAAGAGAAACTGAAATCCTGTGTAGCAAAGGATGTTTCCTGCTGATAGTAACGATTCCTCCATTACAAGACGACCAATTTATTGGCCCCTCAAGCAGTCAGTGACCTCTGCATGTGCAACTGGATCTTCATGACTGAGTCCTTCACACAAGCAGGGTTACAGATCGGCACAGAAGGAACTATAAAGTCATTGACAGCAGCCTTACCCACAAAGAAGGGATGTGGCTCTCCTCTCAATAGGTGGGAAGAAGAAACACAAGGATAGAATCACTGCTTAATCATTTTTAAGGCTTGGACATCAGCTCTGGAGAAAGAGACGATTCACCATTTATAATGAGCTAAGGACACACAAGCTGGTCTGACAGCCTTTTGGCTAAGTCAGACACTAATCACAACTGAAGTTTCCCTCTAGAATAATAAAGCCCAGGACTGCTTCAATTACCCTGGGTAAATTTAGTCATTCCGCCTAGGACATTTCATCAATTTTCATGCCAGTCAGAGTTAGAAAGTATTTACTACTATAGCTGAAGGTAGGTGGACAGTACTAGAGCAACCCCAATAACCAAAAGAAAGCCAACCCAAAATGTTTTGGGGTTGGGGGTGGTGGCAAAACACACCTGCTTGCCTCTGTGGAGAGGGAAACAAGCCAAGAACAATCCTCCTCTGTGGCGGGGATGTTACCGCATCGATTAGGAGAGATGTGGGGGACAGCGAGGTTTCCACAGCTGTGAAATTAGAGAAGTCAACCCAACCAGAGGTGCCTTGCACAAACCCAACGATGCCCCCCCCAGCACAGGCCCATCTGTGATGGCCGATCCAAATGTTAAGGTGCTATTGAGAGCTGTGGAACCAGGCTGTATGGAAAACTCAAATATAGTCAAAAAATGGTACGGTCTGCAGCCCCCCAAAGGGCTGGAGACAACCCAACACATTAGGAAAACAAGGGAACACGGAGTCAAATGCTTCTTTGACATCATGGCATGACAAAACCCCCTCTGAAGGCTGAAGAGAAATTATCGTTTACAAAATTTTGCAAGAGTTTTGCTTGTATTTTTTTATTCCAAGCTATGACAAGCATAGAGATGCCCGTGGACCAGGGAAGAACAGCCTCCCCGCTTCCACCCTCAAAGCACTGTAGTAACTCCCCTGCCCAAGCAAGTGGAAAGATTTCCAGTGCTGATCTTTCAGACATTCGACAGCTTTACGTTCTGGGTGACATTCTGTGCTTCCAGCCTGCGACATCCCAACTGCTAACGCCGTTCAGAAAAATGCAGAAAAAGACCGTATCCTCCCTCTGCCTCCCCATCCCTACCCGACAATCTGAGCAGCTGCCTCTTCTCAATGTTTTTTTTCCTCATCAATATTCTAACCGGTACATTAAAAAAGCAAGAATCCGTCTCGCTAGAAAGACAGAACCCTTCTCCCCAATTTATCACATGCATTGCTTCATGAAATTAGGGAAAAAAACCCAACATGCGCTTTTCTCAGTGGCACAGGGCACAAAAAGGCCAAATAATTTAGGCAAGACACCCTCGTTTAGACATTCAGCCCAATCTGACAGCGGATCACACAGGTAAGTTCCCAATAGGTGAAAATTAACATACCTAACCAATCCAATTTCTAGCTATTACTTACGCCTGAGGAACTAGATTTTCTTTGAGTTTGATCCTGCTGTTAATTCCTCAAGCCAAAAAATGGCCGTTTATTACATTTGCACTAAGCACACACGAGGACCTGACCTCTGCTTGGTTTGTAATCACTAATATAACAAGGTTAATATGTAATTTGGCAGAGCGCTATGTCTCAGCAACCAGAATTTATGATGTCTCATGAGTGCCTGTTAAAGAAGTTATTATTTAAATCACTGCTGTGTGTTGAATGACAAGTTTTGGTTTTAAATTTTTAATAAGAATTCCACTTAACAACTATTACCTGTTCTAAACTGGCGTATTGTAGAGGAACACAAACCAAGCCGCTTTTGTTTATAAAGAAACCCTAGATGGCGTCAAACAGACACGGGAGGAATATACAGTTCTGATTAAAAGCAAAACTCAAGAAGCCACTCTTCGTATTTCATGCTGCACCCACGACTGGGGACTTGCAGTAGGTGGTGCTGTTTTCTTACTGAATGAGCTCCAATCTCAAACGCCTCCCAAGAGATTCGGGATCATTCAGCCTGCAAAATCATCTCGAAACCAGTTGCTAGCGGCCAGCACAGAGTTGCTGGTGTCTGGCTCAGAAAAATCCAACTTCGTGACCCACGCTTCTGTCACAACTTCGGAACACCGTGTCAAATACATCCGTCGGTGACAGCGATACCCAACTCTCAGATGTGAGCAGTGCATTCAAATGAGTGTCCCCCAAGAGAGTCACTACCCTTAAAAATGACAGACACACTCAGGAAGACTGAGCTTTAAAATATCTACCAATGCACCTTGTCCTCAGGAAAATTTCATTTAACTCAAGTTAAACTTTGTCCTCAAGCCCAGAGGACAGAGACTGCTGAAAATCTGTCCTTACAACAAACGGAGTTTAAACTATTAGCCAAGGTCGAGGGCATAGTTTAAACTTTTCACCAACATCAGGAGGCATCGAGCAGCAACTAACCACGCATTGTTCTGACGCGGGAAGCTCTCCCTGAGCCTCATCCAGCACGTGCTACTGACACCAGTGATCTTTTACCGACTGATGTGAGCCGAGGCTTTGGTCTTCACCATAACTCCTCCCGTGAGCAGTCTGACTGACTAATCTCCCCCCTCGCTAATCCCAACGAACCCCAAACACAACCCCAAGACCAATCTCTGCAGGGCTTTAATTCCAATACCTTGCCACGTGCAGTAAACGGTATTTCCCAGGACGCTGCTGTCAACGGCTCCACGTTAAAAGGCGGGAGGAGGGGGCCAAACCGCAGGGTGAAGTCCATCAGCCACTGCTCAGAACCAGTGGAAAGAGGCAGACTGACCAAGCCCGGCCAAGGCCTCCGGGCAGTCCGCCCTCTATAACAAGACCTTTAAGATCTCAAAGGCAACAGGATCTCCTGGCAACAAAGCCCTCTATTAGTCTAGAAGGATGAAGTCGGCTTTGCAGGTGAAAGAACATAAAACACAGGTGCAGAAACCTATACCCTAGAAGATCATGGCACCGCAATAACTTTTTTTTCTTACGTTTTCAATGTCAAACAAAACCGGTGAAAACAACATCTTTGCAGCAGCTTTTTTTGTGGTCATTGCCCAGAGGAGACATGGCCTGTTGCAGACATAGCCAAGGACCTGATGCCGAAACAGGACCCTTCAGAGGGATGCTGGACAGACGGCCCCCCTCTGCCCGGGCTGGCTCGCAGGACACCGCAGCGGTGGGAAGGTCGCACCAACGCTGGGTGCAGCCTCCACAGGCGCCCCGCAGCCCGGCGCCCCCCTTACTGCCTGGCAAGACTGCCTGCTGCCTCCCAGCAGCTCTACTCCGTAAACCTCGCGTGTGCTCGCGCGCAGCAGTACACGGTGCTCCTCGGTGCTGTTTCAGCAGCGGTCCCTGGGCTGGCTCACCCGACGCGCCCCCCAGCTCTGCCAGCGGCACGTGTCTGTCCCACCACCGCTGCTTCAGCTACGCCTTTTAGTTCTTTCTTACCTTGAGTGAGTTCTGCAAACTCAGCTTTGCTCTTTTGTAGTGCAAGGCAGGAGGCACAGAAGCCTTCTCAGCAACAAAGCATGCAACAATGAGAAGATTCAAGAGGAAACAAGCGAAGGAAAAATATGTACAACAGAGCTGGCCTAAAGCCGTACTCCATCGCGCAGGCGGTTGTCTCCCAGCACCATGTCGGGCTGTGCCACCACCCACGGCGTGGGCCATCACAGGCGCCACTCACAGCTCAGACCACAAACCCACAGCACCACAGCCCGAGCGCTTCTACCCGCTGATCTCCAGGGTCACAGCTTCCTCACCTTTCTCCAATAACCCATAGCTGCGCGGATGGCATTAAATTACCTTCATTTTACAAAAAAAACAGCAGTAGGTGTGTGGAGACTGACGTCACTGGCGCGAACATGTTCCCGTTACAAGGGGCATTTCCCGCCGTCAACAAGCTGGAACGAGTCCGCTCACATGTGGTGTGTTTACCTTTATAGAGGATGCACTGACGTTTTTATGGACTGCCAAATCTATCCCACGGGTGAAAAAGGATGCAATAACGAGGACTATTTAGTTATATAGTCGTCATTAGCCATCATTTAAATGAGATATTAAAGCAGTGCCCTTGTGCCAGCGCACAGTTAAGAATGTTTCAGTGTTTCCGTTGTAAAACTTGGTTTTCGAGGGTTCGCGGCCCAGCTAAAAAAGTTCACTCAGGGCTGGAAACGGGAACAAGTTCCAGAACAGGAACACAGATTTGGAAGTCAGATTTCTTCCTTTTCCCCCACCTTTGCTCCTACTTGTCCGCTGCTTCCCCCTTAACAATTTGAGCATTTTGCAAAAGAAAAATACAGGATCTAGTTCTCTCTCTTTTTAAAGAGCATGGGACTCGGTGCCAAACTGGATTTACAATTATTTTTTTTTTAGCAAAGCAGGTAAGGTCATAGCAGCTAGTAACTTGATATAAAAAAACGTAAGAAGTCCACCCCTCTGATTAAAGCTATCAGCTACTTAAATAAAGAACTTCAAGAAGCAGAGATGGTGCACGCTCAGGATCTTACATGTGGACATTATGATACGAAAACCACAAATATGCACACTGCACATCGTGAATGTGCTGCACAGTGGGCAAATGATCTCTCTTCTACATATTTTGAGCAGAAAGGCCGCAGCAGGTCTGAAAACTAAACACCGTATCGAACTCGAAGATAGCATGAGCTAAGCCAGCAAGGAGGCTGCATCAATAAAGTACTCGGAGCTGGGAAGGGGAACACGGAAAGTCGACTCTACTCCTTCTCACAGCCATGATGGTTGGACTTGATGATCTTAGAGGTCCCTTCCAACCTCAGCAATTCTATTGGATTCTATGATTATTTCTGCTTCAGCTGGTGGCAGCAGGTCGGCTGCCATGCTCTCACCGTCTCCTGCCCCAACGCTGTTAAAGCTCTCGTTACAAAAGACCCTTAACGTGACTCGGGCTCAAAGAGGCGAGGATTTGGCCCGTACTGGTTTTTACAGGCTGATGGCAGCCGGTGACTCGCTGGTTTCCCTGCGCAGTTCTCCGTTTCCCCTGTCTGCGTGGGCATTTCGTACCACAACAAAGGAAAGAAAGGCGTTTTGAAAAGGAGGAGAACATAGTTCTTCAACCACAAGAATTGGCCTAGGGGCAGGTGTAATACCTAAAATTACTTGAAATTCAGTCAATAAAAAAGAGTTTAAAGTAATTTCTGACTGTATAGCTTTACTATAACATCATTAGAGGGACCCTCCAATTAAAGGAGAGTTTTTTAAATGACTCATTTGCAAGACATGTTCCTTTAGCCATGCTATGATTAAGAGCGCTTTCAAAAGCAAACCGAGAGTCTTGCGTTTGAGGCTTTTATCTTTCTGCTCTCTTTTATTTGTTCCGCGCTGTATCTTTCCTCCAGATCCTGAGCTTCAGAAGCTGCAGGTGAGCACACCTCTCCGGGAAGCGCTGAAGGTAAGCAGATTTCTATCAGTCCGAGGTCTGGTCATTCAGCGGTTTCGCTAACAGGCAGGAGAAGAGAACAGTCGTGTGCAGAAACTGGTGCAGAGACTCGACCACAGGTCAAGACCACGCGCTTGCCAGAACCGTCAAAGCATTCAGCTCTACCTCACGTATCGTCTGACCTTCTTTTCCCAGCTGTCTTTTTTAGAAGCACAAGGGATGGAGAACCCCTCGATGTGGTGGTACCCACAGGAAAAGAACCGGGAAAGGCTCCATCCTATAATTCTTACCAGAGCAGAGCTCACTGTGAGCCCTGGCCCATGCACGACAAGGGCTGCTAGCGCCATCCCAGAAACATCCCATGACGATGACATGGCTGCCACAGAAATCACGGGCTGAACATCCTTTGACGAAGAAATAATCAGAGCAGTTATGTCAATGAGAGGAATGTACTGGAATGTACCAGCCACACTGTGAACGATGCATATCCTTCACTTCACCTTCAACGGATTTGGGGCGTGCGGTTTCTTTAAAGCTTTGTCATGGGCATCAAAGGTTCCTTTTTTTGAGTGACTCACGCTGAACAATTATGTTTTGAGATAATTTAGCAAGATTAACGGAAAACAAATTTTCCTGAGTAGAAGATCACATGAACATTCATCAAAATCAAAGGCCAACCCCCCCCAGCCCAAACAACAAACCACTAACGATCCAGCCTCATCGTGAAATCCAACGCGCGAGAGATTCCCGGGCAGCACAGGATGGAGACTTCAGAGGTGCCCACGCAGGGCTGAAGCTCTCACCTTCTCCCCTCAGAGCGCTGAGCCACACCAAGACAAACTTGCGTTTAGCAGCTGTAGGGTTGCTTCTTCTGATTAATCGCACCTTCCTCCTTTCTTGTTGGCTGTCCGCAGCTGCCATATGCAACACCACTTTGCTTGGACTAGAAACAGGGACGAGTTTCAACAGATCCTAAGAGTTCTCGGTCTCATCACGCAACACCATCTTACAGGGTCTCAAAAAATTTGCATGGTGGGTCACCTGGGAGCTCTGGGAAAGGCCTTCTCCGTGTGCTGCACAAGAGCCAGAAGCCCCCCAGGGGAAAAGAGAGGACAGAAAGGTTTCACAGACACATTTGAGAGCTGCGTTTCAGGAAAGAAACGGCTTCTCTCCTGAAAATATATGATTAAATTGCAAAACGTATGGTTAAACTGCAAATGAAACCACAAAAGATTCCCTTCAAGACCTCTTGCTGCAGATGCAGGAGAAATGCAGGGCAGAGTTTCAGGGATGTTCTGCTCACTGCAGACAAAAAGCAGTCTCCTGACGGGGCTGGCAGTGGGGATGGGGATGGTAAAGTGTGCTGCAGGAGTAACGGCAACACAATTTATTAATTTAACCGAGACAGCCACATTAAGGACAAGGAGAAGCCTGTGGGAGACTGAAATTTGCAGTTGAGGAGTGCAAGCGTCAGAGCAGAGGATCTGGAAACAAACTACCTCGAAAAGGAAATAGTGTGGATGCGCCATGTCTGTCGCAGGGCTGGCCGGGCCGTCGGGCACAAGAAAGAACCAGAAAGCAGAAAAAGCCTTTTTGCTCCCCACACCGCTCCAAAGAACATTTGATCTCAGGGTTTTCTGGAAATGCACTTTTCTGCCATCAAACACCACACAAAACGAGCTGCTGCTGCCTATGGAGAGAGAAAGACAACCGCTAACTGGTTAAATATTTTGCATAAATACTTATAGAAGTGTCAAAAAACTTATAATCACTTCCAATTTATTGCTTTGGCACTTGAACTGTGAAAGCAGTGGAGAAGGAGGAGGAAAGGGATCAGTGAATACTGTGTTTATAGGACTGCTGCCACCCAATGTCAAGTGAAAGTATAAATATAATCATAAAGACCACAGAGATGGGATTTCAACCAAAGGCCTTCTAGGTTTAGAACAATAAATATCTTCAATCAGATATGCTAAAAGGCACAAAAATCACTCTGCTGGGGTTATAACACCCCCCTCCCCCTTTTTTTTTTTTTGAGTCTACCTTTCCCTCTTTCAGTGAGGGAACTGCTTATTTCAGAACAAAGCAATGTACACTAGATTTTATATTGCAAGGAACGGTCATGTTCAACAAGAGAGTTGCTCTGTAGGAGCAGCAGCTGGGGAGCCCCAGCTCACCATCCTCCAAACCCAGGGTTTTTTACGCCTCCAGCCTCTAAAGCCCATCTTGTGGACAGAAATACACGCAGTAACACATGATGGAGAGCATTTGTAGGGCTGAATCCTAAGACACCAAAGCCATTCAATTATCCATGGTATTTGATCTCTGCGCAGAGCTATCCTACAATAGACGTCGTGGCCTTTGAAGAATCAGAAGTAATGACTTGCAAAGAAACCTAAGGGAAGTCTGGCACCCAGCTCCCGGGTTTTCTGGGAGAGGAAGGAATCAGTGCAGGTCACAAACTTCCCGACAACACTCAGCTTTGCTGGGAGATGCTGCTCTGTGAAAAAGCCGCTGGGGTCAATCCAGTAGTGCAATGAAAACCAAGAGATGGGCAAGTCGGGCTGCCCCCACAGTTGTCATGCTAACAGCGAGTTTTTGGGATGCAGTGGATTTGGGAAGCATGTCCCAGCGGGGGTCACGTTTGGGTTGTGGCATTTCCATTTAGCCCCGGTCAGATGCGCAAAAAGCAGAACAGCGGAGTCGGGGGATGCAGTGCCAAGACAATGCCACCTTCCCTTTCTGCTAGGGGAGTTCTTTCGGGATGCTGCCACGTCAAATACACACACACGCACACACCCTTTGTGAAAAATGACTTCACATTTTCATAAATCTACCTGCACACGCCAGTCTGCAATCACAGAGAGATCCAAATGCCACTGTGAAAGATGCTGAGATGCTGTATTTACCATGCACAAATTACACTTTGACCAAAGCCACCTGCCTGTGCCCCAAACCACTGCTACTGTCACCAGTGCCTCTGTATGTGAACTCTGTAGATGGTCCTCAAGGATGGCCACACCGCGTTACGGCTCTACCACACGCAAACCCGCCCCTGGCTTCAGCAGAAGCGACACATGCCAAAGTGGCACTGAAAGGAGCATCCGGAGAGGGTACGTTAATCACTGCACTCCTCTCATGCAGTGCTCAGACACCGCACGGCGCTGAAGGGACGGACCCGCAATTAAAACACGAGAGACAAAATAAACATTATATCCTACAACACACAACCGCTGCTGCAGGAGGCGTTACTTTTCTAACCCTTTTCTACTTTTCCACCCCTTTTCTGACCCCCCTCCCGGGCTGAGCGCCGCCACCGCCATCGGTACCCGCGGGGGCCGTTGGGGACCGCGGGGTCTTCGCTGAACCGGAGCCCCCGTTTGCGGGCACAGCCTCCCCCGGACACCCCTTCCCCTCCCGGCGCCGCCGGTCCCCGCACTCACCCGCCGCCACCGGGCGGAGGCCGCGCACCGTGTTGCCCCGACGGAGCTGCCCCGACGGGTCCCGGGGCCGCGCCGCCGCCCGCCCTCCTCCTCCGCCGCTGTACTGGTCGTAGAGCCGCAGCATGTGCTCCGACACCTCGTCCGCCGCCTCCGGCCGCCGCCGCTCGTCGGGCTCCCGCTCCGGCTCCGTCCGCCGCCCCCCCCGCCGCCGCAGCCCGGCCCAGCCCGCCCGCAGCGCGTCCCCCAGCGCCAGGCACAGGCAGCCCCAGCCCAGGCACAGGCACAGCGCCCAGCGGGTGGCCGCCGCCATACCAGACACCCCCCGCCCCGAACCGGCCGGGTGGGCGATGGAGCCCCCCCCCACCGCACCGGACACCCCCCACCAAAGGGAGGTCGATCCGCGCCCCGGCGGCGGGCGCGGATGGGGCTGCGGTAATGAATCGCGGAGGGGGTTGCCTCTTCGGGAAAAGAGAGAAAAGAAGAGAGAAAAGAAGAGAGAAAAGAAGAGAGAAAAGAAGAGAGAAAAGAAGAGAGAAAAGAAGAGAGAAAAGAAGAGAGAAAAGAAGAGAGAAAAGAAGAGAGAAAAGAAGAGAGAAAAGAAGAGAGAAAAGAAGAGAGAAAAGAAGAGAGAAAAGAAGAGAGAAAAGAAGAGAGAAAAGAAGAGAGAAAAGAAGAGAGAAAAGAAGAGAGAAAAGAAGAGAGAAAAGAAGAGAGAAAAGAAGAGAGAAAAGAAGAGAGAAAAGAAGAGAGAAAAGAAGAGAGAAAAGAAGAGAGAAAAGAAGAGAGAAAAGAAGAGAGAAAAGAAGAGAGAAAAGAAGAGAGAAAAGAAGAGAGAAAAGAAGAGAGAAAAGAAGAGAGAAAAGAAGAGAGAAAAGAGAGAAAAAAAAAAAAAGGGAAAGGCAGTGCAGAGAAAAGCGCCGCGGCACAAACCGCCCGTCCGTCCCGGTGAGAGGCGTTCGCTGCGCTGGAGAGCGGCGGCGGTGCGGAGAGGCTGCGGGTGTGCGGCGTGTGTGTGTGTGTGTGTGTGTGTGCGCCGTGTGAGTGTGAGCCCCGGCTCGGGCTGGTCTCTGCAACCGGCAGCCAATCGCGCCGCCGTCCCGCCCGGCTCCGCGGCGAACGGGAGGCAAAGCGGGGGGGGGAGAACCACCACCAGAAGGGAAGCGCACAGAGAGGCGCACAGAGACACACACAGACACACACGCAGACCTGACTCCAAACCCCATCACTGGCAGCCGCCGTGTCCCTGAAGCAGTCGGGAACAGGGCGGTGGGATGCTCCCCCCCCAAAAGCAGTCACATAACACGATGGCAATAAAACAGAAGTCACGAGTCGAACCGCTCAGCCTTCTCCCCTTGAACGCCTCCGGCTTGGCTGGGCTGGGAGCACAGCCTGCGGCGGGCAGGTGGAAGGGATGCCGACCGGGCATCCCCTCAGAGGGACAGCCATGCTCCCCCCCCTCCTCCGTCACTCCCCAACCGCGCCAGGGCTGGCAGAGGGGTCCCCGGCAGCTCGAGCCCATGCCACGGGAGATACACCATGCCCAGGAGAAAGCAGGACAAGCCCTTTCGGGCACGTAACCCTTCCGCAGGCTGCAAGGGGAATGCCATGCACCAGAGCTCCTCCACCGCGTCGGGGACGGGGCAAGGTGCTCCGTGCTCAGCTGAGAGGACTTCACACACCTCCTGCCTGGGCTGCTTCTCACCGCCAAAAGGACAGACATCTCACCCCCCCGGCCAGTGCCAACGCATGAGACAATGCCCCATCAGATACGCAACCCCATCCCTTCCAAAATACGCTTTGCCACACAAAGGATGCCTCACGTCACACAGCTGCCGCGGGAAACCACAGGAGAAGCCCCCGTGCCTTTTCAGGGTTTATAAATACGTTGGCTCAGGAGAATGACTTTGTTTCTAACCCAAAGAAGGGAAATAAGAAAACTGGCTTGCAGAGTACCATACGGAGCTCAGCACACATTATTTCCACAATGAGGCATTCACGTTTTCAACGGGCTGCAGAAAACGTATCATTATAAAGCACTAAACACAACACTAAAATACATCATGTACCGGAGGGTGAACTCGCCTTTCAAATTCCACTGAATTTGGCATCGGTTACAGATACTGTTATGCAGTTTTAATAAGCCCATCCGTAACAACAAGAGGGAGGTGCCTACCAGCAGGTGGAAGGAAAGAGAAGATTTCTCAAAGCAGAGAAATGATTTTTACATGTTTCTATATTTGAGTGCTCAAGTACGACCCATGGCAGTGTCTCATTTTCAAACAGTTTTGAGGCATCAAATTTGCCAAATACATCTAAAAATACTGTCCCAGTATGTACAAACACACACAATTTCAACATGAACGCTAATAGTAAAGTTACCTATACTTTTCACTACTGTAAGAAACCTGCGTTATTGCAATATAAAAACTGTACAAGTGAACATATATAATTAAAACATTAAGGCGTGATCGAGCTTTTGGACACAAATAATAAAACCAATGCAGATCTCCGCAGGAAGAAAGCAAAATTACCTGAAGCGAGAGCTAAAAAATTCGGCACAAGCAGCGATCTCTGGCTTATACCCATGGCAGAACTGCCAATCCCAAAGAAGAATCTTTAGGCAACTGAAATGCTGGAATTGCTATTTCAACTGCAGTCATGTTATTTTCTGCTGGCGAGAGATGCAATTTAAAAAAAAAAAAAAAAAAAACACAACAAAAAAACCAAACCAACAACACACCACAACTCTTGAAATACAACAAGCATAACTGAACCCTCTTTTAAACTTACAGCGCCAAATAATCAGCCATATGAATGCGATGTTTTGCATATCCAACACATCTTCCAAACTGGGGCCGGACTCTTGAGATTGGACCGCTGTAAATCAAGGATGACTTCAGTTAAAAATAAGAAAATACTGAGAGAGAGCATGTATCCAACACCGTACTTGAGCAAAGGAGGATTAGGCAAGAACTAACTTAAGTTCAGCATGGAAGCTCAAGCACCCTATTGCTGAGCTTTTACTTAAAATCTTTTAAGCGTTAGCAGAAAGCCCCACTTATGCAAAATTAATCCAGAACCTGGCTCCCAGAGCCTTGCCCCACCACTTGACTGCGGTTGTTTAATTTGAGCGCCTACAATAGAAAGTTAGCCCTACGCAGCCCTATTGCAGCTGGTACGGAGAGAGACAAAGGATGCTTGGTGTGAGGCACAGCGGGAAAAGCCACTTCTCAGGGCACGAGGTGCCTTCTCTGAATCGCCTTTTTCAGACAGACGTTGCAGGAGAACTCATGGGGTTTCAAATACCCTTTTTTTGCCTTATGGACTGTCCCTGTGACACGGTGGGATGCTCATTACATGCCGTTCTATGGCTCCCAAAGTTAAAAAGTATCCCGCAAACTGGACAGGAGATTTTTAAATGCCAGAGCGCTGTGGCTGCACAAACCAAACCAAACCAGCCCAGCACATCTAAGGAGTTCCTCCTCATTAGTAAATAACGGCTGGCAAACTCTCAGAGCCGACTTCTGAGATAACAGCGCTTTTGCACTTCTCTCTTCCATTTCTTCCATGCAAGCGCTGCAAATCGCGAGCAAGTTCAGCACTGTTCAGGAAACATAACTTTGACTGTGTCCCAGAGAGCTTACACTTTAACCCCACCATTTTCAGAAGACTCGCGCTGATTTCCAAGAGAAGAAAGAGACCCCCTAAAGCCATAGATGTAACAGAACTGGTAGCTCACCCTCAAAACAACGGTTCTGACAGGGAACGTTTTTGACGGCATGCACCAGCGAGCGCCGCTGAAACCACCCCTTCCTCTTACAGATGCAGTTATTTCCAACCAGGAGGCACACTCTGGTTTTTTGGCTTTGGTAAAAGAATCCGAAGGATCCAATTCAATGGGTTATTTAGATAAATGGCCAGATTCCAGCTGCTTCTGCAACCCTGTAATAACGTGTTTGCACACGGCATTTATGGGGCAGGACGGGAAGTGGAAAGAAGTGATTGGCAGGCGGGCTGGGACGGTGCCGTAGCAGGGAAAGGACCCGTCACCCAGCGCACTTGGACTGGACGCCCAGGTGGAAGGACTGGGCAACCAGTACTGCCAAACGTGGGCGTGTGACACTGCTCCCCTACCCCATCTTGGTCGGAACGAGAGGGAAGAGGACCCAGAACCAGGTACGATAGATCAAGAACATTAAGAATGAGACATCGCTTTCCATTTAATCTTTCTCTAAATTCTGCATCAATGAGTGATAGCTCAATGACTTGTTATCTCTGCACTTTTGGGTGGGGACACTAAGACACAATGCGCAGAGAGCAGGGAAGGTCCTTTAGGTACCCTGCCAAACATGGGGGGACCCGCTCCACCCCCAGGTCATCCTCCATCTTGTTACATCGCTCTCATGGGGCAACGAGGGGCAGACGACACTGAAGAATCTGCCCTTGTTCTGGTCTTTAGTGACTGTTTTCAGCGGATGAGGTACTCCCTTGCGCGATGTTCCCGTTCCCGTCCCCGTGAAACCCAGCAGGATGGTTTAACACTTGCACCAGCACAAGCCGAGTCCAAGCTTGCAATTCCATCCCGCTCCGTCGCGCCTGCTAAAATTACTTCATGATTCTACTGCTAATAAACCTCAGGCTTACCACGCAGCACTGCAGCAACGTACTACGCAAACCCAGAGCTTACCCTGAAGTGAAAGGACTATCTATCTTCTTGGGACGGTCCCATCTTCACGGTCGCTTTGCTGGTGTGACTGGGAACTGCCCCAGTATTACTGCCTGAGGCAGCATTACCGTTTCTGTAGGGACAACGCACGACCACTAAGAGCGCTACAGAGAGAGATGCTGCACCAAAAAGACCTGGTCTGCTTCACCACCCTCAGCTCCCAACATTCCATCTAAGAGACCGAAACGTGCGGTCTACCACTCTTGATCAAGCGAGTGAGACAGGTTTTGGCAGGGAAAAGCTGCGCTTAATTGAAACTAAGCACCTCAAAATCCACGAGGGTGATTTTCTATCCATCTTCTTGTGTCGCGACTCTTCATTCACACAGCCAGCACATGGAAAACCCACAAGGAAATCCCAGTTTTCAGCACAAGTTAAGGCGCTATTAAAGCGGAGTAAGGGTTTTTTTCCCAAAGCTCCTCCGTACTACAGCAGAAGCGCAGGGCGATGTATCGGAACGGGAGTCAGTGGACCTGGTGTTTCTCAACCACTTACGGTACTTCTGGAATTCTAACAGAGAACCACCATAAGCAGTCACTACTATTAACGGTGCATCTTTGTGGAGATTAAGACACAGCGTTAGGTGTCTGATGTCCAGCTGGGGGTGCATGACACCATTCTGGTGTAAGCAGGGAGACGGATCTCAGGAGCTCTTCAGCCCACTCAACAGTAGGCTTTTAGTCCACCAGTTCACTGTCCATGAGAAGACACTCTTGGAGTTGTACCGCTGCGACTTTCAGCTTCAAAAGCTGGAACAATATTCCTGAGTCAGATCGTGAGCCCCCGGGATGATTGCGCAGCCTTCCTCTTCAGGGGCCGCCAGTTGAATACGTGGAAAAAGAGGCATGGGAATGTGGGAAACTCCCACATCAGTGCCCACTTTTGAAAATACACATCTTGGCACACAAACAGCAGTCTCTGCATCTGAGCGCGGCGTCTGAATTCACTGATTGTGGGGAGAAAAAAAATCTTCTTTCATCAGCTGATGAATATTCATCACCACTGGTTTGCACACTTAATGGCCTTTGATGAGTCGGCAGAGGAACTCTGCTATCCGGTCAGCCATGGTTTGTTTTCTTTCTTTCTATCAGTATTTGTCGCTAAGATATGGACGTATTAAAACGTTGAGAGGTAGGCAAGAGGATTTGGCAAGGTGAGAAAGTCGTTTCATTTGAAATGAAATATTTTCGTTGAAATAAATGGTGGCTGGTTAGTTTGGATTCTGACTACGTCCCCATCTGAAATTCTCTGCCGGCATCTTTTCAGCTGAGTTACTTTAACATTTTGCGAACAGCAGTGAGGGCTATGGAAAGAACCTGTGGTTTGGTTTCCAGTAGATATTTTGACACTGGCATTACTTCCAGAATGGAAATGTAGTTCTACAGTTTTTCTTAATATACTTTGCGGCCGGAGTTCTGCTCCAAGGGCAGCAGACGGCTGCTTTAGGCTGGTTGCACTGATTGGCCAAGTTTCATAGGGCCAATATACTTAATACTACAATGGAGTCAGCATTGACCGATACATTTTTACTACTGTGCTTCATTCTCTGACAATATTAATATTAATTTTAATTGAGGCAGCAACTTCACATGCTTCCAGTTTAAAAAGGTTAAAAAAAGATTAAGTTAAACATCTACCTCTCAAAAAGCAAACGGTGAGCTCCTTGAAAGAGACTCCGCTAACTCTGTTTTGGAAAGAAGGAAGAAACAGGACGGCCATGGTGCTGCTCTGACATTTTAATCTTTTCTACCAAAACGGCCAAATGAAAAGGTCAGATCTGAACCTCCTCCCAGAATAACGGCAAGTCCAGACTCTGTTTCACCCAATATGACCTCAGTCTACGCAACAGACCACCGAGTATCAAAAACCGATCACTGTTGCCAACCGGTGTGAAGCAGCTCCCAAACAGCTGAACGGTGCCCTTGTGTAGGGAAGAGGAGGGACTGGGGGGGCACAGGGGGGAAAAAAGGTCTCCTCCACGGGATCTGTTGGAGTTACGCGGCAGAGAGGCGATGTACCAACAGCCGAGCACCGGCCAGTCTCACTTGTGTCTCCGGGAAAATAAATCATGGAGCGCGTCCTCTTGGGACACGCTTCTGGGCACGTGATGGGGAAGAAAGTGACTGGGAACAGTCAGCACGGATTTGCCAAGGGCAAATTGCATCTGACGCACCCGATTGCTTCTTGTGATAAATCAATTGGACTTGCAGATGAGGGAGACCAGCGGATGACGTTTACCTCAACTTCAGCCGCGATTTTGCCACCATCTCTGACAAAATCACCGTATTCTAGTTAGGACACTACTGTCTGGATGGCTGAAAAACTATTTGAATGACCAGGCTCAGGGGGTCGGCATCAATAGTACACGTTCCACTCGGAGACCAGGAACAAGTGGAGAGCTGCAGGAGGCTGACACACCTCTTGGCGACTGACATGAGCCTAAAGTTTGCATTTTCTTTGTATCAATACGCTGTCAAATCCTGAGGTCTTTTCTTTGGGCCAAACCCTCAGCAGACACAAACAACTATGAGGCTTCACCCATTCCAATGTTATATGCACAGCCGAGACTCACCGTGTTACAGTAGTCATGCTTAAAATATTAGCAGTCTTTTTTTCTGAGACTCCTTAAGAAGATACTCGCTAAGCAAACTAGTATTACTTCATTGATTTAAGCTGTAATGATTTTCCTTTTGACCTAGGAAGTGCAAAAATTATTGCAACCATTTCTTAAATTTAGCATCTCGGCTTTTCAGCTGTCAGCAGAACTGATCCCAATTACGCCTGAAGAGAAACTCAAGGGAATGAAACACCTGAACTTGTCCCAGAGCGCGGGTCCCACTGGTGACAGCCCATGTGCACCCTCATCGGCCTTTTGAGTCTTCCATTGACAAAGGCGCAACAAGTCATTTAGAAGGCTAAGAAGGGTTAAAGAACGTGTTGAGCCCTAATGGTGATGCAACAGCAGTAAAAATGATTTGTGCAAAATGAGATCTAGTCTGAACTCGGTGAAGAAACACTCTACATATTTCGCATTTTTAAATGAGATGACTAAATGTGGCGTTAATTACTTATTTTTCTCACTCCCCCTTTCTTCTGTCTCCATTTGCCAAACGTTGCAGCTCAATGGCCTAATCATCAAAGCAAGCGTGGAATAAAAAAAGCTTACCTACCTTTCCTGTGTTTATAAAAACAAGGCAAACATTCCAGTATGATATACTGACACACTCCACATCTCAAAACTCTGTCCAACTTGGTAAATCACTGCTTTGGAATATCCATATAAACGCATGTGCCTTTCTGCACAGCGTACAAATCGTTTTGGTACAAAAGTACAAATCGGGTCTTAGTCAGTCTGGAGGGCAGGTCTCTACGCAAAACAGCTGCAGGGGGCATGAAAAGCTACAAAACATGCAGACAGACAAAAAGAATGACCATCACCACATGGGACCAATCCTGCATACACACTGGTGCGATTATGGAGTGACTCCGTCCTATCCAGTACGGACACTCTAGATTTCCATCTGTGGAGCTGAGATAACAACTTGAACTGCTACAGATAATCTGGAATTGTTGTTGTTTCTTCCTTCCTGGCTCCCCCCTTTTATTAGGAAATAGGAAAAATGCAAAGGGGTAAAACAATGTCGCCCCAGAAGCGGGCACCAAACTCCAGCTGGTACGTGGAGGTGCATGTGTGTGTGCCTACAGACACACTTCCAGGCAGATATTTGAGGTAAAACCAAATGGATACTGTCCGAAATTCTGGTGATGTGTAACACAGCCTGACTGTCCTTCTCCCCTTCAGTCATACAGAAGTTACTTCCCTTATAGTCGGGTAGGACTGGACTTTCCAAGCCCATCTCCCACCTGTACTTCTACTGCTGCACCATAGGAGGAGAGGATCAGCAGGTGCGTCTCGATTGTTCTCACCTGCGTCCGCGAGGATGGGTTATCCACAAACATCGCCCTGCCCAGCTCCCAGCTGGTCTGCCCATCCTGCTCCCTCCTCACCGAGCCCCAGTGGCTCCATCCCCATCCAGCACAGGCTCTCTGCTTTGTGACACCTTTTTATTCCTTAGCCCCGTGGCACACAGGAGGCTTCAATCTTCATTAAGCTTATTTAAATGATGAGCAACTCCTGTGCCACTGTCAGGGCCACCCTCCAGAAGCCCCTTTCAAACGTGCTATTTAAAACCTCCAACCAAAACTTAAAGGTTTCCACTTTTTCAGAGTTTGCCATGTAATGCGCGTACCTGGTAACTTCTCTGTTGTTTGTTCCCTCCGCACACGCATTCGGAAGTCCCAGGGAAGAGGAAACTGCAAATACTCCTTCTGGGGGAAATGATATAATTACATATTTACATAACAAAGTGATATTAGCAAAAATCTGTTCAGCATGTGAAGGCCAATCCCACACTTGTGCTTATTAGTGGCCCGGCTTTCAGCCTTTCCAGAGTTTACTTACCAAAGCCATCTCTGCTGCGGTGGCCCCTCCACTCGGCTGCCCCCCAGCAGCTTCACCTCAGCTGCCTCCCACCAGCCCTCTGCACCATCTGATTGCCCCTCTCAGATGGGCTTCCATGTCTTCTGCTCCAGCCACCAAGTCTTTGGGCCTGTGACACCAGCTCTGCTCCCAGCAGCACATCCCCAACCCCGCAAAGTCACCCCGCTCTTATTAGACCCATCACCTCTGGCCAAGGTGTGTCCCACACCGCAGAAGCCATCGCGCAGGATTCGTTATTGTCACCTGGTCAACAGAATCACGGAATGGTCAGGGTTGGAAGGGACCTCTGGAGATCATCTAGTCCAACTGCCCTGCCTGAGCAGGGTCACCTAGAATCCCCTGCAGTCGGCTCTGGGCTGACCCCACACCATATCCCCTACATCCCCTACACACACACGCCGCCATGTGCACCGTGGAGTTGGTAACCAGCACAGGAGAACACTGAACCCTGTGTCAGCCGCTGCTGCGTGGAATCGCGCCGCACAAACCCCAGCGGTGCGGGGAACAAAGCAGTGCGTGCTCTCTCTGAACCTCCTCGCTCTTGGTCTTGGAGGTGTCTACAGAAAACAGCCTTTTGCTCGGCAGGGTCGTGGTGAGAAACTCGCAGCAAACCGCCCCGGCGTACAGCCGTTACGTACGTCCCTCATCCCCGCTGTTTTACGCTCGCGGGATGGGTGTTTGCTCAGGTGGCCACCGTCAGCCCTCCCGGTGTAACGTCTCCTCCCGGGCCCGGACATCGCATGTTTCTCTCATCATGGAGAAGTGCTGTGGGATCTGTAACAACTCTGCTTGAAGTTGGGCTGAAATAAAACACGCCTCAAGCGAACAATAGCCAAATCACCAGAGCGATATTTTTCCTTCTCGTAAAGAGCGCGTGCTGCGCACAGGGCTGATCCGCGCGGCCTCGGTACGCTCAGCACCTGTGTTTGTGTTTTCTCCGCAGCGGGAGCAGCAGCTCGGCCGGCACTGCTTGTCCCTGCCTGCCTCCCAGAGAATCGCCCAAAGGTTTCATTCGTTTTTGATCTGATTTATTTTCTGTTTGTGGGCAGTTGGAGCTAATGGAGCACTTTCCCCTACAGGAGAACATCTAATTCAGTGGGGTTGGACTAGATGATCTCCAGAGGTCCCTTCCAACCCTGACCATTCCGTGATTCTGTAATGACGAAGCCGTACGCTGCTTGGAGACCTCCTTGTTCTTCATGCGAGACAGGGGTCAGCCATTGAGGTGGCACTGCTGCCCCCCATCTCCTTTTGGCTCTGGAGGTGCAGCGAGACTGGCAACGCTGTGGGTGGAACCACAAACCTATGGCTCGTGAAGCGCTGCCGCGTCCTCTGAGCCCCTACCTTACCGGACAGCTACCAAATGCAAAAGTGGGGCTTAATTACCATCACTGCTCGGGTTCTTCAGACAGCTGGCCTGCCACAAAACCTCTTCTGGCCAGAGAATACAAAACTGCCAACGCTTCTCCATGAAATCACAATGAGCCCACCGGAATTTCATTTCATGTAATACAAAAAGTTTCTAACTAAGTCAAAGCATCCTGCTGTGACGGTTGCAAAGAACTTCAGATTTTGGTGTAAAATGACTTTTCTTTTCAAAGCGCTGTATTCTGTACTAAATAACTCCTCTTCCTGTGATTCTGTGTGTGGCTCCGGATGGAGCTGTTCACCACCAATCTCATGCTACTTCTCAGCTTCGCTCTATTATCCAAAACACCACCACCACCACCGCTTCCGAACGTTGTTGCAAGACCAAAGATCCACACTCCACATAAAAAGAGCAAAACTACGATTTTGGCAGGGGAGGTAAAGAAATGTAAAAGAATCCAAAACATATACAGGCTAATAAAATCCGCAGACCGTAACTCATGTACGCAGTTTAGACACGCTTGAAAAAAAACCCACACAACCCCCCTCACCGGTACAAAATCGAGAGTTGTGGGGAACCTTTGCGAGGACGCATTTACCCATCGATGTCTAAAAGCAGTTATCTTACGGCAGCGTGCGAACTCTGCACCCGCAGCTGGTAAACATCACTATCAGCGGCGATACCAGAGTTCTCTTTCAGAACAGAACGGAGAGATTTCCACTCACCTTAGGTTTAGAGCAGGCGATAGCTTTGGGCCGGACAGTTTGTGTTTGTTTCTGCTAGAAAGTCACAGAGCACACGAACACATACAGGAACATTTCACGTGGTCACCGGCCCTCGGGAAAGCTCCTCTCTCCGTTACCGTACGTTTCGCATGTCCACTTCACTGTGTGTCTACCCAGGGTGGGACAGTGACAAGACGTTGGGAAAAACCACCACCGACGTTTTAGGGAAACGGAGTGTAAGAGCGCCAAGTTGCTTCTAGGCACTATCCTGACTGTCTAAGAAAATTAACCTGTCCTTTAAAACGTGAGCCAGATGACAGAAGTGTCTGGGGACAGATCTTCGCTTACAGCAGAGGCTACAGCTTCTTCCCATTGGGACGGGCAAAGGACTACACCGTGAAACCGCGGAGCTGTCGCTGACAACGCTGCAGGGTCCCAGGTTTTCAAGGTCAGAAGAGACCCGGCAGCAGGAGATTGGCGCACAGGCAAGGATGGGCGGCAAGGAATCCAACGAGGTTACCGAGCAGCCAGTAAGTCTGTTAATTACTCCGTGAGCACCATCCTTTCATCGCAGACATTCGTTTACTTTTTGTCGCAAATGAGGTTTATCGCCCAAGTCAGAAATAGCATGAAATTGCAATTCCACAGGAGATCAGCACCAACTGCAAAATGCGGGGCTTCCTACATCTTTACAGCCTTTCAGTTACCTATTTCTAGAGAGATACAGTGCATTGGTGCGCACGCTGACCTGACAACACGTAAAGCCCGCTTAGATCCAGATTTCCTTCTATTCTCCATAGGATTCTTCTGGATTTCCTCCTGTTCTTTCCAATCAAGAACATTGATTACTAAGATGAAAACAAAGTAACCTGAAGTTGTGGAAATAACTTCTAAAGTTGAAAATTTACTTCTATTAATTTCTACTTCATGTTATTTATTTAGATTATAAGATAATGTTCTCCAAACTCCAGGACCACTTTCCAACTTATTTTTTTTAACATTACTTTAAAATCCAATTAGATTGAGACAGAAAAATGACAATTCATTTGTCGAGAGGAATGAAGAATTTAATTCATACCCTTTCAATGAATCGTCCCTTTTCCCAGCCTTCATAATGAGGATTTCTTCCTCTCCAGTGCTCAGGAGAGGCAAAACCTAATGTTTTCAAAACGGCTCAGGAGTCCTGATTTTTTTTCTGGAAAAAAATATATCCCCAAACGCTAAGCTGAACTATAAAAGCAATTTTGCTTTATCGCTACAAAAATATTTGTAAGCCAATCCCTAGCCCGTCCCTTGAGCTGCCCCAAGACACAAGGGCAGTAAAGCGAAGCCGAGTCCATGACAGAAGCCTACTTTTCAGGTGAGACGCAAGGAATGATGGAAATCTTTGTGTTCAGTAGTGCTAAACAAGGGAAACACCTAGAAGCACCAAGGTCAGGAGAAGCCTGCCCCAAGAGCGCAAGGTCTTCCCTCTGGAGTCGCAGTTTCCAACACACGGCTCTCTGCGAAATCAAAGAGTTACCGCAGTCTCGGGCTTTTGTTCTTTCCATTAATTGCCCTGGGAAGAGGCGTCACTTGCCGTTGCCTGTTTGTTCTCCGAGCAGGCTTCCAGCTTGGTATTTCCACTCGCTTTGATGTGAAGGTCTCTGTCGGCACTGGGTTTCTCTGCCCGCCATGGGCAGGGCAGCTCCTGCCGCCGGCATCTGCCGGGTCTACAGCAGGGGGCTCTGCCGACCCGGCGACGGAGGCGGCGATGGAGGCGAGGCGAGGAGACCCAAAACCTTCAGCAGCCTGGCCATGCGCTGGGCTATTACTCCACAACCCGGCTGAAGCGCGGGGATGAAGAATACACTAACCTCCGGTGCACAAATCTGCTGCAGAAATTTCAGGGTGCTGTGGGATGAAGCGCTCTCCGTAAAAGCAAGATGCTACAGTAAAAGATTTTATTATATTTTGGAAATGGCAGAACTTCATAACATTGAAAGTTTTATGGGGGAAAAAAAACCCAAGGCTTCTAAGTCTCTCCCAAATTATTGCAGCTTTGAAGTAACAACTTTCACTTTGTAATTGTTGGAACACTCCTCCTCCTCCTTGCAGTAAAGGGATCTTTCATGTGCCAACTGCTGAGACCGAGGCGCTCAGCCTTTTCCAAAGGGAACGTGCTTGTGATGAGGCTGGCAGATAAACCTCGCCCTGTGGTACGCCTAGCAGCGCTGCTACCATCTTTGCTCTTGTCCCCGTCGCCCCTCTTGTCCTTTTCACAAATGCGCGATACGGAGGCCAGAAAAGATCATTAAAATCATCCAGTCCCCTAAAGAATAAGGTCCGGGGATATTTACCCAGCCACTTTCTGCCTTTGTTTCCTCTGCCTTCACCTCCACATCCTTTTTCTTTTCTCTGTAACTACCACTTTTGTTTCCGGGTTGTTCCTTCTGCTGCTTAGCTCGGTGCCGTTTTCCAGTTCCCCAGTAAGCAGACAGCTACAGCCAGTACGGGCTCTTCCTTCCACCTTCCTCAAGGAGCGAGGCACAAACCAACTCTAAACCAGTAGAAACCCCCCCCTTCCTACCCCTCAACACAAGGTAAAGATCTTTCAACTGTTTATTTTTCTTCCAGATGACTTTAGAACAGCTAAACACATCACTGGGAGAAGAGCTACACTAATGGACCTTAGGTCCCTCTTCTGACCATGTGGTCATAGATAACAACATGGAGATAGAGATCTGTTTCAACAGGCGTCCGTGTTGTGTTGTCTCCGGGGTCGGCCTGAAACACAGAAAGAGAGAAAAGACATGGTTGTTAATATAATGAATTCTCCTCCTCTTCTCTGGGAATGTAAAGTTCGATAAATGAAACTAGCTCTGACGGGGGGGCTTTCTCAGTGAAGACTAATGTCCTGGCACCAGGCTGTTCCTTTCTCCTGCGATGCTTTTAGCAGATGCAAAGACAGCGATAGAGTTCTTTCAGCTAAATACAACCAGGAACAAGCAGACCATCGACTGGTCAAAGAGGAGACCCCTGTGAGAAGATAAGGTATCTCATACTAAGTCTGTTCAAGCTGAACCCCATGAGAGAGACCTCGTGCTGATCTCAGTTCGGCCCATAGCAAGCGCTCCTCAAAACCTCGTTCTCCATCAGCGAGTGTCATGGAAAAGCCAAAGCCAGATAGATGTCACGGGCACTCACAGCCCCGCACCCTGCAACCTGTCGGGGGACACAACGTACACGCGCAAACGCATCTTACTTCGGCTCTAGGCACGCGAGGGTCTTTCCCGTAGATGCTGAAGAGCTGGTTATTTGTCACAGATGTTCTGCAGCTGCAGGAAGTCGGACTGGTAGCCCGCTTTCAATGCAACCCAACACATTTTTAGGTATGCGTTTTGGAATTTCTAACAAACCAATGCACTTATTTTGAAACGCATATAATTTGATATTTTGTACTGTTACTATTCATATGCGACCATCTTTCATGGGAAGCACATCAAAGAAACCATCATCCTAGATCAGTTCTGTAGAAACCCAAACAAATTATTGCCCAGCTTAGTTCATGTTGGTTTTGAGAGTAAACCGAAGCCTGGGTGTGTTTGTCACATCCAATCTATAGTCCAAGGACTTCAGCTGTAAAGTTTAAAGAAGTGTGGTTGGCACTGGAGGAACACAGTTGGTTTCTGACAGAGGGAAGCTGCCTATCATGTTATTACCCATTCGGCTCTCAACATGAAAGATAAAATACCCCTGGCAATTTAATCAGCTTCCAACTATGGCTGAAAATGGAATGTCCGGGTACCGCTCGAGCATTTGCTTTGTTTGGATCCAACTGCTGGGTAAATAAATGATAGAGACCAATCAACTTCAGCAGTAATACGATTAGAGCCATTTTTAGGTGAAAGCAACGCATACGTTTGTGCTGTTAATCATGTATGAGACATAGAATCCACAATTCTCATCCAGTTTATACCCTTGCTGAGGCACACGTATTTTTCCTTCGTTTTACTCAATTGTGAACCCTTCTGAAGCATTTCCCGTGTGCTGGACAAACACAGCTCTCCACAAGAAGGTATATCTAAATTCAAATCTCTCTTTTGTGAGGGACAGGGTTTAACACCCAAGTCTGACCCTCGTGCCAGCGACAATCTCCATCTGCTACAAGAACTAAATGACCTTAATGGGACTGCTTTCCTTAGGACTTCTCAAATCTTTTGTATTAAGGAGAAAGAATAAAGGTTGTGTGCGGTCGGGAAAGGAATTCTGGCGGTTTCCGTTCAGCACTGCAGAAGTGCCGGGGTAGAAGATGGCCAAACTCTTTGGACACAGGAACTGATTCTGCTTTCTGCATTTGCTCGTGTTCAGCAGGCCCTGCCAGAATTTGGGATGTTACAGTTCCTGAAAGTTGCAGCTTTTGTTTCAAAGTAGCCTAACATTTACTTATTTTTATCCAACATTTATTTATTTTTATCCACCCGCAGGCATGTTTCTTAACGGAGATTTGATTTTTAAGAGGAGATGAACACGGGGACCACCAGCCCCAGGATGTGTCGCCAACAATTTTGGCAATTTTTCCTTTTAGCCAGAGGCACACGTGTCGTCCTCGGGAGTAAAAACACAGTGTCTTTCCACACCAGATGTACCTGCTTACACACTCCCACGCTTCAGTCCTCACCTCTTGCACTCCGTCCCGCTTCCCTCCTCATCCTGATGCCCCTCCTTCTTGGTGGGTCAGGGCACGGGACACGGCCACATCCTGTCCCGGCAGCGACGGCAACTGTTCCTCGTTCTGTTTGTGAGGGACAAGGGCGAGGGAAGGGACCGGGTGGAAGAGAAATCCTGCGGGGGAAACCTTCCTGTGTCACCAGTCGGTTCCAACCGCTGATTTTTGTCCTCACGAGGGAATGGCCGAGACACACTCGGTCATGAACGAGGTAGGGGAAGTTTATCCTGACGGGGAGCAGAGCAGCTGCGTTAACAAGGGGAACAGCATGTCTGAGTAAGCCTGAAATATTAGCTGTGCATTGATAAAGGCGCTGTTTGCAATCGGACTCAACAATTTAGCAAACTCCATCGCATAAAGGCAATTCAGAATATTGGGGGGAAAAAAAAAAAAAAAAAAAGAAAAAGGCATTTACCTTAGGATCCACATTTATTATTTTCCTATCACTTTTGTTCTTGAAGAGTAGTCCACAGGCATTTTCTGCAATCACTTGGTAATTTGGGCTGGAATGTGAAGTGCTGACATTTCTATCCCAGTTGTAAAAGCTGTGAAAATGCGAAACAGAAATTCCGTACTTTTAATGGATGTCATTCTTCCAGCCTAAAGGGCAGATTCTGACCTCCTTATTCGCGCCGAGTAGTTCCCAATTCCACAACGGCCCCTCTGAAAGATGGACAGATTCACTGAGGAGCAGAAGTCTACTAAATATGAGAGAACCTGTCCAGACATGGCCCTACACACCTGATCTCTGGCAAACCAGCGCTGAGGCCCCCAGCTGCCTCCTCGTCCGTCCCGGACTGTTGTTCCCGAAAGACTCGGAGCCCTGGCTGTAACGAGCGGGAAGTGGCAGTGCTGCAGAACTACTGCTGTGACGGAAACAGCTCTGGAGACCACCTGAAAGTGCTTCCCGGACCACCACAGATGTGCAAACCAGATGTGGCAACTGACGGTTTCCCCTTAGGATCTCACTGCCTTACCGTTTTTCCTTTCTTTTGTTTTTAATGTAATTCTGGTTACAAGGAGTTTTCGGAAGGCTCCCTGCGGGGCAGATGCGGCGCGAGGGGCTGAACTCCATCTCCCCACAGAGCCGTAGGTGTCAGCCGGGGGTTAATTCTGGAGCAAACTCTTCCACCAGGCTGAGGGTGCTCACTCCTTTCCCAAACCTCCAGCGCTGCACAAAAGTGACAAGGAATCAGCCAAATACCAACTGCACACAGCAGTTCATCCGTCCTTCTCCCAGGCCAGAGGTGATGGAACTCCCTGAGCCTTCTCACACTTTTGCTTTTTGACTTCTCCAACTTTTTATCACTCGAGCTCAGCCCTTCTGGGCTTCGTAGTTGCCATCATCCAGAGAAGAGGCTCTCACCTGCGCCCTCATTGTCAGTACTTCTTTAGAGAACTTTTCGGCTGGGGTGTACCTGCGAACCGCGCGGTGCAACGGTGCTGCCACGCGTACCTCACGGGGATACCCATCTGGTCAGCGACGCAGCACATGGCATTTCTGCTGCTGATGCCATGAGCGTATTTTCTTGCAAAAGGCGGAGGTATGGGGGGAAGTCAGGAAATCATTCTGTGCGTAAGGAGGATTCAAGAAATTTAGAAAATTCCTTTTGCTTTTCCCACCTTCTGCAAGGATACTCCATTCCAACCAGATACATGGTTCTGTTTGTTCAAGTGCCTTGGTTTCTTCCTCACTGTGACAGAGTGCAAAGCAACACGCCTGGCTGTTACGTACACCAAACCTTTTCACATCCTGGTAGGGATGGAGCAACGCCTAGCGACGTGGAGCTGAATTTACAGCGCCATTACAGAATTCACCCTGGCATCACCGAAATCAGTGGGTGATTTGCCACTCAAGTCGACAGCCGAGGATTACAGCCCAGTAACGTAAAAATGTGTGCTCAGCACAAAGTTACATCCCTGAGCCAGCGAGTTGGCGCCGGCAGAAGCTGCCCTCGAACTCCGTGCAGCCTGACGCTCAGTCGCCTGCGGAAAATGAGCGTAAGGTGGGTGGACACAATTCATTCAACTTAGTAGTAGTCATAACTGCTTTGCTTTGATATCCTAATCGGTCACAATAATTTGTCTTCTATAGAATTTAACATTAAGTGGTAGACAGAAGATTTTTTCCTTCGCTGTTTAAATCTAGGAATAAGAATATGCACAAACGTATATACAAATTAAATACACAGATTCTTTTAACTCTCTACTTGGTTACCTTATTTCCACCACACAGCTTTTCCCTGTCCCCCAGGACACAACTTGGTTAAGAAGTCCAATTGCACAAATAGAGATTGTTTCTTCTGGAAAACCACTACCAGATTAGGAAGGAATTGCCCTACGTTATCTCTGCGTGGGGGCAGGGGGAGAGGAGGGAGGATATACGTCTCTCTGAAAGATTTCCCCACATTCATTAAAAAGAAATTAAACATCTGAAGGTGGAAATAGTCAATTAGCCGGCGGAGAATAACTTCCTGCGTTTTGCCAAGTTTCCAGCCCCACTCCTACCATACTTCCCCATTTAAACCAGCAAAGATGGGAGCTCAGAGTGCCTTTCTGCTGGGAAACCAGTGTCGGGCGCAAACACTTTTGTTACCGACTCTTTCATGCCGTGAAAAATGAGTTTCCATCACGTGCTTAGATGTGAGACATAACCCCCAAATCCACTGGCAAAGCGACGTGGGAGATATGCCCAGTACTACCTGAAGAGGCAGGAGGTCAGAAGAACACTTTGACCAGAGGACCAAAGGGTTGGAGAGACCTTCTCCGGAGCAGTCTCCCCCCCCCGACAGCTACTGCTAGATGAAACTTGCTCACTGCCACCAGCGCGTGCCACCGTGAGGCTGCTGCAAGAAGCGGGGGGCTGGAAATTGGGGCCCAGGGAACCCCATCGCATCCGTATTTCCTCCTCTAGAACAAATAACTACACTAAAATTCAGCACTAAGTGCTATGTAGGAGTTGCTATAATCCCAATCTCATCAAACTCATTTTTGTTAGCAGAATTCCACGCGGCTTCAAGAATTTAAATTATCCTGAGATGAAAACATGCAGTCAGGTGAACATGACCAAATGCAAAAGAAATAGATTTCAGTGTAGATTTTTTCTACTATTATTTTGTTTGATTACCATGTGTTTTGGAAGAAAGGTAACAGTTTTCAACACAGCACTTAAGTATGTGGAGTACGAGATACTTATTCCTCATAGTCCAGCTGCAAGAAGAATGCATCTTGGGGTGTTTGTTTTTTTAAATTTTTTTTTTTTTTTTTTTTTAAAACCATGACTTGCTGGTGCAGTGGTATACAGTGAGTAGCACACTGTGTTTAGGGATACAGACTAAAATACGTGAGGCGTTTTTTTTTTTTATTATTTTTTCATTCATTAGCTAATTCTGGTCTGAGCAGATTTTCATTCTGCAGGCAGGCGGATGCCCTCCCAGAACAGCGGAGACTGAATACAGGGTTGTTTTTTTTTGTATCCTTGAAGTTATCCTTTGGGTACCAAGATGGCAGCGCATCAAACCACATGGTGCTTACAGAATCTCTTTCATCCAAAAATCCCTGGGTCCTTTTGTCAACAGGCATGAAACCACTTGACATTCTTGCGAGGTGTAGGGCAGCCTTTATTACAGCTCATCCATGGCGGGGAGAGCCCGGGCAGAAAAACACATTGGAGATTTTTTCCCCTTGGATACGTGGGGCGACGGCAGAGCAGCGAAGAGTCCCGGTTGCCAGCTCCCGCCAGGAGATGGGGTGCGTGGGTTGGAGCCCTGCGGCTGCTCGCGTTCAGGGAGGTGGACGACCCTCTTCCAAGAGGCAAACCCTCGGCACGGGTACAAACGGGATTTTGACGCCTCAGTAGCGTGCGATCATACCCCTTTTCCCCCTTATTCCACGGTGGGAAATGAGCAGAGATGGAAGAACCTCTCACAGAGCTGAAACGCCGCGGTGCATCAGTGCGGGGCAGACGGGAGCACGCGTCAGCCTCCGGACCAACGGAGGGCCAGTCACTGCCCGACCGAGCGCAGAGGTGGTGCTGCGCATCTGCAGGGTTAAGGGCTTTGTTGTCCCAACTTACTATTTACTATTTAGATCAGGGAAATCGGGGAGACAGAACACAGCGTAAAGGTGTTTATGTCTGTGTTGGCCCCACCTTTGATCCCATGGGGTTAGATTACACTACCCTATTCTCTCTCCCCCTCGGGATAAGGATCGGTTCCTTGATTCAGCTTCTCTACTTTTCTCTTCCCACCCACGCGTACACAAAGATAAAACCATTCCCTATAGCAGACTGGGACTTCAGTCAAAAACTAATTATAAACAATGATGGCTCAACAGCTTTTTTCAGTTTGTGGTTCCATGAATTTGCGATGCAAACGATCTGGCTTCAGTTCCCCCCCCGGTAATTTACAGACCAGCGTGCTTTAGTCGGGCAGCGGCAGAAGGGTGCAGACAAGGGAGACAGGGGGATGCGGGACAACAAAGGAGACGAGAGCCGGGAATGAGAAGAAGCTGCAGCTCCTTTAAACCGACATTCTCTTTCCTCTCTGCCCTCCGGTAGGAGTGCGCTGGTAATCGTTCTAATGGGGGGAAACTGGCATTCTGCATGCGCCTGCCAAATTTGACAAAGCAGCAGCATACTTGGATGGGATTTGGCCCGCCAGTCCTTCCACAGCGTTCTGGTGCAAACGAGGTCAACGCCTCGGTGGGACGCGACACTGTGGAATACAGCACATATGCCTGACTCTACGCCAACTGCTATTTTGTAATACGACACATGTCACGGACCTCCGGTTGAACTAGAACGAGCTACTTTTTCCACCTAAGAAATTCAAAGATGCTGAGTTTTACTCCTCTTCTTTTATCTTGTTGGGGCTTTGAGTGAAATAATGGCATTTATCAAATGATTGCGAAGGTAGGGTGAGATACGTGACAGTACTGTGGAAAATTGAGGCAGTTTGATTTGTCCACAGCTACAGCGCACAGTAGCTATTTCGGTGATTTTTCCCTGCTTACCCGTGCTAAATTGTCACAAACTGGTTGTAAATCAGAGTAACTCCAACAAACTCTTGTGTAACTTTGGTAGAAACGCACATCTGCGCGGAGGACCCGTTGGCGCCCTGGGCTGCTGGAGGCAGTGGAGAAGCACCGCTCTGCCCGCTGCTCTCGCAGGTACAACGCAGGAACTACCACGGCATCTGACACCTCCTCTTCACACCGCCGGCACCACTGGTAATGGGGACCTCTAACCCGTGGTTGAGCTTCGCCGTGCAGAACTGGCACGCTGGGAGGATGTTGGGCGCCGCAGCCAGAAATCACCTTTAAGACCGATTTGGCCTCATTTATGCCATTTAAGTGAATGCGTAGCTCACTGCATCTCATTACTGAACTTGGGAACGGTCCTGTCACCATCGGGGTCAGCAATGGCACGACACCGCTGCAAGGCCGGTTTTGGGGACCAACACTGTGTCCGAACCTGGCAGAGATGCAGCTTCTCCCTCCTGCTCGCACCTGGACCGCTCGGGCAGCAGCGCGCTGCGTCCAGCTCCACACCTTCTGACAGCAGTCCCCGAGCCCATCCCGTCCTCCGCATCGTCCCCAGCGGCAGTGCAAACCCTGATGTTCGTCCCACCGAGAACCGTGGCCACGCTGCTGCTGGTCGCGGGAGGGATGCTGCTCTCCCAGCGTGTTCAGCAAGCTCAGGACAAGAGCTAAAGCTCCACTGGTAGTCACTGGCACAACCGCCCCATGGCGAGGAGGCTTACGAGTAGCAAAGAGTTTGAAAACAGCTCCCTGAGCTGTTGAATCCCCCTTTTTTGTATGGCTTCAAAAGCAAATTATTTTTACCTTCTCCCTTGCTTCACTCATCAAGACCACCGCTGAAAGGAGCACATCCATGCTGATTCCCATCCACCGGTGATTCCATCGGGTGATGAACTTAATGCTCCGCGGGAGGGCTGAGACCTGACCCCACACCACCAGGGCTGTGAGGACATGCAGGGCGACCAGACACAAAGCCCAAGGATGAAGGCTACACACAGTGAGAGCAGGGAAACGTCCAGTGGGGCATGGAGGCTGACTTTCATTTGACATCATCATCAGCACGCCGGAGCAACTCTGAGATCAAAGTGCTTGCAGAGCTCCTCTCGGCACCATAACCCTTTGATCCTCCCCTCTCCTTCTGATAACCCCCCAAGCCACGTGGCTGCTCCACCTCCCACCTGGGATCTGCATCGAAGATTGCCCATTTTTCCCTATATCAAGGAGGAAAAAGGAGCGCGATACGCAAAAACAGCGAGCACCTGCAGCTTCCACTGACCTGGCGTGAAACCATATGCCGGCTCAGCCAGCCCCTACACCAGCTCTCACGGGCTCGTGGGCACACCACCAAAGGCACCGCACTGGAAGGAGGTGAAGATAAACATGAGGTACGCCAGCTACCAGCTTCACTGAACTGTACAGCCACGCTGACTGGGAAACAGAGGGAGACTGGACAGGAGTGTAACACAGATCTCAGTCCTATGACGTAGGCTGGAAGTGCCTCACGGATGGTGGACGTCCAAAGCTCTCCTCCTGAAGCATTAACCAGGTGTTGCATTTCGAGTTTATGGCGGCCTGGCGTATTTATCGGTCAGAACAGAAGCAACACAAAAAGGACTTGGAAAGCAATTCTGTTACACAAGAAAGTTACAATTCCCACAGCCAAAAGATCCTATCATCCTGTGATTCTGTTTTTCAGCCTTTTTTCTTGACAGGATAACAAGAACCCTAATCTTCGTATAAAATAGTCATTTTTATATTGGAAAAAACCAGTTCTATCTGTGTTCTCAGCTACTGCCAAGCGCACACCTCTCCTGCCTGTGTCCATTAACAGCTGCTGTGTAGTCCATCTTGTTGGTCTGTCTACCAGCATCCAAGAGTTAAATTTTCTTCCTCCGTTTCACACACACACAGAGCTTTTGCACAATTTGTTGCACAGCGCTTACTCATCAGATAAGTTTTCTTCTGTTCATGAATTATCTACGAATCAAAGATGATTTCAAATACGTGTAACACAATGAGCACATGAAACATCTACTCTATCTGCACGCACACCCTCACCCGAGTATTCTACAGGCAGCAATGGGACCCAGATGATCACCTTACGCACCTCTGTGCTCTCTCACCAGCTGCCCGCTCTCCCGTCTCATCATCCCGTTATGTCATTGCACTTCACCATCCACCAAAGCCAAAGGACTTCAACTGGGCCACATATTTCAATCTCCACAATCTAGGTGTGTGCCTCAAGTTTGCTCCTGCAGGAGCGTGTCATTAAAATCACCAAACCCTTAACTGCTACATTAAGGTGCCCTTTTCATTTCCGAAGTTTAGGATTCTCCCTTCTTCCCAAACTCTCCTCACCTCCAGACAGAACAGTTCTCTGTGGGACCTTAACAAGTGCAAAGAAACATTTAAAGAATCAGCAGGGAAAGAATGGACACTCCCTTTGCTTCTGGGACAGGAAGGTACAGATGTCAACAACACACTGTAGTGTATCGTTGACTGAACGTTCCGTTGAGCGCAAAAGATCTCCTTTCTTTTCTGGAGTTTGGACTGAGAACTACAAATGGGAAACTAAACAAGAGAATTGCTACCTGGTTTTCAAAAATAGCTAAGATAACCCACAAAATCCTTCTGCAAAGCATCATCACAGAGTTACTGCCTGTCCGGGATGACCGGTGTAATTCAGGCGGTTACAGAATTCGGAAACGGTGCAGTTTCCGCAAACTCCGTCAGAACTGTCTGGGGTAAATGTTGCTGCATCTATTGAAACCGTATCTCCAGAGACGGGGCTGCTGCTGTATGCTGGAGTGCACACAACTCACCTTCCCCTGCTGCACACCGCTACGTGCTTCTGCGCACACAGGTACACAACAAAACGCATCTTTTATCAGACAGACAACATGAAGTGAGAGTGAAACCATTAGCTGAGTTGCTCCATCTCCTGAATTCCCTCCCGCTTCCCAGCTCTGCATACCATGGCAGTCCCGGCGCCGCCGGACGGAGGACCGCTGTCATCCTTCCCTTCACCACCGCCACGGCGGCTTCTACTCACTTTGCATCCCAGTGTGACGCCACATGTCCCTCGCTGCCAGCAGCGAGGAACGGCACGGGGGGCGGCAGCATCATTCCCTCCAGACCCCTCCAACCCTTCCACAGCTCACCATGGCCACTGGCGGCGCCGGCTGTAGCCCACAGGCTCCAACCCGCAGGCCCGTTGGGTTTTTCTTTCGGCGGGCGGTGGTAGACACCCTGGGTGCTGCTGCACTGAGGAATGTTTCTCGAAGCCAAGGCGGTTTTTGCGTAATCTGCTGGGTACTCCCAGCATTGTTTGAACTTCGGCTGGGTGCACCTTTTGCATTGCAGGATGAAGGCTAAGGCTAATAAGAAAAAGGGAAGGAATAAAAGCAACAAAAGGAAAATAAATTAAAGTCCTCGAGGTTATAGGCCCGATCCCAAGGAATTATGAAACTACTGTCAGGCTCCAGAGGTTGTGCAGTAATCACTCAGAGTGTATTATCTTATTAGTTCTCTCCACCTTTAAAGAATAAAACCACCCAACACATTAGGATTTACAGCCAACGAAAAGAAAAAGTTTTATCTTGAAGCTACAACAAAGAAGATAAAAGAGAGGCATGTAATTGTTGAAGGAACAACAGGATGAATAGCTTATACATATTGTGCAATTAATAATCACTGAAGGCCTGTTGGAAGTTGCATATAGCCGATAGATCAACGTACAAAACCAGAGTCCCTGTTCTTTTGCATACCAGTACACGATGATTGCAACAGTAGTCATCTAATCAACTAATTGCCTTTTTTTCTTTTCAAAGCGTCTTCAGGCAAGAGCCAAAAAACCGACCCTATAAAAATAAAAATCTCAGTCATAAAAGTTTCCCTCCTAGCCAGGCCTCGGGCGTTAAACCAAACCAAAACCAACCAAACAAAGCAAGCACCGTTTAGAGAAGTAGGTGACTCTGTCCCCATTCCACACCAAGCGGTGCGGCCAGCTGAGGTTCTCAACGAGGGTCCCTGGAGAACAGGAGACCTCCAGTTCATTCACTAGGGATTTACTGAAACCAGCTCCTCACCACGGCAGACAAAGAAGTATATAACGATCAGCAGTGAGGTGGGAGAAAACATCGCTGAATCTTCCTCAGAAATGAATCAAATCTTAGGGAAAGATTTATTATCTGATTACCTGAGGGGAATTTCCAGCAAAGGCTGACCTAGAAACGAAGAAAGGCACCGCAGCAGAGCATTTGTCGGGTTGTCCCATAGGTTCAGTCATTAGCTTTCCTCTGCCATTAACGAAAAGCCGGGGCATGATGAGCAGCTGCAGCCCCGCGCTATCATTCAGCTAATCGCCGCAGGTGCCAACGACGCAGGGAAGCGCCAGGGCTCGCTTCCAAAGCCCGACGGTTTCTCCGAGTAGGCGGGGTGCACGGCGGGGAGCTTCCACGGGTTTTTCGAAATCCCCCTGGGCACCTGCCTACACCCCTAACACTCCTGAAAACATGACCTTCAGATGTGCGCTGACAACAATGCTTAGGTGGGTGCATTGTTGTTATCAGGGTCGTGAGAAGACACTATGAGCAGGAAGACCTGGAGGAACCACATGGCAAACCAGACAGGGAGGCGAGCTAGTGATGGAAATGCTCAAGTATTGTTGCATATCGATTTGGATACGTGCGTTTGTGGAGCTGGGCCAGCTTCTCCAACGTCTTCGCTCCTGAAAGAAGCGAGGTTAACATCCGTGAATAAATTAACCTCTTGATCAAAGTTTGATTAAACATCTGAGATGAAGTGATGGATTTTTCTGAAGGCATGCATTCAAAGCATGCTTAAGGTATGCGTGTATCTCTGTCTTCCTGTGGTTTCTTTCAAAGGGTCTCCTTCCTTTCCAACCGCAGTCTCCTTAGGCTAAGAGCTGAGTCCAGAAAGAATTCACCTATAAAGCTTCTAATTATCAGCTAAACTGATGAAAAATACTACTTTTACAAAAAAAAGAATACTTGTTTTTCCTAGTATTTTACTTTAGTGGTGTGAGGTAAAGCCAGGGGAGACAGCCAACCTTCGAGGCTTGGAAAGGATTCCTTCCTCATTCCCAGACCTCACTAATGCAAAATCCTTTGAAATCCTGAGGGCTCGGGCACTGAGGGAATCCTCGGAGCAACCCGCCTGCGGAACGAGTACGGCTGCAATTGCCAAGCGACCCAGGGACATGCAGATGCGTCTTTCCCACCGGGACTGGAAGATCTTAGCTCCTGCGAAGAGCTCGGTTCCCCTCACGCCTCCATCTAGAGGACCATGAAACTACTGGGGGAACCTCAGGACCACGGAGGTGGGGACGCAGCCTGCCTTGCTCTTCTCTGCAAGCTGTTGCATATCCTCCAAACTTTGCCAACTACACAAACATTCAGAAGACAAATATTAAATATTTAGGCATATTTTCAAAATATTGCTCTACAGCTGCCTCCTGCCCCCTCCCCCCCCTTTCTGCAATACACTCAGGATTTTGTCTGTATCACAGTGACCTCAAGCTTTTAAATACACAGGAACGGGAGAGATTAGAACGCAGCAGGAGTTTCCACCTTGAGCAACTTAACTTCTCTTCAACTGGCACAAAATACCAGCTTTTTGGGAAAGCATTTCTCTGTCTTGAGGAAAAAAGTCTTTGGCAGGGTCACTCCTAAGCTTACTGGATCCGAAGGGCTGTTGTAAAACACGTCCTCAGAAAACCTCTGCATTACAAAGTCTGGGTTCAGAACGTAAAAACTGCTGGAACATGGGCTTTGCAGTTTGCAGCTTGCCAAAACTAGTTAAGAAAAAGATGCGTTTTTCTAGGATTTGGTGGGACTGGAACACCCAGGAGAGTGCTAAGTCTGGGGGGAATTACTAACAGCTATTAGTGTAAAAACAAGATTTAAAAATAAAGTAGCTTAGTAACTTAGGAAACAGTAGGTTTAACTCCAGGCACCGCATTTTGCACACACCAGCCTTGGTGTGATCCGTTACTGTCTTCTGTTTGGTACAGGAAAAGGCAGTGCCTATTCTTGCTGCTAAAAAACTGATATAACCCATTACTACGCACATTTCAACTACTGCTGTGACACAGAGCAATATACAGCTTGAATGGCTCAAATCAACATAACTGTTGAAAACACTGGTTTTTTTAATGCTTTCAAATCACAAACATAATATCGATATGGGAGACACGTATCTAATCTAAATGCACAATGAACAACAGAGCAAAGATGACAGTGCATCAGGCGGGCAACTCTTCTATTTCGATCCAAACGAGGTGGCAGAGCTGTGATGTTAATGAAGCCAAACGGCATACAGAGTATTCGCATTCCTTATCTCTTCTCTACAACAGATTCATAGCTTGTAATCTGACTGCAAAGCTCATGCACACGAGACACGCACATGTATAACTAGATAGTCAAACTCTGTCATCTACTCGCACGTTAAAATGAGAAACAGTCTATAACCAGAACCTCTTTGAAATCCAGAGGGATAAAAAGGACAGAGGCCCCGGTTCCTCAAACTACACGAAACACATTGAATACAACAAGCAGCACTACGCAGTGCGCCGAAAGCTCTGCACGTGCTTGGGTCAGGAAAACCATTCCAGGCAGAGGCGGCACATGTTAACAGTGGACAGGAAGAGGAGGAAGGAGGAGGGGGAAGGAAGGAAGGAAGGAGGAGGGGGAAGGAAGGAAGGAAGGAGGAGGAGCTACATGTGGCTGCGGAGCCTTGCGTAGGTGAGGATATGGCAAGTGGTTTGAAAGCATTCACTGGGTCTTGTGGGTGAGGAGACAGATCGTGGATCTGATGTGACGAAGGGAGGATACCAATAAAGTGTCGTGGAGGGAGCGAGTTGGCCATGGTAATTGGTACTCACTTCAGCTGCCGACCACCTGAGGTTATCTGAATCCCAGGAAGCAAACAAAGTACGTGTCCTTATGCAGAATGACAGAATCTGGTCAAAACAAGATAAGTTGATACGTAGGACTACTGGGGGTGCAGTTACCACAACTCTTCCAAAAAAGACTGTTTAGATAAACAGCTGACAACGTGAATGTTACACCTTTCTGTAAGATTTGAAGAATCAGATAAACAGACAGTGCATGTCTGACACTGCAGTTTCAACGACTGCATAATCTGTAGCCCTAAAAAGAACAAACCAAATCAGCAATACGCTTTTTAACAAAAATGGCTCTCCCTGTTTGTCTTCACATCCGCATATTGAAGAGGATATTACTGCATACTGCAGACGAAGGACAACTGCAGCAGACTCCTCAGCGCGCTACAACTTAGAAGCTGGTTTTTTCTAGCTTACATCCATCAACCTTTTCTGCTTAAAGTTCCTGGAGAGCTACAGCAAGATTATTCTGATTTTAACTAACGTGTAGGTAACAGCAGTTGCAAGACTGCAAGAAAATGCAACAGTTGTCATCTCACGTAGAAAGGGATGAAGCGACATGGGGAAAAGCAAAAACGGGACAGTGATGAGGAACGTCCGCCTGGCGGGCAGCAACCTTACAAACTGCCATGGACAAAAGACAGAGACCAGAACTCAGCAAAACAATTACAAAAAGAGTCTTTGAGAAACATCTCTCTTTGAAGACAGTATATGTGGGGCGTACACAAGAAAAACACAAAGATTAATTGCTTCCCAAAACACTGGAATAGCACAATGGTTCAACAATGGGAAAATTTGACTTATGGCAGATTAATAACTTTCTAGCAGTTTTAAATTAAAAAACATAGATAAGTTGTTCCCCTCCCTAATGTTTTGAGCTGGATTCTCAAATCTTATGATTTATGACTGATGTAATCATTGTTTTTCCACATCTGCTTCATGTAGTTGAATGTTTCAGAGTACTGGAAATATGATATATGTGTTGTATATAGAACAGAATACTGCTACGTCCAACAACAAGAAAAAGCAATATTCTCAACCAAAAGTTGAGAAAACTTACCAGTTCCTATGCATCCAACTAGAGCTGTATGCTAGCACAACACCCGCCTCCTGGAAATTCATTTTAAAACGTGTCATCCATCTTCTTCAAGACAATTTCACAAATACAGAACACAACACAAGTCATGTTATACTCCATTTTTTTTTATGTGAAGTTATAATTTTGCAAGAAACGTACCGTCAGAAGGTATTTGCGGGCATGTATCAGCGTTTAAGTGGAAATGTAAACATCGTGGAAAATTACCGTAGAATTAAAGAGGGAAGCCTGTCACCACCCATCGATCAGACATACGGCAATAGGCTGTGGCAAAACCGCAGCCCCCGGGCAAACCCCCTCCCGCGGCAGCTCCACGCTCCCACCCTGTCCCTGCTGCCCACACCAGGGGCTCCGAAGCCGCACAGGAATTTCTAGATCAGAACTTGCACTCCTCTTCTTTATCCCTGCTCAGCGTAGCACTATGTAAACAAATAACAGGGCTTCCTTTATCAAAACATGTTCTATTTCCTTGTTTATTTTCGCAGATGCGAGAGGTCTGATTAATCGGCTGTGGGGTTTTCATTAAGTGTCAGATGATGTGAAATTCTGACTTTTGTATCAGCGCCGGGCTGAAAAGGCTGGGTTTAGATGTTGTACCATTATATGATATATGTGGGATTATACGATGTGAGAACTAATTTAAATGTTCCACTGCAAATAAAAAAGCATCTCTCCTTACCTCACCAACTGCAATAAGTGCTTTGAACGGTACCGTTAGCTCTGAAGAGCATCAATAAGAGAAGAATCACCTTTCCTTCCCCACCTTCAACGCTCGCCCGTGCCTCTCCCACCCCTTCTCCTGCTGTTCTTCAGGAAATATATCCAGTGTGGTTACAACATGTGCGATCTGCCTGTGCGCAGAAGGCCATAAATCCCTATCTCCAAATGTTTATCCCAGCTTTTGAACCTCCTGGAAAGCGCCGCATCGGTATCCCGCAAACCTCAGGGTACACCAGCGCCGGCCACGTACCGTGTCGTTACCGAGAAGGTTCTGATCCGGGGGTGTAATGAGAAGCAGGACCGCGGGACGGGTTCCGCGGCGGCTCCGGCATGTCGGCGCAGGTGCACTGCCCGGACAGAGCACTCAAACGACGCGTTTCTGGCGCAGCCGCCACTCCAGCTTGGCTCGAGGCGCGCGGCTTTCGCGTCCAAACCTCGTTACTAGATCAGCCTGGAATGTCATTCCAAATCCACACTCTCCAGGCGTTCATCAAGGAAGGGGGCCGGCGGGGGGAGGGAGGGAGAGCCTATTTAAAGCTCATAGCAGAGGAAAAACATACCCTCCAAACCCGCCCTCTCAGTGAAAGGAATTAAGTCGCTTTCCTAGCTTGTGGTCATTTTCAGAGACGTAATAAAAAGAACCTGTGGGACCCATTGAGTACCTGCAGTTAAGTTGTCATCACGTGCAGATGTACAGTATCTTTACTGTTGCACCGCATTACATTATTTCCTTAAATTGGTCTCATACTTCAGCCCCTGGAAAAGCACCAGAGGAATTTACTGGGGCCGCGGGACTCGGATCGCGCTGAATGGGCTCACTGGGGCAAGCAGGGGAACTCCCCGCCACTCCGCCGCTAAACCCGGGATAAAAGGGGAGAACGAGAGCCGCACCGGGCGGCCACCGCGGTGCGAGCTGTGAGCTCCGAAACCGGGGAGGGCTGTGCTCCCACCGCTGCCGAAACGACACCGCAGCACCCCCGGGAGAGAGCTGTGCCGCTGCCACCCCACCGCAACTTCGACCGCCGGAGATTCTCGTTCCTGAGAAAAACGCAGACACAAGGAACGGTTACGAGGCTTCCCAGAGGAACGTCCAGTTTTGTGAGCTCTCTGTGAGGGAGAGGGGAAGAGGAGGCAGGGGGAGTGAAGGAAAGGCAGAGAACAAGAAAACTGGGAAAAAAATTAAGGCAAAACTAAAGATGAGGAAAATGAGGAAAATTTCACGGAGGAGAAGAGAGGTGTATGCTGGATGACAGGGGAAAAGAAAAGTCAAGAAGGACATGGCACACTTCTTAACGTTCACAGCATCTTACATCTGAGACACATTACCCTCCTCGGCGTACCCCCCCCGGGCGTTCAGCGAGCTGCCCTGTCTTGAAGTCGACGGGGCTGAAACGCAAACCCCCGGGCGTCCTCCTGAAGGCCGACTGACTCACCAACCAGACTTCCATCTGCTCGCCATAAGCCTGGGTGCCTTCAGCATATTGGGAAAATAAAAATCACTATCGTGTACCATAAAAAGATTCTCACAAACATAAATACGGACTCTGCAGTGCAAACAAACAAACAAAAAGATTGTGTGTCCCTCTGCCCCTATTTTTTTTTTTTAAGTAATCGAGAGAAGCACAGAGAAAGAAATTATTTATCCATGCAGATCTCTGCTAGAGGACAGGAGTTTGGTTTCTTTGCCTTCCTAATACCCCTCAAGAGGCGCAGGTTTAAAGTTTGTAACTAGTGCCATAAGGTGGCATAAAGCAGCGGTACAGTCAGTGTACATTGCTCGTAAAGTGTCTGCTGCTTCGTAAGAACACTTGTAGAAGCGAACTGGAAACGACTGAGTTACACTAACTTGGTTTTGATGAAGTATCTTTGACATGATCATTGCGGACAGAAAAGAAGATCCTGTAAGACGCTGTTGATTTTTCCTTTTGGCTGATGAGATTAAGGATGAGCAGTGAAATCATCACAAGTCTAAGACATTTCCACGCAAAGAAAGATTAACTGGCACCACGCGAGAGAAAAGACATCGCAATAATCACCGCAGTAATTGTGGCATTGCAATAATCCAAAAATAAGGGAAAACGCAGTGATACCGAACGAGAACTTTTAACTGGAAATACTTTTTTTGTATGCGATCAAATTACTTGCAGACCTCTGCTGCAGTGCAGGAGATAAGTAGATTCCGTTTGGGGTACTGAGGAATTTTTCAACCAAATGTTTATTTCAAGACCCTGATTGCTCAGACCTCACCAAGGATGTGGGAAATCCAGTTGCACAGCCACCCTTCCTTGGATCTTTAATTATTGACATGGCTCAGGCAGGAGAGCTTCAAAAATGCAGCCACAAAAGCCAGTAATCACCCAGTTACCCCGGGCTTGTTAGGGGCTGTTCGCTCTCTCTCCCAGTGCCTTTCCCCACACTTTTCCCCCCATATACATTTTAAAGATACTAGGTTTTTCCCAAATAATAGTTTTGGAAATTTTAGGGAAAGTTTTTCCAGGGACTTAAAACAAGTCCCTCCCTTGATATTAATTCTGCTTCCTACAAGTTAATCATCAAGAAACAACCTCTGGTCTCTTGGGCCAGGCACGGGCTGTCGGTCACAGGGGACGGGGCTTCGCCCTGCCGAGTCTTACGGAAAAATTCCATTTATGGCAAGATATAGCGATTCTCCAGTTAAACTTTAACACTGCCTGACGTGGACACAGAGCTTCACCTACAGCAGCTGGCGACCAAAGCATCGCCGTCACTTACCAGTGCAGCGCAGGAGAGTTTTGACATCATTTTCACTAGGATATACTTGGGAAGTGGAGAAAGTACTGGTTATTCCACGCAGCCATCCCTTAAAAAATCTGGATGTACCGACTTCAGCCACAGCTATTTCCAGGTCTAACTGAAAGGAGAAAGTGGTTTCTCATCCTCCCGTGCTGCCCGAGCATCACCACGCAGTGCTCCGGCTGTCGCTCGTGTCTCCGGATGACAAAGCCAACGCACAAGCTTTCCAGAAAAGTACTCGCAAAACCACGGGATGCCGCAGCTTCATTGCGATCACCCCTCCGATGGCCATTACTGGTGATCAACAGCCCGAGCAGCCCGCACGGCGCAAATAAAGCCACGCTCGCGGGGCGATAGACGAGTTCAGGTTGTACCGCGCTGCCTCAGGCTCTGTGCCGCCGCCGCAGCTCCTCTCCCTCCAACCTTTACGCACGCGTTCTGTCTAACACGAACTCTAAATAAACAAGGCAACTGCTTCTTAACATTTTATGCGCAAACACATCCTGTAATTGAAGCCCAAATATGGGGTCTGAATTCAGTTCTCTTGCTTGGAAAAGCACGCAAACACATGCTTTAAGGATTTATCTAAATACAGAAGCAGGTAAGTGAATGCCTAATTGGGTCCCTTGTTTGGGACCTCACCCATTAGCTGCTATTTTTTCTAATATTGTTAATTACCCTGCAGCCATACCAGAAAGCCCATTCTGGCGGGCACCTTAAAGGGGCCTTTAAAAACTCAGCTTGAGGGGGTTCGGCACACTCTGGACGCGTGAGCGGCGGCTGGGCTGGCGGCACGGTGACAGGCAGACCTTACGCCAACAATGGGGCGATTGAGGAGTGCTTGATAAAAACCAGGCCAGCAGCACCAGCATGTATCTATCGTCCAACATTGCAAAAATTAATCCAGTATTATTTCTGGTCCACATGAAGAGAGGACTGAGGCTGGTGGGATGATCCGCAGCTATCTGGTGATGCAAGGTATGTAGGATCTGATCTCGCGGCCTGCAGAGCTCCTCTGGAATGGCAAGTACCGCAAAACCGTTCCCATTGTTTCCAGGGCATCAGCAAGAGGAGAAAGGTCTCACTGCCTTATGCATTTCTCTGTGCACCATAACACTGTCCTCAGGCGCGAACAGCCGTGAATCATTTCCAATTCTCAATCTGCACACAGAAGCCTCGACTCAAATCGCATTCCAGACAAGCGCTTGGCCAATTTCTGTTTTCTGAGAGGTTTTTCCTCCTGTTCCATTCTTCCCAGTGACAGTACGACCACGCTGACGAGAAGGACAAGACAGCCTTTCCCCGATGTCACAATTCTTTCCTCTCCTATGGGTTTAGCGATTTGTAGTTTCCATTTCCCTATTTCAAATGCATAGAGTTAGTTTGTTCAAAGCTGTAAAAAGCCAACTTTTCCTCTTAAGAGACTTTATCTTTCTTACAAGATCAAAGTTTGAATTGAAAAACAGAGAGAAATTAAAAGCGAAAAGTAGTATTTGCTGTATTTAAATACAAGCCAGATGTGGAAGCACACATCTCCAAATTAAACATTTACTGAGTTGGCAGCAATGGAATTTCCTTCTCACACATGCAAACGTCAAGTCTGGATGTTCTCTCCTTTCTACCTACGCGTCTATCCGCCACTTGCTCTCCACCGCCTCGCACACCTACGTGGCGGTTAACGACCATCCCCCGGACTTCTGCACTGCCGCCCCTCCGGTCGGCACAACGGCACCACTTCACCTCCAAAAGATGTGAAGACTACGACGAAAAATCCCGGATGCCAAACATGAGACAGCAACATGGGTGACGAGGAACCTGATGGGCGACAGTACAAACACTACTGGAAGAAACAACAGTGTAGGTACTGAAGATTTTCAAAAATCTGGCCGTGCTATCTGTACGTGAGGACACCAGGTCCTGTATACGATGAATACCTTCATACAAGGAAAGGAGTCACAGATAAACGGCGAGAAGAACCTTTCCCCTCCCTGTGGGCAGAGAAGGGCTCCAGCCACCACATCTTGAGGGACACCAGCCTGTGCCGGTGGTGTTCCCACCCGCGCTCCATGGTTTCACACCCTCTGACACCCAGTTCCCCAAAGCCCAACAGCAACCGGCTTGGTATTGTCGGGATGTTGGTCGACAGACACACAACACAGTTGTGACCAAAGACCCAGACGGTTTTGTAGATGTTAAGTATGATGACAAACCACTGGAAAAAAACATATCTACTTTTTGTAAATTATAAAACAAAGTATCACCCTTGTCAAACTGAAACCAGTATGTTTTTCCTAAGAGATGCAATGAAATTTATCAGTCACAGCAAAGTCCTTACGAAATTGGGATGCTGAAGAGGTATTTTTTTTCCTCCATCCTGAATTCTTTCACACTGTAACATTGCTAGCGGTATGGTAATCCCTGCAAATTAGTGGGCGGAGTCTGCCTAATCATCTCCATGACTGGACATTGCACACTTTGGAAACGCAGGATGTTTTTACATTTTTCCCCTCAAATGAAGCTTGGACTTAAGTGGTGCGCTACATCCATAGCATCCCATCATTAGAGACACTAATGAGCTTCCGATCGGCAGGCGTTCAATGCCACCGGGCAGCTGACTTCTGCATTAGCCGGTGAGTGACACTCCAGCGAACGACGAAGGGCTTCCGTAGCCGCACACCACGAGTGGGTTACCAAAGGGTGTCCATGTCAGTGCCCGTGGATGCAGACACACCGCCAGGGCGGCAGGAGCAACGGCTAACTCTGGGTTTTTCAATGCACAGGGACAACCTCAGGTTACATTTGCAAAAAAAAAAAAAACAAACCCCAAACCCCCTCCCAACCAACAAAGCAGAAAACAGCAGAACAAACACAGCAGGGAAGGGAGAAGTTGCCTCACGCCCCACGCTCAAGAAGGTATTGCCGGCCACGATTTGGCCTGCAGGTCTTTACAGATTAACAGATGGTATCTTCGAATATCTCCGACAATAAAACGGGAGGGAATTCCAACCCCGGTTAATGACTGACTGCCAAACGCTGCGCCCACTCGCAGCCACAACAGACCGCAGCTGAACTAGGAGAGGAGAAGGGCAGAATCGGATGGGACGGTTCTCGCCAGTAGCTAAGAACAACACGCCGTGTCTGAAACGATGCGTATCGTGATGCGCCGCTATCGCGGCTGAGGTGCGTCACCGCACAGCCCTGGGTGCCGGACCTCCCATGCTCAGGCCAACGCGTGCCGGGGCCGAAACCAAACGAGTTTCACTGCTGATGAGATAAGTAGGTGATTTCAGACCATTAGGTTCAAGGGGAAGCCTAGGACCTGGGTTCTACCCCCAATGGCTCCTTACCTGGCTCTGCTTTAGAAAAGAAGGTGCACACTAATAAGACGAAAGGAAAACACCGCAACTGTGAGCCAAATGTGAGGACAACACACTACAGTGCACAGTACCAAAAATACCATATCTAGCACGCTGCCACGGAAAACTAATGAGAAACCAGGGCGGGAGCTCGCACAGACTTGAAGTAGTACAATTCTACTGGAAAACGTTCAGTTCATCCTCCTTCACGAGGAGAGACGCTGAAAGTGCGGCTGATCAGACAGAAGGCAGCCCAAACTCCGTCTTTTGCTGTGCTCCTTCATTCAGAGAACTTTTTTTGGTATGGTTCCACAGAGTGAACATTCTCCATTTTCTTTGAACAAATTGTATTACACTTGTTTCTCATCAGATTACATAAATTAGCTGCGAGGGAATGGATTCAATTACAGTCCAGATTCCAGACCTCTTCAGAACTGACTGCCTAACACATTCCTTTCATTTAATAAACTGGAACCAAATGAGGATTATATCATATAAATAATACTCCCTTGATAGGGCAATGCAGTAAAATGGCAAAAATACTCAGAGGAACCACGTAGATCAAATACAAGAGCCTCTGATATTACCCACCGGATTTAAAGTATGAATATCACATAAACTTAATTGTTCAGCATTTTTACTTTGTATTGCGAACAAGAACCCATTTCAGAAGGTACGTAGGACCAAGTTTAATGTCTTCTGACAGCCTCAGACAGCCAAGGAAAAAGCGTGTTGCAGCAAAGTATGGATTTCTATATTTAAAAGATAATGTGAAAGCTCTGCACAAGATACTAACCTCTACGGCATAATCCAAGATTTGTACATCTCCCAAGTGTCTCAAGGATAAGTATGACCCAGATTAAGGGCTCTGCAACGCTCCGAGCGAGGCAGTTTCCCAAAACGACTTGTTCTTTAAGAAGGCAGTATTTCGGAACTACTTAAACCGATATGACAACTTCTAGGAACGACCACTTTTGACAGAAACACTCACCCAGTCCTTCAGCCCAAGAAGTAGATATGCCCTCTGTAGTCGGACGTTTTTATAGCTGTCTAAATGTCTAAGTATCCAGGGAAGAAAAACGTGATGAAAAGACTTACATTCAGAGCTCAACAAGGGATTCAAAGCTGAAGGCACAAAATTATACATACAGTCAAATTATCCCCATTCAGAAATGGCAGTGTCGACAAATTCTGAAGCGGGGTAGAAAACAAAGAGGCAGAGGAAGAACACTGCTGAGGTGAGGGATGACTATGAAATGTACAATTACCTGTAAGACGATTCTTTTTAGATTACCGACGAATGGCTGAAGACAGTTGTGATGACCGTGTGCGGAACTACAACTTGTCTAACACTAACGCTGTATTTAACCCGGCATGCAACTACAAACACAGGATCCAGCAGGTGAAGGTCACATTTCAGAATCCATCCGAGAAACAGGATGTTTTTATCTACTCAATAAAAAGGTTTTTTGGGGGACAATGTAAGTTCTCTGCCAACGAGAATCTTTAAATCAGTACAGTACTACCAAGACTTTTTTCCCGGGCTTCTTTGTACCTGTCCTCCATCTGCCCAATGACATTCTCAATGTTACCTATGAGAGATGTGGTGGGAATGAAACACGCTGCTCTGAAGACACCTAACTGATGCAAAATAGGGCGCTCGACAACTCCAGTGGACCACGGGACACATCAACGTGGTTAGAGATTTTCTGTGACGTGACGGGGCTTTTACGAAAAGCCAGTTTGTTTATGTGATGCATCAGGAACCACATCATTTAACCTTGAAGTGAAGGTTTTCTCTTTAGCCAGTGCATACACATTCATATGTGTGTATATATAAATAAAATAATCTAGCCTTCCTGGCACGGCATACGCTCTACCGTAACTTCCCTTTATCTTCAGCTGGAAAGTTCAAACGCAGTTTTGAATAAATCACATTCTAGTTATAAGTAATGTTCTACCTCCCCTCCCCCCCTTTTGTTTTAATGAAATATCACCTGAAGCTATATTGTACCACTAGAAGGAAAGAACATACTGAGCTGTCCATGAAGTTCGCAGTGTATCCTAGCTTTGACACAAGGGAAGGAAAAAGAGGTTGAAGCATAAATTAAATGTAACTTTTTCAACCCAGAAAAAACAGGACTAAGCACGCCTACTGGATACAACACTGACCTTTCTTATTGGATAGGACAACAATGATTTAAAAAAGCTTATTTATGAGTCACTAATAAAATCCTAATATCTAGAAAGGACATAATATGCAAAGGAGACACAATGTTACGCTCACTCCTGTTCTTAATTCAGTCATAAACAGCAACTGTCTGTTCACCCCTGTGGTTTAAAAGCATAAAATCAGGATTTTTGCTTCCCATCTCAGGTGGTGCTGAGAGATTTCAGTCTCTCTGCCTCATTACTGACATCTGCTGCCCTGTGAACGAATAACTCAAATCCTCCACCAGCCCACTTGTCCCCTCCAACACTCACGCCTGCCTTCTCGCTCCGTAACACACACACACAAGTTTGGCTGAACAGTATTTGCAGGGATTTGCATTACAGAAAACAACTCTCAGAAAATGGAGAAACGCATTAACTCCTTTGTACTGGACACCTTTTCACCAGGAGACAGTAACTGCTCATGATATTGCAACTCATTGTTGGCAGTTCCCACCTTCTAACCCGTGGGAAAAGGAGACTCCATCTCACCGAAACATTTACCGTCTCTCCCACTGCGTCCAACAGCACCATCCTGCCGCATCCCACACCGCTTCCGCGCTAAGCACGGTCCCCGGCAGCAGTCAGACCCAACCTGTGCTGCACGGAGCCTCTTCAGCTTAGCCTTCACCAACACAAGTGCACGAAACATCTCTCACACAGCTCTCTCGGGCACTCAGGTGCAGGATGTTTTTTAAGGAAAACACATGAAAGAGCTCATTGATGATGTTTCTCATTAATCACAGGTAACACACCGTCTTATTTTCCACCAGAAGAGTTCTGCAGGCACCCGCTTTCCAAGCAAAGCATCCTCCCACGGACGCTGCGGAGTGTGGGCAAAGCTTGAGATGTTCCGGCAATTACGGACTGCAGCGACGTGGTCTGTGGCATCGCCACACGTGTGCTCCTGTTGATCAAAGCAGGTCGCGGCCTACAGACTCCTCAAGTTAACGAGAGACGCAGAGACCGGCGACGGTTGTAACGTCCTGGTTAAGTTTTATGCTCTGGAATAACGAAATCTGGCAGGGACCCTTCTTAAAGCCGTTCTCCACAACTATTTCTGATCCATGGTGTTTGCCTTTCAGCGAACAACACTTCCCTAAGCTATCTTCCTACTCAAAAACCTTTAAATCTTTCGCTGTATGTTGCCTAAATGCAAATAAACAAAGAGAAAGTCAAGATAAATACCTCAGATCAGTGTTACGAGGGAAAAGCTTTTTCTTGCCACTGAAGTAGACTTCAAAATCATCTGTCATCAGCCTGTGCGTGTAGTCAATGTACGCAGACACCTCCTGGCGACGGGAATTTCGGTCACGAATGAAGATGATGGACTGCAAAACACAAAGGCGACCACAAATGAAGACTAGAAAGAAACATACAGGCGCAGTTTTCTGTATAAATACACATTAAGAGAGTATACAAACATTTTCAACTTCACCTGGGCCAGGCTTCTGTCAGGAATTAGGACACTTGAATTATGGCCTATTACAGCATATTCTTAACCCAAGCTTGGCAGCATTGCAGTGAAAATAAATAAAAATGCAGTGTCACGCAACATGTCCTCGTGTATTCCCCACGACTCCTGCTGCCACTTCGGAAGGGTTTCCACACAGGTCCTGGGCGGTATCTGCCAGCCCCAGGCAAGCAATCCTCGATCAGCCTAATGCCGTTGGATGCCTATTTTTAAGCAAGGGTGGGTTTTTTGGCCATTCTACAACGCTACTGTCCACGTGCTAATTACTGGACCGAAGTAGGAAGAGTGAGAGTGTTATTTTATTTAGGATGCACTTCTACAGCCAAAGCAAAACTTATTCAACTTAATACTCACAGCAAATTTTTAGCCTTTCAGAAAGACGATGGACTCGAAACTGTCTACCATAAACCTCTCTGCACTGTGCTATGACCAAAGAAGAGAGCAGACGCCTTCAGCCTTCGCACTTGCAAGACAACCCCTGTACCACTCCATCACTAACAGATAATGAGAACCAGATCAAAAACCCGATAGTTCCAATACAAGCGAACAAACAGCGAAACAAAACCTGTGCCTACACGTACAGCTGACTAAGGCAGGGTGGCTACAAGGAGGAGGACAAATTACCGATCTCGCTGTTGCACCTCCCTGTGCCAGCGACGCGGTTCTGGACGCAGGAGGCGATTGTCCGCCTTCGGGCTGTAACGCTTGGAAGAACATCTCTGCTGCTGCAGTGCGCGTCACAGACCAAGGACGACCTGAGCTGGGAAACCCTGCTGCCCATTTGCTCCCTGCTCCTTCACCTTTTGTTTGCTGGATTTTGCGAGTGAAGAGAGAATAGGTAGGGAGAAGGCAATTCTTTTTCACACACTACACCAACACACAAAGCAAAAAGAACTGGTAGGATGAGTGTTGACTCGCAAGACAGAAGGGTTCCTGCATCTTGAGGTCTGTGCAAGGAAAGCGAAAGGCCGAGCGCAGAGGTTATTAGGTAGGTGAGGTACAACTGTATTTGTTAGCTGTACACATGTTTGTTTTTACTCAACTGGAATCAAGTGATATTTCTTTTTTGAACATGGGTGAAGTGGAAACAATACCTCATGGAACCCTTTCCAAAAACATCTTTTATTTCAACAGCAGCGGATTTCTAGAGTCTAATGGTTTATCTGGCAAGCCTTTGTCATCCTTGAGACACATTTCCTTTTCCAATTTCTCATTTAATTCCATCAAAGCGTGTTACTCATTTTGCAATTTTGTACCATCAACATCATTGATAGAAGAGCCAGAGGACATCTCCCACGGTACATCTGACCATCCTGAAACACATCTCTTCTCCCCGTCCCCAGCACCTCCCTCTCTGACCAGCTGGTTGGTGTCTCTGGAGACCACGGCGAGGACAGGCACCAGGCGATGGGGGAAAGACCCGGTTCCCAGCAGGCAACAAGGCAACGGCATGCTGCACCCACGCTTAGATACCAGAGTAGGGGTCTGTCACGCGTTGGAATAAGGGACTCATTGCCCTGCGGAAAAAGGTAATTTTAAACGAACGGCTGGACTCGCCCGGCATGATCTGATCGTTTAAAAAAGCTGGCAGATGTTAAAGAATTGTCTGCACCGTTAATCAGAAGGTTACCTTTCAATGTATATTAATATAAATATAAATCTGTCCATGAGGGAGAGGCTGAGGCGGTGGGTAAAGGTAGAGATTGGGAAACCATCGTTTGGCACAGAACAGGATCTTTCCTTTCCCTGCTCAGCATTCTCACGGCCATCTCCCGTGATGTGCTCCTACTGCAGACAGGTATTGCGGGATGCCGACGCTCTGAGTACTCTAAAACCATGTGCAGCTGCTGCTTCCCGCAGACCAAAGCAGAACGTTTACGAGGAGGTGCGCTGGGCTGTGCTAAATACGGGGGCGCTTTCTTCAGGAGTGTGTCTATGTGATTCTGGAAAAGACCAACACCAACCCGTCGTACTTCTCACCAGATTAAAGAAACCCAACATGCCATTGTGAATAACCAGTTCATCCAGACATTTATCCATTTTTTTAACGACATGGAATACTCGTACAATTCTACTGCCATCGCTGTTTGCCATTTCATGCGCAGCCCTACCAGACACTGCAGCACGTGTGTTTCTGCCATCATCAAAACCAAGCACAATTTGCACTGCCTTCACCCAGCCCAAAATCGGGTCCTGTGCCATCAGTTAGAAATACTGGAAGTAGGACAGTAAGACAGGGACAAACATGGAAAGAAGATCAACTTTGAGTAGTTCCAGGACAGGTACAAACTTGAAGCACTGAGGTGTTCAACTTGGAGTTCAATGCTCGTATATTTTTTCTCCCCCCAAATACTAGAGGTTCAGTTAATTTGGATAACATTTCAGGAATTTTTCTGTGTCAAACCTAAACTACAAAACTCTTGCAAGTTGTACACCATGGTACGCACCGCTTCATGTAAACCCATGTATTGACAAATATTGTATGTACAGAGTGGGCCGCCTCGCTCACGGCACACCCCCAGTCAGTCATGAAGATCCATTCCAACCTCCTCCACGCGCTTCGAATTTGAATACCAACCTGAGGGCTGCTTCATCACTCTCAAAACAATGAAACAAAAGTGTGTCATCTTTCCGTCATGCTCCAAATCCATGGCAGAAAAAAAAGGAAAGGCAAAAAATCTGTTCAGGCAGGAAAAAGACAATCAGCTTTTCTTCAGCCATGATTTGTAAACACTGCGGACTCAATTCTCGCATATATTAATGCCACACTGTACAGTTGTGGGACTACAGAAGGATTTTAGCAGAGGCACAAATGACATTCTCCTCCCGCTTACAGCATGCTCATACAGCAGTCTGGCCCATAACTGGACTGGTCTGGGTATTGGGTTTTCCTGGGTCTTGACGCGGGTCCTTCAAAAGCTACTAAAGTCACCTGCCTAAAAGGCAGGGTTGCACAACCACAAAGGTTTCCCCCTTTACCTTTAAAGGAAACAAACTATTACATGCATAATTTCCACGTGGTCTCTGAGAAAATACTGTCTGTGCTGGCGTCTAGTTCTGTTCATGAACTCCTGAGTTGTAAGAAAATAACCCAAACATCACCTGCCAATGATCCACTCCTATATCCGTTACTTCACGCATTGAGACATGTCTCCTAAAATTGGTTTTGATTCCTAACAAGACCTTACCATGGACACCTAAATGCCAGGACTCGCCCATCATTTAGGGTATTTTTGTATGCACCGCGAGACAGGTTCAACGTTCAAAGACAGAAGATCTGCTTCCACTGACACTGGCGAGCGCCCGTCACACTTGCTGGGTAGAAAGAGAATTTGTTTGCATTTTTTCGTATTCCGTCAACATTACCAAAAAGAATTACGTTCCTCACAGTAAGCTCAGTGTGGCTGCTGAAATACTCCACAGCTGAACGGATCCTTTCTCTCTGGTCAGAGCACTCGGGGGGAACCACGGGACCTGCCCGACTCGTGCCTCCTCCCGGCCCCACGCGCGCCTCGGAGGGGTTGCTGAGTGCCCGCCCTGCACGGCGGTGCCGGGGGCTGGTCCCGCCTGCCATCTTACTCTGCTGCCCAGTAACGCGGCGTAGGGAAGAAGCGCTATTGATACAGACCAACCTTTCGAGAGAGAGCTCAAATTGGCGCTAATTACCCGCCTGCCAGAAGGCTGTCTTCATTTCTTCTTAAGGCGATGCCGCAAATGAGCTCTGCAGAGCTCAGGGCTTTCCTCTACGCCAGCAAAGCGTACGGTGAGGGTCAGCGTTGTTTGTGAGACCAATTCATATCCCTGGGAGGGGGAAAAGCAACGGGTGCTTTTTAGGGATTAAAAGGTATGGCTGTCGATTATCTTAGGGAAACTTTTAGCTCTGCCGAAACTCTTGCCTTTCCTCTACCCTTAGCACAGAGCATTCCTACTCCGGAAGAGAACACTTCAATGCAGCCTCTTCTTTCAGCACCTCCTCAGCACAGTTTGTGGCCCCGTCCTACACGCCAATTACAGCCGCTTTCTAACTGCAACCGAGGGGCTTTGCCGAACCGGGACCCACCGGATGGCAAACGAACCGGAGCGCACTGTGATTCAGCTCTCTGAAATTCTTGCAGTGCAGATGCGGTCAAGTGCAGCGTAGCTGAGCAGAAGGAATATAGGGGAATACAGCGAGACCAGCCCCGCTGTCTGCTGCAACAGTCCCGCAGCGCCAGCCCTGTAACAGCGCGCCGAGCTGAGGGCAGACGACGGGAAAGTAACGACAGGCAATATTTAGGAGTCGATTACTAACCCACGGCGGAAGCTCTTTGCCTGGGGACAGTATGACAGGTGGGGACCCAGGGGAACAAGCACAACTAGGCTGCAAGGGACAGGCGTAAAACACATTACCAGTTGAAATAGATTTTTAACGAGTAGCCATTCATTTTTGTTGCGTAGTGTTTGGCCAAATTTGCCACCTGCAGATCACGTTACATCTAATAGGAATACCAGTGGGCAACGGTAGTCAGCGGAAGGACCTCACCTCTCTGCCTTTAGACCAGATGCTATTACCATTCCTGCTTTGCAAGGAGGAATAAATATCTGACCTGTTCTTTTGGCTAGCTGGGAGTGAAAATCGCAGAAAGCACAGGCTTACGGTTTGGGATCTACCTTCTGGCACAACTTCATTTTGAGCGAAGGCGGTGGGGTACAGCAGAAAGATGTTGACTTTCAGTAGAGAGATTGAACCACCGCTAAAGCCAGCCTAGAACGTGCTTCTCTGCGCACTCCCCTATTTCCATCTGCAAATACCTTTCTCTTACTTACGCTGACTTTGAAACATTTCTAAGACTTGTAGTATGCCTGAAATCGCTTCAGGTTCCTTCTCCTATGCTCAGAAACACCAAGCAGGCTTTTGGAAAACAGGCGTCTTTTACCTGCCTATTACTGTACAAAAGAAGAAAACCCAAGGGCTTTGAGAGTCGGCACAGGACGACAGCAGCCTGCAGTCTGCTTCCTTCTCACCTACCCAGAACAAGCAGGATGTGGTCTAAAAGTAAATGCAAATTAAAAATAATAAAAAAAAGAAGATATCCTTACACACGCTCACACAAATACAAAATTTATGTCTGCCTTGTTTTTTTTTACAGTGTCTTCAAGCTCCAACCACAGGAGTTAGATAGCATCTCTATACACATTCCCTGTTCTGCAGCTAAATGATGGATTCCAGTCCAGACCTGGGACACCAGGACACGCAGAAGTACCCTTGGGTACTCCAGTTAGTTCACACAAACACAGAGACCAAAACTGAGCTGTAATATAAAGCAGTATGTGCTGTACCTTGTCCAAGCAGTGAGACCCTCCTGCGGCTCGCAGAGACGCTGGTGCTGCAGGAGTAACACCGCGAGCAGACCGCACAGCTGCTAAAATTATTATCCCCTCCCTCCCCCCCCAAAGACCTTTGCAGTTTGAGCATGTGAGAAAAGCATCCCACTTTTTACAATAATTTAAATAAGCAACTTAGATAGGGACAAAGTGTTTCTGTGTCACTGGGGCCAAATTCTTTGAGAAGTCGACTGTGAGCGCCCACTATTCTCACCTTCACGGGGATGCCCGGAGAGACGCCACTGACCGTGGGGCGGGCAGGTGCCCCGTCCCGGCTCCCCCTCCGGCCACCACAGCCGCACACCGCCACGGCCGGAGGGAGCGCCAGCCGCCCCCCGCGCTGCCGGACCGCGGGCCCGCAGCAGACTTGGCCCCGTTTCACAGCTCCCCCGGCGCGGCTCTGGGCATATTTCATGAACACAGGCACCAAGACGCACAATGCACACACAATAACCCAACCGAGCTGTTTTGAACCTGGGAAGCAGCCCTTGTGGGAAAGAATGGCTGGCCAAGAAGCAGATGTTCTAGCTTTCAACTCTTCAGAAAAGGAAAAAAAAAAAAAAAAAAGAAAAAAGAAAAAAGTGCTGGTTACCCTTCAGAAGAAGAAATGTTTGCTATGTATGTGAAACATGTGCTTCCCAGTCCCTTACTGCTGAGGGTTCGGCAGCTGCTCCCGCTGGAAGAAGCTCTGCGGGCTGAGAATTTGCTTATCTGTGTAAACAGGGTGTTGCCTCGGTTCGAAAACAATATTCTGGCTGAGAACAGCCTGCTGAGAGTGCGACTTTAGATTAATTCTGTTAGCATTAAAATAAAGGAGCTTATTAAAAACAAATGCACACAGAACCTAAAACTTGCTCGGGCAGACGTAGGGAGTTGGGCTTAGCACGGGGAAGGTAGCCGCAGCCGCTGGCACCGGCTGACGTGGGACACGCACGTGCTCCTGGCAGAGGGGCAATCGCTCTCTGGGTCGACGAGGGAGAGTTACTGCTGGTAAAGCTCTGAGCCGAGTGAAGAGATATAAGGGGGAAAGAGGAAGAGGTATAAAGGCAATGTCTATATGTAAGGAAAGGGGGGGGGGGGGGGACATGTAAAAGAAAAAAAAAAAAAAAAAAGGAAAACAACAAGAAGCAAGAAAGAAAAGGGAAAAAAAAGGGCAAAAAGAAAAGCCAGTGCAGGAACCCCACCCCACATGAATTTAAGTGTAGGACTGGGGAGAGGGGGCTTGCTTTTCAATTAAGACCTATCAAAACAAGAGAACTGCAGATGGTTCCTGAAACCTTTTTGGGAGGCGAGCTTATCGTTAAAACTACTGCAGGACTACAAGCCTTTTGGTACGCTCAGACACACAAAGCCAAAGCCAAAGCCAAAGTCCAACTCAGTAGACGAAGAGGGCAAGCTGAGGGAAGGACACCCAAGAACGCCCCAGGAGGTGCCATCGCAGCCCCTCTGCGCTCTCTAGAACGAGCAAAAACTCTTTGAACCACGCTCCCCACCAGGGTGCTGGCTGCGCTGTGCACCGCGGCAGGGCGTCGCACGTCGCCGTACCACGACCACCACAGTCCCGTGGGAGGTGAAACGAAAAACAGGGCTTTCTGGCTGCTCAGATGGCACCTTATGCCTGCTACAGAAACGGAGCGCCCGTGTGCCTCTTCCAACCCCCTCTGCCGAGCCCCCGTGTACAGGAGCTCCGCGGCGCCCAGCCGACAGGCGGGATGAAGGGTTGAGGGGATGGGGGCCCACGGCAGCTCCCCGATTTGGGGAGACCGGGCAAAAAGCACGGGTTGAGTACTGACTCCAACGCTACAGCCACCCACGGCCTTGCCCAGGGAAACAGTCTGGAAAGAGACTTTAAAGAACAAGGAAAACTTTAAAAAAAAAAAAAAAAAAAAGATCCTTTGTCATTCAAAACCTTCCATGACATTTCATTCTTTCAAAATAGCATCCTTGAAACTTACTGTGGTAAAACAAACTGCCTTGCAGGTGAGTCCCTAGTGAGGTATACTGGAATTCCTGGATGGTTTCACCATTTTCTCAGTATTTGCCACATTGATGAGCTCTGAGCTCTGCTCATATTATACTTTCCCCAGCTCTTGTTTTCCTCAGCTAAATGCCTTTTTTTTTTTTTTTTCTTTTTTTCTTTTTTGGCATTTCAGTGCCAACATTAGCTTAGCATTGAAACAAACCAGGAGCAAAAAAGCACCACTAGCTTCTCCTCTCGTTTCGCTTCAAATACATCAGCTCAGAGTGTGTTTGATAGCCCCGTATTTTACTGGCAGTAGCAACTCCGCGGTTCTCGCATGTCAACAAATACACATACACACATATTCTAAATCATCGTTACCGCTGATGCTCTATCATAACAGCAACTTCAACGTGAAACCTCAAGCATCCCCAACAGACAGAAACGGCCTCAACTCAAGAACCACTGGAAGGAGAGCTGCCTGACTCACATCTTCTGAGCTAGAAAGTGTCCTCGCTCCTGTGCCTGAAGGAAGCACAGACAGAAAAACCGGAAAAAAAAATAAAAACCAGACAGAAATCCTCCGGAGCAGCCAGGAAATCCCGCGATCCCGGACCATTCCAGCCCCTGGGGGCTGCAGAGATGCTGTCATTAGGACACACGGCTGCGCAGAAGCCCATCAAAAGCCCCAGCAAGAGGGAGAGAGGCTGAGACAACCCCATTACACGCAGGCAACGGGTCCGGCCGGGCGCTGGGCTCCTTGTTTTTGACAGGGACGCCAATCTCTGCGGGTTCTAAGTGAATCGCAACAGCCAAGGCGGCTGCATGAGGCGGGGAAGGCATCCTCGCTGCATGGAGACCTTCGCTCACAGCAGGGAAACGACCTCCTCCTGTACCCCGCAGGTGTAACTCCCCAAAGAACCGCACGCCAGCAATAACCGCATCCTACCAAGTCTTCACAAGCTCCAGTGCTACAGCCCATCTATAGCAAGGATGCGCGAAGGAGAGCCCATCTCCTTATTAAAGGAGATTTGCTGGATGATGGTGAAGGCTGTGGTCGAATCCTGGGAAAGCTCTGTCCTTGGGCCACAAAACCGGAAAACCGGCAGACTGCAGTCCACCAAAACCTGTTCCTGTCCCTGAGGGCACCAACAGTAGATGTCTGGGGACAGAACAGCAGGGCAGGTGTGTAATGCTGCTTCCCACGCGCAAGATACTGAACCCCACCGGCCTGCAGCTCACGTAGTTCCTAAACCCGGGGTTTCCAGAGCTAGGCTATTAGATTTTTTGATTAACTCTGCCCTGTGAGCTAAAGGATGTGCTGTGGGTCAGGCAGCAGAAGCCATTGCAAGTGTAGCCCAACACAGGGTCAGTTCCCAGTAATGGCATCAGGGGTTTGCCACTCTCCACTGCTGCTGCAGGAAACGAACGTGCAGAAAGACACACAGAAATTCGAGTCACTTCCCTAGTTGATTCACCAAAACCATACATCTCTATTTATCATGCTGAAACATAAAAGCTGTCTAATTATTAGACAGGTAAGCCATTAGATAAACTAGCAAAAGGTTTCAGCCGGGAAAGTATGTGAGAAGAAATGCAGCCTTTTTTTCCAAAAATCCCAACTTACAAAAGTCCGTAAATATTGCTTAAGGATTTTGGGGTGTTTTTTTGTTTGTGTTTTTTTTTTCCGGCTTGCTCTCCCATACCTGCTCCATCAGAAGGGCATCAAAGTATTTTCCCTGGCAAACACCTAATTTACGAATAAGTAAGTAGCGAGCCATGAGAAACTAGAATAATAAGGGTATTCCTTAAAGGCAGTGAAAGGGACTGCTCAAAGCCTGCCCAAATATCACACCAACCGGGCTTCCAGGCACGAGCCTGCCCTGAGACAAGGGCAGCGCTGCACAGAGGGCTCCTGTATCCGCTCCGTGGTCATCCTTGTTCTTCCCCTGATGGAAAGGGGGAAAAAAAAAAAAAATAATCATGTATTTCCTTTGAATCAGCCAAGAAACCTTTTGGGGGCCCCTGGACCTGTCCTGGTTGAGTTTCTCTCCGAGGCAGCCGGGCGAAGTCTGCGGGGATGAACAATCCCACAGTGTTGGGGGAGCTGCAGGTGTCTGGGGGTGTCAGCCGCCCGCTGTTTGTTATTGCCGTCACTGCCAGGACGTGGCCGGCGGCGAACAGGGCAGGGAAAGCCAAACACAGCCTGTGCGGCGGGAAGCTTTCGGGGCCGGGGTTTTGCTGGCAAGGTCCGGCCCCGCTCCTCTTTAGGTGCTACTTAAAACAAAACAAAACAAAACAAAAAACCCCAAAAGTAACAAACCACCAAAAAACGGTACTTGTTTGAGTTGGCAGCGGGCGGCCGGGGCTGCGCGAGGGCTGCGTGGCGGGGAAGGCAGCCGCGGGCAGGTGCGCTGCTGCTTCGTTTCAAGTCGTACCGGAGCGACGCTTCCTCTGCCCAGCGCTGAGGGGGTTTTCTTTTTAGAAGTCTGTATGTATAATTTGTTTTCCAGCGGAGAAAAATTACTGTGAAAATAGTAAAGGATTCATTTGCATGTCTTTGAACTTGGGGGGTTGTTTTGTTTTTGTTTTCATTTGCTTTTGACAGGAAGAAGAAAAAAGAAGAGAGAAAAGACCTCTTACAATTACATGGAAAAATATAAGCAAATAGCTTTCCAAATTCCAAATCTTTTCCACTGACCTAAGAGTAAAACACGATCCCTGCCGCCCCTTCGGGGCTGATAATGGCTGCAGAACCTCTTGCAGTTACATTTTTTTTCTGGGGGGGATTATAAAACAGGACTCACATGTAGCTTTGGGATTAGACGAATAGCACAACTTCAGCAAACCAGATGTCTCCAAAGCCGCTGTTGGAGACGTGGCCGAGGGAGCGCGCCGGCGGTGCGAAGGGAGCGCGGGCATGCCGCTCGCCGGCACGGGGACTGCGGCCGAGGGGAGGTGGCAGAGACGGGATGTTTTCAAAATTAAACAAGGAAAACAGACCTTTAAAAGATGAAACAGAGGGAAACAGGGTGCTTGCAGGGCGGGATGCCGGAGGCGCGCACGACCCGGCGCGGGGAGCCCAGCATCCTCCGTGGGGCCAGGGCTCCGTCCCGCAAGACGCGGAGCCCGTCTTGGCCAGCAAACCCACGAAGCTCAGCGTTATTGTGTTCTCAACTGACGCAACCCGCGCTCAACCCCAGGACGTCCCACCGCCTTGGCAGATGCGATGTTTTGACAACCTACGGCTCCCGTCACTGGGGCAAACCGCAGGGCCAGGGACACGCTGGACTCTTCCACCCTTCGGCAACAACCCCTGGAGGGACCTACGTTAAGAGACTGTTATCTAAATAAGTCCTCCCCTAAGGACGTATGGGTACACGATTCACTATGATACCAGAATGTCCTTATTTTGTTCCAGACTACCTAGCTACATGGGAATCAACAAAGACCTTAATAAAGCAGCAAGTCACAGAGTAATTAACAGCCTTCCTCTCTTGAACGGCAATGACTGAAACGAATACATCACCCCCCACGCTCTGGGGTCGCCTTTACTTCCACAATAACAACTTTAAGGCCGGGATCCTGCTGACACAAGCATTTGCTTCTCTGCAGCCTGCCCTTGCTGCTCCTCGGCTTTTGGGTAGCGGCAAAACTGCAGGTGCAGAGGGGCCGACCAGCGCGAACACCTACAGCCACCTCCTTCTCCAAGGGGGGCAGATCGAGCTCGTTCCCCAATTCATCCACACCAAGGTACCAACGGGTACCTCTGCTAACACTGATCAAACACCACTTCTCTTGATGGCAGTTCTGATGAAGCCTAGGAGAGGCAAGAAGGGCCAAGGAGAGAGCGAGCAGAAATCAAAACCCACAGGAGGAACGTGCTCTGACACACAACCCAAGAGGGACCAACTCCCGGTGTGATGACAGCGGCTTCTAGTCGCTGCTGAGGGGTTTGCGAACATCGCTATGCCATCACATACACACTTCAACTCTCTTTAAGTTATGAGACCTGCAGGACCACTGCAGAAATCCCTGCCAGATAGAATAAGCATGCACTGATGGTTGAAGGTTTATACGGTACTGTTGAAAAACAGCTTTACCGAGGTCAATCAAAACAAAACTAAGGTCCCTGGCACTACAGAGCTGCACAAAAGCAGCTCAAACATCCACCAAAAGACTCCACAAAGGGGGGAAAAAAAAAACCAAAATGCACTAAAAGGAGAAAGACAGGAAAGGAAGTAAAATCAAAGCACAGCGAAAGTGTCTTGCTTTTAATATATGAAAGTTTAGATGTTTTTGATCATATAAAAGCACACTCATCTTTTCCTGTCACCAGGCACAGGAGGCCACGGGGCCGTTGATTTTGAAACACCGGGTTTGGTGCACCTCTGCCTAACCCTACGTGATCCGCTCGGGGCGTACGCCTTCTCCACGGCACCTCTCCCGTCCCACTGCGTTTTGCCCGAGCCCCATCCTGCCCACCCACCCGCGGCCTCCCCCTTCCAACCACGCCGCTCCTCGGCTCCGGCAGCAGGGACGGACTCGCACTTACTAACAGCTTTCTCCTCCCCACCTTTTTTCTTTTTTTTTTTTCCTTTTGGTCAGATGTGACCTTTTAAAACAACCCACCTGTCTAAAGAACACTCTTTCCTGGTATTCGTCAAGGATATTTGAACAGGTTTGACTGTAATGAATGTCATGTCTCCAACCGTTGAACTGAACTACTCGTTCCCAGACTTCCTTTTTTTTTTTTTCCCCTCTTTTTTTTTAAAATGCTGTTTACCGAAACATTCATAAAATCCACTTGGCAGCCTCAGGGCTCGAACCTCAGCTGTGTACCCTGTGTGTACTTAACGCTGGCACTGCTGGAAGAGCCCGGGGAGGAGTTTTCCCTTCTGCAGAGGACAGGTTATGGGTTCGTCACCCGGATCCAGGGGAGGGGGATGGGACAGGGTCCACGAGCTCGGGCGTCTGACGGACGTGGGGCAGCGAGAGGCTCCAAAAGGGCTCCCAAGTTTGCAAACTCTTCCACGTATGGAACTTTTACTAACACCTGTTGTAAGTTGCAGAAGTTGTTCACTGATTTTTATTAATAAAATACCAAATGTAACGCCCAGAGAAACGGTACGCTGAGCGGCTGGCGTATTTTTCCGGCTGCTTCCTGTGGGTAGAGCATCCCAATCCACCTCTGCTCTCGGCCGTTGCTGACACATTCTGAGGAAGGCATCTGTAAGCAAAGCTGGTTTTCAGGCATCCTCTTAGCATTCCTGCTAGTAAGAGTTTTAGTTAGGTAAAGCCTATATTTAAAAAAATACACTTCCAATTACTTTCACCACCACTGAAATTCACCTGCTCCTGTGACGGGAGGAGAGAAACCAATCCATCAGTCCGAACAAGCACTGGGAAACGGTCAGGAGGGAGAATGCCTCGCAGAGGGCACAATCGCAGACACGATAATCAACAAAAAAGAGAAGCCTGAACTGGGATTGGAAAAAAGCAGCCTAAACTCACCAAGCACTCTAAAAGCTCATGCTGAAAACAAAAAACTAGGAAAAAAACCTGAACACAGCCTAATTACTGAGTTCCGAAGGTGACACTCTGACTTCTTAACTGAACCAGCCCGAGTTGGACTCTGCAGGTGCCTTTTGCCGCACAGGCGGGACAGCACGTGGCACTAACGACTTGGGAACTGGCATGAAAACTGCACCTGACCCAAAAAGCCTCTTGGCACGCTTATCACTTAGGTGAGATCTTCATTTTCAGGTCAAACTGTTCCTTCTCCACTCACCTGTGGAATCTGTAAATACTACATACCATGAAAATTACAGAACAAACGAAACCTCACACCCCAAATATTCTCCGGGCTGGACGCAAAGCTTGTGGAAATCACCAGAGAGAGCCCTCTCCACGGCAGAACTCAGGCCAAACTCAGGCACTCACAGCTCTTCCAGTTGAGGGCAGAAACGGCACCTCAGGAACTCCATTTTTACCCACCCTTGTGGGATTTTTTTTTTTTTTTGACAGAGGACTCAATCCCTCTAGGAACAACTCCCCACGTGGTGAAAGCACACCAGGCTTCTTCACCCAACGCTTTCTGACTGGTGCAGGTACTCCAGCCAGCGCGACACCAGTGTGGTGGATCGACATGTCCTGTTCACACCGCCAATGGAGCGGTGGCACGATTGTGCCACCCGGACAGGCTCCATAAAGGTGACAAACCCTTGGGAAGATAAAGCGTCAACCAGCGGCAGAAGCTGGGTCGATGCCTACACGCTGAAAACGCACATTCCCCCCGTTTCTCAGTCTGTGTGTTTCTTTCACCCAACTCCCGCTCCAGCCGCGGCGTCCCTCCTGCCACCGCCACGATGCCAGAGGAGTACATCTACCAGCAAAATCACAGGACGGGGATCCCTTCCGGTGTAATTACAGGGTGGTGCCACTGTGCAGATGTCTTCATGCAAAGCTTCAGCTGCCCACAACTAACCAGAAGAATACTGCAGCAAATGTGGTTGGAAGGGGGAAAAAAAAAAAAAAAAGGAAAAGACATGTTTATCCTAAATTTGACAGAACTGTCTATAAATAACTATACGGCCTTGTCAAGCACATCTTGGCTGTAATTTCTCCAAAAATATCATGTCAGTGGGATTTAGTCCCACGTGTGTACTTTCTATTGGAAATAGCCTCACTAATAGATCTTAAAGATGTCTCCCTGCTCTCTGCCTCGCATCTGGAAGGTATGCACGTGGATTTATAAGGCTTGCGTGAAGCATCAGTCAGTGGTTAATCCACTGCACTGTAAATCATGTGACTATGTACTGTGACCACATTAAAACTCTGCCATCAATAAAAAAGGGAAAACTAGAGCTAACCTACAATTTTGGTTGACTGAATCTAGCCTCTTCCATGGACTCACACGCATTTGGTCCCAGATCTGTCATACAACGGAGATGTTCAACAGTAACATCTTTAATGACTTACACGTGCAGCTCGTGGGGCTGACAGGCTGGAGACTTTCCCCTCCTCAATAGTTATTTAGTTGACAAAGGAAAAACAGAGAAAACTGAACACCGGCATCGTGACTGGTGCCAAAGTGGGAGAGGTGACTTATCGCAGTTGCAGCCTTAGGCTAAAGACAGAGCATTGGAAATAAGGGTAAGGCTCACACAACTTCTGGTGACTTCACGCCCTGAAGGAACACTTTGACCCACCACGTCTCCTGTACGCCAACAGCCTCACGCCTGTCACACCTGAAGACACAGAGAGGCGGTGATCTGCTATACCATTCCTCCTAGCGTTGTAAGCATCTACTCACTCAATCTGCCGACTGACCAAGCGGTGCAAGGTGGCCCTTGAAACACAGCCCCTCCATCCCTCATGTGCACGGTGGCAGCCCCTGGCCACCCACGAGAGGAGTGCTTGTGGGGATTAGTCCCCAGGCACTGGGCCGCAATCCCCACGGGCACAAACCCCTGCTGGCACACCGCGGTGTCTGTGATGGAGAGACCACAGAGCACCCGGGACTTGCGCAGGACACCGGAGACGGAAGTCCACCCTTTGCACGCAAAGGCCCCCCAGGTGGACGTTCTCTCCTGGGGCAGACCCGCTCCTTCCCGAGCCCTGGTGGCTGACCCTGCTGGGCCGGGGGAGCACGGAGCGACAACGCAGAGCAGCACAATCCCACCTTGCTGCCCTGGGAAGGGACAACGAGGTTTTCCCCAGAGACATGTGCACCTCACATCACCCCTGGCTTCAGCTGAGGCTCCGCTGAACTGTCCCCTCGCTCGTCCTGGCTGTGTAGCCCAAACTGAAGCACACCAGAAACAAAACCTGTCATATCTATCTCACAGTTTTATAAGTTATTTACTTTCAGATATCCTCCACAAATATTTCCCACCCCCATCCACATCTCGGCACCTCACACCTCCCCAGAACATGTCCTTCTAGGTGAGCTACCATCAGAAACCGCGGCGTGTGTTGCGCTGCCAATGGGTTTGCTGCAGAAATGGAAAGTGAATCCCTCTCTGGAAGGGGAGCGAGGAAGGCAGTGGGAAGTCCTCTCCAGAGGACATGGTTCTGAGGGTTTCCCCTTCACATCCCGATGATTTCCTCAGAGGTTCTTCCAAAGACAGTGGCACTCCAACATCAAAGCCGGAGGAAACCGCAGTGCTGTGCTTCTGTTTGGCTCCTTTATCGGAGCAGCAGAGCCCCACAGAATACTCCAAAGCCTTGCATTAATTAAACATCAGTGTCACCAGGACAGAAATCATTACCTAAGACTCTATTTATGGAAACACTGCTGTTCCTCGGTGGAAAAGATGCCTGACTGGAGAGGGAAGAAAGAAGGGAAAGAGAAGAGATAGACGTTACCCTCTATTAGTCCTTTATATACACGGAACCAAATCTTAAACGGATTGAGCCTCCCCATGAAGCACCCAGTGTCTATTCGCTGCAGAGACGGGGTTCTGAGGGGCAAACAGGCTTGCAAACACACAAGGAATCAGACCCACACCTCCCCCTCTCGCAAATTACACCAGAGCCTTCCTTCCTCATCACTTGTGATTCATTCAGGCTAGTATGTGGTGATTTTTCAGACCTGGTTAACAGTCGTCGTACAGTGCACCACCTGGGTGCAGGACAAGCACGGCCCGTGTGTGCATGTGCGGAGAAGCGTTGCCCTCCTGTCATTTCTTCCACATTCACACATCTGGCCCTCTCTTCCACCCCTCTGCCTCATTTGGAAGCCCCTCGCTCTGCCTCGCTGCTCTGTCCCGCCGTGGCTCCCTTTCTCTCTCGGCAACTTTTTTTATTTGCATTTCCGAGTTATCGACTTAATGTAGAGTACAGGAAATTGGATCCTGGCCCAATAGTGGTATTTGCATAGCATTGTTCCCATTTTCTGACTTCCTTCTTTAATTTCATGAATTTTCCAGGCTCTTTTCACAGTCCACTGGAGACCTGAAAGGAGATACCACGATGCCAACTTCACAGTTTAGTGGCGATGCCTGTGGTACTTTGTGTTGCCCCAGCACCTACCGCACTAATTAATGAAACCCTCAGATTTCAGACAAACAAGCCAAGAACCTTCAGCCCTGGTAAGGACAGCTTGGAAACTTGAATTTATGTTAGGGGCTCAGCGGGCAACAGCTAAATTATGATTACAAACCTGCCGTGAGCAAGCTCCATCAAGGTGCCTCATCCCTGCACTGTTGGCATGCATGAAGCCATGCGGTCAGCCTGCGTGAACACCACGCGTCGTTCCACATCTTCCTGAGTAGCCGGAGAGGTCAGAAATGTGTTTGGTCTGAGCAGGCTGGGGTGGCCCCGCTGCAGGCACCAGCAGCCCCCGAAGGCCGCTGGTCGCTGCAGAAGGCGCTGGTGTTTCTCCAGGGAAGGTGGACATCACGGCTAATCCCTGCGACAGTCCTCGAGGCCCCAGCAGGACGTCTCTGCACGGACTGGACACTGACAACGTCCCACCCTGCACTGGGGGCAGATGCAGTAACGGGGACCATGCCCGGGGGGTAAAGGGGAGAGGCGGGGTGCGGGTCTGCTTGGTGGGCACTACGGGGCACGGGAGGTTCCTCCCGTGAGGAGCGAGTTTCTCAGATTTGCCATAAGCAAGAAGAGTCCACCGGGATGGCTGCGGCAGAGCTGTAGCTGGACCGCAAACGCCCCATTAAGTTTTTTCTCTGGTGTTTTTTCCTGCACTCATAACTGTACATTTGGACCTTTTGGGTGCTTCATGCAAGGCATGAGCACACGTTCAGGTACTCAAGGGGTTTGGTTCCAGCGTGAAGAGCAGGTTCCAAAAGCAAGCAGCCATCATAAGTACTGTAGGGAGCGCACAAAGCATCAAAATAAGTGGCCGGACTGAAATAAAAAAAATATCAAAACAGCACTAATGGATCCTGAGCACTTCTCAAAAACCATCTTATTTAGGTAGAAGTTAAATTTTCTTAGGCACTGCTTCTGACTGTTTGCAAGTTTGCCCCACGCTGACCCTAACAGAGCCAGCTCAGAGGAACCCACCTCACCCTATTTCCCTTTCTCGCCAGAACCTCGTCAGCTCTCGGAAAAGCTCGTGTACGGCTGTATCTGGACAGGCATTCCAGCCGTACAACAGGCGAGGTGCGATCTCGCAGAGTAACAGCAGGAAACGCCTGCTGTGGAATCACACACCGGGATGTTCTTGATGGTCTTCTCTGATAGCGCCCTGGCACCCTCTGAATAGATTTTCACATCAAAGAATTGCTAATGTAAACATACTTTGTTTACATTGCTCCTCAAAAATCGTTGTTCAACATCTAAACACCTATAAATCACTCATCGGGCCAACTTCTACAACTACTAATTCATCCAGATTCCAAGTTCAGAGAATGCATTTTGAGCTGTGATTCTAGTTAAATCTTTAACTCTTAAATCAGTGTAACACTCCAGCTGCTGAAGATTTTGAAGAGTACTATGATAGCTTTGAAAGGATTTTAGTGAGAAAAATGCCCAGCAGTTCACAGCTGCTATGAATAGCAGCTAGGGTAGGAACACATAACTTTCCGAAACACAACCACAAAAAAAAGGAAACGAAGCCAATACCTGCGCTTCCACCTCTCCGTGATAACTACTATACATTACAGCCCACACATTTTGGCCCAAAATTGCCTTTTGCTTGTAGCTGGAGCAAGGGTGCATCACAGCAAGAGCAAATTTGTTGACAGAAACCATTTTATCTCTGTAGATTGCTGTCCCTGATGACATTGCTGTAGCAAGGTGCAACGTGGCTATGGAGAGAGAAGGCACTACACACACTTCTTCCTTGGCCAGGTGAGCCAGCCCGGCGTCCCCAGCCCGTTGTATGAACGCGTGCACCCTCAGCTCAGCAAAGAGCGCTTTGACTCTGGAAATCAGGCTGTTTTGCAAAAAAGTTACAATTATAACATGAACCGTGGTCAAAAAGGACTCCTTGTCCAAAACCAAGAACCCATCAAACTCACCTACTCGAGGAGTTCTTGTTAAGTTCCCCCTTCAGACAAAGCAAACGCACACAGACATAAAGAAGCAGCAAAAAGGTCTGGCCGGCGGCTCAGCTGCTCTCTTGCTTTCTGACCTACCGGCCACCTGGCTTTGACAAACATACAAATGCGTTTTGAACTCATTCTTAATCCAAATCTAAACATGGCACCTTCACCAAGCCCATCCGTAGTCTAAATTCCATACTCCTGTTGCAATAAATCATGTTGAGGGATATTCTCCTTTAACAACCGCGTATAATTTTTTTACACAAGTAGCACAATGGGTGAGCGAAGTGTTGTAAGTAATTGAGTTCTTGCCCTCAAATTCATGAAACTACAAACACAACAGACAGATTACTTTTTCCCCCTCATCGTTTTCCCTTGCAGTGAAGTCAAGTGCGGCTCTTGAGCAAGACAGCACTTGTACACCTGAGCACGCACGAGCACAAGCCCGCGGGAAACGTTAAACACGGCCCAAGTAGCAGCATGGGGATTCTCTCTTCGCTAACCCTATTAGCCATGCCTGCTTTTCTCAGGATTAATTTTGCAGAGGAACCAAAATGATGAGGTTGTTGCCGAGCACCAACGCCACTGGTCATGCAGCAAATTTAAAGCAACTCTGTCTACAAAAAAAAAAAAAAAAAAAAAAAAAAAAAAAAATCGCACTCCCAGTTACAGCCCAAAAGCATCTTGAAAATAAATGCAAACTGAACAGAGAGACAGCAAAAGCAAAGAAATGTCTAGCTTTAGACCAATGAGATATCCAACATAGACAAAGGCTCTAACTGTTTCAAGGAAAAAGCCTGATCACATATATCAATGGCATAAAAAACGTGATCTGTTATTTTCACCAGTATGGAGATGACCCAATTTCTTTCTTCGTGCTTGCCGCAGCAGTATTAGGGCACTGGCGACGAGCAGAGGCACACGCACTCGCTGGCGCAGTCCAGCGCTGACGGTCCTGCGCTCCACGCTGACCGCATCCCCGCTGCATCACGTCCAAGTTCACATCCCACTCATGTCCCGCAGGAGCCTTCCAGTAACCCCCGCATGCATCTAAGACTCGAGCGGTGAGCAATGCACAGACCAAATAACGGACCTACGGGCCACCCAATGGAAATTTGGACATTTTCCACTTCTTGGCCTCACCACCCTTAGCTGAACTGTACTGCGCTTTTTGGGGTCAAACAAGACAAATGCACTGTTTCAATGTGAAGATGGGAAATGGAAATCAAACCAAAGTGTACATGGGCTATACTGCGAGCACAGGTCTAAGACTCTGATGAGTGCCTGAAGGCTGGCTTCTAACAGACCAAAACAAAACTGTAAAACCTGTGCTGAAATACTTCTCTTGAAATTTCATTTCATCTCCGAGATTGATTTCACGCAGCTGAAACCAAATTGGTAACCTAAACGAGCAATTGTATGCATTAATATTCATATGTTCTTTACTTGGGTACAAAGTGAAGGTTATAACCTTCATATAACCTGAACTGGCTCTTTTTTTGAAGTACCAGTTAGATGTTGCACATACCACTCTGTCAAAAAAAATCAGTAAGAATTTTCTATACTGTCCAACAGACTTTGCAATGTCAGTTAAAGATCCCTTCACAAAACGCATTACTTCCATAAAACCCACAAATATTAATGCACAGTCTCAAAAAGTTCTGTCAAACATCCACCCTCAAACAATTAAGGAGTGAACCCCCCCCCCAAGCCCGTAAGCCAGCGTGACGTGTGGTCGCGGCAGCGGTGGCTGTGCCCTGCGCGGGTACGCTGCTCGCGGAGGGGAGTGCCTTTCACGCAGCGCCTTTCGGTCTCCACGCTCCCGCTCACGTCACGCCAAATTAATCACGTTTCCCACAAGACCCAAGGGAATTACGGAGCCCCATGGATGGCAATGGGGCAGAAGGATGTAGAGCGCATCTCCCACCCGCAGGCACGCACGCCGCTTCTTTGGGTGGGCTCTCCTGGCACAGGGTCCATTTTCACAGTGCAGCATCCTCCCCATCCCCGGCCATTGCTACCGCCTTTGCCAGCAACAGCATGGAAGGCCAATGCAGGAACACAAGTGCCATTTGCGTTCATAGCTTTGTCCAGCATCAGCTGAAACTTTCCGCATAAACCCCTCATTAGCTCTTTGGAAGTTCGTTAGGGCTGTACTCAGTCATTCGCACCGATACGACCGAGAGGTGTAATCTCTTCAACAGCAGGAGGAAGCACCTACTGTTGAATTAAACACGATGATTTACTTTGATGACACCCCGCCATGCGACAGGAGGCATTTTCACATCAGAGGCTGCCCGCTCATTTCCCACGTAGCGACTCCTCGAGCAGAGGAGCTCTAAGCACCATTTGCAAAACAGCGCTCGGCCCTGAAACCCAAAACTCACTGCCGGGACAGAGGTGACCAAACCACACACTCAAAATAAGAAGGAACCCCTCAGTGCCCACTGAGCATTGTGGTAATCCTCATTAGCAGTATTTTCCAAGTAATTATGCTCTTACAATCACGATGTTAACAAAAATAACAAGTAAGAGGGCATCTGCGATAGTTCCATCATGTCTCTGTTGAAATACCAGTAAAAGTTTCTGGAATTCATACCAGTGCAGAGTTAAAAAAAAAAAGTTATCTTGAACATACTTCACAATTCAGCTAAATCAAAGCAAATCTTATTCCCCTGAAGTCTGACTCAATGTCAGTTGATGCAAATGAGCATTAGTTGAATGAGTGAATACCTAAGTGCATTCAGCCTCGGTGCCAAAATCACACACGGTCAAACTTGTTGATGAATTTGCATATATGGGTCACCGAGAAAATATTTTCTGCTTCTTTGTGAGAATAACGCAGGTTATTAATCTCCCAGGAAAAGTCATCTATTAAATAATAATAGCTACTATACAGAATGTAACTCATTCCATTTTTCCTTATCCAGACACACGTCACCATTAGACAAAAGATGTGGCACCAAAGACTTTCTGGGAAAGGCTGCAACTTATTAAGGTGAAAATCACATCCACCATTCCCAGTTGCATTGTCAGGAACATCTTTGACTCCTTTTGAACTGAAGCCCTCAGCTGGCTCAACCTTTTCTGTTGGCAGCCCTCTAAAGAAAGGCGATTTTTGGCTACCTTGATAGCCTCCAATTTTCAGGGAAGCTTGTTTCTTTTCTGTATTCTCTCAAACCTGTTAAATAAGCGAATGTTCCAAGACGCCTCAAATATGGACTTCCATCTCCACGTGATGCAGAGAACATGAGATTCTTTCTTTCTTTCTTTCTGTCTTTCCTTTTCCATTCCTTTCTGTTTCTCTGTCCTCTCAAGAGTGGACATCGAGCACCATTCACCCCGTAGTTCCCCAAGAAGTCAAAGCCATGTGCTTTCCTCACTGGGAACCATTACAAAGGTCCGTTCACCAAATGCATAAAGGGTTCTGTAATATTCCAGAAGTTCACCTTATCTTTCAGACTAGTCTAAAACTGCACCCCAGATTATAACCAACCACCCCGATAAGCATCTCTGCAGCTGGTGCTGCCTGCGCACACGCGATGCTGCACGCAGGCGCCCGGAGAGGAGACAACCCATCGGCCCAGCTACCAGATGCTCCTTCTCTCTGTCGCTGGCGAGGCAGCCGCCGCAGGCCATGCCTCGGGTCGTTCACTGCAGACACAGAGCGATATTGGTCCCAACGCCTCCTCGGCTGACCCAGCTGCCGAGGCGCTGCCTGCCACAGCCCTCCGTTCCCACCCCTCACCCGAAGAGAACAGACAAGAACCAGCAAGTCGGAGGCCTCCATCACACGGTGCCCTGCCCAAAAGATAAGGCAAGGAGACTGAGGCATCCCTTTGGTATGCTTTGGCTTGGTAAGCCGCTGCCGGAGACGAAGGCAGCCTCCCTCAGGGTCAGTAGCCAGCGTGGCTGCTCCTGGCCGTGCGGCCAACCCAGCAGATATTGGACACAGTGTCACTGCTGGACAAGGCAAAGGGAAGAGAAACAGTGCAAAATGGCAGGGTTAAGGAGAGATGGACTAGATCATCCTCCACACACATGGCATTTGCACAGAAAACCAGTTACCGCAGAGCTAAAGCGGTCAGCGCTTAACATGGAGCTGCAGCAACCGCCTGTGCCAATCCATAAAATCATAGAGTTGTCTAGGTTGGAAGGGACCTTGAAGATCATCAAGTCCAACCATCAACTTAACACTGCCAAAACCACCACTAAACCATGTCGCTCAGCACCACGCCTACATGTCTTTTAAATACCTCCAGGGACGGTGACTCCACCGTCTCCCTGGGCAGCCTGCGCCAGTGCTTGACAACCCTTTTGGTGAAGAACTTTTTCCTAATACCCATTCTAAACCTCCCCTGGTGTGACTTGAGGCCGTTTCCTCTTGTTCTATCACTTGTTACTACCAAGAAAAGGTTGACCCCCACACCTCTCTACACCCTCCTTTCAGGCAGCTGTAGAGAGCAATGAGGTCTCCCCTCAGCCTCCTTTTCTCCAGGTTGAACACCCCCAGTTCCCTCGGCAGCTCCTCACAGGACTTGTGCTCCAGACCCTGACTTTGTGTCTGGAAACCCAGCGCAGTCAGATCACTCCCACCGGTCCCTCTTGTCCTTTTGTTCTGCCACGTGCCCCCTCAGCTTGGCGTGGTTTCGCACTTACGGTGGTCGTGCAGCCCACGCACCCAGAACCTCACTTCTCCGTCCCTTCAGGAGTCAAGCCTGGGGGTTGTGCACGTGTATGGGAGTAGCTATGGAAGGAAGGAAGGGGTTAAGGATGGGTTTTGTTCACTATTTTAATTGCCCCATCTGCCACCGGCCTATTGACCGGAAGTATAACAATGAACCTACCATGCCAAATCTTTAAAATTAGAAACATCTGAAATGCCTCTCACCCGCTGAATGTTTTCGGAGAGTTTTTCTACGTGCCAAATAATGGTGCAGTTTGATCCATTACATCTCCAGCAAAGCTTCTGAAAATAGCTTCGAAGCCCAGCTAAGATGAGAATATGCTGTTAACCACTGCTATGACCCTGTCCCAACCAAAGGCACGAGTCCTTTTGTCTTTGCCGGCTATGCGACAGCTACAGATTTTGTATTCGACCGTTTTAAGCACTTCGAAACATTTTTGTGAGGGTCTTGACAATCTTCCAGTAAAAAGCAGCTGTCAAAATGTATCGTACAATACACTAGCAGACCTCCTCCACACTGCTGCTATAATTAGGTGGGGTTTTTTTATTTTATTTTGGCTTTAAAACAGCTTGCAAAGAATATAATTTTCAGTTTGACTAAATAAAATGTTCAGAGCACATCAGGTCCATAATTATATTTCAATTTGAGAAGAACATGTTGAGTTTAAAAGAGAGCAAGCAGCAGAGTTGGTGGTAGTTCATTTCACTTTTCACAGCTTCTGGAAGCCAAACCCTCAGAGCAACTACATTTCCCAAAGTATGCAGCAATTTGGGACCTCCTTCCGAAGTGAGCTCAGCATCCACATGTCCCTTTCAGGGCGGCGCTTTATAGGTACAAACTCTGAAGCTTTTACCCTCCAACTCCCTTCCAACGCTTTCTTGACCTCAGGGAAATAGAGAATTCAACACCCACCTCAAAGGCCATGACAAATTACAGAGAAAAGGGCACATCTCCTATTAGGGTCTGCCTGTTTGCGGTGCTCTTGTAACACAAAATACCAATAAATAAGGCTTAATTGCCTTTATGGACGCTCTGTGACGATGCAACTAGGCAAAAGAGCCAGAGTGAGTTTTTGTGGTTGCTGTGTTCTCCTTAATATTTCCCTCTTTTCTCAATATTTTCCCCAGTCTCCAACCCTGAAAGGTTCCTGCTTTTACCTGCTCCAGCCCTACGCCACCTCCTCATCTCCCACTCTCGTCCCCCCTTCTCTCCTCCTCTGTTCTCTCACGTCTCTCTCATCTTCAGACCGTTGCTGCCTTTTTGTTGCTGAAAACACACTGGTTCCTTTCTACCTCCTGTTCACAATGTCATGCTTTGAAAAATAGCATGAAAGGAAGTGAAAATAACTTGTCTTTTAAAACTCAAAAATTCAATTTTTTTCCCCTGTGGGTTTTTTTTTTTGGTTGGTTTGCCTTTTTTTTTAATCTCTGCTTTCCTTTTTAGACCTTTTCGGCGCAAGTCTCTGCAAAACTTTGTTTGCAAAGTGAAGGGGATATTCTTTTGCAGTCATTTATCGGAGAGAGGAGTAGCGTGATAAACCGCGACAGCCGGTGACGCTGCCGTTCTCCATCCAGGCTCTCCTCTTTGTCTTCTCTTCCTCCAGTTCACTCCACCAAATCACTGTTTCTTGATTGTCAACTTTTATACCCTTACGGTCTGGTTTTTGCTAGGTTTATTTCTCCAACATTAGAGCTGCTCAAGTCACCGATTTGCTCCTCGGTACCAATACTCAGAACAACTCTGACTGGCTCCTCCACCCACTGATTCCTCCTCACGTCGGGAACACCAAAGTTTGCGTCCAAGTTCAACCCCAAACGCTCATCCCACAGCGTCAGCGTAGGTCATCACCCGCTTTGGGGAGCGCCTGCCCTATGCTGAATGATGCCAGCTCCTGCTGCTGCTATCCCGGAACGCTTCCTTCGGTCACTCAGAGTGCAAAAAATAAAAAGGGTTTGTGATTTACATTTGCTTAATTACATTTATCTTCAGCGCTCAATGGGACCCACACACAGTCTAAGTGCTCACTTCCAGAGCAGAGGGAGGTGCCGGGGCAACCAGCCTGCCACCAGGGCACTGAACGGCTTCACCAAAACTTCTCAACAGCAAAAGCAGAGAAAGATTTGAATATGCCGTGACAGCACCTCTGACAACAGACCCCTCATTTCATTGCCGTAGAGGATGTGCAGATGTCAAATTCTGCAGAAAGCCCTGAACTGGCACCAGGCTCAGCTCTCAGGGAGGCGCACCACAGCAGCGATGTCCGCATCAGTTCTTCCAGCCACAAAACAGTGTGAGACCAAGGAGGCGAAAAGGAGAAGGGAACCTGGTCCTTGACAGGGTATTTCACCTTGGCAAAGGAGTGGTCTACATCTTGGCTTTTTATCCCCAAAAGGATCACTATCTGGTTAGGGTAGAAGATAACTCACAGATACGAAACGCCATCTGTACAAAGAATATATGAATAGACAAAGACGATGTGGAATAATTTGATAGAATCACCTAGAAAGGGATTTACATTTTGCTACTGTAAGGAAAAACTAAGAACCATGAAACGAGACTAAGAAGTTCAGGACTAGAAAAGGGAGAAGCTCCTCACGCGAGAGAGAACAAATGAATCCATCTGTAGCACTCTCCATCGCCACCCGTGGACACCAGAAGTTTACGTATCTTCGAGAGTCGTCTGGACAAAGACAGGGAAAATAGTCACAGGAAGATACCGAGTGCCCCAGAAGCCTCTATTTTACTATTCTGATAAAACTGGGGACGGCCCATAATGAAGACTTCAATTCCCTGAACATCATCTCCTGGCTGTTCCAGCAGGGCAAGACGCTAAATGCGGACAGAAAAAGAGGGCAGCGAATGTCCATCTACAGCTTGGGAAAGCCTGCACCCACTGACTTGCACGGCTTAATTTTTTTTCCTAGCTCACTTGTTTAAACAAGTTGTCTAGCACAATCAGTAACCTTGAAAATATACAAGAGAATCTATCCCAAACGGGCTATAGAAACACCTTAAAGAAGTCCACAGCAGCTTTGAACCTCTGGCTGATCCTACATAACACGTCAGCACTGTATATTGTACGACTGCAATCTTGCCAGTTCTAGGGTTGTATTTTTATGCTGACAAATTGCTCTCTAATAACATTTCCTTCATATTTAACGAGACGATTTTCTCCTCCATTTCTTCAGTTTATTTTTTATGTTGCATAAAAAAATCCCTTATATTCACGCCTCAGCTCCTCTGAACTATTCTCACTCTTTCACGAGGCAAAACACAAAATCAGTAACGCACCAAGTGAAAGCTCGTTATACACCAGTGCTTCCCTCTTGAGCGCCAGCGTGATTCCCTCCCAAGCCAAGATTCCTGATTCCTCTGCCATCCGCTCAAAAATGCAGTGCTGTTTATCACGGCTACGTTGTTAAGTAGACGTGGCTTTGATCTTTACTTGGTTTCATCACATGCTTAGTCATTTCTCTCTGTTGATAGCATTCCATACTCTCAATACTTTTATTTAGAAATCTGATATAGTTTTGAGTTAAAGGGCTTCAGAAGTAATAAAGTCACTTCTGCACCTCTTCCCCAAGTTACCATTCACCTGGGGTCATTCCAGTAGTCCAGAAGCAATATACATTGAGGATTTATTCACTCTGGTAAGGATATGTCTAGCGTACTCAAAATGGCAAAACACACCTTCACAGCTTTTCTATGAACTGGCTTAATTCAACCATTTACCCCGAAGAACCAGAAACAGCAACAAACAACACTATTTCCATAACAGAGATTTTTAACTAGAGCCAAGTAACAAATTCGCCTGTGTTCTGCCTGTAGCCAGATAATTATGTAACATTTCTATTACTACTCGTGTATTTTTCTTTTCGATTAGAAGCTTTCTTTTGGGGGTGAGGAGAAGACAAGTAAGACTCAGTCACTGGTATCAATGAGGAGAGAAAATGGTGCTGGCTTCCCGTTCGGTATGAACCCAAACCGCTACTGAGCGGACTCTCCAACAACAATTGAGCTGGATTTGCATTTATACCTCTCGTGTGCTCCTGAGAGGTAAGGCGGACAGAGAGGAGGTCCTCGCAACACAGCAGCACTAACAGAAACATCCTCCTGATAATTAACTGCTGTTTTACTAGACCAGCTCAAAGATTCAACGTGGTTTTCCTCATCTCCCTCAACTAGTCCTATCCAGAACCCCAGCCCTGTTGGGGGAACCGGAGCAGTGTTTGGTGGGGATCCACCGTGGTGTTCAAGGCCCCGGCGCTCAGGTGCCGGGAGAAGGCAGAGGGCACCCGGTTTCCCAGGATCAGCCCTGGAGCTCTCGGGCGTCATCGTAAGGGGAAACTCCTGGGGTCTCTGAAGATAAGAATTTATCCTGGGTTTTTACTAACAGAGCCCTATAGCTACAGGTATGTTATGCCTATGGAAAATGAACCACACGCAAAGTCTAAAGCACTCAACGGACTTTGAGCCCTTCTGAGAACAGTACTGAGGAACCAGCACCCGCTCCAAGAAAAGACCTCAGGACTCGTTCCACAGGTGGACACGGCAGACGAGCAGAGGATGAAGATGAAAGGGTTCGCATCGTTCAGTGTCCCACCCCTACAACTGGCAGTATGATGGCTGTGCCCCGGGGGAACGAGAACACCCCCAGGACGCCCTGGCCTGGGGAACAGTGCACCGAAGGCTGCAGGACCTGACCCGGCCACACATCTCCTGTCCTGTTCTCAGGGTGAACAGAGTCTACACCTCACTACGCATTCTTCACTGCACCAAACCTGGCTTTTTTTCTCTACCACTGGAACATAATTCATCAACTTCAGGGATTTGCAACCGTTGTACCTATAGATGTGCCAATACTCCTGCTACAAATTAGTTAGCAAAAGAATTAAGCATTGAGTACTGAAGTTCTAATCAAGTTCAGCTGAACCTAATGAGAAATTTACTCAAATAAGAACGAAGCCTAATAGATTTCACGTGTGGGTTTCACTACGGCAAGCTCAAACGGATGTCCTCCACCTCACTGTCCACCTGCATGGTGGCCAGCCCTTCTCCTTCCCGCCTTGGGGGTGACTGGGGGCGCACCGTACCCGAGGGGCATCCGCAGGAGCGGGCAACGGGTCCGCCCGGGGTGAGGAGCGCCCCGGCACACCAGCATCAGCTGTTGTTTTCAAAGATGTTTAGAATTTAAATGACTCGAGAATTTGCAATTACTGAGCGTGAAATCGCATTTTCACGCTTGGGCTATTACAGGGATTCCAGTCGGATTCCGGGAAGCGGACGCTGGAGAGGCAGAAGCCGTTACCATGAGCTTCACATGCCGTCTGCAGGGCCAAACTCACCCTTGTTATCATTCCGGCGACTTTACCGCAGCCAGATCAGCGATGACTTAGGTTCAGTGAATTCCACAGATGCATGAAATAAAAAGGGGTTTTATGCAAATGACGGCAATCGTGCCCTGTGCCTACCTCTGGGCATTTCCCAGCTCCGGCAGGCCAGGAAGACGCAGCGGAGTCTGCAAGGAGCGTTGCTAATCGTGCATGCGGCACAACACCTCGCCAGCGCTCCTCTGCCCGGAGCGGGGGCCGAAAAGGGAGAAGCTCAGAACAGGAGGCAACAGAGGCTGCTGGGGCAGTGGCTTCCCCGCTGGATGCCACTTCTACTTGTCCAAGGGGAGGCGAACCACGTGTCACCTACAGCATCAACACCTCAGCATCTCAGCTTCCCTGCCAACTCCCTTCGGCCACCACAAGCCGGGACAGAGAGAAGATCCATCCACCCCGCACCTGCCGGGTCCTTTCTGGGGAGGATGGGGAGCTGCTGTCCCCCTCTGCACCCACTCACCCACCAACGATACGGGGACCCACCAGGCGCCCACCGCTGCAAGACACACACACCACGTGTGCCTCGCGGGGGGACAAGTTCGCTGGCAGTAACTTTCTTGGCATCACCCTAAATGCAGATGAATGCGAATGTCTGATTTGTAAGCGAAGCGCAAAGATGGGAAGAGGCAGATTGTACGGATAGAGCTCTTTGGCGCAGAAGTCACAGCACTGCGCGGCACAGCAGAAGGCTTTAATTACGCAGATTGCTTTCAAGGTCTGGTTTGAAAGCAGACAAAAGCTTATAGGCAGTTGGGAGATATTCTCTTTCTGCAAAAAGCATTGATAGTATCTGAAAGCCAGGGAAACGTTTGAAATATAAATTAAACCTAAACTGCTAACCCCGCAAGTCGGATCTTTTCTTGCCTATTCATTTGCTTCTTAATCCCTTTTTCCCCATTTCACATCTGGCTCTGACTCATCATTATCCCTTTGCTTCCATAACACATTCTTATTTTTTTTCTGGAGCTGATTTCTCCACTGTTTTCCTTTATCCATTTTATTCCCTTTAGTTCTTTGAAAAACAGCATCTGAACGATCTGAACAACCTGAACTATCTGTTCTCTTTAAGTCAACTCAGTGTCTCTCCAGACTGGAGGATCTCCTAGTTCTCTCTCCTGCTTTCCTAACCAGGCGCTCGTCCAAGCCGCCTCCACGTGGCGGCCCGATGAGGGGACAGGGCCAGCAGAGCACGTCGGGGCCGGCGGGCAGTGGCTGGTCACCGCGCCCCAGCGAGCTGCCGCGGCGTCGCCTCCCGCCAGCGCAGGAGCACCAGCACAGCTCAGCTGCTGCGGCTGCACGGGAGAATGACAACACGTTGTCGGAGCGGAAAGAGAAGGAAAATGGTCTCTTTCTCCTCTGCCTGCCCTTACCATCGCTGCGCCAGAGCCGGCCATGGCACCCTGGTGGGAATTCTTGGACACAGTGACTACAGGGTAAAACCCACACTTCGGAACCTGCGACGACACCTGCGACGACACCTTTTCTCCGTTAGTCCCAATAATGGGAATAAACCGCGGTCTGTCCAAAACATCACTAGCAGGTCCCTTCCCTCTGCCTTATCTCCCTCCCTGCTATTGAGACATCTTTTCCAGCTCCTACATACACACACACCAGAGGATTTCTTTACTTGAACGCAAGCCAAGCACTACCAGATGAGTTATAGATGTACAAGCTACAACAGTCTTTTCCTTACATTAACTCTACAAGTTGAATACATCCTTCTCGTTCAAAAGAAATAACTTCAGCGTGATTTTGGAAACGCTCAGGTCTCGGCGCCAGGTATGTTGCAGCTCTTCTTGTTAATTTGAATTTCTAATATATTGTCATGGAGTATTATGGTTGGCAAAAAATAACTCGTGGCTGGTAGAAATGACTTTGACTGCAACATTAAATAATAAAGAAAAGCATCCCCAGCCAGAATCATCATCTACGTCTAACAAGACACAAATTCTTTCATAGAGTGCCAATGTGCTCAAATGGCATAAATTGTACTATTTATTCTGTTGAGTCAGTGTGTTCGTAAACTCCCCGTCAACTCACTTCACTGGAATATTTTGGTGCGTTCCAATAATAAAACTGCACGTTCAAACCTCCTCTCAACTCTCCTACACTTATTTACAAATACATTACTCACGCCAATATGCTTAAGTACTAGGTGCAGATACCAGAATTCACCGTAGCTTCTACCCCTGCTTATGGGCAAGCCAAAAACCTCTCTCGCAGAACGCGGTGCCAACGCATTAAGCGGCTGCAGGGAAAGGGCAGGGAGGCAGAGTCTGTCCCCAGCCGCCAACTGAGCAGAGCTCTTCAGCGTCCCGACCCAGAACAACGTGCTAACAAGCTTCACGCTCATTTCAGAAGTCCCCTTAACACGGAGTGCAGCTACTTAACCTCAGGGAACTGCCTCTCCTCTCTCCAGCCTGTGTACGTACAGATATATTTTCATGGGACACCTTCTCCGTGAGACCGGAGAGATGTTTCTCAATGTCAGCAGGAGAGATGGTAACCTTTTTCAATGAGCTAAGCGAAAACATACAAGACAGCTTTTAAACTGAAGACCATCCCAGAGAAGACCCCATGGGCAGCAGCTGCTTTGACACGTCTTGAAAGAGAGAGAAAAGAGCAGTGATTTCTCGGAGGCAGAAGAAGAACCCTCACAGGTTACTAACGCGCTTCTGCCCTGACGATCACGACCGGAGTCGAGTTTTCAAGAGAACAGTCTTAATAAAGAGTTGGTTCAGACCTGGTTTCAAAATCCCCCGGCACACAGACTAAGGCACACCAGCGAGCAGGAATAAACCGCAGGCGCTGGTCGGGGTTGCGTGCGGGCAGGTACCCCTGAAAGGAGCAGACGGCGGGAATGGACGCGGCACAAGGCGGGATGCTCTTTATGGGAGAAATACCTCTTATTGGCCCACGTGGAAGCAGGATAGGAAAAAGACGGCTTGAGCAATGTGTTCTTGGCTGCCCTCTTCACTGGCAAGATAGAAGTGATCCAGCTCAAACCGTCTCCGTTCACAATTACTGGGTCTCGTGTACTTTTCAGATAGGTTACTATCCCAGGTTTGTTACAAAAAACAGACTCCTAACACTCAAGAAAATCAAACATGCTGTGGAACGGCCGGTTACTGGGTAAGCCTGTCTCCAAAAATCACAGAGCAAACTAAACTTACAAGCTACAAAATAAAAGGGTCAGTGTGTGAATGACACACAATTTTCCATCCATACAAGAGAAACAGCAGCTGGATTTGATGTTTCGGGGCCAAATTTTGCGTGTTTTCTCCCAGAATGGATCGCTTTCGGTATATGAGATAACACCTTTCACTTGTACTACAGTATCACCAGGAACAAACTTCACCAGTTCAGTTCATTTTTATTCATCATAAGCATTGAAAAAAAAATGAGTGAATAAGCAAAAGTCCTCTGTTCTTTTAAAAAAATATCCACATAGATAAAATCTTAGCTAGTGTAAATCAGCTTACTAAAGGCGACGGAAAATCACCTTACACAGGCGGAGCATGTGATTCTGTTCTTAAAAGGAAGGAAAGAACCATACCTGATATTACTAGAGAAGCACTTGTTTTGAAAGGTGTGAAATGCGCTCACGGGCGGAGGGTTGGCATCCCCCCGCCCCGCTGGAAACCACCACACAAGCACGTGAAAAGCCGTGGGTACCACACTTCAAAAAGGAGATCCCACAGGAGGTTATTCCCTTCTGCTATGGACGAGGGCAGTGGAGATGAACACAGTTGTCCCTTCTTGACTCAAAAATAAAGCCCAAACCTGCTCTTGTGTTTTCATAAAAACTCTCTTTTTCCTCCATATGGGCACTGTGCATATTCAAGGTAAAGCAAAAGTAGAAAGTCATGCCTACACAGCCGCACTTCGTCCTGAATGACGTTGAACTGAGCGAGTTTGGCAGGAATAGGTCTGCACAGCTGAGCTAGAAGGAAGGGAGACCTCTAACTTTATTGCTATGTGTAGGATTTAAATTAAATCTTAAGATGGACATCCTCCTGCATTAGGGCAGATGGGCCTTTCAAGGAATTACCTGTTTATTCACAAAATCACCCATTACCAAACCTGTCCTTTACATTCAACAATGTTATAAAAACTACCAATCCAGAAGTGAATCTCATGTTTTTTTAATAAAGGACCATAAATCCCATAAATCGAGGACATTTTTCTCCTGAAACACCTGCGCGCTTTCAGTTACTGCACACAAACTTTTTTTTAATTACTGAACAATTATTTTTTCTACATAGCAGGCATGAACACAGGATGAGCGATTCAGTGCCGCAACTCCTGAAGGACACCCAAGTGACAGAAGTGTTACCAAAGTGTATAATGAGACAGCCGTACTGATGCCAGAGCTGTGCCTGACACCGGTCCGTCCCTTCTCTGCGTACAAGCAGAGCAAACCTTTGCTTTCCAAATTTTTCAAGTAGACGTGCTATTTATATTCCATGTCTTCTGACTAATCCTCCTAGAGAAGCTAACAAGGCTACAGGTCTATGTTATTGTTTGTGCCAACCTCTGCTATGCTGTACCCACAGCTCACAGCCCGGCTGCTCGGCAGGAGCATCTGCCACGGGGAACCGTGATGTACTTTCTATCCTTGGTGGGAGGGATGGCGTTAAACATACGAGTAGCTCTGCTCCGCCATGATTTATGTTCCTAAATGCCTAACTATATGGCGTACCGTTAAATATTGTGAACGCCTGCACTTACTGTATGTGCACAGGACATTACAGTCATCTACTCTGGAGGGGATGAATGAGTAACTGCTGAAAGATCACATCAAAAGAAAAGAATTTTCATTCTTCCCGATGAGCGCAGATGGAGAGAAGCGCTTCAGCAGATCCCTTTCATAAGCAACTCTGTGCTGAGCGAGAGCTCAGATCGCTAACACACATCAAAAGTGGTAATGCGCATGCTCTGTCCAGGGCGGAGGTTTGATCCTAACCCGTTTCTTTTTCTCAGCTTCCCCAGCCTGAACTCATTCAGGATGGGGCCTGATGGCAGCTGCAGTCCAGTCTTCTTCCCTCACAGACATTGTGTCATTCCGTCCACGGCAGCAGTAGAGATGAAGGAAAAGGAGTATAAAAATAGACCTGGCTAATATCTGCAATTAGTTAAAGCCCTAACCTTTGAAGACATGAAATTGTGCCCCAAAATGAGACAATCACGACTTATTAGGCGTATTGCACGCTATGCACTAGGCGTCAGACCAAATCCATCTCTGTCCGTCAAACCCACAATTCCGCAGCGCCGATAGCCCCCACGGCCATTCCTCTATCCCAGCACGCTACCAGGACCGACCGCGCCTCAGAGTAGAGCAGCACCTCCAAAAACGGATTTGATGCCACCGGGCCCAGCTCTGAGCTTCAAAACCCCTAAGCCAACGCGGGGAAAGGGGGGGGGGGGGGTCACAGCACGGCACTCAGGGAGGCTGCTAAGAGTGGATCTGGAAGGACTCATCAACACTTCTGCTATTTCAAACCCAAACAGTCAACACCATTATGCAACGTGGTTTGGCAAACTTCAAGCGCCAATATTTAGGCAGGTTGGGTTTTTATTAGAACCATTCGCATGGCACTGACCCAAACCAGCGTCTGAGTCTGGGGGGGCACTGTCATAGTAGATTCTCTCTTAAAACGGCCAAGATTTTTCTAAGATCTACCCCTAAAAGCAGTAGCAATTATCTGCCTGGCAACCTCTATCTTTTTTGAACGTGAAAGTTGCCTTCACGTTAAAGTCTGTACTGCGGCATCTCTCCGTTGCGGGGGATGCTTGAGGCGAAGCAAGCAGCGAGGGATGCGGCGGCAGCAGCATCTTTCCGGACAGTACCGCTGACAGCACAGGGAACAGCTTGGGATGTTTTACCCCTAAACGAAGTTGGACTCTGCTTATCTTGACAGAAATGAAGTAAGATGGGTAGGGGCTGATAAGACATACAAGGCACAATGTGGCTTTCTATGGATTTCCTTTGAGTAAAAAAGGATTTAATACATCGTATTTGCCATCCGCGCTGCAACCCGGAGTCCTTCGCCCTCACAAGATGAACGTTTCCCCCTTCCTCAAAGTAAATTTTTTTTTTTCCTGTTTTGAAACACATCCCAAGTTGTCACTGTAACAACAGACTGATTTTCTTGTGCTGACCACAGGAAGAGATGGACGACTGCAGTAAGATAGTTCAAACGTCTTAATTGTAAACAGGATTCCATTGTTTTCTCATTTATGTAAGACAGCTCCCACCATATACCCCGCTGGATAAAAACGCCCAGTAAGTATAGTGACCACCCAGAAGCGAAGGACTGAATTCCAAGAGGTTGCGGGGAGCAACACAGCTTAGTTACACACGTGTTCTTGTTTATATAATTCTTCAGCAAAATTAAATTGAGCTGTAAGAAAATAAAATTAAATATTGATGTCAACAAAATGCAAATTTCTAGAACATCTGCACTGGAGAACTATAATCACGCTAATCAGAGCGCTGGATTAAGCTACAATTATAGTAGTCAGATTTAAACGAAAAGAAGAATATTATTTTTTTTTCCAAAGTGGAAAATCCTCTAAGATATGTTACAGAAGTATAAGGTACGGCCTTTAAGTAAACCACAGCTACAGAGAGTAGCTCAGTCTGATCTCATTACACCAATCTGCATGTGCATTACCGTTACTCCACCAAAGACAATGGATTTCCTCTCGACTGAGCAGTGAACAGTTGTTCCCCACTGTTTGTAGTAGGTGGTGTATTGAAAAGACCTCTTATACACAAATGCTTTTAAAATCTCATAGACACAACTGAAGAGATAAATATAGCTCACCCCGTTTCACAGATAAAAGCAGCTGCACATTAATACCTATTAACCTGAAATAGCTATAAACTGACAGAAATCCACTGGCTTAAGCGCGGTGCTTTCAAATCACACCACCCGAGACAATCACCGCCATCAACCGGCCACGAGAGGAGCAGAGAAGTGGGATCTGCCCTTAGAAACTCAGGGATGAACCCAGCTATGCTGACGCAGACATCAAGATGACATCTTTACTTCTGATTTAGCCCAGCATGTCTTCTAGTTACATAAAATATCAAGATGCTCACACTTTTATATATCAATCACTCGGTTAAACAGCAAAGGGAAAAACCCTGCATCTGAATTTCATACCTTCTCGAACTCCCTGCGCTTGTCTGGAAATAAGCGATCGGAGACACCTTTGTTTATCCCGTCACCAGAGGAGCCGAGAACCTCCTTATAGGCAAAATCACCCTGGTAAAAACTCACCAAGGCAGAGACAGGTTATTAATGTCTCATTTCACAAATCAGAAGACAATATAGCCCGGATTAACATTCCTAATGCTTCTACCCACCCTGGGGTTATCTGACACAAAATACTGGAGCGGGAGCTCAGTGCTTTTACATGCCGGGAAAGGAAGAGAAAATGACCTAATGACCGTACCAGTATGTTCAGAAGGAGCGCACAAGTTTCTGTGAAACGTTACTTGGGTAAACGCCACGTTCTGTTTTCAGTGCTACCCGAGAATATGGTGATGGAGCCATCAACGGCCGAGCGTGCCAGCCCTTCTCAGAGTACCGCAAGAGTGGTGATAAAAGCGGGTTTCATTGCCTCTTCAGGTCTTTACCTGGAACTACCAGTGGATGCTCACCTTGGCCTCAGCATCCTCCCTCTGCCACTCGGCTCCTCTCCCCTCATTGATCCCTTCGAGTTGCTGTCCTTCTTGTCTTAAAAAGAAAGCCCATCAGCCAGTTAACCCAGGCCGGTGCGCTGACAGCACTGTTGACGAGGTTTCTTGCCTTGGCCACCTAAACCCGTCGTTTTACAACACACAGCTCTCAAGAGCCTCGGCCCTTGACGGGGTGCCATGGTAACACAAACGAGAAATGAGACACCAGCACTACCAACCCTAAACAGAAACCCAACCGTTGACGCCGTCCTAACATCCACACGCTTGCCCCCCTTGAGCAAAACCAGCTTTTACCTAAAAAATGGCCCTGACGTGAGAACATGTGGGAAACCCTCTGTTTCAGAGCAGAGTTTATCAAACGCTGCTGTACGGGCAACACGCAGCCACGGTGTTGGGTCTGCGTGACACCACAGCGGTTCGGCGGGTGCATACACAACTCCTCACTGACGCTCGGAGCAGAAAACAGCACGGTGGTTCTAATCCCACATTCAGGCAATGTTCCCATTGACGTCAAACATAAATATTGGAGAGTTCAGCTGTGTAAGCCTTCCACAGTGTTGAAAACAAGTATATTTTCAGTACTTAAATGCTTGGCATGTTCTTAAAGAGAGTTCAGATGAAGCCTCAGAGGCAGGTCCTTCCACACAAGAACTTGCCGCTGTACCAACCTTTCATCTGAGCAACGTTCCTGCCTATGTCAAGACACCGTAGCACCAGGCCAAGGCGCAGTACAACGAACATCTCACCAGTCGTGTAATCCACCTCTAGTCAGCTGTGCTAACTCAGCTCTTGGCTCTACGGCACGCAGAGAAGTCCTCACTACGTGGGGAGGCACTGCAGGGACCGTGTCAAGAGGTCTTCGGCACTACCTCATGGGTCATCCCTAACTGCTCCACAGACAGCACGACCGCCCACTTCTCTTCTGTCGATTGCATTAACTGATATATCTTTTTACATGTCAGAGAATAAAACGCGGTCATAAACAACATACTTATCTGTCCCATTTCCCCCTAAGTCGCAGAACGTGGCAGAACATGAAGCCATGGCAAACACACAGTGCATGAGCAGACCCTGCACCTCCGCACGTAACAGCGGCCAACTCGGCAGAAATGCTTCCAGCCTCCTTTAGCAGAGGTTGCTATAGACTGTCAACACGTACAATTATAAGGGCTCGTTTTATACTTTTTCCCCTCCGCTCATTCCCATTTTCAGGGGCTAAAACCGATTCCAGAGAGGACACTCTTCCATTACAGAGGATCCCCACCGCTGAGCTCATGTCCATGGTGCAACGGGAGCGGTGGCAGGACGGCGCATGTCTGTTCCACCCAGGGTAGTTTATATTTATTAGTGCAAAAGTGTAAAACTATTTGGTGGTCAAAGGACCGGGGCGGATGTTTTTGCTGGCAGGAGACGGGGTGACAACTGCACGGCTCATTGTGAAAGAGCAACAGCTGAGCATGTGCTGGAGCCGCTTTCGCACTGACAGGAGGCGTCCAGTCCTCTGTGATTAATTGAATTATAGCGGCTTTCCACTTCCCACCCAGATCAATTGGCATTTTAACTTATTCACGTGTCGCCCCGGAGGGTGAAAGGTTGAAACGAATAACTTGAATAACAGGCCTTCTGCAAGACTTGAGGACTTCTCCTGCCCTCCAGCTCATTTATTTGCTGCTTTGCTACGTTTCACTATGCTCAGCTATGGCTTTGGCAAAACAAGCAATTAATATGACACAAAATAGAACACTGGGACATTAATATAACTTTTTTGCCCACACACTCCCCTCCCCCCAACATAAACCAAATAAAACATTGTAATCCGTGTTTTATGTGTAACCATAAGGAACGTACCCCATGAAACCAACTTCCAGTAAAATTTGAAGTTGGATTTCAACAGTAGCCTCAAATTAAGTCCATTCCACAAGATGTGTCTAAGAAGTAGCCTTCCTGGAGAGATGTTATTCTGCCACCGCAGGGCTGTTTCTTACACGGTATGAAATTAATAGCCAGTAAATGCTTTGATCTTACTTTTTACTTCTCGTAAGAACGATGTGATGATTTCCCATAAAACCATTTCCTTGTAGCTGCCTGCTCTCGATGCGGCACTTTGGTACATTTGTCGGTGTTTCAGAGGGCACAGCCGACACAGGGACATCGCGGACAGACATTCCCAGAGTTGGGATAACTTTTCAGAGCGCACATGAGAGGCGCGGGGACAGAACACACGACGCGCCCCCACAATACTCGTGAAGAGCATCAGCACTCGGCCTGTGGCACACGCGGACGTTCGCCCCAAGGGCGGCACAGACAGCGCTCGTCTGCCACGCAGAGTCACAGCCCAACGCGTTTGCGAGCCACAGGGGGAATCGGCGATCTCTTGAATGCATTGATAAAAGAGAGATCGGTGCTTCAGCACAACGGAACACGACTGCAGTAAGTAAGAAGTTACCACATCTTTTCTTTGAAACACAAAGGTAGTATAAAAATAACACAGAGTCACTTTCTTCCCCCCCGGTAAAGACGAAGGAAATGGAAGAGTGAGAATAAAGCAGCAGCAGGGGACCACCCCAGGAAATGAAGTGCCGAGTAGCAAAACCTTCATCAAGAACGCAAATTATATTCTGGATATTTTACAGCACAAAGCTTTCTACCTCAAACCTGTAAACCACAAAGAGTCGACAAGGCACACGCTATGAAAACCACAACAAATCTCAGCTAAGCGCATATTAGTTGCTTTGCTGAGATGTCACCACACCTGGAAGGTTAATGGTGTGTGTCCATTGTAGGTATAGAGTGCTAATGCTCGTTGTCACGAAACACGATGGTTCGGATGAGCCAGTCCTGACAAGCACTGTCACCCTGCCGTGCCTCAGGCTTTGTTTTTTCAACGGTGGTGTCGACAGTCTTTTATATCGCCAGCAGGATCAAAGCCCCGTTTTATTGGCTTGATGAACATCGAGCGTTTCTTACATCGCTGGTGCACAACCCCGCGCTGTCAGCACGCGCTGGGCGGCTATCATCAGCCTCGCTGAAGAATTAGCCCGAGCAGAGCTATTGTTCAGACATCCCCTCCTGGTGCTGTCTCTAACCTGCGGGTGCTGCGCCCGCACCGCGTGGCTCTGCCGAGCCATGAAACCACAGCCCCTCGCCAATGTCACCCACAGAGGAGCCTCAGCTACGTAAGGTGACCAAACACATCACGGGCAAGGATATGATTAATATTTACTAGCAGGTTTTTTTTTGTCTTAGGGACAGGTGCTCCCTTTCCGACTCCTGCTAACCGTGGCTGGGTGCCAAGCGCGCAAGGCCGCAGGGGGAATCCGTCTCATCCACGGTTTATGAATCCCAATAACTGCATCGGCGCTTGCTGTTAATGCGGTTGGACTGGTGACGCCAGTCTCCAGCTGAAGGTTGTACCAGTAACTAAACGAAGGTAAATGATACTCCGTCCTGCCAAGCTCTGGGCGAGCGGGGTGCGTCCATTCCCATGCGCAGCTTCACGCAGACGGCACCCTAAACCGCCCAGGGGGACGCCAGTGCAAATTCAGGCTACGGCGACCTGTCCTCAACTCACCTAACGCGTGGATCTTCAGACAGCTATTGCCGCAAAAGAACTTGTCATGGAGTTAATGAAAAAGGAAGAGATTTTATTACCTCTGCAAGTTGGAATTACTTTGTCCTGTTTCGATGCTCAGACCCACACCGTCTCCCATCCTGGTCTGACTGCCCACAATGTGACAAAGCTCTCCAGCGAAATACTTTTGTTTTTTTTTTTCCCCAGGAATTAAGTCCTTACACCAGATGCTGAATGAGCAATTTCACCACATCTCTATGAAAAGTTCCCATCTCTTATGTTTATTCTTCTCTCTGCAGCAAGCAGATTTCTGCCCAAGAAAAAGCAACCTACCTTAACTTCCACAGTTCAGGAAACCCCGAGCAGTGTACCCCATACGAAATTCCTCTGACTCTTGTTGCCAGAGGCTGCTGAAGTTTAAGGAATCTCGAACACACCTCTAAGCAACAAGAGTATCTGTGCCTGTTCGTTGGTTTGTGAAACACCCGTTCCACAAAAGTCCGAGTAATTGCTTCAAAATCCCGAAACGCCACTCAGAAAACATTCAGCAATTTCAGTACTCCTTCCTACAAAAAAAAGACGGCCCACAAAGTTGAAGAACAAGAGAAATAGCAAAGGACTAATTCCTCATCTGAAAGACCAGGTTTGACTACGCATACTTCCCCTCAGCTCAGCTCCGAGGAGAGAAACGAGACTTCGGAGGCCACAGGATTGGACACTGCTGCTCTCCATTCCGGCACAGCACACGGTTGCCCACCTTTAAGTTACTAATTAATCCCTCAATTATTTGGTATCACTCAGGAGAAATCCCTGGCTGACTACCTCCCTCCTTTCACAACCTCAAAGACCACAGGGAGGTTTCCAAGTGCAGCACCAGCCGTGGTTCCTCCAAAACCACCAAACACACGGCCCTCAAGTCTTGCTCCCATTTCAGCACAAGCGAACCAAAGAAAAAGGCTCAAAGAACAGTACTGACATTTGCCACCGAGTCAGTTCATCCTCTTAAAGACAACAGCTCCGGACAACCAACCTTCTTCCTAGGTGGGATAATCAGCTCTCTGGATTTGGAAGTGTGACACTGGAGTTGGCGTGGCTGCCGCCAGGATGGCATGCCCTTCTCCTCGCTCCGTAACCAGCTCTACGCTCGCTTCATTTTTAATGAAAGCTCTCAGCTTCTCATCACATGGCTATTTTCCTGAACATTATACCGTGCAACTTTATAAAAATAGTTCTGAAAAAAATCAAAATAAATTACTCCTTCTGAGTCAACTTTATCTACAATTTTATTAACTGAAAGGTTTGAGGCATGGTTTTCCCTAGGAGAAGCCATCTGAGTCTGATCCACCTGGAAATACTTAAACAAATACTATTCTACACTTGGTTAGAGTTTTGTTTATTTCTTCCATGCAGCTGAACCGTGCGTAACTCCCAGAATTTTTGTCTCAGGGTTCAAATAAGCCTTGAATAAGCCTTTAAGTGAACGTACGCAAGTTAGTTGACCACTTGTTTTTCTGTTTATGAGCCAACACTCTCCTATTTGAATTCATCCACATGATCCTGAAACCTTCCAGAGTTGTATTTAAAATAAAACTGATTAATTGTAAAGAAACATGATAGTTCTAGTACAGGACTGATCTTAACTGTTTTATCAGGCAAATTCCCATGGACCTACTGTAAGCTTCGGTTCCATACGGGGATAGGCGCATCATCTCATTTACTGAACTGGCTGACATCCTTGAGCCATAACTGAGCAGGGCAGGACTGTAATTAACCGGAGCTTTTCACCACTGCAAGTTTATACAGGTTGTGAGTGGGCTGCCAAGCACTGCAAGTCTAATTCTGGAAATCTCTTCTAGTTTCTTGATCACCTCAGTATCCCTGAATGTTCCTAAATGACCGTGACATCACCTAGGCACCACGTCAGGCAACTCAGAAATGCCAAATACCGACAATATTATGCAACAATTCACCATGCCGTGTCACACTTAGTACTTCCACTCCCCGCTCTCAGACGCACGGGCTCTCGCAGATGAAGCTGCTCTATTCTTATTTTACATCGCAAGATGAAGTTTAATTGAAGTGATCTACCCGGTGCAAAAGCAAACAACTGAGTAAACTAATTATGACAGCACGCATATTATGGTTGTTCAGATTTTTTTCCACGGAAGAAAAGCCATACTGTTTAGGCATGCCTTCGGCATTTGTTTTCACCGCAAAGTAAGATCATTAATGATATATAAACTTTTTTTTTGCCTTCGGGGTTTCAAGCATTAATCCCAACCGTATAAATATTTATTTATTTAGAAATTGTTGGGGGGGTTTAAGTCAACTTTAAGTTTTAATTGTTTTTAATTATTTTTTATAAAACATTATTATTGGCTTCTTAATTTATTTATTCATTACATCAAGTAAAATAATTAAATTTAATTCTCTGGTATGCATTATACACGGAACATATTCAGTACCTGTATTGAAAGCTGTAATCATTAACAGCTTTTTCTCTGTGTATAAACACATATTACACATTCTCCGTTTATTTGAGATCTATTTCTTCAATGCTCCCCACAGTGGAGACCTGCCCTCTAGGCTTCCATGGAATTGTACCAACAACACAGCATCCCAGACTGGTGAGGGTTGGAAGGGCCCTCTGGAGCTCCCCCAGTGCCACCCCCCGCCAGAGCAGGGGCACCTCCAGCAGTGGCACAGGACACCTCCAGGCGGGTTTGGAATGGCTCCAGAGGGGGAGACTCCCCCCCTCTCTGGGCAACTGTGCCAGTGCTCTGCCGCCCCCACAGGAGAGAAGTCCCTCCTCAGGTTGAGATGGAACTGCCTATGGTCACGGTTGTGCCCGTTCCCTCTTGTCCTGTCACTGGGCACTGCTGGAAACAGATTGTTCCCATCCCCCGGCACCCTCCCTTTGGGGATTGATAAGCATTGATCATTTCCCCTCTCGGTCTTCTCTTCTCCAGACTGAAAAGCCCCACGTCCCTCAGCCTCTCCTCATAGGAGAGATGTTCCAGTCCCCTCATCATCTTTGTAGCCCTTTGCTGGACCCTCTCCAGCAGTTCCCTTGGGTTTCAGTCCCCCGTCCCCAGACCCTGGTATAAACCAGCAATTCTCCAAATACAGGTGTTTTTTTTTTTCCTGAAGACACTGATTCTTAACCTTTAGCCTGTAAAATTACATCTCAAAACACTGATTGCTTTTGCTCCCCAAACACGAAACCTTGCTACCCTTACGATACACGTTTACCTCTTAACAGACGTGTGGAGGGGCCATAATAAGATCTGAATGCTTAAATGCAAAATAGAAAAGTCACAGATGACATTTATACCCCAGAGTGAGTTGAAAAATTAAGGATGTGTCAGTAAATTACTCCATCAGCGCTTTCCAGGCAGCTGCTAAGGGGGACCCGGACAGGAGAGTGCAGGAGGGAGCAGCGAACACTGCAGACGCCATCGCTCAATGGGAACCTGACGGAAAACACGCTTTCCGCATCCAAAGCTGCTTTGAAAGGCACAGAAGCACTTTCCGAAGGCTGACAGGCGAAAGCCCAGCCCCACAAGCAGGAGTGGGCAGCTCCTGGTTACCCTCCAGCCCGTTCCCATCGTGGACCTACACTCCACGAGGCTGTCCAGAAAGCATCTGCCTGCTAAAGGCGCCCCGAGCTTCCCCGGTTGTCTCCTTTACGGCGACGGAGAGACCGACCTTTGGACACTTTGAGAGTATGCGGGATGGGGAAGGCTGCAGACAGACAGCTCAGAGCACATCGTCCCTCAGTTTATAACCCCAAATCTGAAACACAGCTCTGGTCACCGCTGGGGCTGGACTGGTGGGAAACACCGACACCGTGGGTGAGCACCAACTTACTGGTTTGACTATCTGGCAGCAAAACTGATGTGCTTCCGTAAATCACTTTGGCTCCAACAAGTAGCATTTATTCACAGCAAAAACTGTTGTTGATTTTTTTTTTTCCCCAATAGGCTCTAGTGGACCGAGGAGGCTGTGGTCTTTCACAGCCAAAGAGTTCTATACCAGGAAAGCAGCTGCAATACTGTTTTCAAGAAACCATAGTCTCAGAGCTTTGTCCTTCAGAAGTTGATACCAATTACAGCAATTTTCTGCAGATATATTTGAAAAGGTGTTTAATATAGCCGAGATCGTCTCGTTCTCAAAGCAAATCACCGTGAAAATAAGCCGTATCGCGCCACAGACGGAGTTCAGCCCTCTGAGACAAGCTGTGCTCTGTCTGAGATGGCATTTAAAATCATCACCCAAGTGGCAATGCTTCTGTCACTCAAAGTAACGGTAAGAGCAAGATTAAATGCTTTTCTTTGTGTGGCACCAAGAACAACTTGCTCACTGTCCTATTATGTTATTACAAGCTGTTATCTGCCGCACTGTTGGAGACGAGCAATGATCTGCTATGGGAAGGACCGGATAATTTACAAGGAAGTCCACAGCCTGCAGCTAAGTAAATATTTCACCACTTCATTGAGTGGGTCTGTCATTTATACAAAATACCCCTTTGTTATATCATCAAAAGCAACTTCTCTACAAAGAGAAGTCTCGGCAACCTCCATCCTAAAAACACAAGAACGTTCTGGAAATGAAACCAGACAAACTCTCCCAGAAACACTTTTCAAAGATTTTGCAGCGCAATATCCAATACAAACATTCGTATCAGACCATAAACTTTATGGGACGCAAAGTCCTTACTCGTTATCATTATAGTAGGCAAATCAGTTGCTACAATACAGCACATCAGGTGATAAACACTTCTCTCCGACCACTCTCTTGTTTGCTATTACAGAATTTAATATAGCATTGATAATGTGTAACTTAACACAGATGATAAAAACTTGATAAAAAAGTGTCTGCTTTGCCACCTTTCCAGCGGGAAGGCTGGTGTCCTGCTCCCACCTGGCAAGCCCGGGGCAGGAGCGATAGCCCCAGGGCAGATGCCAAGGACCGCTCACCCTCGGGACGGACGGAGACCGGAGGAAGCGATCCCTCCCCACGCCGACGGCATGGAGACCGTCACACGTTCCCAGGCTGCAGCAGCCAGCTCCGGCAGCGACGCCGGCGGCACAAGGGCAGGAAGGAGAGCAGCCCAAAGCCGGGCTGGCGAAGCCACGGCCCCGCTTGCCACGGCCCCCATCCCCACCAGCCACCGCTGCGCCCTGACCATGCACCGTATCACCCAGAAGCTGACAAGCAAAGGGAAAAAAAAAAAAAAAAAAAAGAGGGAAATTCCAAGGAGAGCAATACAGATACTGAACCACAATAATTGCAATAACCTGCTATCCCCTCCTGATCGACTACAGAGAACTCTAGAGTGTCAAAGTCTCTGTCACGTGGAGCCCTGATTATTTACCCAAGGCAGCCTGATAGAGCCTATCTCACCTCTCTTATCTCAGCGTGCCATAATCTTCCCCTCACAGGGTGTTTGCGAGGGCAGGGTGTGCGGCGGGGGTATTTCTCAGGGATGCCCAGAGGCACGGCCGCCCCTGCCGAGGCAGGGCTGGAGCTCTGCAGAAACTGAGCATTGCCCCTTCACGTCCCATCGCTGATACCTCCCCCGCCCCGTCTCCCCCTCCCACACCTTTACGCTTGCGCATTTGCCAGCAAGGGTTCGAACTTTAAAAAAATCGTAACAACAAGTCAACATAAAAATGCCACAAAAGAAAACGAACCCCAAACTTTCTTTATCAAGAATCGTAACACAGTTACACACGCGAAGCTGCTCGTGACAACCACAATACTACATGAGCCCTTTTAAAACACCAGGAAAACTTCCCAGGGACCAAGGGCAACCATTTCAGCGCTGCACACCACCGTTTAATGGCCAACCATTTAACAGCCAGCAGAAGGCTCGACTATCACCCTCTACCTGAATTTGGGAGGAAGAACTCCCTGGTCCGTGGCTCTGAGGGAATACGCAGCAGGAGACACCCCGCATCTCCTTGGGGCGCACCTAACGGTGCCGCAGAGGGGTCGCGTACTTTGTTAAAGTCCTCCGCGCGAAGATTTGTACGGCAAATTCCTGAAACTCAATCATTTCCTCTAAGTCTTCCACCTTTTTTTTGGCCCTTTTCCCATCAGAGAAGCCCCCTTCAAAACTCGCTGCTGGGGGTGTCTGTGTGCCACACACCACGGACGCACGCGGGCTCTGACATTCCGGCATTATCAAAGGGTTCCTAATGAGCGCGTTACAAGAAGGAAACACGATGCGGAGGCTCTTTATGGTAAATATGGCAAGACGCTTGCAAACGGGAGATTTAAAAGTGTAATAACGAAGTGAGATCAATCAGATGTTATGAGTCGCACAAGCACACACGTCACCCAAAGGGACGTTGGCTCACGTACAGAAATATGGTTGACAGCACCTAAGAAAACCCCAACCAACCCACAGCCCCCCAAAAAACGAAACAGAAATGCTACGTGGAGAATACAAAAACTTATGCTTAGCTGTGTCTTTTGAATAACCAGGCACACAAAGCTAAAAATATCGCGTTAACGACCTATGGCTGTTTCCTTATTGCGGACGCAGTGACTATTGGCGCGCTCTCAGCGGCTGTGAAGAGAACGGGACGATGGGGCACAGCAGATGACGGGAGCTGGTGTCTGGAAAAGCCCATACTGAGCATTTCAAGTCAGAGGGAAAAAAAAAAGACTAGTCAGAAAAACTCTTAACCCTAAAGGCCTTGAAGTTTAGGAATGGTACGTGGGTTACTGAGCGGGGATCACTGCAGTTCCAAAGCCATTTTTCATAAGCCACCGTTGTGTAAGTCCTGTAGCCACATCTTTATGCCCCAGGACATATTCAAGAGCCAGTGAACATTCAGTTTATGTTTAATTTATTCTTGTTTACATTTTTAAGAATTTATATTAGTCATGTCCATTTAATCCATTGCCTTAACTGCACCTCACTGCGTGACACAGGTTTTAACAACCAGAGCTATTAAATATTCCTTAAAGCACTGAACAGTAAACAGAGTTTAATCGTTAACCCAGGGCTTACAACAAACATTGATTTTCATGAGGAAAGAAATTCAGGTATTTTTCCACACGTATAAAAACGGGTGCATCTCTTTAAAGAGCAAACAGCTGTGGGGAAAGGCTGGCAGACTGTAAAGTCAAAATTAGACCAAACTAAGATAAGAAGAGAAAGGAATGAAGAAGCTGGGAAACTCTTCTGTGGGCCGCAACGAATATTTTACAGTTAACCTCGTACAGGTTGTTTTATGTAAGGGAATGCATTTTCGTGTCGAGCACGATCAATCATGTTATTACTGCCAACGTTAAGACACATTGACCATAACTGCATAATTGCGTAGTTTCCAGGGAGGCACTGGTCACCAGTACGAGCTCCGCAGGCAAAGGCCAGCGTGGACCCCGGACCCCGCCAGCACACAGGTCAAGGATGGTGTTGCCAGCAGTGCGCGGCTCCTGCCGAGGTTAACGGGACCTCGCTGAGGAGGTCTGCAGGATGACTTCGGCGCTGGGAACACCCCAGCAGCGAAAAGCAGAGGCAAATAAATAAAATACAACTTCACAAATGCAGAGAGTAAACAATGGGAGACAGAGCGTGGGGAAGGAACCCTCAGAAAGATGATCAAAAGTTCATTCCCAGGGATTCCTCAAAACGATGCCAATACTGTTACTTCAGGGACATCCACACAACCTTCACGGAAGATGAAAGCTTGGGGAAAGCGCCGAGGAAGTCGGAGGCAAGGGCAGCACCTGCAGCGCACCTCGGCAATTGAAGGGCACGGCAAGGGACTGACTTCACATCAGTCTCAGACCCACGCACCCCGGACCCCTTCACACTCTCAAACAGCAAGTCAACACAGAAAAAGCAAGGTTGTTGTCAAAGCGAGCTGGGTCACCCTTACCGAAGCTTTAAAAAAGTTCTTTTCACCTCCACAAGGGAAAAATTCTCATCGCCGTAAAGCTAAAACCAGAGATGACTAAAACCAGAGGTAAACAATACCTCTATTATGTTCAGTTTCCAGCAGCAACGCACAAATTTCTCCGAAGAGATCAAGGTTGATTATGGTGGTTTTTTCTTAATAGTCAGCGTTGAAATACAGTTGTTCATTAACGGGCAGTAATTTGTGTTTCCTTGTACCGGACTGTCTAACCAGTTAATACAGGCAAGTTTCAAGGATGCCATATCTATAGAATAAAGTTTAAAACACTCATGTCCTAATCTCGGCTGATCGGGACATCTTCAAAACATCTGCAAATTTTGGTGCAGTGCCCAGGAATCATAATTATTTCTGAGGAAGAGAAATTGAGATTTATTGAGTAAGACAGAGCAATACCTGGAAAATTATGAATCTTGGGGAAGATATGCTATTGCTAATGGCATTTCAAAACTTGATGAGAGTCAGCACTGTGGAATGGTGAACTCCAGGCGTATTTTTAATGATGTTTTTGATTACACTCTATTTAAAGGAATCAGCTGTCAACACTGATCATTTCCTTTTGTATAATTCATAAAGTGGTTAATTTCAGAAGCAAAAATATTATGGGTTTGAGTAATTGGCTGCTGAAGCACAGTAGGTACTCGATCTCCACATCTGGTGATGGGGAGCACGTGCTTCGCCTGCTACGCACTCCCTCACAAAGGGGCTGTGTGAAGGAATGTGCTTCCACACGCCGGCTTTCTGCCCGAGGCGGGGGAAGGAGAACCTCCCCGCCAAGCACAGGGGCCTCACGACCGCACGCTGCTCCATCTACAGCCAGCATGATGGCCCCGTCCTTCTCTTGAGGAACATATCTGTGCAGGCTTGGAGCAGGGCGTCCAAGGAGGTCATGCTCGGGTGGACACCACCGTACCTGCCCATGGGTCGCACTGCTCAGGGCTGTTATTCACCATGCCACCCAAATGCAGTAATGCTCCGCCAAGAGGGTCCATCAGCCCTATATCACAATTTTATGCCGTTACACCATTCAGAAACTTTGACTGGTGGTCTCTGCAGCACTAATTTTCAACTTTTTGTGTTTCCGAGCATCTAAAAATTTCTCCAGTGGATATGGAAAACTCACGCTCACAACCTGGTTTTCATACCCACCGCGTGGTCTGCAGACACCACCCTGAAGTCTCAGCCAAGCTGAAGACCATGGTGGCCGACATGATCAGTACCGGCACGAGGCCCCACATCTACAGGCTGTTCTCCCCGGTGCCACCGCCGGTGCGGAGCAGTGACCAAGACACATCCCGAGCGCTGAGCTGAGACCAGCCTGCCAACCTTCTCGCCCTAGAGCCAGGGTCTTGTCTTCGCCCACGACGCGCAGGGATATCGTAACGGGGAGCCTCCTATCAACTATGCCCCACTTATGCTCTTACAACATACTTAAATACTGATTCTTTGCATTTAACAAATATGATTAACATGAGCTTTGATTGCTGTGGTTGTGGCACCAAGCATTCCTACCAACCAGCTAGGTTATTTATGCCATAAATTCCCGATCTAAGGTTCTAAAGGCTGATGGTGACACCACCAGCCGGCCACAGCTACACCAAGGACGGTTGGTCTATCTCACTCTGCCTTGCTAGTGGCACACAACAGGGGAAGCCAGAAACAGACGTGATACATGCAGATAAGCATTTAAGAGTAATTTTTACATACACTTTGTGATTATGTGCCTGGAAACTGGCTTTTGTAATCACAGTAATTTGATAAATAAAGTTGTAATGTGATTATTTGAAGATTTTCTTTGTGTTTCTGTATTTATTCCACCGTAAAGAGAAACACATGACTGAATTTTAAACACAAAGAATCACTACAGTTTAATGAGGATAACCTCTCCTATACTACTCCTTACATCAAAAAAAAAAAACAAATCGTGAATGCAGGCTTTCAAATATCTGTCTGTTTATATAAGTATTACAGAAAGGATCGTAGAGGTCTTCTGCTAAATCCCTATCTGCTAACAATTTATTCGAGGAAAAAACTTAATAAAAAAAGCCTATCTTTTCTCATGCAGCAACAGAACTCGCAACTTTGAAGTGAATCCTTGCTCTCACATCCAACACCTTCTAATTTTTTGGTGGGTACTCGTAAAACACACACGTTTCCTAATGGCCAACCCTGCTCGTGTCTGGTGGCATCTGAGAATCAAACTGGACCTATTTCACTGATCACCAGCAACGAAAATAAAGACAGCAAACATTGCTCTGCGCAATTTCAACCATGTTGAATGGATGGCTGGGATTAAGAGCAGAAGTTTGTCTTCCAAGTGTGATTTAGTTAACAGTTCAGCTGGATATCCAAGTTACGGAGTATTTTCCAAATCATTTTCTCAGAGAAAGCCTTTGGAGGATTACAAACAAACGCTATTTAAAACTTACTTATGACATGAAACAGATGGAACCCCGAGTTTCTTCCCGTAAACTATATAAAGAAGTTTTGCCCTTTTTAAGAGTGCTTCAGGAACTCAAACTTGGCATTTGACTTGACCTCTGGACCCAGCTAGGCTCCTCGCACACCCTACCTTCCATGGTGGCATTTCCACACTGCGCTTAAGCTCCTACCCTCAAGCCTAAATTTTTTAAGTATTTTACTGCACGAACATCAAGGCAGCACCCTTCCTACCGGCAACCCTTAGCGGGTGGGAGGCAGTCGCTTCGGTGAGACGGCTTAATGCCAATACATACACATCTTTTTCAACTTAAAACAGCGTCATATAAAATCACCGGGGAAGCGATCTCAAATTTTCAGCAAGAGAGATGACCATGTTTTGGAACTCATCTGCTTGCAGGTAGTTTTCTAACACATTACCTATTTCGTCTCTTTACGCAGCACACCATAACCCTTACGCTTCACCCTACAGGCGGGTGCACGCTCTGTGTGAGTCACACGGGTACGATGTGGAGAAGGCTGCAGCTGTGGCACTCGGCCGTCACCGTGCCGGGAGTCGCTCCTGGGCTTCCCTCCATGCCCTAACGGCACCAACTCTACTCTCTGCCATGGACCATTAACGTAGGTACCTTGTACTCTCTCACAACATCATGGCATACCTATTTTAACCAACAAAACCATCTAATTATCCATTCCTTACTTCATTTTTTTATTACCAAGTAGGTGAAAATTGATCACGATTATTCACACATACCTCATCAATCCCTAAACACGTCTACCCAGTTTTCGGTCCCTCTCAACCAGGTGTCAGTGTCAACTACAACTCTCTACAACAACTACAATAGCCAGTCCTTTTTCAATCTGTCACAACTGAAATTCTTCCTCTCCTCTTGTGACAAAAATAATGAGATTCACCAATGCCACGGAGGGGGAGTTTCCTCCACTGACACACCTTTTTTTTTTTTTCTCACATCGGTCCTCCCACTGGAGATAAAAGACTATTTGGCTACACACTCATCTTTTCATACACTACCATTCGGTGTCACCTCTTTCCTAAAAATACACCATCTGACTCCCAGAATGCCTCATAAACACCACATGCACCGCAAGAGTTTTGTCTGTTGGTTCCTACACAAAGTGCTCTTCCCAGATTGCCATCCATGATCAAGAGTGAAGCAGACGATGCCACAGGACCTCCACCTGCCGCGTCCGCAGAGCAACTGCAGGAGGGACCACCAAGCAGAGAGCCCAAAAGCTGGAAGAAACCACACCGTTTTATCTACAACGCTTTTCCTAGAACTAGAAAAAGAGATGGTGTTACTGCCCTCCTCATGCTGAATGTAAACCACTGTCCCGTGGGGATTGTCCATAAAGCCAGGCAAGAATTTCTAATATTTTTATGTTCAGAGCCTCTGAACTTAAGCAATTAGAAAATGGTAATTAGTTAATTATATAGAGAAGTCTAACATTTACTGCCTGCGAGTAGCTGTCACCACCAGTTAGTGCAGAACAATTATTCTGACGAGAAAACCATCGACCTCAATTTCCATGGGTATGTGACAACAAACATCGCCGTAGCAGCATTAGCCCAAGATAAATTAACACCTCCGGCAAGGTTCAGTGCTTTTGGAAAATACGGCATAAAATACCGAGCGTTGGCAATCCACTATAATGTTTTAGTAACCGACAATGACTTTCCCCTGATAATGAGAGCTTGGGAAGAGGCGTGCTGCTTTCATCATTTCGGGAATGTTTGACCCGTTTCCAGCCAGAGTGCTGAGTTACATAACTCCGCTCATTAGCGGCTCCATCAGTCCTGAGTGCCATCGTCCAGAGGAGGCTTTGGAAATCAACAATTAGAAGAAACTAAGTTACAGACAGGACTGAAGAGAGATACAGATGCTGCCCTCAAATCATGCTTTCCTTGAGAAGTTTGACAATTCTCTCACAAACATTAATGTAGACATCCAGTAACGCTCTCCTGGGTAAAGACCAAACCAAACCCAACACAGAAGCTCTTTCAGAGAAGCAGCAACTTGTGGAGAAACAAGAACATCCTTTTGGAAGCGTTCCCTATTTGGTACCCAGCGTGGGTACCTCCACGTACCACAAACACACGGGGCTGCCCCAAATCGGAGACGGGCGCCGCCGAGCAGCAAGGTGTCAAGGGGCCACCTCCGCATGGGACATCCCTACAGAGCTGGCGCCGCATACAATGCAGCTCTGAGCGCTCTCCTCAGGGGACTCTGCGGGACCGCTTCTCCTCCGCTTGGGCACCGCTGTCGGCTCCTGAGCCAAGGGGACATTGCCAAAAGGAACGGCAGGGACGCAAACGTGCCTTTTTGGAAATCGTTTTGAAACTGCATGTCTCCAAGTTATTCAAGCCTGCATCAAAATACTAAGTGAAAAAAACCCCATCCTTGGAGCATCTCATTCTTCTGAGCGAACAGAGTGATTCACAGGAACTTTCTGGGGTGGGAGGTGAGGGGGCAGAGAAAATCTGAGGTTTTTAGTAGTGGAAGTCAGCAAACAAACAGGATGAAACCGGAGGAAGATCAAGCAGAAGGTAGGGCCCGCGCAGCCTCAGCCATAAATTATACTCAAAGTAAATCAGCTGCCAGGGAAACATTTTAAGTTGTCAGCCAGAGCGAGGGCAGAGGAAACTACCCCCGCCCCCCTCCCTCCCCCCCCCAAAAAGTATCACAGTACAAAACAATGCTTATTCCACAATAGCTCTCAGTGGAAAAGGGGGGTAAAAAAAATTGAGAGCTCCGGCCGCGTGCAGTTTCCAATAGGGCCCCAGCAACTTTTCAAAGACTTGTCACTCATTTAGTGAAACTCCTGAAGCGAGCGGCAGAGCGGTCAGGGGAGAGCTGGATTCCCCTTCTGCAGGTGCAATTTCGCATACAGAAAATTAAGTCCAGATGCAAAACAGAGTACTTGTCCGTCTCTATAACACAAACCTGTAGTTTGACTGACGTTTGCTTGCTGAAATTCCCACCTGCAGTTCAACTGTGGGTTAAAAACGGGGGGAGAGCCCTCCCTTGAAAAGCTGCGCCAATCTATCTTTGTTCCGTCCCGTTGCCGCGTACACGGTGATACACTGGGCCATGAAGAAGTAAACCTACATTTTGAGCTTAAGCAGAGTATTTTAGGCATATAATTCATGTATGCCAATTATTTGTGGTAGATGAAAATATTTTTTCAATTATAAATTAAACTTAAAGGGAAGAAAAACATCTGGAAAGGTCTTTTGTGTACTTGCAAATATGGAATTTTGAAAAAGTATGAAGTCTTTGGGGATGTCAAACTGCTTTAAATTCTTGATAAATCACATTTCCAATTACATTTTTTTCCTCCGGTATGCACAGCGTTGGAATCTGAGGAAAGCTCAAAACTTCCGTAGGAGTAATCAAATGTCACAGCTGGCTCTAAAACGGTGTAGCAAGCTAGTGAGGTTTTCTGCCGGGGATCGTTTCTATTAGTTTACTAAACTTACTAAACATCTAACACTTTCCGAATCGACGCTTGGCACGAGGAGCGGGATCCCCGGGAGCGACACCCCAAGCGTGCTCTCTCGGGCACGCACATCACCTGAGCCTGCATTTCTCCACGAGCCACAAGTGCCCCGATCCCAGCGGTCACAGCCCCGGGCAGGTGCCCCGGGAAGCTCCATGCTCAGCCACGGGAGCTTGGACAAGCATTTTCTCTAACAGGCTACACTTTTCTATTTAACTTTTCACAGGATTGAGCTGGAAGAGGAATTGACGAGAAAAATTCATTCCTAGCACTCATAACTGCAACAGAGTAAATACAACCCATGGTTTGTTTTACGTATGGAAGACTACCAAAAAGGCAGGTAAATTGCTATAAGAAGGTCTTTATTTGCCGCTACCTGAAAACCAATGGCGCTTGGCAGCAATAACGATCCCCTGCAACTCATTAAGCCCTACTGGCCGTACTCTGGTGTGCAGCCCCGGTGCCCCGGAGAGCAGAGGGATGCTCCACAGGGAGTCACGGGCATCTGCTCTGCAAAGAAGGAACACGACAGTCTGTCACCAAATCTCCACCTCACGTTTGCCATGTAAATGTGCCAAGAACCACAGCAAGTCAAATGGGCAGCTAAAGCGTCTCCAGCAGTGCTACATTCCTCGGGCTGTGCTCTGCTGCAGGCTCCCAGCTTCCCTGCTGGTGGCCAGGAGCACACCCAGACCCCAAATGAACCCCGAAGCAATGGAGGAGGCAGCCGTTGATACAGGAAAAAAGCTTTTCCGCTGCTGGAGGGAGGATTCGGAACCGCAGACTCTCGAGACAAGTGCGGGGAAGCACAGTTTCCCCCTCTGAAAAGCAACATCTCTGACAGGCAACACAGAGCGCGTGGGTGAGGAGGTTGGCGGCCCTTCAGAAAGCCCCTCCAGAAGAGCGAGAGCAGAACTGATTCCTCAGATTGAAAACTCTAAAAAAGACTAAAAGTGGTAGCAGGCTCTGGAATAAGACGCAGGCTAAGCAAACCATAGGTGTAACAGAGACACAGATGGCGAGTTACCCCCGGCAGCGCCTGTCCCGCAGGCGAGCTCGGTGTGCTCCGAGCAGGGTGAGGACCACGGCAGGCAGTCACAGGGCCATTTCTGTCCCTGTGTCCTCTTCCCCACTGCCGAGATGTGCTCCTGTCACAGCACATCACTCCAGCTGCGCCTGACCACCTCCCATCTGCAGGGAGCGCATCTGGAGGGGAACGGGTGCCGGTCCTACAGAAAGCAGGGAGGAGGTTTCCAGCCCCGCGGCGGCAGGTATCGGCGCGCTAACCCGCAGCCTGGCGGAAACACGCCCACGAGAGCAGTGTCGTACAGACAAGGGCTCCCTTTACTGTCATTATACATCACGGACTTGAAAAAGCCGCGGCCCAGGCTCGGCACGTTGGGACCTCAGCAGGACTCCGTGCGCAGTTCCCACCAAAACTCAGCCCAGCCAAAACCAAGGTGGGGGAGAGGAGCTGTATATTGGGATTACAGAGGCTTTTGAGCCCACCAACACCGCTACAAATCAGAGGTTTCTGCTAACAATTATCCACTCCATTACCCGTATTGTTTTTTGCGGCCAAAAGGAAGCGTCTCAGCAAATCTGACGTTTCCTGGCTTAGCTTCGTGCTGACGGAACGGGCCCACACGGAACAGCCCAGCGCTGGGCACTTCACGGCCAGCAGCAACGTCCCTTCTCCTCAACCTCACATAGGGCACAGGTAGCTCACGCAGCTTCAAGAGCTAAGTACCTCTTTTTATGCCTCTAAACAGGTTAGAAACCCCCCAGTGCCGTGATAGAGAGTATGTTTAAACGATGGCTACAGAGCCGGGTGCCGCGGCGATGCGACGCTGGAGGGAACGGGGAGAGGGAGGAGGAGGTGGCCACAAGCATCAGGAGATGCTCTCACCTGTGGACAGGTGAGGGACTACCCAGCGATGCCAATGGGGAGCTCCTAGTGAAGCTGCTCGGGGGTCCAGGGCTTTTACATGTAGCGTCTAAAAAAAGGAGATCCGTCCAAAATTACCAGTTTCTACAGATGTTGTGGTTATTAGGCAAGAATATCTCAGCCAGCCTGGGAGCCACTGTGCTGTAGCTCTGGGCAAACAGCAACTTTTTAGAAACAAAACCATTCTAAATAGATGGTATTGACAACAGCATCCATGTTATTTCAGGCATGTTATGTGTGGGGATGTATAAATACATCCGAAGAGATGGTTTCTACTCCAGCGATCTTACTAACTATGTTGATAAGAGAGGCAAAGAGCACAAACCTGTGAAGCGACTTGCCCAAAAATCACAGAGCAGCTCAGCAAAAGAGTCAGTAATACAATCTCAGTCTCCCAGTTCCCAGCTGAACACCCAATCTGCTCGACCACGCTGCTTCCACTTGTTTGGAAACACTATTTGTACCCCTGGACCGACAAGCTTATTTACCATTAGAAACCTGCACAAGGTCTGACAGGCTGTATGTTTATGTTTAATAAAAAGAGAAGTAGCATTTTTTTGTTTAGAAGACTGACTTTTGGAGCTACTTTTCCACTGAACAGTACTCCTGTCGAATTACAGCGTTATCTAAAAGGCAGCAGACTGTTGATGTTCTCATCCTTTTCCTCAACTCCAGGCTGTGAAGTCCCTTCAGCTCCCTGTGCATCACTGTGCCCAGGGACGATAAAACCAGGAGAGCAATATTTGCGCGCCAATTCTAAGCAGCGGTATGCCTGTAAATCCAAGGCTATTTTTTAAGTCCTATGAAGTTCTTAGGTGTTAAGGTTCTTCCTCAGCCTGAGAATGATGACGGACAAACTGAGACAAGAACTCGGGGGAACCACCTTGTCCACGTGGTCCAGCCCCTCGGGACCAGAGCTGAGCAGATGGCGGGTACGACAGGATGACCTGTGCCCCAGGGCTGTTGCCTTGCTGAAGATGGACACATGGCTGCCCATGAAACACCTCAGCTTCTGCAGGGTAATGTCCATCTCCAGCTGCAGCTGGAATTAAGCTGGCAGAAGCTGCTGTGTTTGACCCCCCTGGCTGCCAGGGGACTGAGCTCCCCCGTGGCGTCGCGTCCTCGCCATTGAAACCGTCACACTCTTGCTCCTCCACTAGCTCTTGGCCGTGCCAAATTCTGTGGGCCCGGGCTCTTTGAAGACCTTGTCTGGCACACGGTGGCCCCAGGAGGGCTGCCAACGCCTCTGCAGGAACGTGCTGGGCAGTACGTCCGTGGTCCTGCCGCCACCGCCGCCTCCTGCAACACTCTCCCCATAACGCCGGCTGGAGACGGGACGGGGAGCCCTGCGGTCACACACCAAGGTCAAGGCCACACGTTCCTGGGAACCGACCTGGACCAAGACTTCAGACGCAGGCCTAGGTCTTCCAGTTTTGGCACAGTCATTAAGACGCCTAGTTCAGAAGAGTGGTGCCTCGCCATGCCCACAGCACACCACCCCCGGGGACACCACGGGCATTCCCAGCGTGTCCAGAGCATGCGCTGGATGCATGGAGACTTGGAAAGACCTCCACAGTATGCAATTGTCAACAGAGGAGCCACAATCATAACACGACCCATATTTATAGACGGGAGACTAACACCGAGACCTCCCTGACCCGAATGCTTGGGTCTGCAATGGTTGGGGCCAAAGGCAAAGCTCTGCTTCTCAACAGCACAGTACATTCTTCCCAAAGCGCATCCAGCCAATTAAAAGCTATTTTCAAAAATACCCTAGCCCTATTTTGGGTTAAAAAACCGACAAGATCCACATGGAAACTCAATCTTCCATTGACACTAATAGGATCAAGACGGATCCCTGATTTGCTGCAATCAGTGACGGCAGAGCTGAAGCCCACATACACACAAGAAGCAAATTAGGTACTCCCATCAATTACAGTAAGCTCTTCTTAAAACATACGGCATATTGGCAAGCTTTTAAGGATGTGAATTGAGAATAACAAGCCCTTGTCTTTAGATAAGGGGAGACAAAGCAGCATTAGATCAAAGCCAACTTTGAAAGTTGAGTGATTATTTTTAATAGACTGCAACTCTAAAATAACACGAGCATTTTAAGACATATAATTTGCTTTAAGCGTAGCAATTTTCAAGCCAAGCCAATTTTTCAAGATGAAGTTCTAGAGAAGTTGATCAGGGGGCACTTCCAGTCTGCAGAAACTTCTGCTTTCTGTAACATGCACATCTGATTCCAGTGACAGCGGTCACTTCTTGCTCATGGTCTTTGGTTCCAGAAGAGACCCTGACACAGCTGTCCCTGTTTTCTGTTCAACTGCCACTGCTGCTTTTGGGAAGCGCACGTTTTCTGGCAGGTTTTTCCGAGACATGCCTTGAAATCAACACCAGCAGGCGTCTCGAACAAAATCTGCTACCAAAACATCTCCCATATGGTGGATTTCAACATCGTACTCTCTTCACTTGGTAGCGCTGACGCTAAAAACCAATTTTCCAATCAAGTTGGGACACTGATTGCCAGACCTGGCCTCTCATTGCCTCTCTGCCCTCTCATTGCCTCTCTGCCCTGGCTCGCTGCAGGACATCTCCTCGAAGGTCAGGATTTTGCATCCTTTTCCTCAGCTGGCAGCTCAGAGGTAAAAATACAGCTGCACCAGAACTCACTGAAAATCAAAGCACATTTTTGATGAAGATGATTTAGTGGTATCAAGTGCTTTCATCCTCATTCAAACTAAAAGAAGGTGTCTCAGGAGGGAAAAGAGTGTCTGCCAGGGAAGCCTCTCAGCAATAGGTCAATTAACAGTATCGCCTTTTATTCTCAGAGAATTTAGATCAATGAAGATGCAAAAGAGGACTTCAGAGCGCTGTCAGCTGGGAACGGCAATGGCAGCCGTAGTCTGGGGATATCTCAAGGGGGAGTTCACCGTTCACCATGGCCCGTCGGAAGACAGAAAGGCTTTCTGTGGAAAGCCAGAGCATCCCAGGAACCACATCTCCTCCGCAAAGCACACGAGTGCTTTAAACCAGGTGCTGTGGGGGCTGCAATACTCACACCCATCCTCCCCATCACAGGCGGGGCGTTACTGGGCTCAAGGGAAGGGCGGTGTTCCCGTCCTAAACCTTCATACGCAGCGGGGATTGAGAGCCGATGCTAGAGCCGACGCACACATGGACAATGCAGGCGTTTCGGTTAGCGCAGAAGCTACTGACCGTCGGCCCAAGAAACGCAGACTAGTCCTCCTGGGAGGGCAAAGGCAGCATTCAGGTGGAAACATACCACCTTTGTGTGTATTTGCCCCACTTTCAGGGCCAAGGTAGTACATTTTTAAACATCTGCTATTAAATATATCAGAAAATTGAAATTTGCCAGGACAAAGCTTCCCACTACGCTCTTGTGTTGCAATAGCGTCTGCGGAGCGGTAGTAACATCTCGCTGCACTTCGCCAGGAGCAAAGAGGCATCAGAAAGGTGGTGCCTGTCAGAGGACAGACAGCTACTTCCACGTGAGCGGGGACATGATGATCCTGGAAGTCAAAATAAGTCTCAGCAGGACCAACCAGCAGAGGAAGGCAGGAGACAGGGGCAGACCTAAGCTGAGGGGCTCTCACACAGACCTTTCTCTGAACATACGTGCAGCAGAAAGGATGCTGCAGTGCCCGAGGTACGACCCTGCAGGAGGGGGAATTTTACCTCTGTGAACGCACAGGGAAAGCCACAGGTGAAGGACGTCAGGTGAAAAGAATGTGCAGAGCACACTGACTGCAAAAACACGAAAGCAGGACCAAAGTCTAAGACTAAGCCCAGGCCTCCCATGTACTGCCCAAACAGCCTGCGCCACTGTAACCACGGGGAAAGGAACGTTCTCTCAGCAAACCTTTGGGGGATCTCCACGTACAGCACAGACACATACACACACAGATCTAGTCACACTTCTAAATAGTGGTTCCCACTCAAGAACACTGTAAAGATACATGTTTTCCTATAAATATGCTATTGACTGAAGCCACCTAAGCAACTGGCCAATTGTCGGGTGACAGGCCGTAGCTCTTGTCCATCAGGTATACAGCCGGCACTGCGTCACGGCCGGCTCCCGCGCAGCTTCCCCAGCACAAACCAGCCCGCAGAACCTGAGGTCTTGCGCTGCCATGATCAAAAGCTGCGTTTTACATTTATTCCCACAAAAATCACCTCCTTCAGCAAGGACGGAGGACTGCCGAGTTTCACAGCTCCGTAATACAGAGATGCGCAGCCAAGTGCTCGGACATGGCCGGCGGGTACCATGGCCCGGCCTGGCCTCGCGAGCTGCTCTGGTGACGGTGGGGTTGTAGCCGATGCCTGTCATTGTCACCGGACCCGCGGTGCTGGTTGTGCCCGGGTGCCGTGGGGGTGCCCAGCAGGGGGGTCACTGCCCCCATGGATCCGGGCGCCCCAACTTCATGGAGATGCTCCCAACTCCTGCTGCTCCTCCACACCCACGGGGAGTCACCAAGGGGGATTTACTAAGCCTAAAACTAACCCCATTTTAAAGATTTATTAACAGCTTTAAGCGATTCGCCCAGGACGGCAAGTGATACCTGTGGCTTCGACATCTCGAGCTCCAACACCCCCCGCCTCGCAGCTCCGCTCTCCCTGCGTCAGCCCGCACAGCCGCCAGATGGTCAAACCACAGCAGGCTTCGCGGCTGCGAACTCGCTGGGGATAATTACTCGATTGCAAAACAGAGTTTCATTTGATTTGAGACTGTGGATTGGAACACGATCTGTGTATTTTATTATGCTCCCCCCCCCCCCCCCTTTTTTTGTATGAGTTCTCTATGCATGATGTGTAAACACAGTATAGTTTGCAAATTCCTTAAACAATTGTGTAAATTGTGTCTTTCCAACAGTAAACATCATTAAATCTGATACCACCTGTTTCTCTCAGCAGCAGTTTATGTACTTCTTTGAGAGAAAGGATTCCAACAGGGAACTTTGCAGCAACTGAAGGTCAACTGCACGCTTCCATCTGCGCCTATGAAACCCACCACTGAAACCTCTCGATACTCAGTAAAGCTTAAAACCAGGCAGCCAGCGGAAGCACGCTGCACGTTCAGATGGGCGCGCTGGAAGGAACACATCTAGCTCGTGACCTGCAGCGAGAACTTTCCCCCGAGCACACACACGTCAGCCACTACACGGCAAGTTTTCTCCCCTTTGGGCCATAATGAGAAAAATCCACGAGAACCGTTCAGAGACGATGCAAAGTGTGGCACATCATCCCTTCCAGTGAATTTTGGTTTATGTTATGTAAGTCCCTCAACGACACGGGGCACATGCTGTCAGAGGGGGATGGGTAGAGGAAAGGGGCGCTCGGCAGAACCCCGCGTAACACTCCGGGCTCGGGCTTACACACTCCTCCCGCCTCCAGGACAGAGCTCGGACAGCGGAGCGCCGGACCCCGCAGCGCTCCCAGCACGGTGAGCCCCCGCACCAGCCCTACCCATGGAGAGCGTCTGGGTCCCTCCGGAAGAACCCACTGCCTCCTCCAGGCTCCTCACAGAGTGACGAGACCAAACAGCCCAGACCCGTCTTAATTGACAGCTGATGGCAGCCACCTTGCTGGAAATTGATCTCCCCTCTCACTCCCCCTCCGCCAGGAATTCCGGCATAAGCACCTTTTAAACCTGTAGTTTTTACTTTTTTATTTTAAAGAACTTAGCATTTGATGAAATACTATGCTATGTAAACAACAGAATTATCCCCAGCTATTAAACGTAAAGCCCCGTGTTTTGTTAAAGAAATACCAAAGCCAAGTACTGGGTCCCTGGGTACGCCTGCAGGATATTCAAGGCCATTAACCCCTCGGTCAGACCTCCCGACCTCCAAAACCCATCAGCCACGTTTTCCATGAGCGTTTCTTCAGGCGGTGTGGCAGTACTAACGGTCTGTTCCCACCCGCAGGAGGGGAGTCCCGTGCCTGCGGACAGCGCAGGTGAGCAGCTAGGACAATAGATTGCCCCTTCTCCGCAGAAACGCCGTATCACCCGTGTCAATGCCACCCACCCGCTGGAGACGGCGATGCCCACCGCATCTATTTTACAAGCGCCTTTTTAAGATGGTTCAGAGCAAACCCGGGCTGCAGTTCCCAACACAGTCATTGTGACATGGTGCATATAAAAAGAATTATTCAGGAAACCTGAAAGACCCCTCAGAAGCTGAGCATGAAGACTCCAAATCCTTCCCCCAACACAAATCCTGCAGAGCACGTAAGAGACAAACTCTGGACACTCCCTCCGGAGAGAGAATTGCTGAAAACTCTGTAAACTGTGTTTTTGATCGAGGAAATGCTTATGTTCACACTGCTCCAACGCATAAGACAGCAATGTCTTCAGGCTGAAAAAATGGATTCTGAAGCTCCAGTCTTGGCAGATAAGAGGATAAGGGGACCACACCCTCAGACAGTATAAATCAGCGCAGCTCCTGGGCAACAGCTCCCCCCTTTAAATGTATCTGCAGATTTTAACCCGATCTCCTGCTATGCGGCCGAGAGAAATGCGCGCACAACCTGCGCCCCAGAGCTGAGCACGCAGTTACCCCCGTGGAAGCCGCTCTGGGAGGCCATCGATGACCTGCGGCTGGACGGCAGCGCTGCCCAGCGGCGATGGCCGTCCCCAGGACCCAACGCACGGGTCGGAGGGACAGCTATGCTCGTGCTCGCGGGTTCAGCCTGTGCTGAGGGTCAGTAACACGCGACTTCCATCTCTACACCGGGTGGCAGCTTAAAAGAGCTGCTGATTAAAAGGGACTCAGAGAAGTTTGCTGTCCTGGAAGATCAGTGCTAACTTCTGGTGTGTGGCAAGAGGAGATAACCTAAAGCGTTCCAGAAAGAAACAGGCTTCAAAGGCAATTCTCAGACAGGAACACAGGACCAAAACAAGTTCTTTCCTCCAGCAAAAGCTGCAGTAACTTCAGTGAGCGCTCAGTCCGGGCTCAGGAATTCAAAACCTGTCCCACAGTGTGCAAAGTGTCTCCCGTACCGTGCACTGTAACAACTTCATATGGCACCATAAGAGGTCCTCACTGTGCATCACCAGTCAGGACTGCTAGTCCAGACTTGGAGGCCACACTGCTCTCCTTAAGAGGTTCCACATCATTGAGATCACCACTGCAGACAACGGGGCTGCGCATACTAAGTCTCGCCATCGGTCACCAATGCAAGAAGATAAATCACTCTGCTGCCGGGCTGCAGCAATCTGTTCGCCAGAATTCTGAGCTCTGCTGAGGAAGTTTTTCCATGTCCATGAGCTCTCCGCTCTTGACTTGGTGACCATGAAGCCCTCCGGGACTTTGCTGATGCCTATTAAACTTGTGATGTTCAACAAGTCTTAAATAAATAAAGAAATGAAACCAGCTTGTGATATTCAACAAGTCTTAAGCACATAAATAAACAAACCCAAGAGCTACATCACAGGAGCGACGCGGGACCAGGAAGACACGCAGGCGGTAAGGAGAAGTACTAACACCTAAGTCCTGTGACCACCCTGCCAGAAGCGGTCAGAGTTTGAGTTTGTGTTCTCTGGGGCTCAACTTCATGCAGTCATTTAAAAAGAAGTCCAAACAAACTAACATTGTCACTTGACTACCGGCTTGTTATGGTGGAGCAGGTGCCCGAGGAAACCCATACTGCTCCTTTGAAGGAGCACTACCGAGAATGGTTTTATCCAACAGAGCCATCACAAGAAATTGTTTGTTTCAGAGGAACCAAGACAGATCTAAGGTAAGGGACAGGACCTCTCCTTCCCTTCTGCTTGTAGCTACCGTACCCTCTTCTGCCGGACTGAACGTATAAGACAGGTCTGAGAATGTGTTTACTATAACCTCTTAATGTCTATGCACAGCATTTGACCTCGTTGAAGGCAGTAATTTCGAGACTTCTTCCATCATACTAGCGTGCAGGAGGTACAATTTCATATTTTGGCAATATATCCTGCCTAGTACAAATGTCTGGTCTCCATGAGAACAATGTAGAAAAAAAAAAAGTTTGGCTCCCAAATCAGACTTCAGCTCAGCAGTAGTCAAATCATGTAAGCCCCGAAAGGCTCCGCAGCCAAGACCATGGAAATCTGGCTTTCATGTCTGCTCAGACTTCTAAATTAAAGAATGTATCTGCAGAGCAGCCATGGTGGAATCACACAAGGAGGGTTTTTCACCCAAACAGTAACAGTTCCCTCAAGAAGGGGGGGAAGTTAAAAAATAAAAAGAGAGAGACCTTTAGGCAAGACATTAGGAATGATATGGAAAAACATGTTTCTGAAATAACTCGTTTCTTACCGTTCTAGGCTCCTGAGAGTAACTACCCAGGAAGGCATTTTCCTTTCTCTAGTGGCCACATGGAAACGACAGCAACCAAACTATAACTGTTAAGAGACGAAATTTGCGCACTCGCTATTAGTCATTTCTATCTTAAAGTATCAATTAAATACCATTCTCATTTTGCAGAGAGTAATTTACTTTCCCAGCCAGCAAGCAGAAACTGGCAGCCACGCTCTACACCTGTTATTATGCATTACACTGAAATTAAAATATTTAGAGAATTTGGCAGGTCTACGCTGCTACAACTATGCTGGTAGTTGTAACTGCGAACCACGTAGACCAACGCTGTTCCCGCTCGCTAGAAAAATACCGCTGTGTGAAAAACTACTGGTGGCCAGCAGCTGGCCTTTCAAGCGACGTACCGAAAAGACGCACTTTGTGACACCGGGTCAGGCGGCACGGGTGCCGCGGCGCTGGTTATTCGGCAGGATCTGCGGGGAGAGGGGCCGAAGACCCCCCTCGCAAGCCCTGCGCGCTGACCTCCACGGGTGAAGTGCAGAGCGCTATTTATTCAGGTGCAATAATACAAATCTTTGTGGGTTGTTCCGCAATGATAAAACAAAGAGGATTCCAAAGAATGCGCTCCATGTGTGACTTCCCGAGCTCCGCTGTAAGCACACCGTATTCGCAGTATCAGGTGACAGCCAGAAGCAAAATTATTGTCGTTTGGGGCCGCCGAGTGCAGAATTTGAGCAGCTTTTCCAACTGGAAAAGTTTTATGGTGCTGCAGAGCGTAGCTGGGACGTGGGGAATAAACACAGGGACCCGAGACAGGCTTTTTCTCCCCCAAGTACTTATTTCAGCTGTCCTAGCTTTTTCATGTGAAAATAAACAGGAGAAGCTGGTAATAAAAGGCAATTTATGTGTACTTTTGTCTCCGCGAGCTCGCTGCCCAACTGGAGTGTAGGGAACCGTGTGCATCCCAGGGCAGCCAGTGACTGTAGCTTGTGTCATTAATTATTATTTTTCTTTAAGATCAGAGAATTTATGCTCAACATGAAACACCGGGAGCGTATGTGGGAGTTAGAATTCTAGTGTTTTACAGAAATTCATTTCTTATCATGAACAACAGAAACCAGTGCAGACACCAGGGCATCGGTAATAGCCTACATCTGAACATCAGTCTACACGTAACCTTAATGCACGGGGGCTTCACCGCAGACTAGCGATACCTCTACATGATCCATCATTCTTGCTTTTCTGACGTGACCAAACAACGGCGGTTTACCGTGTTGTTAGGTTATTTTAACCTCATCCACGTGTTGAATAACATCCTTGTCCCTGGGTTTGGAAAAGAAAATACTTAAAGGACCTGTGGCTTCCAGACAACACAGTGGTTGTTTCATAAAGAATATGTCAACTGAATCACGGCTGATAATTTTCACAGAAAATTATACTCAGCAGTTTTGGGTAGTTTTTCTATCAATAGATCAGAGACACACGGGGCGCAGGTACACTGTTGCACTACACCTGGGCTATTTCAAGAGCATGGAGAGGGACGAGGTGGACCAAAGCCAACCCCAGGCGTCCTCACCCCCGCGTGGCAGACAGCGACTCGCTGGGTGCTTCCACTTGGACTCCCAGGTGCGCACACCGGCCAACACTGGTTTCCACAAGCATGGCGTTCTGGCTCTTTTTGCCTATGCCATGACGCTCAGGCACCCCTTGCACCAGACCCATCACTGAATCAAGACGACCTAACAGATGGTTCATAGAACCAGCCCAAGGCAGGCATTGAACAGAACCCGTGTAGCCCACAGGAAGATGAGATACGAACTGAATTAACAGGGTGCGTGGCAGGTATGCAGTGAAGGACCCCTGCAATGCCCGGACACTGCTACTGTCCCAGCTGTGCACCTACAACTACCCAGACTGATGCTGACAGTGAATACTACTGCCGCTATTTACCCACCCTGCGAGTTTTGGATGCCACCCGGCAGATTCGCACTTTTCAGTTAATCGTAACTCCCCCAGGGGCTTCTGCATACATTCTACTCTCCTTCTGACTCTTCCTCTGCAGGACACTTGTCCCCCACCAACACTGCTGTACATGTCTGTCTCAGTGGGTATCTTTGACTTCCTCGTCAACGCTTGCTGCCTGCTTTTAACATCTCTGCGCACAAGACCCTATGTAACATTCTCAGCCCCAATAAAAACTTTTAAGATGAGCAGGAAAGACCCATTGTCAACCTAAGACATTCACTACTTACACAGAGAAAAAGGACAACTTCATGTTTCGCGCTCCATTTCTCTTCTGGACGCGCACACGTGTCCTAACCTAAAGGTCACTTCAATCATTCCTTCAGTCCAACCACAAAAAGTAAAAGAAAAACCTAAATCTCAACTTATGAGTATCTGATTCTTTCCAGTCTTGCTAAGAATAGGACAGAGAGAGATCCTCCGATGAAGAAAAGATCACAAGAGCATTTCTTCCAAGCGAAAAGGGAAAGTTGAACTGGGAGTCTTTTTTGGTTCATTTAAAGGGCTAGATGCAAATGCCTGCGATCCTCAAAAAGTCTGAGGATCAAAGGACTAACAACAGATGAACTATTTTCTGCTGTCAACTTCTCTTTCAGCAGAGGGAGAAATTCAGGCCAAAGGCATCCCAAGGTAGCTTTTAGTCATCAGACTCCTTAAAGATTGCACATGAGTAAGTATTTATCCATTTTCAACTGTCATGAACACCAGTTAACTCTCCACCCTCCTTCTGCCCTCCAAGAGCGGAGAACAGCCTCATCCTTTACACCACATCTTTTCCAGCTGTGCGCCTCAAGTACGGTGGAGAAAGCTCCAGCTGAGAGGGACATCCCCTTTTTCTTTTCTTCAGGAAAAGAGGTCGTTCCACCTCTGACTTTGCTTCCTACAACTGAAGGCAAACAGGAAGCAAAAGAAGAGCTGATCCCGCGATTCCCCGCACATCCTCCTCCCCTACGCAGCGCGTCAGACTCGGCTAGTGCGCCAGCAAGGGCAATGCGTGGGAAAGCGGCGCGAAGGCCGGGCAGGATGCTACCCCTATCCGGATAACGGAGCACTATTTAAGAACTGAACAAGTAGTTCTGACAAGAGGAAAAAAAGACATTTTCTTCAGCTTTTTTTTGTTGTTGCCTTACAGGGATCGTGGTTTCAAACATGCGGGAAATCTGCAAAACAGAAGACAGCTTCTCAAGACCACGGAGTCGTTTGGCCCATCTGAGTTTAACAATGCCAACAGGCAGCCGAAAGCACAGATCCACCAACCGACCCCGGAGCAACGCAGACGCAAAGCCGCAACACCCTGACCCGAGATCTTTTGGGCAACGTGCAGCTTGGCCAACATCTGTTTTTCTAGAAATGCTACAGAATAAGCTAGGAAGTTATGGATACCTTCCTTCTGCTATATATCTACCCCAGATATTTCAACACACTTTTGCAGACCTCCTTATTCTCTCCTTGCCTTTTTTCTTTTTTTTTTTAAACAGAAGTCCAGTTTTTTTGTTTTTCCTTTCCAGACTCTGGTGGAGTTCTCTCCCCAGAAAGTACAAGACCAAGCTCTTTTCCCTACAATTTTGTTTCAAGTTTGAGCTGTGGGGACTTAAATACATACAATCCCTTAATGTTGGGTTTTTTTTTTTTCCATTAGTCCTTTGCTATAAACTTCAGCAAAAATAAAAATTAATATCAACTGAAGTACGGTGGGGTTTGGCGCTTTTCGGTTGTTTTGGGGGTTTCTTTCCCTCCAAAATTGCAAAGGATGCGACAGAGACTGCAATTAATGTAAACTCTCAGAGTTGAATGCTTTTTCTCGGGTAACTTGTTAACTAGGGATCGGATTGAGATCTTTACATTTAATTCAAAAAACACTACTGCAACAGACATATAATTTTATTAAAACTGTAATTCGTTTGAGCAGCCATCTGAAGGGATAGTTATATGCCCACCATATAGACACAACTGCAAATTTTAATGGCCGTTGACGCCAGTACCTAAGACCGGATCAGTGTCGTTTATGTGAGGAGACGATACAGAGATAAGCTACACAGTTCCAGTTTCATCCCCTGCTGATCTACCGGTTAACAAAGCTATCCCAGTAGCTCAGGTGGAAAAAGACCGGGTTTCTGCTTATTCCTCTATTCATCGCGCTTAAATGTGGAGAGCTGTAGAAGGTCTTTGCATAGATGGGGCTGCCCCATCCTTAGATTTAAAGACAAATGCCATGTTTGCACAACACGCACTCATATTTTGGCAATAGTTTTGAGTTCTTTTATAAACAGCTTGCACATACCAAAGGCATCCTGGTGAAGTGTATGTTTGAGGATCGCTCCCTTGAGAGAAGGGCAAGTCCTGGTCCCTGGCTCTCCCCGTCCCCCGCCGCCAGGGAGAGGGGCTCGCGGTCAGAGGGTATGATACGACAGCCACGCTGCTCCCCAGAGGTCAGCCAGGGACACCAGGAGCTGGCTTCGCACAAGGGTAAAGCCCAACAGACTTCAAAGTAAGGTTAAAACGCAATAAGTAAATAGAACAGCAGCAGAATTAGCTACAGGAATTTTGAAAACAGCTATTTCTTGAACAGGGTCCTGAACATACAGTCCTGGACTACACTAAACTCAAGTCAAGTTGCCATCCTGAAGGAAAAAAGTAAAAGAAACACCGGTATAAAATCTATGTAAAAATACTCTTAAAAGACATTTTCCTGTTTGTCGATGTGAATCTGCCTTTTGGGTCTCAGCAACAGATCTGTTGCAGTTCTGAGTAACAGTGGAGTTCAGGCACATCCATCCATCTTAACGAGAACGAAAACGGCAGAGACGTGGGACACGGCAGGACACCACAGCCCCGGTTTGGAGCCCGAGCTTGTAGAAAAGCTGTCAGATGAAGTGTTCCTTTGTCAGAGCCGAGAGGCCTCGGCACTAGGAACAGATGTTCCCAGTAGGAGGCTTTTAAGGAAACTTCAGCCTTCTCCTGCCTCATCTCCTTTATGGCTGTCAGAAGTAAGGGCACTTGAGGAAAAGCCCAGAGGATCCCTCTGCTCACATCCAGTGTGAGGGATTTCTCAAGGAATCAATGTCCCTCTTCCTTCACAAAGATTTGTGACTTCACTTACTCCACTATCAGTGTAGATCATGAACACCAGTGCGGGTAACTAACACCAGTACGGGGCTTGAGGGAGGTAGCATTCTGTGACAAACGGGCACAGCGAACATTTGGAAAATTATGACACTGCTGTTCCTGCTGGAGTCTGAATTAAGCCATCAAATTCAATATGTCCTTGTCCAAAAGATGACAACAGAAAAGCAGAGGTAACAGGGAACTGATACAGCAAGTTTAAAAATACACTTGCATTTTTACCGATTTCAATTAATTCCTTCTAATAAAACAAGACACCTCTTGAAAACAAATCACTGGTTTTCATTGCTTTTTTTTTTTTTTCACTGGGAAAGAAGAAAGAGGCCCAAATTGCAATTCTGTAGTGGTCAAAAAACACAAGAGAAACAAGACTGAAACATAACCCTCTCTTTCCTTTAGACTGAAGGGTCAACTGTATGCAAAATACGTTCATTATCAAACCATTGTTCAGACATCAAACGCGTATACACACCTGAGAACATTCATCAAGATAAACTCTGCTAAAAAAGCCCACAACACAGCTGCTTTTGAAAGAGAAGAAACTGTGTACACCTCCCTGTGTACATCATACTGACACTGGGAAACGATGACTGGAGTTGTTTGATATGAATCCAAGGTACAGACATTTTAATAACGCCGTTTGCTGAAAGTTTACCTGGCCCTCTACATAGGCATTTAGATGTTATTTCCTTCAACTCTCGTGCATTTAGGAGGAAAATTATATAGATGAAGGAGGCGATAGAGGTGGCAGATTTCAAAGAGTGGATATTATGGCTTCATAGCGCTATCGGCCCATGTGGAACGTGCTTTCCCTACATCTGGATATATGAGGAGAGGTAAATCACAAAGCTAAAATACCTTCACATTGACCGTTTGAATAAGCGCAGCTAACGTTGAGCTGAACACATATTCTATCTTCATTAAGTTCACTGGCCTATGTATCAGTTACCAATTACCGTAAATTAAAAGCACTTGCACTGCCAGCTCTCACCTCATCATTCACCGTCTAGTTCTTTCAATAATCACACTGAGCGCCTTCGACAGAAATAATACCGGAGATTCCACCCTATTAAAAAGACTTCCTTTCGCCTACGGAAGTGACGTCTTCGATAAAGTGGACCTTCTTCGCCGAAAGAAAACAAAAAGGGCAAAATACTCTTAGCAGAATAACCTTTACTACTGTCCTTACGCTCTTATTCGCAATTTTAAGTGACTTGGCCGGAAGTCCGATTCCAAGGAACTACAGAAGAACACAACTTACATTTCGAGCTCGCTGTTTCAGACTTACCCGCCGGTGACCGACACATCCCTGGGAGGCGATTAAAAACCACCTCTTGGATAATATCGCGGCTGGGATTTCAACCCTTCTTTTGCCTATTCTTATGCAAAAAAGTACAGTCGGCACCAATTCTGCAGGAATGAGAGTTTCTGGTGCTGACAAACACCAAAGGGACCCTGTGCAGAGAGGTGAGGGCCGAGCCTGGCCCAGCTGGGACGGCGGCGCTGCAGGCGTCGGGGCAGAGCTGCGCAGCACACGACGGGCAGCACGCGACGCAAGCGAAGGACTAACAGGCAGCCAAAACAGAATGGTTTCTCCTTCGATAGCTACAATACCACCACAACCGGAGCGGCTGCCTCTGCCTGTACAATATTTTTTGGTTTAGGGGGGGAAAAAAAGAGATAACCGTGGAAAACGACACGTCCAGCTCACAGCCTGAACGGGAGAACCAGGAAATTAAAGGCTTGAACGCAGGTGTGCTGTTGGAGCGGCCACCAATTATTGTCTGCGATCCCAAACTCCGACAGGAAGCCGAGGCACTGAAGAGTGACTCAGAGCTCAGACAGACAATAAAACAACATCCAGAAGGTAAAAAAGGAGCTTGAAACAGAAACAGGTAAAGTGCATTCAGGCAAGTGAAACCTATGTCAAAAAGTGGCATACGAATACGGAAGCAACTTAATTTTAAAAAAAGAAATGTGTAAGAGCTTTTCAATCCTCACCATCACCAATATGATAATTCATACTGCCGCATTAATTTTATATTAGAAGTAACTACTTATTTCAGACAAAATACAAACATGGCTTCCCCCCTCGCATTTTTTTCTTTCCTTTCAACTACTAGGTTCATTAACTTTGGGTGTAATACAGTGCCTTCAGATCCGCTCACATAGATTTTAGGTTGAATTCCCCCAGTGCGTACTTGAAAGGATAGGCTTGCAGAAATGGGTAGCCAGAATAAGATCTATTTTGCATTTCAACATTTTAGCTCTAAGTGGATTATTTTTATATTACCACAGCAAGGCTACTGCTAGCTCCTGGGGAAACCGATTTTCACGCCACACAGTATTATCACAAAAATTTTAAACAAGTCCTTTACATATGTCTATGATTTTGCTAAATGCACCAACAACAGCTCAGTTCCAAACTATGTTAACTGCTGCTAAGTCTGCCGATTTGGTCAATTCAGACCCATTTTGGAAAGCAGCCTTGCTATTTTTAATGATGCCAAGCCCCATAACAGACTCCCAAAAGAGCAATGAAAAGGGATGAACAAAGTTTTGCGCAGGGATTAGTGTAGTTCTTGCTATTACGCTACGCAACAGCAGCAAAGGAAGATCCCTGGAATGCACAAATATTATGAAGGAGAAAAAAAGAAAAGGTGAGCAGAAACCCAAGAGAAGCAAAGCACTCCATGGATTTTGATAGGTTAGTGTTCGTTAAGAGTACAAAAACCTCTTCATGAGGTTCAAACTCATGAGTATGAGCAGACTTTTAACCTGTTGTTAAGCCAAACCGTAACACCATCCACCCAGACTCCACGCGTGGAAACACTGCTCAGAACAGTCACTTGAAGCCTTGCTCCAGAACTTCAGCCAGTAACCAGTCTGCAGGTTGAACGCTTTAATCCTCCCACGGCGCCAGGAGAGGATGGAATTGGCCAAACCCAACAACCCATAAACTTGATTCAAACCAGAAATGTCCGTCTCACAGGCCACAAAGGAGCATCTTCATGGTGAAGCCTGCAGCCTCTTCTGCCCCTCTGGCACAATCGTTACCACGATGCTGCGCCTCACACCTTTAAAGCTCCGATGTCTACGCTGCCCAAGTCCACCAGCGGTAACTCAGTGTCACCCGATAGATCCAACTGCAATACAGGAACTATAACCCTGAGCGTGGCATAACCCGAATGGTGTGAAAGTTGGTCTTCTCCCCATTATCTCAGGGACGCTGGAACGCACCCTGGCAGACCCAAACCAACGTGCAGCTCTCTGATGCAGCCTTCTGTCTCTCGCATACCTTAACTTGAAATACAGCAAATCACGCACATAGTCAAGATGTATTTCCTGCTGTCTGACGAGACGAACGCGCAAGGCAAGAGGAAACTCTTTATACATATATTCCCCTAGTGGGCATACGATCGTGCTATTTATAGAGGAGATACGTTTCAGAGGGAGTAGCTCTCTGCATATAAATGAAGTTATACACCAAAGGTATATCCATAATGTAGCACCACCTACTTTGCACTTGGTCCCCATCTCCTGCCTGTACCGCACCACAGTCCAGCGTCTCATGGAGCTGCTCTGGTGTCACCGGGGGGACAAAGAGCAGCAGAGCCAGCAACAGCTCAGTCCGCACAGGGACGCTCTGCGCAGAGCCTCTCCTCATCGTACACCCCTGGCCTCAACCAGCAGACACGCAAGGCAGATGCCATCGCCTCACCGTCTGGTTCAGCCAAACGACCCACTGCTTCTTCAGAACCAGTTCAACCTCTTCCAGAAACGTGTTCTCAAATAAAACTGTATCAAAAGCGTTTCTGACTGATGGAGAAATTAGAGTAAAAGATTTTTTTTGAGCAAAACTGAAATATAGTATTCAAGCAATATAATACACGGCTGCCTAAATACTTTTGTAAATAAAGATTCATCTAAAATGAGCCTCCTTCCAGACCCCCAGAAACGCGAGGCCGCCATTTCACCGCGGTGTAACAAACTTTGGCTTCGGCCTCGCGTACATATGGTTCCAATTAGCACCTGCATACCTCGGTTATTAAATAAAAAACAGCTCTCTCCACATGACCTGTAGAGTCCTTGTATACAAGAACTTATCCAACAGCATTATGTCTTCCCTTATCAGATGTGTGTGGTATGACATAATTAATGTAGCGCCGCAGCACAACTGGCGCTCGTTCAATTCCCAAGCACTGGGTCACATTTCCCATCGCCTTGTTTTGAAGGGGACGCCACGGGCTTGGTGGCTAACGGATGGAGCCCTGGAATTTTACCTCGGATCCTTCAGACTTAACCTAAGTCTGATGAACTAAATTCGATCTCCAGGGAAAAATGCATCTGTCAAAACCACCGCTTGCAGCATATGGCTGAACCAAGAGGTATGCACCAGCAATTCTCGTCGTGATTTGTTGCACGTAAGTGAAGGTGCCTGCTATGCAAGCAGGATTTCAAATGAAAAGTTGCTGTTCTGGATATTTTTACAAAACTGCGCTTGGGGATTTGGAGAGGGGAAAACAAATTGTTTTATTGTTAAAGCACATATCTTGCTGTTAAGGAGACCTAGTTTCTATTTCTGACTCTCCCAAACGTACCACGTGAGCCAACACCACTGCTTTACTGTCCCTAGACCTCACCCTCAACCTAGCGCACCGGTGCTCATGAAAACAGGGGACATGAAACAACTGAGTATAGAACTGTTGATTTCTTACCGCTCCTGTACACAAACAACACTTGGCTTACTAACATGAAGGCATATTCACCACAACTGTCAGCAAACTCAAGAACTTGGGACCTTCTTCAGGCGATGCACATGTCACCAGTTTCCCGGGAGTCCCGGTGCTGCCTCTGGGCACCGCTCAGCTCAACCGTCTGCAGCCCTTTAAGTATCAGACAAAAACTAATTGTCCCATAGGAGAGAGACCTTCACTGGAAACAGGCTTTACTAAAGGGAAAAAAATTATAATATGGGGGGCGCCCCACGATTATTTATCTGGCTATTTTTTGTTTGATATAGCAGAAACTGTTGGGGCAATAATGTACAGGATCACAACGTAGTATATATTTATACATTTAGTTACCTGTTAAAGCATTCTCAGTTAGTCCTGTCAACAATTGTTCATTTTCATGCATTTCTCCAGTCTTTGAACAGGCTGCTGCAGGCTACTGCCTGGCAGGTTTCCCTACCGACCACCGCCATTTCTCAAGAGTAGAGCTGTGGAAGTACATTTCCAGTACAGAGACACCTCCTCGCATCGTGAAGACCTCGCAGTGACCACCCTGAGCAGAAAGCAGCCAAGCAGACTAGAAGCAGCTATGTCATAATGGCTTTCAGGAACCCGAATGATTACCTATTGGTTGGGTCATGTCTCAAGCTGACACAAGCTACGCTTGGGTCCCCATGCTGAGCCGTGAACTCACTTCCACTCTCACGTGAACCTCCTTCACGCCTCGATGCAGGCTTGACTTATCAAAATTGACCTAACATAAAAACTTTGGATCTAGTTTTCGTGTATTTCATGAGGCTGTTGTTCTGGTCTAAACCACTGTTTAACAACATCAACTTGAGCCGCTCAGGACTCACAGGGATTAATTTCCTCAGGTACTGCTGAGATTGACGCTTAAATGCAATTCTGACTAGCGATTTTTTTTTTCTACTTACTGTAGTCCATGGCAAACAGCTCTCTAAAATACGCCTCAAGAGTTCCCCTAGCAGTAATCATTCTCGAAAGGTCAGTCAGTGTCAAACCATAACATTAATTTGTTCTGCACTTGCTCAAAGACTGCATAAAAGAAAACTTTCAAGTGCAAACACCAAGACATCCAAGAAGATTAGATTAAGTGTCTCCCTTTTCATCTCAGCTGAACACTGGCCAGTAAATACTCTAAATGCTGTTGGACAACTTTTGTGCAGCTGGTCGTTAGAGCGGACAAGAGGAAATCATTAAAGATAGACGCTTCCAGCCACTTGACTTCCACACCAAAATAGAAGAAGCAAGTGGACACGTCCATGACCCGATTTGCACGCTCACAGTGGACTGCCAAGCACGGCCTTGCCTTATAACGCAAACGAGTATTTTTCTCCGACGAAATGGTGAGCTTTCCAGTTCTGTTCTGCCGGGCTCCCATGCTTACAAATCCAGTAGCTGGGATTTACATAATTGCAATTTCACTTTGCAAATATTGTTGGGCTCTTTTTACGCCTGATTTTCTCAACAGCTGCTTCTTTGAGTTGAAGTCTCCAATAATTATTTCAAACATTTAACGGAAATATGCAAACCGTACTTGATAAAATTATTACACAAAAAAAAAGAGGAAACGTTCTCATGGTTTGGAAGATGAGGGGACTAAAGGTTTTTGTGTTGGGTTTTTTCCCCCCTTTCGTTCTCCTTTGCTCTTTAAGAGCAGCACATGCAAAACATTTGTGAAGCCAACACAGCTGCAGGGCCCGCTCACCAGACCCGTGCTGTCTGCTCAGTATCCTTTCTAGCTTTTTATAGATACAACTTTAAAACACCATGAAATTTATTTCCTGTAATAATGATCCCCAAATATTTTCTTTAAAAGTCGACGTTTCAGCAAAACTCTCCCAAGAATGTGGAGTTCTGCATTTACATTGTCTTAAGGTAGTCCTTCCCTCCCCGCTTCCTTCATTGTCCCCTCTTCAGATGCTCTTCGGTGCTTTATTTTAGCCACCGCGGTCTTCAAGTCCAGTCTGGCACGGGCATCTCCATACAGAGCCCACCGAGAACTGGCACAGCCCACACCGGAGAGAGGGCACCATCCGGCATACAGAACTCACACGTGGGCTCAGAGGCTCTTTCCCTAAACTTCTCTTTCCTACCGTAAATTCCTGGGCAGATAACTTTATAGCTCATTTTCCTCTTTATTTGCTTCAGGCTGCTCCTGATCTCCACCTCTCCATTTTCAGTGCCTAGCCCGGCCTCAGGAAGGACCTCTAGAAGCTGTTATAAAGTAAATATTATTATTTTAAGCTAATAAATGTAAGATCTGCTGGCCTGCATGCACCATCCATTCCAACACACTGATATAATTTCCTCCCCCAGCACTTGTTCTTTTCACAATTACACAGACACCCCTCCTCAGAGCGGAACGGACACAAGCGATAGATGCCGATACACACCAGACTCTACACTCTGCCACTCACGGGACCCTCTGACGCGACTTGCGGCCACCGCACGCTGACACGGACAGCAGGCCAGGACGTGGCTCGGGTAGGGCAGTGTGTAGTTCCAGAGGCAGCTCGGGACCACGGCCGTGCACCGCTCAGTCCGCGACAAACAGCGCCGACCACTGCTGTGCCGCCTTGGCTCGGGCGTACCAGCAAAGCAGCTCTGGAATTCGTCACAGGGCAAACCGCGGAACGAATATCCCACAAAACAGAAGAACAGTTTGCACGTCTGAAAGCTTACTTGTTTATGCTAAATACATCAGTCAGTCGAATCAACGACGCTGCATCTCACCGCATTTAGATCCTTACCCCACTGTGGTTATAACAACATGAGAAAACAATACTCCCTCCCGTGCAAAGCCCAATTAATAACAGTTGCTCCTGGACTCTTCTTTACAACCTCAGCGTTAGACAGCGAAGGCGTTGAAAGCACACGCATGAACCCAACGTGGATGGAAAGGAGCTCCGGCTCCCGGGACTGGAGCGCACACCCAGGTAAGGATGCAAGGAAGAAAAAGACAACGGCAGAAACCAATTTTTTTCCCTCCTTTGCTTTACAATATTGGGAGTACTCTTCTAAAACACAGTTCCCCTTTGCTTTTCTAGATAGCAAAGCTATGGTTCAGTAGCTGTTGTACAATACGATTCTACACGGAAAAAACCTCCCAGGTCCTTGTGGCCGCGTCCTCCACGAACCTACACAAGCAACTGGCACATCAGGCCTGTGATACTCAGCACTGATTTTGAGCAGTTCAGAGGGCTTTGGTTTTGCACCCGATACCTAAGCGTACCCACGTGGCTACTGTACGAACAGGAAGAGAAAGCACAGAGTCACAAAGCATTCGCAGCTTATCTTTAACAACCCCGAAGTGACGACCCCCAGGCACGCATCCGTAGCCAGGCATCATTCACAGATCTGAGGCAGCTTCAGCTGCAGGACTTAAACTCCTTCTTCCATATTCTGTGCCCAAGAAACAATTTACAGACAGTTGAGACTGATGTAGACCATTTAATTGCTTTAATTTTACTTAGTCACAGAGTGACTGCAAAATCTTTCCCTACAAAAGCCACTTTGTGGCTTTACAGCATCACTACTATATCTCCGCGATCCCGGGTATGCCTAAGCTAGGGTTTGGGGTTCATGTAATAAAAAAATCGAAGGGTGTCAAAGGTTTCGTGTTACCTTCTCATCACGTCTGACCAAGATATTTGGATTTGTTTTACTATAGAAAGCACACGGTCATTGTTTGCCCACACACTCGCCGCTGAAGTTTGAGGCTATACACCCTCGTGGGGAGAGACTGCGGCGTCAGGGCAGTGCAGGGTCCTGCCGTAGCACACTGTCTGCCTTCCCAAATTCCTTCTTGACTGTGGCCGTTTGGCATGTTAGCTGGGAAGGAGGAGGAGGTCATCATCTGCTATTGTGATTTACTTTACCCGCTGATATTTAGGATCTGCAGTCAAAGGCAATTTGTCATTTCACTGCCTGTTCTTCTGTTCTTACCCCATTTAGTTCCCATCTTAGACAACGGTTGCTATAAATTTACTCTGTAAATTTTGGTGTGACAGTAATGTCCATGCCTGTGATATGTTAAAAACCAAAAAAAAAAAAACCCACCCTGGCAATTTGTACAAATTATTTCAGAACTGGAAGTTGAAAATGTTCGTCTAAGTCTGTCACCTTATTACTCTCCCTTTTATCGGCAGGAACCTCCCGGGAGAAGCCAGTCACTACGCCCGATACGCAAGAATTATTTGCTCAATGGAATAAGCAAGTCTTCGCGCCCACGACCGCATTTTGATCCCTCACATTTATGCTCCCGACCTGTGTTTTGATCCGTGTGGCACCGTGTGACTTGCGTTTCCGTGCAAGGGGAGGGGCTGATCTGCCCGGCCCCTCCGGTTGTGCCCAGTCTCCGGTACCCGAGGCATTGAGCTACTGAGAGGGATGGTCTGCAACGTTCTGCAACGCGGCGGACCCCAACTAGGTGGTGATGCCCACGGGCAGTACTCCTGAAGTGAGTTCACCCCACAGCAGCGCTAATTATTCCACCCAGCAGTGTTTCCGTCTGTGCTGGATGCTGGATTTGTACACACTGCATAGAGAAGAAGGGAACAGCACGCGGCGCCAAGGCATAAGCGTAATCCAATTCAAGGGACACAGCCTGATAGTCTCTGCTTAACACCCAAGTCAATACAACTTACTTTGGCAATACCTACTATTCACAGTTATAACTGTTAGGTGTCAGCTATGTTCAGAGCCAAAAGAAAGGGAATCAGCCGTTATCACGAAAAATGAGTGACCCCAGAAATATTATAAACAGATCTACCTATTTTTGTGTGTCAAGTAAAAGATGAAAATAGGTTTATTTTATTCCACCTCATTGTGACAACTCTGGTTGTCAACACTACTTCAGAGTTGTATGATAAACAATGTTTTTATACTGATTGCCCACAAGTGCCAGTTGAAAAAAAAAAAACCAAAACACTATCCTACAACTGTTGCAGTTCTGCATGGAAAACAGAAGTTGCTTTGTTTGCAATCGTATCATTTCACTGCTGCTGCTGATCGCCGAAAGCGAGAGCCCGTCTCCCAACATACTTACAGTGTTTAGTGATTCCCGTTGTTAAACAAAAAGGGAGCAGTGACCATGAAGCAGCGAATATGTCATGGAAATCCCCTTCGAGCCCAGTAAGGGGGAGAGCCCCCAGAGGGGGGCACCTGAAGGCACACACCCATCCTCATCGTCAGTCCCGCGAGGGGCCCCAGGGCGGCGCTTTGCGACAGCAAGGCTAAGGGGCCGCAGCCGCACTGCCGGCTCCCTTCTCTAACGTAGTCTCCCTCCACCTTGTTCTCCACGGTAGACCTTGAGTAATTAACTGATGGGAGAGTAGAGTAAGCCACAACTAGTTATCAATTTAAATTGAACGCAGGTGGTCAGGAATAGTTACCCAGCACTGACACCATGGTGGAGGCTTTTCCAAGCTGACTAAATAGCCCGTCTGTATGAAGCACATCCAACCCCCTCTTTTTTCTTTTATTTCCCAAATATTGCATGGGATGAAGGAATGTCAGGGCTGAACTCTCCGGTACAGATGTAGAACACATGTACTTGCATCAGTTTAAAGAGGGATTACAGACACTAAAAAGCAGTTGTGGTTTGGCACTAGAAATCTTCCTTTCTAATTAACTTACGGTCCAAATGATTTCTAGAAAGTCTTCCTCACGTTGCAGGAATAGGATTACTTCTATGAGGACAGGTTTACCGAATAGATTCGCATAGGGGAAAACGATGAGAATTAATTACTTCAACTCAACTAACTTCAGTGTAAGACAACGAATCAACTCGTACGTAAGCAAGTTCAGCAAGTTCCAGGGGTTACGCCAGCAATAATCTCAAAACTATGTGTGTGACCGAAGCCCACTGAATATTATCCACCGCATGCAGACCACCGTCAGGTGTGCTGCCAGGGGATACCTTCCAATTTTCCTGATTTGCCTCCTATATATCTTGTGCATTTCTCCCTCGCCCAGCTCTACAGGAATTGAGTCAAGGTGGGATCAACTCGCCACCAGTCGTTAGCAAAGGATTTTACTCCAACACTCAGACATGGAACAGGGCTACCCGAGCACGGAAAGAAGAATTTGACTAACTCAGTTTTTAAGGGTCATGAGACTGAATCCTTAAAGACTTGAAATGAGTCATCGTGAAGATCAAATCCAGCACTATGCTGTGGGAAATAAGACCACACAAAGTCCCGTTTACTTTCTTACAAACAAGAACAGACTGTTGGCCACATTAAAATTAATAACCTGGTTAGTCTGCTACCGAGATTTGGATTCATTAAGCTTTGAATAGTAAGAACACAGAATTCCCTCTCCTAAGTATTGCACTTTTAGTAAATCCCTATTCCAAAGATTTTTTTCTGCATATTAACACTCCCACACCACAATGATTAAACACAGGGTTAACAAGCTGAGTTTCTAGATAGGTCATATTTTGCTCCATCCTGAATTAGAAGGGAAAAAAAAAATAGTGAAAGACTCAAATAAGAGATACCCAATAGGTTAAAGCTTGCTTATTGTATTTAAAACACTGCTGCTCTTGGTGACAGTAAAATTCATGCTGGTTTACCGCTCAAATGTGATTTATTTGATTGGTTTCAAAATCAGTTGCTTCAGGATTATTTTTTTTGCAAACAACAAACCTAAGAATGGAAAGAAAACAAACTGTATTATACAAGATGTGACGCTGTGACTTTAGTTTTGAGAAAGTCACCTTTAGCTATGAAACTTTTACGAAAACACATCCACTCAGATTTCATGTTTCAGAATAAATGAGACACCTTATTTTTGGTAACTGTTTTAAAAATATTATATACTTAAAATACTGTGGTGTTTGTGGGTTTGGTTTGGTTTTTTTTTTTTTCTTCCCCCCTTTTTCAAAGTGTATTTATCCATTCTGTGCTATATCAGAATTATCTGTATTGTAGCTACAGCTAATCCATTTCTTCGGTCAAAGCACATATAACTCCTGATAAATTGATGTATTAGGGTGAACAATACACGCAAGAAACACACTGATGTGGGAGAAGGCTCAAAAAAGACCAATCCTAAAGCTATTTGAAATCAAAGGCCTGGGTTTAGAAACACAAGAAACTGCTCTCAAGAAAGCTTTGGAAAGCCCTCAGAAATGCAACTTCCCCTGGAACCACGCACGACGTGTTTAAGGCAGAAGGGTTAAGTCACCTACTGCTTTTTCAGTAATGGGATGAGAAATGACAAAATCTGCCTTAGTAATAAATTGCTTTTTAAGGAGTAAGAGAGCTTCTGAGGTTCCTGAATGGAGTTATGCGCTGGGCTGCCATTGGAAATCTACTGTTTTCCCACGTATTGTATCCACGAAACAATTACCCCCGGATTATTAGCGTGTGTAACATCAGTGACCCACTGCCCAGGCTGCGGTGTCACTGCCCCAGCTGGCAGCGAAACCCAGAGGCCTCCACCAAGCAGCAAAGAGGGAAGGACTGGAGGCCATGTTGCGATTGCCGTGGCCAGATTAAGGCACTCGAAGCCATTCCCGTCTGAACGACGGCACACGTACCCAATCCCAAAGAGAGGCAACGCAACTGCCTGCGCAACGGCGAGCCCTGCACACACGGCACTGCGGCTGCCCACTGCCACCTCACCGGACTCCACGCGAGCGACACCACCTAAGGGTCTTACCTGCTTCACATTATTCAAAGTATCCATAAACTCCGTTTTATTTGATAGGAAGTACTGCTTCATCTGCTCCTTGTTTAAAATTATTTCTTCATGAAGTTCAAAGAAAGCAAGTCTTTCACTGGGAAGTACGAATGAGTCTTGAGGGTTAGCTCAGGACGAGGTATCCTGTCCCAACTATGCATGTCAAACACCGACGACATTAACAAGTGCCTGAAGCCATGCTCCAGCTCTGCACAGTCACTGCAGGGACAGCCGCCGCACATCCTGCACGCTGGAGCCAGCTCCCAAGGCTAACGTGCCAACAGACACCCAAGGGACCCTGTCCATGGCCCCCTGAAGGTACCTATAGCTCAACGTCGCCTACAAACGCACCAGAAAGCGCTCCTCCGGAATAACCGGACACGGGCAGGGAGTTCACCAGGCTGGGATGAGTACAGCTCTCAAACATACACGGACTGTACAAGAGTAGGAAAAAATTGAAGAGTTTTGGGTGCTTTTCAGTTGCACATAAATAATCACTATTAAGTATTCCTAAAAACTTCAGTGAGAATATGGCACTTCCAATACCTACCGGGTCACACCCAATACAGTGAAACACGCACAAAACGCAAGCTGAAATCATGCTGTGGCCTGCTCTGTTGCTGCTATGACATTTTCCACTCCATTCATTCCACTCAGTTATGGAAACTTCATATGAAAAAACTCTCAAAGCCTGGCAAAAACTGTACTACGGATTTGTAGAAAAAACATGATCTTCAACAACGTAGGACAGTGGGCTAGAACACGGTGTCACCACTTTTTAAATTCTATATTCCCCACCCTTTTTTTTTTTTTTTTTACTAAGTAGATGAAGCTACTAGAGCACGCTGACAGGATAAAGCGAATACTCCAAATACAATATGTAATGCTGTCAGAGGGTGCTAAACAACCTTTGAAAAGAGTTTACTTCTTTTTTTTACGTATCAGGTGCTATTGATGTTAGCAGCTCTTGCATAATCCACACTAAAGCAGAGAATACGCTAAAAACATACAGTTCCAAACTTCTGAAAAACTTAATTTCTCTCCTGTTTCCAGGCACAGAAAGATGCAAGTGCACAAGTCAGGGACACTCAAGGTTGCTACAAGCCTGATGGAAAGTACATAATGACTTTCTATCGCATTCACTACACAAATATCCCAAGTTAACGCCGGTGCAAGCTCTGTAACACCATTTTTCATGCACTGAGCTGCCTCCTCTCCTCTCTGGCTGATGGGTTTTCCACTCCACCGCATTAAGTGAACCTCCACGCAACCTTGAACGCTGTGGAGTGTTCCTGCCCCCTCTTGTCACAGCTCCATTACTACCGCACTACGTTTCTATTTCCAAAGGTAATTTCACCTCCAACTGGTAGTCTGGTTTTGCCCTACAAACCGCTAACTGCGTGCCCTCTCCTCTTCCTCAGGGTTCCTTCTTTTCCTAGACATCCTATTTCCAGTGCTGATATCCCTTCTTTACTTTTCAACTCGTAGTATTTCGTGCACCCTTACTATCCACTGTTGCTGCGTGCTTCGAATCAATGCACGGTTCCCAAGAAAGAGAAAATGAGACTTTTACAGTTGTTGTTTATAGTGTTGGTAATTCAGGTGTCTCCTCTCTCATAGCAGGAACTGCTCAAACCTGTGTGACAGCGTTAGGGACTCTGCATCCTCCAGCGCAAAGCCATCGAAACGCTCCCCAGTTAGCCTACCTTCCAGCCGGGCCCCTCACCCCGCAGGGCATGGGCACGGCGACGCGGGGTGCTGCGGGGCACGGCCGAGAGCTGACCGTGGGGGCAGAGAGGAGGTGGCGGAAGGGGTTCCGCTCAGACAATATCCCAGTGAATACGCTCAGACCTCAGCAGGCTCCGCTGGAAACAGACTGTCAGAAAGAGCACGGACTTGCCAGGGAAAAAACCCGGCACAGAGGAAGGTGGTTGCGGCTGTTCAGGCTGAGGCAGAAAAAAAAAAAAAAAAAAGAGAAGTGTCAAAGACTTCTGTTTCCCAGAGTCAAGTATGGACTGCGCGTTCCCTTTTACTTAGCAATTTTTCAGTAGAATTCATGTCATCATCCCTCAGAAGAAAGACCTGAAAGATCTGGATATAGCAATTTTATTTCTACCTGGTGCATATACTTTTCATCTGTTTCCACTGCGTTGTACCCATTACATTTTGCATGTGAAGACTTCACAACTTTCGGTACCTGTCCCTTTGCAGTGGGAAATACCCACCCGATCTCTACCCTATCAACAAGGAAACGGGCGGACTGATGGTGTGCTTGCCCAAAAGCATCTGATGGCGACTCTGCTTGCCAAAAGATAAGAGACAAGGCTGTGGCAGAGAAACTCGGATCACCTAAGACCAGAAGACAACAATCCCTTTTCTGAGCCTCTATTGTGTATCAACCTCTCAATCCCTTCTCAGGCCCACCCCTTTCTGCACAACTCTGCTGAATGCTACCAACTTTTAAGTGCAACCTCATCAACTGAAGCTCCAAAAACCCTCGCGGCTCCCCACACCCCTCAAGAATAATGAAACATGTGGACATCTTCCCAAACTGTATCCTTCCTGCTGCTGCCCGTACTAGTTTTTTCCTTTTTGTTTCGTTTTTTCTTCCCCCCCCCCTTTCTTTTTTTAACAGTTTCTTCACTTTCTAGTTCAAAAAGCTTCTCTGTGTAGGTCTTTGGGATTGGAAATTTTCTTGTCATTAACCATAAAACATTATCTTCCTTTAACCTCGAGTCTATTCTCTGCTCTGATGTCACGTTTTCGAATAATGTTACTTATGAAAGTCCATCTGAAAAAGTTGTCTGCTGAGAACCTGGCTATTTCTGCACAAAAATGTTACTGACAGCAGGGCAACTCCCGGATGCAAGGACACTTGCATTCCCAATACACTGGACACGTTCCAAGGTCCAGGGCACCTCTAGCGCGACTTAACTAATCCCAACTCCACCTCAAAACCAGAACCCTAAGAGCATGATTTCAACGTGATGGCTCAAATATATCCTAAGGATCCATTACAATCAAGAAAAATATTCCATTTGACTTAGCTGACTTGAAAGGCACATGAATCAAGATGTAAAAGCTGCTACACCTCCTTATTTCACCCGAGACGTAATAACGAAATCCTCTACCCTGGCACTGCACCAAGAAAAGCCTTCACGTTCCGTTCCAGCCAGCAGCACAACCAGGAATGCTCTCAAGGTCCTGTGAGGCACGTGAGGAACCTCCAGGCAGGTGCCACCGCGTGCTCCCAGCATGTCATGGCGTGGGAATACCCTGTCGTCCAGCCTCTGCCCGCCCGGCACAGCTCAGAAAGGATGGCTGGCGAGGCAGACGAGGCTCCACTTCAACGCAAACACTCGGGGTGACACAGATACAACCTGCACTGCATCTAGGTCTAGCACTGTAAAGCTTCCCTTTTGCAGAGGGACTTCTCCCACAAAAGTTGGTTACAAATTAATACAGGGTCAGACCCAAATTAATACAGGGTCAGACCCAAAGTGAGGCTTTCCTGAATACCTTTAAGAACAAAAATGCAGATTTTGCAAAAATTTGGAAAGGGATAAGATGAAAAACATATCTCAAGAAAAAACAGCAGTGGTCGAGATGGTCTATTAAACCTGTTTTCCAATGACATCATTGCAGCTTGTGGCAATGAGAACCGAACATAAAACTCGAGTTCACAAGAGAACTCAGACTTAGGATGAACTTTTGAAAAGGAAAAGGGGGGCAGAACGAAGTATCAGATCTTTAATGTGATGTTTGGTTTTAGGTCACCTGAAAGGCGAATCTGCACTCTCTCTGTTTTCAAAGCTACATTACGAGATTTAAGAAAGCACCCACCAATCTCCCCTCCTGCCTTTGGTGCTCATGTCAAGGGCAAATGGATGGGCAGTGGAAGCCTTCACATGAGGCTGAAACACAATAGTGCTGGGAATTCTTCTTAATTTTTACTTTAAACTTGATCTTTCAGCTGCATGACTGACCAGGTTATTACCTCTGTGGCACACGGTCCGCTCAACGCGGAACGTTCTGGGTCTGTAAACCAGAGACAAACGGCCATTGTGTGGTGCCTCACGGAAATGGAGAGGCATTGACAACCACCGCTATCCAAGGCCCAGGAAAGAAAATACGTGTCTATCAATTCCGCTTGTTACTGTATGTTATGCTGTATCTGTTACCAACTGTTGACAGTGACTTTTTAACATTTCCAGTTTGATGAGATGAAATAAAAAGCAGGTAAGAGTCCATTTTTATTCTCCTGACATCTACTGCGGTATTTTGGTCTTGGAGAGCATAACACCACTTTCATTCATCATTATTTATGTAATACCATGGGGTTTTTTTCCACTCTTAGAATCCATCTATTTTGACATCTAATGCCGTACAGAACCTGTGGCACCACAATCATATCATTATCAAACCCCTCACTTGTAACTCAGAAGAGCGGCTTCATCACAGACACAACCTAGAAGGGAAGCCACACTCCCTTGGCCAGAAAAGAAATGACCCACAAATCTTCAAAAAGAGATTTTACCTTTCTGCTGCGTCTCTCACAGACATACCTTCGCTCCGCCAGGTCTACCTGCCTTCTCCCTCGACTACAGACCAAGTGGATTTCTCTCAGCTGACTTCCGCTCGCCGCCAGCTACCCTGCACACTCGATGTCCTCTTCACCCATGCCGTTGCCCACCCTACCATGTCCTCTCTCCCGTGGTTGCCGCTCCACATGCCCCGGGCCACACAGCACGTGCCCACCTGCTGCCCCGGCCAGAGTCCATCCTCTTCTGGCCCTCCTGAAGAGACAGGAGACGTAGGACACAGCCACGTCCTACACTCTTATTGCACATGCTACGTTTAATCTGCAGAGCCCGCGCAAATTATATTCCCCCTTTACGCCTCTGGGCAAGTTGCCGAGCCAGGCCGAAACCTGGGCCTGCGCTTCTGTAACCGATGGATATGCAATCTCCTATTTACTACAGAAAGTATTAACATCACCCAACAGAAAATCTGTGTTCCCTGTTACAATTAATTCCCTCTTCAGTTTACTCCGCATTCAGGTTTTTAATAAGCGATTGTTCTAAGGAACACAGAGAATTATTCCACAAGCAGGAACTTGCTCTTAATTACAGAGAAAGGAAACGCAGGGAGGAAAGAATCGATATGCCTGATCGTATCTCCCCATATATTAAACTCAAAACCCTGTGATATTTTTCATTTGTTATGTCCTCAGCATCAATCTTCAGGAACAGCAAATTAGTCAGAATAAGTAACAAGCAATGACATCTCCACAAAAAAAACAAAAAAGGGAGACAGACCTCACCTTGTAAAGGGAGGGTAAGAAACAACTAACGACACAGAAAGCTAAAATGTTTCCATTTCTTTCAAGACTATCCTTAATACTATAGAAAAAAAGGGAGAAATTACATGGAACGAAGTTGGATCAACTGAAGTGACCCAAGAACAGTTACCAGAGTTACCCATGCTCCATAATCCTCACTGAGGACCATGCCAACTGCGGTTCCCAGCACCAATCCCACCAAACGGGCCGGAACCTGCCCCGGACTTGACTTTGTCCAACTGGGACAACTCCATTCCCTTTCCATTTAAGTTACTATCATTAAAAGCAGCAGAACGCTCCTTATACTCCATTTCCTTTCCCTTTGACAACGTTTCAGCTATCGGGAACCAGAAGGCAGTGAGTTATCCTCATACCGCTTTCCGGGACAGCGGGACTTTTCATGGAGATAAGGACCACCGGCAGCCAGAGAAGGGGATGGGATAACTTTCACAACATGCGCCACCAGTGTACAAACGAGCGTGACGCTCGCGCACACGCCTGTCTTCAAGCGCACGTGCAGAGCCGGCTGCGTAGAGAGGTCCGGGTGCGCTCGCCATCGAGCACGCTCCTAGGCGCTCTGCTGCATCTGCGCTTAAAGGCAAACATGCCAAAGCTCTGCTCAAAAGAAGCCAGAGACATTCAGCATGCTTTGATTAATGCACTATTTATAGAATTTCCAGTATTCTTCTGGTGTACTAAGGTTTCACCCTTTCTCCTTTGTTCATAGATATTTTCCATAAAAAGCAAACTTCACTGCTCTGCAATTAATGGATAGGTTGTGAGGGAAAAAAAAGCGTAAGAAAAAATAACATCCCTCAGAGTTAAATCAAAAGAAGGGGAAGGTTTTGCTGCAGCGTTCTGGGCAATGGAAGACAGCCCATCATTCTGATGAAGCCAGAGAATTTCTTTACTGAGCCAGCGAGCTCAGTAAACCTACCCTTAACTTTTAGAGTTACAAGGTTTGTTTTACAGAAGTTTAAACCTTATACCTTACCTTCTTCTGCTAATAGAAAAAGCTTACGCAATAGCTGCTGGTTAAAAAGCAACGAGAAATTCCTCTTATTTTGCCTAAACGAGGTACGCAGTCATAAAAACAAAGCAGACCTTCCGATGCTTTTTCATTAGTAGTAATACTAAGTTTGCAGACTATCACTCCAAGCGATCAGCGTTCTTTAAGGGCAACTGTTATGAGAAATCAATAAAGGACTGTAGAACATCTTAATGTAAACTACACCTGTTTCGTTCTGACACAGAAGCTAATTTAGCAAAACAAGTACTGCAAATGCATCCCATGGATCCGCTTCTTGCATTAGAGACGAGAAATACAACATAAAGCAAAAACATGGGGTAAGAACTGGTGGCTGATGTAAAGCAGCTGAATACTGTGCGTCTCTGCTGGAAAGGCATTAAGAAATGTGGTTTGCCCCACAGCGACGTGAAATTCTGCGCACTCCGCTTGAACTGTGTTTGCCTCTACCTGCCTGGGCACTCTGCACACTGCGCAGGAGGTGTTTGCGCAGCTCTTGAGAAGTCTCCCTCTGCTACACACGGTTCTTGGGTACCTCAGAGGCGTCGCTCTATTAGCTCCTGCCGACAGCAGCTCTCTCGTACCCCATCGATGACTCCCAGCAGCGAGGGCATCGAGCTGCGCCTTGCACCGTCAGCGAAGGCTGATGAACGGCGGTGGCTTTGGCTGACAACACTGCCCAACTCCCAGACCGGCACAGTCACTTTGTCTACATAAGTATTACCATGAACTTTTACGTGTCCCCCAACACCTATGGCTTGGCAATTCCCGTTCTTCACTTAACACCCCTTTCCCAACCTTTCAGTTTTTCCTCTTTAGATCCCCACCTCACTGAACACCGACTTAGTGTGGGGGACATCAACACCGCATCAGGCACTAACGCACAGTCATGTACACACCCTATTAACGATTTTCTCCATTCTGCCGCCCTCTCCCCTATGCAAATCAGCATGCGGTTGTTGTGTCGCATGGACTATGTATTCTCCCAGTACGTAGACTTCACTAACAGGGAGGCAACAGTCCTCTGCCGTCCTTGCAGGTCAGCTACTAGGAGCGCTCAACTGGAAAAAAAAAATGTGAAATGAACCCACAAAATAATGAGATGAGGCTGTCAGGCAGTCCCCGGGTGTGTGCGACTGCGCACCCCATGGACACCCGCACAGACCCCCAGCCGAAAGCCGTGTGTCCATGCGTCCTCTGCTCCGTTGGCACTGCAGCTTCTCTGCCCGCTGCAGGGGGAAATCCCTGTTTTCACAAGGTACCTTGGCCTTTTTTTCTGCCTTGTTGAGCTGGCAAACTGAAAAGAGCATTGAAAACACTCTATTCATGTTGGTGTCGTTTGGTCAATTGCATACAAGAGTGTTTATTAAAAGAGACTGTTACAAGTACGATAATGTAAGTTATCACGAGTATGGATTCATGGAGACTGGAACGAATACATTGCTACATGATAACCGGAGCAGTGATTATGAGCTCAGGCCTTTGGTTTGCTTCAGAGCTACTGAATATCCGTTTCCTTTTCAATTTAGGAGCGGTCAATCTCCCGCCTGGTTTGCTTTCCCTGTGCAACCCCACACCGCAGCTGACACGCACGCCCATTCCAGGTATGGATGCTACATATACTCCCGGAAAACACCTTCTAAAATATCTGTTTCCAGGTACCTCCCGAAATGTGATTAGAAAATACATTTGCCGAGTCTGCAGGTTTAATTAAACCCTCCTCACACACGCCTGGTTTGTAAACCAACTTAAAGCAATGTAACATGGCTGTGTTACGCAGTGATACACGTGGATATCTGATGGGCGAGTCCATAGACACCTGCAAATTTAGATTGGGTTTCCCGTTTTCTCCTTTCCACCTCGGCAGGTCAGCTCATCAAAGCGAACATTCCAGACTAGAAAATCTATTTTCAGCATTCATCTAATTTACTTCGCACATTGTACACTGCGTGGAACATGACCTCTGGAGCCTCAGGCAGAACGAAGCGCACAAGTTGTCTGAGATCCATTTCATGTGCTCAGGAGATTACATGTCGTAGAGTGTCTTGCAAAATTTTATGTACTTAAAAAGTATGAATTTATAGCTTTGTGATTTTTCTTAATAAACATAGTTTAAAACGTTTGTGGTTTTTTTTCCACAATATTTTCATAATTTGTGTTCTGCAAACAATCCCTATGACAGAGTTAACTCACAAATCTGTTTCCAAAATCTTAGTTCTAGAGACAAGTCTTTACATTAGCTAAACTACAGAGAACTGCATACAACAGAAATACACTATTTTTCACATGAAAAGGACTGTTGGAGAGTTGATCTTTACTTAAATAGAATAACACCGTATGCAGTTTTGGACGCAGCGGAGCCAAATGAGAGGTTTTGCATCCCCCCAGCACCACGTGCCCAACTGGGCCACCTTCGGGGGTGACGGCGGGGACTGCCCGCACTGCCGGGGGCTGGCAGGAGACAGCGGGGCGGCGGGGACCGGCCCAAAGCTGCCGCCCTCCTGAACCTTGACCACCCTCCCAGCTCCCGGCACAGCTGTGAGCTGCGTCTGGTCAAGCATTAACTTTGTTCTCTCTATTAACAAAACAGGAGGTGCACCTGCGGGGAGGCTACGGCAGCGCGCCGGCCAGGAACGCCAACTACACCCAGGGGCAACCGCTCGGTTGGTATCGCAGGCGAGGGAAATCATACCGAGCCCTATTTCCCCATGTCGATTAGCCTTTGTTGTGGCGGATTTCTTCTAACGACGCCTGAGCTCTCTCCCTCAGTTCAATCTGCAGTCCCTGAGTTAACATGTTAGCTATCAGACTTCCAAAATTATTTTTTCTAATGCTTTTGGAGATTAAATTTTTCTGGGTTTTGTCTTATGTCCTCATATACACAAACCGAGGCCCCACCTTCCATGTGTTCTCAAGTCCTCAGGAATTGATCTCCGTTTCAGCGCACCACCTAAGAAACCAGTGGAATCAATACCTGCTGACTCCTCTTGGAAAGCCAGCAGCCACTTCATGGCTACCTCCCTCTTCCTCACCAAGCAAAACCTGCGCGTATTTCCCCTCAAGTTGAAGCAAATCTGAACAAACAGCGTAAGGCAGAGACCACAGCCATAAAAAGGTGCCCCTTCCTCCTGGCGTATTCCCTGGTCTCTGCGTGGTGGCCCGGAGGTGGCCGCGGCGGGACGGGAGAGGGAGTCAATGCCGGCCACGCAGCGCTGCTACACCACCACGCAGGCAGCGCTCACAGCCGGTCCAGGCACAGGGCTCGTACCGCAGAGAGAGGCAATCAGTCATTCCCGCCAACCAAATCTGAACGGGGAATTAACAACTCCCATCTCAAGCACCGGAACTTACGTATCTTATCATGCACAGGAAGAGCGAATAGTTCAGAAAGATTGTAAGAAACGCTGTAGAAGATGTCCCTGCTCATTGCAGGGGGTTGGACTAGACGATCTTTAAAGGTCCCCTCCAGCCCAAACTGTTCTATGATTCTATAGAACTAGATTGTATTTCCCAGATTAAAAATAATTCATTACTTAAAATATCTATCTTAACAGGCCAAACTATGAAGCTTCAACTCAGATATTATTTACGTGTTAAACCACAGAAAGGTAAAACACGGGAATCTGTCAAAGACACAAAGGTTTCAGAAGGAATCTAACCTTTTCTAAAAATCCAGTAGAGCGCAAGAACTACTGTCTGTCCAGTACTCCAGGAAAAAAGCTGCAAGTATTCCCAGCCTACGTTAAAAACAAAGCCAGAACCTTGGCAGGAGTGTTTGCAGGCAATCGATGCAATACATGGCAAAAAAAGGACTAAACATCCCACAACTCTTCAAAAGAACATTTAAGAGTTTTACAAACGCATAAAACAAACAAAGATCAGTCCGCGACTGACAGGAACGACGTTGCCTTGTTTGTGTCTAAAATCACATCTGACGGCGTGGGAAACATTCCGACGCAAACTTCAGCCTTTATGCTGAAGCACTGGCAGAGGCACTAAATATTACTGTGGCCCCCATCACGCCCCCATCACTCCTCCCCGGTCTTCCAATACGGGCAACAGCTCTCATTTTTACCACGGGTAACAAAAAAGAAGATGCTGAACTTTGCTGAGAAGAAAGGGAGAGCGTCGGCTGGTTTGCATGGCGGGACATACCTCCGCGTAATCCCCTTTGTAGAACTGACAGGACGACGGAGTAACGAGAAGGTGCGTTACTGACAGGTGTAATTTCAGCCCTGCTTGAGAGGGAGCTGAAAGCCTCAAACTGATGAACGGGGATGGAAAAAAATAAAATTGGAGAGAAACAACATTCACGATCTCAGAGGGACTGAGCCACGTGGTTCCGCGGTTTTCCATTTGGCTGAGGAGTCCTACTGATTTACAACGTGCCCTGGAAGGGCCCGATGGGAATTACTTTCGCCTGCCTCCAGATGGCTTCTGCAACAGGTTGGGGCATTTGTGAACACTGCCAGGGGCACGTCCAGAGGGCTCCACAGCAACGGCACCCCCCCTCAGCAGCAGTAACTACCGCTACACAACTGTCTCTAGTTCATGTGATGCTAACAGGCGTAACGCAGACCCCACGGTGCAGCGACAAGGAACCTGGAGGGAGGAAGAACCAGCGTGTCGGGTCAGAGTCACGTGCGAGGGCAGGAGAGGGACAGCAGAAAGGCTACCGAACACACCCCCACGTTCCTCCCTCCCCATCACACAAAGCACAAGACCTGGAGCATCTCAGGACCATCATTCAGAACACACCGGGACTGATTAGGAAAAAAAAAAGGGGGGGTGGTCAGGGGGAAGACAGCTTTATGGAGAAAGGTAAGAGGTTCACAGGATCAGGATCACACTCCCTGGACACGGGATATAAGTGCTCCACTTACTGCCAAACAACAAAACCCCGGTGACCTAAAGAACATGTGCTACTATTTTTTTTTCTGTTGCTGAATAACAGAACAATTATCTCCATTAGTTTAGATTATATTCCTAGACTGGAGCTGTTTATATGATCACCTACTGCTGTAAACTTATGCTGCAGATACCACCCCACTGCTGTAGATCATCACCGCGAGAACCTTGGCTGGTGACATCTACACATATCAGCTTCGAGGTCGTTTTTTCAACCTTCTAAAGGGAGCCCACCGTCACGTTACAGAACTCGAGGTAACAGCCAGCTGTCTCCGTGCACAGGTCATTGCAGAAGACAAGAGAAGAGCGGATGCCTAATTTTAAGAATATAAATATTACCAGAAGCACTAAAAGACAATTTTTGTTTACAAAATACAAAGATGTAGAAGACTAAACTAAGGTCACCAGCAGTAATGTTTCTGGTACGCCCCTTTCTGCAGCGACTGGATCCAAGACCCCCTCAGTGCTCACATATTTATGAACCCACAACTTGATATCCATTAAACACTACCGTATGTTCTTCAGAGAACTAAACTCTCACAGCGTTTTCACAGTGCAAACTGTGACCCTTACGGTTGCAGTGATGGGAAAAATAGGTAACTGAAACATCAAGGAATGTACGTATAGCACGCAAGAAAGAGAGCCAACTTAATGAAAGAGATCTACCACCGGGTTCGCTCCTTTGACTTGTTTTCAAGCTGAGGAGGAGGGAGGAGGACTGGTTTACCTTTGGCATTTTAGTGCATTTTAGGTTAACTAACTGTTTTCTCTTGTTTTATTTGGCATTTGTGGGACACGTACATAGTTGTTAGGAATATATACACCAACACGCACGCTTAGAAGCATGTCAGTAAGGCAGATCACACTCGCGAGTGTTTGGTTTTGTACGTTGCAGGACAGCCAAACTGAAAAGGGTTATTACAACAGCAATCTACGAGGTGCTGACCACACATCATAAAAATAGACAATAATAAAGCAATTAAGCATGAACATGCTATGTCTATTTCAGAAATAGTTCCCAGGCTCTGTCAAAGCAAAGGAGGACGGAGCTTCTCAGATGACAAGATCTGCAGAAGCCTGGTGAACCCACGACTGTGTCTGAAGAGCGGTTCTTCACCAGCACTGCCACCAAGTGCTTACGGCAAGGCGCAAAATAACGTCCTCTGTCTCTTAAAGGGAAGACTGCATCCCTTCTTACTTACAGGGCGCTGGTCAAAAGTCATTAACATCGCTTCTAACTGGGCGACACCTCGTATAAAGGGCTTCTGTTTGGGTTCTGCAATGTTATTTTAAGTACAAACAGACAGATATTTACAAGTGTTATTTGTCAAAATTTAGATTAGCTTCCTTGAGAGGTTGATGATTAAACTGTAAATGATGGCTTTTCTAGTAGTTCTCTCCCAGACAGCTCATTCCCCTATTTATTTGTATGATTTTGCTGTTCACAGTGAAACTCGTTTCCCAGATAAAGACATTAGATCGGGGATGTGAAAAGAAAACGCTTTTTTCCTCCACCCTCCCGGGGAGCTGTGCAAAACTCCCGCAGCGGTGAACAAACAGGCTCTGCTGCCTAGCAGGAACTGAAGTTGAAGTAAGCTTCAGCTGGAATGAAATTTAACTTAACCACCTTTGAGAGGCTTCCATCTAACACCCCAATATCGCACTACTTATCTATAAGCAACACAAGTTTTGCTTCAAAACAAAGGCGGATCGAAATAAACTTCTGAAACACCCACAAATGCTCATCTCTCTCGCATTGAGATATATAGTTGGTACTCTCCCAAATTACAGAAGGGAAAGCATTTCCTTTTCACACAATGGCATCCTGGAGAGAATTTTCTGCCATGTCTGCCTTAATACGAGTTTTCCACTTCAAGCAAAGCACACACAGAACAGAGATTTCACAAAACACCTATCTGTGCTCTCCCTTCCTCCAAGATGGTGCGTGCCACAGCCCCACTAGGGCTGGCTGTTGTGCTAACGCACGTTCCCTCCTCTCCTCAGGCAACCCTCCGAGCAACCCCAGGGACCAGAGCCCCCCTCAGAGCAAAGACCGGAGGAACCAAACAGGCCCAATGATGGTCCAAAGCTCCTTGAAGACAGCTGGCTAGCTAGAAAATGCTCCTTACAAGTCACTCGGAGGTTGCGCAACCTTCAGAGTTAGCCCATCTGCTGGAGAAATAGCTCTGCCGCAGTGGAATACCCTCTGCCAGGCATCCCCTCTGCACTGAGATTTTGGCTACGTACGATGGTCGGCTACCGCATGACATAGTGCTCTCATATTCCAAGTGAGTTCTCAAGTAAGTGCGGCATATTATTTGTAACATATGCTATTTCAACTGCATCAGGGTGATGTCCACATGAAATGGACCATCTCCCACATATTACAGTGTCACCACATTTCACAGTTCCTGTGAGGTGAAACCCACGTACACTGTCCTTGGCATTCACAGAGGCTTTCAACTGATGCACACGGCTGACCACAAATGTTTCCCAGGTCTGCAAGAAATGACCTATAGGCGTACTTTGGGCATGTGTGAGGGTCCATTATGACTCTACACCTCAAAAAGTACATATCACAACAAAAGCATATGGTGTATCGACTAGTTCTGCAGTGGTTTGAATTAGGAGGTCACCGTGTACTTGGCAAGAATCTGTATGGCCATCTGATGACTTCTTGATTCAGTCTCAGGGTACCAGGCGGCTCTCAGTAAACATTCAGTCACAGCCAACCACTTTGTCGAAAAGGGACAATTTCCCCTTGTAACAAACCCTCTTCTCAGGGACGTCCAACAGTGCCCAAGCGCGTACAAAGCACAGCTATAGAGTCGCTCACACGAACAGGCAAGGTGGCCAGGAACGCCACTCCAACGCTAAGGAGGGAAATACTTATGAGTATTGCCTATAATGTACAGAACCCCTTTAAAGCCCATTAGTTCTCGTTCCAGCTGTCGTCTTATGCCTCTTTCAGTAATGCTTTGCATGTCTTTTCTTACAGCTGGTTTTCACCGAGTCTCACTTATCAGACCATTAGTTAATTTGAGCAAATGAAATGATCTGTTGACAGAATAGCTGTTTATTTCATTCGTTGCCACTAAAAGCTTTCAGGCATCAGCTCTTTCCGCCTTTCTCCATCGCTTCCTTTAGAGGTAATAATTTATAACGCGAAAGTCATTGTGTTTGGTAACATTAGGCAGCCAGATGGTTGGGTTTTGTTTTCTATAGCTAGGAAAAGAGCAATACTCCTACAGTAGAGGTTCAAGAGCTGAAAATACTAATAAATACATGTGAACATAATGATTTCTAAAAGGCAGCGGCCAAAGAAGAAAAAATAAATTGTTTCTGAACATATCACTATTTTTCTATCAGTACCACCATATTCCAATGAACTTACCCACGTCTCTTTGGACCACACTGCTTATTTGTTTTAGACTAACATTATAGAAACACAACGTCTAAGAACAAACACTGAAAGGATCTTAAAACATGCACACGCTATTTAAGAACACAGGTTTTGCAGTTAAATCACATTATTACTTATTTACTGAGAACTGACAAAGTGTTGCACGAAGGTTCATTTCGTGCGTGCCCAGGAGCGACAGAGGAATGTCTCTGGGTTGCAGGTACCAACTTCCAACCAAGAACAAGCATGTAACTGGTTTTAAATTCCATAGCACCCACTGGGCTCCCATTTACACCTGCGAAAAGCTAGTGCTGAGAACGTGAAGCAAGCCAAACATCAAATTCAGCTTGCAGTTCAATACAGGAGGAACGCAGCTGACAGCAGCAGAGAAATACTGAGGTCAATATGGAACCCGAGGTCCATATTTGCACTGAAGAACTACTTTTTTTCCCATAACATAGTGCTGTCTCAAGGAAGACTATAATTTAGCAGAACGCAAACAATGAGATGGGATTCTGGCTCCATTTAGCTCAACAGTGTCGAAATCGCCCCTGCCTTCTGCAGGGGCATGACTTCCACCTCTCCCTCCAAGCAGACAAAACACTACATGGACAGATGTGGCGAGCAGCCCCCTGGTACATGGTCTCTGCTTTGCACAAGGAGCCTACAGAAGAATATCCCAGAAAACGAACATACACACCCCCTTCAGGGTAAACTTGCCATTTTATGATCTGAATTAGAAGTATTCAAACTGACTTTAAACACAGGGCTACTGCAGAAAGCAAATTCAAGTTAGAGAAACAAATTTGTGACCAAGTCAATGTCAGAAACCAAGAAAGTTAGCTTTAAGAGCAAGACCGACTAACTAGGCGAAGAGCATTTAAGTATGAGACAGAGAACTGCAGTGGCTCATCCAACGGCAGCCACAGCGCCGTTCTTCACTGGGGAAAAAGGTTAGAGTGGTCCTGCTGTCACATCAGGGCTTCCACCCCACAGCCATCGCGCTCACTAAGATCCCTCCAACCCCCAAGTACACATAAACCCTAGGATCACCATGGAGTCTCTAAAAACATACATCCTCAAGCTAAAGCGTTTACATAGTCACTTATTTTTACATTCTTATCCCTCCTCTTTTTTTTTTTTTCTTTAATTCACAATTTGAGAAGAACATGAATGAACACATGACAAATTCCTCCCTTCAACTGATGCACACAGCTCTGACATTCTTGGAAAACAAAATAAAATCTTTAGAAATATTTCTGATATGAGTTGGCAATTTATATTCGTGCAAGCACCCTGACATTGAGAATCAGTCTTCTGAATTGGCCAACTATGACTACTTTAGGAAAACGAAATAGTAAGTTTGGTTTAATTTATTTATAGTCTGTGATCCCCCAATTGTCATGTTTTAGTGACTTTCTTTGATAATTCAGCAAAGCATTACTCACTTCAAGGAGTCCTCTTCCTATTGAGAATTTTATTTCTTCGAGCTGATGGGCCACAACGGCAGAAGTTCTCCATTGCACGTGCTGCCGTTTAACGCATCCGACCCTCACACACATGGTAAGCTCAACTGCAACATACCTTTGTTCTACATATCGATAACTGCGTTTGTAACGCCACCTGTTTCCCCACTGAGATTCGCATTCTTTTCTGCATTGGCTGTATTTAAGACATACACAAAAGCAAAAATTTGGCACTCCTCAAGGTCCTAATCAAGAGAGACCTCAGGCTACATCTGCATTGGACAATCGTGCAACACGAAGAGGAGGACTTCAGGAATGAAACCCATAGAGGCAGCGACCCTGTGTCCCCACAATGTACACATTTTGGGGTCTTTACATGACGGTAGCGCTAGTCTGATGCCAAGAACTGGCTGTCTCTAGGAGGATGGTGCCCCTGGAGCCCAGCTGCTTCTTTAACATCTCTTTTTTTTCCAGTTAATGCCTGTAAGTGCATTCCAGGACCGCTCTGCGATGCAAAGCCAACGTGGGGTAAGCAGAGCCCACCGAGAGAACCGTTCCAAAGTCACTCCCCTCATCCCAACTCCAATACTGATGCAGAGACGGCCGCCCCCACGGGTGTGCAACCGCTCCCCAGCCCCTCTCCAGCTGGCTCTAGGGGAACCAAAACCCCTACTGACACAAATAAACACAACTACAAGGTCTTCAAAGGGAGCTTAACTGGTCTCAAATTAATAGCGGTTAATAAAATCACGCATTTTGATCAGAATTCTAAGCAAACCTTGAGGTCTTCTGATGACAGCTAAAACCATTCAAATAACCCGCCGCACGCCTCGCTGTGGGCTGATCTGAGACACCACCATTTGCCACAGCACAAGTAATTTGCAGTTATTCACAGCTGTTATGCCACTAAAATGACACAAGCCACATATTCTGAAAAATGTACTGTCTCCTAACTTTTGCTTCACTTTTGATAAACAACAGTGAATATGAAAAAATAAACGGTGCTCCACACTTCTTTTTCCATATGCTTTTCTACACAGAGCATCAGTTTTGCGGCCTTCCAATAGAAAACCCGCACTGTATCCAATAACACATTTTTTAGAGGTTTAAATAATCTACAATCCACATACGGCAATTAGAACAGATTTTTCCATGATACTGCACCTGTGACTTACAGAGAAGGAATCTTGAGGGGGGGAATAATAATAATTATATCAGCTGGTCCTTGTGAAGATATATTTCTCCAGAACAGATTTGATAAAGACAAAGGAAAATGGCACTCAACTCGAGCATCGCCTCAGCACGCTGTAGAACACTTTAAGTACCATTCTTTACTTGCTTTCTTATCCCCTTCCTGCTGCCAATACTTCACGATCCTACAAGTGAATTAACAGAAAGAGGACTCCACCGTAAGCGCACAGCCGGCTCCCTGACAGCTCTTTCTGTGCTTCAGAGGACTCGGGACCCCCCAGCCCCGTTTCCAGATGCGCCAAAGTGCTTTTCTCCCCCATTACACCCGTCGCCAAACGCGCGTTAGCATACGGCACACCTACAGTAGCAGACAATCACGCCTATCGTTTCTGGAGATAAAGCGCAAGGAGGTTTGTAAGGTTCCGTTTGTCATCTGTGCGAGAAGTCTCAACACGTAACACAATTTCCACACATCCCCACCCCCTCTGGACTGGGGAGAAACGCATACTAAGCCTCCAAGAGATGAAATAGGAAGGTTACATCTACGCCCAGGAAACGCGGTTTCATTTCTTTCATACTACGCTCTTTCCAGTGACACGGAACCTGATATAGACTCTGTATTTCAGGGGCATAAGTGATTTGATTGAAATTAAGTTATGATTACCTACATGACTCACGCAATTTCCACAGCCATTTATTACACACACAAACACAGGTTCAGTTAAAGGGGAAATAAACATTTCTATAATAACCTCTTTTTTCTCGAGAGGGAAGCCTTCATGGATGTTGGGAAGCAGCAAAGGGAAGAAACACCACGTCAGCACAGTACTGTTGGTGGTATACAACACAACCTCATCCTTCATGGAGTTCTCAACACCGGGAACAGGGATACTGCAAAGTGCCCGATTCACAGGGGTTTCAGCGTGGGCTACAGGGCTTGCCGAGAACAGCTCTAGAGGAACCAGCTGTAACCAGTGCTTTCATACAGGGTCAGAAATGCACACTGCAGAGCCAAAAAGGCACAGCCCTCCCTCAGCTTTCACGGCCAGCGCCTTGACGGACTCCATTCTGCCAGGCACCAATTCCACCTGGTCTCCTGCTGTAGCTCCCACACCACGGACATCAGGAACATCAGGGGGTTTGTTGGTGGGTTTGGTTTTTTGACTTTTTTTTTTTATTATTATTATTTATTTTATTTTTGTGGCAGCATTCCTCCCCCCGGTCAGTGGACAGGGGGAGGAATCCTTAGCTTACTAATGTCCCTCAATTCCATCAACAGATTCCGCCTAGTTATCTGAAGTGCTCAAACACTGTTGATGCTGGCACTGACGCCCGCGAGAACCTAACTGTAACTTGTTCCAACGGCCATGGAATCCAAGCCCGAGCTTACAGAGCACCCGTGTATTCAGGTCCGTCAGCGTGGTGGGTCCCCCGCCCCAAACCTCTCCTAACACATCAGCCTTGGGGCACTCACGCCGCAAGCGAGCGCCTTGCTCGGCGACACAGAAAGGTGTTCCCCGGCATTGCGTAATCTCCCGAGGCTTTTGTAAATACCAACCGCGATATCCACGAAGCCCTTTATCACCTTGAATAAACCAGTGACACTGAGCGCATACCAGAGTAGAGGTGAGGGCTACGCAGGGTAAACATACACCTGGGTAAAGAAGCCGGGACACCTCTGCCTGCCAAGTTCAGCTGATCATAAGACTTGTGTTGGATTTCAGGTGAATTCTCCTTTACGAGAGCATGGAGCATTCCCCAGTACCGCCAAAACCCACCAGCAGCCTGTTGTGACCTTACCCTGCAGCCCCCGCGCATGTTCTAAAACTATCCTCTACCTCACACATCTTATTTCTCACATAAACTTTTCTGGATCAAGTATTTGAATGGAACTGGTAAATAAGCAAATATACGCAACACTTCTGTCACGACAGGTTCTTTTTAGAGATTTAACCTCCCAGATCAACTCGACATAGGGATGACCTGCAAAAGCCCATCAGAAACGGAGAGGAAATGACAACCTCATCTCATGGCATCACACCGAGTGACCCGGCACAGCTGGGAGAGTTTCTCCTCCCGGCACAGTAACGCGCAGGTTTTGAGACTGGATGGTTTTTTAATCCTCTTCCTCCCAGACTATGGGAAAAAGAGTAGGAAACATTTTACCCTCCTTTTTTGTTTTGTTGCATTAGTTTTCTTGTTGGTTTTTGTTTGATTGGTTTTGTTCTACTTTTGTTGTCTTTGATATTGTGTGGTGGTTTTTTGTTTGGTTTTCAGTATAGTTTTTTTTCTGTTGTTGTTGCTGCTGGGTTTTTTTTTGCACAAATAGGATCTTCTGGCAGAGGTTGATTTCTAAGGGTCCAGACATACCAGCAGAGCTCCCAGCGGCAACATCAGATGACAGCACCGACACCGCTCACTACACCTCCTGGAGGTAACACCCTGTCCTTGCGACGCGCAGAAGTCCCTCACATGAAGGGCTGAGCCTTGCTGTGGGCGATACTAGAGCAAAGTACGTACCACAAAAAGCATTGTCAAGATCATGCTCATTCAGCTTCTGAGAAGTTCTTTAGATCCTTTTCTTTCCCATCTCCCGTTTCTGCAGTAACCCCCACGCCCAGCTCTGACGCAGGCGACCCCATCAAGTAGCACTAACTCCTGCTGTGCTGAGGACCACCGCAGCAGAGAACATCATCCTGACAGTGCTGTCACATATGCGTGCGGTGACGTTTGAGGTAGACCACCAAGTTTTACACAGACTTATGTGGACGGACTGAGCAAAGTTAGTCCTACACTGACCGGTCTTTTGTCAGGAACGCCAAGGATTTCATTGGCTCATGGGCTCAGACAGACCCAAGTCACTTGGTGCCATTCAGAGGAGGACGGGAAGTCCTAAAACGACTCCCTGCTGTCTCTCAGGTATTTCAGTCCAACCTGTGTGACTCGCAAGCAAGCCCCATGGCTTGCACGGCCTTCCCCTCGAAAGGGGGAGCAGGTTCCAGGTACCACAGGGGGCACAGAGGAGCACAGAAACCAGGCAAGCGTCCCACTTGCTGGACACAGACAGGACCCTGCCGTGGCAGCACTTGAACCTTTCCAAACAAGCAGTGCCTTCTTTGGGTAGGCTGGTCTTGCCAGCGACCAGCATACACGGCCTCAGAACCCAAGTGCAGCCTCTGACAATGCACAGAATTGCCTATAGCTCTCCTAATAATACAGGTGGCACTGCCAAGGAACAAAAAAAACCCCGAAACAAACAAACAAAAAAAACACCAAACCCAAACATGGTTTCGTAAGGGAATAACTTCTCTCTCTCTCTGTTTGTTCATCAGGTGCGCAATAGTAAAACAGAAAAATGCCTTTTGTGTGTATTTATGATTGCAGCCAAGAGGTTTATGTTCTGAGTCACCCTTTGAAACGCGTTCCCACACTGAGGAGTATTAAGAAAACATTACGGGGTCTCCCGTAAACCAGCAGACTGCAGGAGAGTCAGAGCTGAGGCTGAAATTGCGCACTTGATGGCCTTCGTTATACCTAGGCGTGTACTGAAGAGCTGCAATAACACACTCTGTTCCAGAAGCTTCTGACACGCAACCGGAGGCTGTTTTGGGGGCCCAGCAACGGTGTCACTGCAGGGCCCTGGGAACCCAGAGCAGCCATCTTCATTTTGATGGGACGCTTAATATTTATTTTTTATTTTAATTTTAAAGGCTAGCCCGTAATTTGTTTACCTTCATTTTTGAGATCCCCTCACCTAACTCGCCAGGCAGAGCGCTCGAACCTTCCCCCTGCTCTCTGAACCCAAACTCTGCCGAACGCAGCTGCGGTGGCTCCCGCCTGCCTGTTTCCACAGCCCCTCGGCAGCGGTGTGAAGACACACGGAGCGAGAGCAGAGAGGGGAACCAAACGAGCTCCAAACATACGAAGACATGCCTCATAGCATCAGAAAAAGGAAAAAAAAAAACAACGGAAATTCATCAAAAATAACTCTTTTGCTTTGGTAAACCCAAAGAGTTTAAATATTATTATTATTATTATTATTATTATTATTATTATTATTACTATTTTAAGGATATGAACCTAATTCTACATTTTTCTGTCCAGGTTTCTCCGGGTTGAGTTTCACCCAACGAGGGGAATCTCAAGCAGAAGCTCCCGGGAGCTCCCAGACTCACTGGATCTAGTTGGTGTGCTCAGTGTCCACAAAACCACAATGCCTATCGCTGACCTCAACTCTTCCCAGTGCCCCCCAGCGCAGCGAGGGGACTGGAATCTGCCCTGCTGCCTGCACCCAACCCCAGAAATACCTGGGGGGGTAAAGCAGGCGCTCTGCCCTGCGCCGAAACGGCTCTGCATAAACCAGTAGTGCCCCCACCTGTAAAATGAACGAATTACATTTCCTTTATAGGATGCTCTGAAAACTGCAGCCAGAAAGGGAACCGCAAGAGTAAGGTGCTACAATAAGCAATTGAGCTATTTTTGCCCCTTTTTAAAAAAAAAAAAAACAAACAAAAAAACAACAACCAAAAAAACACATTGTGGTAAATATGTGGAATAGGTCACAGAGCGCTTCCATTTTCAAGGCTAAAACGTCACGGCGTTGTTCCACCCTACCTCATTTCTGCCGTACATGTAACCTTTTGTGTCCTATTTCTCCCACAGAAGTCGCTAAATATCCCACAAGAAGCGCAGTTCCCGGGATATCCGTCAGGCAGCTGAAACCACGAGGTGCTTGAAGCCTCATGAGAAAGCTTGCTCACATATGTCGTGGAGCCGCACTTCAGGCAGCATTTCCTCTGCAAATCCTAGCGATTAATTAGCTAGCCATAAAAGAACAAATACCAATTAGAATTACGGGAGGGAAGGGAGTTGTGCTTTTACTTCAATTAGGAGAGTTGAAGGAACGCAAAAAACCTCATTAGCGTGTGCCTGATGAACTTGCTAAGCAAGCAGAGCCGGGATGTAAGATCACCGTCACTTCTGACTGCCAGAACACCCCGCAGGTACTTTTACTGTTTTTCTCTACCATGAGAAGCAGCCTAACGGACAGACCCGCAGGCTCCTGCTAGCCCATAAGGAAGGCCGGAGACAGCACCCATCGACCCAAACACAGCAGTAAGTCCAGGATGACCATTCTGGGCTCGTTTGCAGTTGCATTATGCGGTTTAAATGGAAGCAGATTGAACTTAAATCGCGCAACTCAAAACTTCCCCCCGTGTACAGCGTACAGGCACAAACTCTTCTTTGTGTGAAACTCAAGCTATTGAAAAGCCAAGGATATTGGACCATCCTCCCCTTAAATTGAGGGATACTGGTGTAGCTGCACTGACAAGCGGCCATTTAAACGTCAGCGCCCTGTCCCCCAGCACACCTCCGCGGCGGTGGGGGAGCGACAGACACAGCAGGAGACTCCCGAGAGGGCTTTACCCCGGTCCGGCACGGCTGCGGCCGGCGCAGCGCCCAGCCAGCGCATCCCAGCTGGTCGAGCCCGGAGGCACGTGGCCACGCTCCTAACGCTTTCCCACGGTAGACCCAACATATGAAGCACCCCACCAAAACTCGGCAGGGAAACTCCACTGCACCAATGTTAACGAGTTTCCAAGAGCTTCCCCCAAAAATCCCGCTGCATCTTCCTCTCTTCAAATCGCACAAGGGAAGGAATTTCGCAAAAGCAGGAATGTACAACGATTTATGAAATCAAAATACGCTTCACGAGATGTTTTTCCTCTTGTCTCCTTCAGCTCGTCACTTACCTTTCGCAGATTTCTGGGCAGTGTTTTCATATGCTTTGCTTATTTAAAAAAACAAATTAACATCAACAAGTTTCTCAGTTTCAAGAAATCTCTCCTAGAGCAAATAATCTTTTTCAAATGTTCCACGTGAAGTTTTCCTGTAAGAGACTTGTTTTCCTATTCAGATGCATTTTTAAGATTTTAAGACTGTGTTCTCACAGGTACTCACAGAAATTTTTCCAGTACGATTGGCTTCCTCTCTTTCTGCCAGGGCCCGCAAGAAGTTATCTTTCAGTTCTTTTCCTACACTTGCTAGCGACCTAGGAAAAAAAAAAAAAAAGGAGGTATAATTATTACTATTATTGCCACAGTCTTTGGGTTCGCTCTTTGGTCAAGTAAGGAGACAGTCTTCACCCCATCGTAGCTAATTTGTCTATTGCACGTTCTGCTTTTACAAACCCTTAAACCACTTTTCAAAATTCATAGCTACTGCAGATGTACAATATAATAGTAGTTTATCAAAAGGTGACTTCTACTAATTAATTTTCAATTATACATCCAGAGTAATCTAAGCGCTTATTTTATATCTCCAAATTTATGGCCAAAGTCATGTTTACATAAGAACACCAAATTTTCACAGCATGCCAATATAAACTTCAACAGATTTATCACCTATTCTTCAGCCAGCAACTAATCAGATGAACTACTACATACTTAGACTGCTTGGTGCGGTAGGGTCAATATAGTTCCTGTATGCTTAAGTACAATGCATGAAAGCAAAAACACACCCCAATTTTGCTCCAGGGGAAAAAAAAAAAAAAAAAAAAAAATCACAAGCAATGGGGTGAAAAAAAAAAAAAATCACAAGAAAGGATAACATACACTAAAGTTTACTCGTTAGCCTTTGAACATAGCACACTAGAACTCAGCCATTAAAAACATACCACACATCAGATGAACAAAAGCACTGAATATTGGGCAAACCCTTCCACAAAGAAGCGAGTCTTTAGAACGGTTTCCACAAGTCTCAGCCTAACCCAAAGCCCTGCTGCCCCTGCGGCGTCACCGCACTCACCCCGCTGTCCTTCGCGCGCACAGAAGGAAGCGGAGACTTCCTAAACCCTGCACGGACACGGCTCCACCGGGAGCTCTTCAGGACTGGAACGCGCGCTCTCGCGCAACCCCAGGCAAACCAGCGCCTGCGACTTCAGCACACATCTACCCCAGCGGTACTATGGCCCCCCACTATCTCGATACGAATCCTTCAATAAAAAGCAGTAACACTTATCAATATAAGTAGATAAAACAAGAGTGCCACAAAAACTGGCAACTTCCCTTTAGTAAGTTTCTAAACATAGACATACATGGTAATGTCCTTAAACGGAGTGAAAAACCTGCATCTACAGCTCTGAGGTGGAGCTATCGGGAACATCTCTGGCCACTTTACCAGCTGTTATCCAGAAATACATTTGTTCGAAGCAGTTTCAGAAGTGCATCTGCTGCACTGTGAAAATAAAAAATGAAGGAGTAACATATGGATTAAAACACCTCGATTAATTAGATGTAAAGGTCAGATATGAAATCGAGTATCAGATTTTCCGTTTCCCGTCCAGTTAAGAACTCTAGATTCCCAGAGTCTTCCTTTCTCTGACAGAGGTCAATACTACACCCACAGTAAATCCGTGTTTAACAGCCATTCTGGCAGACGTCACTTGACATTTGTGGCTCCTATTCTGAACCAGAAGGGTGCAGGTGCCTGAAAGATTGTTTTTATCCAATAATATCTTATGTTCCAATAAGAAACTCCACCTTTCCTTAATAAACTTTTTACCCATCCTTCAATCGCCGGCAAAATAATCACTGACCCACTTGTAGAACACTAAGACATATAAAACTTCATTTTTAGTAAATATCGCTACTTCGGCATTAGAAGCCACCGAGCCACGCCTGAAACCAAGCTGCGCCATTTCTGGAAAACACGAGGTCTCACTGGATGGCCCCGTCTAGGTCAAAAATCACAGAAGGTTAGAACACAGACCTAGAACATGGCAGGTGCATCGCATGCCTAAGGCAGCAGCTCTTCACAGCCCCCGAGAGAGCTCCAAAAAGGTGTTATTGTGCCTTATGTGCTGCGTTGACTGCTTGGGCTCTATTTCAACAAGCCTAACTTCTGGAAGACGCCCGGTGAGAACAGCATCACCTGATAGGTCCATATTTTCTGTGGGCTATCCTCAGCGACAAAGCCTCCCCTGCGCTATAGAAGATGCTTCAACACCCACAGAATGGGGAAAAAAAAAATGGATTTGACTAAAATAAATTCATTTTCCTATGGCCCACGAGAAAAACCATCAACAACAACATTATGCCTGAATAAAACATTAGTGCAACACATCATTATTGAAGCGACACGGAAGCAAAATCCCTTGGAGCAGAGCTGACCATTAAGGGTTGCTTCTTTGTAATGGAGAGAGGGGTGGGACAGAAAACACACCCCACCACCCCCCAGAAAAAAAAAAAAACTAGCAAAATTATTCTCGAGTTGTTTCTGAGAAACGAGTAAAATATTTGTTCATTTAGCAAAACAGTTTTAGAAATAGATCATCATTTTACCCTCACAACAATGTCCCTAATTGCCTAAAAGTACAAATAAAAAGTTCATTGGACACACGAGTGCAGAAACAAAACAAGAGTGTCTCCTCTGTATCGGACTCTTAACATCCCCCAAATCCCGGTTTTAATATATACTATTACTGGAAGAAGAATAACAGAAGGTATCGCTGTTAAATCTGAACCGCAAAGGAAGCACAAGCAGGTCAGGCTATCCTAAGGTCAACCTTCATAAACGCAGAAGATGAGTGTTAGAACGAGGAGCCTGAATTCTAAATCTCCGGATCCGAATTCTAAAACCCCGGATCTGGAAGCATTCCCCAGCACCGCAGCAAGTATTTCCCGAGGCAGGGAGAAAGAGCTATTTGGTAGACCTTCCACTTGGAAATCAAGGCGCAAAGCCTTTAACGTGTATGTTAGTTATTGAAAGCATGAAAGCGTATGCTATTTATTTGAGTCTTGGTCTTGTTCAGTTCTTCGCCCTTTGGGACGGGCATTCTCCCCCTCGCTCTCTGGGCTCGGAGATCCCTCTTCCCCCCTCGGTGCTTGCCCGCGCAGGAGGAGTGCACCCTTTACCCTAAGGGACATTTTCAACTCAGGCAGTTAAACAGTACAAAGTGTCACATGATGTTCTTAAGACTGGCTTAAACCAGGCTCATTTCAGCATCAAACGTAATCAGTTCAGAACTGACCTGACTTAAACGGCTGCAAGCTTCTGCAGACACACATTTGCATCGAACTGCTTTAAAAAAGGAAAATCAGTTTGACTGTATTAAACCATACGTAAAGAAAGAATTGCAAGCTTCTGGAGACATAAGTGTACACCGAATTGGTTTTAAGAAGTTCCAATGATACACAATCCTCACCTGAATACGGCCACACGTTCACCAGGAAAGTGCAGCACTTCTGGGAACACTCTGAGCGTTGGCCCCTCGCCAGTCTTTGGGGACAAGAGGAGACTTTCCTCCCCGTGCCACAGCAGCACGTCCCTCCTCCGCACCCCAGCTCACCACCGCAGCAGAAGGCCCAGGAGAAGATCACGGCATCCCACTCTGCAGAAGTTCCCCCACGCACAAAGAGGCTGAAATTTTGGGGTGCGACTGGTCAGGAATGCCCGAAGGCCACGCAGCTCTGTCCCAGAGGACATCTCCGGGCAGACAGGAGCAGCGAGGACTTCTGCAGCACCCACCGCATGCTACTCCTATCTCACGGGGATTGCTTAACCTGCCGTCACCTACAGATGGCTGTTTACATGAATTTTAAAAAGAAATTAATTCCTAAAATCTGTATTGGGTCCTTCACAAAGCAAGAGGATTACCAATGATATACAATACATCTCCAGCGTCACGCACATGACCCCAACAGCCCTGCGCTGCCCAAAACTACTCCTACCACCCAGCCTGTTCCTCAGCACTCCCCCCGAGGGATGCTTTAGGGGGAAAGCCAATTTACGAGGCAGCATTCTATCTTCACAAGGCCCTCTCGTGCTACCTGCAGTCACCTCTGCTCGGCACTGTACACTTCTGACTGGGGTTTCTCATTATTACCCGCACCACATGGGGAGAGAGCAGGACGTCACCACGCTCGGTGCTGTACAACCCTCCCGCCTCGGTGAGCTTTGAAACCAAACCCTCAGACACGGAAAAGCCAGGGGGAAGCAGCAAAATACAGGAGAAAGTTACTCTTCTCATTTTTCAAACAGGAATCTGAGACCTGCAAAGATTAAGCGACGTACGCAAAGACCGCGCAGAATGTGTCTGCAAAGACAACATGGAATGATTCTTCAAACCTGACATTATTGTCACCAACCTGGTAGCAAATGCTTCATAACTATTTGTGTTGAATATTAGCTTCTACATTGGCTTCTCCCCTTTGAGATACGCTTTTCCTGCACATACGTCGGCGGAAGCGTTAATGAGTAACACCCTCCCTACAGCACCCTTCGGTGGAACCAACAGTGAACAGAACCATCACTAATGCAGAAACAGAAGGGACAGTTTTCTCAAGGAACTTGTTTGGGCACAGAAACTCCTAGTGATGTTAACACCATGAACCGCCGGGTGCCGCTTTTCATTCCATGAACACAATTCTTACTTTAGGTTTCTCCAAGTTTCACTCATGAAACTGTATTGCCGAGTGTATCTTGTTCCTTCCAGGGTGCCCTCCTTCCAGGAGCTCTCGGTACCCCCCCAGCCCCTGCTCACGTTCCCAGTTCAGACACCTTTTCCTGGCAGCATGCTTTTTGGGGCTTCGCTGATAGGCGTTACTGAGGCAGAAAGAAGGAAAGCTCTGCTCCAACTTGGGGTAGCGCTCCTCGATGCTTATTTCGACTGCTTAGTCAGTTACCAGGCTATTGTTTAACTTCCTTCCAACCTAAAATAGCGGCATCGAAAGGCACTACGCAACAGCATTTGTATGAAGACTCTCTGTCCGTTTGCAATTTTATTACACGAGAGCAGAGACCCTAAACAGGCTAAGAGTAAAATACAAGTGAACTTAAACGCTGTTGTATCTCTGTTCGTGACTTGGTGTACAGTATAAGTGTCACATCTCCCAAAGGGTGTGAAAACGTCCGGATCACCGCAAGCCGCAGCGCTGCCTGTGGGGGCAGGGTGGGCGCCGAGCGCCAGAGAGGGGAGCACCTCCCTGTGCCCAATTTGCGTTACTCGCACCACTTCATTTTAAACATTTCTTGACTGCCTGTGTGTCTGTGTTAAAAAAGAACCATTCCTGACATCGAGGGATTAGATTAGGAACTATACAGAAAGAGAAGAGGAAACTTTTAACTATTTGGACATTTCGGGCTATACCAACACTTGTAAAATCTGATATAAAATTTTTTATTATTGGTTACATAACTGAACCTACAAGAAATGCCTTTCTAAGGACCTTCATGCGATCCGTTTCATTGTTTAATAAAATGAACAAGGAACTGTAACAACTATACTTACTACCTGATATTTGAAACTCTACGGAACAAATAATTTAAAAAAAAAAAAAACAAAACACACACATTTGAGTTGCTCATGTGCTTCTCTGGAACACTTTCCAGAGCTCTGGTGGATTTGGCTGGCGCTGAGCAGCCCACACCTGACTCAACACTACAGCCAACATTTCAAACGGTCCAAGCCACCAGTGACACGGTCCTCAGCATCGCGTGCTCTGGCAGTGACTCGGCCCTTGGGTGGCTGCGTTTCACCCCGTTGCTACTGCGCGCTGCATTAGTGGTAATTTCTTTGGGTGTTAAATATCTCCAGTTAAATACCTCTGCGTGTTCTGTGTGTTGCAGTCTCGTGGTGTTAGTTACGCTCCCACCCTCACGCTTGGGCTGTGATCCTCTCTCTATGTTAGGACGAGAGAGGCTTTGCTATCATCCGGAAAATGAATTTTGTTTTACTGAGGTGGATTCCGAGTAATGTCCTGTAATTTCCCGCAGATCATGGGGCCTGCAGAGCAGTGGCGTGTGCCATTTTCGGCATAGGTGGTATGCCAAGGTTAGGTGGCAGGGGAGATCTTCTCGTTTGTTGGAGACACCCAACCTTCGCTGGCGTGCCCGGGCCATGTGGCCGCCCCACCGTGGGCTCGCGGGGTACCACAGCTGGGCCACCATCGGGGTCAGCACCACCGTAGCTGCCCGCGGCAGCCCCTGCAGCCACCAGCCATCCTTCCGCGGTGGGGACGGCCTCGGTGTCCCAGGGGAGCGGGCGGCGTGTGCCTTGTTGCAGGTACCGGGGAGGTGTTGCAGGAAGTGCCGGGAGGAAGCTGTGGTTGCAGACCCTCGGCACAGCGGTACCCTTCAGCTCTGTGGTGGCAGGATGGGCCATGGCCTGTATGAGAAAGGCCAGAGAGTGAAATAGCAAAAACGTTTGGGCATGTTGGAAGTGAAGTCACTAGGAGATGTCCTGTAGCACCTGTCTACAAAGGGTTTGGTTTAAGCCAGCGCTGCCCGTTCCTTATGCTGAGAGTTAAAATAGCTCTAAAAGCATTTGTGCCAGAAGCCAAGAGGAAAAGGAGGTAATCAAGATCTATTATTACCAATTTGAATTATTCATTTGTTTTTTTCCTATCATAAACACGATGATGCAGTCTCCCCTCCCAATTCCCACCCTTCAGATATAATTGCAGTTTCGTAGAGTACTTTTTTTGGCAGAAAGATGGAAAAAAATCTGTTCTATTGTACAAAAGAGAACAGCAGACAAGAGAAAGGGATGGCTTCCAGCTCTCCAGACAATAAACTTCATAATACCTTTGCTGGTACATTTAACATCAAATTTATAAATCCCCAGGTGCTGCTGGGGTGGTTTCTGTGCATCCAAGGACTGTAGTTAGCCTTCCGCCGGCGACTTTCCTGACTCGAGAAAGTGTTTGCTTTCCTTGGCAGAGTGGAGGTGAGAGCTCCTTTTTAAAGGTTAGGGTTTGGGTTTTTCAGTACACAGCACTGTTTCACTGCTGTGTTTATTTTTTTTATCCCATATGTTAGTGGTTTATTTTTTTCTTAGTAGTACCAATAAAAATAAAATCAATTCACCAGTAAATCGGTGCATCAGTGTGTATAATTTTAATTAGTGCTGACAGCTTGAATCTTCTCCACTGAGATGGTTATGAAAGGAGGTCGTCTCGATAAAAGCATCGGCGAGCTCCTGAGAAATAAAATTGTTAGGAACAACGGAAGATGGAATCTGCAGGTAAATAAGGTCCAGTGAAATGTTCACAACGCTTGGTTGATGCTCAGCCTGGTCTTGCTTAGGAGGCGCTTGCTGATGTTATTCAAGGCTTACTTAAGTTTGGGCTAAAGCCCGTTTCTTTCTTGCTCTCTGCAGAGACCTCTTCATCTCCCTCTCCATCGCTAGTCTTCAAGAAATCTCTTAATCATCAGATTCACAGCCAAACAACTGCACGCAGGTGAAAGTTGAGGCAACGTGTTAGTAATTTAGAAGTAAGAATTCTTCCAGAAACAAAATGTTTGTTTAATGAAGCTCAAAGGAAAACCAACAGCTCAAGGAATGCCAGCTGGTAAAAAAAGGCAGACATGTGCATCTAAGCTCTGCCCTGGTACCGGCACGCAGAGAAAATGGCGCTACGGTTCTGTAACCGAGTGTAACCGCCTAACCTGAGCGCCCCGAAACGCTGAGAGGCTGTGTGGTGGTGGTTCTGCCTCTGGTCTTTGCTCGCTAGTGAGTTTTCAGGTGGATCCAGACTAAACGGGCTGTTCCCTCTCCTCTCCCCCAAAACCCCAATGCTGCGAGCAGCCTAAGCAGCAGGCGGGGGATGGCTTTGCCGGGCACGTGCCGCTGGGACCCTGTAGAAGTGTCCGCTGGGTGCATCTGCCATTTAGGATGGTTCTTTGGGGGCTGGGAGCTTCTTGGCAGACCTGAGCCGGGCATTTTCCCTGGGTGCCGGGGTGCTGCCGCGCTGCCCATGACTTTCTGTCCGTACTCACCAGCCTTCCCGCAGCACAGCCACATTTGCTTTTAATTTCTCTGATACTGTCTCAATTTCTCTTCGAGCCTTTACATGATAAGGCTCTGGTGTGCCCGATGTTTTGTTTATTGCTGCCCGTTGGAGTCGACTAGTAGCAAGTCTCCACTGAACTGTCTGGACACAGATAATCTGTCAGGTGTCTCTTGCAAAGTTTTAATGTCATCAAATTGGAGGGTCAGCTTGATAGTCCTTTGGAACTCCAGCTCTGCTTTTTTGTTTTTACGTAAGATGGTAAGTTTGGTAAGGTTAATCTGTGGATGTACAGCTGATAATCACTGCTTCAGAAACTAAACTGTCAAATCTGTGTAATGGTGTATACGTACTGCTCACCGGTTCCTCCAATCTGGGAAGTTATTACTGCAGACTTTCGGCTCTCTGCAGAATAGCTGGTAAGCACAGGGCAAAACCAGAGATTATCATAAACCTGTTGAAAAGTCGGGTTCTGATGAAGTGGGAGCTGCTTTTTTAATAACGGTAAATCAGAGCAGGTAAGACCTAGCCTTGTGACAGCTTCTACAGGGAAGCAGATCTTCCGAAATGCGAGAAGAAGGTTCCTCTTGACGCTGTGACCCGCACTAGGAAGCGTGTAAAGCCTCCATGCTGCAAACGGTACAGGGCATAAGCCAAGTGTGGTGCCGGATTGGGCTTGGTTGTTGTGTTTGGCTGTAGGGCTGCTGGCTGCCGACCTTGCTTATTCTCTCCCCAAACACACGGCACCGGGCTGCATAGCAGCAGCTGTCAGAAATGTTACGTTTTCGGTAATAGTTGATGTTTTTGTTCTCAGCTGTAAAACCGTGCCTGACCCCTGTGTTGTCCCGAGTTCTTTGGGACGGTCGGTTGAGGCTGAGCAGTGCTACCGCAGAGTAGGGCTTTAGGGGACATTGCGTGCAGGGGCAAACACAGGTGCGTAACTTCTGGCTTCCTGCTCATTTTTGCGTAATAGCAGCCAAGTAATTGAAGTGGAGAAGGGTCAGGCAGCCAAGCATAAAAAAGATAGGAGCGCCTCATTTGAGCGTGCTGCCTTAAATGTTTTTGCTTTAGAAGTAATTTTTTTCCCTCCTCAGAAGAATTGGACGCGGAAAGGGGAGCGTTTGTGAGGTGGAGCGAGCAGGTGTGTGCTGGCTCTCCCCGTTCCGCTGGAACCTGCGTTTGCCAAGTATTTGTGTGCATCAGCCGCCGCTCCAGCCCTACTGCCAGCAGTTTTTGCCAGTTGCGTTGAGGAAACTGGGAGCAGCCGCTGGCTGTCGCTCCTGTTTCTCACCCCCTTCTCCTCCATCCCGTCTTCTCCGCCCCGGTGCAACACCTCTCTGTCTAAAGCAGCTGGTTTTTGGTGAGAAAGCAAAGGAAGAAGGGGAGCAACGAGGAGTCTTCAACGTGCGTTACATCAAAGCACTGGCTGGGTCCTGTGGGAACTGATTCAACCTGCGGAGCTATTAATGTGTCTTTAAAAGCAGCAAATACAGAGGACCTTATTTAGTTTACAGGGAAAGCTAAGAGTGGTGCTTCTACTGGAGCAGACGTAGAGAACGGGTCCGGTGGAAGAGCGTGAATCAGATGAGTGGTGCCCTGACATTTGGCTCCTTGTGGGGTGGTGGGAGGCAGCAGGGAAAGTTGGCCGGGCTATGGGGCCAGGTGTGGGGTGGAAGCCGTTTCTTAAAAGATTATTTCTCTGTTGTTGCTTCACCCAAAAGCCGATTTTCCGTTTGGTTGTTACAGCAAATTGTGTGTTGTACTGGAAATAGAGATTATCTGACCTGTACTGTTGCACCTGTGAGTAAAATGTTAATGTATTCTCATGAAATGCACTTCAAAAATTGTCTCTTCTTGGCAAGTGACTAGCATATCTTGGCTGCCGTGACCCCGATCCATCTGTGCACTTCAGCGATGTTGTTGGGATGCGTGGAAGTGTCCCAGGAGCTCCCCAGCACTGCTGAAGGCAGTGCCGTCAAACAGGAAAAGGGGTGTGCGGGGACATGGGCAGTAGCTCTTTATACCTCACCTTACCTGGTTAGAAATGAAGGACTGGGCTGTGAGGCAAAGAGTGAAAAAGGGTTAAGAGGTGGATGGTGTTTCTCAGCATCGGCAGTAAGAGTTTTGTTGGAGAACCACAACTTTGGGGCACAGTTTTCACAGTTAAATCATTTGGCTTTGTAGATAAATCACTGAGCTTCGTAGGGGAAAGGTTGGAAGTGCATCAGGATATCTTGTTAAATCTACTTTGTTGGCCTATCCGGTGTGGCCTCTTGATAAGTGTCTTTATTCTCATATGTAAGTTTCTCCATTGTTAATAACATCCCGATTCCAAGTTCTGCCAAGTTTCCAGAAACGTAGTCGCATACGGTAAGATGCTTGACAATTACAGGTGCTTTATTTTCTTTGTACTGAATTGCAGTTCTTTTGTGGGCAGAAAGGGTCAGTGTTGCCATACGTGTCTTACCTGGCTGATCAGGCGTTTCTGCTGTGCCTTTCTACGTGTGGTACTGTGGTTGCGTAGTTCCGCATCTCCACTGTTTTTCTATAACCGCTTGTGATAAAATAATTCTTGGTGAGATCAGACGTCCCACAACCACCTCTGGACACACAGAATTCTGTGTGTGACTTGAAAACTACAAGCAGAAGTGGGGCAGGTGGTTCCCTTAGCCCCATGTCTTCAGACGGCGCTCCCGGGGGTGACCGATGGCTTGTGGAGGTCACTGCCACTGAGGCCATTCATCGCTAGCTGGATGCTCCCAGCTGCGCTGAGGCTTCGGCGTGTGTTCTGGCTTCAGTGGCGCGGGCAGCGCTGGAAGGAGCATCTCAGTAGAAGGGTGTACAAACGGCACGTCAGTGCGCCCCAGCCGTCCCCAGCTCCAGAGAAACCCTCGGGCATCTTCTCCATGGCTGGAGCCACTGCCCAGCAGATCTGTGCGCCCACCGGGCTCACTTGGTGCTTGGATTGTCCCTCACGTGGAAAAGGGAGCGAGAATTTATACAGGTACACAAGTACTCGTCTGGGGGGCAGCACCCGTTGGCTTTGGGCCTGGGTGCTGTCGGCAGCTCCTACAGCCCTGCAGTGCTACTGACGCTTGGGTGGGTTTGGAAAGAGATTGTTTTTCTTATCTACAAGTGTCATCTCCCTGTTTGACAGGGTCGTTCCATCAGATGCCACCTGTAATTTCCATTTTGTTTATTACAATATGTTACTCTTGTTTGTGTCACTTGTAGATTCCATATTTTAAGGTAAGTTTCTCAGCAGTAAGTGAAAGCAACAAGGAGAAGAGAGCAAGATTACTTTGGTTGGGTCTCTGACATCATTCCCTGAGGTCTTGTCATTTTCACAGACAAGTTAGAGGGGTTTTTTCCTCCCATTTTCCCATCTGGGGGTTGTCTCTCACGCTGCCTTGCCAGCCCGGCCCTTTGGTGTGGGGTTCGGAGGAGCTGTTGGTCATGGGGACACCTGGGATGTGGGGCAAAAAAACCATAAATCCAGTTTCATTGCTCAGCAGTCGTGACTAAGGGGCGATACTGATGAGTCTTCCGGATGCCGGTTTCTCTTCTTGCTGCGGAAAAAAGGGGTTCTGTTTCTCCCCCAGCTGCTTGGTGCCTTTCTGCATACAAACCATCACCAACAGGGGCTGAATCGCTCACCTCAATAGATGGTCCTGTTTCTCCCAATGGCACTTTGGTGTGGCCTTGCGGCCCCCAAAATCTGAATTGAGGTCTCAAGGGCTGTTCTTAGACGACTGCCTTGTCCCAGCACTAGCGTGGCTGTGGGCGAGCAGAGAGGTAGCCCACAGCCCACTGAGATACATCTCCTCATGGCCGGTGGTGGCCCCTCTGCTCGGTGTCTCGCGCTGGCAGCTCAGCTCTCCTCTCGCGTTCAAGGCTGCACATCCAATTCTTCCACGCAGAAGCCACAACATCAAGGACATACCGTTATCTCTTCTCGTAGACGTTGGGGTACGTCAGTGGCACCGAGAAAAACCACCGAGTTTCCCTCTTCCTCGTTGTAAACAGGCGGCAGTGTGCGTATTCCAGGGCCTTAACCAGAGCTGATAAAGGAACTTTTATTTTTTTTTTAAGTTTGTGAATGTTGGATCAGTGACAGGACCGTGTCTGAGCCAAGAGAGCTGTTCCCTGCAGAGCGGTGTGTTGTTTGCCAGCATTCATCCAGGCGTTCATCCGAAAGACGCCCCATGGGCTGACTGTGAGCTGGGGAAAGGCACATGTGGGTTTCAGGGTGGGTGCGTAGAACTAAAGTTCTAAAAGGACTCACTGGGTTATCAAAGAGACAGATTTTCCAGGTCATTGAAAGAGATTAAAAAACAAAAACAAACAAACAAAACAAAGCAAAGCAACCCAGAGGAACCGCTCAGGAGAGGAGAAGATGTGAAATCACTCGGACTTTGACTCCTGTGGTTACCTGCACTGCGACTGTCACACATTTGAGGCCAGACAGGACCAGCGCTATCTGCACTGTTCCTCACGCTCCTCATCCTTCTGCATACCGCAGGATTACCCACCGGTTCCTGCGTTTATCGAAGTGCCTCACTCCACCTGAACTGCATACCAGGGAGAGAAACCCTTTTCCTTTGAAAGAGTTCTCCATTTCTTGGATGGACTGCAAGGAATGAACGAGGGCTATGATGAACCCAGCGGACTGGGACTGCTCTCTCTACCATTACAACATGAAGTTTTCCAGTGACACTATTGTGAAAAAAACCCAACCACTTTTAAGGTAGTGCTATGCTTACATTTTTATCAGCACTGTTTCACCACTGAGAAAAGCAAGCACCTTCTGCGAGTGCCTACCAGAATTAAAGATGTTTGGTTACCCCCTCTCGCTATAACTGACCCCTCTGAGCATCCCCAAGAGCCCACCTCCATCCTGACCTTACAAAGCCACCGCGCTGTTCGTCCGTGGCTGATGCACGATTCCAAACCGAGATGTCTGAAGCAGTAACAAACCCTGAGAGAACTTCGTTTCAGCTGTCTGCAAACGCTGATGGGACTCTGTTACAACCCGTGAAAACGCAGGACTAAGACAGGACAACTGAGATGTTTATTGAGGAGCCCGTAAGCAGGCGTAGGACAGTCTCCCGTGCGTCAGGCGTTCCTGGTCCTCAGGCACCTCGCCTGCTGCGGGGCACCGCACTGCCGCAGAGGGACAGCAAAGCCCTCTGGAGAAGGCACACTGTCCACACCAGCAGCACTGGCGAACCCTCTGGTGGCAGCGGACACTGCCCTGGGGAACCTCACCTGCTCCGACCTCGCACGGGAATTCACGGTTTGAAACCACGTTCTGCAGAGCTTGACGCACGTACGTGCGTGCGCTCCTCCCCTCCCTCAGCCGCTTCCCAACGGCAACAGGCCAAAGCAGAACCAAGAATCAAATACATTTCCCCTACGTTACGGACTTACATCACGTTTCGCTCAGGATTTTCAAAGATTCTGTGTTTATATGAATTGGCCTGTGTTTTTCTTTTCTTCGGAGTAGAATCATCCTGACGGATGGGGGGGTCCACTGTGGAGTGGAGTCAGCAGCTGGGTTAGAATTAACCCTCGAGTAAAGAAAGGTAGTGTTTTGCCTTGAAATGCTGATACTCACGTTAATTAAACAAAAAGAAGCTCTATGAAATTATTCATACTTATGATCTCACTGTACGTATCTCCCCCTAGCAAGTGGAATTTACAGAAGTAAAAATAAACAATAACTGAAATAATACTTTTCGATGGACCTGCAGAAAGCGAGGGAAGTGTACACGAGCAAGCCCCAAGTGTTCTGGGGAGAGAAGGCACTATAGCATACTTTTATTGGATGGCACTGACACAGTCAATTATTTGTAAAATCTTAGCAAGTACGCCATTAAAAAAAAAAAGTAAGAAGAGGTCTAAAAGCGAGATATTCCATGCATATATTTTTGTAAAATGGTAACTGGTACAACTGTGCTTCACCTGGGCTAAACTTCCATTTCTTTAAACGCGGTGGGATTTGCTATGAGGATCTAATCTAATTGATAGATAATACTTTTGCTATTTTACTACCTTGCTTCATAACCATCAGCATGTGCCACTTCTTTCCAGTGCTATGCTCTACTATTGGTTATTTTTATTATGAAAGATCTAGGTAACCTTTACACACAGCTCTAAACTGGATTTATTTTGCGATCCTTTCAGATAATTATTGCCTCCCAGACAAATGACCACAGCAACTGTCACAGTCAATTAATAAGCTAATTTTGCACATTCTTTCCAAACCTCCAAGCCATTCCTTAAGCAAAGGCTAAAACTAAACGCTCTCAGAGGCTAGAGGAAGAAGGAGGCACTTGGAACAGCCATCATTTCTGACCGGACCATAGGAAATAACGCAAAGGAGAGAGCCGCAGCCGGAGCGCAAGCCAGCAGCGGGCTGCGCGCCCAAAGCAAAACGCATCGTTTGCTTTGGATAACCCAGCCTGCATTTCAGCCCCCGGCAACCCGAGTATGACTCCAAGACCCAACGGCAGGAAGCCCCTCCGGGCCAGCACAGAGATGTTTCTGGTAACAACAGTCAAGAAAAGGGAGAGCACTGTGCACAAGAAGATGTTTCCATCAAACAACTCATAATAGTACATGAAAGGACTTTCACAACCTAAATAACACCAACAAATCTAGTTACGCTTTGGGCACATGCTTGGATTTAAAGCCACCGCAGACGACACAGTGGGGTATATTTCTCCAAGTGACTACAGATTGTTTACTCCAGTTGTTCCTTTTCAAGTGACCCTGACTTTCAACAAGTGCTGCGCATCCGCCGTGTAGATATCAAAACCAAGGCGCAAGCTATAAAAAGGTTGGGGTCATTTACAGAAGAACTTAGGTTGCCAAGCCTGTTCACAAAACTGCATTCAACACATCCATCTCCGCAGCTTCTCCAGGCCAAGTTCCACCCAACTTAGCTAGCACGGCCAAAAAGATAACATACAGCTGTGAACTTTTTCCAGCCACCGCCAGGCACATCAATCCTCATTATTTCACAAAACGGGTATTTGGGACAGGGTTTGTGGAGATTACTAGGTTATCTCTGGACTTGAGCACTGAAACCCTGTGCTTCTGCCAGCTAATTTCTCTAATGCATTGACACTGCAAGAAATCTGTCTTACAGACTGAAAATGGTCAGAAGACATCAAATCTCCATTGTACCACATTGAAATAATTCGCTTTTTGGAAACTGGTTCTCCACCAAAGTGACAGAAAAAAAACACAAACCTGATCTCTTGTTACTGGGATCAGTAACTGACATATTTGCTAATGGTTTAGCAGTAAAATACAGCTCTAGGGACTGTCTCTCCCACCTGCCATGGAGAAGTGGTCAGCAATTCTGCTGCCCGACATCAGTAGCTGTGTCCATGTAGGCAAAATGAGACACTGCCAACAACACACAAAAGGGCTGGAGCCACTCCTATCTTCTCCCCCTTCCTCCCAACATGTTTTGGTTTTGTTTTGGTTTTTTTTCCTCTTGGAAAAAAAAGCTTTCAGATTAAAAAAAAATTCACATTTTCATTCCAAGGCCCACAGGCAGATGGATAGTGCAATGGCCCCATCACAGAGAGGCTTAACTACAAAAGCTGTGACACACAAAGACGCAGAGTTGAAATATGCTGAAGCACCATAAGAGGCTATCAAGAAAGCTGCTCGCAGCAACAAGTCAAAAACACAACACGGAGAGCTGGAGACCAGCGTGCTGAGGCACCAGTGTCAAACATCCCCCGAGACCTTGTCTGGAGTGCTCACCCGGGAGGGAGGGAAAAAAAGGAAAAAAAAAAGACGAAAAGGCGGTATCTGTACTACTAAACAAAATAGTACTAGTAGTCAACCGGTACAGTGACACATACCACCACTGAATCCGCGCAGCCTTATGGAGTGGGTCCCTGTGCCCAAGCTGCCTACTGGGACTTCTTCCAGGATGAGCCTAACTGCAGAACTGCGACCGATAGGTCTTGGGACCAAGACCAAAGTACCAGCACCAAGGACCCACCTAACATTTCCACTACAAGATGACCACGTTTCTGTGCCAGCACGCAGCCTTTGGCACTGCTTCATCGCTTAGCGCAGAGATAACCCAACGGAGACGGGCCCGAATGGAATATCCCGAGGCACGAAGATGCTAACACAAATTCAGGCTGCCAAAACGCCACAGAGGTAGACCAAAGCACAAGGATCCATTCCCACAGGCAAGAGGTCTCGAGTCCCCAAAACACAAGGCAACTCCTCTAACGAGCTGGCAGCATCTCAAAACGTCAAGGCTGCTGGGAGAGCCCCAAAGCTGCCTGAAAGCCTTGGCTTCCTACCCGGATACTTTTAGGGACAATAGTTTATTTGATGAATTCTGGCCTACCCGAACGTCTTCCAAGGCCAGTGGACACGCCGACACAGACAAGTTGTGGCAGTAGCAAGTAAAAGCATCTGGAGCTTGTCTAGAAACGCTCAGGACCACTGCGAAGGGTGGGATACGTGCCTGAGACTTCAGAGAGAAAACATGAACTTAATTCCATAATATGGTTACACACAGGGCTACGAGCAACAAGAGATTTTTCAAGCAGTGCATCAGTTCACAGCTAAAGAAAGCAAGCAAGAGAGATGGAAAAAAAAAGCAGTTGAGACCTTTTCTGCTGGGAGAGCGGACTGAGAAAAAATTGAAAATTGCGAGCTACGACTTGATATAATTACCACCGCTACTCGAGGCTCACAGCTGCTGCCCAAAATGTTCCAGAAATTTCTGGAAGCTTTGAGACAGCTGCCAAAGCAAATGCCATATACTGCAAGGATCGGGAGCGGATTTCTAGGCAGGATACCTATCATTGCAAGGAATTCACAGCAGCTTGAGGGTTTTTTGTTAAGTTTTTGGTTTAGATCTGAATTTCACAATATGAAAGAAAAAACTTTTGGCACCAATTGAGTGAAGAAAGTATTTCCGTGCATGTAAAGAGAGTAAGTTTTTGCCCAACTACAGTTACTTAACCATTGCAGAAGAAGCTTTCCTCCGATTGCCAGAGAACACTTGGCCTACAGTAAAATAAGACTTGGTGCTTTCTCTTCTGCTAAGCTATGGAATCACTTCTTTCAATTAATTCCACTATGCTCCCAAGGGAGAAAAATCTCATTACCTGAAAAGCGTACTGAAGCTAGACCAAGTCAGAAGCATTGCACAACCAATTGACCTCTCAAAGCTAACGAATGAGGGGGCATCCCACTCGCATGAGAGCCTATGGAAGTTATCTTTCTCAAGATACAAACACCATTGAATTCTTTGTTGAATTTAAGTTTTCAGGATGAAGAAAGACTAATTTCTCTTCTCCGCATTCACTGAACTGACAAGGCAGGAAGACAAAGGAAACGTTGCTATGGCCGAATTTGAGGAAATATAGATAAACAGTTTTTAACACGTCCACACATACTGAAGATTTTTAGTAGCTAACAGAGAAAGATGGAGAATGCGAGTATAATCTTTTAAATAAACTAGTAGTGTTCTCTTAAATATGATTGATACCTTTAGCCTGGGATAATCAAGTCCTTAACCTTTGGCTTGAGTTTATTTAACTCCAGATACAGTAATTATATCGTTAACAGAAAACATCCATGTTGCAACTTAAAATGATTAAAATGCTTTTAGTCCTCACCACACACACAGGGAAGAAAGTGAGCTGCACTTATGGGGAAAAATAAACATGAAATGAACCACATTCGCAGCTGTGACACACCCATAGAGAGGTGTCCCGCACCTCCGTAAAGCTGCATTAACGGCAGCAGGGTGACACAGACCACAATGGCGGTGGGTCTGGCCCAACATCTTAAACGTTTAACAATAACAAAAGAAGACATTAAACTGAGATTCTGTTATTAGGAGTTTCCATGCTGCTACATGTGTGCTTGCGAGTGTAAAATAGTAGTGTTATTAGGATTGATGAAAGGTAGCGCAGTACTGGGCTTCCATACGGGTCCCCAAAGAAGCCTCACTGGCAATTGGCTAATCCAAGAAACTGAAGTTTTGCCAAGAAAATCTTGCCCTAATATAATACCTCATACCTCATCCATCTTACTACGGCCATCGTTGTGGACTGCTAAGGAGTAGCCAGAAGTGCTCTGTAATTTAGAAAACCTGCAGCATTTTTGAACAGGAAAATAAAAGCTTTAAGTTAAGGTTTTGTAGCATATGGTTTCTGTTTACAGTTGTTCAGCCCTCCCAGACCCATTAACAAGAATCATAATGAGGGTGAATTGCTTAAGCAGAAAACAAACAAATACGCATTGCCCAGACAGGCGCTCTTCTGCTTTGGTTTACTCTCGGGTCAACCCTTCTTTCAAAACCTAACCCGATATTGGGAATTGCACAATTTTATGATGAAATCAGGGAAACACATGCTCTGGGAGCCATACTAATCCCAACGCGGCCACTGTCTGTGGTTCGGGTAGTTGCCGTCATCTCCTCAGCGTGCTCTGCGCCGCGACGGAACCCGCGCGGGACCGAGGAGGCAGCGGGGCTGGCACGGCCTCGCCGGGGGCGGCTCAGCACAGGAGATGCTCTCCAAGCACCGGGCAGCCCCCGCGCCGCCCCCAGTGCCCAACACCAGCTGGACGCCAATGCGGTACCCGGGTGCGACACGGGGATTGATAAATAAAAGGGTTTAGTTGTCTTGGAAAGCCCCCAAAACAGTAGCTGGAAGTAAGATTTGGGGTTCAGAACCACAGCTGAGAGAACAAGCTGAATAACTGCTTTATGCCTTCCCATGGCCGTCTCTAAGGACGAGCTAAAAAAATCCGTTCTTTACGCCAGCTACGCGTACCAGCCTGATTAACGAGCCCTTCAGAGCAGGTCAAGGATGTCTGCACTGGAACCCGACACTGACTAATAATTAATTCCTACATTACGTGTTTAAAACAGGCAGGAATCCTGCTCCTTATTTCCGTAAACACCTGCAAACTGACAGCACTATACACAGTAACATCGCAAGTGGGAAACTATGTCTGCCCTGCAGCTTCCAGCAATGAGAACGCCATTAGATTATTGTCAAACCAGGACCATAATTTTTCCCTAAGAAAAATAAGGTGAAATATAGACATAAGCTTGTTGGTTTACTGGTGGTTTGAGCTAGAAAGTTTCACGCAAGATCTCAATCTATCTGAGAAACTCTCATTCCCTTTTGAGTCGAAAAACTGTCTGCAGAAATCACCTAAATAAAAGATGTGATTTGAAGGCAAAAAAGAGTTATTTCTTACATCTTGCTGATAAAATTGTGTGCAGTTTGTACTTCCTGAACTACATTTGAAAATTACATCAAAATCAATTCAATTATTTTGTTTACATTAAGTTATTAATTATGAGAAAAAGATTAATGATTTTGAAAAGTTTCCAAGCAATTCAGTTAAGTTTTTCCTTTGAAGAGCTTTTGAAATAAGCCCCCTATTTGCTTTTCCTAAATGCTTAAATGTTTCGGTAATGTGCTCCTTTTTTTCCTGTGTATTTTAACGTAAGTTTGAGTTTAAAGTAAGATATAAATACGAAGACTTACTGAAAATCTGGAAAATACAGACAGAAGAGAGAAAAGATTTATTTGAGGGTGAAATAATTAATTTTTTTTAAACAAGCAATAACCACAACTGAAGTTGCAAAGTCATATCCATTAATGCATTTAGTTACATGAGAGTTAAGGCCACGGAGATTTGCAAATATTTTATGTATAAAACGTGCTATACAGCTAGAAGCGCATGACTACAAAGAGTCTGCATCTCAATCGGAGTCGCTAACATAATCCAAGCCTTGAACCTTGACCCTTGAGTGTGAGTACGGGTTCCGAAAACAGTTCATCAGGTCATAAATAACCAGAGGGACATGTAATTCTATGTGGAATAGTATTAATTACATTCCTTAGAGAAGTACTGTTGCAGATGTTAATATCAGCAAATAGCTACAGAGCACTCTAAAGATCTTGAAGGAAATGAAAAAAAAAAAAATCTCCCAGTTCTAACATGTACAGTTTGTTTACTTTACGAGAGAAGATGGCTTGGAATAGAACTAGAATGAAACCACCACAAACTCCAGGACCTCCCGAGTTTTGTTAACTTGCCTACGAAATGAGGTATAAATTTGGATTTCAATACTGCCCCGATGCCGAAGGTCAGGGAGCGAGAATACCCGAGCTGGCATGTGTGTAGCCCATCTCTGGCTTCACACCCTGCCCCCCCAAGCGCTCACGCTGCAGAAAGGACTGCTCCACAAAAACAGTTTTCAACAGTTCCATGTTTCAGTACAATGTTTTTTGTGCATGTAACTCCTCCTCTGTTTTGTTGTTTGGTTTTTTTTTTTTTTTTCCTTTAAATCGTGTGGGTTATACCTTGCACCATTAAAAAAGCATTACAAGAGTGAGATCTCTTAACTGTACAGCATCGTTAGACCCATAAATCAAGCTTGATAAATGTAATAAAAATAATAGTATTATTTCCCAACGACTCCTAATATTTTTATACATTCAACTATTTTAAGGTGCTGTCGTGACTGTTTAGAGTACTTAGTTATGCCCAACACTTTCTAATCTGTGCCTTCTTTTCAGCCGCATAAACACAAACATCACCATTAGCTGTATACGTTTTCTCCCTCAAGATTAATTTTTTGAGCAGGTCTGATTTGAAGACATTCAGTTGTTTTCAAGACAGCAGTTAGCGAAAAAAAAACGAAAGCTTTTCTCGGTTGGGGTTTTGCTTGTTTAAAGCAATCAAAAGCAGAGGAGGTTCCAGGGAGGGGGAAGTGCGATAAGAATAATTGCTCCGTACAGTCTTCAGGAATCAGATAATCATTACTTTGAGGCGTATTGCACTTAGCAGATTATGAGACGTCCTACGGGGACCTTCTGAAAGAGAAGGTCAGGCCTAAGCCCTTCAATCCCCGCACTTTAAGACAAACTGACCAACGCTCAAATATTAAAAAGCTGCACCAAAACACGGAACAGAGAGAGATCACTGCTGTGCAATGCACGTGCACACTGCCTTTATCTATTTCGAGCGGAAGAAGTGTTAGAACCGTGCCCAGATTACACAGAGCCACTCGGTCAGGGAGAGGGCTCCCGCCCCCCCCAGCCATTGCTACGGTTGGCAGAACCTCTGTCTTCGAAGTCAATAAGCAAAAAAGAGGCACTTGATATTAATATGGCCACTGAATGCCAGACCTGACAATCCCTCATCATTACCGAGAAACTCTTTTCGCCCTATGGACTGTTGAGCGGCAATATTTGGATGGGCACTTCCTCGGTGCGGGAAGACAGTAGCTGCGTGTGGGTGAGGGACATGAGGTCCGAATCACCTCCCGCGGGCTGCGTTCCCCCCGGAGCACACGCACAGACCTCTGGCATTCAGCCGCACCTTACGAAAACCTCAATCCTGACATCAGTGAAGGAGACAGGCGCAGCAGCACACCCTCCCCACCTCTCCTTTCAGCAGCCTTTAACGCAGGGCGTTCCCCAGCATCACGAGAAGATGCTCGCCGCATCCGTTCCCTCCAGGTACCCAATCATCCAGGTCAGTCCCAGATCGCAGTTTTCCACGAAGAGGTGTGAAACGCGCTGCCGGAGCCAAAACCAACACAAGGACCTTTACAACCGGAATGGCACTGGGCACCGACTACAGCACCGATAAAGGGGTCCCGCCATGGCCGCCGCACCACCCAGGAAAACCCGCACCGCGCCAGGAGGTGAGAAGCGGCGCACCTCCCATGGCAGCGCCCTTCGCTGCCTTCCTCCAACAGCGGTCGCCGGCGGCGTTACCCTGTGCCAAGCCACGCGTGATGGCCGTGGGACAACTTCTGGGGACGGTAAAGACCACGTTCTGGCCAAACTATATTTACAGTAAAATTGCAGCTATTTGGTTCTGCATCACATTCTGAAATTTCATGTAATGAGATACATGAAATAGCCTGAAAAGCATGAAGAAACTACTCTGACTTTTATCCTGCGACCATCAGAAACCCAGCCCAGCAAAGTATTTGGACTGGAGTGCATACGAAATTAACTGTTTTCCTAAAGTGAAACCGCACCACTGGAAATGCCATAACGGAACACATAGCAGCACACAGCTTCGGTGGCGAAAAGCAGACTTCAGTTTCCATTTTGCTCATTTGACCAAAAAGCAGTGTTTATGGACCAGATTCACACACCCTGGCTGAGAAACCTTCATTCCGCCGCAAGTTCCCAGTGCTCACTGCTTTTTTACACCAAGTTTTCTACATAAGACTATTTGAAACAGTCACCATGCAAGTGAAAACCTTTTCTGAAAAATAAGATAAAAATACAGCTCTGAGATAGACAGACACTGGATCTAAAAATCTCTCGTGTTTGCAGTACTGAAAAGATCTTCAAATTCTGAACAGGAGTTAAAAAAACAACAGCAGAAAAGCACAAGGCAGAAAAAAAAACAGGGCAGAAATCCTCTTTCCCCCCAATATCCTCATTCGATATGTCAGCAGAACTCAACAGTTCTATCTGAGGGCAAACATCCATGCGTAGTTTTAGCTAGTGTATAGGAATAGCTTTTTCTTCCCGGTTTTGGGAAGACACTATATAAACAGTAGATACGTTATGTCAACCGAATCACCTTACACAGTTGCAGATTTCTTAACATAACTGTGAGAAAGGCACAGGGCAGGATTTCCCCATGCAAACCCCACACTGCTCGTTCCCCAGCACGCCGCACAGATCCATACCCTCCGGTCCCATCCTTCACCACCATTTCTAACGCTTTCCCTCGCACGCGTATCGCACCCCGAGTAGTGAATAGTTGACTGACGCTCCCCTACAATATGTGTGTTTAACGCTGTTGTCATATCTAACCCTTTCGAGTCCTCAGGTACTAAGGTAGTTTAAGCAAAAAACATTCCCAACAATAAAACCATGCTAAGAGTTTTGTTAAGTATTTCCTTGAAAAATTCTGGGAGAACATAGTTTTCAGCTGTTTGCCACACAAAACCAAAATTAAACAAACCAGCTCTGGGCAAATCAACAACAGCTATCACAAAAACGACATTGGCAATCTCATTGAGGCTAAACCTAAATCATTTGTGCCCCCATAGATTAAAGAGAAAAAAAAAAAAGAAAAAATCCCTAGCTCTAATTATAAAACAAGAACAAACAAGACAGCATTGACTGCAAATATTCATTTTAGCAGATCTCTGAAGTTGCCACATTCCAAACCAATTGCAGTGTAAGATTCAAATGTAATCGCATAAACAGAATTTTTATCTGAAACTTACGGAAGTGACCACAGCAGCTTCAGACGCAGCAGAAAGGAAAACACACAACTCCCTGAAGAGAGCAAATGGAGAACTGCTCTGGCCCGGGCTTTACCTCCTCTCCTGACAGCAGGTGAAAGTCATCTCTCAATCACACGGCCTCTGATGGGCAAACCTCTACACCTGTACCGCACCGCTGAACCCCATTATTACTTCTGGAGGTTTTTGAACGAGACCCACCATAACACACCTAGCATCCTCCTTAGCATGAGTAATAAGACATTATTCCTAAATGTAAAGTGTTGGTGGTCTACGGAACGTTCATATATCAGCAACAGAGCCAGGCTTGATTTCTATTATGAAAGTTATGTGCATATACATACATTATTAAGCCACTAAAAGGTCAATTATCCTTGTCAAAAAGTTGTCCAGATAAAAATAGATTCCTTCCATATTCTAGTCACTAAGATTCAATGCTCGGAAGCATATCAATAAGTTACATATATGCTTTCCACAACCACGCTGTCATCTACCATTTAGCTGGAACTGAACTTTTATTAAGTTTCTTGAATCTGCCCCGTACAGTAGCAAATTCACAGAGACTGTCCCATTTCTCAGGAACTGAAGCAGCAGCAAACTCCAAAGGGCCTTTTCCACTGTTTGTGTTTTCCCTCTTCTCGCCACGTTCCCAGCGGTGTTACCGTCACACACAGCTCTTAGGTCTTATGGGTAGTGGTGGGGCTAAGAAGTCAAGGCTGCCGATCCCAATAAAGCTGTCGCAGAGGAGCTAAAAATAAAAGCAGACCCTAGACAGGAGGGGAGAGGTTGTGACACTTCTGTATTACATCAGCTACAGACACAATCACAGCTTGTATCAGCTGAGTTGCATCCCGTCCTATCGCCTAAGGAACTGATTACCATCACTCCTGCAACATCATTAGTGGGGCTGCGATTGCAGGGATCTGAGAGTCCCAGACACATCAACAAAGAAAATGAAGTCCGGTACAGTGCCTATAAGCTACAGAGAGGGGGGAAAAAAGCAAACTCAAATAAAGCTTTGGCACTTGAGACACCCTGAGTATATCAACATATGCATCTTTTCACCAACAGTTCTCTGAGCACAAACTTAGATGAAAATTCCAGGGCAAGAATCTTATAAATTAAGAGCCATGTGTTAAGAAATACCATCTGAGTCAAGGAACAAGCTGAAGGAGCCCAAACGAGTCGGAGTTGCGGTGGTACACCGAGCAGCTGTCGGCTGTACGCAGAAGGCTCCCTAGCGCTCCTCCGTCAGGACGCAGTGGCTCTGTGGAAGAAGCTCTTCTCACCCTTGCACAGCGCGTGGGACAAGCCCTCTTTCCAGCTCCCTACTGCCAAGGAGAGTCAGGGATTAGGAACCAACAGCAACCCTCAACAGCCAGCAGCGTGGGACCAAAAATTCCTTTCTCATAGATCTGTATCATTCCCATGCCCACAAGCAGACAATTATAGTAAAATCTGCAGAAATAGCTGTGGTAGCTTCAAGGACGTTGGCTACTGAACATGACAGTTCATCACCTCCACAGAGCAAACATAAGGAACCAAGGGAGAATAAACCAAACTGGGTAAGGACTGGCAAAGGTCCTTCTTCAGGCAATGCTTCCTCCAAGTTTAACAACCAAGTCCCTGCCTTGAAGAAAGGAGCACAGGACTACCTTTCTAACACCAGGATTGTCACCTAGAGGCTCGGTACGATTGAAGAACAATGCTCACAAACCAAACAAGGCTCATGTGGCAGCCTCATGGGTATGGTGAAATCCGGTGTCCCTAAAAATGGTTTGGGGAGTCGAGGCTGAACACACCACTGAACAGCCTTTCGTCTCCTCCCACCCTTCAAACGCAGGAGGAGAATGGGGTTCAGCCTGCACCGGGGATCAACTGCCACACGCCGCTCGCTCCCAAGCAGTCTGTACTTGCCTACGAGTACGCTGCCCCATCTAAACCAGGCCCAAAGCACCAGTCAGACACATCAACAACTGGTACAACTGAAGGAGAACCTGTAGTGCTCGGTTCCATCAATGGCCAAGCAGAAGGAAAGCATCTTCAGCTAGGTCAGGGCTCTGAGCAACCTGCTCTGGTGGAAGATGTCCCTGCTCACTGCAGGCAAAGTTGGACTACGTGGGCTTTTAAGGTCCCGTCCAACCCAAACCATTCTATGATTCTATTCTATGAAACAATTTTAAATCAGTATCCAAAAAAGCATTAAGGGACTCAACAAAATAAATACCTTCCCAGTAAGTGAGCGACTTTTGTTATACTGGGCAAAACTTCTGTAAAGGCCCAGAGTGCTTACGGCATGAAATACGAAATAAGGAACCCAAGTCTGAACAATAGCTCATAAAAACTGGGGCTGGTAAACAGTGCCAAACCCAAGGGTATCCTGGGCTGTAGTGACCATGAAATGGTCGAGTTCGAGATCCTCGAGGCAGCAAGGAAGATGCGCAGCAGGCTGATGACCCTGGATTTTCGGAGAGCTGACTTTGGCCTCTTGAAGAATCTGCTTGGTGTGGTGCCATCGGATGAAGCGCTGGAGGGAAGGGGGGTCCAAGAAAGTTGGTTAATATTCAAGGACCACCTCCTCCAAGCTCAGGAACGATGCATCCCTACAAAGGGAAAGGCAGGCAGAAAAGCCAGGAGGCCTGCATGGATGAACAAGGAGCTCCTGGACATGACCAAAAGGAAAAAGGAGGCCTATGGGGAATGGAAAGAGGGGTGGGTAGCCTGGTAGGTATACAGAGGAATAGTTCGAGCAGTCAGGGATTGGGTTAGACAAGCTAAAGCCCAGATAGAACTAAATCTGGCCAGGGACATTAAGACAAACAAAAAACCCTTCCTTAAGTATGTCAGCGAGAAAAGAAAGACTAGGGAAACTGTGGGCCCTCGCCGGAAGGAAACCCAAGAACTGGCTACCCAGGGCAGAGACAGAGCTGAGGCACTCAATGACTTTTTTGCCTCAATCTTCACTGGCAAGGACTGCAGCCGCACTGCCAGCGATGCAGAACGCAAAGGCAAGGATTGGGTAAATGGAGAACTGCCCACTGTGGGTGAAGATCAAGTACAAGACCACCTGAGGAATCTGAAGGTGCACAAATCCATGGGACCTGATGAGAAACATCCATGGGTCCCGAGGGAACTGGCAGATCAAGTCACTAAGGGGGGTTGGAACTCGACGATCTGCAAGCTCCTTTCCAACCTAAACCATTCTATGATTCTATGAAAACTTACCATCCTCTCTTGAAAATGAGGACTGAGTAAGCAAACCTCATCTTACAGGTAATTGTCTGCCAGATGTGATTAAGTTCTCTAATGTTAAGTTCCACGGAAGCTTTACTTCATCATTTAAAAAGGGAATCATGTTATTGACAACAACAAAATACTAGTTCAATTTTTCACCGCACATTATGAAACCAATTTTGTCATCTTGTTTTCCCCAAAATATAGTGAAAATTTAGACTGTATTTTCTAAGTTCTCCACAGACAGCAATGAAGGAGCCAAGTCTATCGGCCTCCTTGTATTTCAGCCTACTGTGGCTAAAGGAATTACCAACAAACCTTAAATTCAGGGAACTCTATTTGCTGGAGAGGACCATCTAGTAGAAAAACGCTGATCGTCCAAACGTATGTAAAACGCGTAGCCAGTGACTGCCTGAATGCCTTAAGGTTATGAAAGTTTAAGTTTGACAAAATAATTGGCAATTCCCAAAAGCTGCTTCTATTTCCCCTTAACTGCTCTTAGGGACTCGATCCGACTGTCATGGAAATTTTACCATTGAACTTGTTGTGTAGATCTCCAAGAAGATAAACCTCAATGAGTTTTTTTTCTGCTATTTTTGCAAGTTAAAGGTTAATGAACAGCTTCGGCATAAAGCGCAGGCCAGCTGCTTTGCGATATCATTCACCCAACTCTCTGGCACAATGAAATACCCGTTTCTGAGCCAACTTACCCTGCAATTGCTGACAGCTAAAAATTTACTACAGAAATATTTTTACTCATAAAAAAAAAAAAACCACACATTAGTACCTCTATCAGCGTATTTACGCGTATATACTTTAGGCCATATGGCAATAATGTGAAATTCCCTTTGAGTACGTGGAATGATGACTGAAAGATCCAATTTTATCATAAATAAATGAAATAAGTCCTTGTAGATTCTGCCCAGCTGACGCTCTGTTCCATGTTTTGACTAGTGAGGCTCCCTGGCTTTGCAAGGGTTAGTTTCTTGACTAAGGAAGGACCCCACAGCTGATCTTGCATCATTTAACTAGAGACCCCAAGATCTCAATGCTGCAGCCCACACGCACAACATGCGGCAGCCCATTTTACTAAGTCAAGGGCGACACTTGCTCAAGCACCACAGATCAAACCCAAGGTTTAGAAAGCAATTTACAATGAGAACTATGTCACAGAATACACCACATGTTTTTTAAAGTTTTTTCTGGGTTTAACACCACCTCTGTTCTTACCTGGAAGTACAAACTACCCATGTTCCCTCTCCGTGTTCTGCACTTACCCTGACACGCGTCGCTGCAACGTGGGAATACTTCACACCTGAGACTTGTCGTAACCACACAGTCTTTGGCACACTCCACTCTCGGACCACCTTCCTGCGCCAGGCTCTCACAGTGGGGAATTTCATTACACCTGAACGCATGCATACAGTGCCACTCGAGATAACCTGGAGCATCAGAGAGACACGAGGCTGTGGGATATGACACAATCCTCCCATAAACTTGAACCTGTCTGGAGTAGCAACAGGAATCCAGAATCCAGGCAGAGACTACTCCATTAGCGGACACGGTGCTGGGAACGTGCTATATTACAGGACTCTACCTATCACCCAACGTGAAAACAATGTGCAAAATACTGCCTACTGGCTTCACAGAGCAATCAAAATATTTTTAAGATGATAAAAAATTACCATTTCTTTCACATGCATGAATTATGCAGAAGCGCCGGAGCCCCGGGGAAGTTCTGAGCATCCCTTGGATGGCGAGGAGCTTGCAGGTGAAGCAGCACTTGCCTATCACAAACTGGGAGCAGTTTGGTTTGTTAAAACACAAGCTTGTCTGCTGACTTCACATTTAGAAGCATTTCTTACAATTAATATCATTACATGATAGCTGAGACGGCCAATCTGCTACTGAAAACAACAAGAAACCACTGTGGAAGTTATTTCCATACCAGTAAGACCCCCGAGTCCTGCCTACCTGACCAACTTGAGTAGAGACGCCATCCCAGCCCAACAGAGAAAGGCGCTGAATATAAAAGGGGCTGATCTACGGAAATAAGTCATTATTTATTTAAGCTTCAGTGATGATCGCTATATGGAGTGCTAACATTTTTGTACAACTGCTGTGAACTGCTTACTCCATGCTTTTTTAACTCTCGGGAGCCTTTCGGTGAAACACGCACTCCAGACCCGTGATGCTGTAGCGACAGTCAGGGTCTCCCCGAGACCGGGGGATGTACGACGGAGGAGGCAGTGCCGGGAGAGTGGAGGACCCCACAAAGCCATGTGTGGGTGAGGATGGCCATTCTCTGGTGCAGGGAGGCAGCGGGCACGCTGCCCGCGGGCAGGGAGATGGGCAGCAGCGCATCAGGAGAACCTGCAGACCAGGTTGCTCCAAAGCCACCGCTGCACATCCAAGCTGCCTTCCCTTGATGGGGCAAAGTCACTACTGCTCTACTCAACTCTGCCGCTGCTCCAGGCCTTTTACCTCCGTTTTCTGTACTTCTGTGGGCTAAACGTCTACATTTTTGCAGCAGAGCATTTTCAGTGCTCCCATGCGTGCTATAAACAGACCCCGACAGCTGCAGGATCATTCGCAATTTTCCTGTTTTCTTTAAAGCCACCTCCATCCATTTTCATTTGGTTTTGCAGGAAAATTAAAGGCGGCTTTAAAAAAAGAGCTCCAAAACCTAATGCACCACAATGAGCGTGTGGGCGGGTTGGCGGGAAAAATAAAGGGGGGGTAAAGAGGGAGCTCAATTGCTTCCTGTGGTTAAGATGTTAAAATCCATTCCAGAAGAGCCTGGCTGCGTACTGTGGGTTTCGCTGGTATCTTATTTACGAGCATCGGAAATAAACTTGCATGTGTGCCCCGCTTTCGGTAGGAAGCACATGTTAAACAGATGGAACTCCGTTATATTTCCATCAAATACAATTGAAGACTCGTATTGAAGATGCTGCCAGATGCCACAAAAGCTAAACGGTTTCCAGAAGAACAGAATCTGCTGTTGCAGTGACAGCACTTTCCAACAAAATAACAGGCTACGCTAACAAACTGAAGGAATTCGGCTTATCCACAGAGATACTTCTCTTACTCAGGTCATTTATAACTTCTTTTTACAATCGGACATGCATTTATTGCAACTCAATTAGGGCAGATATATTAACAATCGGGTTCGCTAAGCCAGATTTACGGCTTCTTCAAACAATTCCAGAAATTCTTTCTTTAAAGAACAGTCAGAAACAGAATATGGTCTATCTCGGAAGGTCTGACATTCACAGGGACTCAGCACCGCATACCCGTTCCCTGGGCACACGCCAGCCGGCGGTACTGTCGGAGCCAGATACTTCCCATCTGGCCTTACGGTGCAATAAACACCTTTATCTTGGCTTGTTTTCATGTATCAGCCTGCATCCCGCATTGTCCTATTGTTTTGTATGTTGTTGGTATCTTTCCTCATTCATACGACACGACACCAGTGAAAACGGTCAAATAGAAGGCAATTTGCACTGAAAAATGCATTTTTTATAAATGCAAACAGAATAAAGTCAACCCCTACTGAAAGGGGTTGGATAAAACCAAGGTTATTCCTCAATTATAAATGCTTCATGTGATAAAATGCAATGAGAGATGTGAAAAAAAAAAAAAACAGTAAATCAAACTTTTTTTGTGGCACTAATTTAAGTCCATGTTCGCAAATCACATTACTGCAGAAGAAAAAAAAAAAAAGAAATCTGCTGTTTGTAGAATGAAAAAAAAAACCACCTTTCTCCGTGTCCCTGTGAAACCATACGTCAGCATCTTGTCAGGTCCCCCTTGTCGTCACCGAGGCGCTTCGGCAGGGTTATCGATAAGCCTGACTGGGGGAACCTGGCTTGCACTGGGGGAGACCCTGCCGGCAGCGTCTTCTGCCTAACAACATCCCCGTCTGCCAGAAACCCAACTGTCTCGATGTACTCTAACCACCGCTTCGCTCAGGTTTTTACCATGGAGGAAAAGGGATGGAGGATACAACTGGAGAGAAGAATATAACACCGCGACACAAGAAAGAGTCATATATTGTTACAATGGGCAGTTATTATATATAATCGGGATTAGCCTTTTATTTCACATCATGTAAATATTCTATTCTACTACTATTTAAGATGGTAAAAACATCTGGACTGAGGGAGGTAAGCGGACCTTTATAAGCACATGAGACATCACAGGCACCCATCATTCATCACACAGCCCTAGCGGATGAGTGCTGCAGGACCCCGATAGCCTCCACGCTTCCTTCCCTCCGTATAAAACTCACCGACAAGTTAGCAACGGTCGAGAACATTTCACCGCACTGCCAAACGAGGAAGCATATGCCTCGAAGATGTACTTCAAAGCCTGGTGGTACACGGGTACGGGTGGAATCACTTATCAGAAAGATGAAGAGGTGATGGAGTTATAAATATCTTCATGTGGAGGAAATAGCGGATATTACCAAGCTGACTAATTCAGCGGGGAAGCAGCGAGCCAAAACCAATGGCTAGCAGCTGAGGCCAGAACAAGCCAACAGCGTTCCGACAGTGCAGCGCAACATCGCGCTCCGGAGCCACTCACACCGCTTCCATTTACAAATTTAGCGGCATAGCCCATTGTTTTAATGCAGTGTATTTAGCTATGCTTTTTAAAAGGTAAATTGACATTTCCCCATCAGAAAAATCATGTTTTCTTCTATGAAGGACGGGGTTCATATGCACCAAGAGAGCAGACAGTTGATCCTCGGAAGACTCGGGGTATTTTTGACCAACAGAGAAGAGAATTCCTGAACTTATCAAGTAGAAAGAGATTCAACTTCTCCACGCTTAATGAAAATGTCATTCATTAGTCATCAGTACTCAGTTCATACTGCATTTGATACAACAATAACTGAAAGTCTTTGTGAGAAAGACACTTGTCACGTAACAGCATTAATATTAAATGACACATTAGGCGGGCTGATGAGTGAATAAGAATTCTTTTTACTTCAGCAGGTGTGAATCCAAATTTATGTTTGTCAGCCTTTAAAATGCAAGTACACTCCAGGCTGCGAATGCAACTGAAAACTTAAAAAAAAGCAACTTGCTGAACCACAGAAAAAGCAAAATGCCTAACTAATGCAAAAAAAAAAAAAAAAAAAAAGACAAAGGTAAATGGTGAAAACCCATGTGTTCAAACATCCCTCAGTCGTACAGCTTGTCTATAAATCAGTTCTCCCTTATTCTGCAAGAGTGACATACCGAGTTCTCTGTAGCATGAGACAGAAAGAAATCAGGTATCAAGTCTAATTACCAAAACAAGTTTACTGGCAGGGGGTCTACAAGAAAATAAACCTGTTTATTTTGTCTCTGTTTTGTTTGTAATTCTAGCTGAAATGTTTATGGAAAAAAGAAAAAGCTTTCTTAATATATTTTCAGTGGGAGTCTTCTTTTCACACAGAAAGAGTGGCAAAAGGCTCTTATTTCCTTCATTATTTTTTGGTTTTACCTAATTATTTCCTTGTAGTAAAAGAATGGGAAAAAGTTAAAAAGGCAATGTAACACTTTATGAAGTGTTATTTTTCACTTTTAAAAAGTAACTTCTCACCTTTAAGTGCTAACTGAAGCCTTGAAAGCCAAACGAATACATCCCCCCACGGCACTTGCAGCACAACAAAGTGGACTGCTGTTAACAAAGTAAGACTCCTGTGGCAAACTCGTGAAGGAAAAGCAGTCACCTCAAGTAAGCGGAATGGTACGTCGGGAAATCCTCACAAATAGGACACCAGTAGTTGATTGAGGAGTTCTACTAAGCGTGCAAGGGTAAAAATTGAAATCCAAACCACTGCCACTTGAAAACACTCAAAGATTTCTTGCCAAATTTAAGATTATGTTTACGGAGGTGGCTAATTCAGAATCAGGGAGAGATTTTACTGCAGCCTTTCAGATGATCCAGTCATCTGCTCGTACCAAATTAAAACATTGAGGGGACTGTAATGGCAACGTAGCTCATTCGGTCCTTTCACCCTTCATCTCACTCCAAGTTCTCTCTGCTTCCGTCTCATGGACACATCTCCCAAAACCCTGCCCTCAGAAGGAACACTCCGAGGAACCCCCAGGCCTGGCCCGTGAAGAGGCAGTTCGCCGACAGCACTTGGTTTTGGAACACAAGGACACAACAAGAACACAAGTGGCACCCCGGGCACCGAAGACCGAGTCGTTATCTGCTGGTGCCTTCTCCAGCAAACCAGACATCACGGTCCACCTACGCGAGCAGTGCATGGACGGAATCTTGTACCAGTCACACCAGGGAACCCGTGTCAAAAGCCCAGAGAGCACAGAGATGGTCCAAGCCCTGAGATACTGTCTATAATTAGAATACCCTCCTCATCAGGTTGACTATTCCTAAATTTAACGGTCATTCTTATTCTGGAAGATCAAGTTACTTCTTAAGAGTGCAGGTACAGCACAATGCATACCTTTGCAGGTGTCATTCTGCCATTAACACCGAACTTGGACACAGCACATGGAACACCTTCATTTAGCTTTATACAAAAGTTGTCTTACATGTTCTGTCACAGCCTGCTGAGAAAAACCAGGCCAAAGCCAGCAACACAAATGCTTTAAACGAGGTATCGGGTGTCATGGTCGAGAAGTAAGACTTCTTGGTAGAGAACAACTGTGGCTTTTGATCAGAGCTGAAACTTATTAAAAGCAAATGTTAGGATGTGAATAAAAGTTTAATATTTTTACATTGCCTTTAAGCTTCTATGAAACAAAGAGTGAAATCTGTGATTAACCGAAGCCATTTGGGGGATTACACTGCAACACGGAGTGCCTATAGTTACACACAGTATATTGTATCTATCCAGTTTTGGAGATTTGCCACCACAAGAATTCAAATCCAAGGCACCTGCCTATAAAGTGCAAGTGCAAACCTCTTGAATTTCAAATATTCAATCTTTGCCTCCTAATAAATACAACATAAATGCTTAAGGAACATGCGACCATCATTTTGTCTCTTATTATTACCGAGAGATCTTTACATAAAAGATTTGATCTTTGATGTTTTCGGGCAGTGCAACCAGTAACTTGTCTCTTGACTCCCACAATCAGCTCTCTATATGCACAATATGACATAACTGAAAAATGAGAAAGGGACATTCTAAGGATAAACTAAGACATTACTCAACAGTTCCCTAGAACTGAGAAGTAAGAGGGAAGACTGAACATTATGACCGAGACAGTGGTATATTGACATTCCCAGACAAGGCGTTCGATTCCAAGAGGAGATGAGGACTAAACAGCAAAGGGGTAGATACTGACCCTTTACAGACTAGGCAGTAACAGGAGGCAGAAATGACCTCAGCGAAGGAAAATCCTTCACCTTCGACGGTCAAATTCTTTGCTGGCACTATGATGTGCACAAGAAGAAATGGAAGATACTTCCGATGCCTGTGGCCAGCTCAGCAAATAACCCAACCGCACCGTGATCGCACCGTGATCGCAAGGGAGTATGAGCTACAGCAGCACTCTCAGGCTCAGACCCTCTCCAGTCAATGTGTCACGCTGGTGTCTCATGCTTGACAAAGTGAAGTCATGCAAGTACAAAGTATTTCATAGCTACGTCATATCTCCTCTTTGCTAACACAGATGACTGAGGGCCAGGTACTCCAGCGGTTCGTGCACATGGGTACCTATTTGCTCTGCCAACAGAAAGCATCACACGCTCCACGTGCGGGAGGAACTCCCGCTGCAGTAACGAGGAGACTCACAAACGCATTTCATGATCAACGCTACCCCCAAAGAAAGCTCCAAATCCTCATCTTCACCCAGACATCTTGCTAAATCTTGCCCTCTGCCTTGCAAACAGCATCTGCCACAGACTTTCCCTCAATCATTTTTGCCCAAGGAATACAAATAAAAAAAGATCAAAATCCCAGATCTTAAGACTGCATCTCATTTGCATCTCATTACTTTTCTTTACGGCTTCACCTTATTAATTTGTACTTAATGAGGGCTTACGGTATTTCTGTGATTCTCAAACATTTTCAAAAGTTTTCTTATGAAGAAAAGGCAACTTCTAGAAGGCGTCTTAAAGACTTGACAATTTAAGGAACAGTCAAGGGGTAGACCTGTGTTCAGACAGCTTTGCTTGCATGTCATACGCTCTTCTCAAGCGGATGGTCCTAAACGCAATTGTATTCGGCAACATCTGCCAAGGATTCCAGCTGGCCATACCATCAACTTCTAATGCATTACAATATCATGCGGATGGTCCTAAACGCAATTGTATTCGGCAACATCTGCCAAGGATTCCAGCTGGCCATACCATCAACTTCTAATGCATTACAATATCATCCATGCTATTTTCTTTCAACAAGCGTGCGCATCAGAAGGCGAGAGCTGCAGACCGATGACCCATTTGATCTCATGTCCTCCTCACAGTTGCGCTTCCTGCTATGACCTACCCTCTACAACCCTGCCAAAGCGCCGCTTCAATCCGCTTACTGTGCCTCACGCCCACCTACGGGTTTGCAGCTTACACTGGTTTTGTAGTACTTCTTCATTGTGGCTGAAAGGCTTCAAAGCTAATGATTTCCAACTGCACATTGGTCAATTTTTCGAAAGAGAAAAAGAAGGGGATGTCATCCTCAAAGATAGGAATTTCTGTGGTTTGCTTAGCAGTAATATATGGATTTCTGCCACAGAAACCAAGGCAATCATAAAAGCAAACAATCCCAGGTCATACTGGAAATTCAGAGGGAAAAAAATTGAGAGAGATAAATATAAAAGATCACATAGGAAATTCTGAAACACTCTCCAAACCATATGCAACTGCTTCCACTTCACTAATACAGTTCATTTGTAATAGTGCTTAATCCTTGTAGACGCTGGAGATAAATATAAGCAATGATACCTGTGAAGAGACACGAGCCCAGGACTTGATCCACACATATGCAGGATTCAAAACGGCAACATTTCTGCCACTGCCTGCCTGTTGCCGTATGATTAGTCATAGTTTTCTGGCGATTTTAAAACAAACGGCTACTGCACCAGAGTTTCTGCTTTTTGGTTTACATTAACATACAATGGACATGTGTTGGTCTTTGTTTTCCAACTGATGCCCCGCAACAAACTCCAGAACACAACGTGAAATGTGCCTTTGGTGCCATTCATGAGATTTTAAGTGAAATTCAAGTTTAGGCTTTTGCAAGACCGCAAGCAAACTGCCCAATCCTGGGGGGTTTTGCATAAGCTTCTGCGGCAGCTGATGCTCCTGGGGCTTCTGTAGAGCTTTTGACTGCAACTGAAATTCCTGACAGCTCCTGTGGAACACACCGGCTCCCTCCTCTGCCTCCTCACAGCATCCAGTCTCAGAGGACAACACCCTGTGTCCGCATTTATCATTTCATTCTTCTTCGACAAGTTTTGCTGCCTCACTACATCACTTCTCCGTGACTGCTTCCGATACCACCTTAGCAGGATCACCTCACCACACTGGGAGGTTGTAATATACGTTGGCACGTGACTCGCTCACTTTTAATACTATCCTGTGTCAGTAAAACCATTCTGGACTAGGCTTACTCCAAAGGAATACTGCTCAGTGCAGCACAGATACACAGATTTCATGTCCCTCACCTACTGCTGGGTTTCTGATCTCCAGCACAAGCCAGGAAAACACCCACAGACAGAGGAGCTCAGTGAAATCTGTAGAGGGGACAGACTACGCATCCCTTACTGGCTTTGTCCCTCCTGCTCAGCTCTGAGCTCTTCACAGCAGCTACCAACCGGAGCGCAGCTGTAACACATTCCCTACCCCGGCTGCGACACCAGCAGGACGTACAAATGCACTCAGCGGGGACCTGCAGTTATCAGTTAACTGTTTGTCACCGTAAGCTGAGCCCCGCACTTGCAGTGACTGCTGTAACCAAGCCTTGCAGTCATTCATTACTGCCCTACGACACCAACAGCTACAGAACCACACCTGGCCCAAATTCACCAAATGCTGTCTGACCAAAATCACCATCAGAAGCAACTGTGACAGGGCAAGAGTATCATCTCTATCCCAGAAGCAGAGGCACGATCCAGCTCCACGGCAGGTAAAACGGTGAAAACACAGGCAGAAAACGGGTTAATGAAGCGAACGAGGTATTTGAGCAGAGGCTACTCGATGTTTATATCTTCTTCAGGTCTTCGCTGTACCGTATCAGTTACTTGAGCTTCAAACAGAACAATTAAAACACATCTGAGAGGCATTACAGAATTCTGGTGCCCCACACAATTATCTCCACAGCAAAACTTGGGGCCCATGTGTTGCGATACGCTGTTCAAACACCAAACGCTTCCTTTCCTATGATAGAAGATAATCCAGGAATTTAATTTGTGAACTCCCAGGTGGCTGTCTTCCACGTTACACATGCCTGAGGGTAACGAATCCTTTAATGCTTTCTGCACCCTCGGGCGAATGTTCCAGACGTGTTCCAAGAGGAGCTCCCCTTCCTGTAACCACATCACACAACAAGAAGCAAGAATTCTTCCTAAAGCCAAACTAAGAATTTATTAAGTTACCTAAACACGTTTCAGTATTTTACGTGCATTTGGTACTCTTCAATTTCTTCTGAGTATGTCTGAAAAGATAAAATGGGTAAATTCTGCAATCTGCTCCTACGCAAAGGACACCACTTGTAAGAAGTCCCTCCCCAGGCTGGGTTTGCTTTATCTCTCAAGCTCAATGAGACAGCAACACAACAAAGGAACTAAGAACATTAAAACCTCAGAGCCGGACAGCCAAGTCAAGAAGACAAACTTGGTTGTCCTGTCCAAAGACCTTGGAATGCCAAAGGAGAGAGACCCTGGAATAGCAGAAATGGTAAAAAAAAAAAAAAAATATTGATTGTGGAAGATGAGGATAGATACGGCCACGACTTGTTTTACCTAAAGGTAGTTTCTTTTTTCATGTCAGATCGCCGTGCCTCATCTGTGCGGGAGACACAGGGACTTTTAACCCACGCATTCCAATTCCCCTTCCCATGGAGTAAAGGATCCTGTGGAGTGGCAGGAGCCCAGGGTAGCTGCATTCTCCAGCCCACAAGCGAGGAAGAGCAACTCCCTTTCTTACAGAGCCTCCCAGGTCTGAAACCCCGAACCCGTGCTGCTCCGGGATGAAGCCAGCACCCCCCTCCCAACACGCAAAAGCAAAGAGAGCAGAGACTCAGGGCAGCTTGTCCACTGCAGTCCCCTCTTCCAGTTATCTATTCTTTCTTTTTCTCCTTTTTTTTTTTTTTTTTTTGAGTGTTAAGGAGAGAGATTTGACCCATCTATATTTCTGTTACTGCCTTTCTATAACAGCTTTCAAATTTTATCTTTCCACATAAACCTGATAAGTATTAGGAAAACAACAAACAAACAAACAAAAACAAACCAAAACCACACAACACACTGAAAGTCCCATTTGAAAAGAAATAGTTTAACACCAGTCCTAAGGTATAACTGATTCCAGGTTATGATTTCCAGAGACAGTTACACCACACTTCAAGCATCAGCAAGGTCATTTATATTACCTTCCAAACCGTGAACTCCTACATCCCTAGTTTAACTGTGTTTTCTATTGCAACTGCAGGAAGAGTGTTTCTTGCGATGGCAGAAACCAAACCAAGGCGGCTGCGTGAAGGATAGCTGCAAGGTCACCTTCTGACTTGAGACCATCAGCTGTGCCTTCCATGCTCAGCCAGCAGAGGGGAGACCTCAGGAAACACTGGCCAACGCTCATGTTTTCATATACATCCAATACAAATCACTGAATGGCCTTCTATTTAGTAGCATTTTGTTCATGTTCTGCATTTCACTTTTTGAGTGTTCACGACCAGAGGGAGGAGGCAAGAGGTACGGTCAGGAAAAAAGGCAATACAGGCTTCTCTTCCACAGACTGCGTTCAATCCGGCTACCACCTGTCCATCAGTGGAATTTAATACGGCCTCGCATTTCCTCCTGGAGGGGAAACTAATACTCGTGCCTCCTTCATGTTTAGCAACCCATTTTCCTATACATTAGAAGCCTTAAGACTGTAAAAGGCATATTTTAAACACATATATACAGACTGTACACTTACAACTTGCAAGAACCTGTGGGGCAGATTCTACACACCTTAATCAATTAGAACAACATTAATGAGCACTTGTCAATTTTTGTTTATGCACAAGTCGTGGTTTACAGGTTTCACTCCAAAGTACTCCAGTCCTTCAGCAGGAGTAAATATGTGTTACTGGACTACAGTTTTCGGGGTGACGGTGGCCTGCTACCCGCACCTTTCCCCGTACAGGTGCCGGCTACGGCTTCGCAAGCCACGGCCAGGAACAGGCTCTCCCTGCAGGCAAAAGGGGTGATGGAATCGCCTTCGATCTCCAGGGGTAAGGATCAGACCTTCGGGAAACGCAGTACTATTCAATAAATACAGCTGAAATGGACAGTAGCCGAGAGCTGCGGCCAATCCCCGTCTCCTTGTATCGGTAGATAAAGCCATGCAGGCAGAGCTCGCGTCCCTGTTAGCTTTAACGGACAGGCTGCAAATGCAGAAATAAGGATGTGATCCACAGATGAAAAATAAAAACTGGTTAAATTGTGGTTTGGGTTTTTCATTGTTTCCAAAGTGCCAACCTTGACCCTCCCTTTCCCATGGCAGATGTCTCTGAGGGCATTCACATAAAATCCTGAACCACAAAAACCAAAGTTCCACTGATGCCTTTCAGAAGGGATTTCCCTAAAAGCGGCACGGAGGGATGAAGAAGAAGGTGGTTGATGTCGTACTCCCGCCCTGGGAGCAGTTCCCGTATCTCTCGCTTTGCAGCCAGAATTACCAGCAGTGGACTATTCTGGTTGCTTTGGTATTTGGTAAGGTTTAAAAACATTGAAACCCTATTCCATTAATAAAGGAAGGAATCTAAAAAAACTCCAAGCTTTATTCTACATAGTTGATCTAAAAAAAAAAAAAAAAAAAAAAAAATCATTCAGAACACCACAATTCTTTAATTGGAAAAGCACACAAAGAAGGACCCAATTCCAGCCAGATTACTGTTGATTTCAGCTGCCTTCATACCACAAGCACATGGATTGTGACATGACTCTACTACACCTGTACAAGAGAGCGTGTGGGTGTATTTAATTGTATGATCAGTAAAGCCTGAAAATACATGCCAAGCTGGAGGTTTGAGCAAACTCAACGGCCAAGGTCCCAGTCCCCAGAAGAGCCCATCGACACGGCTGAACCGACAGTGTTAAAACTCCATTCCCACTCTCTGTTTCTCCCAAGTTGGCCCTATGAGATGCAGCACAGAGTAACCATCTGCATAAATTCTCGATGTGAAGGGTCAAAGTTTCTATTCATAAATTCTTTTATGTAGGATTGATTGAAAAGTGGAATAAATAGAAGAAATAACAGGTAATATCAAAAAGAGCGAGAAAAGCTGAATCTAACTTTACATTGTGACATTTAAGACAAACAGCCAGTTTGACTCCATCTCCTTCTTTGTCAGGTAAGCTCCTACGGGACCAACAGACCTTGTTCCTAATTCTGCCAGTTTGGTAGGAAAAAAAGAGCAACGCTGAAGCAGTTACCTAAACGGGAGAAGGAATCCATACAGCAGTGTGGGACCAACCCACTAGGAAAGCAGGTAACAACCAACCTGTCGAACTGACTGAATAAAAGGAAAGAACACGTAACACCCAGGAAGAGGAACACCACCAAGTGTTCGAGGTGATCTCTTTTTCGAGTCAAATCTGAAAGGGCAATGAAAGAAAAAGCAGAGGAGGTGTGCTGAGATCGGTTTGATAAGTTTATGAAAAGGGAAGGAGCACTATCGTGTTTGTTTCCTGAAAGAAACCAGCAGTTGAAAACCCATTTGTCTTCTGTGCAGGCTTGAGCCAGGGAAGTTAAAGAATAGATGATTGTTCCTATCTCCCTTATAGGCTATAACAAGCCTACTTTTTTTTTTTTTTTAATTAGAGCTTCTGTGTAAGGACTAGACCGTCTATCTTATATCTACTGAGCAATCCTTGGGGCTTTGGGGGTTTCTGTTTGTCGTGGGTTTGTTGCGTTGGTTTTTTTTTTTAAAAAAAATCAGCGCATTTTGATGAATGGTGCAGTTATTTAAAGAAAACCCAACATTATTTCAGATGTCAGTAAATTGCTTTTAATACGCATTAACAAATGAACTTGCTGAGGCAATTGCAGGATATTCTATAGAACTGCTCTGCAGTGGGAAGGACCGGGTCTTGCTGCCGGGTTCAGCTCTGGCATAAGTCTCTCACCCTCTATAGCAAAACTGCTCAAAGACATTTCTAGGAACACGGATCTCTAAGTTGGTCTTGTAGAAATCACGCTGGCACCTGCCAGTTGTGGCTCTGACACAGTACTTCATACTATTTTCTACTGAAGGGTATAAAAGTGTCAGACACACGATAATGCCTGCTACAGAGAGAGAGGGCATGAAGGCAATTATTGACAAAGGGATCTCTAAAAGGAAGATCTCCATCTTTCTTCACCCACTTAAGATCTTTTCAACTTTATTTTATAGGCGAACATAATCTTCGTCGAATTTTCTATCTCAGTCATGACACCACCTTTATTCTGCCACAAACAGTCTATTCCTGTTGCAAAAAGATCGCGTTATCAAGGTACAAAGCTACAAGGAGACACGAAGAGTGGCGGTGGCTTCAGCATTAGACAGGTAACACACAAAAAGAACACCTTGGCCTCAGAGATGACAGCTTTCAGTAGTCTTAAATACAAAACCCCTGGAAGTGCTCTTGGGAGTGTTTCCAGCATCGCCAACGCTGGCACGCACAGCATGCCTGGGGACGCGCTGCCCAAGCCCTGCCTACATCCTGCTCCTTGGGGGCCGCTGCCGTCCAGCTTCCAACTACACTGACCTTCTCCGCGCAGAGCTATGACCAAATCCAAACCAACCTGGCCAAAAGGCTGTATTACTTGCTTTTTTTAATTCTCCCGTAATGTTTCTGAAGATACTGTTTCTCAGCTCACGTATTACACTAATGTAATTGTGAAATACAAGTAAAAACAAAACCACAAAGCAGCCTGCAGACCTGGAAGTTTTCATCAACTATTATTGCATTGCCTGCCACGAAATTAACTGGTCCCTTCCTGCTACAGGGGAGTGTATGCTTGGTGCTGCTTTACTACTTGGCATTTTTGCTTTTAACCCACAGACTGATTTGTAAACCTGAGAAAATCAGCACCACATATATGTCCATTTCTTTCGCTGTTCAAATAATAACTCACCACTGCAGAAACTCTGCACCTACTCCCTTTCCCTGTGCCCCCCCATAGCCTTCTGCTTTTCCAGGTAATATACGCTCATTTTACACCTCCTGTGTCTGATCTTGTGACTCTCATTACACACATCATAACTCAAAAATTATGCTTTTTATAAAGATATCTGTGGTACGTGACAGACACTGGGGAGGCAGGGGGAGATAATTCACTTAGGTTTCTGCTCTTTAGTGACAGGGCCAACTATGCTGGTTTCTCAGGGAACCTCCCTTAGCAGTCGAATCGAATCCTGTATTTTCAAACACCAAGTCCTCGAGCCTGATGAGGCAATGAAGGCTCTGAACACATCTCCTGCGACATGCCACACACATTTATGAAGGCAGAAAGCAAGCTCCGAGCACTAACGCCTCATGGATCCGCTATCCATTCCTCCTCACTGAAGACAATTTGTTGTCTTGGTCTTAGAGACTCCTATACCATCCCACACACCGTAGTCTCTACATCATACACATGAACCTTTCAGACTCCTCCGCAAGCTTCTTCTTTTCCCCTTCATTTTGAAAAAAGGAGGGGGGGAGGGGGAAGCTTCCGGAGGCTCACATTTTGCCCACAATCCTTTTACATCCTCAGCGATCGCCTTGAGTGACAAACGAACAAATTTCCCGAGTGACAACTGCCTCCTGCAGGCTTTTATTGCTATTGCATACGTCATCTCTCTTCTTATTACAAAAAGCTTTACCTGTCCAGTTCTCATCTTCTTCATTGCTTTCATGCTACTCACAACAATAAGCAATACCGATTTCGCACAGAAGGGCACTGAAGCACGCGACTACCTCAAGTGCTCGGAGGTGTCCTGGTTCAGGGACCAGGAGTCTTTCCATGCACCACGAGCGATTTCCCAGATCGTTTTCCCTAACAGCACAGGACTGCAGATTATCACACACTTGTGTCAAGATGCACAATTAAAAAAAAAAAAAAAAAAGCCCATACTATTGCTAAAGACTTCAGCTCACAGCAACTCCAAGTTTTACCCACAGCTCCATGTGCCATTGCTAGCAAACGCCAATTTCACACGAAAGAGCAATTTTTCCACAGTTGTATTCTGTAATGATGTTATTTCTGGACAGAAGACACAACCACCCCACCCCAACAAGCACGTCTTTTCAGCCCATCTGCAACAGATCCATGCCAACGTGGAACCATGACCTCACGTTTCTGGCACTGCCTGACAGCCTCCAACTTGCCGAGTTCCACAATCCTGGGTTATTTTCCCCTGGTGTCTGTGTTCTTTCAAGGCCAACATAAACGAGTTGTAGGTCACTTTCTGCATATTCCATTTCCTAGGGACCTTCATGAAAATAGTTTCACACCACTTGCTTCAAAAGCCAGAGGAATGAAAGATTTTGCTACTTGTTTCAACGTGGCTCTAGAAAGGACACCTACTACTCTCTTCTCCGAGCACGTGTTTGGTGATGGCACATCCCCAAGGTCCTGCAGTTTGCCAGCCAGCCAGACAACATCATCATCTGGTTTCTCTACCAGCATTTGTGACCTGCTCCAAGTTATCCTGCACCGTGGCTCGTCCTCTTGTCCCCACTTCTTTAGTTCTGGGTTTCATTTTTTTTGTCTGTTTGGAGGTTTTGTTTGTTTGGGCTTTTCCAGTTTGTTTTGTTTTTTTAAAAAGTATATATCAATGTTCTTCCCTAACTTCGGGACTTGGAAATGTCATTCCTCAAGGAAGTCTGCTCTTTCTTTAAGAGCCCAGAGGCCCAGCTGAACCTTGTGTTTGACACAGCTGCACAGATATCCTCCTGTAGGAATTGCTCAACAGCTTCTCATGCTCCCCATTCTTAACCAGGTTGGCATTCTTCAAAAACTCTGCACCTCTTGGGGATGCAGAACACTTCACATTCATTACCTTTTCAGATAATTGCCTTGGTCTTTCTCACTTAATTCCGTACTTTAAACAGGTGCTTCTGTTCTTGCAGAAGTCGAAACAGCTGCTCTGTGTACCTCTTCTACCTTGCTTCCCATCACGAAGAGGTCACGTTTGTATTTCAGCTTCCTCCGGGTGCCCCCATCTGCACTTGTTACTTTCTTCAGGATATTATTCCTTTACTACTTCTTCCTCACTCTGCACCTGCGGTACTGCTGCGCAGCGTTCGCTGGCACTCCTCAGGGAAGAGCAGCACACCAGGTTCCAACAACTGCCTGGAAATGACCGTGTTGCCCATGCAAAGCACAGGACACAAGCCACAGAGTCTCAGTGACATGACCCACTTCACACATTTCAGTCTTGACTAGTGTCCCGCGCAGACCAAAGGCTTCGTTTCTCAGTTCGGGAGCCATACTTAGTTTAGAAAACCAAGACACCCTTTTTTTTCCTTCTCCCTGCAGAGTTGGATACTGTTGTTCCTGTTCAACCTTCAACCAAGTATCTGTCCAAGCAAACGTCTAAGTGGCATTTTCAATGTTAAAATTGAAAAGAAAGTATTTCAAGATTATATCTACTAGCTCTTTTCTTTTTAGTGCTACTTACAACATTGAACTCTTTTACATGCTTATTTAAATCAGAATCTGTACGTTAGGAAAGGTATACTGCCTTCCTATACAACAAAAAGAGCTGTCTTCCTCAAAGGAGGAAAACAATGGAAAACAGCAGCACGACATACCCTGAATAGTAATGCAAAAATGTAAATCTATTAATACTTTCTTAGGACATGAGGTTTACATTTTGTGATTTAGAAAAATACAGCTCTAAGAACATGTGACAAAATTTGTACTCACTAATCTTACACTCTTATAAATTGACGCATAGCTCTTCTTGTATTACAAAAGCTTTTAGGCAATATCAGCATTTACCAGTATCACACCAGGCTTTTCCACCTGCAAATCCATCCCAGAACAAGTCCCCTGCAATACAGAGAAATAGTCCTGCCTACAAACTTCGTCTGAAGTGACTGAATTTCAAAAACCCCAGAGCTACCACACTGGAGGAGATGCGAAATGTTCTTGGCAGAAACCTACTACAAGTGTTTTCTTTTAAAAGAAAATTCTTCGGACATCTGGCTACATGATTAAAATAAATACTTGTATTGACAACCCTTAGGGGAAAGCTTTTTAGGGGAAAAAATAGCAATTCCAGTGGCTCAACTTGATACACCTTCAGAAAAAGCAAAATTATCACAAACTTCAAAGATGACCCCTTGTGAAGAATCAAGTCCTCCTAGCGACACCTAACGCAGCAGTCTTTTGAAAAACAGAAGGAAACAATACCGCAAGCTCATAGTGGACAAATAGGACGACATAAATACATGAGCATTCAAAAACCCATCACATTCTGAAAGTGGTAAACAGTGTAATTTAGAGTTTAGTTTCTTTACGATTACATAAATATTATGTAAAAGCTAACTAAAACAGAATCCACCAACTATAGAGCCAAGATTTTACAGGTCTTAGTTTTGGAAGATTGCGGGAACAAATATTTGTTCCTGCATCGACACCCATCACAGTGCAAATCAGTGCTTATCCTTACCCCCGCTCACCTTTAGCTCCCATTTTCCCATCTTCTCAGGACTTTGCCCCTACCACTGTTGTCCTCTCGCAGTGGTATGCACTATATACATCAAGATTTTGGCTTGAACTCACGGTCTCAAGGCAGATTTTATAAGAAACTGTTCTGCTTTTCAGTGCATTAGCCATGACAACATTTTCTCACTAAAATAAATATTTTCCACAGTGAAACGCAGGTGCAAGGGAAAAAGTCAAGCACAGCACAGGAATATTTTTCAGGCTAAGGACAAATATAAATCTTCTAAGGTTGAGGTCACATTCTATCACATCAGAAATGGGTTTGGGCTGCGCAACTGAACATGCTTTACCCCTCCAACAAGCCCGTCTTTGTCATAACAAGTCGCGGCTACAAACCTGCAAACCCCATCTGTCTGGTTTGGCTCTGAACATCGGCAACGTACGAACCCCGGTGCCAGTGTGAAACCCTCTCTCCATTCATGCCCCCTGCCGCCCGGGGTCCCCCCAGCCCCGCCGACGTCGTCCCCGCGCCGACGAGGCGCAGCATGTCCCACCCGGGCACAAACAGCTGTACTGCAGCCACCACCGCAGGACACGGGGCTGCAGGGCCACCCTGCACCCACATACAGCCTGTGATGCCTTTTACAACTGACTCCTCTGCCTCATCACGTACATCGAAAAACAAGGGCTATGCACTGGGAGAGAAGGCAGTTTATAACTCTAAGCTTGTAGGTCCACGAGCCATTCCACCAAGAGACGGATGAGGAGGGAGCTCTGGAAAGTACACAACTGAGAAACTGCCCTTGATACACGTCAGTTCGCTACCTGTGAGATTTTCAAAGCCTTTTTTCCAAAGTCCCACAAAGCTTCCACTTCATTAAGCGTAACTGCTTTTGAATCTTAGGGTTCCCGCAGCATACAAAAAGAAATTTCGATTTGCCCTCTCAACTCAGATTCCAAACACACACACTCTTCCCACGGTGTGGCACTCCAGAAGCGAGGAGGACCACAAAAAGAATCCGTCTGCAACCAGTCCGAGGTAGTTAAGATGGCAAAGACTGGAAAAAAAAATAGCTGTGTTCCACCAGAAGGAGGCACCAGTCCCGATCTCTCTCTGGCTAGAAATGCTCCAGGTGAAATTCATCGCTGCTCCTCAGCTACTGCTTTACTATGTCCTGCACTACAGACTTACACATTCACATGCAGATCAAGATTCAGCCAAAGAACTGTCACACAAATAGCCTTGAATATTCCGCCTTGAACGCAAATATTGTATTAGCCAGCCCTGATTTCTTTCTGTAGTGCAATGACACAACAAATTGTTTCACCACCTTTTATATTTATAAAATCAACTGGAAAGTTTCAAGCAAGCCTCCCCGTTTCTGGGGCACTGTCTGCCCAAAAAGAGTAACTTTGTGCCCAGGAATGAATGAAAAACAGATGCATGGATTGTTCTCAGCTTGTACCCGCAATTAACTCAATTTCTGGCACTATAGTAACACAGCAATCAAAAAATTTGGCTTGAAGATCTCATTAAGAAAGTGCAAAATCCATTTAACACTGTTTCTAGAAGGCTTCAGTGTCATTATTTAAAGGTGTGGCTCAAATAAAAAGCAAAACCAATAAAGCCCACAGATAAAAATCTCGGGGTTTGGTTTGTTGGGTTTTGTTCTTTAACAACACTCAACTATCTGAAGTATGTTCCTGTAATTCAGGTGAGTTTGATCTGCCACTTTCTCTAGAAAACGAATCAAGTAAGGCCACATTCTGTGTTATCAAGAGCAATATATTAAAGGGGTGGGACACAGAAAGTCATTGTCAGAATAGGTTTCGCGCAGGTCAGCAAAATTTTAAAAAACAAAACCAAGAAGCCATTCCAAATGCTGCTTTAAAATGATAGCGAGCAGAACCTGCAATCACGTACGCGCTAGTACCAGTACAGCCATCAACAGCTCCGCTCGCTCACCTTTATCCACACCCGGACCCACCTTCCTTGGGCCTTCAGCGCAGGGCAGTAGAGGGAGGTGCACTGTGGAACGTGCCTCAGCCCCTGCCCACCCCCCGGGCTGGGTCCCCGCAGGACCACGACCCGCTCAGCGCCCTGTCCCGGCACTGCTTCTGCCTCAACAAAAAGGCAGCTTTAAAGCCAAAATACTTGAATTACTTCCAGATGGCAGGTTTGTAAAAATAAATTTGCCATGAGATCTCTTTCGTCTTTCAGAAGTATTCCATTAATTTTTAAGAATGATAACGGGTCCAATCAAAACCAAACCTTATTTAATCTATCTGCAAATAATAATCCTGCACCTTGCCTTCATTCTTCTACACTCACAACGTACAGCTTTGATACCCTGATTGCAAAATCAGGCAACCCTCTCCAATTTTTGTTAAAATCTCTTTCACCTTTGCCGTGGTAAACCCACCGTTTTTCTTTTAACTAAAAACAAAACAACCAAAAAAAAAAAAACCACAAAACAAGAAAAACCCAACCCACCCACAGGTCAAAAGTTATGAAAGGTACGCAAAGTCATATGAGGAAAGATAATGAACGTTTGCAGTTTTAAGCAAATGCCAAATATCCACATGGCTATTTGCTCCCTTTTCCTCCTTCGCACGGAAGACACTAATTAATATCTCCCCGTGGCTCTTGCGAACAGCATCTTCCAAAAGACCTGCTGTGCCACTTCATCTAAGCCACCCACAGGCCTTTGCCTGGGGTGGTACCACCATACCATCACCGCCTTCTCAAGCAAAAGCATTTAAGCCACCAATGACCACTGTTCCCAGAGCCACAGCCATGGATTTTTATGGCTATCAAGGCAAAATGTGGCAGCTAAACTGTTTCATCTCTCTTGTATCGCTCAGACAAGACCCTCTTCTCTCTGAAAAGAGTGACTCAGCATGCAATACTGGTACTTCTCAGGCACGTGCTTAATTGAAGCACTTAATTAGCTCTTAACCACTTCATTAAGTCTGTGGGAGTACTTACAGTGCTTGAAGTTTAATGCTATAATGTGGCGCACGCAGTATCTCACTTCACGTCTACAGAAACCATTATGCTACTATGGAATGTTTTCTTCTGGAGAATCCACCCACTGCACTAGTTACACATATGACAAAAACGCAGCAAGTTACCTCAAATCCCATTAATGATCTACTTTCTCTCACCACATCCTTAACCTTTCCAGAAAAAACAAAACACAACACAACACCAAGTCTACAGCTGTTGGAGTAGTTCTTGGAAATACAATACAACACCCTTTCCTTGGAATGCATGAGGGGAGGTACTGCGGGCACAATCCAGCTCCTGCCCAAACCCACACTCCTCAGCCCTAAAAAGATGAGGGTGTTCAAACCAGGCAGGCACAGCCACTGCCACCTCCACGAAGGACCGCACGTACCGGAGGACTTGCAGCGCTCACTCCTACCCGACGGCGAAGCGTGATGCACCACCTGCATCCCTCCAAGGCACCCCGGGACAGCCTGGCCAGGCAGGGAGCCTTCGGCCGCACCACCACCACCTCCGCCTGGACATGACCTCCAGCCACGCTCAAGAGGAGAACCAGGACCGGTCCCTTCTGCACGCAGGGTACCACCACGGCAGAGGTGGCAGGAGAACTTGCACATGCCCATCAGCCAGGTTGCCCCGAAATCATCACCGTTAACACCACATGCACCACTGCTGCTCTCCCTTCGTTAAGGAGAAGGGCCTGATCACCACAATCAGAACAGCCCCTTCAGTTCAGCGAGAGCTCCATCAGCCTCTGCTGCTGTGGAAGGTTATCTGTAAACATCCTTTGAATACCTTCAACACCTGCAGCCTTGGGGTAACAATCAAGTTGTGCTAAGAATCACTTGTACCCTTTTGCAATATTTCCCCTAAGCCAGCGATTAATTTACAATTATGTGGGCTCCATCAGAGCCTCTTCCTTCCTTCTCTCTGGCATCCCCTCTTTACACCCAGGAGCTCTTGTGAGTGCAGGTGTACAATCACGACAGCTTCGGTGCACGGCGGTGCTGCCCACAGCCCGTCTCTGATCACTGGCTGCTGTGTGCCTGCCGTAATAAAACACCCAAAGAGATAACGCGCTGAATTTTCATCATGTTTTTAAGCAGCGTAATATGTAACACAGCAACATTTCCTTTCCTCCCGAGCTGTTTGCAAGAGGGTGTTACCAATTAAGCACCAATAGCCCGGGGAGGGATACTGCAGATCACACAATTTGGTTACAGTAAGTGGAGAAAAGCAGCTCGATAGCAGCTGGTATTTTTCTTAAATGGCGAACGTAACAACAGGACATACGTTCAAGAGTCCTTGCAAGGGGAAGGGACCCGGGTGGTTTAAAAACTCGGGCCGCATTGTAATGTGACATTATTGTATAGCCCCAAATGATTCACGATTTAGTATCAAAGGTGAAATGAAAACAATCAGCGTGAAGGGAAAACGCAATTAAGAGGCACATTAGTAGCAAGATGTTCCCAGGAAAACTGTGAGCAATTTCAGTCCCGCTTCTCTGTATACTGAGGCAGACAGCCCATGCCATCGCACGCGGACACGTAACCTGAAAGAACGTGCCAAGGGGAAAACTACACGCTGGCTGTAAGGTATCTCTTCTAAAAAGCTGCCCCATTTCTGCCAAACACTTTTTTCCTAAACATTTGATGAAATAATCCAAATGAGAGACACTAGAACGTCATCAACAGCAACCAATTTATGCAAGCATCCATATCCTCCTCACCTATTGGAGTGCCCAATGGAGCACAATTCCAGTAAGGTCCCTGTGTCTCGCATCTTCCCCCACTGTCGTATAATCGGCAAGTGTAGTGTCACTTCTGACCCTACAGCAGCCCTTGAAAGGGCCTTCCCTCCAATAACTTGGGGTCATAAACACAAAAATAAGAGTTGTTTGATCGGAATAATCTGTTTGGACAGCAATTGTCGAACCACGTACTCATTAAAGTATGGTAAGCAAAGAGGCATGTTCCCGGGCACGTACTTCTATCACCACACGCGGGGACAGATGCGAGAACAACCTATGGCCATCCACTCCCTCACACTGTCACCAAAATACTGTCAGCAGGAAAAAGTGACTAAGAACAACGTTGTTGGATTTATAGTGTACCTTATTTCCTCTATCGGGGCTTCAGAAGACGCAAACCCAAAGTTAACAACTAGAGAAGCACGTTAAAAACAAGCACATAAGTGAAAAAGCACAAAGAATACTGGCAGCAATGAAAGCCAATACTTATGAAACGGCAGATGAAATAGGAAAAGGTTACAAAAACAAATTGGCAGAGAGAAAACCACATAATCCAGGTGTCAAGTCAAAGCAAATGCATTCATTCCCAACTCGCTTACTCAGGCAATAATGATGAAAGACACTCAAGAATGCGAGGGCAACTTGGAGGGAAGACAAAAAAAGGGCAAAAAAAGCGCACTTGCACACTAGCAGCCAGCTTTATTAACACCGATCTGGGTGGGATTAGAGCTACCAATGGCAATCTACGGGTAGGTCTAGTGGTGGTGTAGAAATAGCTGCTAATAAAAGATTGCAACCTTGCAATCATTAGAAAATGGGAAACTTCTCCCACTGTAAGGTTTCACTGGATACCGTGATACTTCATCACAAGAAACAGACATGTTACTGCCTCGGTTCAGGTCACTCTGGACACAATGCAAGGCCACACAACGGTGAGGACACCGGCACCGGAAACACCGAGGAATGATCAGCCCAACATTTAAGAGGGAATACGAAATACAGTATCAGACACCTCCAACCAACTTCTTCATCTCCGCAATCACGCGTGCCTTTACAGTTACCGGGTTTCTCTTCCTATTTCCCAGCCCAACGTGCACATCCCTATTGGCTACTTACTTCCAAATGTGATCCCATCTTTTCATGTACGCCTACTGCTCTAAGGTAGCTACTACAGATGGTCAACCTCCCCTTCATACAAACACTTAACACTGTTCTGCGCACACTCTTTAGACCAAGCAACACCCTGGAAACTGTAACGTTAACGTCCGCACAGGGTGTGCAAAAAACTCACTTTACCAACAAAGGCTGTAACTTTTTAGTAGTAGTAGCGTCACTATTTTTAATCAACAACATAGAACTTACTCCTTTTAAGGGCAAGTAACATATGGCCCATTGTGTTACTCCATAATATGGAATATCATCATCTTAAGAGCACCTACACTCTTCCAAACAATGTCTTTTTACTCCTGGTATTTGTGTGGCAACATCGTATCATTCAGTGATTTCAGTCCGTGCCTGGACAGCATATGAAGGAATTGAGATCTATAAATACTATCTGTACCTCACACCATATAGTCAGTTGCACCATCTAGTAGATGGAGTGACAGCTCACTCCTTCAGCAAGGGCTGATGCATACATATGGCAACTAAAGGTATCTTCAACATTTCTAGCCTTCTCCTTTTCCTGTAGGGCTCAAAAAATATTTCTGCTGCTGCCCGCAACTTGGCATTTTCCAGGGCTGAATTTCACCAGCTAAATCCATACAGTCCACTTAAACTCCTCAGAAGTATTTTAACCTTCCCAGGAAATAACACATCTAAACAGCATCAATCTGAGGAAAGCGCTCTGAGCCACCGTGCGGTTTATCTTCTGCCAAGATAAAAGGTTCTTACACCGTGGGGGGGTTTAAGCTGGTTTAATGCATATGAAGTCAGCCGCTTACGTGACTAACCTTGGGGAGAATTACTGTTAAAGACATTTGGGAAGTTTAAGCGCATTGTGTCAGAGCGTTTCTCTTCTTGCCCTCTTAGCAGTGCGTTTGAAGAGTGGCAAAAGATTAAGGAAACACAACTTGTCCCTTGACAAAACCACGTTATCATGATTTTCAAGGTGTTTTTTTTTTTTTTTTTTTGTTCTGCAACCAATTAAACACATTCCTATGTAAACAGTCACTAATCTGCAATTCCCTGCCTCTCCCTTAAAGCATTTGTTAAAAAACTGCAGTTATTAACTATTCCCCCACAGAGGCAGGACAGAAGCAGCTTTTAATGACAGATGCCATAAGCTCCATCACTTCATTCCCAACTGCTCTTGCATGCCGGAGAGTACAGGTTGGGCTTCGTGATAGTGCTCGCTAACATTCGGTACTTGTTTCCAGCACGGTTCTCAATGCCATTGCCCATCTGCACTGCCAGAGAACGAACACATCTTTCCCACTGCGTTCTGTAAAATGGAAACAGCAATGGAAAAAACATCACCTGGCACCTGACAATTGTTATTTTATGTTGATATTCAAGGTGCTCTCTTCCATAAGCTTACTATTTTTTTCCATATACCAATAAAACACACTGTTTTCATCTTTGCCTTTGACTATTTCTCTTTTAAGCTGTATCAGCCTTCCTTTGACACACTGACTACTACAATGAGAGCTTCCGTTCGCCAGTTTCACACGTCCGAAATCAGGCGATTCTCCCTACACTGAACAAGCCCTCAGACAACAAAATAAGCCCATTTTATCGCCGCTTCAAGCTAGAACACTGCAAGAGGCTCCAACCAAATCCAGCGCCTTCTCTAGCTGCCACTCGTGCTGCGCACAACTCCCTGGATCCCAAAGGGAAACAGCAGAGTGCTTCAAATAATTCCCCAGGCTTGTCAAACTCCTCCTCACTTCCAAGCACATTCCCAAGGTAGGTTGTTGCAGGTAACCGGAGCAGCAGATTCCTCCCTGGCAAAAAGGCCAATCACAAGGCGGATGTTTCTGATGCCCGCTGCAGAGTAAAGGCAGGTAAACGCTGAAGTACTCATTTGCAAGTCTGAGGGAACCACACAAGTTAACTGCACTTGTAAATACACTCAGAAGCCTTCTCGTGGCATTTAATATGAAAACAAATACACAGAAGGCTCCTGAAATACTTGACTACATGGCATCGAGTATGAGCTTGCTGCACTGGGAATATACACGGATAATGGGCATTAACCAACATGGCCACACCACCGCTCCTGCTGCTAAAGGGCACTATTTCGCCCTCATCTGTGCATCAACTGTTAGCTCCCAGTCCACTGGGAAAGACAGCCAGCACCGCCTGTGCCAAGTTCATAGTGTAGTTTTGGGGACTCTAACCTAGATTTTAGGTCTTCGGAGGGGAGGGGGGGAAATGAAAGAAAACGTGCAAACGAAAACACGTGAAAGAAACAAAAAGAGGGGGGGCTACTCCCACTGTCTAGTCACTGGCCGGTTCCCTCAGGCCAACATCTCCCATGCAGCTGTTCCAATCAGAGCACAACAGGAGCAGCAGAGAACTGTGAGCAGTATGCAAAAGGCACATGACTTCACGTGAAGAGTAAACAGCATTTAGCCATACGTACAGACTGACATCTCTCTCAACAAGTAGCAATCTTAAATGGGCACAGTTCTCTCCCAACACTGAACGATGAGATCCACGAACAGACCTTCACAGAAGTTAGCCACAGTACGACTATCTCACTCTGACTCTTGCATAGGACCTTCCTTACGCATCCCACGCAGCTCATGAGGTTGTCTACCACTTGCAAAGAAACACCATCAAGAGCTAAGAGAGAGAAGGAAAAGTGTTTGAAAATACCTACATACAACAGAATTCACGACATGCAAACTCTGAGCTATAGGAAAGACTTCTTCCCACTGTCCCTGATTCCACACCAGAGTGGAAAGCACACTGGAACTGGGGTGTCACCGGTAGGCAACAGCGATGCAGAACTTGGCACAAGGAGAGAGCGTACACGTTTGCACGCGGAGCAGAGACACACTAACAAGCTACAGAATGACCTCACGAAGCTTTGTGACTGGATAATAAAAGGCCAAAGGACAATCAATGCTTCGTCTATGGTAGAGTGTTAAACGTCTATGGTGAAAATGTTGAATGCGGATGTCTACGGAGACACGTTTACTATAGAATGTCTATGGTGAATGCAGATGTCCATGGTGAACAAGCATAATCCTGCCTTCACAGATGAAAGGATAAGCTTCAAACTGACTGTTTCCGTTCACCAGAGAGCTCTCTACATTACGATACGCAGTTTGGGCTGTTGCAACTACTTCCCAGTCAGACCTGTTTATTTTTGTTTTCATACAAGCTTTCGATTGTTATTCCAAAGCTAACCCAAAACAAAGAACTGGCTGGCCGCTGCATACCACATCCTTAAGATCCCAAAGAATGTGCAACTCAGCTGTTCATAAATTTGTTATCCTGATGTAACATGGACATTCATGCCTCATCGCTTTCCAGTTACCAAACTGACCTGTACTTCAAAAAAATGTAGTTTTAGCCTGCAAATACCCTAACTAAAGAAATATTACCAACACAGAAGAAATAAGCTAAAACCACTTTGGCACTTGCTAGAAGAGAAGCACAGTATTAATACCACAGCTTCTTTATTTAGGAAAAAAAAGGTAGCAGGGAGCATGGCTTGCCTATAGCCATCTTTTGTGACGCGATACAAGGAAGAAATTGAAGTGTTTGGAAATAACAGATTTATTCCTTAAACCCCGAAGAGTTGAATCCCTCAATTACCTCCCGTCTTCACTGAGAAAGGCACACCAGCGTCCCAGGCTTTTAACGCCACACCAGCCAGGAACTATCTTTATAACACCACCCTCGCCTGGGTTCAGAAAGAACCACCACGACAGTGAGCAGACAACCGAAATGGACACGGTGGGCACCATTCGGCTGGGGCGTGGGAACGCCGAGCAGGACCAATCCACCTGGAACAGACACCCCGCTGCCCCGTCCTCTGTCACAACCGGGGAGGGCGCCGACGGCTTCACTACCCTCCAGCGTGGTGAACAAGCTGCAACAGCATGGTTTGTGTTTATTTCTAAAACCGTTCATCACAGCACCCCTGTTCTTTTACTAAGCTGGAAGATAAGAATCCACACTCTGCTGCCAAACCCGATGCTTGCTTAAAAGAAGCCTGCACGCAGCTCAACGTTGGATATGCGGATAATTGTTATAATTTGCCTTTTAGAAACTAACACACTGAATATTCTGTGGCGATTCAGGTACTTGAGCTGGAGCGTAGAGAACCACACTCTGTGAACATCGGGTGTATTTGTGGGGAACGGAGTGCCTCAAGTTCCTTCAGAGACCCATACAAAGTCTCCATTTTGTTATCACTGTATATATAATTTGGTACCCGCATCTTCCACATGTGAGCCAGTCCGAGCTGACATCTCCCACTGTTCCCACCAACCCGCCATGCTCTACAGGTATGTAAGCCACAGAAGAACTTGGCCTCGTTAGCACACCACCGACACACATACAGTTTCAAGAAATACACCAGAACGTCTCAGAGCAGAATCAGACCCTGGAAGAGGAACGAGACAAACCTATTGCAGACATTTGCCGCATTAAGAGATGTTTTCAATGTCTGGAAGACACGCGAACATATGACACAGTTCCCCTTCCAGCAGGCAGCACCGACCAAGAGCGCGAGTTCTCGGGCAAGGGAGCACTGTTCGGCCCGATCCTACATGTGTTCAGTAGGAACCAAGCAGATTTGCACTCCAAAGACGTTCAGGGTTTGTGCAGACAAGAGAGCCAGACATGGAAACTTGGGCAAGGAGCCTTGGCAGGAGTTTAGCTTCTGCCTGGGTATTTGGGCAAAACCCTTCCTCCCCACAGCACAGCTCCTGACAAGACCTTTATCGCGGCTTGCCGTTCCCTGCGTTGGAGGTGGCCAGGCAGAAAATTCCATCTACTCCTTCCCACGGGCCTGCGGTTCTCACCTCACTTCATTGCAGAGAAATACTTCACCTCACAACTACTGCTTTGCAAAAGACTGCAGTCCTTGAGGTACTTCAGAGGAGAAACGCCGCTTGGTTTTTCACTTAATATAGAACGCGCGAATTTCAGCGCTTTGAAGATGTGTGTTCATACGGCTCATCAGCGGGAAGGAGCCGGAAGAAGGTGCAGACGACTGAGCGTCTCTGCCTTAGGCAAAGTTACACCTAAAGGAACTAGACACCAAAGTCTTCTTCAGCTATGTCTCTTTGCTGAGTATTTAGCTCATCTTAGCTAGAGCTTGCACTTCTGGAATATCCATCTTGTCCAGAAGAAATCTGAAGCAGCAGATTCTGAGCTGCAGGAGTCCGCAGGCAAATCCACTTCCCCGACTCCGGTTTCATTTGCTTATTAGATTAAGATTACTAACAAAATAACAAACCTTCACTCTAGAAAGGATATACTTTTCAGCACCTACTTAAACACATTTCATTTATTTATTTCAAATATTTTCTCCAAACTTCGCACAATTTATAAAAAAAAAAATAAAGATATGAGGACCAGTTTATTCTTAAGCAAACAATGTTGATTATTGCAACACACTTGCAGGTGAAAAAACATTTCTGCTAGTGTAACAAATTCGCTGCCTAGAGTAGAAAGCTACCCAAACACACCTGGACCTCTTCAGTAATCATTCCATGTCGTATTAAGAACATTAGGGCGTAACACTTGGAATTATTAAAAACTGCTCAGGCATAAGTGCTACTTGGGGGACAACTTTAGCACACAATTAATTGAATGAGATACAAACATATACCACTCAAAATTTGTATTGGGTATTTGTTCAGCTACTTGGCTTTTTCAGAAGCCTGTGTCACAGCCAAGGCTGGACATCCTTACTTCTTTTTTCCACGTCATATTTTTGAGTTGCTGGAAAGCATATAATTATTTATACACACTTATTTCTGTGAAATGTCAGTTGGAAATCACATGACCTACGAACTCATTTCTCACTGTACCACTTTAAAATAGATTTAAAAAACACAAAAAAAACCCCAAAGCACAAATTCAAGAGCTTAATGCATTACCACCTCAAAAATCTGCCCAGTGATGGAGAGGAAGATGGAGAAACCTTTTTCTTCCAGCTTTCCCAATTCTGGGCTAGACAACTTAAACCAGACAACATATCATCCTTGCCCGCAGCCGTGGAAGCTCCTCGCCTTCCTTCAGCCTCACCACCTGACTACGGAAGGACCAAAGGCAGTAACCGACCCAAAGCTTTCAGCACTCGCGCCCATTTTAGCGTGGATACCTTAACACGGTATCTTCGGCCAGACAGACCCCGGCAGATGTTTTTGTTTCCCTGCCAGGTTTAGGCCATTTCATGTAAGTTTCTCAAGGCGTCTGACTTCATACATGGCACACAACCAGGGAAACAAAACTTTGCCATTTTCACGCTCGCGATGACCCAAATGCCTCCTAGGCCCACGCTCCAGAAAGGAAATTACTGCTTTATCTGTCCGAAAGCCTTATACTCAAGACACCACTCGGCACAGGGATTTCCTATGGTGTTAAACACACCAGGGGCAGCAGAAAGACATGGGTCACTACACTGGTCCCTACGGTCTCCGATTGACTTCTACGTCTTTTTCAATTATAGCCATCACATGTGTTTGGGGAAAGCCCAGAAAGAACAAGTGGAGCTGATTTAAGTGTCTACTTATGTCTGTGGAATCCCCAAGCAGCTTAGGGATGCCTGCCCTATCCCACTCAACTTGGAGCTAATTAAACCAAAATAAGGACAGTCAATCAAGTGTCAGCAACTGTTTCTTTCCTTACCAGAATATATAAGAAAAGAAAAAAGTGGCATTACGCTTACATGACCAGTTACAGATTTGGCGTTGCTATTTGCACAAAAGCAAAGACTGGACGTAGGTGAAAGAGGTTTTATTTTCTTATAGAGGGACTGAGTTGCTATGGGCGTGGAAAAACGCTAACCAAGAGGCAGACGTAGGTGGCAAGATCTAAGAGGATATGCAAAAAAGTTTTAATGATCAGAAGGGAAAGAGTCCAGCATTATCAGCACCTAGCGCTGACGCTATCAACTAGTACAATTCTAAAACTTAACCAACTAATTAATCTCCCAGCATTTTCTGCAAAATATCACTGTGTGGGTAAGACACTATTCTCAAGCCCACTCCTTTCTGTCGCTTGATCTCAAGAGTTGCAAATCATGACAGAAGCAGAAAGAACCACCAGATCTCTCTATCATCAGCAAAAAACTGTCCAAGAGTCCGTCTTCCAATAAGATGGGAGATGCATTTGTCTCCTTCCTTCATTAGTCTGAGAAACAGCCACTTCACACCGAACTGTTGAGAAAAACATGCTGCTATTTTAACAGTGAACAAGCAAGAAAAATTCAGAGAGGGGAAAAAACTGGTCTCAATCCTGCTATTAGGTTTAGGGTCAGGAATGGGTCATCCTCCCCTTCCCACTAAGGTACCGGTTTAAAAGACTCCAAGGGAGGGTGTGGAAAAGGAGGAGAAAGCACAGACAGAACAGGAAAATGTCCAAAAAAGCTGTTTTGCTGCGCCAGAAGGGCCACCACGAAACATTCTTAAGGCTGTTCCAGTTTGCTCTGTTTACCCAATCTTCAATTACCAAGACATGTGCAAGCTTCAAAAAAATCCAGCTCAGAGAAGCATTCCAACATTGATATCAATCTCAATGTTATCTATACATTATGGACTTACAAAAGGGGGAAGAAAAGAAAAGCTCCAAGATATTCCTGCCCTGGATGTTCTTGCACATTCTCCCATTCTTACTCATTCTGGTTGAGCCAAAAAGCAGACCATCAGCCACATGACTCAAGCTGTTTGGCCCCGAGTCCCAGCAAGCGCTAAGAGCGCAGAGACATGTTGATACGAAATATAATTAACCATACTTTTTCCATAACATCACAGAAAAAATTTCTATCGGAGCTTAGTAATAGCTCTGGATAAGATTTGGCAGGGGACAAAACCAGGAGCGGCTCTACCGCATCCAGAGGGACTTGATTCTTCTAAGGCTGGGAGGGAGGTAGCAGGTTAACTCGCGGCAAACGAGGCACCCAGCTGCCTTCCGTGCCTTTCAGCATTTCAGGCTACAAAGGAGGAGGTTGGCTCCTTATTTTTACTGCTACCTGAAAAGCCACAAGGGTTTAAAACAGCTGTGGCCCGCTTGAACCTTGGCTGTAAGACTCTGGCCCACCCAGCAGACCCAGAGCACCACACACTCCCCACAACCTGCCACTGAAGCAGTCCGACGCGCTTGATAGTACAGACTGTACCTTTCCCCCTGCCCATGCCAAAGTCAAAATTAATTTATGAGCTGAAACGGGAAAGGCAGGGACTAAAATCATGCCACTTTCCTCCCAGATCCTCCCGTGTATTTAAGAGAAGGTCACTTCCCACACTCCTCCAAGAATGAAGATACTCATCCCTTCCCACGTCCTCCCTCTGAAGGAGTATCCATCCAATACTCAGCCCCAACTGGATGCATAAAAAGAAAGTACTCTCAAAGACATTTCAACCCATGGGTTAACATGCACCTGCTGAGTGTTCCCTGTGGTCACAGCAAAGCCCACGAGCCCTCCACTGGGTCCAGAGACACTCCAGCACAAGAACCAGAGCGAAGATTTGAAGGAAGAATCAACCCCCAAATTCCAAGCCTAGACACTGAATGAAGGCCTGCTTTCGCCAGATTTCTTTTTGTTTCTGTACACAAGAAAAGCCTTTAGACCACACGCACACACATATGAAAACCCCAACCAATTATTTTCTTGTTAAGTGCAACACCTTCACATTACAGACATGGGATTTGGCATTTCCCGCATCTCCAGTCACTGAAATGCATTAAAAAATAAGTTAGGCTACTATTAAGTGCAGTGTCCTGAAGTTTAATTTTTTTTCCCTTACATTTCAGTAGGATCACCTGCAATACTGAAATCCAAAACAATACTTAAAGAAAAAAAAAAGCAACACTCCCTTCCTCCCTTTTAGTGTTTGTTTTTAGCAGCCTTCTTAAGAGCACATTAAAGAAAGCAAGGGCAGCCAAAGACCTACTATTGACCCACGTACCAAAACACCTGTTTTCCATATGGTTTATAAAAAGAAGACATTTTAATTAGATCAAATTGCTTTTCTAAGAGAAACATGTACAGATAAAAACACGTCCTGTAGACAGAGGTGTTTCTAAGCCCACACCTCCTGGCTAAGGGGTCAGAGGAGGAGTAGCACAAAAGGATCAGGTGCCAAAGACAGACAGGTTAAATTTAACGGTGTTCGGAAGGACACTTGAGGAACACGTGAGAGCAAACTGCTCTGCAACCGTCTCAAGCCCACAGTCTGCAGAAATGGAACGAGCTCCCCCTTCTGCTTCATGTTCTGCTGTCTCTGATAAAGGGGCAGTCTGTAAGGCACCTCCCGAATCACGGCGTGCAGAAGACAGCAGAGAAGATGGTAACACCGGACAAAGACCAAACACGCTCCCAGGATGGCTGGCACCAGGGTTTCATTCCCTCCTCTGGCTGACGAAACTTCAATCCAGCTTTTCTACCACCCAGGGGGGAAACCCAGCTTTGCCATTCGCTCTTCTGCTCCCCCCACATTTGCACGAGAGGTATTTCGGTGTTGCTGCCCTGGCTCCCAAGGCCGGCGCCGGTGTCCTGACCCACAGACAATCATCCCCAAGAGCGACGCTGTGCACCCTCCCCTTCTCGGGCACGTGTCCCACCTGACGGGCGAAATCATCACCCTCATGCTCCTCCTAGGACAAAACAAAACCAACCAACCAACCAACGGGTATTTAACACACGAAATGGACCAATTTCAGAGGACGGAGATCCAGCGCTCCGTTCGAGAGCAGCCTGTAGCGGAGTGTTATTCTCGCTCTGCCCAGGACAGGCTGTAAATAGCCCTGCACCAAGGCGGCTTCCGAACCGCTGAGAGACACAGCCCCGACCCTCTGCATGGAGACAGCCGCCCGTCCGCCAGATGAACGCCTCCACAAGGATGGCTCCACTGCTCTCCTTTGGATTTTTTTTCTCTTGTCACAGTCTACTCATACCAGTAAGCAGCGAGAGGAGAGCTCAAGGGCTGTGAATGTTAAGTAGAGGGAGGCCTCTCCTGGTTTTATCGGGTAATGCACCAAAACCCCAAAACATACAAGAGCCCTACCCGAAGCATCCTCCCAAGCACCCCTAAGCACCCCCCCACCCTCAGCCGCTGCTCCCTGGGCTGCAGGCTTTGGCAGACCCCTGCGCAGGGGCCGCGGTACCTGCAGAAGCCATCCCAGCAACCAGGGCATCACCAGAGACACCCGTCCAACACCACCACCGGGACAGCGGGACTTGACACAGAATCGATTTACAGTTCTACTGGTGTTGCTTAGTACTAGGTCTCGCGGGTAGGGAATACTCATACACCATTGAGAAGTCACTTCAACCACAGAGACCACAGGACATAGGTGCCATGCAGACGTTGGGAAGTCCACGCAGCACGGATCCACACTTTGAAATACAACAGCAGTCACAAACTGTGGCTGCCTCAGCCTGTTTGAACACAAGAGGAGCTTAAAGCATCACAAGACAACACTGTATTGATTTCCAGTTGAGATAACTGACAGTAAGTTGTTTCCTGTCCTGACATTAATCAGAGTTTTATTTATTTATTCCCTGTGCTCAGCTCAAAAAACACAGCTCTTCTTAAACACCAATGCTATGCAAATTACAGCACACTTTTGAGGAACGTGAGGTACTTCCACCTCTGTCACTGTGGACAACAGAAAGAATAAACGATCTTGCGCTCACTTCGAGATGACCTAATAAAAAAAAAAAAAAAAAAAAACCACCCCACCACCAACCACCTTTACTTACAATTTGCCTCTGTTAAAAAGAATTAAAAACCAACCCTGGGCTCAAGCTCCTTCATTTCATAAATGAAACACACGCACATCCTTGTCGCAAAAAACAGATGGCATGTTGTGCTTCTATCTGCCTCTCAAAGCCTGAGGTTCACTGTTTTTTTATTATCCCGTTTCTTTGTTTTTACCAAAAAAAACCCAAGCACGACTGTTTGATGGTGCCCTCTTTTTTTTTTTTTTTTGGAAAAGCACAAAAGTATTTTAAAGGAACTAGTCTTACTTGTATTTACTTTCCCATATCAGTTTCCACTTGACTTCAGATGTGACGCTCAGATCAAAAAAGTTTGTGTGCTTCACAAAGAGAGGAAATAAATGCACTGACTCCAGCCCACCCAAATCCATTTTCTGCAACATGTACTCAACTTATTTTTACCATTTGTAAAGGAAGTCCTATCATTCATACCAAGTACATGCCTTAACTGATAATGCTATTTAACCAGGCAGGAGGCATCCAGCAGGCGGACGGAAGGGTTCAGAGGAAAAGCACACCACCGTTCTAGAGATTTGCGGGAAAATATTGCTCCTTCTGATGAGAAACAGCTTTGCTATGTGGTGTCATACATAACTACTCTAAAGGGAGTTTTTCCAGTATTAGTCAAGATGAGCCTTCCCACACATGAAGAAGACAACGTGGTTCTTGAGCAAACCCTGACCATTAAGTTTAAGCAACAACTACACAAAGAGAAGCATTGGGACCACCTTCCTCGTGCCCACCTTTACTACTGCTGTAAATCATCTGCTAATTCCGTCTGGCTGCTTTGTTGCTACTCCACAGGACCCCTGCTAGGAAACATTTTGTCGCAGCTGAGAGGACACTTCCTAGTTACTGATCTTTGCATAAGGCTTCACCTTTCAAATTAATTACAGGTTTCTGCGATTGTTCTGCAATACAATTGCAGCAGTAAAAGGCACAGTAGTAAAAAGGGTTGCCAACTAATACAGCCTGTGGAAATTACATGTTTCCGAAAACTGACAGACAAACCCTAAAAATAAAATCGGAATTACGGAACCCTACGGCAAACACAGCAGCTACGTATAATACCCAGAGGCACACCATGGAACTGAAACGCAACAGAGGCAATGTACATCATAGCTGTTGGCTTATTTTAGCAACTGGAGCTTGACGTTGCTGTTGTGCAATACAAATGGTGTGCACCATTCCTCACAGCTTAGAGCGTTAATATGGGAAGCACTCTGGCTGTGGGAACCCCACTGCTATGAGTACCCGCCACTTGCAGATACTTCCAAAGCCATTAAACACAAGTTTGTTTCCCAAAGAGAAAACACAAAGTCACTTACCAGCTAACGCCTCTGTGTTTTGACGCAAATAACCCCTCACTGTGTGAACCCCACCTATCCCAGCTTTGACTTAAGAGACTCGCATTTGTTTTTCTTTGATGGGGGGGATGACTGCGGATGGGAAACAGTCCCCTCCAGCCCTTCAGGGAACAGCAGCCTCAGGGCAGTAGGCAGGGCACGACAGGAGCATCACCGCAGAACGCCTGAAGGCACCTGCCTAAGGAATTTGCTCTCATATGCAAAAATAACCTGGGCAGTCAGAATTGACGGTGGCAGTTCCAGAGACCTGCGTGGCCAAGTCCAACTCAAGGAAAATTTCTTTTCTGCTCAGAGAAAAGGACAGATATATTGTTGCAAGCAGACAAGCCAGAAGCCCTGACAGCAGCAGCTCCTGACACAGACTTTTGGACAATCTGCTCAACCAAAAGCGGTTAAAGCAGGTCCAGTGAGTCGGCCCTGACATGTCCACCTACAAACTAATGCGAAACTAAACACAGAATAACTGAACAGAAAAGGACAGTAGGACAGAATACCCACTCAAGACATCGAGGAGAGAGACAACTGCACTGACAACTCTGACTTCAGTTCATTTTCACTCATCTCCGCACACTGAATCACTAGAAGAGTAATGAATAATAACCAGTGGTTTAGAAACATACTTTACAAGAACTTTACAAGACCAACCCATCAGCCATTTGAGTTCAGTTCTTACTCTCCCGATGTCATCAGCACTGTCACCATCAGCTTCATCTGGCTGCAGAGTACGCCTGGGCATGGGCCACAGAAAGGTACAAGTCTAAACATGTATGAAAAAAAATCAATCCTTTTTGTCTTTATTCAAATAATTAAGCCTTTGGTTTTGCAAAAGTAATTTCTCCATTTAGTGACATGAACAGTTAATTCTTTAAATAAAAAAAGTCACCTTATGCCTGCAATAGGAGTTTGATGCAGGGTTGTACATGAATTATGGGAATAGCTTAATTACACAGCACACGTTCTTGATGCACAAATGCTACGAAAGGCATTTGATAACTGCTGTTAAATTATTAAACAATAATTGCACCATAGCACACAAAGGGAAAAGCACCGCAGAACAAGACTGCTCCGTGGCTCTACTATTCACCAACCATGTTCACAAAATAAGTACAGTAATTATGTCAGTCAGCTTCTTGTAGCAAGGCACCAAAAAAAGTTCACTTTTTACAGGGCTCGTTCATTTAGTTTTCTCAAGAGGCAAAGGAAAGCAGAAACCAGAAAAGTAAACATCTAAGTGTTTTATGATTTGCAGGCTGGTTAAACAGAGCAGAGAAGGTGCAAAAATAAAAAGGTAGGGGGAACCAGCCACAAGATACAATAAAGCTCTACTGCAAAGCACTGAATTCCCAGCGCAGCGTGAGTTTTTGGGGAAGTGCATGCTGCGGCTATACACGCTGTAACAAGTACGAGACAGCAGAAGTCAAAACAAAACGCCTATAAAAAAAAAAAAAAAAAACAAAACCAACCTGCATACGCACTGCTTGAACCTCCTTTGTCAGAGACTTGGAAACTAAACCAGCTCTCGGCTCAAATGCTTTTGGAATTGGAAATAAAATAGCCCACATAAAAGCGCAGACACCTTGTAACAATATCCAAAGAGACCCTCACCCGTCTGAGCCATGTCAATCTCTTCCCAAGCGCTAGTTCTCACAGACCTTTGTGCGATTTGCTCCAGCTACCCTACGTGAAGAGAGAGCACTGCCACAGCAATCCCGCTTACTGTGACCCCGGGAAACCCTGAGGAACACTCAACCAGGGAGCAGGAGGAGCTCACCCATCGCTGTCCACACGAAAGGAACTCTACAGTACAGTACTCAATAAACCCCATCCTTGAAGCCTAACAACTGATCAGCAAAGGAAGGATATCTTCCCTTCTCATACACCACCTCTTTTCCATCAGTATGTTCCCTGTCTTGTAACCACCAATCCCAGAAGTCTGACATGTGACAAAACACACATTTCTTGGCTACAAATTTGAAAGGATGATCCAGGTATTAAAGCGCATTATTGTGTAAACAAGTAGCAGTATTTACATGTCTCAAACACATCTACCACCTAAGAGACATCACTGCCTCATTTCTCTTAGCCTGGTATTCGCCTACAGGGAATGGTGACAATAAAGAACAGTACACACACACACCCTGCCAAGTCACGAAGCAGCTCCAACAGCAAGGACTCAGCTTTCGGCGAGAGGCAGCTGGTACTACAACTCCTGTCTGAGCAAGGGAAGGAAAACCGCGGAGGCCACAAGGTTGTGGAGCAGACACGATCCCCGTTCCAGGAAGCTGCAGGGCAGATGCCTCGCGAGGTGCGCCCGAGGGCCCCGAGCACGCAGGCACTTACTTGTGGGGGGCCGCCGCTGCCAGTCCTGCTGCCGCCGCCGCCTGGGCCTCGAACTCCTCCCGCCGCAGCACGTTCCCAGAGCCGCGGAAGCCCAGCTCCACCAGCTGCCGGCACACCTCCTCGCTCTGCGGGAAGGAAAAGATGGGCAGGGAGCCCGGTTAGCTCCATGACAGCGGGGATGTGCCCACTACCACTCCCATCTCCCCACCATCACCAGGACCCGCTGAGGGTCACCCACCAGAGAGAAGCTCAGGAGAGGGGAGGCAATGTGCACAACACCACCCGAAACCAGCGGGGCTGGGCGAACGGGAGCTGCTCCTCAGGCAGGCTGCCCACACCAGTGGGCTCTGTCAACACCGGTGGGCACTGCCATGCTCCAGTATGGCTCGAGTGCGGCCACGATGGATGAGCACCAAAAGGGACAGAGTACTCAGGATGGTTAATGCCACCACAGCCACAGGCATCCCTCCCACATCGCAGACAGCGGCAAACAAATCTCAGCAGCTTCCCACCCACCTTCTTCTGCCTGCACCCCACCCAAGGAAGGACCTGCACTCCTCCTTTTATACCTCCAGCTGGAAACCAATTCCCCAATTTAAACTAACCCCCCTGCAGGAGAGTAGCACTAATGAGCGCTAGTGGTGAGGCATTTCCTCCAGCTGAAACCAGGGCACCTGATAAGCCCTGACAAGCAAAGCACCCCAAAAACCACCCCTGCCTGCTCCCACCCCAGCGAGGCACCCCGGCCAGCTCTTCCCAGGCTGCCGGACTCGGTCCTGGCTTCTCAAAGCCAGACAGGGATCAGCGGCTGATTTCGGAGAGAAATACCAGCTGCCTTCTCAGCGTGACACAGAAAACCTTTTGCAACTTTCACCAAAGCATTCTCCACCGAGCAACGCGCACCATCCTTTTTAGAGGTCAAAATCTCAGCGGTCAGCACCCTTTGGATCATGGAATGGTTTGGGTTGGAAGGGACCTTAAAGGACATTTATGCCCAGGAGTGTCCTGAAGGGACATCTCCCACCAGCCCCGGCTGCTCCAAGCCCCGTCCAACCTGGCCTTGAACACTCGGGCGCCACTGCGATGCCGTTTGCTCAACCAGACACATCCCTCGGAACCATTCAGCCCGAGCACAGCGCTTTGTAAGCAACGCCGGAGATGTTCTCCCCATGTCGGTTAAGAACCGGGCCAGCCCTGGCCTGAAGCCACCTCTGCGCACCAAAGCCACCCCACCGCCTGCACCGCCCCCCGACCCCCCCCGCAGAGGGGGGGTCTGTGTCTCCGGGCGGGGGGGGACAGCGCGCGCCACAGAAGAGCTGCCCACAGGAGGGCTCTCCGGCCCAGACCCGCGCAGAGGCCCAGATGCTCGTGCCGACCCCCTCACAGCCCACCCCGCCGCTCCCCCCGGCCCAGTTCGGGGGCCCCTCCGAGCGCGACACCCCTCTCTCCGGCGGCGGACACTCCCACGGGAACCCTTTACCCCCCGAGGACGCGGGTCCCCCTAACGCGACCCACGCGCCTAACGGGCGCCGAACGCCCGAGCGGCCGCCGCGGCTGCCACCCCCCGGAGGACGGGCCCGCGCCCCGCCGCGGCGCCTGGCACCTCCCTCCCACCGTCCCACCGACCTCCAGGTACCGCATGTCCCGCGCCGTCACCTGCGACTCCAGGTACGCCGCGTAGCTGGGGAAGGGCAGCGGTGCGGCGGAAGACCCCATCGCCATCACCGCCCGCCCACCTCTGAAGTCGGGGGCGGTGCGAGACGCGGCCCAACTGCCGGCGCCGGCACGTGCCGCCCCCGCCCGCCCAATCAGCGGGCGCGCGCGCGCCGGTGGAGGTGGGGGGGGGTAGGAGGGTGGGAGGGGGCCGCGCGGCGGCGCGCGTGGCGGGGGTGCGCGGGAGGGGGGGGGGGCACCGCGGGGGGAGAGGATGCTGCTCGCTGCTTTGTTTTGGGGGGGCTTGGGTTGTTTTGGGGGGTTATTAATTTTCTTGGGGGGGGAGGGGGCGTCCGTGCCCGCACAAGGACCCGCGAGGGGGGGTAAGAAGTCCCCCCGCACCCCCTCTTGCCCCCCCCCAGGTTAATACAAGCACCTTCGGGCGCTGCTGGAACAACCCCCCGGGGCCATCACACCGTGCCCCCACCATGATTGTCTTTAGGATGCGGCCACATCCTTTTTGGGGCACTTCCAGGGGTTTTTGGCCACCCGAGTTGGGAGGAGTGGGCGCAAAGCCACGGCGGCGCCCCAGCGAGCACCTGGGGGGGGGGTTGGGGGGAAATGGTGCACCTCCGCAGGGATGGTGGCAGCAGCTACGCACGATGGGGGGAGAGAGGGGCGACTCAAAAACAACACGTGCCAACCCCCAGCTTCGCGAACTACACAGGTTTTCCACCAAAATTTTCCCTGTGGGTTGGTAAGTTCAGGTGGGAGTTACTCCCTCGGGGGGAAACGGGCCACCAGTGCGGGTCCCGGTGGCCACCAGCCCGGCCTGCCCCGCCGACTTCGCGTTTGCCCCCCCAATGTCACGGTTTGAGCGGAGGCCCCCGCAGCGCCGCCTCTCTCCCCCCGCGGTCCTTCGCCTCATCAGCCTCTGAGACTCCTTCTGTGGGCAACGCCTGCGGGAGAAGGTGACGCAGACAGCACACGGGAAGAGGAATAAAAAGGGCGAATTTGAGGTTATCGGTCCGCGTGGTGCGAGCGTGCCGGTTTTAGCCTCGCTGCCAAAGAGCCCGGGGGCACCGCGCTGGCGGCCGGGGACGCTGAGCTTCCCCCAGCAGGTTATCGCCATGGCCCCCACGGGCTTCCCGCCCTGCCCCAGCCCGCAGCGCAGCGCCACAAAGGTTTAGATGCAGTCGACAGCTGTAAATAAAAGTCAGCCCGCACCAAAACCGCTGTTGAAATGCAAGAAACGTAACGCACCGAAAAAGTTACCTTTATTCCTTCAAAGTCTCTCAAGTTGCCCATTTTTAAACTTAATGGAGATATTTACCCATTTTGTGGATGCCTTCCATCCCCTCCTGATTAGAAAACCCGTTTAATTGCCTTGCAGCAGAGCGGCCAGAGAGGAACGGGGTGGGTTTGTCAGCCCACGCCACTTGGATTAATTTGCAGCAGTCTCTCCGCCGTGGCACAGACCTCTCCCTCGCCACAGCGTGACCACCTTGTAATAATCACTGCGACGTTAAAGCACGGGGCTGCAGGAGGGCTGGCTGGGGGGAGCCTCCGCGGGCTGAGACCCGAGGGCGACGCGCTCGACCCGTGGCCCCCGCGCTCCCGTCCCTCCCGCTACCGCCAGCAGCATCACCTCCCGCTGGTTGCTATGGCAAACACGGGATGCTGCCGTCGCAGCGCACTTCGGGACCAGTTTTTGCCCGCAAACACAGGGATCGAAGCATTTTTTTGACCTACGGGCTAGCCAGCAAGCATTTCCCTTAAAATAAGATTAAAAAACGCCCGCTCCCTCTGAGGGAAAGCAGTGGCAGCAAGGGACCGGCGCAGGCGCTCCTCTCTTACCTGCCCGGGATGCTGCCGGCACCCCCCCGCGCTGACGCTGAGGACGGCACCCTCCTACACAGCTCCTGCACGTGTTTTCACGCAATTAGTTCATTTAGGCGGCCCCACACTTCACTGAGCATTAATTACACCTAATTGCGCCGGGCTGCTGAACGGCAGATAAGCAGCATTACGTGCAATTTGCGAGTTCGGGATGGGGCTGTGTCGCTGGGGAGGGCCGGGGCGCACCGCGCACCGCGGTTTGGCTCACGGTCCCCTCCTGCGGCGGGGCCCAAACCGCCACCACGGCCGCCGCGGAGGAGCCATCGGGAGGGTTTGTGTCACCGCACGGCACACCGAGGCGGCACCAACTCCGCTCCGCTCCGCTCCACCACGGCGGCCAAACCCCGCTAACAAAACCGTGCGCAGCAGTTAATTTAGCAACAGGCGGTTTGTCTCCTTCCGGGGAAGAAAAGAAAAAAAAAAACCAACAAAGGGCACAGACAGCAGGCAGGCAAGAGATTACACAACTAGGTTATAAAATAAAGCACAATTATACTTTATTCCGGCATCCCTCTCCATCCCCACGGGCGGAGCGCGTGCCCTCGTGCGAACGCAGTTCTGGCCAGGGGCGGCCCAGACGGGCGACGGGGAAAGAATGACGATATCCATGGAAATAACCATTGGCTCCGTGACGGGATTTGCGGGAAAGGCGCTGTGGTGGCGCCTGCCTGGGTTTTCGCCGCTGGACCCGAGCAGCCCCGCCGGGGCTCCTATTAAGGCTTAACCGGTGAGGTTCAATGCTACTGTTTTGCTGTGCGTAGGCAACACAGCTGAGCGATGATTAAAAACTCCATACGCACGATTACGCCGCAGACAACACCACGACGGAGAAACAATCGGACAGTGGGGCAGCCGGGGTGGGAAAAAACACTTCCAATGGTCCAAGCAGCCGTAACAGCGTTTATTGCCACGTCGCCATGGAATAAAACCCTTTCCCCCACCTCTGTCAGTGTATTGCGAATGATTAAGAAAAAAAAAATATATATATAATAAAATCAGCAGCGCAAAGTATCGGGAGAAACCGGTGGGCACCCGGGGGGCCGAGCGCGTCCCCGTCCCCGGGGCAGCAGGGGTGCAGAGGGGGACCCCTGGGGAGGGCGTCTCAGCGGGGCGCCCTCCCCGTGCCAGCAGGAACGCCGCGGCGCCGGGGCAGAGGTATTTCAAACATGGCCATGGAAGCCACGCTGTGATGGACAGGAGGAGACTCGCTCCGCCAGCTGTCCAGGGAAGAACAGGAGAGAGCACCAGGAGTGGGGCTGAAAGAAGACCCCCCTCCCCAAGCCTGCAACCCTTAACAAAAAAATATATATATTTATCTATTATTGCCAACATAGGGTTTTAAGACGCCCCCCCTCGCACCACAGATAAGGTGAATTAATTTGTTGGGTTTGGTCTTGTGGAAGGGAGGAGGTGGTTTGTAGGAGAAGGGGAAGGGGCAGACCTGGATATACGGTGCCTGAGGTACGGTCAGAGGAAAAAAGTGCAGCAAAAAGGAGATGGGAAAAAAAAAAAAAAAAAGAAAAAGAAAAAAAAACCCACTTAATAGGTTGGCTCTCAACATATGTCTCGTATGAAAATGATTGTCAAAAGAGTCACTAGTGAAAATAAGGTAAGAAAACATGTTCACCGTAGAGGTACCTTTCTGTGTCTTCAGCCAACAGAAAATTATCCCCAGGTCCATCGAGCCTCCTCCGCTCACCACGGGAGTAGTCTTTGGAAAGCCCAAGTTGTGTCGTCCCAGCGCACGCCTCCGAGGATGCCGTCCGCTTCGTGGGGCCAAAAGAAGACCCTGAGCCCAACGGGGCTACCCGGAGCCTCCCCGCGTCCGTCCGGGGAGGGGGGACGCCGCTTTCCTGCGGGGTGACCCCAAAATCTGCCCCGGCGCCCGGTCCCTCCTGCGCCGGCATCCCCGCCGCGCCGCGCTACCCGAAACGGAACTTCAAGCGGTACTTGACGGGGCCGGGGTTTTTCCGAGGCGGGGATGGGGCGACCTTTGGTTTCGGCGGCGGCTTCTTTTCGGGGAGGGTGACGGTGAAGGCGAGCTCGGGGGGCTGGGGCTGCCGAAAGCGGGGCAGAAAGTGCGTGGAGACGTGCTGGGGGCGGGCGCGGGGGCTGCAGCCCCGCTTGGCTTTGCCCCGCTTGTTGAGCGCCACGTACCACTGCCGTCCCGAGCGGGGGCTGCGGTGCACGGCCGAGGCGTAGGTGTTGTAGCTGTTCTCCTGGAAGCGCTCCCGAAACTGGCAGTCCGCCGTGAACCGTGCCTGCGGGGACAGACACGGAGGGTTGACAGTTAGCCAAGGGCTGGTTCTACCCATCCCCGTCCCCGCGATGCTTGCTGGGTTTTTAAGTCTCCCAAAAACAGGTCCAGAGGGGCGAGCATCAACGCGGCGGGGCTGGGAAACCCACACCGACGCCACCAGGCATCTGGCAATTTGGGAAACCCCCAACACGGATGATTTCAAAAGCTGCTTGCTGCCCAATTTTGGACTTTCTTGGCAAAAAAAAAAAAAATCCTTCTGCCCCAGCAGCGCCCTCCCCTCCCACCCCAGCTCTGCTCCTGCGGACCGGAGGGAGATGGGGCTCCGCACCCCCACCGAGGACCCCGGGGTTGAGCCCCCGCTCCATCTCCCTCCCCGCCCTCACACTGAATCATCACTTAATAATCGGGAAAGGCAATTTGCATGCAGATTTTCATCGCTTCACTGAACATGGTTTTGATTGTATTGGATTTTTTTTTTTTTTAATTTTTTTTTTCCCCTCCTCCTTCTTCGTCTCAAATGAACTTGGGGCATTTGGTCCCTTGGTGACCTGAAGAAATGACTTGCAGCCCAAAAGCATCGCCTCCTATGAACAGGGTGGCCGCCCTGGTGGCCGGGGGAAAGGTGGAATTCCCATTTCCCGGGAGGGCAGCCTGAACGCTGCCCCGAACAGCTCATTGCTGTTGTTAAGGGGGAAGAAGGGACAAAAAAGCAGCATGCAGAAACGCAAGAAGAGAGCCATAACGCCCCAGCTATGCGCCCACAGCCCTGGGACACCCGGCCGCGGCCTCCGCCGGCCCCTCGGGCATCCTTTGCCGGGCTTTCCTCGGACCGTGGGCACGGCACCCGGCGCCCGACCGCAAAGCGGCGCTGCAAAGTCACCGGCGTGAAGGGGATGCTGAGCCCTCCGGCTCCAAAACCCCCAGCAATGGAGAAGAAGACAGAACTCCCCAGCGGCGCTTCATCGCCGCCCGGAAGGCAGAACTGGCGTCGCTCACAAACTCCTGACTCCACCGGAGAAGTCGAGTCCCGCAGTAGCGGCGACACCGCCCCCAGCCTGCTACGCGATTTTTTTTTCCCCCCTCGTTGCACTTGGAATTAAGTCTCCTTTTGCTCTTCCCTCGAGAGAAACATCACCTCAGTGACTCATTCTCACCTTCCCTGCCTTGCGTACGCCCTCCATGCCGCATCGCCCATGCGCGAGCGTTCACAAGGCTTTGGTGGCCCCTCGTCGCCCTCCGAAGCCCCAACAGGCGCGTTGGTCCTCCGGCATCTGGTTCCAACAGGGGCTCCGGCGGGCTTTGCAAGCGCTGCCGCGAACAGGAGATGCTCGTGCCCCTGCTCACACGTACCCACGGGTGCGCTCTGCTCATGGCTAAGCCGAATCGGCATCTCCAGTGTGTCCCAGCGTTTTTGGGGCAATGCCGCCCCGCAAAGGGCAGTGGCAGCGAGAGGGCTGCCCGGCTGCAGCATCACAGCAAAACCCCTGCTTCAAGTGGTTTGGGTGGTTCGGAACTGCTCCCCAAGAGTCGGAGCAGCATCCCCTCCGAAGCGGGATGTGGGGGAGCGTGGGGGGTCCCCGGACACGGAGAGATGCCATGGGCTGCTCCCGCAGGGACCTGCGGCCCCAGAGGGCAAACCACCCCGGGGAGCACTTCAGCTGCTGCTTCGCCCTCACCCCGGCAGCGCTCCCCCACGTCCCAGCCTCTCGGCTCGGCAACCACGTCGTTTCAGCTGGAAAAAAGGCACTTTTTGGCACGGCACGGGGCGGGCGGCACAGCCACGGTGCGCTGCCCCCCCCCTTCCCCCCGCGGCCGCATCTGCTCTACAGCATCCCCAGGGGCAATCACGAAGAGCAATCCCCAAGTCAGATCTCAAAACGCAGTTCAACGGAGAGGTTTGCCCCAGCGTTCGGTCGACTCGGAACAACTCCCGAGAAAGGAGAATTACCCGAGATCCCTGCGGGAAAATCTCTCCTCCGGGGTTGGTGCCGGCCCCCGCCGAGACCGACACCAAACCCCCTCCTGCCCGTTCCACGCAAAAAACGTACAAACGGGGGAATGAGGATTTAACAACGAGGAAAAAGCCATCTGTGCACGCAACTGTTAATTGCCGGGATTACTGTCATTTTGCGAGGCGGGTGCCTCTAAAAACGAAGCGCTCGGTAATTTAATTAAGTTGCCATCAGAAAGGAAAAGAAGGAGGGCTGCTGCAAAGCACGGAGCCAGGATAAAGCCGGCCCCCGAGAGCCGGTTTACGAAGGAGCCCGAATCCCTGCAGGAATGGCTTTTATCTGCGGTTCAGCACAAAGTCACCGGCGTGACTCCCATATCAAAGCGCTGCCCTGACTGACGGGCGCAGGACGCGCTTTGTACTGCTCAAAACTCATTAGGCCATGAAATAACTTCGTCCCGCCACGGCAGGAAAGAACAACAGATGCCGGGTTTGCATTAGCGGCGTTACTTAGCCCGGCGATCTTTAGACATTTGGGTCGAGTTTCTCCAAATTCGCGGCTTTCATCCGAGCGGGGCATCGTGTGTCCTCACCCCCCGCCCCGCTCTGACCCGCCTAATTGAGGTCCCTCTCCGGCGCTGCCCTTTGTGTGCCGACAATTAACCATACACCGACGAGGTTTGATTTAATTTCTGCCTGCGCCGGGGCATAAATCAAGGCTTCAGCTCGAATAAGGGGCCCATTGTATGCCGCGAGGGAGGGGAGGCTCTGGAGGGTCCGGGGATCGCGCTCCTCCCGCTCCCCTCTCTGCTCTCCTCCCTTTACCTTCCCGCGGCTCTCCTCCTGCTCTGCCCCTTCCCTGCCCCGGCCCCCTCCCTCGCGTTTGCCTCCGCGCAGCCGTCCCCTCCTTTCCCCGAGACGCCGTCCCCACTCCTACTTTGCTTCCTAAAATAAGCCACCGTGTGCTCACCCTTTAAGCATCATTAGGTTTCAGGAGCAACACTCCAGTAATGCTCACGGGAGACAGAGAGAGAGAGAGAGGCGAGTTCATAAATCTCACTTGAAGGCAATCTGCGGGCTCGGGCAGCGCCGCCACATCAGTAAGAGCCCCTCCACCAGCCCGAGGTTTGGCTCACGCCACCGGGCGGGCAGTTGGCTTTTCCCTCCTCTGGGCCATCAGCCCTCAACACGCTCCCCGGGAACCACCTTGGGCGACAGGTCGTCCGAAACCCTGCTTTAAAAACGTCCTTCTTTGGGTGTTGCCTTTACACACACCTTTAAAATCACGACGACTTGCATGTAAGCACAGCTCATTCGTTCGAACGGTCTCTAGAACTCACAGGAAAAAACTTGGAAGCAGCATCTTGAAGTTGAAAAAAAAAAAAAAAAAAAAGCAGCGAAACTAACTTAGGGGATTCGTTCTACCCAAAAAGCCTGGGAAAAGCACAATTAGACCTGCAGGAGACCCCAACCTTCCGCAAAACAGCCTGCGGAAACAACTTACTGGGGTTTTTCCACTCTACCTGCAACACTCCTGCTGGACCTCACCTGCCCGAAACCCTGCGCAGCCGCACGCTCTCACCGGGGGACATCTCCCCCCATGGGCCAACCCAGCCAAAACTGGGGGTAGGGGGGTGGGGTGTGCAGCCCCTTCCCCGCGCCCCCTGCACTGTGGGGCGGGGGGCAAAGGTGGGCTGCCGGCGCCACGCGTGCCGCTCGCTCCCCGGGAGACATTTGGCTAAAACCGTCTGCACGATCTGCTGCAGAAGTCGCTAAAAATAAACCGCCGATGCTCAAAGAACAACTCCTTTTGATGCAAATACCCAACTGCAAAAAGGAAAAAAAAAAAAATAAAAAAGCACTTTTCTTGGTTATAGGCATTAAGTAAGTATATGGGCTTCAGGGGTTTTCGCTCCACCTGTCCCCTATCTGTCTGCGCGGCGCCGATGGCAGCCAGCGGGAGCCCCCCCGGCAGCCCAAGGCGCTCGGCGCACTGCGGTCCTGCCCGGGAGCATCGCCGCCGCGTGCACGTGTCACAAGGCCTTAAATAAACAACACATACTGATAAGCAAGGGGGTGGTTGGGGGGGTTTACTTACACTTGCATGGAGTTTTCCTTTTTTTGACATCGCTAAAAATTTGTTGCTGAAAACTCCTCGTATTCCTACAATCCCCTGAGACACAGCAAATATTTCCAAAACACCTAGGATGACAGAAATCCCAAAATAAATCACAGTTCTTTTCACATCGCTGTGACAAAGAAGAAAAAAAGAAAAAAAAAAAAAAAGAAAAAAAAGAAAATCAGTCCCATAGGTTTGCAATTGCTCTCCACGCTCCGCGGCTGCCTGGCTCCACGCAACGCTCCTGCCCCGTCCCCCCGCCCCGCACTGCAGGGTCGGTTGGGTTTTTTCCCCCTCCCAAAAGCTGCGTTTTAAAGGACAATTTCTGACTCAGCTGCAACAGAACACGTTGACCCCTGGGGAATCCCTCTTGAGGGCGGGAAAAGCCCCTCGTGCCTACCGCCGTCAGCCGTGCCCACCCTCCCCCCGTACACGCCGGACTGGAAATAAAGGTGTCACACGCACCGTTTGGGGCTAGAAGTACCAATAACGGTTTCTCAAACCCTTCTTCACAGCAGGACTCGGGCAGTGAGGCCCAGGAGCGAGAAAACAAGCCGCTTTCTCCTCAAACAGGTATCTTCAGAGCGGGATTGGGCTCCGGCCCCCGGCGGGGGTGTGCGTGACCTATAACTCATCTTACGGAAGAGCTTCGACCTCCAGCATCGTTCCACAGCACTGACACGTGTCGCTTCCCCACCCAGCGCGGTGTCCCCCCCGGGGCAGAGGAAGGGTGGCTGCAGGGGTCCCGTCCCCACAACCAGGGGGAGCACCACGTCCCCTACGTGCCCTTCCCACCATGGGCAAAAAGGATTGCTGCCCCCGGCTGCAGCCCTGGGGTGGCCCCGGGGGGGGGTCTCGGTGGCCCCAGAGGAGGGGGAGCCCGTGCGTGCGTCTTGCCCGGCCCCAGCGAAGGGCCACGTGGATTAACGTGCCAAGAGCAAACATGAAGCCGCCCTTAAACCCCCGAGGCCGGGGGGGATCAGATCACCACTTCCCATGTTTATTTTAAGGAGGAAGCACAGCTCCCGGAGGCACCCGGCTCCCGGCACCAAAGGCCCGGGGGGCACTCCGGGGGGCTGGTGGGATGCCCCTCCTCACCCCACGTGCCACACGGCAGGTACCCTGGCCACCACGCTCCATGTCCTGGAAGGCACCCCAAAACCTGCTGGCCTTTGCGGGGAGTGCCAGCTGGGAGACGTACTCCTGGTTATTGGGGTACCCAGTCTCCCAAGGGCCAAAGCTGGGCTTTTCCTGCCAAAATGTGACTTCTTCCCCACGGGGCACGACTCCTCAGGACAACACCCCACCATACCCCCCGTTACCAGCAGGTCCACCCGGCTCCGAAGTGCAGAGCTGGTGCCTCTCCAGGGATAAAATCTCAGACGAAAGAACTTCACATAACCTAAGTCCCTGTTAGACAGCGGTGGCATCAAAGGCTGCGCGCATCTCGGGGGGGAGAGCCCCTCTGCCATGTCGCTGCGGGACGGGGTCCGGGGTGGGGGGGCACACGCAGGCAGCCCCTCCAAACTCACATCTGCCAGAACAGCCCCGGCGTGGATGCCCCCTTTTCCCACCCTGACCATGCACCCGCAGCGCCCCTCGAAGCCCCAAGCCAGTTTCTGCCCCCCAGCAGCCCTGCCCGCGGGCTCCCTCCTCTGCACCGGGGCCCAAATTATTGGGCCCAGGCCAGATGTGGCCATCGCTCCGCGCTCGCGGCCGACAGCTCGAACCACGTGCGCTGCCAGGGTCACCTCAGGCCCGAGCCCTCAGGCTCTCTAAGTGATTTTTCATCCCCGCCTGCCATTTCATTCCCTCTAACAGGATATCACGGCGACTCCGGCCCGAAGGATAAGCCATGAGTTAGCACAGCTTTCCCCCAGGGGAACGTCAGCCTCAGTCCTATTTTTAAACCGAATATATCCTATCGCTGCGCTGGAAGAATGAGAATGCAGAGGGAAGGATGGAAAAGTTACACGGGGAAAAGAGAGAGAAGGGGCGCGTGGAGAGCCCGGTGGAGCATCGTCCCCCCCCCGGTACCCCGGCGAGGTGTTGCGGCGGGAGCACAAACCTCGCACCTCCGCATCAATCCCCACACACTCGCTTCCTCGAGGTGGGCAAACCCCGTGGGGCGGCACTTCCCCAAATCAACAGGGCAGAGCTCGCTCCGCTCCGTGGGGCAGCGTCCTACCCGACCCCCCAGGCCGCAGCACCCCCAGCCCCCCCGGGACAGCCAGCACCCCAAATTCACCTTTCTGGAGACCGCCTGGGCTGCGGCTCACCCCAAGCGAAGGCGGCGGGGAGCGAGGGGCTGCGTCACCCCAGCGGAGACACCCCCAGCGATGGGGATGCCGCAGCCCCGGGGGGAGACCCCCGCTGCCCCCCGCGCCGGGGCAGGGCCAGACACCCCCCAAGCCCCCCGGAGGACCTCTCCCCCCTCCCCCCGGACACTCACTGAGGGGGTTTGCATCGTGGGCGCCGTCCACCCGGCCGTCGGGGTGCAGCTGGAGGTGGAAGCCGATGCCCACCCGGCAGTACAGGCGGCCCCGCCGCCGCCCCGGGCGGCTCCGCGGGAAGCGGCTCGGCCCCGCCGCCGCCGAGGAGGAGGAGGAGAAGGAGGAAGGCGAGGAAGAGGAGGAGGAAGGCGCGGGGGCGTTGCGGCCCGGCTGCGCCCCGCCGGGCACCTGCTCCCTCCGGGCGCGGGCAGGCAGGGCGAGGAGGAGGAGGAGGAGGAGGAAGGACGGGCTCATGCTGCCGGAGGGAGGGGAACGAGGAGGAGGAGGAGGAGGAGGAGGAGGAGGAGGAGGAGGAGGAGGAAGGGAGGGAGAGCGCCGCGCTGCATCCCGCTCCGCCGCCGCCGAGCCCCGCCGGGGGGGGGTGGGGGGGTGGGGAACGGGGGGGGGGGGGGGGGGGACCGGGACGCCCCTCCCCGCCACCGCCGCCACCGGGGTATTTATAAGCGGGCGGCGGCCCCGCACCTGTGGCCGGTCCCGGCAGCGCCCGCCGCCCCCCGCAGCAGATGCTGGGGCTCGGGAAGGGGGGGGGCACATAAATCTGGGGAATTAACTTGTCCGCCCCGTCGAGGGGGCTGCGCCTCGGGTTACCGCCGAGAAAGCCCTTGTCAGCGGCTTCGGCCCCGGCCGGGCAGGGGGGCTCGGCGGAGCCCCCGGGAAGGGGAAGGGATTGGGTTGCAGCCCCCCAGGCCGGGCCCGCGCAGGGAAGGGGGGGGACAGCCGGCAGCTGCAGAGCCATCCCGGCCCCGGCCCCGGGAAAGGGTCGCGGGGGCGGATTTGGGGCCGCAGGCAGCACCCGGAGAGGGAAAGCCGCCTTCCGTCCTGCATGGGGCGATCACGCCGCGCTGGGACCCACAGAGCAGCGCTTGGGGGTCAGCGGGGGACCACCACCGCCGCGACCCCCCGACGGCCGCTCCCGGCGTGCGGGGGAGTGTTGGCCCGTGTCCGCGCACGGTATCCCCCCGCCACTCCCGGGCAGGGGGGTGGCAGCTCCGCGGCCTCCCGCTGCCTGCGTGGTAACCCCGACGCGTGTCCGCTGCCCCGTCAGCGCCGAGGGCCATATTTCTTCCCAATCACAAAGACAACTGCCACACAGCACCGCAGCGCGGGAGCAGACCCTGCAGCGACAGCCCATCCATCACCCCGCCACAGCACCCAGCCCGTGCTGCTTCTTTCCTCTTGGGGGGCTGCTGGAGGCTCCCCGCACATCTCCCCACAGCACCGGGAACACCTCGCCTCTCCAAAAGCCAACGTTGGCCAAACTCACCCCGCACGGCACACAGCCCAAACTCCGCGCGTATATGCCCTTACTGCTCTTACAAATCTGTGTTTTCCCCCTAAACCCTATGCAGAAAACACCCTACAGCCGTCCCCGGGGTCGGCTGTGGCCGGGCTGGGCGCCCGGGGATCGGGTTCGGCAGGAAGGAGGCCGAGCGGGTGGCACGCCGGAGGGTGACCTTCGCCTTCCGAGGAAGCTGAAGGTCAGGGGCGCAGGGGGGGGGGGGGACAGGACACACATGCACTTAAGGGGCCTGATCCAGCCTGAGTGACACCTGGCACGGGCTGGCGTGAAAAGAAATGATCTCACAACAACATTGCTGCAATTGCAAAGTATTTGTCAGCACATATATATATATATGCACACACGTGTTTATATATAAATGTATATATATAGACAGCCCTATATATAGATACACGTACCTGAAGGAGGGTCAGGGCACTCAAAATCTTGTTTACTTCTTGCAGCTGTAGTGGTTGGCCTGGCAAAATCTATGGCTTCCACTTACCCACCTCATCTTCTTTATTTAATTACACGCACACGCTGACTCTGAATCCAGATCCATGAGCAAGACAAGGACCTAAAGGGGTTACGAACTTCTCCCATGATGTTTGAGCGGGACCTTATATATCAGCACAGCCACCTCTCTTGAGGAGGATTTCCCCTTTCGCATCGTTAAAGGCTGCAGCTGCCAAAAGATCTGCCCTTGGGAAATCTCTGCTCTCCATCCAGGTTGAGAAATGGTGTAAGCCATTTCTGCCACTGTAAGTTAAGGGGAATGTAAAAATGTTTAAAGTCTTCACCATGGGGGTGACTGGGCGCAGCAGCAGCCCAGGAGCGGGAAGGAGGCGCATGCAAGTCCCCGAGGGAGATGCCCACCAAAGCTGCCATGCCCAGGGGCTCACCAGCAAGCCCAGCCTCCCAAATTTTGACCTTAGTATCCATCTCCGTAGTTTCCACCAGCTTTTCTGGCGCTGCCCGGGCTGCCAGGCACGCTCTGCTCACACACGCTTCTGGACCAATTCCTCCCCCTCTCCCCCCCGCAATGAAGAAATCCCCAAAAACTCAAATTCCCGTGGGGTGGGGCCATGGGAAAGGCTACCAAGAAGGTGACACTTGCTGGGTGGGCTTGCCCAAGCTGGTCCTCTAGACCTGGTGGCAGCAGCAGCCCCACCGCGCTGCACGATCACAGCCCGTTCCGGAGGGCACCGCGACAGCCAAACCCTGTCGGGTGTCCCCTTTTCCCTGCTGGGGGGTAGGACACGGGTACCCTGCCTGAGAGGCGGCGTCTTGCCTGACATGGGGGGTCCTGCCCGTCTGCAGGATGCCATCGCCCTCCTCGGGGGACTCCCGTGCCCCCATCAGGACCGTAGCCCAGCCAGCCGCACTGGCCACGTATATTGGGCAAGGTATTGTCCTTATGGCACATTTTAATCTTCACGATGAAACCCCAAGAAAGAAAACTCCCCAACTGTCCTTTGGGCGTGAACTACATCGTCTTGGGTTGTTTTCATTTGAATCTATTCATTAACACAAGGCATTAAGTTTAATTTCAGATAGTCCACGTACCTATGTAGCGTAACTTACTAAAAAAAAAATAAAAAAAAAGATAAAAGATGATGCTTAAATGTAAATAAATAAGCAGATATAATAGTCACTGTCCTGGAATAATCCAGTATAATTGCCTTTGGCAGTAGCAGCCCCTACACACACCCCGGCAGCTTCCGAAGCCTAATGCTGATGTTATGTTACCTAAATTATTCAACACTTGGTTACAGAGAAAACTTTGAGCAAACGGGGAGGATAAATGGGGTTTCAAGCATACAATTTCCTGCTTGAAGAGGAGAAGGGCTCTTCTGAGCCTCTGCTTGATCTGCTGTGTAACTCGGGGCCGTGCTCAGCCCCGGCAGGAACGCGACACCCCCCTCCCCCCCCGCCAGACGCCAGCCCGGCACTGTTCTAACTGCCCCTTGAACAATACGCACGGCAAAATGTGACAAGACGTAACACAAGCCAGCGCAGCTCTGCTCAGCGAGCTCGTGCGTGAAGCCGTACCCCTGGCCGTGCCCGAGCCGCCGCGCGCTGCGCCAGCCCTGTGTTTATAGGAAGCAGCGCCGGTCCCCGGGGGATGTACGTGTATGGGTATGACGGCCCCGAGCCAAGCCGTGCCAGGCCACCCCAGCGCCCTACGGGACGGCCTCGCGGGGAAAGCGCGCCGGGCCTCCCATACCGCTTGCTTCTTCGCTCGCACGGGGGTTTATTTCGCTGTATTAGCGGAGAAATAGCGGGCCGGATGCAACCTGCCCGGGGACTGGGGAGCCACACCGTGTCCCTGCGCCTGTGCGGTGCCACGGGGCCGGCAGCTCCCTGGGGAAACGCACCCCGCGCCGCCCCAGGACCTGACGAAAAAGCCTTTGCAGTGAGGGTTTGGGGCCTGAAGGAGACTCACCTGCAGCAGGAGGGGGGTGGCAGCGCCCCAGGTCGCGCTGCGCCCCAGGACAGCCCCAGGCGTCCCTGCGGGAGGTGTCCCTGCTGCTGGAGAAGCTGCGGGCCCGGGCCCCTGGAGCACGACTGAGAGAGGAATGTGTTATTACATGCTTTAAACCAGCTTAATTTCATTAAGATGATCGCCCAGGTGCTGTGGGGAACCCAGGTGCTGCCGAGTGACACGCACCCCTTCCCTAAGGGCACAAAAGCCACAAGGGTCGCTCTGAAGCCACGTCACCCCCGGGGAACACCAGCCCGGTGTGCTGCTGCTTCTCCCGAGAGGCCGCGGCTGCAGGAACGGGCGACGCTGAGCCCAGAGCTCAAGGCGCTTCGTTTGAGAGGAGCCTGAGCACGGCTTCCCCCGCAGCACGTCCCCCCACCCGCTGCGTTTCTGCTGGCAGCAGGCCTGCGGGACAAGGACAAACGGAGCTGCCCTAATGGGTCCGCTTGGTCTGCTCAGACAAAACACAGTGTAAACGGTGTGGCTGAAGATGGACGTTACACTGAACGCAGCAGGCGGTGGGCATGGGCTGGTCCGAGTGCGCCACAGCCCTCGTGCACCGCCTCGAGCAACTCGGCCGCACTTGCCCACTCTTACCCTCAACCCAGGACGCGCTGGTGCATCCCCAGGCACGCGCAGTCACCTCTGGCACCAGCGGACACCCCCTCAAAAGAAGGCAAACCCACAAGCCCCCCCAAAGCAACGCAGAGGGATTTCTGATGGGCAGGTGGTACCCAAGGGGGAAGTGCTCCGGGAGCACGGGTGTGTTGGCACGTCAGTGCGCGTCCATACACAACCGGGAACTCTTCCGCACGGCAAGGACTCTCGGGACCTCCGTGCCGGGGGCTGCAGCACGTCCCCGGGGGAAGCAAAGCTCCAAAGCCATCGCCGCAGACAAGGGCTGTGCCGAGGCGCAGGAGTGGAGACGGGCAGTGCCGCGCTCCCGGACGGCTCGGCCCTCTTCCTACCTGGGGGACAGGGCAGGGGAAGCGACCCGCTAAGGTGTAAGCCTTGATGGGCACGATGTCCGGCTGCTGCAAAGGAAAACACGTAAGGAAATAAAAGCATTATTCACCAGTGACAAAGAACCTCTCTTCAAAAAAACCCACAAAGCAGGACAGGTGTTTTCTAGCGTTTTGCAGAACAGCACCATATTTGACAGAAACTTACCCCATGTGTGTATTTCTTTCAAATGCACCATCAATACCTTCTGTACTGGGTAAGATCTTTTCCCCCTCCAAATAAGACCTTAGCAGCAGGGTCTGGTTTTGGCTCCGAAGTAGAGCTCGTATTATTTTCGAAGCAAGTAAACTATTTCAGTCTTTTCTCAGACATCCGCAGCCAAATAGCCCATTTTTAAGAGCGGATTATTACAATTAAATCTTAATAGCTGTTTTTTCAATGTTAGCAGCCTGCCCAGTGACAGGTTAATTAGCGACACACACCTCCCAAAGAGGAGCTCGGCCTACTCAGGAGCGACCGCAGCGAATGGTGTCACCGCCCGGGCAGCGGACACTCATCCCTCCAGCACGCTGCTTCGCGTCTTCGTGCTTAGCAGAGAAACCAGCAGAGAGAATTTTTGGGCAACCTCTGCAGGCTGCGATGGGGCAGGCAGGCGCCTCTCCGAGCGCTCGCTGCCAGGATGCTCTGGGGAGGTGGGAGGGGGCTGACCCCCACAAAAACCTGGCTCAGACGCCTCTGTCCAGACCGAGAACAAGAATCTGTGTGCAAGCAGCTCTGCTGAGCCCGCGCCAATGCAGATGGGAGTTCAGCCGCCCGTGGGTGCTAACCCACAGCCGAACCCGCTGCCGCATGGAGCCGGAGGCACAGCTCCCACGGGCTGCGGTGGGGGCAGGATCAGGCCCCCGGGCAGGGATTCAGCCTGGGCACACGCGAGCCGCGGGTCTGCTGCCCGTGGCCGCCTGACTACAGCTTGTCGTGATAAAAGCAAACAAAAAAAAAACCCAAACCACAGTTTGCCCATGCGTACCACCGACACATATTAGAATAAATGCAATACAGATCTGTTTTCAAATAGTAACTACTGCGGGTGCACGCCTGCCCACCCCCCCCGGCAACAGCATTGATACTGCCATTTCTTAGAATTATTATTATTATTATTATTATTATTATTATTATTATTATTATTATTATTATTATTATTATTATTATTATTATTTGCAGCGTGGCCCGGCCACAGGCGGCGCAGCCTTACCTTGAGCACTGCAGGGGGTGGTCAAGGGGCGGAAGGCTGCCCTTCCTCACGCCCAAGCACGCCGAAGATGCGGCTCGCAGGGTGGGTTTGGGAGGCAGATGCAGCTGCGCGCTCCGGTGCCGGCTCGCAGGGGCAGCTCTCTCCCGAGGAAACACCCAAGTCGTGCCTCGGCGCTGCCTCTTCTGGGCTGAGATGCTGGGAGAGGGTCCCGCGCGTGCTGGGGGAGGTCCGGCTGGTGCCACAGCCCGGCCGGCCTCTGCCCCGCCGCAGGCTGCGGTGGCTGCTCACGCTCGCTGCCGCGCAGAGATGCGGCACAGCGTCAGCCCAACAACGCGGAAAGACATTAAAAAAAAAAAGGGGGGGGGGGGGGGGGGAGATTCCCTTCCTCCTTATTTCACACACGGCGCTATCGTTAATTGACAAAACAGCAGTATTTGGGTGGTGGTGCTAACTCTGCCCCCAAAGAAAGCCAGTGCAGCTCTGGGGAGTGAAGGACCTGCCGTGGCCGAGCCCTCAGTCCCTACGGCCGGAGGAAAATGCTCTTCACCCTCTTTCCTACAATGTACAACTGTACAGGACCAAGCATGCTGCCTGCCCGTGCTACATCATCCCCTGCTTGGGCAGACAACATCATTCAGGTTTGGGGTTTTAATTATTCCTTCTGATCCTGATATTGGATTTTGCCAAAATAAAGTTTTACAGATTAAATTGCCTGCCCACAAGTCCTGTACATTTTCAGTGCTTAGGCAGAGGAAGAGGGGGAGCTTTATATACCAGTAACGGCGCAGGGTGCCGGCTGCCCCATACGCAGGTTGTAGGGCATTATTTTTGAGGGGTTGCCTGCGCAGCCCCTTCCCCAAACAGACCCCACAAGTAAAACCCTGGGGCTCAGCCCTGTGCCCGCTGCCGGGGAAAGAATGGAAGGGAGGAAAAGCGGGGGGCTGCCGGGGAAGGAATGGAAGGGAGGAAAAGCGGGGGGCTGCCGGGGAAGGAGAGGGCCCTGGGCCACTGCATAAGGACACAGAACCACTTGGCTGTGAGAAACCATAAAGTATTTAGACTTAATTTGAGAGAAGCTGTATGCACTGCGGTGCCCGAGACCCCGCAGCTGTGAGCCGGCTCGGGCAATGCCCACCCGTGGGCAAGGCCATGGGGAGGACAGAGGAGGTGAAGCAGCAGCCCCCCAGCAGCACCAGGACCCAAAAACCAAAGTGAGAGCACAAAGCCGCGGGGGGGGGCCATCACCTGTACCTCCTCCCCAACCCTCCCCGGGCGGCAATGAAGCGCCGAGCCCCGAAAGCGGTGCCGGGGCTGGCGCAGAAGCCCCGCGATGCCGCCGAGCATCCCCGACGGGCGCCCCGCTAGATGGCGGTACCCGCCCGCCCGCGCCGCCCCCGGCAGCCCCCCCCCCCCACCGCGGGGGGACCGCCCGCCCACCCACGGGCAACGCGCCCGGTACCGCGGACAGGCGGGGAACCCCCGCGCATCCCCTCCCCACCCGCAACGGGACCCCGCCGGGATGGCACCGCCCCGCAGCGAAACGCCCGGGGAGTAATTAGGACCTCGCCCCCGCAATTAATTGCAGACAGGTGGAGCCACGCGTGTTCCCCAGCGCCGTGAATGGCAGTCGGGGGGCATTGCTTTAGCGCCTCGGGGGGTGCGGGGGGATTCCCGCAGTCCCGGGGCCAGGGAAGTTTTGGTGTTCAAGGGCAAGTGGGGTGAGGGAGCGAACGGCCCCGGGGGAAGCCGGGGGGAATGATGCTCGCGCGGCCTATGGATGTGGGGGGAGTAATCAGAACGGAAAATGTACTGGATGGGGGTAAACCGCCAGACTGTGACGCCAGTTTCGTATCGGGGACCCACCTGCGCTCTTCTGATGGACCAGTGGTGGGGGTTACCCGCAGCTCCTCTCGGGGAGAGATGAGAAGGCTCAAAGTGCACAGAGTTTTTAAGTGCGTCCTCTCCGAAGCTCCGGCCACCTTCCCTCGGCGCTGCAAAACCTTCGCAGCAGGTCCGGGTGCCTCCTGGCAAACGCCACCGTCCGCAGCAGCCGATGCTGGTGGTACCCAGAGCCCAGCGTGCCCAAAGCCATGGTGCTGCCCAGCTCCAGCCGGGGCTCCTGCCCTGCACACCCCCTGCCAGGGGGGGTATTTTCCTGACCCACATGTGGCCTCATCCCTGCAACACCTGGCCCTTGCATGGAAGTGGGTTCCCAACACATCACGGAGCTGCTGCGTCGGCTCGTGCTCTCCCTTGCGCCCAAAGACACGCGGGTCTGACACAAAATGCACCCGCTGCAGGCAGTGCCCGTAGGACCAGGCTGTCCCCCCATGCCCAGGGAGGATCCCCCGTTCCTGAGCTCTCCTGTGCATCCCCGCTTGCGGTCTCATCACCCCAATAATGCACTGGGGGAGAGGGGACCCACCCGCAGCACCCCCAAGCGCTCCCCGCCCCACGACACCCCAGGCTGGGCGCTCCTCTGGGCCCTGTCCCCCCAGGCCCTGTGCAGCCCCCGGGGGCTCTACCCTCAGCCAGTGGGGGTCGGGGCTCCCCCCCAAGTCTGCAAGCCAGGGTCTGGCTGCCCCACCAGGGCCCCGGTAAGGGGGGGGGGGGGGGAGGAATAAGGGCTCCTGGCAGGGGTGAGGTGGGTAGGTGGGCGGTGTGGAGCAAAGGTAGGGGTGTGCCAGGGGGCCTGAGGCCTGAGAGGGGCTGGGAAGGAAAAAAAAATGGAAGAGGAAGAAAAGGAGAAGGAAGAAAAGGAGAATGAAGAAAAGGAGAAGGAAGAAAAGGAGAAGGAAGAAAAGGAGAAGGAAGAAAAGGAGAAGGAAGAAAAAGAGAAGGAAGAAAAAGAGAAGGAAGAAAAAGAGAAGGAAGAAAAAGAGAAGGAAGAAAAGAAGGAAGGAAGAAAGAAAAGGAAAAAAGGAAAAAAGGAAAAAGGAGAAGGAAAAAGGAGAAGGGAAAGGGAGAAGGGAAAGGGAGAAGGGAAAGGGAGAAGGGAAAGGGAGAAGGGAAAAAGAGAAGGGAAAAAGAGAAGGGAAAAGGAGAAGGGAAAGGACAAATAGAAGAAAGGACAAATAGAAGAACGGAGAAAGAGAGGAAGAGAGGGAAAGAAAAAAAGAAAAAAAAGAAAAAGAAATACATGGCAAAAAGAAAGCAATGAAACAAAACGAAAAACACAAAAGGAAGACGAAAGGAAGGGAAGGACAGGATGAAAAGGAGAGAGAGAAATAAAGGGGGAATAAAATGCGGGGCGATGAAGGAGGGATGGATGTGAGAGAGGCCGAAGGGAGGGAGGAGACACGGGAAGGAGAGCAGCGGGGAGACGCGGCCGGGTCTCCCCTTCCCGCCCCGCTGCCCACCGCCCACCCCCGGCAACGATTAACATGACGGTGCTTTGAACAAAATAAAGTCATTTATTGTCAAAGCATCCAACATACCCAGATAAACTATAAAGTTTAATAAATCTTTTCGAGAGGGGGGAGGAAAAAAAAAAGAAACAAAACAAACCAAAAAAAAAACCAAAACCAACCCCAAACCAACCGAAAAGGAAAGGTAACACGGAACTATCGAGACTCCATTTCACGGGCACCAAGTGACACTCTGTAGTAAAAGGGACGCGGGCGGCGGGGCCGGGCGGGCGGGAGGCGCCCGGTGCATGCAGGACCCCGGCCCGCCGCCCCCGCCGCGCCCCTCCCCGCCGGTAGCTTTATATCTAAAATAAAAATTTACCCTGACATAGAATTATTATTACATCTAAACCATAAGTGCTTAATAATTTAAGTAGAAACGTATGACAAATGCATCAATATGTTGCAATATATGACATTTTAAAAAATGTATTTTTTAAGTCATTTGCCTTTTTTTTTCTTTTTCTTTTTTTTTTTCCCGGTGCTTTTATTCTTCTTTTTTTTTTTTTTTCTTCCTTCTTTTTTTCTTCTCCTCCTCCTCCTCTCCTCCCCAGCTGCCCTCCCCGCCCCTCCCCGGAAAGTGAGAATGCGTGCATCGAAAGGAACGGAAAAAAGGAGGCGGCGGGCGGGCGGGCGCTGCCGTCGGGGGGTCGGGGGGTGGCGTGGGGTGTCCCCGCTAGTTGTGCGAGGTCATGTGGCGGGAGAGGTGGTGGCGCTCGCGGAAGGACTCGTTGCAGATGGGGCACTTGAGCTTCTCCTCCCGGCGCCGCTTGACCAGCGGCTCCAGCGCGTACTCCTTCTTGTGGTGGGAGCGCATGTGGTAGACCAGGTCCGAGGTCATGCGGAACGAGGCGTTGCACTTGGCGCACCAGTTCTGGGCCGGCAGGCACAGCGACGTGAAGGACGGCGGCAGCAGCGTCAGCGCCGACGGCAGCTGCAGCTGCAGCGGCCCCGCCGCCGCCGCCGCCACCGCCGCCGCCGCCGAGCTCTTGGGCCAGAAGGCGGTGGCGTAGAGGAAGGGGCTCTGCTTGGGCAGCCCCCCGCCGCCGCCGCCCCCGCCGCCGCCGCCGCCCGCCGCCTCCCCGCCGCCCGGCAGCTTGACGGCCAGCGCCTCGGCGGCGTACAGGCGGGCGGGAGGGGGGGCGGCGGCGGCGGCCGCGCCGTCGGGGCAGGGCTCGCCCAGCCCGCCCAGCTTCTGGCCCAGCACCAGCGGCGGGACGTGGGGGAAGGAGCGGGCGGGCTGCGAGAAGGCGCTTTTCCGCTCCTCCGCCCCGCCGCCGCCCCCGAGCTGCGGCACGCTGCTGAAGGCGCTGCCCCGCGCCGGGCTGCCCCCCTCCAGGCGGGCGGACAGCGGACCCCCGGGGCCGCCGCGGGGGCACAGCCCCGGCTCCGCGCCGCCCGCCCCCGGGGCGGCGGGGGAGGCGCGCTCCTGGCCCTCCTCGGGGCCGCCGTCGGGCTCGGGGCCGCGGGCCGCCTTCTTCACCTCCACGAAGGCGCTGCGCTTGGCCTCCCCCGTCTCCGGGCTGGGGGGCGCGAAGAGGCGGCCCCCCTCCTCCAAGCCGCAGTAGGAACCGGCCGCCCGGTACTGCTGCTGCGGGGCGCACACCGGCTCCTCCTTGGGCGCCGACGGCAGCCCCGGCCGCTCCGTGGGGAAGCGGCCCCGCGCCGCCCCCCCCGGCCCCCGCTCTTCCTCCTCGGGGTACCGCCGCTTGGCCTTCCCCGCCGCCGCCGCCGCCGCCGCCTCGGGGCCGCCGTCGGGGGGCGCCGGCCGCCCCGGGGACCCGCCGTGGCCGCCGCGGGAGTTTTCCAGCTCCCGCGCCAGGTTGTGGAAGTCCGTGGAGGGCTTAGTGCTGGCGGCGGCGGCGGCGGGGCTGCCCCCCTCCGCCCCGGCGAAGGGGTGGTGGAGCGGCCCGCCGGGCTTGCCGTACTTGCCGGCCTCCTGCTCCTTACCGGCGCCGTCCTTGCCGCCGGCGGGCTCGACGGCGGGGCCGGTGTCGGCGCCGTGCAGCCTCTTGGGGCAGCGGAACCGGAGGTGGGCGGCGAAGGGCAGCTCGAACTGGAAGCGCTGGCTGCACTCCGGGCAGGCGAAAGGCGGCGAGCCTGGGGGGGGGCACCAGCGGGGACGGGAGACGCAGACCGTCAGCGACGGGGCTCCCGCGGGGGATTACGGAAAGAGGGGGCAAGTGGGGGTCCCGCCGCCGGCCGCCTCCCCACCACCACCAGCACCACCACCGTCCCCCCCCGCCCAGCCACCCCCCGGTCCCGCGGGGCCGTGGGCGGGGGGCACCCACCGTTGCTGCGGGCGGGGGCCCGGGCGGGGCTGAGCAGCAGCAGCTCGGTGAGCTCCTTGCCGTACCACACCAGCAGCTCCTCGTCCTTGGCGATGCGGCGCAGGGAGCGGTAGAAGAGCTGCCCGCTCTTGATGTAGGCCTCCAGGTTCTGCTCCTCCCGCTCCCGCGCCGACTGCACCAGCCGCAGCCACATCAGCCCCTCCGACGAGCCGTTGGCCGCCGACGTGTCCACCTGCCAACCCCCCTTTAATTAACGCGCACCGACCGACCGACGGGAGGGAGGGGAGGGGAGGGGGCCAGGCAGCCGGCGGTAGCGGCGGGGGTTCCCTCCCGGCCCGGCGGGGATGCGCTCGGGCGGCGGCCGTCGGGACGAGCGGCGGCGAGGCCGGCTCCCCGGCAGCGGGGGCGAGCGGCTCTTACCCGGAAGATGTAGGGGACGGTGCGCTTGTCGGTGGATTTGAGGGCGATGAAGGCGATGCTGTCGTACAGCGACGTGTGGCTCAGGACGCAGGGGCCGAAAATGGCATTCTCCGGAATGTCGCAGGTGGTGTAAACGCTGGTGAAAATGTCGGTCAAGCACTGCTGGACCGTCTTGGCGTCCCCGTCCCATATGCCCCTCTGGACGCCGGCGTCCTCCATGCCTGCGGGCGGAGAGAGGGGGCACCGCGCAGCCGTTACCGCGCGGCGCGGGGATGCGGCCGCGACCCGCCGGCGAAAACCAACAACGAAAAATAAACGTTAAAAGAATTTATGACTGCTAAAAAATAAAAAATAAATAAATAAAAATAAAGGGCAGACGAGCACTTTCACCGGTGTGGAAAAAAAATAATAATAAAGGCGGCGAGGAGCTCCGCGAGCGGGCGGCGAGGTGCGGGGAAGCTGTCGCGATGATTTACTTATCGGCGAGCGCGGCGGGAGCCGGCTCCGGGCAGCGACCGCGGAGGGGGGGGGGGAACCACCGGCCGGAGCCGGTCACCGGCAGGAACCGGACAAAAAGGGGCGGCGGGCGGCGGGCCTCGGCCGCAGGCGGGGAGCGGGGCTGGCGGTGGGTGTCCCGTCCCCCCCTCCCCGCGCTCCGGGGCCCCCGCGAGAGAGGAGCCGGGCCGCCGTGCGGGCTGTGACAGAGGAGCAGAGCGAATGGGTTTCAAGTGGCTTGTCATTGTCGCTGATTGCATGTCAGCTCACCTCCCGCTCCGCTCGACAAGAGGGAACGTATGTCTGCTCATTACCATAATCCAGCACTTTCCCTCCGAGACTTTAATTAAAAGCAGCAAGCAGAGGTAATTATTTTTACCTCGACACGCTTATTTATGGCGGAGGGTGAGCCCCGGCTGCCGCGCCGGACCGGGGGACGGATGCGGGCGGGCAGCGGGACGGCGGCGGCCGGTCCGCCCGCGCCGGGGCCGGGCAGGGCTCGGGGGGCCCTCGCCCCTTCCCCCCCGCCCCATCTGCCATCGAAATCGTTCGTTTGGCGTTGGCTCCGCAATAAATCCGCGCTTCTCCGCCTGCGCCCATCCACACCCGGAGCCGCTCGCACCGGGCACGGCGCCGCCGAGCCGCTTTCACCGCCCCCCCCCCCCGCCCCCCTCCCCGCTTTCGGGAGACCACCGGCCCCCCGGCGTCCCCGGCAACTTCGCCCCCCGGAGCGGCGGCGTGGGCGGCGGGGGGGTGCCGCTTCTCCCCCCGGGAACGGGGGCGGCGGGGATGGCGCTTTGGCCGCCTGCCCGCCGCCCTCCCCGTGCCGGCGCATCCCTTCCCCGAAGGGATTATTTCGCCAAACGAAACAACCGGCGCCGAACGGCCCCCGCCAAACTTTCCACCCGCCCTCGCCGGGCCCCGCGCGGCTCCCCACGGCCACGCAGCCCCCATCTCCCCCCGGGTCCCCCCCCCCCGGCCCCGCGGCGCTCCCTTTGTCCGGGCCGGGCGGCGCCGGGGCCGCTACCGGAGCCTCCGCCGCCGGGCACCGCATCCCGGGCAGGGCCGCCGCGCCCGGGGCCCCCGCCACGGCCATCTCCCGGCATTGTTCCCTCCTCCGGGGCCACCACCCGCCCCCCGACCCCCGGCGCGGCGCGGCTCCCCCCGGCGGGCGGCGGAGGGGCTGGCGGGGGCGGGGGGGGCCCTCCGCGGTACTCACCAGGGAGAGTGGGGATATAATCCTCGCCCCGACAAGTGGCACAAAGACGGGCTCCCGCCTGCGCTGCCCCCGGCGGTATTGTATCAGAGCCGCTCCATGGCCGGGGAGGCGGCGGGCCGGGGGCCGGGGCGCGGGCGGCGGCGGGGAGCGGGCGGGCGAGGCGGGGAGGGAGGCGAGCGGTGCAGATGGACCCGATGCAGTGAGTGACTGGCACACAGACACACACTTTTTGTTTGCTGCACATAATCTGCCCAATGACGCGTGACAGCCCACGTCCCCTCCCTTTAACCCCTTCGGGGGCCGCCCGCTCGCTGCCTTCCCCGCCCGCCCGCCCCTCACCTGGCCCCGCCGCCACCGGGCACCTGCCGGGGAAGGGGAGGGGGGGGGGCCGAGGCGGAAAGGGCCGCATCCCCACCCCGACCCTCTCCCTGCGGGTTTGGGGTCCGCCGCTCCGCTCCGGCCCGGCCCGGCCTGGCGGGGGGTGCGGGGCAGGGAGCCGGGGGGGGCCCGACGGCCGCTCCGCCCGGCGCCCGGGATGTTCCCGCTCTGCCCTCTCACCTGCCGGGATAACGGCAGGCAGGGATGCTCGTGCGGGGTTGGGGCGGGGGGGGTGGGGGGATTAAACGCTCACCTTGCTCCCCCCAAACGCGGCCGTTCTGGGCTGCCCGAGGCGGGGAAGGCGCCCGGCGGAGCCCCGACGGTGCGGCCGGAGGGCGGGAGCGGACAGCCCCGACGGAGCCTTCCCCGGGAAGGGCAAAGGTCCGCGGCTCTCACCCCCCGCACAACGCGGGGCTCCTGTATTTACGGACGCGCAGATTTGGTAAGCACAAGCGTCCGCAGACGCTCCGTGCCAAAATAAGGTTTTCACCGCACGGAAAAGTGTTTACCGGTTCCTCCCTTATCGCCGTTATTTCAGACACAAAACAGATTAAAAAAAAATAAAATTAAAAATAGAATTTAAAGCCCCCTAAACTAAACAAAAGACGAGACAAAGCGTTTTCCAGCGGCGAACGGAGCGTTGTTTGCAATCAGAGAGTGGGCTGATGTTTGGCTTTCGAATTCACTTATCCTCTACATAATTACGATTTTCCTTGCATTAGGATTAAAGGCTGCATATAATATGCTTTCAACATTTATCTTATTAATTCGACAAAACACAGCGTCTCCTAAAACGGAGATTGTCATAACATTAAAAATATGGGAGTCTGTAAAAATTTGGATCTCAATTCCTGCTTCAAAGGGGATTTTTTTCCCGTTTTCCTGTTGGATTTTTTTTTTCTTTATCCCCTTTTAAAAAAAAAAAATAATGCCGCAGCTCTCGCTGTGTGATATAAATTGTCCGAATGACTGTCATTAGGGGGAGTGGGGTGGGGGGAAGAAAACCTACGCGTTATTTTTATTCGCGAGAATTTTCAGGGGCAGCACGGCACGTAAACTGTCTCGGAATCGCTTCGACATTATCTCAGCGACCGAATTTCCCCGGTACCACAAAGGAGCGCGGCGGCGTTGAGGAGCGTTTCCCCAGCCTCGGATGCTGCCGTAAAAAGTGAAGCCCGGGCAAAGGCGTCGCCGCAGCCCCGCCGAACGCCACTTTCGCCTCCGCCGCCTCTTTCCTTTTAACTTCGGGCTCCCGAGTGCCGCGACCGGGCAGCGCCCACGGCAAACCCCGAGCCCGGGGCCGGTGCGCCCGGCGGTGCTCAGCGGGAGGCACGGAAGCCGACGGAAGGGTGGGGAGGCAGCGAAAACCCGCACCGCGATTTTATTTTCTTTTTTTTTTTTTTTTCGGGGGGTGGGGGAAACGGCGAAGGTTTGCCACCGCCTGCAAACCCCCTACGAAATACCTCCTCATATATATATATATATATTCTTTCAGAAAACCTCCCGCGGAGAGCCACCGGCGACCTGGGCTGAGGAGCTCCGGCCGCCTCCCCACGGCCCCCCACCGCCGGTTCCCGGACCCTCAAAATCGCAGCCCCGGCTCCCCCCCGACGGCACCGGCCCGGTACGGAGGCGCCCGCCAACAACCGGCTCCCGAGGAAGGGGCGACCCCAGCAGCAGCCGGGGCAGGACCGGGACTTGGGCTCGCAGGGGGGCCGGGCGGGCAAGCCCGAGTCCCACGGACACGCGGGGGCCGACGGCCGTCCGGCCCCGGGAGGGCGGCCCCAGCTCTGCCGCCCCCCGGCAGGGACAGGGCGGCTGCGGGGGCAAGGGGCCGGCGGCGGGGTGGCGCTCGGCCACCAGTGTCCCTTAACCCCTGGGAGGGAAGTGCCCGTTTTCTGCCCGTGACGAGTTACCGCGAGGATGGCTGTGAAGGACCGGGGATCTGTCTCCCCGGGGATGTCGGGGCACCCTCCCGGCCGCGCTGAGGAGCCTTCTCTTTCCTCCCCGGCTGCCACCCAGGAAGGTGAGGAAGAAAGAGGGCAGGTGAGGCCGCACCACCTGTGCTCAGCAACGCTCCTGCATCCCTTGGGAAACGCTGCCTCAAAGCTGCGACGCGCGCCAGGCCGACGGATGGACGGTTACTCCTCTGAGGAGACACACGCACAGCCGAGAGTCAGCCCACAGGTGACTCTGCTATAAAGTCACCTGGGAAATAAAATCGCTGAGGAAATACACAAGTTCCCAGATGCGCACAAGCCCAGCCACGAGCGTTCAGGCAGTGCCGGGGGACCGGGGAGGGGAGGGATGCCCAAAGCTGCCTTGCTCCCGTCTCTGCCCGCTGCTGTCAGAGGCTGCCTGCGGTCCTCGGGGAGGGGGGGCACACGGGGTGGAACGGAAAGCGACTCGAAATGAAACGTGGAGCCACAAGCTTTCCTGGTGCCTGAAGAAATGCAGGCAGAACGGTTCCCTTCCCCTGAGACAAACACGGCAGCTAGGCCTCTGTAGTGGAAATAAATCAGGGCCTCAGCTGAATGACAAATCACGCTTTCTGAGTTTAGCTGTTACCAGGCTTGTGGACAGCACCCTTCCCCGGGAGGTCCTGTACCGGGGCAGCAGCAGCATCACTGCCACGCTGCACACCAGCAAACGGCGGCAGGGAGAAGCAGTATTTCTCCCACCGGTAAGCCTTCTGAGGAGGCACAGGCATCCTTCTGGGACTGCTCAGCCCCACAAGCGGGCCCTCACCAGGGCCGAGGCATGCCAGCAGTGCCTGTCCTGTCTCATTCCCAAACGAGCCCGGGGTCCCCATCCCTTCCTATTTCCATCGGCGCATCAGCCACATCTCACCAATGCTTGCAGTGGCGCCTGGGACTCCCAGGTCAACTCACCGCCACACCACAAAGCTGTAAAGCCCTTTTTGCCAGACACCGGCTTTGGCTGTGGTTGATCCCAAGAAGCAGCAAACACTCCTGCACTCCCAGGAGCCTCAGGCAGCCACAGCGGGGCTCGGTGTCCCTTCCCTGCCCGCTTTCTCATGTCTCGCAGATGCCATAAGCACCTTGGCTATTCCTTCAGCCCCTGATGGTGCTCAAACTTCCGCTGTACTTCTTTCTGAGCAAACGCAGAAACCAGTTAGAAATGTTAATTTGGATATTCACCAAAGGGTCACAGAATTTTTTTTTATAACTGACCAGAAAACAGATCCCTGATTGTAATATAGGGTGGCTAGTTAAACAGTTAACGTATAGCCCCAAATCATTTCTGACTTTCTATCTCAAAATTATTTTTCTCAACCATTGCTTTCTGTTTCTTCTCCTTACTTGACCTGATAAGAGCACCAAGGTTTAAACCTGGAAAGCTTTCACCTAGCTTCGGTTCTAACAGCCAGATAGAGGGTGTTACGGGCTATGTGGGACGGGAAAGGTGAGAAACGAAATAAGGAAACCCCTCTAGGACTGTAATCTGCTTCAGCCTCTTGTACGCCCTTGAACCTCTCCATCCCTGTGTGCCACCACCGGTGTCCCACGCTGGGGCTGGAGCCCACCCCACTGCACAGCCCCTGCTCATCCCCCAGCTGTGGCGTGAGACCGTGCAGACACCGAGACTGGACGGCCAACACGCCGCGGCTGGTGGCAAGTGCTGAGCCTCCGTGGGGGTGACCGAAGGACGCGCAGAGAGCTGCGCCCCGGGGGGCACAGTCCCCCAGCCCCTAGCCCACGGGGTGCCCAGCGAGGGGTGCAGAGGAGTCGGGAAGTGCTGGGCTCGGCAGCGAGCGGTGGGCAGCCCGAGCAGGGTGTCTCTCTGGTGGCCACGCGGCCTCCGTGCTGTCGGGTTTATTAGGATGTCACTCAAAACTCCCCACTGAGACCCTGGGTGGCCGCTCGCCGGGTTACACATGGACAAGGCTTGGCAGGAGCTGACTAACCAGCATATTCCCGTCAGGCGGATGATCCGCATCTGGGGATGGTCCCTTTTCCCTCCCCTGCGGGGCTGGGAAGGCCTCTGCCGCTCCACTGAGTGACAGTCCCTAAAGTTTGCAGAGGTTTGCTAAACCCTGTGGGAGAGGGGGTGGGGAGAGCCGTGAAAGGACAGACAGACAGAGGGGGAGGGAGGGAAGGAGGAAAAAAAGATGCAGAGGATTTCAGCTCCGGCTCTGCTACAGCGACTTGATGTGGGGTGTGTGTGAAGGAGCCTGAAACTTAAAAAGATTTATTTTCTCTAGTCATAAATCTCATCCCGTTGTTCCTCTGACCAACCAAGCATGATAAAGTCCTTTTCCATAAAGTATTCAGTATTAAAGCCACAAAGCTCACCCAATCAGTAGCCATCTGCTTCTCCCATAACTGCTGCTCCAGAAGCGGGGAAAAGCAGCCAGAAGAGAAAGGGCACCACTGTTGCGGCTCCGGGACAAATGAGGAGGCACTGAATAGCAGTCGAAACCTTTAGTTTGCCTTGTATATCTGTATCTATAGAGACAGAGAAAGAAAGGAAGCATTATAGTGATACAACAATTGTAAAACAAAAAAAGGAAGAGGCATCTAAAGGGCAATACAGCGGGCATCAGCGGGCCCCACGTAAAAGGGATGCTAACAGATTTATAGAAACCTTTAATTGCTTTTCAATTGAAAGATAAAGAGGCCGAGAAAAAAAAAAAAAAACAAAACCAAAAACAAAATGCAAAACAAAAAAAACCGGGGAAAGCGGCAAAAGTGATCTCTGCGTTACACCCGCGCCGAGGCGCCCGCTGTGCCGCAACAGCAGCGGTTCTTATTTTGGCACCGCATCCCCGGTATCGCCCCCCCCCCCCCCCCCCTCCCCGCCGCGCTGAACTTGACTTTCCGCCGGCTGGGAGGGAGCGACAACCCCCTCCCAAAACACCCCCCGAGCCCCCCTCCCCGCCCAACGCGTCCCAACGACACCTCCCTGAAGCCCGCCGGTGCGGGCAGCAGCCCCGGGACAGCGGCTCCGGCCGCCGGCAGGCGCCGGGGGGGGACAGGGGTGACCCAGCGGGTGTTCTGGAGACACCTCTCCTCCTCCGGGGCGGGAAACTCCCCCCCGCCCCCCCCCCCCCCGCCTTACCTACAGACACAAACGGCGCAGGGCAGAGTTGCGCGGGGGGGTGTGTGTGTGTGTGTGGTGGAAAACAGTCCCGCATGAAGGCGCAGAAGCGGGGAGGGGGCGGGTGGTTGATCCGGGGGTGGCACAAGCCCCGACCGGGGCAGCGTCCCCCGGGCCCCGCGGAGCACGGCCCCCGCCCCGCGCGCGCCGGCGGGCAATTAGGGGCTTAATGACCGAGGAAAGAGGCCGAAAATCATCACCGCGTCACGCCGGTGGCCTCAGCCCCCTCCCTGCGGGGGGACACCTCCCCCGGCTCCGGGGGGACCCGCAGCGGGACGGGACGCGACGGGACGAGCCGCCGCAGCGCCGCTTTTCGGGATAAATCCGGGGATAAAGGGACCGCTCCCCCTGGGCAGGCTTTGGGGAGGGGGTAACGGGGGGAGCCCCGAGGAGTTGGGAAGAGTTTGGGGGCGGCGTGTGGTGGTGGGTGCCCCCCCGGGGTGGCGGCTCCGCAGGGTGAGTGCCGCCTTCCCTCCGATGGAGGGCAGGAGAGGAAAGACGAAGCCGAAGATGCTGCCGGCGGCGGGGTTGGCGTCCCGGGCACCTTCCCGCGGCGGAGCCGGCTCCCGGGGGGAACTGCGCCTCCCCTGCTCGGCCCCCCCATCCCTGCCCGGTCCGGCCCCGGGGGGGGGGGGTGGGGAGTTGGGAGGGACCGGCTGGGGACGGCGCCCAAAGCACAGCAAAAAAAGGTGGGTTCGGGTTTTTCTGCTTGTTTTTTTTTTTTTTTTTTTTTTTTGTTTTGTTTTGTTTTGTTTTTTAAGCACCCCCCAGGAAACCAGCAGAAACACGATTTACGCACCGATTAAAACCCCGGGCGAGGAGTGGGGGGACACTGCCGGTTTTGTTTCTCTCTCTCTTGCAAAACTGCAGGCAAGATCGAACGCTGCGTTGGAGGCGTAAGTTACGCCGTGGCTTTTCCCAAGCACCGCCGTGTCCAGCAGCACTGTATTATGTCAAAAATCTGGCATGGCAGGCAGCGGCACATCTGCTAGGTGTGGATGACATTCATTAGCCAAGGTTCTCTGCTAAACGGCCTGCCAGAGTCTCAGCAGTAATGCCCAACGCCAATCACTCGTCTGCTGCCAGCTCAAAGGCAGTCCTGCCTCAAGGATGGCTTCCTTCCATGCTGGCAGGAGAAGCAGAGGAAACAATGCATTTAGATGTTTGGGATGCAAGCAAGGTTGCACATGGGAGCAGCAAGCAGATGTAACAGAAGAGGAGATGAAGTTGTGAAGTGTCATTTAATAATTGCAGCACACGGGAGATGTACTGCCAAGTGGAGGTTTAGGAAGAGAAAGCGTTAACCCCTTGCCAAACCGCAGGGCAGACAGCGGTGGATGCTTTCTGAAGGGAAAGGTAATGAGACCAATCCAGGAAACCACCCGTTGGTGCCCATAACGGATACGCACCATCTTCTGCATGGGGAGGCCGTGTGTCAAGGCAGCCTGGAAAGCGGCTCCGGCCCGCAACCCCTCAGCTTCACACCTTCACACCTCCCGGCACCCACGAGCGTGGGTTTGAAATCCAACAGTGAGGCAGCCCGGGTGGGCTTCGGGGTGCTGCTGCAGCCGACTTGGGCGCAGGCTTTCTCCCTTGCTTTAGTGGGGGTTGGTTTGGGGAAATAAACCCGTGCAGCTCTGAAGCAGGTTTTCTGCGCATCTAAACCCCACAAGAGGGGAGACAGGGCAGGTCTGCGGCACCCACTTCTCCACAGCTTGGGGGCACCAGGCCCAGAACCCCCCTCCGGCCAGGGAAGCAGGTCATAAGCAGGGGAATGACCTGCTCGATAGTCATCCCGACTCAGGTGGTCCTTCCTCTCCGGAGGTCTACCCACTGCAATCTGCGCGACCTCCCCGCTCGTGACTTAGTGGGCTCAGCACTGGTTTTGACACGTTGGTTCACAGCCTAAAAAGGGCAGCTGCATATCTGGGGCAGGCTGGGCACTCACCGCGCTCTCCTTGGAGTGATGGGGAGGCCGGAGGGAAGGAGCACCTGCTCGGCACTGCTGCTACCGTCCTTCTCCGGGAAGAGAGGCTCCGTTTCCCTCTGCTCATACGTCCTGTAAAGGTTCTTGTTCCTGCAAAGGAATTGAAACACCTTGGGATGAGAGGGATGTAAAGATGTTATTCTTCCACCCTTATTACCTTCAGAAAATTACAACCACCTAACCAGGTTTGAGTTTCAGCCAGTATTTGGTTTTCAGTCAACCCGGGAAGCGACCTCAAATGGATGCTCAATGAGAGCTTCCCTCACCCCCTGCCTGCCTGCCTTCCCGCAGCTTCCACTCCTACTTCTATTTCTGTTTACATCCATTCACTTAAGTAGCAGTTCAGGAAATGTGTAAAACGCTACCTACACACAAGAGCATACAGTCCTCGCCTCACGCATGAATTTCTGTGACAGCCTCAGTATCTTTAAATCTTCTGCTACTTTTGCTCCCGCTGCGAAAGACCATGGGTAGCTCCCAGTGCCTTTCCTACTTCTTTCAGCCAGTCAAGGAATTATGGGCTTTTCCCTCAGTGTTGGCTTCTCTCTAATTACCTGTGCTAATAAATCTCCACATATGCCCTCCGGCGGTCCCCCCACAGTCCCACATCCATGCTTCCACCACCAGGCTGGCGCTCTGCGCCATGGTGGTGCCCGTCTCCAATGCCACATGTGCTTTGCCCACAACTTACCAGACAACCCTTCCCATAGCCAGTGGTTTGGCTCCCCGGCTTTCCCCTGCCCGGCCACCTGCGGTGCAGGCTCAGCGGTAAGCCCTTGTCCTTTCAGCCTTCTGCTCCCCCCTCCCTGGGAAGCGGCTCTGCTCCAGCTGCATTCAGGGTCGAGCCTTATCCCCCCTGTTTCTGCACTGGGTTTGTCCCCGTGCTGGTTAGTTGGTTGAAGCCAACCAACTAAGTGTCTGCAAACTATATTCCCCCAATTTCCCACTTATCGTGGTTTAGCACTTGCCGACCCACAGTTCCATACTTTTGGCACAGGCTGTGTGAATCCCGTGATGTGACATCCTCCGGCACTGGAACCGGGGGTGCGTTAAGAGCAGGAACCACACCAAGAGGTCGAGATGTGATGCTTCTCCTCCCCCCCCCCCCCCCGCCCCAAACGTTATACCTTTGCTTAAGTATGCGAGTAATCCCATTTGACCTACTGCAGTGCTTAAAGTTAAGCCTATTAAGTGTTGACAGGGCAGTGGTGTCCACGCAGAGAAGACAGAAAAGAGGGGAAGGGGAGACGGGGACACCGCTCCAGCCGTGAGTCGGGGCAGTGGGAAACATCGCCTTGCTCTCCTTCCCCCCAGGGCCACCTTCTCCTTCACCTGCCCCCAGGGCTGTACAGCAGCTGCATCGGGCTCCCCTCAGGCTCCGGCATTTCCATTGACATCAGCTACATGAACACAGTAATTATTTGGGCTGTTGAGGCAGCAGGAAAAAAAAAAAAAAAGCATTCTAAAAACTCCTGTCAAAACAAAAGCCTGATTTTATTTTTTAATTCCAGGTTGGACTTGGTGGACTTGGTGTTTGAAACCATATTTCATTTTATTTTCAAGGTGTTTCTCACATGACTCATTAAAATTGCGTTCTATTTTGTCACTATTTTCCAGCAGCTATGTGGGAGAGAACAGAGTTACTGCTGCTCTTTCAATGAGGGCTCTGTGCAGAAAAGCACTCACGCACGTGTTTCCTTCGCTCTCAAAGGATTTTAAGCATGTACTTAAATTTAAGCCTAAGTACTTTTTGGAACAGGGAACGTCTCTTAGAACTGGGACTTGATTCAAAATCCGTACGTCCGCAGAGCTCTGTCTCTTAACTCTTTTCTCGAAGCACGAGCAAAGCTCCCGCCTGCGCCGTACAAAACCGTGTCACGCCGTCTGATCCAGCTCTTGGCACGTGCGCATTCTAATTCACAACACTACCGTTTCTTCCCCCTTTTTTAGTTTGCTTTTCTTTGGGTGCAATGTATTATGTTTTACTGTATGTACTACTACATACTGCTTGCGCAATGTTTTGCATGATCTAATATTCTTTGTTCAAAACTGCAAAAAAATCTAAATAAAGACTATAGTGTGTCGCATCAGTATAGGCATCAGCTAACGTTTCTCTACGGCATATGGTACTTCAGAAGCCATATGTACCACTGTTTAGTGATTCTGGCAAAGAGGCACAGAATGGTGAAATCCAACTGCCAGGATTTCTGAAAACAAATATGTAAATGCTCCAGTGCTTTTGTTATTCATAACATACCTCTAACACAGCACATACAATATGCTGTTCATTCTGTAACTAGTATACTACTAAACTATATTTGCTTCGGTTCTCATTTTAAAAGATTTTTTTTTCTTCTGTGTATGATTCCTCCCTCCTTCCCATCAAAATCAATTTAAACTGAAATTTAGAAAAGGCATTTTCTCTATTTTAAAGGATGCTTTTGGGGGGGGGGGGGGGGATTGTGTATCTACACAAGGGTCTCATACCAGAACAAAGACGGACATTATTTCAGCACTCCAAGAGAGCCCATTGGAACCAGTGGAATGAAAGCAAGGAAGGGAACCACGTTTAACACCATCAGTTGTGCAGAGTGAAGTCCGTTCAAGCAGGAATAACCTCCCAGGGAAAACCCGCCGGTTGGCCCTGCTCACGGGCTAATGCGAAGCGCGTCGGCTGACAAATCCTTCGGGAATACGCTCCAGGAAACAATAGTCACGAAGGAAACAGATGATTTCAGACACGTGGTCGAAGGTAGATGGCAGCTGCCGAACTCTGACCTGGGCTGGGATCCATCCTGCCAAGCTGGGGCTCCGTCACCGCCCCAGGAACAAAGGAGATGCTCCACGGCCGTGGGTTTGAGATGCTCCATGGCCGTGGGTCGCTCCCCAGAAGTGCCACCGACACCACACTGGCATCGTTTATGCAGCAGCGTGGGAAGTGAGAGCACAGGCATTAGGGCAGTGCAGCACTGTAGGGTCTCTCCCTCAATAGGGTCAGCATCACTCGCCCAGAATCTATCCCAAGGCTCATGCAGAGCATCCGTGCATCGGCAGAGGCGCTTCAGAACCCACCAGTGAAGGCAGGAGCACTCCTTCCAGAGCCAGCAGGAGCAGGTACACAGAAATCAACACCTGATTCCCGTTAACCATCTCTGGCAGCACCTCCTCATCTGCCAAGAGCCCATCCTCTCCGCTTGAGATTTTGCTACCAAGAAGTATTTCAAAACGTTGCTATTTAACATTCAGCCTCTCCATTCACAACAAACTTAATTAAATTCCCCCATCACTGCGATTGCCTCTGTCTTGCGGTTTATCAGCGTACAGAGAGACTGAAATTATGGGAGTGATCAGACGCGTTAGCGAGTTGTTGTGGGGTTCGCTCCCGCCTCGGCCAAAGCGCGGCTGCTGTAAATCACTGCCACAGCCAGCGCTCCGCACCCCGCAGCTCCGGGCAACACCAGCGAGCCCGGCAACCCTCCGGCTGCCCCGGGGAATTAGAGGAGGGAAAAAGTAGCAATGCCTCTGAGAGATGCCTTTTCTGTCCTCTCATTTGTTATTTATATTGTTAAAAGCAAACGGCAAAACAATGACTCTCCTGCACGCCTTTTGAGCAAAATATCATCACTCTACAAGTTCTTGAAAAGTTTTCCCCATCTCCAGGCATGACAATGTTATCCAAGACAGGCAGATGCCTTTCTCCCAAGAGATCAAGGAGCGCTTTTCTTTTCTCTGCCAGTCTGGAGCTATAGCACCCCGTCCCAGCCAGCACAGACCCCCCCTCACTGGGACCTCGTGCCTGACGCAGTCGCTGCTTAACTTTCTTCCTGCGCACGCAACAGACCTACTCATTACCCTAAAAGCTCCTGTCAAGTCCCCGCTATGTTATCCTGAGCTGCAAGTAGTCTGGGTGCCCAAGAAACTCATTTTCGGCAGTTTTTTTTTCCCCTGCAATACTAACCAGGGTCCCGCTTTCCTCCTCTGGTAGTTAAAAGAAATAGTTATAAAGCTTAAGGTAGAGCTCTGTGTGCAGCCAGGTCTTTCACCTTTAAACCCTCACTTTTTTCTATTCTATCACAGAAGAAAGCCTTGAAATTAGCCTTTGTGTTTTCCTACTTTCACAGATCCTTAAGCCTGAAGCTGTTCTTTCTATTCTGTTCTAGCCAGCAGGTAATAAAAAGTCACCATAAAAAATTTTTGGCTTTGAGCAGAAGTGCCGGGATTAGAAAAAAATGAGACAATTAGAAAGCGTCAAAAAGCTCCTAAGAAGCCAAAAAATAAAAGAACAAACAAACATGCAATCTGGCTATCAGAAAAGCCACATTTTTCCCTTACTGCAGTAAAAAAAAAAAAAAAAAAAAAAAGAAAAATCAGCAATGTCGCAATCGCAGCATATTTTGAAAGATAAGCAGCCTATGAAGAGGGGGAAAAACCAACAGTCCAGCACAGTCAAAGAGGTAAAGCTACCGACAGCCCCGAGAAAAGGGTGTGAAGGCGCGGAAGGGGCTGCCGCACCGAGGGGACGCAGCGCGGCAAGGCAAGCAGCTCGCCCCGCGCCCCGGCCTGAGACGGCGTCGCACTCATCAGAGACAAACCGCCCCCGGGGAAGGGAGCCAAGGAAAGAGCGCGACGATCGAACCGGTTCACGTACGCTGGCATTTATGGCAGAGCAAAGGTCAGTCTGGTACTACCTCTTGTGAAGCCCTCTTGAATGAGCGGGCTGGTGATTTAATGGGCTGAGAATGAAGATTTATCAACATGCCGCGGGTTGCTGGCCCTAACTCTTAACCCGCTGACAGAGGCTTTATTTTTTATTAAGGGGGGCTGTACGTGTAATAGTGGCTTGCTTACCTTACGAGTAAATGGGATCACATCCCACGGAGCTTGCTGCTGCCTATCAGACACACTGTTTTTTTCTTAAAGCACAAAATTTAGCAGAACGCTTCCTCACTTTAAACAGTCTGAACCGTTGAGGGCACGGAGGGGAGGGTGAGGGGAAAGGTGGAAGGCGCATCACGTCGCTGCTGGCACATCGGCTTTGTTTGCTTTATCACACCCGCGAGCTCAGATCAGAGGAAACCCAAAACCCCACTAATGAAGAACACGGCAGGTACTCACTGTCTCCACAGGCACCCTACTTCTCAAGCCAGGTGGGCATCCCGCAGCCGAAGGCACAACAGACCCCTTCAGAGGGCGGTTCAGAGCTCTCATCTGCAGCCTCCACATCACCACCACAACAGCTCCCTGTTTTTAAGGGAGGAGAGTCCTTATGTGAGATATAAGCCCCTCAACAGACTTGTTGCCTCTCCTAAATCCCCATCCTCCATCGCACAGCAGCACAGGCTTGAAACGGGAAGAGCAGTCTGAGCAGTTCTCTGGTTACAAACAGACACGTCCTTGCGTCTCTTCCACCGACAATTTCCACTGAGGGCTTCATCCCTACACTTCTGGTGCCTCCACCTGGAGCACGGCCTCCGGCTGTCTGCACGTGAACTCCTTGGAGGTTACTTCCCCCTTCCCGCCCCCCCCCTTCCCCATTATTCCCAGGAGGTTGCTACGAACCCTGCTGTACCCAGCATACTCTTGTTTTACTGGACGCAGCTCAATTTCGGAACCCCCTTAGACCCCTGAGCTTTCACCGGCAGCTGAGGAAAGAATGACCTTCGCATCCTGTTTCTGCACTTAAGGGTCTCTCAAACCTGACACTTGTTTCTGCCTTTTTCCTTTCCTGACGCGAACCGAGTTCCCCTGGAGCTGGATGGGCGCACAGGGGAGCTACATTCACTCCCCCTCCTTTCCCTCCCGCTGCCTCCGGCAAACCACACCGCCCTCCGCTGCTTCCTCCTCCCTGCCCCACAGGAGGGTCGAGGCTTTCCCACCCGGCAGCGGCGCCGGCACAACCACCTTCCCCGCCTGACTGGGGCGCTCCCACACCCCAACCCCTTCGGCTGCAGCCGGAGAGAGGGATTCCCGACATGCGCTCCTGCAGAACGAGCGAATAATTCCCCTTCTGCAGCTCGTGCCAGCGCTTGCTCTTTGCCAGTTGGCAGAGGGTGCCGCTGCCTCTTCCGAGGAGCGCGTACCATCCACCTTTCCCTCTGCCGAGGGGTGCCACGGTGGCGGGGGCACGTCCTTCGGAGCAGCCAGGCGCCCGCCGGGGCTGCAGGCGTGGGTGAGGAGGAGGAACCCAGGGAGGAGGAGATGGTTCCTGCTTCAGGTGCTCCTCTTCACCCACGGGGAGCAGCTGGTGCCTCTCTCCCCCTTTACCTGAGGGTTCCCATGGGAACACAGAAGGGCCCTGTAACAGGGAATTTTGGAACAGGCACGCATGTGAGAAACTTCTGATATAATATTTGAGTCCTCAGATGTTCAACCATGTGCACATACTGTGCGCACGCCTTATTTGCATAGGATTTGTATTTGTTGGTATTCACATTTGTAGGAGAACGCATACATTAGATTAATGTCATCACAGTTTATGGAGATCATCTGTGCCGCCGCACCAGCTCAAGGCTGTGCCCGCGCTCAGCGCCCCGCAGCACCCCGACGTCCCTCCTGCCCCCTGGGGGCGCACTGCCGGGGTCCCCAGTGCCGTGGCAGCGGGCATGGGCTGGCGGACCTGGGAAGGGCCACACTCAGCCCCAGGCAACCTCCTGGGGGACTACGTGGTTTATGAGGCTGTGCTAACTTTTCGAAGCAGAGAAGTTTAAGGATCATCAGGAGCTACTGGCCAAAGCTGCTTCGCCCACTTTCCCAAAGGTGAAGTTAATTGAACTATTTGGATATCTGCTCTTATGTTTCCTGATAGGAGCTTATATCACACTCCCCGCTCACCTCTTCAGTGCCTACGTAGGAACATTCGGCAGTCAAACCGTCCACCTAGGTGGTCCCTCTCCGCCTCGCAGCGGCATCCCTCCCTCCGTAAAACGGGCGTAGTTGTTATTCACTCCCTGCTTTACCATGGCACCTGGGTGCTCTCGTCTGCTAGACAGCTGGAAGCTGTCACTAGAGATGCTGTTCTCACAGAAGCGTTGCTAGGCTCAGTCAGATATTGTTTGTAAAGCAGATGGAAAACCTCAGAAGAACAGCACTGCAGCAACAGAAAGCTCATTTTCTGCTAGGAAATTTTTTTGTTATTGGGCAATGTTTTCATCAGGTGACTTCACATCCCAGCGAGCCCACATGCCAGGACAGCCTCATCGTGATTCCGTTAACCTACTTCCGTCATCGAAACTCTGCAGCTTTCCTTCCCAAGGCTGGCCAACAGCCACAGGCCGTTTTACAGTGTTCGCCCCCCCCGGTCGCACGGCACAGAGAGCAGCAAAGATGAGGGCTCACCCCTCCAGTGACAGCCAAAGCACTCCTGGTTCCGTCACCCAGAAAGCCTTCCCCGAGACCACTGCTCTGTCCCTGCCCAGCCGCTCACACACAAGCCTCTCACATTGGCTTTCAACTCCCAATCGCTCGTCATGTGCGGTGCCAGCTGGATGTCCCCCAGCGGCCACCCCCTGCCCACCCTCGAGCAGCAGCAGTGGGACGCTGCGCTCGCCAGCGCGCAAGGACACGGCTGGGACAGCCTTCTGAGGGCGCTCTAACCGCCTGAGCAAAACCAGATCATTCTAGTGGCCATTTCGGAGAAACTGGCACAGGCGCGTCAGCAGGAAAGTTAGATTCTCCGTGAAAAGCTCATGGTTGGACTCTGCTCCGCCACAACCACCACTGTGCGTGGCATTACCAGGGACTGAAGGCCTTCACGCTGGTTTGGGGACTTCCATATAGCTGCTCACGCTACAACACGGCTCCTCTTCCTTCCCCCTCAGGCTGCGCGGGACATACCCCACTTCAGGTTATCCCCCCCCCAACACGGTCATACTCATCTGCTGTTTCGGGAAAGCTGTGGTCACCAACCAAGAGCACGGGAAATGCATTTCTGTGCAACCTGTCTCAATCTTCATGATGCAATGGGAAGGAAGTGGGTAAGGCAAAGGAAGAGTGCACATCTCCAAATCTGTCTTTTAATCCTTTAACCCTTACACCAGTAACTGGCCAAATGACATGATTTTTGGCAGTCGTTAATAGTTCTGCTATTAATCAAGTCGCTCAAGTTTCTCCCTTGCATTGGCACCGCTCGCCCCTCACTGCAAAGGCGCCGGCCCTGCCGCGCTCACCGCACGCGGCTACTGTGCTACGAGTAACTTAAGGTAAAGGCATGCCCAACTTCAGCATGTTTTAGCAGACATAATTTGAAATATAACTCTATTAGAAGAGTAATTTCTTGGTGAGGCCTTTCAATACTGGCGTCCTTCACTCCTGTTTTCCAAGTGATTAAGCACCAAGAAACCCAGAGGGAAACTTCCAAATCACCATCCAAACCATGAGGTATTTCAGGACATGTTGCCCCCAAACCTTTCTGTAACTAACATCCTTGTGACAAAGAGCTCCCTCCTTTTCTTTTCACTGGTTCCTACTTCTCACCAACATCTGTCACTGTGATTATGATCTCTAATGAGCTTCTAAATTATATCACGGCGTTCTGCATTGATGAGCTGCATTCAGTAACTAAGTGTTTCATCCTGCAAGACATGAAACACTTCCCACAAGATGATGAATGATCGCAATTCCCACAGCACAAAAGGTGAGAAACCAGTGGTTTTGGGTTGGGTTTTTAGTGTTTTTTTTTTTTTTTTTCTGGGGGGAGGCTGCTGTTTGGGTTTTTTTTTTTTCTACTTCTTATTCAAGGAAACCCAGGAACTTTAAGACCAAGAGACGGGGACGGATTCGGGCCTGCCTGCTTGACACACTGACAGCCTTTACGGAGAGATGGAGGGGCCTTCTCTTGATGCACAGCAGCGAAGAGGTGTCCTGCCTTTCTGTGAGGTGGTAGGGCAGTGGAAAAAAGCATTAGACAAGGCCACAGAAAAAATTACAGTTATTTTTTTGTTTATTTCAAGTTAAAAACCGTGTCTGGTTTGGGTGATTTACCTACGTACCCGGGATGCTGTACTGCCTCGGCTCCCGGGATGCAGCGTTATGGTCCGCGCCTACACACGTGCACATACACCCTTTCTTCCCTAACGACTGCACTGGGAGACTTTGGTATTAATAAAACCGGCGCAGTTACTAATAACAAGCAGGGTTTGCTACCTCGGCTGTGTGGAACTACTTCCACCGCTGCGATTGCGCGGCCCTGCAAACGTGCGCCTGCCGCGGCCGGCAGTCTCCGGGTGACTCGGACCTCTCGCATCCGTCCTCCTGTTGACTCGTGAGACAGCCTGTCGCACACCAGCATCCCCGCGCAGCTGCCCGACTACAGCTTGCTCCTAACAAGCACAGGCAGAGGCGCATCCCGCGTTTCTGTCACTCGCCCTGTCTGGAAAAGGGGGTGCTGTGTGCTCAGCCAGTCCTGCAGCGGGAAAACAGTGACGGAAAATGACTGATTTTTTTATTTTTTTGGCCAGGGCATACAAATAGTTTGCCACACAGTAGGCAGCCAGGCGGTGACTCAGCTGCGTCTTCCACTGCTGGTCATGGAGGTTCCCGTGACGCGGCTCACGAGAGCAGAGATGGGCAGGGTGTGATTTACAGGACACGATTTATGGGGGTTATTCCCGACTTCCTGCAGATAAGGAGGGGCAGAGCTGGGAAAAGCAAGGGGCCGACCGCAACCGCAGGGCAGCAGACGGGTCCCAAACTCAAACGCCTGCCTGCTCCCGCCCCAGCTGACACCATGGCCCACTCCTTCCGCTCTGTGTGCACCACGTACCCTTCCAAGCCCGCCGTGACTCGGACTCGCTCCCCGAGGGGCAGCTGGTGCCACAGGCTCTTGCCAAGTCAGGAGCACAAAAGCCTAAATATGACAATAAAAAAAAAAAATCCCAAGCAAATAAATGCTGCTGAGCAGAGGGAGGTGGGCGGGCGCTGGCAGGGGACCGCTGCGGGGCACACGCAGCGTAGCGGGTCTGTGCTTCGGGGCATCTTTGCTCATGTCTGGGTGAGGTGTCCCCGAGTGGCCCAGGTGAACACACGCTGACTCATCACCGTCTCCCACTCAGGAAATGAGTTAACCAGTAAATTCAACCTTATCTTACTTGCACACCCTCAGCAGGGACTGACGCCCCTCCCGCCCTGAACGTGCTTCGCAACAAGTATCTTGGGCTGCCATGGTCTCCTAACGAAGAGGAAAAGCTGCTTCCACGCAGAAACTGCGGGGCACTCCTCGAACTAGCCGGGGGCAACGGGCAATGCAGGCAGGTAGAAGCAGCACCAGCCCGCCCTGGCGCTGGCCGACGGCACGCCAGCCTGCCTTCTCTGCTGCCGGAGGGAGAGCCGGGCAGGCGCCCGCCGCCATGCGTACGGGGAGGGATGCCGGCGCCGAGGCGCTGCAGAGCCACCCCGGCAGGAGTTCTGCGGAAGGCACAAACCCAGAGAGGAACCGTGCGCAGGACATGGCCGAGGAAACACGGGTACAAGAACAAAGGTGTCCATCCCCTGCAAGCGAGTGGCACGTTGCTGCTGGCGCTACAGAAACGCCGGCAGAGATCGGGTCTCGTTGGGCACTGTCTCCTAAACACCCCAGGTAGCGACCAAGTCACCGTCTCACAGACAGAAAGCGGAAACCCAAGCGGTTGGACACTTGCTGGGTGTCATGCGGGAAATTGCGCTGGGTTTCCCATTGTCAAGTCTCCCTCTGCAATCAGCTTTTCAGCCTTAACCACACAGTCAGCCGTACTTTTCCAAAAACACCGGAGAAGCGCACTGAGAGGGTCAGCCTCCGTACCACAAGCTATTTTGCTTCTTGTTTAGCTTTGCTGAATAAAACTTTTAGTTTATAATTTTCTTTTCAGCCAAAACACCACAAGAACTCAACATAAATGCTGAAGCACTGCCACGTCGGGATGACGGTTTACCAACCCAGCTCTTCTCCCGTGACTGTTACTCTATGGCAACCGTAAATGCTCCCCCAAACCATTGCTATGTCTGCCGCTTTTGACAGGGATAGAGATCATTTTCTCCATAGTAGCTGGTATGGGGCTTTGGTTTGGAACTGTGCTGAAAATAGTGTTAATACAGGGATGGTATAGCTACTTCCGAGCGGTGCTCGCACAGGGCCAAGGCCTTTTCTGCTCCTCACACCACCCCGCCAGCCATGGGCCGGGGGGGCACAGCCGGGACAGCTGACCCCCACTGCCCAAAGGGCTATTCCAGACCACAGGACAGTGTGTCCGGCATATAAACTGGGGAAAGGAGGAGGGACATTCAGAGTGGTGGCGTTTGTCTTCCCAAGTCACGGTTCGTGTGACAGAGCCCTGCTGCCCTGGAGACGGCTGAGCACCCACCTGACCATGGGAAGCAGGGAATTAATTCCTTGTTTTGCTTCACCTGTGTGCACGAGCTTTTGGTCTACTTATTAAACTACCTTTATCTCAAGCCACATGTTCCCTCACATTCACTCTTCCAACTCTCCCCCCTTCCCCCAGGGGTAAATGGAGCGCGTGGCTGCGCGGGGCTCGGTTGCTGGCTGGGGTTAAAGCACCACGCTGGGCATGCCGCCTTCTACAGCCCGGTAAGCCGAGGCACCGAAATGCCTTCCGCACTAGCCTTGGTTAACAGAGTGTCCAAGGCACTAAAACCATGAAACCCTTCCAAAGCTGCTTCATCTGCTCATCTCTGGGTGAGGAGACGCTACCCTGTTCACAGCAGATAATTTTATTTACTCTTCTGCCAACATCACTGCTTTAAAAGAAATCTGGAAACCCAGACAACGCTTCTCCACCTCTGTCATAACTCCCTCAGCACAGGAAGGTTAAAAATAGGATCATCTCTTGAATTACAGAAAACAGGACATGAGTACTGCTCGCTACATAGTACAAGTTTAACTTCTTTTCAGGTGTTGAGAAATCGAGGAAAGGGTAATCCAGAGTCACACAAATTTAAATATGAGTCAGTTAAGATAAAGCACAACTATCTCACTCCTGTCCCAAGTACAGTGACACCGATGCACAGAACGATGCCTATGCCCCATGCAGCTGGGGCAGCTGCTGACCCAGGTAGGGCGAGTAAGAGTGACATCCGCTGGAGTTACTTGTGGCTTGGCCAGTAAATAACCTGGCACGGCCGTGACTCAGCTGGCACACACTCCCCCGAGCACCCTTCCTGACCCACAGCCTCTGACAGCACACAGAACGAGAAGACTGACCGCGGTAGAAATCCCAAGCTACTTTATAAAATTTGGTTTTCACCAAACACATCCTCTAGAAGGTTGGACTGGAGTTTCCATTTTGCTTGAGAAGTTTTTGCTAACCTGAAATTACGCAAGGCAGCAGAAGACACCACTGCAACCAAGTTTAAGATCTGCACGTCCAAAGCACATCGTATCTTTAAGCCAAAAAAAATAAAATCCCCCACTCAACCAGGCTGGAAAGTGCCTCAGATGGTCCAAATCCCTACCCAAAGCATGGTAAACACCAAGTCCAGACCAAAACTCAGGGCTTTGACTCGTCAGCTCTTAAAACTCTTCAAGGGTGCAGATGGCTCCTCCCCGGGCTGCCCTGCCCCAGTGCCCAGCTGGCTTTGTGGTGACCAGGTTTCTCCATGTCCTGCTGCCACCACCCAGTACGGTGCTGCCCTCCCATCCCAACCGCCAGCACGCAGCCAGCCCGTCACCCAGTCCCCTGAGCAGCTCCACACCTCGCAGCCGCTCCTGCGTGTGCGCGGCAATCCCTCTCCCCTTCCTCCCCACCCCTCTCCTGAAGAGCCCAGGTCTCTCCACCGCAGCACTGCCTCCACCTCTCAGGTGCCCAGACGGCATCCTGGACCACCAGGGACTTGTTGGGGCTCTGCTCCTCCCACACTTGCCCTGCCATGAGGATCTGCTCAAAGACTTTAAGGTGAGCCTCCACCTGAGCTGTTTCATTCCTCCTGAAGACTCTCCAGCAGACATCTCCCTGCCCTGCGTGCTCAGCACCCAGCGCCTCACTCTGCAGTCCTTCTTTCCTCCCTCGTTATCAGGGTAGCGGCCATTAAGACCAGAAAGCAGAGAAAGACCCCTTCCCCAGCTCCCAGGTTGCCAACCTGCCCCACGTTGGAGCCTCCATCCACCTCTCACGGCAGCACCACCTGCAACCATCCCTCCTCTCACACGCCCTGGCTCTTACCTGCAGGAAGATCTCCACAAGACCTCCACAAAAGCTCTGGCATCTCCTCAGCTGCCCCTCCTGGAGCTATGGTGCCATGGACAGCCACGTGCCATCCGGCCACTAAGCCCCGCTACTGCACAGCCCTCATCTTCTGGAAGCAGTGTTTCCACCTCTCCCTGCTCCGCAGAACTCCAAATTCTCTCCGCGCTGAGCTGCAGGAGCGTGACTCCCCCTCACCAGCAGCAGCACATCCCCCAGGTGATACCCAGCAAAAAAGAAATGGCCCTCAGGTTTCCACCTTTATAACCACAGACCTGCAATCAGGGAACGCCTAACAGCTGCTGGGGGACACAGGTGGCCCCAGAAGCAATCGGGAGCAGTGACCCCCACCTACGGATAGCAGAACCTGCACGGAAAGATAAATAAACAAATCCCACAAAGAGCTGCTGGGGGAAAGAAAAGGAAGAGAAAATTTAAAAATTAAAAAAAATTTCAAAACCGCCGAGATGCTTCCTCAAAATGTCACGCAAGAAATAAGCTGCGAAAAAAAAAGCCAAAACCCCACGCTAAAAGCCTTTCCAAAACTTATAAAAGCCCCTGTTTAAATAAATAAGATAAATGCTCCACTGTGAAACTCCAAAATCGGGGAACCCCTCAAATTATGGGGGGGAAAAAAAAAAAAGAGGAAAAAAGGAGGGGGAAAAAAGTGCCAAATAAATTGGCAGACAACACGGAAAGGAATGACGTGGCCCTCCGAGACAGACAGCAGAATCATGAAAAGTTGTTGAAAAAAGCGCCAGCAACAATGCCACCGAGGAACTCTCCCCTGGTGAAATAACACGGTGGAGAAGGCAGCCGGCGCTCCGACCTGCCCGGGGTGAAGAAAGCTGAGGAACAGACCCAAATCCCCACGGGCTTTGGCCGGACGGTCAATGAGTTACGTTTGGCCAGAGCACGGGCAAGGTGTCTCGGCGCGCTGTGTCCCGACGCAGAGCTGTGGGTGACCGGCGGCGGGTGCGACGTATCCCTGGCTGCGGGCCGGCAAAAGCTTACGCTCCGCTAAACCATAGTTTTAAGGAGATACACGGGACTTTGGCAGCATATACGGCACGTACGGGAGTGAATTTCACACACCGCCATGACCACGACGCCGATGGCGAAGGGTCGGCACGCTGTGCCCAGAGACCCCCCCCCAGTGCAAACGGGGCGCGCGGGTACCCGCGGCTGCTGCGGGGCACAGAGCTCTTCGTGACTGTCACTCGACCGCGATCGCGCACGCCGGAAGAACGTTGCGCAGATGACTTCATGAAACGAAATTAGGAGTCGTGCATAAGAAAGGACGTTGCCACGGCTCTGGCGCAATTAGGACCCATCATCATCAAACGCAGGAAATTGGCACATCTGCTTTTCAGGCTGTGGATGCAGCAGTGGCTGGCGCGCGCTGGCAGGGGGAGGCCTGCGGCAGCGCCCCGGCCCTGCAGAGCTGCCCTTGCATCAATATTTACATAATTGCCCCCGAACAGCGGTATAAGCAGTTGTCTCGTCATTTATCCGCCCAATTGTTCTTTTCTCTCCCGGGCCTAGGAAGACAAAAGTGGCTTCACAGCGTAATGTTCTCTTTCTCCCTTGCAGCCCCGAAGAGGTCAGGCCGGGCAGACAAACATTAGTCACTTTTTAACCAGTACAACCCCAAACAGAACAAAAGTTGCGTTTGTGTTTGGATGCGCCCCAGAAGGGGTTTGGTCCTTTTCCCCTAGGGATAAAACTGTGGCAAACCGGGTGGCTGCGGGATCACAGCCTGTCCCAGCCCCGCTTATGCTTCCCCCCCCCTACTTCGTATACTACACGGAAATGTATTGTCCTTTTTATGGGATGCACTGTTCTTCGGGGAGAGCTGCTGCCTACTTCATTCCTCCGCCTCCTCTGGTGGGGCCGTTGTTTCCCGAGAAGACCAAAAAGGGTCACTACAACTCTAGAGTTGTGCTGAAATCCCGGCCGGAGTTATCCCTCGGTGCTGCTCTCAGCCAGCAGCGGTTCCCGGGGCAGGGAGACAGTTCAACGCTTTCTATCATGCTTTCACGCCTTTTTTTATTTTTTTTTTTCTCTCCGGGGCCAAGAAGGATTTATTTTTACTCCGTGATGGGTTTCAGCAGGACAGCCCGTCGTTCCTTCTTTGTTTTCATTCCTGCTGCTCATCTCAGCGCAGCGGAAACAAACAGCCCTGAAAAAGGGGAAACAAACAGCTCGGTGCCCCGGTGCGGGCAGTCAGCCAGCAGATAATCGCCCCAAAAAATAACGCAGCCTTCTCCACCTTTGCCGAGACCAGGAATGCGCACTGATGATCATCCCTGGCTCATATGGGCAACTAATGGTCCAATATGCGCACACTAGCGACATCGCTCTCTATTCTCACTTTCATAGATTCTCTCACCCAACAGACTGCTAATATTTAGGTTTCCTAGTTTTGGGGGTTGAGAGGTTGTTATTCCTCCCCTACCCCCGTGTTTTCATGTGTATTTTCAGTGGGTATTCCAAACTGTTTAATGATGTTAGAAAGGAATGGTTATTCAGGAATTCCGAGCTTGCACAATTCCCAGATTTGTCTAGACAGATACTTTCCATCTGGAGGATACATGCGACACCACACTAACATGAGAGTTCCTGTGTTACTCAATGTTATCCTTTTTATTTATTCATTTATACACTGATTTACAGGACGAGCGCAGACCACGAGGCTACATCTGTAAAAGGGCAAAAGGATTTGTGTCGCTAAGCCTCCAGGAGGCAGCTCCCGAAAAACTGCTGCGTGTTGTGAACCTCCGGGAGTCAATCTGGTTTCTCTTTCCTTTTGCAGAGCATGAGACTTCCACGTGTTGTTTATATCCTGTGATGGGAGAGAAAAATATTTTCCTGTGGGCTGCCTTGAGTCAAATTCCGTGTTAAGCTGGAACGGCTCAAGGGTTCACATCAGCACCACCCCCGTCCTTTGGTTCATGCAGCTCTATCCCGGTACCCAAGCTCTACCCTGCTGTCCTGGACCAGAATTGAATCTAAAGAGCAACAAAGACCTCCCAACCCTCCGCAGTCTATAGAAAACGCAGCCTCTGTGGTCACCAACCCACTGTTTGACTTTTGTTAAGCCCGAAGGTCCTTTCTCCTCCCGCTGAGGTCACCTCACCACAGCAATGAAGTCCTTCCCACCGCCAAGCACCGTATTTCCGGTGCAGCATGAACAGGGACCCAAGGGCAGGGGCAGGCTCACAGCCCGCTTACGTCCAACTCACGGGTCCCACTTTTTGCTCCAGCTACTTCCGAAATACGCTGAGCTCGGTTTGGGGCAAACACAGTCTGCCTGAGGTCTTCCCGACCGGTCTGGGCCAAAAGGAAGGTGGAGTGGGTGGATCTTAAGGGACAACATGTGGGGAAGTCATCTGCAAGTGCTGAAGAAAAAAGGAAGGAGTTGTATAACCACACACGTGTTGTAAACTGCACCGTTTACTACTTTCTCTGCAGGAAACCTTGGCAGTAAACTTATGTCCACCTGAGCATCAACCTTCCATGCGAAAACTTCTGCTTCTATTGCTGGGCTATTTTTACGCTGTATTTAAGAGTTCCGTTCTAAATGACCACGGGTCTCCTTGCTCTAGAATAGCTGCCACCTTCTTTTCGTTGTCTGTACTTGCTGCCTGCGTCCCGGCCGCCGGTGAACGCTGCGGCGCACGGAACCAGTGCAAAGGAGGTCCTTGTGCCAGTGAGCTCCGCTGGAGACCGACGGGACGCTGAGCCGGGGGAAGCTGTTGCTGCTCCAGCTGTGGAACCCATACCCAGAGCCAGCAGGAGACTCTCCCGGGGTTGGGGCAGGGGTCTGCAGCCGCACTTGGTCTCTTCATGCAGGCGAGAGCGTGCAGTCCCCTCCGCTGCTGCGACGTGACCTTTTTCTCTGCTCCTGCCTCCCCGTCCCGCTCCCTGGACATAAGCGAATGTCCCCACAGGCGCTGGGGGGAGCAGCAGGAGGGTCCAGCTTAAGGGACACCTTGCAGCATTTCCCCGCTCAGCCCCTCGCGTCTGCTTTCCCGACGGTTCGTACATAATCCAGCATCAGGGCAGTCGTGTTCCCCTGCGCACCGTGAAAAACGCCCGTCCCGCTGGGGCTGGGCACTGCAGCTCGCGAGTTCCTCGCAGCGCTGCGGCGGTGGAGGAGGAAGGGAAAGAGGCGAGCAGCCTCTAACGAGTTCTGAGCAGCGGGGAAGGAGGTCCCCGGACCCTTGTGTAGATGAAGCCAAAGATGGGTCAACAGCCACGTGCTCCCACCCGGTACCTCCGTGCCCATCTCCCTCTTGTCCAGCCACTCCAGTGCAAGCGGCGTGATTTATCTGCTACTTCAGCAGAAACCACAGGCTGAGAGAGGCGTTCCCACCCTTGGAAAGAAGGGAAGAGCAAAGCCTGGCTAGCACAGATCCCCAGCTGGCAGGGGTAGCTCGTTCCAAGCGCCGCCAGTCCCAGGCGCTTGAGGTCCGAGGTCCGAGAGCTGGATGACACGACACGTACTGCCAGCTGGGTTTGGTCTGGAAACCCTCGGAAAGCCCGCTGTGCCGTACCGCACGCCTCGGTGGAGAGGGGGAAGAGGTCGGCACCGTGCAGCGCTTCTGAGACATCATGGATTATCAGCCTTCGCTTTTGTGGGGTCCCTGGCAAAGCACAGGCTGCTCGGTCCCCAATCTTCCGTGTTTCGTGCATCCGCAGGGACTGTAAAACGCCGCGTGCTTACCCTTGAGCCTTGCTAGCTCACAGACATGAGGAACTTCATGAGCCAGAGCTGCGGCTGACACTAATCACTGTTGGCCCACGGACTTTTGTGAAATTTCCAACGTGCATCGCGCTGAGGTTTGGCTTTGCATTGGGGTCGGCACTCAGGAGGCGTTCCGACACGGACATGTCAGGTCGGTGCGCTGTGCCCGCAGGAAACCACGCAAAGACGGCAGAAAATGGGATGAAATGAAAGATCTCCGGCAGGCCGCCTTCGGCTCCGACTCTGCCAGCTCCTCTTGCAGAGAGGAGAGGCTTAAGATCCTTCTCGGAGCAGCCACTGTGTGTGATTCACCTACACGGCCCGCGAGAGCCGCATGATCCTTGTTAGGTCATTGTCTTGGTTAAAAACCAATTCTTTTGCATTTGTGCAGATGAAACTTTCAATCACTGGTAGACTAAGGTGTGCAGATACGGTATAGGTATCGGATGGAATTGTAACAGCGTGTAGTTTTGTGTATTTATTTCACACGCTTCATTTCGTAAAGCTCTTCTCAGTCCTCCCATTCGAATGTCCTGACAGAGCCACTTCATTGGAGTCTTCTATTTGCACTAATAGCAAACGGAAATGATACAGAAAAAAAAGAATATTGGAAAATTGGAACACCAATACATATTGAACATTAAATGTGTTCAGGGCTTAATCTGACTGCACAGGGAGAACACTGACCGCAATCCGCAGTCCTCAAGTCACTCTTTCCATAAGAAATAGCACTTATTTAAAGACTAAGGTTGTTCAAAAGTCTGCAGCAGGGGAAACGGAAATGATTTGTTTCATCTCGCAACGCTGGGACTGCGTTGTGACCCAATTTAACAAGAAAATACTTGAAAAATCTGCATGGAGTTCTGATTCAGCCTGGGAAACCTGTCTGTTAGCAGTGACAAGGAGAAGATGGATGTTAAAGATATCAACTTTGCCAGTTTCCTGCTGGCGTGACTGATGCAGGGTTCTTCTTGTATTTTATCATGCATGAAAAAGAAAGATGTTGACTGAGAGGTGGAGGCTCGAGGAGGATAACGAGTATCAGCCCCCCCACTAGTGTGTATTTTTCTCACCTACCGCTGCCGCTCAAGCCGCCTGGACTCTCCCGAGCAGGACGCCAGCCTTTACACCCACGGTAAAGCAGAGCTCCCGTTGGGGAAGCGTGCAGTGAGCCCTGCTTTCCCAAGAGCCACATCACTGCTTGCCCGGGGGAAACACCAACGACAGGTTTCTCCTTTAAACTTTTCTTGCGTAACCCCCGCCTTGAATCAAAGATGCGCTCTGTTTCCCCTCCCGGTGCAAAGGCCGACCCGCAGTAAGGCACGGTGCCGCGCTTTGGTGGCCGGAGCACGAGCAGGTTGGTATGTACCTATGCCGGCACGTTTCCGTATGTACTGTGTAACTCCTGAGAGGCTCATTCCTCTCCTTCTCATCTGTGCTCCCGTGCGCCTGCGCCCAGCCGAGCCGTCCTCCCAGGGAGGGTCCCGAAGCACCCGCACCTCTGCGTGACGCCGGCAGGGTGCCTAGCAGCACGAGGAGCTCTCGTCAAATTAAAAACAGACAGCGGAGCAGTGACTGTTGAGACGAAAATGTAAATAAGATGGTCAGCCTAAGAAATGAGATAGTCACTGTTAGGGGAAAAAACAAGCAGCAACAACAAAAAAAGAGCATCTTGGGAACAAATGGTGGGGTTCCAGGTAATATCCTCTGTACAGCCCCATAAAACATTAATTTAATAAAAGCCACAAGGCCGTGACAGCTTGCCGCCAGTCACAAACTCATACCGACCCATGAGTAATTTATTTGGCAGGTGATGGGGGCACCAGGAATTTCCGGGGGATTTTTGTCTTGGTAAATTGCTCACCCCCCGGCCACTCCCATTGCAAGTCAGATTCTGAAGGAAACATATTTTGTTTTGTCATAAGGCACAGGGCACCCCTCAACTGTGTTTTATGGTTCCACAGTCGGACGGACGTATTGACTCACTGCTCCCGTGACTGATGTTATGATGGGGGACAGGCTTTTGAGAGCTCCCGCAAGTTTCTTGGCCAGTAAAATGTAACTTTACGTGATATGAGAGAGAACCCTGAGGCTGGTCCTCATCTGGAGTCTCCGGAGGTCTCTGGTGCTTGAGAGCCCCGCATCGGAGCGGCTTCCGCGCATCGGAGCGGCACACGCCAGTCCACTGTAAATTAAAGCTGCTCAAAGCAGATGCTACTACAACAAAACACCGGCCACACAAATGGTGAAAAAAACAATAATCGATTTTATTTCAAGTCCTCTAAGCTGCTTGCCACATAGCGCTCGTAGAGAAAACTCCAGAAAGGAAACAAAGAAATACAGGCTAGACATTTATTTTTAACTTAGGAGATAATTTTGGTTTATGAAGTTTGTCACATGACTAGCATTTTTCTTCACAGAAAATTCACGCATCTTTTGGGGCTTCAGATAATATTTTAAGATTATTAACCATCTTCGAACCTCCTGTGAAAATCTGAAACCACAGATGGAAAAAATCAGAAAGATAATATTCTCGCAGCTTTCTGCGGTGCCTCATGTTCACGGTGATGGGTCCGGCTTATGCTTCGAACCAAATGTCTGCTCTATATTTAGTTTTGCGAAGCCTATCGTAAAACCAGCGCGTTTCGAGGGTTACCTCGCCCGTGGTCCCGGAGCAACAGTTTGGCTCTGAGAGAAAACGGCTAAAAAAAACGTAGGGCCGCGATGCGGACGGCAACAGCTTGTGGCTGGCTGCTGATGGGGAAAAGTGTTCCACACGCAGCACCGCTGGCAGAGAACCCTGAGATTTATCAGAAAATAATAAAAAATAAACACAGGATGCCAGGAGGCTGCTGACGCCCGCTCGGAGGGGCGGCTGGCCCGGGCCGAGGACCCAACGCCCCGGGGAAGGCCCGGGGGCCGCTGCCCGCCCTCCCACGCCGGGAAGAGCTCAGGGAGCCACGCGTGTTGTTTTAATCACGCGTTTTCATTGTTAGCCCGGAGGAAACACCGCTCCCGGCGTGTCCCGATCCGTTTCGGTCACCTCTTGAGGGCTTTCCGAGCCTGCCCGAGCCGAGCTCGACCCGGCCGGGCCGCGGCACCTTCCTGCCCACCCCCCACCCCCCCCCCCCCCCGCGACCGATCCACGGGTGGGCTTCACCCCGCCGCGGGGCCCGCCGGCCCTCGGGGACACCCCCCCGTCCCCGCCCGGTTCCTCACCGCTGCCCCCCGGCGCGGGGCGGGCCCTCCCGGGCCCTGCCGGAGAGGCGGCCGGGGACGCCAAGCGGGTCAGCGGCGGGCCGCCGCCCGTCGGGGAGGCGCCTGTGGCGGAGGGAGGCCGGGGGGGGAGGGGGGGGGCACGGCTCAGTGCCGTCGCTGACGGGGCCGGGCGGTTGCGGGAGGCGGTCCGCGCCACACAGGCGCAGAGGGGCGCGCCGAGCCCGCCCGGCCCCGGCCCCCGCCTCAGGCAGCGCCGCTGACGGGCGGGGAGGGCCGGGCCGGGCCGGGCCAGCCGCGGCGGCGGGCGAGGGGCGGCCACTTCAGCAACCGCCGGCGGCCCGCTGAGCGGCAGGACGGCAGCGCCGCGTCCCCGCATCCCCTCCCCGCCGCCTGCAGGCCCCATGGCGGGGCCCGTGCCCCGAGGGCGGCTGGCCCTGCCGCTGCTTCTCCCGCCGCTGCTGCTGCTGCTACTGCTGCCCGCCGCCGCCCCGGCGGGGCCGTCGTGCCACGGCGCCTTCGACATGTACTTCGTGCTGGACAAGTAAGGGCCGCCCGGTGGGGGGGGGGGGCGACGGGGGACGGCGGGGACGGCGGGCACGGGGGATGGCTTTTGTTCCGGCCGCGCGCCCCTCGGGGCTGGGGGCGGGGGGCGCCGCGCGCGCGCTCGCGCCGGCCGTTACGGGCTAACGGTCGCCGCGGGGTAACGGCCGCGGCGCGCGGGTGAACGGGGGGGTGTTGTGAGGGGCGCACAGAAAGTTTTGGGCGGCGGTGTGGCGGGGGGGGGGGGGTGTGCCCGGGGGTCGGCCGGGGAGGGGTTCCGCCGAGGCGCGTTTTCTGACCCAAAGGATGGGGGTTTGGGGGGGGGGGGGCGGTTGTGAGGTAACCCCCCCCCCCTTCCCCCGCAGCCGTTGATCGCTGTGTTTGTGGGGTGAAGCCGGCAGGTGACGGATCGCCTCAGCACTGCCCGCCTTCGCGGGGGGCCGTGGGGGGGGCAGCGAGCGAGGCTGGCGGGCCTCCCGGTGCGTGTGTGGGGGTGTGCGATGGGCTTTTGGGGACGGGGTGCTGTGTACCGAATGCGCTGTGCCACGCTTGAGCTCCACAAACCGTGACAAAACCCGCAGGCGAGTACCACCGCGAGCCGGGGTTGGTAACTCGAAATAACTCGAAAAGCAAGCGGGGCTGTGTTGTCCAGTTGCGCGCTGAAACTGTCACCCTTCCTCGCCCGGGTTCCTTAAATCAGGCCTGCTAATGTGCTTTTGTTTCCTTTGCAGATCGGGGAGCGTAGCGCAGAACTGGCATGAAATATTTGATTTTGTGAATCAGCTGACAGAAAGATTTGTGAGGTGCGTTGTTCTCCTTGTGACACCTATGATACGGGGATGTGTTGAAAAAAAGCCCGTGCTTTTGTACGCTCGGTAGATGTGTTTCACAAGCACGTTAAAGAGTTTGGCTTCTACTGCCCAAATTGCTGGAAAACATTGGAAACTTTTATGTCATTTTCTCAGGTTTGGAGCTCAGTAGAAAGGTGGCAATATATGTCTATAAATACTTATTCTGTAAAATTACTCTCAGATGTAATTCTGTGATTTTTTTAAACTTTTTTTTCAGAAGCCACATGCCTCATTTCTATAGAATACTTCTTGCAACTTGCTTTTAGAGATCTATAAGAAAGAGGTCAATCTGAACACGTGTCTCTGTACCTGTAAATGTATGGTGAAGGTCAAAAGGAAGGGAGTATCTGTCACGATCAAATGTACAGGATGTTTGTGCCATGTTAACAGTATATTTGTTGTACATACATGTAACCAGCTTAGTAACTAGCTAGCAGTATTGTCTGGCAAGTATTGCTGCCACAGAGACGGCTGTTGTAAATACTGGCTAACTCTTCTCTGTACAAACAGCTGAGGGTTTCGCTTTAGGAGAAAAACAGACTAAAACAAAGGAAGCCCCCCCCCCCCCCCCCCCCCCCCCCCAAAGACACAGACATACACGTTGTGGTAGTTTTTGCTAAGGAAAATGAAGTGCAGTGGGCAATTATAATCTTGGCTTGCTAATGAAGGGATACAATTAGGCTTGCATAAATAAATATTGTTTACATTCATCTTGCAACAAGCAAATCTTCTGTAAACCAAGTGGGTGACACAAACTTTTGAAAGTTATTTTCTAAGCTCTAGAATAAAAAAAAAATAGCGCGAGGATACCAAAGCAGCACTTCTTTTTGACGCATGGTAAAAAAAATCCATTTGCCCCCACTGAAGAGGTGGTGCTTGTTCAGCGTAAATCTCTCAGTTCATGATGTTTTGCAACAGTTGTGTAGTGGTCTGGCTGCACTATCTGAAATAAAGCTGTTGAGTTGGCAAGTCCCTCCGCTGACCTTTCACACCAAAGGAGGATCAATTATGGTGCAGAGCCAGACAGTCCAAGCCTACAAGCATCTCACTTAGTGTGGGGCTGCTGAGCACTCAGCCTTATGTGGCACAAACCCGTCACAGCACGATGGTTCTTGGGCTCTTGTGGGAGACTGAACGGTACATCCCTGGTGGGGCTGGCGTGCCCCTGAAGGCTGATGAGGCTTTGTCCTGCCTTCAGGCCTCAGTACACTTTCAGAATAGGTCATGGAGTCATTTGACCCTGCCCTTTCTTAAAATTGAAAAGAGTAGTTGTGGGAAGAAGGCAAAGAACTAATTGGTGGCAGTTTACTTCAGTCCTCACCTGAAGGACTGATTCATGGCAGTGCATCTGCTCTCTGGTGCGACTTGTCTGTAACGTGCATGTTTGCAGTAGTAGCACCGCATGGTGATTATCTGGGTTCTGAAAGGCCTGCGCCTGGCAGGGCTATCGGGTCTCACTGGTGTGTTCGTACAGTCCTCCTCCATCACAGTGTCTTGAGTGCTGGGAGGGTGGAAAAGAAATGGCATGTCTTGAGAAGAGGACAGTTTCCGGCTATCCTAAAGACAAGTTAGCTAAATCGTAACTTTGAGGTTATTACGCACAGAGAGTTGCATCTCAAATAGGGAAGTCTCACGCTACTTGGACTAGGTCGTGATCTAATTACCGGAGATGGGGATTGCAAGCACTTGTTTTTTGTTTGGCAACTGCTTGCAGCAACTAAGAAGATTCATAGTCCCATGCCTTAGATTACAAATTGATTTAGAGCAGCTCAGATTTTGGTACTGAGAGCCTTAATGGATAGACTGCAAGACTGGATTTTAAATCCAAAATCTGTGCAGTTCTGTGCAAAGACTTACCCAGTACTTATATTACCGCGATGTCAATAATTTTAAGTTCCATCGTTGACATAAGTGAGCTGAAAATGTATGGACATTCATCTTTACGAGTGTTCTCTCTTTACTAACATAAACCTGAGTAATTAATATTGATACGCATATAGAGTGAATTGTAAAATTACTGACTATATTGAAATTGTCATGAATGAAAATTAAAAGCAGGTAGGAGAGATGTTGTTAAAACTTACCTTAGGAAAGTTACTGTCTTGGGCTTCCAGTGCATCAGTTCTTATGCATTTTCTGCTGACAGTTGAATATAATTCCTCGTAATCTTCTTGGAAGAGACAGGTGGGCTTCTTCAAAAAAAGACTGAATTCCTTGATAAAATCAATTCATCCAGTATTGCTTTTTATAATGATGTTTCCCCGGGTATTTTTGTGGAAGTTGATGTTAAATGTCACAACTCTGCATCACCAAGACAGAAACATAGTCATTCTGAAAGACTTTGTCATGTTCCTTTTGTAGACATGAATCAGTCCGAGGGCTTTGATGATTTTATGACCAAAAAAACACAGTTTGAAGTTTACATTGTGTCAGGATCAATCTTTAAAAAGGGGAAACTGACTTTTGAATGTGTCCGTGTTTAACACCCCAGAGCAAGGCCATAACCTGAGTCTACATCCCTGACTTATTTTTACACCAGTGACCATGAAAATATAAAAGGGTGCGTTACCTTCTGTATGTTGGTAGATCGCAATTTATTAAGTTCACTTTCAGCTGGGTCGCACGAGATCTGGGCTGTTAAGCTGAGCGCGTCTTGATCTGGAGTCTAGTCAGGCAAGAAAGAATCGTCTGCTACTTCATTCTCAAAGCATATAGGTAGTAGTTGGGCAGAAATCCTTTAATTCCTCTCTCATTCTGCATTTGTAGTTCAAAAGTATGTACTTTGGAAGTTGGAGGATAAAGATGATACTAATGAAGCAAGAATAAGTAGAATGCTTTGCATTTGTACATTTCATTTGTCTAAAATGTATTTTTTTTCTCCTCTTTCCTTTTTTTTTTAAAAGCCCGAAGATGAGATTATCATTTATCGTGTTTTCCACCCAGGCTCACGTCATTATGCCATTAACTGGAGACAGGTTAGTGCACTGCTTTTTTAATTCTCCCTCCTCCCCCCTCAAGGGCTCTTATTAAATCAGAGGAACAGTAACAGATACCGAACAATAACTGATACCTTTAAGTGGTGGCTGGTCATGAAGCCTCTGTGCAGAGCTGGATTTGATTTTGTGAACATAGCAATGGATAGCTTAGTAAAAAAGGAAAAAGAACCATGGGAAATAAATTCTCTGCCACTGCTTTGCAGTACAACTACAAGTAACATTTTAATTTCTGCATGACTCTGCATCTTCTGTGGAACAGCAGGAGAAATGCTTTTTGCTTTTACTTTTGTAAAGCAATGTCTGTAGATAAGCCTTCAGTATTTTTTCATGTCTAGGTAAAGCATGCAATGGTAAATTAATGTTTCCCATAATCTCATAGAAGGCAGGTATTTCATTTTGTATTGTCAAATCACAACTTCAAAATCAGTTTTGGACAGTAGAGTTAGTGCCACTGGAAAGGTGTGAGGTCTTTCTGGCACTGTGATGGTGTAGGGATGCGCCTTTCCATTGTTGTTTTCGGAGGCAGTGGAATTCAAGGCTGCTCACTGATTTCTAAAACAAATAGGGATTAGCAGCTAGAATAGGTCAAGGATAGGTGGAGAGAAAACGGAGAAAACAACATAGAGGAGATCATTGCAAAATTAACTACTAAAATCATAGGAATTGGAAAAAGATATTGTGGAATCTGTGCTTTCAGCAGAGGACAGAGTCCTTCAGTATCCTTTCAGCCCTGTCAAAAGCAACACAACCTCCTCTCTCTCTCCCTTCTGTCCAAAAACTAACCACACTGCACAGCTGTTTGGATTGTGAATGTGTAGATAAACCACTTAGGAATCATTTTAACGAACTGTGGCAGGGCGAAAGTGAGGTAGTCCTTCCTTTCCGCTTCCTTTAGTAGCGTCAATACAAAGCGTGGTCTGCCATAGTCAGTTTACTGTGGTGTTTTGTTATTTTTTTTTTTTTTTTTTTTTTTTTAATTTTAAGTAATACATAATAGCAAGTACTAGACTTACTGAAGAGACCTGTTACTGTCATTGGCATCAGACAGATGTGTCACGCTACAGAAATGTATGCTGACATCCTAGAAATAGGATGTTTAAAGACCCAATTCTAAGCCTGTCCTGTTTTAACATTTAAAAAAGCGGTCTGACTTGAGAACGGCCACTTCCCCGCACCTGGTCTTGGATGCTGGATCTGCTCTCTGCAGGGAGAGACAAGGTTATAAGCCATTTTTCCAGACGGCTTGAGAGAGGTCAGGAGAGGACACTTAAGCTGGTTCTGAGGACTGCTGAAGTCAATGAGAACCTTTCACTCCCTTTCAATAGGCCCTTAAATCCCTGTCAGTGGCCTGTTCCTTATCAAGCACAGAGAGTCAGCACTGATAGCATACAGACCACTTGGAATGCTGGGGCAGAACTCTGGAACCCCGCCATGGAAACACAAGCGCCTTTTTCATTGTATGTCTGTGGCGCACTGTAAGCCACAGAAAGAACCTTGTTGTTTTTTTTTTTTTCAGAAGCCTTGTTTAAAGCATGGGAAGGACCCTTTTGAGTTCTAGTGAGTTCCTTTGTGGTACTTTTCTTGAATGCAAGGTTTGCTGCTGCTTCTGTGAGTGTGGTAGGGGAGAGGAAATTACTACCCTTACTGTTTAGGAGGAATTATAAGGAGAACGAAGTCGCATTAGTAACTGTGACCATATGTACATAGGTAAGAATAGATAGATACAGTTGGAACAGCTGTCCTTTTAAATATTAAAGAAGTCAACAGAGGAAAATGACTTAGACTGTCTAAGTCTCATTGTTCCAAACGGAAGATGAAGTTGCCAAGTGCAGTGCAGTTTTGGGGATGGGTGTGTATGTGTGTGTGATTATGAGGTATTATGGTCTTGGTTTTTTTATGTCCATTTGGGACTTAAAGGGATGTTTTTCCCCTTGCTTACTTGCTAATTCGCAAACGTCAGAAAACCACAATTCAGTCCCAGCAGCTATTTCAAAGTGGGGAAGTAATTTTTGTTTTGAAAGCCTTAGGCTTCTAATTGTTTGCACAAAGTTCTTGCTGGTTTTTACTGCATAATAAAGCTGTGGATATAAAGAAACCCACACCATAGCACCAAACCCCCTAGATGACCAAATATTTTGTGACTCTGAACAATGCTATGTGAATAACTCTGGAAACAGAAGTCACTGTTAAACACAATACACACAATGCTGTAATTAATACATAGAATAAAAATAACACCCAGATGGAAAAGAATTCTCACGACGGCTATATCCCATTTTCGAGATACACGTTTCCATTGTGAAGTTTAACTGGAAACTAAACGCTAAGTGGTAAACAAAGATTTGTGCATTCTCATTTCGGGCTCGGTTTTGCTGCTAGTTTTGAGAAGCGAGTTGTTTGGAAAAGTGGATACATTTTGGAATATCATCCAGATGGCGCAATATCTTCTGCATTCTCTTCTGGCCAACTGTATGCTGGCCAGCAGAATTTCAGATTTCTGTAAACCCGCTTCTGCAGCATTTGACCGGCATCGCTGGCCAGGACTAGCCCTGTTGACTCTGCTTAGATGAAACTCCTGTTGAAGCTAAAGAAAGATTATATTAATTAAGGTGAAAAGTAGGACACTTAAGTACCTGACCAACAGTACCTTACTGTGCTTGCCCATAGTGTGGTGGAGTTCACTGACAATTCCTTTATTGCACAGAGACATGCAGTCTAGCAAGACGTGTATGCATTTTGAGCCTCGGTCACGTGAGCTAACCCTACACTTTGCTTCAAGAAGCTTGCCAAAATAGAGCCATCTGCAGAGAGCATGTTCTGCTGAGTGTATAAAGTACAGCAAAGTCAGCCACTTACGTGTTTTCCATCTGGAGCCCATGCAGGAGGCCTAAAGTTTGAAGCAGAATAATTATTATAATTGTACCGAGCCCTCTGTAGTATTTGAGAGGTGTAGAAAGCAGGAACCTCCTCCAAATTACGCATCTGAGGAGACTGATGCGCAGGGTTTACTTTCACCAGTGCGACAGTTCTGTTTGTTAGGGATGTAACCATCCCTATTTTTGTTAAAGAATGTTTCTCCCTCCCCTTTGTTTCACTACCAACTTCATGTGTTTTCTTCTTAGTATACCTCCTTCTTACCAGCAAAATCAAAGTACTTTTTTTGTTTGCCTTTATTTGTTAGAGATGAAATATGTTGCCTTGCAGGCACATCGGCTCATTCCTAATGATAAATAAATGCTCATTGGGAGTCGCAGTTTCCCTGCCAGTGCTCATACTCTCAACACACTGGAAAACGATTCAAGATTCCAGCACTTCAGTAGGTAGAAGGCAACACGGGAAAGAAAGAGAAGATACTGTGCCCCATCCAGAATAGCTAAGAACACCACTACTGAAAACTGCATAGATACTCGTGGAGACTCAGTGTTTCACACAAGGCTAGCCCTTTGACCAACTGAATCAGCACAACCTGAGGCTTGTGTGACAATTTCAGCTGGTTCTAACCTCCGCAGCACTAATGTACGAGCCTGAAATTTTCTCCCTAAAAAAACGCAAGGATTTGAGTGTTTTTTAAGATTCAGTCCTCAAGCATGCTTTGCTTTCTAGCAAGTATAAGCCTTTCTTTGTACATGTTGAAGATGTGTTTATTTCCTTTAAGGCAAATGATTGTCCCTTTCTGTTAAGCGTGCTTTTGAAGACAGTATCGTGTCTCTGAGAAACCAAGGTGGCCTTGTACTTTGTGAGTGGTCTGTAGCTTTATCGGTGGCCCTCTCAAAAGGGGGTGTGATCTATGTCCTGCTGCAGTAGAAGGAAGTATTACTTGCCTTGCGCTGGCCGTGGCACTGTCTTGGGCAAGGAAACAAGGCGATGCCTTAACAACTGGCCACTTAGCTGGTGACGAGGCTGTTTTTAGCGTTGTGTCAATTAAACTTACTTAAAGCAAGTGATAATACTAAACAGTGATGGAAACAGTAGCTGTTGAGTTGCCTAAATAAAAGCTTGCAGCTTGGTACGACAGAGCTTGTACAGAGAAGCTTCTCCTGTAAAATGATGATAGTTGCTTTGGCATAATTCGACCTTGGAAAGGCACACAGTTACAGTTAGACCTGAAAGTAAATCTGAATTGTGGAGCATGCTCCGGTAAGGAGAGGTTGCTACATTTTAATTTATGTTAAAATGATTTCTTCAGTCGTTTGCAAAGCTGGTCTGCTTTGTAATCACTCTTTACTGAATAATGTCAATTCTAAATTTAGTTCTGCAGTGCCCTGCCTTGGGGAGGCACTGAAAGTACGGGGCAAGCTCAGGGTAGACTTTGGCCCGTGCAGGGAGCAGTATTTGCAGATGGGGCCATATGCCTCACGCAGTTGGCACAGCCTCCCTCACAGCAAACAGGCCCTCCGTGGCTGAGGTGTCTAATGCTGCTGCGAGGTCCTGCTCTCCGAGAGAGCGCACAGCGTAGTTCCCCAGAGAAGCAAGAGCAGTGGGTGCTGCTGAAGCTGCCTCCAGAACCTCTCCTGGCCTCAGCCGGGCTGGGATTATGCCTGCAGCCCCTTGTTCGTGCACTAGCTAAAAAGCACCGACAAGAGCAAAAAGGCAGAGAGCAGAGCTTGTAGCCACCGTTGTGTTTGCCTGGCTGCTTCTGGAGGAATTATCTGAAGTAGTTACAAAGGTTAAAAGACAGAACAGACAGGGTAGCTATTAAAACTTAGATGTGCCTTTTCTGAAAAGCAGGTGTGATGCAGTGCGTATGCTGAATGGGGAAGAGAGATTAAATTTGTCCTGATTCAGCCCAGGCACAGGCTGCAAGTTGCTGATTTTGTTTTGCTTTTTTCACCTCCCTCCCTCCTCTGACTTGAACTGTGAAGGCAATGGCCCTTCAGCTTTTATCGCTACTGAACTGTACTGTGGCAGTGTCCAGACACCCAGACTGAGGTCATGGCTCTGTTATTTCAGTACAGACAACTTTTAAAACCAGACCTTCACTGTGGATTTTTGAGGCTACAAAAGATTATTACAGAAACTAGAGAGAGTTTTGAGAGCAGTGATGACCAGGGATGAGGGCTTCAGAGTGGTTGACTAAACAGTGTCCCCATTACAAAATGATTCAGGCAGACACGAGCTCCAGTGCCCACCCTCCTCCAAACAGGCTGGGTATGAGTTTTAGTGTGTCTGAACTAACCTCTCCCGCTGTCCGGTGGGGCTCATTTGCTGGAGCCGAAGTCCTGCACCCACATTGGCCCTGTGACATCCAGACCAGGGCTCGCTCGTACCTGACCAACTGGGAGCATGGGTGGAACTTGTTCACATCTGGCTGGGCCTATCTCGTACAGATGTGCCCTGAGAGAAAGAGATGGTGCTTGACTAAATGCAGCTAAAAAAGCTCACGCTGCCAAAGATTTTCCTGGAACCCCTTGTATGCAGAGGCCTGGAAGCACCAGAGATTTGTGTGTGACCGGGTCACAAGACATTTTAGATAAATAACACTGAACTGATTGTACAAAAGCTATTTTTGCAAAATGAAATCTGTTTCAGAAAACTGGGACTTCAGTTGCTGCTTGTTTCTTGGCAGCAGAACGCTAAAGCCTGTGATGTGCTGCCACTCATTTCTGGCAAGCTCTAAGTATGTGGTTTATAATCTGCGCTCATACATAATCAGTTTCAAGTTGTTTCTATAGATGCTGAATGTAAAATATTTGGATCAAACAGACTGTATTATCTCACGTTACTTGTTCTCTTCCATATATTCAATGCCACATTACGCTCTTTTTTTTCTTTTCCTCCCCCCAATTGTATCGGTTGATCCTGTGATTGGGAGCTCATTACAGCTATGGGTTGTACTTTGGAACAGAGCTTCTAAACATAGAGGAAGCCCATCAGCGGAACAAATGACTAGTGGGTGGCATTCAGTCAGAGCGGCATATGCATTCTTTCTCATTTTGTTTGCCCTAAGGAAAGCTTTCACGCATCCTGCAATGTATTTTCCCTGCATCTCCTCACCCCTGCTGGTTTCCTCTTTGTCACCTATATTTGTTACAGTGTTCTATATATTCCGGCCCAAATTTTGTCCCTAATTAGTTTTTACTTCTCCTTTCCTAGCGCAAGTTTCCGTGGGCTTCACTGGAACTTTGCTTGCCTAAGAATTAAGAACTTCCCAATTTGATTATTTCAGTAAAGCCTCTCTGCCTTTTTTCCCCCGCTCATACTGATTTCACTGAAAATAATTACTTTCTTGCTATCTACCAGCTTCTCCAGTCTTACCATTATTGTTAAGTGAGCATCTCGCAGTCAAAGATAGATGTATTTAAAGGCCCATGACAAATCGTGGCACAACCTTATCGTCCTGTTAAATATATGAGAACTGTGACTAGTCTGGTGTCTTGTCAAAGGTCACACAGAAAGGTTGTGACAGCCAAAAATTAAAAAACCCCTATTGTTAATCCTAGTCCCTTTCCTTGGATACAAGACCTGTGTTGCACATGCTGCATTTGCCTATCGATGCTTATTTTTTAGGGGAGAAGATTTTATATTGCAATTATGTCCTGCCCCATTAAATACCTGCATATTGACCTGGAAGATTTATTTAGAAATAGAACTGCTGGTTTAGGGGATTTCTTTTTTAATTGCAGCGTGATTGCTAAATTAAACCAACTTCACTTCCAAAGTAGACTTAATACAACAGAATTTCCATGGGCTATTTAATGCCAAAGGTTTGCCACTTCTTTGCAATGTCTGCTCCTTCTGAAACATTTTATTTGATTCTAGCTCTTTGACTCACTGACGCATATTGTGTTATTTAGGTCTAAAATATCTGTTACCACAGTGCTGCTTCCGTTGTGAATACAAAATCTGCCTCCACATGGTATCTCAGCTACGTGCTATATTTTACAGATTTTAATTTCAGATCTCCTTTATGACAAATACTACTTTTTCCATCAGTAAAGTAAGCCCTTTTTCCCGCTTCAAATCATGCTAAGAGTCTTTTACCTTTTTGTTTTCAGAGAGAAAATCAAGAAAGGTCTTAAGGATTTGGAGGAGGTAAAACCAGCAGGTGACACGTATATACATGAAGGATTAAAACAGGTAGGTTTTACTCATCATCTTGCAATGAAAATATCCTCTGTTCTGACCCATTGGATAGCAACAACTTGTCACATGAATGGATTGATTGCATGCCTCAGTCTGTTACACTCAAACCTTTTTGGTTTCCTAAGTGGTCCCAAGATTTCCCAGATACTATGCAAATCCCAAACAGAAGATTAGCTGTCAAAGAAAATTGCCATATGGAATTTCTTTGACTTGATCCTTCGCAGTAGAGAGCGGTTCTTTGTCGTGAATTTAACAGCTAACACAGCATACCAATTACATGGTAAATAGTCACACACGGCTTTATAGGGCTCCGAGTGTAACAGTGCCTTCTAGAGCATGTGCTTATGGAGAGTTTACTGCACAGATGAGCATTTTCAAGAGAAATGGTCTTAATTTTGGACTATCTTAAGTATCGAGTTCCCAGCTGCTTATATTTTCTTGAGATGTGCAGTTAAAGTCTACTTTGTGATTTTGATGAAAGACTCAGGCCCTGAGGGTGAGGGATGAGGTGAGGATCTAGCTTTCACTGCTATGGATAGAAACTCAATTTCTTCCTTTATGCCTGTGCAGTCAGGTTTGTAATTGTGACCTGTGGACTGAAAAGCTAGGTAAACAGAAGTTTGTTGCCATTAAAAAAAATACTTTGTTTTAAGCCATTCTTTTTGTATCTTGGAACCTACTGAGTGGCATTTGAAATCTGGGGGGTAGCAAAAGAAAGCTTATGGAGAATCTAAACACAAGAGAGCTTCACAGCTCAGAACGTATGTGTACTGAAAGAATCAAGTGTTTCCAAGGGTTGATCAGTTAGTGACCCCAGTGCTTTGGAGGTGGGCTCACTGCTGACTGGAAAATACCGATGAATGATTTCCTTGTTAGTAGTGAGTTAAAGGGAGGCAGAGGACTGTCACGAGAGACGGGTTTGAAGGTGAGGCTGAGTGTTGTTTCAGATGCTATATTCACTTAGATGATACGTCTTGGTTAAAAAGTTCAGGTATAATTTTCACCTGGACAAATATATTTTGTTTTCAGGCCAATGTGCAAATTGAGAAGCAAGGAACCTCAAGGTTTTCCAGTATCATCATTGCATTGACAGATGGCAAGCTAGATGGTCAGATTCCCTTGTATGCAGAGAAAGAGGTGAGCGCTTGTTGATAATGCATGTTGTATTCTGAAGAATTTGGGTGTTGCCTGTTGAATTTTAAAATGCTTATTCCTCTGTTCTATTCTGGGGCAGGCCAAGAAATCCAGAGAGCTGGGAGCTAGAGTTTACTGTGTTGGCGTCCTTGATTTTGTACAAGAACAGGTAAGAACGTTACTATTTTGGGTTACTAGGCAGTACCTTGTCACAGGGTTCTATACAGTTAAGTAATACAGAAATTAATTTTACTTACATTAGATATCATAAAGTTTCCTCTGGCTCAGGGAGCAGACACTCATATGTGTACATAGACATAAATAGAATGTTCGGGTGTCGCTTTCCTTACTGAGAAGACCTGTCGGAAATACCCTCGCTAACTGGCAGCTGCCAGCAGGAAAGGATGCAGGCAAACCCCCTTTTGTTAAGACGGCAACCATATTAGGCTACAGGTCGCATGAACAGAGTAGCTATAGCAGACAAGCTTCAAGCAGTGCTTTAAGAGCCTTGGGATAAGAAAAAGAAAGAAGGATCCATGTCCTTCATTGACTGAAAGCTGTTCCAGAGTTGCTATGTCCTAAGGAAGGCTGTAGCTACTCTTCAACAGTGAAAGTGACTTAAATGGAGAAGTACAGAAAGGACTCTTTAGTATAGAAGGCACTGCTCTTTAATGGAAGGCAGAGCGAAGGAAAGGTAGTTCTGAAAAGGATTGCTGCCAAGATACAGGCCCTAGAAGGTTTCTTTACTGTGGTGGTTTGACACGATATCTAGCCGCTATACCATTTTGTTAGTTGTGGTAGATTTTAGTAAGTCCTCCCATTTAGAAAAGTCATAGTTAGCTGTGAGAAAACTAAGAATTTTCCTTCTCTGCAGAGTTGATGGGAGTTGTTTTTAGACATCCATTTACATTTTAAGGGTGAAAAGCAGTGTGATGAATTTAGTTTGCCAAATGATTCACGTGTTTGCACGTGTTTTCTCTCTAAAGCTTGAAAAAATTGCTGACACGAAAGAGCAGGTCTTCCCTGTCACTGGAGGATTCCAAGCACTTAAGGGGATAATCAATTCTGTGAGTATCAGGCAATAAGCTTAACATTTCCTCAAGATTACAGCATACTCTCCACTCCCACTTACTTTTCCAGGCAGAATTGGTTCCTAAATCAGTAATTGCAATATATTAAGTTCTCTCCTCCTTATCTTAGAGATGCAGTTCTGTAAATTAGCGTTGCCTGCCACTCCTGCAATTATTCATCCTCAGACCGTGTGTGGAGTTGGAGGACTCCATACAACTGCGCTCAGTTTGAGGGGGATTCATTGAGGAATGGCTGCTATAAGTTTAGTCTGAAACAAAAATCGGGACTGTTCCTCCAGGACAGTTGAGAACAACTGGTTAAAATCATTAGGAATGAGTGCAGTTTAGGAATTGCCCAAATCTTCATATACAGAGAAGCATTCTAAATACATACTTTGGTCTTGACTTCAACCACTTGTTTTCCTAGTAGGTGATAAGACTTTTAGTGCCTTTTTTTCAGCATGCCAAGAGAATCTCCTGTCAGTGAGATGAGCCTGTTCAACTAATTGCTCTGATTTGCAAGAAAGGCTCAAAGCAAGAGGAACGTTTCGGTTGTGATCAGTGGCTTGACAGTATTTTAGCCGTGTGTCAAGCAGACACCTTTGGTTGTGGAGACTTAATTTATTTGCCTCATCTTAAACTAAAGGCTTTGTGTTCTATGCAAGGTTAACAGTGCTGCTGCATGTAGGCAACACAATGGAAAAAAGCTTACTGTCAAAAGTCAAGTCAAAACCAATAATGAAATCCTTTTTCTAAGAGAGATCCCACTATAATTCATTTCCATTTCCTTCCTCTTTTTTTTTTTTGATGAAGAAAGGATACTACTCACATACAGGATATTACAGAGTTATGAATTTATCACTTCCCTCGAATAGTGTGTTTTTTGTGGAAGTTAATGTCATAATGAAACAACTTATTTTTCTCCTTGTTGCTTAAAATAAATGTAATTTCAGAATCTTTCTTGCGCATTCTGAAGAGATATAATCAACCTTTTCATGCTGTGACATTTATTTTCCAGAAAACATCGTACACCCCATGTGGTGTACTCCTTTTTAAAAATCTCATTTTATGCCATTTTAAAGACTTTTAAGAATCAGTTATTCTGCTTGTGTGAAATGATGCAATGTTGAAGCCACTAGTGATAGACTTATTTATAAGAGCTGAATGTTTAACCCCAGTTGATTACGTTAAGTTTCCAAGGATACTGCATTTCAAAATGTCTATGGCAAGACAGAACTAGATAAAGGGATAAAGACATTTGCGTTTGGAGTTTCCCCTCCAACAAGGGTCACTGACCTGCAGATGGGACCCTTCCAAGGAGTCAGGTTTCTACATTGTTGTTCTTTGAGGAAGCAGGAGTATGATTGCTTGAGATTTCCAAAGAGCTCAATTTGAAGAGTCTGTAATTCAAACACACAGAAGATCGACATAACTTGACATAGGTTGTCCCACTATCCCCCATTCTCAGCCAGGATGTTTTTGGCCAGTCTTTGACTAGTAGTCTTGCCAGTCTGCCTCTTTTATACTTCCCAGGAACTTTCAAGCACCTTCATCTTTTTTTTTCTGGATAGAGCAAGGGAAGCTTTTCTGATAAGGTTTGGCAGATGGTGTTTGCACATGCCTCAATCCAGCTTCTTCTGGCACTTGTGAAAAACATGAGTGTAAAAATCCCAGATTTGTGCATATCATGGCTGTAGAGCAAGAAAAGATGCACATCACAGCAGCACCTTATTTTAACGTCACAGCTAAGCATTGATGGTGACCATACAAAGCAAACTTCAGGTGCACCGTTCTACAGCTTAAATGCATTGTCTGCTCCTTTAAACTGTGACTGAACGCTTGAATTGGTTACGGCTTTATTTAACAGACTGCAGCTGGAATAGACATTTCAACACTTGGCTTACTGCATATTTCTGTCCATAAAGAGACTGTTAGGTTGTGGCTGTCAGGGCAGTGCAAAATGGTTTTGCTGATGAAAAAAAAGGGAGAATGAGAAGGCCTTTTTGATACAAAACATATCAAATGAGTTCAGTCTTGCCTGCATCAGTCTCATTTGTTGGGATAAGGGGTCAAACAAAAACAGTGAATGCTAGTGATTTGATAGCTCATGAGATCTTTTAGAGGCTTGAATATCGTTTACAACTTTCTGAAAAGCGCTGAATCTAACTGGAGTTTCATTTAGCTGTCAAGGCATTTGAAACTCTCCTCTCTTCTCTAGTAAACACGCTAAATGTGTTGTTGGAAACAGTGGGAGATTGATACCCTGCCACTGTCCCTGTTTTACCACAGAGCATGAGTGGAAATATCTGTAGTTAATTTTTTTTTTTTCATGCATGTGTGGTAGATGTATTAACATGATTTTTTGGGAAGCTGTACTCATAACTCAAATTTCTTTGAAGGGGTTTTGACTAATTGTGACAATTCATTCTCATTGCATTATAAAATTGAGAAGTAGACCTAATTGAACATGAAATAGTCACAGTTTTCCTTTTTATTCACAATTTTAAATCCATTTCAGTTTGCAAGTTAGCTAGAGAATACAAGCTCAAACAGACACTGTCTTAAAAGGGAAACCTAATTTCGAAACAGATGAAAATGAAATACCCACATCACAAACATGCAGAAGTATTGCTCAAAGTGTGTCATCAAAGGTGCTGTTGTGAAACCCTCTGTGAACGCTGTTGAACATTTCTTGTTTAGAACAAACATACTGGTCACGGAAATGGCAGCAACCCAGCAACCGAAACTGTCAAGCAAAACTACAGCACAAAACTGTTCAGTAGGAGTGGTCTGAGGACCTGCTGAAAGCCTCTGCTGCATTTGTCTCTACTGGAATGAGCTGTGAAATTTTGTGGCTTCTGCTTTGTTATACATGTTGCAAATTCCAGGAGACCTGAACAGTTGATCTTCACTTGTTGATGGAAAAAAAAAGTGATGAGCTATATCGTAGAGTGTCTTTCAGTACCTGCTTCTGCAGTTGTTTGAGGTCTAAGCAATTATTCCAATTTATTTTCTTTGGACAGATACACAAAATATATTTAATCATGGCCAGTGATTAATGTTCAGGACAGTTGAGATAAGCATTTAAAGAAAACCTATCTCAGGTGTCAAAAAGCTTGTATTGTGTTTTGACCTTGTTCTTAGTTAAGATAAAATCCCAGTGAAGAAAGTACGGATTTATGCACCGCCATGTGTTCTGTTGTGTTTCTGTTGAATAACATCAACTAACGATTCAAAACTATGTACAGCCTTTGAAGAGGCAACTGTTCTGTGAAGTTTCCAGCTCTTCTGGCATTGCTAATATCTAATTTTACAAAGCAGTAACTCAACAGCATTGTCAGGGTAAATAAATCCAAGCAGAAGTCTAGAGCTTAAAATAAAAATGCTGAAGGCAAGTTATTATGCTATCAGGAAGAGTTTACTGATATAGTTTGGCTGATAATTACATGAGGTGCAGCCTCACGAGCACGCCATAGCAGTGTGAACTCTCCGGGTTTGGAAGTACACAATTTGTATCGCCATGTGACAGTTCAGTACTGTATAAGAAAATGAAACCCATGCTTCTTTCCCTTCCTATATAGGATTTTTTTCTTCTCGTGTACCCATTTCATAAAGAACTGCTGTGAATTTATCATTTACCTGGTTGGTTAGATCTCAGTTGGTCTGTCATAACCACAACAGCACCTTCCTACCTGGCTTAGGGGGAACCTTGGTGAGACTACACCGCTGTGGATGCAAGGCTGCTGAGCTGTAAGCAAGCTCACTCAGGAGCACCTCACTTGCATCTAACGAGATGTGGTCCTGAGCCAGTGCTTTCATTGGGAGAAACCGTGGAAACTTTGGGCTTATTAAATAGCTCAGTCAGGCTCAGTGTCCCTAAGGGATCAGTGTCTGCAAGGTGACTGGAGACTGTGGGGCTGGCAGCCTTGAGAGAGTTGGATGTTATCTCAGGCATCAGGCAAATGCTTCTCTGCAATGAAAAAAAATGGTATTGCACTCCCTGTCAAGGAAGGGAGCAGAAGACATTTGCATTCATGGAAGTAGGAAATGTTGTTCTTCTGAACGCTGCTCATTTTAAGTGTTCGGTCACTTACCAAATGATGAATGGAGGAATAATGAGCAAAAGCAATAAAACTAAGGAGCTGGGAGCCAAGGTACTGCTACCGGTTCAATCAAACACAGAGTATTTAGGCAAGACGGTATCATTCATAAGGCTGAGTTTTCTGTACTGTTCCCGTAACACTCTGCTGTACATCAGTGTGATGTTTTGTTTCCAATTTTTCCTCTAATTTTTTCATGTTTTGCCCACTTTCGTGGCACGTTTCTGTGCATGTGCTTTGCACAGCTCAGCAAATCTGAATTGCTTTTATGTGCCACGTTCTAAAAAACAAAATTAGTGAAAAGATCCCTGCTTCCCCTTTCGCTTAAGCAAACACAAGTCCTGCTGATTTGTGAGTGAAAGTTGTCTGGTTGTCTCTGCAGGCAGAATTGGTCAAGACTTGTGCTTTTAAAAGTTACACTAATGGAATTCACTTTAGTAACTTTATTAGAGCGTGTGACAGTTCTAAGTAGGCTTAGACACAGTTTTATACTAAAGTGAGTTGGCAGCACTTAATACAGGAAGTTAAAATGTATTTTGTACTTAAGAAACCCCACAAAAGCTTATCAGATAAGAGTACAGGAACTGATACATACAGAACTTAAGAGGAAGTAGTCAGTTTAAGAAAAGTTCAGTCTAGAATTTTTTAATTATTACAACATTTCCTAAGAATTCTACATGAGAAGGATTAGAAATAGCATTGTTAAGCTCTTTTTCTGCGTGTTCATTTTGCAGGGGCTTAGTTTTGAATTGTTCATTTTATGTGGGAAACCCACCCTTAACCAAAAAATAAAAATTGGACAGGACATATAAGGCGAGCAGTTGCATCACCTGGAACATTTTAGATGAAAGCTAAGCTGTCTCCAAGTTGACTGAGCCCTCCTGCAGCTGTACCTTGGGTACCGCCTTCAGCTGTACAGATATCACTGCCAGAGAGGTATTAACAAAAACGGGAAGCAGCTTCGCTAACAGTACAGCTGGGAGGGGAAAGGGGCAGTACGACAGGAAGGAGTGATTCTTGGAAGAATAGAGTAATACATAAATCAGTAGTTCTTTTCTCAGGTTGGGCTTTTTTTGTGTGTGTGCTAATGCCTGCACTGGAATGAGTAGCACCACTTGCTATGTGGTACCTTACCCCGCATGATGAGGTTTCTCGGTATCTGCTCACGCTCCTGGTGAAAGGGTAACCTGGGGGAGAGGAGATCTCAGTGTTTGTAGGATGTAAACTCCAAGGCAGAAGTGGAGTTACTTAGAACCATCAAATGAGTGTAACTAGGAAAAGTAATACTGAACAAAGGATTAAATGCATCCAGGGTCCTTTAAAGAAAATAATTCATAAAATACCCAGTGGCAAACTCTTGCTAAAGTGGTATAAGCAGGTAGTGCTATAAAAATCTTACTGCATAACTGTAAACATTCTTTCCAGTAAAGCTCTTGTTGATGAGAGGGGGAAGCGTGCCCCAGTTGTAAAGAAGAATCAGCAAAATCCCTCTAGCATTTAGATTCATTTGGGCAACAGTGAAGGATATCTATTGAATATCCAGGGGGCTTCCCTGTCAGTTAGATGGTTCCTGTCTCAATCACTGTGCACGACAGTGCATTCCTACCTGTGAGTTACTTGGATTGGTGACAGCCAGATCAGCAGGGCCCAAGGGGAACAACTGTGTAAGACGTACACGGCAGTGGCACACTCAGCTGCTCCCAATACCTGACAAGCCACTTCTCATCTTGGATGTGGTGACAGTCATTGTCACTACACTTGTACCCCAGTGCATCGGCACAGAGAGGGGCCACACATGCCGTTGACAAGACTCGGTGAAAAGCAGGCTGGTACGCCTTACAGTCTAACAACAAAGTCAGCAGGGACAGAGCTAAGTGACCCATGTCGGACAGCAGTTGGTGCCAGAGGGGGGAAAAGGACAAAGTCTAGCAAGTGGTAGTCAGTTATGTTGAGGTAGGTAAGAGCCATTTCCTGTGAAGAACAATTTTAAGTCTTTAAGTTCACAAAGCTTACTGTAATGACTTTACGAAAACGTGCTCCAGCCTCTCCCTGTGAATCTCTGACGCCTTCTGCACTAGATATGCCATCAGCAGCACTTCCTTGGCCTGACCTGGCTTTCGTGCTGTGGTGATGGGGAGTTATTAAACTCACCGGAGTCAGTCAACATCTCCCACTGTTACCTGCTGTAAGGCTACAAGACAGCTTGGCAGAACCCATATTTATGGAGAGTGGGAACCTTAACAACTGCAACGGTTAGTGCTCCAAGGTTAGACCTTCTGGTAGATACGCAGTATCTCTAATGTGAACATTTACTCATCCTCTTCTGTTGAAACTGCTTGTGGCACAGTGGCCAAGTTGCAAGCAACTTGGTTATTGAGTCGTTCGGGGGACTACATTATTTTGAAGTAGTCAGTACTTCTGCCCTGAGCCAGGTCAGCTCAAGAGAGCTGAAATTCCTCCCTAGTCTACCTTGCTTAGAGGATACTGATGTCTCTCAGCTGCAGATGAGGGGAGGAGGGTCAGCCAACTGAGTGCATGCTGTTAACATTTTTTAAGAGCAAAATCAGCTTAAACAGTTCATTATCAATTATACATCAACTTAATTGGATCATTTCCTGTAGGAAGAAAATATGCTCAGTTTATGCACTGGGAATCCAGGAAGCGAACTATTAAACATTTAAGGAGGTGGGGGGAGGAGAAGTGCAACAAGTTATCATTAAAAGAATTACCCTGATTAAATCAGTCATCTTCTTTAATCCCCTTGGACAGTCTAATATTCAAGCTGCACTGGGTGCAAGGTTTAGAACTAACGTTATGCTATGTTTTCCATGTGATTGAGACTGAGTAGATAGTTTTGGGAATTACTGCATGTAGTTGTTAAAAGGAATCAATGGCCTGGAATAGAATGCTTTCTGCTCTACCCTTCACTGCTGTGCAGCCCTTAATTTGACGTTCTCTGACATATTACAAACCATATAATGTTCTGCTGGAGAACAGAGAGCTTGATAAGCCAGCAACATAACTGACATGGTTCCCGTTTGTGTGAGCATGCATGTGCCTCGTGATTTGGATTTGACTTGTCAGCTATCCCTGCATGGCTATCAGTTCCGTTACGTAAGGGATGCTGTAAAACTTGCTTAAAATGAAGCACTCGCAAGTCCAAATGAAACGTTTCCTTAGTGATAAGTTTCTTCTAGCCAGATTTTCCTTACTAATTTAAAAAAAAAAAAAAAAAAAAAGCCCAAACAACTTTTTCCTGTTATGGAAAGTAACAGTTTGTCTTGATTCTTATTTACAGTACTTGATAAGTAATGGGTTTAGGGTTGTTTTTAGTAATTTGGGGGTAAAGGTTCTGATGCTGTTAAGATACCCGTCTCTTATGACCCACAGTTTTGTCATCTACATTTGGTTTATTCAGTGACTGCAAATGAAGTACTGCTTAGACATTGCATAATTAGAATATTCTCACTAACCTGACACTGCACCAGCCTTCTCTCTGATGGTTATTTTATGCAAGACCATATGTCTCAGCGATTTTTTTCCCTTTAGATGGGGGACAGAATAGCAACCTTCCCCCCACCCCCTTTACCCTTGCTCTTTGTCTAAGGCTTTGCGGAGCAGTATGAGGAAGTAGGCTGAAATTGGCAACAGTTGTAGTTAAGAGCACAGATGTTTGGCAGCACATAGAGGTAGATTTCATTAGATATTAACTGCTGTAGTTACTTTGCAATTACTTTGTTGGAGAGGAGCATCAAAAGAGTGTTTCCTGTGAAAGCATGTGTTTCTTTCCAAGTTATCTTGAATTGATTGTCTTCCATCTACTGTGAGGTGGTCCTATTGCCTCATTGCTTTCCACACAAATTAGCACTGGGAAAAAAAGTGGGAGATGATAAGGTGTGCTTAACACACTAGAGACAATGACCCGTAGATATAGTATGGAATTTCCTTTTGCATATGGAACCCATTTTTTTAATACTCTTTTGTCATTAAGTTCAGGTTATAATGACGTGGACCTTGTGACACTATCTGAAAGAATGGAAGATTATGTTTTGGAAACAAGCAATTAACTTCAGGGAGCTTATACATTAGTTGCTGTATGGCAAAGGTGGCCTGTCTAAAACCAAAGGTGTGCTGTGAAGGTGCTTTTACGACTTAAAGATCCTGAGTATGATTAAGATTACTCAAGTGTAATCACTGAAATCAAGGGCTCTACTTACATTCGTTTTCTCGTATAAGCTACTCAAAGCCTTTACCTTTAAGGCCAAACTCTACTATAGTATAATAGGGCACAACTATTCAGGTGAAAAAAGCAGCAACTCATGACTGACAGAAACCTGTAATGATACCAGCATATGTTCAGCCTAAGTTTTGTCACCACCCTGATTTCACACATGTTCACTTTCACATGCTATAAACTTCAATGAATTCAGTATGAACAATTCTGATCTATGGCATTTCATTCTCTAGAACAGAAATAGCGAATGACTCCATTACACCAACTAACGACCTCCTGCTTTACTTTCATTTCCTTTTTACTGCCTCAACAATAGTGAAAAAAAGTTTTAAGTTACAGTGAAAAGAAAAGAAATAAAGCTTCCCATAGTACTTCTAAAAGACTCAGAAAAATAAAAACACATGGAAACATGGATTAAGCATGGTCCTAATTCTGCCAATCAGCACAAATGAAGCAAAATAATTTTAGGCACAGAACTAAGCATCTGTGTGAACTCAGTTTTGATAGGTTCTGCTTGACGCACTCCAGCCAGCCAGGCTGCTGGCCCAGCATAGCCTGAAATGACTAAAGCAAACAATAGTACAACACTGTTTTCATTACACATTCTTCTGAGAAGCTTCACAGCTCCAAGCTGGGATGAAGCTCAAGAAGGTATTCACTTACCAGAGAAAAGATTAACTCAAGAGCATCATTCCACAGGCTCAGACAGCTTCAAGCAGCTCAAACCCAGAGCTTTTAAACCCCACTCACACACACTGCTGTACCTGTACATTCAAACAGCCCTGTTGCTGCCTATGGCTTAAATAGCTGCTCCACAAGCCCCAGTACAGGTGTGTGGCATTCCCTGATCAGCACTTAGTGGGAGCCAAAAGGTCTAGGCAATCCCTAATCAGGAAACAGCTGATGGAACTTCCGTATTACAGCTGACAATCAAAAGAGGCTTTGCCTACGTACGCAGATCCAACTGAGACTAGTAATGCTAAAGGTAGTTTTAAATGGTCCTATGTTATCAGGGCCCTCTCAGACACCGTTTTGCAAGTTAGCCGTAGTGTGTCCCATCTCCCCTTCCTGCCCCACTTCGTTCAGTACTTTTTATTGAATTAAGCATCTGTGTTTTGCAGTAATAATTACAAGGTGGTAGGCTAACTTGAGCATGTTTACCGCTATATCTTGATCAAGGGCGGAACTAAAGGAGATGCATCTCTTTGTGATGCAGGTTTCATGGTTAACAGAGAGAGGAGCTTAGCACAGTACGTGAGGAAAAGCACATCCGCTCTGTGTCACACTATGAACATAGCTTCTCCAGTTTTAATTATGTTTGTAGTTTACCATGGTTCCTAGATCTGCTTTCCTCATTGTTTGTTATATTTTGCTCACTATGTGTTGTGTTTATAGCATCTGTAGAGAAAACGATGAACCCTGTATTGGGATGGGAAAGAGGAAAGAAAAGGGCGTGGAACGTGGAAAAGCCACTGTTTTGAGTTTGCTGTTAGACTAGCATTTAAGGGTTTTTTTAAGTGCTGTTTTGCCATCTTTCTGAATTGTGCAGCACACATTTTGCAGTGAGCGTACACATGACTGGCTGGTGGCGTATCAATAGGCAGTGCTCCAGGCGCAAGCTCACAGTGCAACGAGCAGGAGCTAATACTGCTGTAAATGTATTTTTTGCACACGGACTGTGAAGTGATTATATTGCACTGTCAGCACGTTTTGCACATGTCTTGCTATACATGAGTATAGCAAATAAGATTGTTTTTTGAAGCTGAACATTTTTTTCCTCTTTAAAACTTGGTTGCGGAAATAGCAAGTTAGATGCCTTTGTTTTAATACAGTATTACACTTTTGTTCATGGAACCATATTGTCTTCCCCTGTAAAAAGTCCAGCCAGCCTGATTTGGGATCGGCTTCCAATGAGCAATGATGTAAACAAAGAGGTACATGTTTGAAATGGAACCGTAGGGAGTAAAGGCCACCAGTGACTCTGGAAATCCTTAGTTCAAAATGATTAACGTGCCAAGTCTGATCAAAATGTGTCAAAGAGCTCTCTTCCTCCAGCAGTTCACGGTTATACTAATCTTTTTACCAGGAAGCAAGCACCTTACGCATCCTTATAGCATTTTCTAGTTTCAGAACAGCAGAATTAAAAATGGTTATGTGGTTCAACAAAGAATGCAGCTGTGCTGATGACCCGCCCCAAATCCTGAACTCAGTGTACAGTTCCGGGGAGGAACAGATGCCATGCGAGTTATGATTTATGGTGCTGAGTGCTGCCAAAAACTTTTGAACTGCATACTGAGGCTAAGCAAAATCAAATGGTGCTGTGAAATAAATTGACACTTAGCGTATTTTGTTAATTGTCGATGTACAGTTGGGTTGCTCATGGCTCGTTACTACTACATTGTTCTCACAATTTCTTGGAACATGAAAATCATTAAAGTGCTGGAAGGGAAAGTCGTTGTTTTAGCCTGCATGCAACACTGTACCGCATGGTACAGCTCTGTTCCACATTATGTTCTGAGTGTATGGTAGTCAAAATACTTAAAAAGCTGCGGGAGCTGTACTGCTCTGCTGTTTAAATTCTGAGAACTTTTAAGAGGAATAAGCAAGGGTGAAAAGTGAGTCAAAGCAGAGCTGGGGCCAGGCTGGGACAAGTTAAAGAGGTACTGGAAGATGCAGAAGGCATGTTTTCGATGAGAAGAAATGTTTGCATAGAGCAAGGGCAAGATCTATGACAAGGTAAAATTTATAAACAGAGGTGGAGTTTGCAAAGACTAAGCACTAGCGAGCCTTATGTCATCTTTTTGTTTGGCTGCCTTTTTGCAATTTACTGCAGGGACATCTGCCTTTTCTATGCTAATGTACTTGTTTGCGTAGGTGTATTGTTTCTGCAGCTTAAATCTAACAAAACATGATTCTGTTTTTCAATTCAGACACCTACAGGTCAGAAACAGACAATGTTTCTGTAAAACATCTCTAATTGAATTCAATGTTTTATTAATGAATTAAATGTTTAATTAATGACAAAAATGCTAAACCACTTATTTCAAGAGGGGGCTGTAAAGTTTATGTGAGCCTTTGGGAAACTTCTTGTGGGAAAAGCACAGAGATCCATGCCGCTGGTAAGGATCGATATGGATTTTAAGTACTGATTAATAGTCACATTGTTCAGAAAAAAAATTGGTAGGCGAAAAGTAGTCCCAAACTGAAAAGTTGATAAAGTGGATAGTTTTAAACCATCTTGAAACAACTGCGTTAAGACAAAATTAACAAGTGTACTTGTTTGTGCCTGAAGAAGATTAAACTTACATGGGACACAAACCTATCTGTGGCTTATTAGCCTCTGAAATAGCCTGAGAGTTGGAGATAGATGATAACTGGACAATGTAGGACAAATAGAAAATTTGAATGGCAATTAGCTGGTTCCGGAGCTGAACAGTTCTGGTTCTGATTGCTGCACGCTCTACTGTTGTTAGTAGTAACAGTAAGAGTACAGAGACTTCTCTAAAGGCCAGACCCTCTGAGAGCCGCGTGTGCATCAGATTCCACAGCGCCGGTGTGGAAGGAAGCTGAATCTAATTTTCTGTATGGGACATCAAAGCCTTGATCCAGCAAGAGACACCATCCCACTGTATGGAACAGAGTATTCATATGCTTAAACTTACACATGCAGATAAGGAACGCAATAGCTGGCTCACAGACAGGATCAGGCAGTCCAGCAGCTGGTTTACAAGTGACCCTTTCAGAAAAGGAAAGCTTGTTTGGCCAAAAAGAATCCCAGTCTGTGTCAGTGAGTTTACATCAAGGGTGAATTTGCTTTGGAGTGCCCATGGGATGTCTCTGATGCCTTTATTCTGATCAGTTTTGCTCTGAGAAGTACTGTGAAATCATTAGCTTGCATTACCGAGAAATGCTACAGAAACTGTACAGTATCCATGCACTTAATAGCTATAAGATGTGATTTCATTAAGAGGCTCAGAAGCTTTTCTACTTTCAGTCGACCCCCAGAAGCTATGCTGGGGAGTTTTTTCAGCACTGAGCATCAGCTGCGTTCATGCTGCTTGTTACTGAGGTAGCTGTTCTGATAGCCATTCATAGAAAGTATCGTAACAAGATTTTTTTAATGGTAGGTGCTGGGCTGCTGCTGCAATATGGTAGCGATGTAACAAATTCTGTGTATCGAGGAGCTGCAGAAGAGGGTTTCCTCAACAGTCTGTTGTCATTGTTGAACGAGAGGATGTTTGGGGCCTGAATTTCATGTTTCATTTTCTTCAAGTACGGGAGAGCGACTTCTTCTAAAAGTAGAACTCTACTGCTTTCTCTTTTTCCAACCACCACAGGTGCTTCCTAGCAAGTGTTAAAATGGCAAGCCCACACCTGTAATTTTGATGCTACCCCCACCACTTTGATTAGCCTGTGTTTCCAGCTGTACCAAGTTCCTCATAGCACAGACTGTCTCGGACTTGGAGGAACCTCTCCGTAGTTCCTCCACAGCTCTCAATTTCTGAAGCTGTAGGACAACTGGACACAGGCTGACAGGTCTCAACTCTATTTTGCTCTTTGGTTTGCGGGGAAACGTTTTGTTTTGGGACAGCTAGCACTCGGGGAGGTGGCTGGAAGGAAAGCCTTTGCAGGCCTGGGAGAAGAGAGCCCTATATTTGGTGTGCAGCTCTGGAAATGAGATGGATGACATCAACTCTGAATCTCTCCTGGCATGCTGTTAAACTAAGGCAATTTATAGTCTTATTTGAATTTATTTTATGTCAGCAGAGTGTTTAACTATCCTATCCAAGGATGGCCTTATATAGTAACTATTTCAACTTTTCTTGAGGGCAGTAGGCTTCTAAATAATGAATTTGCAATGCCAGATCATTCTCTGATTATCCTGAACTGGCCAAGAGGGAGTGTAGTACAGATTTTTGTAAAGTTAATTTCAATCTTGCTGACTGCAGCCCAGGTTTCCACAGCAAGGTAGTGTTTTAAGTATAGCATAGTTTTAAGTTTTTAAAAGAGCGGGGAGAGGAGGGAGAAGGGAGGTGAAGTTATATGCATGCTTTGGTTTGTACGTTGCCGTTGTTAAATGTGGTTCCCCCTCCAGTTTATTCTTAAATGCAAAGCAAGTTAAACTTATCCAAATAGGTTCTTTTCCTGTTTTATATTGCATCTGGAAATACAGTGTAAGAAAAATCACTGTTGGATACAGCACTACTACAGAATTACTACCTTCCAAGACAAGACAGATTATGCCTGTGAGCGTCTTCTCCTCTCCCTGCACCCCTAACTCATAACATGGCCCTACTGCATCAGACAGTGGGCAGATGGGGACTGGACAGGAGTTAGAAAGTTTCTCCCCGTCTATATAGTGCTGCTTTAAAAAAATTAATGCCTTCAGTGGGCTTTGATACTGCCAACTGCTAGATCTGTACTTTGTATTAAAGTAAGTCTATAGTCTCATGGAGTTAAATTGGACTGTTCATGTGACTCATTCTATTCAGAGGAAAAAAAACCCAAACAAAACATGTTTTTACAGTAAAGGAATGAAATGCTTTATTCTTTCTGTATTTTGTTTTGCAAAAAAATACTCCCCCCCAAAATAAACTAAGTAACACTTCCTCTCTCCACACTGAAATAGAAATCAAAAAGCTAAGCCCTTTTTTGGAAGCACGATGAGAACCTCAGCTAATACAAACCGGTCAACTTGCAATGAACTTCAAGCTACATTCTTTCCAAAGAAAATGTGTCTCTCATCCAAATATATGCATCTGCGAGGTCTCTTATTTTTTTCAAATGCTACTTAATGTTTACAAATGGGTTTTGTAGCACTAAAAGATAATTTGTGCACACCAGTTTGTGGGGAGACAGGTGGTATGGAAAGTGTTAAATGAGGCAGGTTATTCTTCTTGGAGCTTGGTATGCTTTTTAGTATGTACAGTGACAAATACATTATTGTTTCTGCTGGCTCTGGATATATAGCAACAGGAGTCACTAGCAAATAGAGTAGACAGAGTAAGAAAAAAAAAAAGTAAAGAAAGGAAAAAGGAACTCGGATTAAGACAGTTAACATTTACCGACAGTCATGCCAGCTCAGGAGCAGGCACAGTTTTGGCAAATGGAGGTAGAGAGGGGACAACAAGACTTTCTACTGTGCATGTGATTACAAGGCCCTGAATTGATTCCACGTACTGTTATACATGAATGCCTTGTTACACACTTGTTACAAGGGAAGCTATATAAAGACAACATGGAGTTTTCTGACCAAGAGGAAACTGAAAACCATTGGGAAAAAATCACACATTATCATGTGAAGGTAGAAGGAAGTTAAATTGTGGATTGTTTGTGTGTGTTTAACCCCATAAGCTTCAAGAGAGTAATTCTCTCTGAGGTAGCAGAAATGCTGTTGCCTGCTTAGAGAGTGGGATTAACATTTGGGTGATAGGTATCGCATCTCCTTCCTGGGCAACAATAACAAGTAAGAGATGGGGCCCTGCTGTGGGACCGAGATCCTAGCAATGGGAGCAAAGGATGGGCTCGCGGTTAGATTTCAGCCACAGTTGAGTCACACAAGCTTGACCCATTCCTTCTAAGATGCACTGTTCTCGGATGGAAAATGAAGTGGTCTGCAATAATCAACTCCTGGGTGCTATTTATGCCTCTGCTTAAGTCACCGTGGATAAGTTGATCACTTCATGTAGTTGTAAATGTAAAATGTGACTTGACTGAAATGAATGGTAGTGTCTGAGAGCTTTTAAGTACAAATCTAGCAAAGGTGTCTAGTTCCTCCTTTCTTTTGCATTCCTTCCCTTGTGTTTCTAAGTCACCTGTAGGAGTGTTGTTTTGTCCCAGCCTTTTGGAAGAATATTCCCTGACTGGTTGGAGAATCAAAGCACAGAAGGCAGCACAGTCAAGAACTCTTTCTCTGCTTTACATAGGGCAGGATGCCAGCACTTACAATAACGTGCACTTGGCTTGACCCACAGATTGCTGGAAGGTTGCTTTTGACTGGATTAGATTTTGGATCAGGCTCCCTGTGACTAATTTTTGGCTTAAATGTTAGGATTGGAGTTCATGGAAAATTAGGTTGGGGATCTGGACAGAAATTTAAAGATCAAAATCAGACATTGTTCTGTTTTAAAGACTGGCCCAGATTTAACAAACTAATCCAAGCCTTATGAACTCTTAGGAAACTTGACTGTGCAGGCGTGCAGCAGTTTTACGTGGTCAAGGCAATGTCCTACAAAGCCAGCTTTGTGCAAATCAAACCTGTAGCTGTGCATGTCTATCTTCTAGGGACAAGCTTTTGGTTTAAAATAATACTTCTCACTGAAATAGCACACTGGAACCTATTTATGACTAGTTGCCTTCTTCACAATAGGTTTTGAAGCAATCATGCACTGAGATTTTATATTTGGAGCCCTCCAGTGTCTGTGTGGGAGGTAAGTTTTTATGATTTTAAAATAATATTAACTTATTATAGGACTCTGATTCCCCTATTTTACCCAAAGGAAAACGCCACAGATCTCTAGAAAAAAACATCACTAATAGTACTAAGGAGAAATGTTTTCTTCATCTGGCACTTCAGTAGGGCCTGATCGAGGTTTGGGGAGTCATCTCCTTCTGAGACCCAGATTCCTCATTTATCAGAGTATTAACTGAGAAACTGTTTCTTACTGTGCAGCTGAGCCCCAGATCCTGTTGCTAGTCATAATCAACTTCCATTTTAATAGGGCTGCCTCAGTGAGAAAGGTTTGGGAACAAATCTTTATTTTTCCTGTGGTGACCTAACTGAAGAATGCAGTACCAGGGGTCAATTAAAAAGGAGACCTGACTAAGTTTGAAGCATTACTACATTGTGCTTCATTTATTGCAGGCTATATTGAAATTCTCTTTGTCTAGCTTGACCCAATGCACTAAAGATTGGTCATTTTGGGTTTTTGCTTTTCCCTCCAGAGGAGTTTCAAGTTGTTCTTAGAGGAAGTGGCTTAACCCTTGGTGGCAAAACCGATAGCGTTACTTGTACCTATCAAGTGAACGGAACTACAATTCGTAAGTATTGAGGTTTGAGATGATTTGCCTTTATATTTCTTAATAAGTGATTTATTTTGCTTCTTGTTACCTCATTTAATTAAAATTAAAAAAAAAGAGGAGGAAAACAGGAAAGCTCTGAGGATTAGTAAGAGGATGCAAATTATTTCACATGTTGCTCAGTGGTTTGAATTTGCTACCAATTGCCATTAGCTGTAAACTGTCACTGGTGTTCAGCAGCCCAGCTGGCTGTGTGAATTCACATGGTTATAACTATCTGGGTCCTGATGTTCACATAAGGAGATGTCAGTGAAAAACCAGTGACCACAGAGCATAGCGACCAAGCGCCCTTCTTGTAAGAAGCCTCAGGCCGAGACACAGGCTCTCATCGTGGTTCCAAAAGGCACTATTTTCCAAGGTGCCCTTACCTGGTTATCTTGGAGCATCTCTGCTTGTTCTGTCTGGTGTAACAGATGTATGGCCATTGTGCTGTTTGTTTCAGGGGCTTGGCAGGAGATGGGTGCTCCTCTGTGACATGGAGTCAGTCCTCTTCCTGGAGCTCCTGCAGCAGCATAGAATAAGGCCAAGTCAGACCAGTTGGTACTGTTTTGTCCTTGTATTTTGACATGGCTCTTCAGCTGTGTTCCAAGCAGTGCTCTCCTCAAGTGGGTCTCACTGCAACTAGATCCCTAGCTGGACTCTGCTTTCCTGACCTGTGGAAAGGAATTCTGCTTCAGAATGACCATGGCATTTTTGACAGCCACTTTCCCTGCAGCTTTAGCTGTTTGTTTTTTCTTTTTTTCTTTTTTTTTTTTTTTTTTTTTTTCCCCCTGGGGGGGTGGAGGGTGGGAAGGGTGATGCCAATGGGTGGGTTTTTTCTTATTATTAGTACTCACCATTGGCCAGATGTTACAATGCTTAACTATTCCTTTGTCAAACTACAAGTATCACTGGAGAATTTTTTCTGAGTGGAATGCTGCAGAAATTAGAAAAGCTCTAAAAGTAACTGAGAGGTAGTGCAGACTATTTCTTTTTGCTATCTGATTAACTAAGCATGCTCACAGAGAACTTAATTTCCAGCAAAATATTCAGGACTTGGTCGTCTCTTGCTCAGTGCTTCAACTTGTAGCAGGGGAGATGAAAAGTCATGCTGGAATTTGGATTAGTCTCCTTGTGCTGCTCTGTTCCCTGAACTGGCACAAGGTAGATGATAGTGGAAAAAATGCCATTAATGGAAACCTCCACCATTTTTCTATCCAGAAACTAAACTGGATGGCTAGTGTAAGTACATCCAACTTCTTGCTCTAAGCAGTATCCCTTAGAAATAAGCCAGCCTGGAAAATAACCAAAAATGGACCTGTAAAAAAAAACCCAAGTCATTTTTTCCCTACCTACTGTCTGATTTTTATATTAGCTTGTCTTAAATTCCTACCCAATTGAACATGTGTTTCCAGTACATTTTCTTCCTTACTCTGGATATCATATAAACTTAACGGGCTAGCCAATCTCTCCTGCCTGTTAAATATCAAAGATCATTTGGAAGAATAACAGAATAGCACAGTAGTTCTGGATAAAGGCAACCTGCGTAAATAAATTCTGCTTGTATACAATTCCCTTCAGTTTCAATTAAAATTGTCACCTTTGTTTCCCATGTTAATCTATAGCTTGCTTATTTACACTTGTTGCATAAATTTGCTTCACAGACCTAGAATTTGGTATGTGGCAAAATTATTGCTGCAGTTGTGTATTTATTGTCATGGTGTACCTTTCTTACTTGGACAAGGTGGGAAACAGTTTAGTTCCAGGTGAGTAAGATCAATTGCACACCATCTAGGGTAAACAGTTAAGACCTGAAGATAAACAGAACTTAAATTTCAAGTTAAGTGGCTGGCTTGCAAGTCGACAGGACTCACCAGTTCTATTCCTGATTTGCTTCTGACCTGTTTACCGTGAGCATTCACTTCTCCTCACCCCAGTCTGCCCATTTGGGTAATTAAAACAATAGCACATACCTTCTTCACGTGAGCATTTTGAGGCTTGCATCAGTACAGTTATGTTCGTAGTGGGATTCGTACCGTTCAGGATCTTCTGATGGAGTAGATTAAGGTACTGGTAGCCATAATGACCTGTAGAATACGAGAGTTAAGGAGGGATTTAGCCATTTTCCATAAGCATCAAAAATGTAGACCTCCTCTGTCCTGCTGGTGGGTGCTACCATCATAGTAAAAGTTGTGGCATTATTTAGTAGCAATGCTAGCAGCATGCACCAAGGAAGCTTATGGTACTCAGTGATTGGTAGGCTGCAGTGCTGTTCCAATTCAGGGCTGGGCTGTGCTGCCAACGATAGCCCCTAGGAACTTGGGTTCTGATGTGCTCTGTGCTACAAGGAGAGGATGAATCCACTGTGGAAAGCATCCAGAGGAAGCTGGCAAGGATGGGCAGAAATCCAGACTGCAAGCTGTAAGGAAGGACAGAAAAGTTCAGTTTGTTACACCTACAAGAAGGGCAGAACGGCCAAAGTAACTGTGAAGCATGGGCTGCTGCGGGGCTGAAAATAATAACCTGTAGTCTCCAAATCCACTGAGAAGAGAACAAGAGGCAACAGGCTTCAAAATCTGCAGCAGATCTACATGAGGTATTAGGAGAATGGTTCTCAGTGTAAACATTTCTCAGGCCTGGAACAGGTTACCCTGAAAGCCTTTTAACAGCTTAGATGGTGACACTGAAGAAAGTCTGAAGCATGTTGCCTATCAATAACCTTTTGAAGTGTTTTCTGACTCTATTTTCTCCCTTCTCCAATTGTGCAGTCTTTTATAGCTGTATAGCATGTGTATGTCTGCTTTGCCATGGTAGAAATAACCATACTTGGACAGGATGAAGCCCCCAAATACTTGCTAGCATCTGATGTGAGAATTTCCAACTAGATCTCTGGGCTGCTTTTTTTTTTTTTTTTGGCTTCAGGAAAGGGTGCGCTAAAGCACATGAAGGGAGGGGAATGGCAAAGTGATGTATTTATTATACGTTGCAGTGTAAAAACACAATCTGCTGTATGGGATCTTGCCAGAGGCCTGCTACAACCCACCCGGGTTCTTGTCTTCAGCAATGGACGACAGCAAATGTTTAGGGAGTAGCGTTGGAAGGAAATTGGGAAATCTAATGTTATCCTTCCCCTGATACGCAAGCTCATACTCTGCAGCTCTGCGCTGAGATCCAAGGGCTTTTGTCTCAGAGGAAACTTAGAAGAGAACAGTGGAGCTGGGAAGGACAAAAAGGTAGGAAGGGCACTTTGAGAAGTAGCAGGAGGAAGGAGGTAGTCCCAAGGAAAGGAAAATTGTTCCTGTGTCATTGCATTCTCCTCTGTGAAAAACTGGTAGTCTCTCAGCAGAATCCTCACCATTTGAAGGCCTAACAGAGGGTACCTGCACGAGGACGTACTTTAATGTTAGTTCCCCTTACTGGTGGACTGGGCTCCGCTTTGGGACCAGCCTCAGAGCAAACCGTTATTTTGTCAGTTCTTCTGGTTTTAAAAGATGCATTTGGCACGTTTCTCTTTTTGCATTTATAAAGAACCATTACCAAATGCTAGAAAGGAAACCTGCCAAATGTAGCTGTGGGATAGAAAAATAATCTATGAAACATACCATTAAGACAAAAACATATGGCAATGTGCTAATCCCTCTTCCCCACCTCACAACTAGCCCCAAATCTAGGCCAAGCAGTCAGTGCAGATTATAGCACATAAGAAAAGCTCATTTATGCTAACAGCTCCTCCTTCAGCTGCCCCTGAACTACTTCTATGTCTGCCTGTTCCCTAAATGCAGGACAGAGTCATCTCCAAGTTTATCTGGCAGATCATTTATCTACTCTCACCCCTCATCAGGAAATAGGCCGTGCTTGCAGGAACAGCTCCAGCACAGAAATTAGCAGTCCTACCGTGGGGAAGCTTGGGAGGATTGTTCTGCACACGGGAGCAGAATTTTCCCCACTCTACAAAGGCATGAGGTGAAAAAGCTCCCTCCTCTCCTTTTCAGCACTGCAGATAAGGAATGCTCTGCTGGACATGGTGCTCTACAAATAGGTGCTTTATAAGTTTAAGAGATTTGCGAACAGCTAGAGACTCAAAAGCATGAGAAATAGACACTCCAGTCAGGACTGATAAAATAGTCCTTCAATGCAACACACAGGGTTGGAGCTAATTAGAAACAGAACTTCATCTTCCAAATATTAGGAAACCCCGAACTACGTTTTCACTTTTTGCAAAAATAATCTCAATTCTAGGAAATTATCTCCCTGGAAGAGCATAAGTTGACTTGAGTAAAATAAAGCAAGCAAGGTAATGTGGGCTTACACTCAAATTTTGTGTGTTTAAGGTGGGGCTTTAAAAAAGCGGCAGCTTTACTCCCTAACTTGGGCCTGCCTTGCTTGCAAGTTCCAGATGTTATCAAATGAGTAACCAGCATACTGTGAGAAGGGAAGGGACTTTATAGCATATTCACACATCGGCTTCTCATTTAAGCAGCCCTGTGTATTAAGCTTATGTGATTTTTTTTTTTTTTTTCAGATGAAAAACCAAAAACGGTGGAATCTGACTTTCTGCTCTGCCCTGCACCAATCCTATACAAAAGCGGCCAGTAAGTACTTGAAACAAATGTCATCCTGTATTGTGCTAGAATTGGACCCATTATTGCTGATGTTAATCATGAGGGGTTTTGGCTAGAGGCAGTCTTTTGTTGCTTTTATGGGAGGTGGTTTGCTGTTACATTCCCCCCCCAGTTCTTGTGTTATTTCCCTGGTGTATTTGCCATCTTTGGAATGGGCTTTAAATAGTCATCTGTGACCAAACCAATTTGGACAGTGCCTTAAAAATGAATATTCAGCCAGTTTATTAAACACTGAAAAGGTCTGGCTTGTCATAAGTTTTATGCAGATTAGCTGTTTTAACAGGGCATAATATGCTCTCTTCTGGATAATCTTTAGGCTCATTGTTAAATAGATTACATTATCACTGACACTTACAAGCTATTATTAAAATTATGTGTCAAGACGCGTACCACTGCTCAACACGTAATGATAAAACGAGGCACTAATTTAACGACGGCAGCAATCTCATAACAGCATTGTGGCTAAACTGCAGTTGTAGCCTTATTCTAAGTGTCACCGGCCATGGCTGCACATTGCTTCTGGCCATTTGAGACTAATCCTTCCCCCCTCCTCTCAAATTCAAACATGCCCTAGGCTTTTGAGATCACTTCGACTTCACTGCTCAGATTTGTGAGCTTCTAAGATAATCAGAAGTCAGAAAACTGCACGTCAGATTTTGGCCCTGTAGGAGGGCGAAGGCTTTGAGGCTGTTGACTTTCTCCCTGTTTCACAAGTAGTTCTTCTCAGAGAGTTATTTGGGATGAGGCTAATATTAATGCAGTAGGAGGCACAGCAGTTCGTTACAGCTCTGAATTGTTATTTTTCTGTGGCAATCCTTCGCTGTTTGAGAACCAAGCATAGTCCATAGATGATTTTCAGTAGTTACTTTCCTGAGTTAAGCAACTATCAGCCCCCTCGGTTGTGCTGTAAGACGCGTAGCAAAACCACAAATACACATCTGTTTTGTGCATTAAATGGCAACCAGGAAGAGAAAAGTTGGAAAGCAGTAGAAAAAAAAAAAACCTTCAGTGATTAACCCCAGTGGAAGAGAGAGGGGTGAATCACTGCAGAGGACATGCAGCATAGCCTGTGTGCAGCAGCCAAAGCTCCCCTCTGGGGAGCGAGCGCTGGTTTACGGCAACGCAGGGAAAACAAGCGTGGAGCAGAGTTACATGGAGAGCAGAGCAAGGGGATCAGCTCTTGATGCTATTATGTTTTCCTGATACTCAAGTTGCCTTTGACATAGCTACGCAAATTAGTGATCTTTTCCTATGCGTGGCCGGAGTTTGTTAGACCTATGTGCCTTTATATAAGACAGTGCAGTCGCACTGTTTTCAGTTGAGCTAGGCTGCATGTGGTTGTGTGCCAACTGTACAGCAAAACAGCTGTGATAAACTGCTGTCTTAGCTAAAACAAATCAGCACCACATGCAGCTGTAAGAGAACTAATTCTGTCATCAGGCCTGCGTAAATCAGTCAGGTTAACCCCCCTCTCCATGCCAAGTATTTCAGCAGAGTAACCTTACAGCAGAACACCAGCAGCAAATTAGGGCCCCAGTATTAAGCACCCCAAGACCTAAAACTGTAAATGCTTTCCCACACACTGTTAGTCTTAAAGTATGTGTAAACAGCCTGTCCTGCCAAATGGATGTAAAATGCATGGAGTATTTACATAGATTAAACCATAGTAGAAGTTATTTGGACACGCTGCATTTTCTCTTATTCTGTGAAGAGCATGTTTGGCATTATTGAAATATACAACTCCCCACATTGTAACTGCAGTGTAGATCAAGCACCTCATTACAGCACCTTTCTTCTCAGCAGTGTTTGTGAGAAAGAATGCATGAACAATACACATGAAGTTGTACAGGTCCACAGGATTTTTTTTTTTTTTTTTTTCAAAGGTTGCTATGTGAAATATACTTCCATAACATGATATTGTAGTAGTTCAGCTTTGGCCCAGAGATAAACAATTTGCTATGCAGAAGACTGACAGCTATGAGAGATATTTACATACTTGAACTCTTGACTTTCCATTGGCACAGCTCAGACTATTGCTGGATAACTCCCAGTAATTCCTCATGTAGTGGAGCTAATATTAGTCTCTAGTGTAGCAACAACCGGTCTGCTCTTTTTCTAGTTCTCTTTAGGGGAATTAAGTGCAACACAAGCAGACAAAGTGAGCTTGGTGACTTTTAAACCTGCAGCTTTGTTTCTGAGTAAATGGTAAAGACTCACTTTTAGCAGGTTTCATTATATTTTCCTAATTGGAGACATTTCTTGTTGACTAACAAATTTTCACTTTTCATGTGCAGAACAATAGAAACACATGTGAAATAGATAAAATGCCGAAATAGCCAAGATGTTGTGTTGGTAAACCCCGGTCTCCTGGATGTATGCCATCGCTTATTTCAACTTTCTTTCCAACTGCTGGTTGCATTTAGCTGGGAGCCTCCGAAATGCCAGCTGTAGATTTAGCCAAGCATTCTTTTCAAAGCCTATTTTTTCACAGTACCATGTAGCAGATGGATGCGGTATCCTTAGGTTATGTGACAACATGACTGTGCTGCTTGTGCCATTTAAAACACCTTCTTGTTGTGCCACTTCTGAAGGGCAAAATTACATAGTCTGTTTAACAGCTCATTTTTAAAGACCCCCGATTAGCTAACAGATGAAAAGTACTTGGGAGTTCTACATGAGCAACCTATGCATTTTAAAGTTTGGAAACATTGAAATAATCCAGAAAGGAAAAGTACCACGTACACTCCGCAGGAAGAAGATGAGGAGACAAACCCAAGTTCAATTGCTTTGCTTCATGTACTTTGAGATATCACTTAAATAGTGCGAGGGCAAGTGTAACGTTACAACTAAGCTGCTATACTAAAAGGGGCTCAGATTGTACTACACGGACCATTTAAAAGCCATAAATTATGAGGGTCTTGCAGAATATTTGAGAAAATAAGTTTGCCTTTTTAACTCAGGCTTGAGTTTGCTACCCTGCCACAGCTCAAGGCAATCAAACTGAATCAGAGATTTCTTCGACCTCTCCTTTACTTCAGATGTTTCTGTAGTCATTTTACTTTGGAAAGGAAACAGAGCCCTTGTCTCTTTGAAGGCCAGTACAGGAAAAAGCAGTATATTTTTATAAGTCTATCTTCACTTTTGTTCTCTTCCTTTTGCTCTAAGTCACTCGAGTACACATTCAGGAAATGCATCTGTAGGCTTGACTTTACAAACAGATGGCTCCTGTTCTTCTAAGCCAGTGATAAAATCCCCTCTGCCATCAATGGAAAGACTATCAGAACAATATACTCTTCTCTCACTTCCCAAACGTTTAAACGTTCTCTTTTATTTGATAAAATATTTGGATGACAATAATTAAAACTTCAACTAACACAATACAATAGTACCAAAATATTTGTAGTGAATATTTACATGTCTACTATTTATCTACCTCAGTTTGTTTGAACTCTGGTTTCTCATTGGAGTATTACAGTAAGAAATTTTGGATTTGCTAGTGCCTACTGAAAAAATCCAGTTTGATCTTGTGAAGATACTCATCTCAGCAAAGCGAGAAAGGTTAAGTCTAGGCTGGGTGTTGAATTACTTCATCTAACAAGCTGAGACAATACCGTTCTTAAAATAGTTCAGAGAACTACAGAAGTTCATTTTTTAATGCAGCTGCAAGGTTGCTGGCCAGGTTCCACCTTTATGCATCCTGCACTTGATTTCCTACATGGTTTGCTCCAAGAGTAGCTCGTAAAACGAAGGGAGCGTTTACCCCTTGGTGCAACAAGATACATAAGCTTCTCGTAACTTGAAACGAATTGATGAAGTTCATCTGAGCACACAGACAAAAAGTTGGTTATGTTTCAAAACACCAAAAGAAGGACAAACATCAAGTTAAGTGGGATCACTGCTCTAAGCATTGCATGGTTTCCATCTCTCAGTTGAGCGACTTTGACACCCTTGTGGTGAACAGCACTTGACTCCGCCTGTCTGAGGGGGGCCCTACGACAGAAGTGGGCAGTATCTTTGTCCTTGGGCTTGAAAGCTTAAGGACTAACAAAGGCAAAAAGGACAAATCCAAACATGAATGTGCGTGCAAGTTAAACTTTGATCACAGTTACCTTGAGTTTATGATCGGTCGCGTGCAGAGATGGTACAGTCTGCGCTACTGTTGTTTAATGACCTTATGTGCCCTCTATTCAAATCATGTTGGCTTCAGCTTGCATATATCCCTTCCTACATCCTGTCCAACATGAACAGCTGGTGGCATTTAAAGAGCAAAGATTAAATAGGAATTATTTTTTACATGGTAGGAAGGAAAATTACTATGCTTGTATTCCCAAGTTCTTAGTTGCCTCCAGTTTCAAAGTAGCTCAGTTAAGTTTAGTCTCCAGTGTGCAGTTCTGTTGAAACAAAGCACGCAACGTGTGAGATAGTTTGTTAGAAATCATTAGATTATTTTTTTTAGGTATTGCCAGTAGTAAGAGCTCTTGGCAACAGCACAAGTTCAGAAGTTTAACGGTAACTTTAAAAGTACTTCCTATACAGACATTCCAATAACAAGTTACTGAGGGAAAAATTAACATTATTGGGTAAGTCTTACGAGAGTCTGAAAGTAATTGAAGACTAAATAGCTCACACTTATGACTGTAAGAAAAAGTAACAACTTTTGTCCTAGAAAGAAAATATAGTGGGAAATGATCTCTGGGAGTGAGCACATTGCTTTCTGTTTCTGAACTGCAAATGCTACCTTGAGACTTGCTTTTATTTGGCTATTAAGCAGATTTCTCACAGGAGGAGCATGTGTCATTCAAGTCTTTGTTCTTCGTGTTGACAACAGCTGCTTTGCTTGTTTTGCACTCATTTGCGAATGGGACAGCAGCTCAGAGGGAATTCAGAAACACAAACAGCATTGTATGGTTTCTACATTGTCACTTCTCAGGTCTTCAGATTTTAAGACTTTTTTCCTGGTATATTGCCGATTTTGTTTTGATTCTGTCTTTACAAGTCTGATATTGCCCCTTAGCTTTTTGGAATAAAAAGATGAAGGAAGAAAGAAATAACCATCTCCTCATTTTATGTCACACCTTCACTCTTTAAGTAAACTATTACAGCAAGTAGCTTCACCATCTATTGCGTCCATGTGTCTTCCTCTTAAGAAGTTTCTCAACTTCTGTACATATGAAAAGAAAACCTTTTTTGGGGGTTCTGCCTCACTTTTAGAAATTCAGTTGTTTTGTCCAGAGCAGGAAGTTGGTCCTGCAATGTTTAGTAATGTTATCTGGCTCTTTATGTTTGACACTTTGCATTACCTGCCCTCTGTCTACTTTTGTTTGAGCTAGTGCTAAAACAAGCTCAATTTCTTTTCTTTCTTATACCATTTTTTTTTTGTAGCCTGTGATAGCCTGAATACAAGCAAGAGTTTTCTCTCTCTAGCCAAAGTTTTGGTAGTATGATTTTAATCTCTCAAGTACAGACTTAGGGCAGAATTAGCTGCTCTGCGTTTTGCTGTGGATCACATGCAGGGCTGAGGGTTGAGGACAATGGGAAGTAACCACCAGCTTCAAGTTAAGCATGGCTTTTGAGAGCATCTCTCAATAGGGGCTTAGGGGAAGCCAAGGTTCTGTCTTTTCGATGAGCTTGTAGCTCTGTGCAATGGCAGAAGCAGACTTATGAATCCAGTCCATTTCTTCCTATGGGTTTCCAACAAATTAATGTAAAAACAGTTTAAAGTAAAAAAGTACTGCATGAGTCTACTTAAAAAGTATTCATTGCAGCGTACAAGATGCACCAGGAAGTTCCTGCGCGCTGCTTCATGGGCCTTGAACATTCTTTACAGCAGCTCTGCAGGCAAGATGTGAAACTAGCTGAAAGCCTGGGAATTCATGCCCAAGCTGTCACTGGCACTCTTGCCCTCCGTTTCTGCCTCCCTGGGAAACAATCTCAACACAAAGTTGGAAGCACATGCTTCATAGATAATTCTAGGTGCTTTGAGTGAAAGAGGTTTCCGCGACGCTGGAGCAGTGCTACTTTGAGTCTTGCTTTCCGGTTTTGAAGTGTCATTTTTATTAATACCAGCACCAGATTTAAGAGGAAGAGCATGGACACATGAAAGCAAACAGACACAGTGAAGATGAATGGATTGTGGGCTCCATCCTGCAAATTACCTCATTTGGTTTCTAGACAGCTGCTCTCATTTGAGAGCAGCTGAAAGGTGTTCTACAAAATGGTTGTCATGGCAGGCTTCTAACAAAGAATCCTAACCATTTCCCCACCTGCCCCTACTAGCCCAAAGATAGGAAATGTTATGCCTTTTCTCCATCCACTGCTTCTTATGACACAAACCCGGGAGCCAGGAACTTAAAAATGACTTATGAATTCGATCTCCTGTGGAACAAGAGCAGCCAGCAATGTTTGCGGGTTCATTATGCAGGCGGAGTGCCATGTGAGTGCTTGCATCTTCAGGGCTATGTACAATATAAGCAGAAGCAGTGAAGCCATCCTTTTTCAAGTTTCACTTGACTATACTAAGAAAAAACTTTTTCCACTGTTACTTCCCTTTCCTTCTCCAACACCTGTAGGTCCTTAGGCAAGCCTCCCTGCTTTTCCTACCACATGCCTGCAGTATTAAGAGGCACATAGTTAAGGCAATTACCTGCAGCATTGCAGTTTTTCATCAGTACACAGGGATCAGGTTTCATAAATGTATTTTTTACAGTAGCTCCTTTATGGGACCTTGACTTTTTCCCTGCTTTTTCCTGTGGTTGATAGAGAGGTAAAAGCAGTGTTAAAGAAGTGATGCTTTGTAATATGTTTGCCTAATTAACTTCGGGCTAATAATTCTAACCCATTAAGTAGCTAGTTAGTACATATTTCGAATAAACACATCTGGTACCGCAATGAGTGAAGGTTCTGCCTGCATGTGGGTGACAGATGCGATGGTCGTTTCCCCAGTGCTCTCTTTTAAATAATTAACAGCACACTGGTGAAGTAGCCTTAGACAACAGCCTCAAAGCCAGCTGCATAGTCTCAGAGCTGTGTCTGTGGACATGTGCCTCATCTTGTTAGTCTGCGACAGCTATAACATTCCCTCTTCTTTGGTGTTTTCAAAAGCTACATGTAGCTTTAAGAAACCCCCTTCTAAATAACTTTGGACTCTTGGCTTCTGCTCTGAAAGGCAGCAGGACTACTAGTAATAATATGTCAGGCCACCCAAGGGGCAAATAGTTTTAAATTCACAAGCCTCCCAGATTGATCTCTTACCGAACAAAGGGCATCTGGAGCAGTCCCGCCCTGCTGTTTCATTACTTGGAGTTGCTGGGCCGGGTTTGGAGACAACCTTCTTTTGAAGGAAATGTCATCTTGTGGTAGCCTGCTCCTTTATGTTGTCAATAGCTTCCTAGGCTGGAACAGCTGGTAATTCTTAACCATCTCAAAAGTGAGAAAAGCTAAGGTTAGTTACATGTAGAAGAGCTCATTCCTTCCAACTCGGCTGTCATTTTGTTTTTCAGATTTTGGTTTTTTGTGGTGGGGCTGTTTAAAGTGTTTTTTTTTTTGTTTGTTTGTTTTTTTTCTTCCCCAGATGGAGGAAGGAATTATGTCAATAAATTAAGTAAACAGCAGGATATTTTGCAGGAGGCTAATTTGCCCCAAAAGTACTTCTTAAAAGTGAGACTTGGATTCCCGCTTACCAAAGGGCAAGGTACAATTTCTTCCTACTTGTGAGGGTCCATGAACCCTGACCATCCTGTGCCTGTACCATAATTGCTAACATGCAGCTGTCATTAGTTCTAGTGATACGGGCTCAGTCTGTGACCTTTGTTTTGTAAGGCATCAACAATAGCACAGCTGCCCCTGCATAGTTGAGATCTCAAACCTGCAATTTGGCAAGAGGAACAGAATAAATTGGATAAATATACATAAACACATTGTGAAGGAAGGGAAAACAGAACAGAATGAACCAGAGCATCATCCTACAACTTGTTTGATAGGGATGATTTAAGTAGGCATATGGTATAGTTAAATGTGCTTTCAAAAACATTGGCCTGATTCTTCAAGCAAATATGAAATAAATATCTAAATAGAAAGAGAGCTGATACAGTATCATTAGCTCTCTCAAAGGAGGCATATGAATGCCTTTGGAAATGTGTGCAAGTGGGGGCTGGGCGTGAATGATAAACAGATTTACATTCCCACACACAAAGTGTCATTAACTTATTGTTAAGATTACACAGTTGTACTTCCTTCTAGCACTGCAAGCATTAAAAAAAGAAGCAGGCAATAAGCTAATATTTAGACCTAACCCAGCACCAATTCTCACATCTTATGAGTTCACTGTTGGCATAACAGACCACCGCAGCCACTGTAATACCTCTCGCACATGGTTTGCATCCAACAATCACACTGCCTACAACATGCATATTTAAGAACCGAAAAATCACTGCTGTGCTCATCCTACACTGCGACCTTTCAATGCTGTGCTATTTACTAACTCAGTAACAATTGTAAGTTAAAATTAGCCTTTTTCTTTCTGCATTCCTTTTTTACCAGATGGAAGGAAAAGACAAAGTAGATAAGCTAAGAAGTTCTGAATGTGTTGTTACAAAGTAAGTCTAAACACACATTTAAATGGTCCTCTTCACAAGGCACACCAGGTATATCCCTCTCATAACCTGCATGCTAATATTCAAATACACAAAACCATTCGATTTCCAGAGCATGTAGCTAAATACTCTAGATGACCTGTTTATTCAGGCAAGCCCATAACTTTGTCAAGGTCATCTGTTTGAATAGATTCTTTGTCTGCCTTACAAAGTATCAAGAAATTTGTGTGCACCTTAATTCAGTTTTCTTGTGATATGGAAGTGAATAGCTAAAAACCAGGTGAAGGAGATAATTACTGTTCTCCACAGCTTAGCTGGAATGACTATAATTATTTTCATTTTGTCACTTTTTCCTCTTCAGCTGAGAAAGGTATACTTTTGGAAAATGTTGCAAGCACAGAGCAGAAAGGGCAAAGAAAGGGAGTTGTATGCAAGCTGCAGATTTGACTTGTCTGTCTTTCACAGTTGTTTAAGAAAGGATTAATATTTCATGGGGTGTGTTGAGCAGTTTCTGTACCCTTTTCAACTAACAAGCTCCATTAAGCTTCTTTTTGGGGTATTGTTAACTAAGTAGCTTTATCACAACCTTTGTGACAATTAAAGCAAGATACCACTTTGCCAACAGAACTAAATTACTTGTTAATGTTAAGGGGCAATGCATGCGAGGAATACTTAACCACTCGGAAGTTAGGCAACTTGTTCAAATACTCAAGCATGGGTGTAAGGACTCATTTTCAGTCTCTTCCTCAGTCTATAAACCACACTGCAACTACGTACTGCCTGAAGAATACCTTGTCCAGCAAAAAGGGGAGCAATGGAAATTAGGATTCAATAGCGTTTCTTAGTTAAGAAATACCTTCCTGACAAAGATATTTCACATTCCAGATAATATCAGAACAGAGAAGCACAATAAACCCACATGACTAGTTACCTCTCAGTAACCCCTTGTTCAGCCGTACCTTAGGAAGCTTCGCTTCCCTGAAGGAGAACAGGCAGTCTGCTGGTGCAAAAGGAGGTATGAGCCAGCAGAACACACACTGGGCTGCGTCAGGCTCAACAGCCTTCCTGCAGCCTTCCTGTATTCTCTACATACAGGAGCTCAGCAGTTCTCAAACACAGCGGACACAACGATAGCCAACCCCAAGGAGAAAAAAAAAAAAAGGAGAGAGGAGCACTTTCCCCCTTTTAACTTCCTGCTGCCCTCGTTAGCCATGTGAGTTCCTTGTGCTCGCAAATTGGTAGGATGCTGTCTCCACATCAGGTTGCTTTCACCTGTTGTTCTCATTCCAGAGCCTCTGTGCTCAGGTGACTGGAATACTTCTCCATCATAGATGTACTCATGGCTGATTAGGCCCATTGATTTGATATTAACATTATCCTTCAACGTAATCAGCTGTTCTTCCCCAGGAGCACTGGGTAAAGAGAGTTGACACGAATCAGATCCTCTCACACCGGGCCTAATGACTCGCTTTGCAAAGCCACTGAGACTTAGTATTTATTTTCAGCACCAGCATTTAAGCTTTTTTTTTTCCCCTATGCAAGCATGTTGTTCAAACAAAAATACAAAAGAGTGTCATTGTCAAGCAGTGGTTAGTCACATGGTACAATCTCCCCACTCCAAAATAGCTAGAGAAATAAACTCAGGTAGGGGGAAACCAGAAATATGGCTGGATTAGGCTTAATGTCTGTTATAAATATTAACTTCTGAAAATATTTTAGAAATACATTTAGTTTGACACAATTAGATTATAATGGGAACTATTCACAGATGGAAACATCCTCAATGAATTGTATAGGCTAACTGGCTCCTGAGACATATGGATCTGATGTTAAGATCAGTAGTAATTTCTAATGCAGTCCTTCACGTTCCTCAATAGGGCACACAGTGTTCCCAGAGCATTAAGAAAGAGTGCGTGAGCAGAACTAAGTGCTTAATATTATGCAGTGGACATAGTATCCTGAGCTGAATTAATAGACTAATTTAACATAATAATGACATTTCATACTCTGTTGCTGCAGGTTCCCATGATTCCATGAGATCAGAGCTAATTCATTGCTGGCTTCCAGTTCTTTCAAATTCACTAGCACTTCCCAGCAGTGCAGTACTTGTGCATCTCTGCACTTCTGGCCGTTTCCCAGAGAAAGCCAAACCCAAGTACACAGAGTATTGAACGCTCTGCTGAGAAGGCTAGATAGTTCTGGGGTAACAACAGGTAGTTCAAGTTAGTGCTAAGCCACACCTGGGGGGGCGGGAGGGAAGAGTTTGTAGTATTTTTTACCAAAACACTGTAATGATTTGTGTAGAGTGCAGGTCTTGCCATCCTCAGGAAAATAATGAAATATTCCTTTTCATGCCTGTGTGGTTGGGGGGAGGAAAACAACTCTGCCCATTTATCGTAACTGCAGGTTATTAACTGTCCCCAGTACGATTCCCATCAACTCGAGTAAACTATTTCCTACGCTTCCCAGGCACAGATGACCCTTGGCATGGTGGCACTGCACTGATTGGCAGGCAAGGTTTGTAACCCTGCTCCAAGGGAACTTGCTGTGTCCGTATGCAGCCAAGGCTTTCAGTCGAGGAAGAGCAACAAAACCCAAAGCACGGACTGGAAATACCTTCCTCCACGGCTTTGTGTTGCCTCCTCCTGCTGCAGGCATGTGTCCCTGGACATAGAGTCAGATTTGTGGTCCCCGAGTGTTTGTTAACCGAGAACGGGGGAAAGGATGCTCTGTGCTTCCGTTGGTGAGAATGTGTGGGTAAATATTCGTTCTATCTGCGGCAAATAGTGGCCAACAATTTCAAACTCAATTTGGTCAAATGAGACTGGAGCTGACCCCACTGAGACCCCATCGCCTGTCACTCGGAGTCCTACGGCTGTCTGCCCTACCCCATAGCTGAGCATTAGCTGTCTCCCTGTGTATGCCCCTTCCCCTGCTTCTCAGCCTTCAGGCAGGAAACGAGGGGCGGCATGACAGAGACTGCCTCACCTGGCACTTAAAATTGCAGTCTGCCTCCTGAGGAGAGATCGGAATTGTTTGGCAATGGAGCTTTTCCTTCAAGCTCTAAACCATGAAATACTTGCACTGAATGACACCAGGTATTGGCTCCAGCTGTGAACAGTGGTGAATATTTCTGTGTTAAAAACCTGAACGTGCTATTTGCAGTATGCTCCTGTTTCCCCATCCTTCGGGTGGCCATCAAAATAAAGTATGGCCACGGTGGCCCCCAGACTGTTGTGTAGGGGAAGGTAAAGTGACAGGCATGCAAAAAATTACACTTAAATCAGTAGTTCCACCAAACCCTTTGCCGACTACTGTTACTGATTTTCCAGTGTGTGATTTCTGTATACCCATACATATCTATGCAGACACGCACACACAGATAGGTATGTATGTATAGATATATTTAGAACACACGTACACACACACACTTACTACTGGCTTACCAGTGTTAACTGTGTGATAAAGCTATATATTAAATCATGGAAGTAGGTTTTTTAAGGGAAGGCACCCTTCTAAATACACAGACCTATTTTTTTTCCATCCTACTATGTACAGCATTTTAGCTATTTTAATGCTGGCACTTGATTCTAAAATACCTTTGTCACCATAACTTTAATAACTTTTTGAGCAGTTGCCAGTTTAATTTTCAGTGCGTGAAAATTGGAGGTAAATTATTTATTACTTCCAGCAAATGTCTTTCACAATTTTATTTAATTTTTTCATCTTTTTTAATGGGTCATAAAATGGCAGTCTTTTATTGGCGACTCATAAAGTAAGTAGCAAATGAATACTTTGCAAATAGGTTACTGCGGATTGAAATGTCAGCTGTATTTCACAGGGTGTGAAATTCTTTAGATCAGAGGTGTAGTGACATATGGCAGTGGGCCATGTTCCATTTCTGTAATAATAAAACAGCAGTGGACATAAAGGAAAGAAAGAATTGCAATTGTCGGGTCTTTTCAAGTTACAGTTTTTGGTAAATTGTTTACTAGAATGTCCGTCGGGCCATGACTGATGCAGTTTAAAGTTGCAAGAGTCTTGTGCTTCACTTTGGTCTTAAATAAGAACGTTTTTAAAAGCTCTTTTCAAACTAAGTTTTCCAGGATTGATTCCCATCCAAAAAGTGACACTTTACAGACAAAATATAGGAAAATCCCTTCCACATTGAGCAAGGGCGATGAGCTGTAAATAAAAATCACATTCTTTTCCTATTACAATGAAATAGCTTTCAAAGTATGGAGCAGTGGAAAATTGCCCATTAGACCTGTGGTACATAGAAAGGGGTAGGGTTTGTGAGTGTCCGCGCAGCACGTTAATCGCACGTGTGCTAGCTCAAGCTTCCCATCGCTTTGATCCCGCTTTGCTCAAGTGCTGCGTCAGAAGCAATCGGAAGAGAGGAATGTGTGCGTGGGGTAAGCGCATTACCAGCACCTCTGACTCTTGCCCTCAGGGTCCGCTCCCCCTTCCCCTGTGCACAGAGGTAAACTCCACACCGTGTCCCACGTGGGTTGTGTCAACAGCGCAGGATGGAGGGTTCAGTGGTGGAGGCGAGGGTTCAGCTGGGCGCTGGGGGACGCCTTCCTGGGCTGCTACAGCAACACCAATATTGACCCTTCCTGATTCTTTGTGGGATTTATTTAGCGTTGACCTGAGGAGACTCTCCGTGCTGCAGCACCTTTCAAGAGCTCAGCGCTTGGGTTTGTTCTGTGCTGGTATGAAACTAGTATCTAACCTTTCCATGCAAAAATAGCGTTGTGTCAAAAGGTCTGTTGGACCGCAGGGGCAGCCTGCTCTGGTGTGCGTAGCGGTGCTGTGTGGGTGAGACCGCACTGAGTGACTCCAGCACAGTGAGGGCTGCGACATGGGCCTCACGCCAGCACGGTCTTTCTTTTGGGGCTGGGGTGGGACATGGACACCTCTTCTCATCTCGCTCTTTCTACATAAGCTCAGCAGAAGGAGAGGCAATTTTCCTTTAGTTTTTGGAAAGCAATTAAGATACTAAGAGCGTAGTCCTGTAAATGAAATAATTGCCAGGAGGTCTGGCCACACAGACTTAGAAAACCAGGCCATGCAGACATTTTTGAGGCATCTCTGATCACCTCCACTAGGGAGACTGAAGGTATGGTCTTACAACCAGCTTACCAAAATCTGTGCTGTGCCTTCCCTCCTGTGCGAAGCTTTTCATGAAAAATCATTGCACTCTCATAACCCATTAAATTATATTCCTCCAGTCTACAGAAAAAAGTATCAGCAGAGGCCCAGAGATTGAGAAATGTTACCTGGTGGCAGAGGCTGGTTCAGCTCTTAGGTGATTTGGGCTTTACTGAAGGAACATGACACTCGCAAAATACTGACAATCACCAGTGCGAAATGAAGGTGCCCCCAAAATAGAATCACTGCTGAATGTCCTTTTATTTTCAAAATATTTTCAGTTTATGCAGAGTGCTGAACTAAAAGCCTCACACGTGGGCAGTTACAACTAAACACTATATGTATTTATGTATACGTCTTTCTCTCAGACGGTTGTGAATGAGTAGAAGAAATAGGTCACCTAGTCTTTGGAACTCCAAATTTGAAGAGGTACCGTTTATATGAATCAGAAGTACACACAGCCCATCAAACAGGTGGATGCTAAAGAAATGAAAAAAATGTGTTTCTTATACCCTACAGACATGACCATTTCAGGAAAGAAGTGGTTCTGTATGTTGACAGGTTCATCCTTTTGAAGATGAGATAATTATCTGTATGAGTTCACTCTGTGGCTTCTAGAACTGAGCGAGTATGATAACTCCTCTGAAAATCTCACATGGCTCCTCCCTGCAGCTGTGTATCAGGATGGAAGTTGATGGGGCAACTGGCTGTTCCTACCGCCCTGTACCCGCACTGATAGCTGATGTGTTCACTGAGCCTGTTGCTGCGGATATTTGTCAGACCGTCTGACAGCTAAAGGTCGGGGGAATGCAGAGCTTGACAGCAGCGAGGTGGCAGACGGCAGCAGGGACTCGAAACCCGCTCGTAACGCAGTCGGTGGGAGTCAGTCGGCAGGCTGTGGGCCCCGTTCCCATTTACACACACATGTTGGCGCTGCCCTTCTCGGCAGCCGCCTGCACTGCCAGAGCGGTGTACAGCCGCGTTGCCGTGCACGAGGGTCGGATCTGTAGACCTCACTGGCCGTGGACTTCAGTCCCAGAGGGCGATAGGAGCTCACTCAGTGGCACCTCCTAAAAATACAGGTAAACTCCCCATTTTAGTAACTCTGTACTGGCCTTCAGTAAGTGGCCTGAGCAGACTTTGCAGTACGATTCTCTTAATAGCAAGTTTCTTTCTGGGCATTTTTACCAGACTGAGATTCTTGTGCCACTTCTGAAGATCCGTTTCCACCAGCTCTCGCACTCCAATAGGAATGGTTAATTTGTCATTGACCTGGTGCCTGAGTGTGGCTGTGTTCTGAAGCCAAGACAAACAGCTTTAAAATGCTGGAGTTGTGTCCCGATGACCCTGGGCGCTCCACACGCCGCCCCTCTGGGACTTGGGCAAGTCGCATAAGAGAACAGATCACAGACATCCCTACTCACTGTTTTTCTAAATCCTAGGTGAAATGGAGCCGTGCAGCACATCAGCCGAGCAAACATTTTTTGGTGGGGCTGGAATTTCAAGTTGCCTTTTCTAGTAGAAGGAGGTAGTGACAACGTTACCCCTTCTGAATCCTTCAGGGGGGTCCCTGTTTGAGGGGAGCTTTTCCGTGGACATAAACAGAGGCCAGCTTGTTGTAGCAAACAGTAGGGTGTAAACATGGGCACTAGGCCACTTAGAAATCTTAGCTATTATCCAGAAGTTTTCACACAACTTAGTTCAAGGAAATTTCAACATCCACAAGACAGCTGTGCAACAACCCTTTTCTCTGGCATGGGTTAAGATGTTCTTCTGGAGTGTTTTATCCAAATGTCTTTCCTTTATCTAAATGTTCCTGTTTTGCTCAATTTGCTAGCAAAGGCCATCTAAAAAAATAGCATAATTTCGTAATAGCTAAATTAGACAAACCTTGCGTGTTTCAGCCAAGGCTCATCCAGCTCGCAGTGGCAAACAGCATGCGTGGTAGCTACAGGACACTGCTAGAAAAAGACTAATACGGATGTTCCATATGAAGGCAAGAGAGACCCGTCCCTATAAATGGAAGGAAATAATAGGTACTGCAGCAGGAGTACATAGTGTGCCGCACGACATAGGGAAAGCAGAAGAAAAAGCCTGCTTCGGGCCTTAATGCGTAAGAGGAACGGAGTGAGAGATTTAACAGGATCAACTGTTAAGTCTTGAAAGCTGGACTTTTTTGAGGGAAGCCAAGAAAGCCCAACACCTAACTCACAGGTGCAGGAATTCCTGAGATGTGCTGTGTCTCTCACTCGCTGAAACAGTTAGTGTGAAATGCAGTATTTCAGTGCGTTCAAACATCGCCCTTTGGGATAAGCCACGATGGGCACTGAGATTTTTGCTGACAAATCTGCCTGGGAGCAGGGGGCAGCCTGGGGGTTGTGAGTATGGGAAACATTGCTGCAAAAGAAGTAATCTGTTTCCTAAATATCTAAGGGTTATGTGGAAGCCTACTTTTATGAAGATCTGTATGAAGTAATTTATATTATCATTAGCAGTTTTTTTGTGTCGGCTTTCCTATACAGGAGAATGAAATTAAACCTGAGTAGCAGTTAAAAGTACTTGCCTCAACAGTACTTCTCTTCCAAAGTTTCCTATGTGTTTTGTTTCCTAGTGGCTCAGCTGAAAAGCACGCGAGCCCAAGTATATGACATTTCAGATAGTGCCTGCTAGTGCTGGCAACGGTAGTCAGCCGCCGATGCATCTTCCTTTTCAACCACATAGGTTTGGGACTCGTAGTAACACGTTGCATAAATCAACAAACTGCCAGAGGATAAAAAACATTGTGAAATGATGTTAGAAAATACTCCTGACTGACAAGAACACACACGGGTCAGGAGGAAGGATGATACTGCAAGGCAGCAAAGGGAAATGATCGGATAGTGGAAAAAAGCCATAGGAAATTGAGGATTCACATTCCCTTTTATAAAAAAAACGAAATGGGGAAAAAGAGAACATCTGAATGCGTTTTGGAAATTCGACCCCAGTAGCTGGCAGCAACTGTAGTCAGATGTTACTGGCAAAATCCAGCAGTTTTTCACTAGTGCACGGGCAGAATTATTTTTGATCTCAGTGGGAGTTTTGCCCAACAAGAGACGACAGAAATGGTTCCAACCACAGATAAAAGAGCTGGGGAAAACCTACAGTGTATTTAGATGCCGTTAAAATCTGATCCGAAAAAAAGTCAATGCAGGAGGTATATAAGGATCTAGGTTCTTAAAGAACATGATACGTTAATTTAAAAATCAAAATTACTTGGTGTACTACATTTGGCTTTGGAGCAGTTGGAAGGGATCTGACTGCGCTAGTAGGCTTTGAACCAAGCAATGTAATCCCAATTATGGCATCAGTCAGTGGGAAGGCACCCACCCTCACTCAGGAAAGTTCAGAAAAAGTAGAAAGGCTGAATAGCGTTTATGTTCAGGAAACATGACCGCAACGAATGCCCTTCCTTGGGCGTAACCAAGTTCAAAACTTGGTGCAGAGCCTGTGGCATGTTTCTCTAAGTCATGCTTTAAAAAGACAAGGCTAATGGGGGAAAATGAAACATTTAAGAGAGTAATCTTTCCTCTTTGAATTTGTGCTTAACTGAAAGGTCGCCATCCCAAAATACTTCTATGTGCTGGGGATTCTTCAGTACTTACGGGCTGAATTCAGTTACTCCCTTCCAACTTGAGATCCTCTAAGATTGTTACACGGGCACAGTCGTAGTTAATGCAGCGGTATGACCAGGTGCAAAAGGATGCGACCCCAGGGCACCGGAAAGAGTCGCACTAATGTCCCTGGGCTGCAGGTCAGTGACTTGGACAGAAAAACACTTCACGTGATGTGTTTATGATGCGCAAATCTCCGAACGGTTCAAGAGTTTAAAGACACCAATTTCTTCAGGGACGCCTGTCAGGATTTGGGCTGTGTTTCAACAGCACAGCGTGTACTGAAGTCCTTCTCTGATGAAGAAAAGGCACGGCATGAAATCCTCTCGTGCTGCAGTCAGTAGGGTTGTTTTGCCAGTCACAGTCGAGCAGAATTGTCATACTGAAATTTCCCACAGCATTTCTCATGGAAGTGGCAAAGCAAAATGGTGGAAATAATAAAAAAATTAAACAGCATCACATTTAAAAAATTCATCGCTAACAAAAGTTTTGGTATAGTTTGCTTTATTCAGTGCGTTGGAAGGGAAATGAATTAATTTTTTAATTTTTCTCTGTTCCTATTCACTTATTCCAGTAGTAATTAGAAGTAAATTAGAGTTACTCTTTCTGTTAGATCAATTATTCATAACACAGATGATTTAAAAATGAGTTTAGCGGAAGCAACTTACTTCATTTTTACTAAAACTGAAAAAGAAATTAGCCAAATTAGTTAAAATAGCTTTGAACTCCATATTGACTAAAGCATTTGTGCCAGAATAAAAATTCATGACATATAAGAACGGTATAAATGATTAATCATTTTAGTTCATGGATATCTATATTTTTATTTAATTACATCTATGCATAATATAAACTGTCTGAATCTCGGGAATCCAAGCCAGAGAAGCTGAAGAGTCTTCTTATGTTTAACATTCACCATGTGTTGTTTTCTTCTAGGGTTAATTTGTAAAATGTAAACCACATACTATTTGTATGCAGTGATTATGTACTATTTATAGAAAGTCTTGACCATTTATAATTATCCGACATTTTTATCCATACTGTCTGCATATGACTAAAGAGATGTTTATGGAACAGACAAAACAATGTTATTTTTACAGTTGAACTTCAATTTATTTCACATAAAACTTTGTGGAGTGTTCTATGCTACATGGAATAGAGAGGGGATATTCCCTACTCAGATAGCTCTCTATAGAGAAGACTAAAATTATTTCCAAACTAACCGACACCGTACCCGCAGGAGACTGTATTGTTCATTTCAAGCAGCATAAATTGAGGAAAAGAAAGCTCAGTCTAAAATGACCAAAAATTGGTTTCTGAAAGCCACAAGGTCCAACCCTGTAGCAGTGAAGTATCTTGATCGCTTAAAAGTCATCAGAGCTTTCTAGAAATGACAAAGTAACCACGTCAGTTTTGTGATTTCTGTGGTCACTTCTGACGTCTAGTGCAGCTCAGCGGCCCTGACTCCCATCTTCCTCTCTTGGAACACCTTCTCTGTTGAGCAGTCTGTATGTACAAGTGCCTCTGTAGCATGTATGCGCTTTTACTTAACTTTTTTATGGCTGCTGAGTTTTTCTTTCTCTTTCTTTCCAGGACTCTAGAAGTCTTGGTGAGTTTGAGTGGAGGGCAATCGTTCATGTCCAGCTCATTGACAATCACCGCTTCAGAGTGTGTAAGTAAATGGCTGACATCATTCAATGTAAAACCCCGAAACCTCTCAGTGCAGAGAACCTCAATGCACGGCAAGTCCCCTTAGATGTTCAGAATGCACAAATCCCCCTAACTAAAAAATCCACCTCTGCAGACACATACAGAATATACATCATTTAATTATCCATGATTTCTTAATATGTCGGTACATACACATATATATGCCCTAAGTCGCCTCCTTTGTATTTTGAGATGCGCTTAGAATCTGTTTTATGACACCAGTACATGCAACAAAGAGTTTTCAGCTGTTTTGAGTTCCCTGATGAAGTATGTGTGTGGGGTTACAGACAAGATTTTTTTCCTGCAGTTACATAAACCAAATCCCTTAATTCTTCCCATTAAGGTGGCAAACAGCTTTATTTTAGGAAGGTCTTTTTTTTGCAGGATTCCACTTAAGTGAAGTATTGCTGTATTGCGCACATTTCTGCTCTCCATTAATTTCTTCTGTCTTCTGTATTACATAGGCAGCACAATTAAAATTTTTGCAATTAGACACAAGATGACTGTGGGGATAGAGGTTTTGAAAATGTGCTGCGCATGGATACCGTGTTTCTTCAAATTTGTCTCCTTTAAAGTGTGACTTTAGCGCAGCTTTCCTGTCAGGCGTAGAAGCATACAAAAGAGTACCTTCTGCGCATCAGCATTTATTATTCCAACACTATTTTTATCGCTTGTAGGTAATTAAATTAAAAGAGAAAAAGCGACATTTTTCTTCTATTCATTTAAAAACTAAATACTTGGGTAATGGTAGCAATCAGAGTCATCTCAGTTCAGCCGTTCAGTTTCAGGAAGAAAGCCTGAATGAATTGAGAGCTGAAGAAACACGTTACCTAAATCACGTTTCTCTGTATAAGGGCCTCTTTATCATTCAGAAGCATTTCAGTCTCACACCAAAGCATGCTGAAGCGTGGTAACGCAAGGACAGTACAGTCACAGGAGGATGCTGGAGACTAACAGTGGACTGCTCTTCTCCTTAGCTTAGTCCTTTCAGGGAAAGCAGCACATGCTAAGTCTGTCCCCATGCCCCCTTAAAAATTGCTAAGATTGCACAGATAGGTAAAAACAAAGCACTGATACAAAGCAAATGATACCCAATTGCTGGGTACGGCTGTCTTCCCCCTGCTGTGCTCTAACAGTGCTTCTCTATGGTCAGAAGTTTTCACTAATGGGAAACAGAATGAGTACAGATGTGCATTGACAGGAAAAAACTGTCGTACTTCTGATAATCTTTCTTTTTTTTGCCCCCTCCTTTTTTTTTTTTTCTTTTCATACATGTTGCAGCAAAGACAGCTCCATACAAGGAGAACTGCTGTTTCCATAGTAGCAGATGGGCAACTGCAAGAAATGGGTCACTGCTAGAATTCTTCCACTAATTCTGATAGCTGAGCAGCTGATGGCTACTTGGTATATAAGAGTTACAGGTTACAGCCTCCCCCAGCAAACACAAGGTGCTGCACTGTAAACAAACAAAAAATACGTTGCATCTAGGCATACACCTTACCTGTTTCTCATAAATGCGTAAGCCTCACTGCACCTTCAAATACTCACTCAGAATAAAGCTCTCTTTCACCGTCTGTTTGCCATGGTGTTATCTCCGGTACAACTTTTCTCACTTTGACAGAATTACTTACGCTTTACTCAGCCGTAGTGATTCCCCGGGTGTCCCTCCCTTCCGTTCTCCCCAGCTGAAGTCTGGGTAACTTCTGCTTTCCTAAGGTCACTGTTGCATTTTTCTCAGTGTTGTTCTAAACGAGCACAGCAGCACAGAACATCAAGTGTAAGAATAAAAGCACCTACAGGATGTGGGCTTGAGGGGGTGGGAGATTCATTTCATCATTAAAAGCAGTATTTCTGGAAGCGGTAACACTCGTTCAGCATTTCGGAGCCTGGTGGATTCAGGTTCAAATGGCACCGCTACAGGGATTTCGTGTGCTACAGTCTGTGCACTGTGAGCGCCCCAGATGTGCGGGCGATAAGCACAAGCGTTTTATGAATGTATTGTTAGTAGAGAATCCTTAGAATTCCTCCCCCCCCCCCCCCCCCCCCCAATCCGTACAGACCTGTGTCCTCGTGGGAGGAGCAGGGCACCTCTCATCCACAGACGTAGAGGAGACTTTCCCCCTTTGTGTCCAACAGCTCATTTCTTAGCAGCCAGCGTACCCTTTCTGTTCTTCAAGTTGGGCCTCATTCTTATCTCAAGGATACCACTTTTACATCAAAATGAATCCACTGACTTCAGCAGAAATAATCCTGGCTTGCACTGGGCAAGCTGGGCCGGTTACCCGTGACTGGATGACTTAATTTGAACTTAGGTTTACATGTAGGCAGAATAAAGTAGTTTTGAAAGCTTTGTCGTTTTCAATTTAATATATCCATCAGTACTGCTGTGTTCAGTCCTTAGAATACCTGAGACTTGCAGGCCCCGGAATATGTAGGGAACGAGAAACATGAATAGCATCCTACCACCTCCTCCCTCTTTTTACTGTTGATGTATCAACTAAAATGACACAGCTTTGAAATTTGGCTAAGAGCCCCTTCTTGATCCTTTGTGAGGAATCTCTCCGTGTGCAAGAATAGGATCCGACAAATGGGAACAACTGGTTTGGGATTTGTATCGGTCAGTAGGAAGCTGTTTTGGGGTGAGTGGGAAAACCAGGCAGCAGTTATTCTCAACATCCACTGACACTGTCTTTCTGCTTTCTTCGCAGTCTAGTGGAGTAGCAGCGCTAATTGCTGTTCTTGTGCTGTTACTGTTAGCGGCACTCGGTCTGCTCTGGTGGTTCTGGCCCCTCTGCTGCAAAGTGGTGAGTAAAGACTTATTAAGAAAAGTCACTGGACTTATTAAAAAAAGTCACAGTTTTCTTTCATTAGTGATACGCAATAAACGGAAGAAGAGACCAGCATCAAACCCGTGGACTGCACTCCTGGCAGTGCTTCTGCTTTCTGAGACCTGCACACATGTGAACCAGCATGAGCATGCTGGTGTGCTGCTCACTGGCTTTCTACTGAGCGAGCACGTGTTATAGTTCTGTGAAATCTTTGATAAAAGCTTTTCTCTATTATTTGAAAGTTGTTGGCCATCATGGTATGCAGATGTTATCCTGAAATCAAGGACAATTTTAAAAGTACTGTCACTAAAATCGGTATTTGTAGTCCATTATGTGCTCTCCAGTTGGAAATCCCTTAGGTCTTACTAATCCCTTGCATGCATTGCATCTCTTTTCATCTGAGTGCACTCTTTATCCTTGTAGCAGCAGTCAGCAATGCTGCCTCACTAACTCTCCTTCCATCTCCTTGAGTGTTGAGGTTTTTAAACCAGTGAAGTTTATAATTCATCCAGTTCAACGACAGCGATGAGGACTTGGGAAGTGGAGATTGCTTCCAGGCTGGTACTGTATTCCTTGTCTCCTCTCGGGCTTGTGGAACCTGGGGCAGCAGGGGAACTGGCCTTCTCGCCTGACCGTGCCAAAGCCCACGCAATCAAAAGCTTTTCCGTAGTCCGTCAGGCCCCAGGCTGTCCTAGGACAAGAAGTCCTGCCATCTGCATCCTCACGGGCTAGGGTTTCTGAAGCAAGGACTGCGAGCTCTTCTCTAATAAAAAGACCCTCTCTTCTGTCTCCTTCTCCACAGTACAGTCCCATCAGAAATCTGGGCAGGTTGTCTGTAAGTCGTTTCGCTTCAACTTTATTTTATATCACGAGCCTTCCTGTGGAAAAGGGAAATTCAAAATCAGTAAGAAGAAAGCTTTCTATTTGCTTATTTTTAAATAATTGCTACCCTTGATTCATAGATCATCCTAACACTTCGTAGTTTCTACACTGTGTCTGTAGAAGGTGGCCACAGCTGGACGTTTCACAGAGATCTGCCACCTGGGGCAGGGTGAGAGGCACATGGGGGACGTGAAGGAAAAAATATTGCAGCAGACTTGTGCTGGTAGTGAAGGAAACATTTTGTGTGTCAAGTACAGTTATTTTAAAAATATGCATGTAAAATACAATTTAAACCCTTAAGTAACTTTTTTTTTAAAATCCCAAGTAACTTTTTTTCCAGTGTCTCCTGTCAGCAAATTACATACTTTGGAGTGAGTTGTTTCACTACTTGTTCATAGTTGTTGAGAGGGATCATCATATCCTTTCTCAAGAGCTGCTTTTCTGAAAGAAGCTTATTTTCTTTTGTCCTTTTCCTGACTTCTCAAGTTTTATTTCGTTCCCTCCCCCGCAAGACAAACACACTTCCTTTTGAGTTGCCTGGTATCAGGAAGCCTAATGTTCTGTTAGTTTGTCAGAGCTCTCAGAATGAGTTACCTCACTAAAACTCTGGGTTTTATCACTAGCTGAATATGACTGCCAGAAGATAATACACATGTCTCTAATTTATCTTAGCCCAGAATCAGTCTTTTACAGTTGGAAGTGCAGTCGGTCATTCAGCTGCACATGCAGTTTTAATAATTTGTCAAGCAGATGGTTTTTTTTCAGCATGAGGTTTACCCATGTACAACCTAGTGAAGAACATCACAATACCATTCCCATTGGTCAGTGTTCAGAAGTCAGTGCTTCTGCTGGCCAGTCCCCATGGAAGAGTCCCCAGTAAAGCTTCATATACTGTGCATTTTCCTTTCATTGCAGTAAAGAGCGATTGCAGTATCCTTGAGAGCGGGAAATCTCCTTCCAGTGATGACAATGAGTATGGTGCTTTCTGGATTTTTTTAATGTCTAAGTCCTACATTTAAAAAAAGTCGAATGTATAGTTCTATAGTATTAATTTCCAGCCCTTTTGGTACCTATGCCAGTATAGTACATTAAAATATTACCTGCACCAGCCTGTGCCTGTTGATAAGTGAAAGGAGTTGAGTTTACATTACAGGTGTACATCAGCACATCACGCAGAGCTGTGGAGGGATATCTGAGCGAGGACCAGATTAACTGAAGTAGATGCCCTTTATAATGCATTGCAGAGCAAAGATACTACCCTTGGGTGCCGAAGACGCACTGTGGCACAAAGGCAGGGTTCTGTCTGGGCTGATCTCCTGCGTGGAGCTACATCTCCGCAAAGAGCTGCACCGAGCTGTGAGAGATGGTCCCTTGGTTCAGATTTACCTTGTGCTTAAGTCTGTGCTCCCCTGAGGTTTACTTTAAGGGACAGTAACTTACCCTGAACATCTTTTCTGGATACAGTACTTGGTACAGGCGTAATTGGCCATTTCTAGGGAAGTCTTGAGCTGTAGATTGGTAAGTTATTACTAAGAAGCAGCCTGACTTGTACAGGAGCAATAAACCCACAGCACTTCAAATATTAGTGCCCTCTGTTGTTTCCTCCCATCTCTCATGGATATTATTGGCTTCTTTAAAAAGAAAAACTAATTTTATGACTCACTGCTACAACAGTACTGACTTCCAAAACCACATACTGTTGCGCTGAACCTGTTACCAAATACCGACTCTTCCTTTCTTTTTGTTTAGATGTCCGTTTCCTCAGATCGTTATACTGTGCCTCCATTCTCTTCCCTCTCTCCTGCGCCTGAGGTTCTCGCAATTACATGTTATTGCCACTTCTGGCTCTGTAGTTTTGGGCTTCGGTGCCGGTGTCCCGGACAAGAGAGGCACCATATTAGGGCCAGGCAGGACCTCCTTCCCTTCCGCTGAGTCCACTTCCCTGGACTTCCACTTCCCACACCAGAGTGGAGCGTCTGGTTTCATGGGACAAAGAAAAGGAGCAAGGAAGGAAGGAGCAGCACTCAAACCTTGTAAGCGTCTCAGGCTTCAGAATCAAATGGAAGAGAGAGAGAGGCAAAAGGTGTTGCAGACAGAACAGAATGAGCATCCGGAGCCACACGAGCGTGTAATCCCGACCGCCTGCAGGCAGAGTGGTGAGCTTCAGGTGGTTCGGGCACTCCGCTTCATCCTTGCTAGATCTCGGTCTCGACAGCGTTCCTTGCTATGAGGTCCACGTACACTTACAGGTTGGGGTAGGGGGACTCCTTTTTCTTTTTCTTCCTCACCCCCCTTTTTTTAAAGGCAGTTCACTGTTGACAGTTCTTTCACTCTTCCCTCAATATCAGAACATATGATCGCATCAAGCTGGCTTCAGGCTCTGGTGCTGACATTTCCTAATGCCCACATCACGCGAACATTTGAAAAGTGTTAATGAGCAGATCAAAGGGACTGTTGCCTGAAGCAACTAACTTTTTTTCTTTCTCTTTTTTTTTTTTTTTTAAGAAATCGGCTCTCCTCCAAACTCAAGTCTTCATTCTTTGCAACTAAATAAATAAGATGCAGCCTTGCCTGGTGATGATGATAATAAAACAAAACAAAATTAGGAAGTAATCCGTCTCTACATGGGGTTAATAAGGCAGCAGCATTATTCAGCGTCTTCCGTATTTAAACAATCTGAGTCAAGTTCAGGAAAAGTTAATTTGCAATATTATGATATTCAGTATGTGCAGTTTCATGCTGCATTTGCACTGTTTTCTGCCAAAGCTGCATGGGTTCCTTGGATTTCTCTTTTTTAAAAATGGCTTTCTATTGATTTCATTTGAAATATCACACAGGACTGAAAATAGTCTTTGTGTGCGCGCGTGTGTGCGAGAGAGAGAGAGTGTGCGAGTGTGAGGAGCCTGTGGAAACATAAGGATGCAGGCATTTACATTCCACTTCTGTCAGCAGGGGTGAGTATCTGCTACTCAAAGCAGATTATTTTCTCACACCACTGTCACATTTAAAACAAGTTGCATTTTCTGAAGCTATTAGAAATAGCAGCTAATTAATGTATTGGTGAGCTTCAAATCAAGTTTACCCTATAACTTCAGGGAGTTTAGCAGCTGGCATAGGATTAGATCCTTTGCTCAGGGACTCAAACAAAACCCGTCATTGACTCGTGACTTTTGAAGCCCACTGGTGTCCAAATCCAGTTTTTCTTGATTTACTGGGGTAGAAATTTTGATTCTGCATATGAGAATATTGATAGAAATTAGGAATATATATATGTATAGGAATATCAATAGGTGTAGGGCCCAAGCGAACTTTCGCATGCGTCACAAAGAAGTTTACTATGCAAAGTTGTCTTTGCTCAGGAGAGACTGCAAGACTTAAGACTTGTAGAACTATAGCAAGTGGAGTGATAATGCCATTTAATACGTATTTATATAAACCTGCAACCTAGCCAGGCCTTTCCCCCCCGTACAGCTTGCAGTTTTGGCGGCGAAATACATCTTTTTGAGATAACCGTTAGAGACAGGCAATAGAGAAAAAAGAATGGGGATTAAATAAGGTAAGGTGACCCTTAACATTTGGAACGTCCCATTTTACCATTTCCAGTCTTTTATGTGCTTTCACTGAGAATTAAATATCTTCATGCTTTTGAAAATCTTGCTCTGCATCCAAGGGTCTCAGAATCTGTCCCATGATCCCTCTGTGTTGTTGTTTCTTATAAAGTTAGGGCAGTAATTCCAAATATTTAAAGAAAAGTTACTTCTGGTGTATTTTTGCAAGGTCATAGCAGAAAGGGATGTCTGGTTAAAATCCATAGTTGACTTTCCAATCCCCTCAAAGTACTCTGAGCTTGCTTGATGAAAAATTCGGTGTCTTAAACCTGAAGGGATGTGGAAGAATGTTTCCAAGGGTGCCATAATTTATTTCTCTGATAGAATTCCTGTATCCAGTGCTAACATCCCATAGTTTGTTTAGGCAGTAACTAGTAACTATCTTGCTGGAACTGTGACTTGAAACATAAATCAAAAAGGAAAACTCTTCATTATTGGTCAAGAAAAATATGTTTCTTTTATGTATGATGCTATACATTGTTGCAGTGACATTATTTATAGGTGGGGTAAGTGAAAGTACTATAATTAATAGCACGGAGTGAATAAAATAAGATGTATTTCAATCAAAGTACTTAATCCTGTATTAGGAGATTTAGATGTTTGCCATCATGGAAAGTTTTGGTTACATTTGTATAATACTAAGGCATAGCAGAAACAGACTCCTTTATATTCACGGAGTATTTTTTAGTCATTTCTGTACAATTTTCAAGCACAAAAAATGCCTTGATATCTCTGAAGTACTTATTTTTGTATTACAAACCTTGTTTTCTTGTGGGAGAACGGCTGTGCATTCAGTTTTCATCTTAATCATTTAAGAGGGTCGCCGCCTTCCTCTTCTCCTCGCTGTACTGTTCAGTGGGCTCCTGTCAGTGCCGAGGAACTCCCCGAGACGTACAATATGCACGTGAGAAAGGCAACAGGAGGAAACTGGAGGCAGAGGTTTAGATACAGGTGTAAGTGAATTATGCTAGGAGAGGGCCTTACCCAGAAGCAGTTTGAGAAGCCTCGTGAACGTAACTCCCACTTGCAGGCACTCCACGCTGATCAGTCAAGGAGCTACGTACTTAAATTATTAGATCTGAAACATGAGATCTGCGGAAACGATCTGGACGTCTAGAGGTGAAGCCTGAGCTACCAGAAAGCATTTCACACTTGTCATGGGGCCAGAAATTATCCAGCAGCATGGCGCAAGGAAGCAGGCATCTTGGCCCAAGATTATGCAAGACCTCATGTAGACCTCGGGATGCTTTTCCTCCTGGGCTTGCTAATTAACTCCATAGGGTTTCATCACTGGCTATTACTTAGAATGACTGAGTCTTATCCGGTCAGGAAGCAAAGTGGCAGACACGTCTGCCCAAAGAGTGTCTGCCAGTCAATTGATGTTATTTTCTATTAGACGGATGGTGTTAATTTCCAGAAGGCCTTGATAATCGATACCCAAGGGAGTCGACAGCAGCGGTTGCCAGTTTGCAAGCAGATGTGGGGGACTCAGATGCAAACAGTTCACTGTTAAAATTTTCTGTTGTCTTTTGGATGCTGCCAGTGCAATTCCTTATGCTTTTATGTGTTTGGCTCTTTCAGGTCATCAAAGATCCCCCTCCACCGCCGCCAGCTCCAAAAGAGGTATGGTATGATGGTGCTCCCCTCGTTACACAATACCACTCCTCTGTGCTTTCCTGCATTCTGCCAATCCGGCTCTTTGTCCTAGCTGCTGAAAAAGAAAGAACTGTCCCATGGGAAGCCTTAAGCTGAGAGCAGGATGGCCGAAGTCCAAATCTCTGTTCTGTCTCAGTCATCTCAGTGTGCATGAATTAAGCCCAAATCCACAGAAATACTTAGGGGCTTTATCCCAAGATAGCTGAACATTATTCTTCCTGTTCTGCAGCAAAAGCAGAGGGACTGAGAAGCTCTTGTGTAACAGTCTAAAGATTCGTGTATGACTTAAACAGCATTTTCCCACAGCTTTGGCATTCCATACACTGAAGAACCCTTATAAGGGAATTTCTCTCCCTCTTACGTGTAATAATACACTAGAGGATCTTCTGGTGTCTTCAGTATTTTTGCCCCTTGGTCTTAATTCAGCCAATTGCTTGGGCGTACTCAAGCGTACTCTGACAGTTAAGTCCACGATAAGGCACGCTTCCTTGAGCTGAGGCAGCCGAGAGCGAGTTTGACAGAGGTTGGCTTCAGAAACTGTGATCGGCTGCGTAACCTTTGTCTGCAGATCTGCTGAACACCGTCTGCTGAATCCAAATGAGTAGGGCTGATGATCTGGCTCTTCAAAAGCATTATATTTTCTGTAGAAGAAGCCACTGCAAATCCTTTGCTTTGTGTGTGTTTTACTTATTAGTGGAAAGGAAAAGGACGAGGCAGTCGAACGACTGTCAGTAGAATGCACAGTTAGATCCCCCGTTTGGACTTCCCCAGTGGTTCACCACCAATGCTCTTCCGATGCAAAACATTAAAAATATTCCCAAACATGACCAGATTTTGTTTGGAAATCGGTAAACACGCGGGGAACCTAAATATCTGATCTTTCACACCTATCATGGGAAAACTTGCTCTCTGTGAACTCTAGTGAAATACACTAAAAAGACAGTGTGTGTGGGAAAAGTAACTTTTTAAAGTAAATGTTATTGGAATGTATTGACAGGAAGAAGAACAAGAGCCCTTGCCTACCAAGAAATGGCCCACAGTGGATGCTTCCTACTATGGTGGACGAGGAGTTGGAGGAATTAAAAGGATGGAGGTTTGTACAGTATGGAGATGCCAGTTCGCTAAAACACGAGCTCTCTGAGGCTGCAAATGGTGGAAACAAAGACTTTTCGAGTGTACTGAAAATACAAGGGCATAACGCGTGCTTCCTTCCCAGTGACGTAAGCCTTGTAAAATTTTTTACTGTATCGAACAATTTTGACCTTGCCTATGAAAGAACAGCTTTCAGTAGTTCCATTTGACTGGAACTTTAAATAGCTGCCTGAAGACACGCTCTTTCCATCAAGCTAATGAGAAAGAGAGAGTGAGAGCCTTTTCTGAATGTTTTGGAAGAAATTACAGTGAAACAGAAGTCCTCCAACTGTGGGCCAGCCAAATGCGCTGACAATGGTGACGCTAAGGAGAGGCCTGATCCCAAAGGAACTCACAGCGACAACAGTGCCTGTCTTTGAAGAGACATGATAGCTTCATGTTAATTAAAACAGAATGAAAAATGTGCATCCTTATGGGCAAGTCCTTATGTCAGATTTTAGAGTCAAGTCAGCCGTTATGGAATATGCAAAGCAGTTTTCTGCAGTTTTTAACTTGAGTCTCGGAAACTCTCTCTGTCTGAAATACCCACCTAGGCCATATTGATGCATCTTGATGAAACTTTAAAGGTATTGGCCTAAGAATCAGCTTTGCTCGAGTTCTTTTTAAATGCAGCAGTAGAACATGCAAGTTTAAGGCTGCGTTGCTTAAATGTGCTTCCTTCAGCAGTTCAGCATTGCTAATTTAGAAGAGCTTCAGATTTTAGAAAAAGAAAACGTTTTGCGCAGTGCTTTTCAAAGGCAAACTAGAAAATACTTCCCAACATTAAGAATGACAAGCCTGGATTTCTAATGGGAGCCATGATGAGCCTCCAGGAGGAGATGCAGGAGGGGTTACAGCGTTTGATCATGGCAGTTTGTAAATGGGATCTTGCGCAATGAAACAGAGAACTGATAGATACCTTGTGAACACAAGTAACATCAGTACCATAAAGAAGTGCATGGTCATCACATGGCAAAAATAAAGTATCTCCTCCTCAAAGAAGAGAGCAGAAAGTAATAATTAGGTTAGAAAACTTTTTCACTGCGCTAGGAATTTTGTGCCAAACGCAATCATGGGCTCTTGAAAGGCCCCTCATTCTGTGGAGCTGTGTCTCTGTCTTTCTCTGGGACCCAAGAGCACTAACAAATTTTGGGGTTGGGTGCTGCATCGTAAAAGCCTCAGCATCTGAGTATGGAGCGTTACCTCTGTCCTGTAGTGTCTGTAACAGTGGGGCGGAGGGAGACGCTGGCTTAGCAGCCCATTCCCGGCTGTTTGGACAGAGTGGTATCAGACCTCATACCTTTCAGTGGCTCAAGAGAGCGTGTTGCTCGTTCGGTGAATCAGGCCAGAGCAAGTGTGGAAACGAGAGAGAAAACAAAAACAGTCACACGATGATGAAGGTGAGCCAGTCACCGGAGGTTATTCCTTACCTGATAGTTAAATGTGGTTTCTGTGCAGTGGCCAACAAAAAACTTGCTGGACTAGTCATTACATTTCTTCCCTGTTCTCAGTTCACATGGTATTGCAGTTGTCTATTTTTTATTGTTTCTCTGTGCTCTATTCTTCTGCCATTCTTCTGGCAGGGCAGATTGATTCTTCTGGCAGCTTCCTTGCACAGAGAAAAGAAGAGAATGAACGAGTTAACTTCCTCTTACAGCTCCTGTCCTACTTCTCTTCGGTCACTGTATTCCCTTTCCGGGTAGTTACACATTCACTCCTGCCTTTCCCACTAGCTTCACCCCCCTGCGATAGTCCAGAATAATTTAGCCAGTGTTGCTCACTGTTCCTTAACGTGTCTTTTGGCGTTGCTTTAAAGTTCTATGATGTCATTTCTAGACCCCTCCCATTACAGGCAGTAAGTTTTTGCGTCAAAGGTACGTTGTCAGACTCCACAAATTCAGGTTTCTTCTGGGTGAAGTCGCTTTAATCTGAAGGAGAAAGTAATTTTACCAGTAAGGGATCCACCATCTATCTCTAAATGGTTTTAACAGTGTTTAAAATACATTTTAACAGCCTCATAAAAAATACTGTAAAAGTACCATTGATCACAGTGAAAGACACAGATGCATTTTAATGACTCAGCAGGGCCTACTTGGACATGAAAGCCCGTTCTAATATTGCAGAGTGAGGATTCCCCAGCGAAAAAAAGATAGCACTAAGCAAGCCAAACAGGGGAGTTCAAAATAACAGAAAGGTTCAAAACAATCCCCCTTCTAAGAAATGATGGTGACTTATCGTATTAAAGACTAAATTAAGCTTTGTCGTACTCCACTGCTGTCATTCTCTACGCTGAGATTACAGTGGTAAAAAACATGTGGAGGTGGTGATAAAATGGCAAGATTTTCCTCCAAGGTATTTCATTTTTCTGAAGGGGGCTAGACTCTGGCTTGCCTACATATTTGCCCTGCTTTCCATATCAGCACATTCTACATACGGCGCTGATGAGGATGAAGAAGTCAGGCTGCTTCCTTCTCCCATCCTATGGCATAGTTATCCCGGCACATCATAGAGCATCCCTAGCAGGACCTGGAGCAGTCTTCTCCTTCCCCGCAGGTAGCAGAAGACCAGGGACATGTCTTTTTCCTGGTGCGCCCCTTTGCAGTCGGAGAGATGTTGTATCCCACTGTTTTTCTGTTTACTTTTCAAGTGCTCGAATTGGTGGGTAGCAAGACAGAACTGACATATACCTTCCAAGCAGTGTGCAGTGATGCTCTCAATCCTTTCCCCAAGGGTGGGAGGTCAGTCTTCTCTGATGTTTCTTGGATTCTTCTCTTTTCAAGCCTGGCATCTCCAGGCAGGAGGACCCTGAAAAAAACAAGTCTATTGGTGGAGGCCTGCAGTAGCGGTTAGCTGTTTTCCAGTAATGGTTTCATGATCTATCATGCATGTCAGGTTTACCCAAGGTGTAATGTCAGAATTTCATTTCCTGGGTGTAGGTGGCTCAGGTCCTCCTTACAGGCTAGATTGCAGCGGATGGCATAATTTAGAAAGTCTTCCACTGAAAAAAATCCAGGCCAGTTTTACTAAGAACTTTCAAACTCCAGCCATAGCTTTTAGATGCTCTTGTTGAATGATAAAGTAACAGTCTTGTCTAGGTTTGTTTCTTTGTACAATACAGCAAACATCCTTGCTCAGATCGCTGCACGGTGTTTCCAGTACAAGATGAAATAAGACTACTGTAGCAAGACAAATAATCTCTCTTACATGGAGGGTTTTTTCCTATTTTTCCTCTTTATAGCATAGTAAGTACAACCTTTTATGGAAGTGGAAATCTGTGATTGTCTCACCAACAGCAAGAACCCAGGTTTCCTTTCTCTTTGAACCCTTTGTATATACTTTATAGACTTGTGGCAGGGATAAAATATATATCGCTACATCTTTTACATTTACTTATTGTGCAGGTTATACTGCTTCATCTGCATTTTCTCCAGTGTGTATCTTTTTGCACAACTACTTGAAGACCTGAGCAGTTGCAAGGAGCTTCTGCTAAAACTTGCTCAAGCATTGCCTTCTATCTGAATTGGGGTTCTCGACAAACACGCTGTGTTAGGAAATCTGGGGTGACAAAAATCTAGGCTTTCATTGGTACTTTAGGATAAATCAGAACTGGAAATTATGTTTTTACATCATTAATTAGAGAAGATTCCCCAGATTTTGCTGTCTCCTATAAAGCCTCTCTGACGCATGGAAGAATTTTCTTTCAGTATTTCTCTTGACTTTTTGCTACTGAGACTCATGTTTACAAATGTATTAAGAATGCCTGTCATAAAAAATGAAGAGGGAACATCTTCCTCAGTACCTCCCCTCTCATTTATACAGAACTTTTTCCAAATTTAAACTTTTTCAGCTATTTCTGTTATTTGCAACATTGTCCTTGTCCTTTGCATACAGTGCATTTACATCTGAACTCTGGCTTTACTTAGGTTCGCTGGGGCGATAAAGGATCCACTGAAGAAGGGGCTAGATTAGAAAAAGCAAAAAATGCTGTGGTGAAACTCCCAGAAGAACCAGAAGAACCTTTTCATCCTAAACCACCTAAACCAAAGCCTACCTCACCAGCCATTCAGGAGAAGTGGTATACGCCAATTAAGGTAATCTTTTTAGTCTTCAGTACAATATAATTTTGTACTAAAGGCTGGGTTTTGTCTGCCTCACCAGTTTTACACATGCTGAACTGTACGTGATTTTTTAAGTATTCCCATTCAAGTGTAATGTACTATTCTCAAAGAGAACACCTACTCAGGATGAATAGCAGGAGCAGTTTATAGCCCTAAATGCAGTACTTCATAATTACTGCCACATTCTGTTATCCTTCCCCCAAAAGGGACGTATCGTACAGTACGTACGATAAGTCTCAGATTGCTGAGAAGGAGACATGGGGTTAGGTCACAGCCGCTCCTCTCCCAGGGGAGATGAGCGTGCAGTACCTTGCGTTCACTGGTGGGAAAGAGCAGCATCACAGTGGTATGGGGGACACAGCCCAGGTATATACTTTGCTTATCGGGCTGTAAGGAACTGGAGCTCAGTTCTGCCAGTAAAATTCTCCATGGATCTCCTCGGACAGTAACCTAGCAGGTGCGGTGTGCTCTCAGTTGACTGATTTTATTGCACTGAAAGTCCTGTTGCTCTGCTGCCACAGGGTCGACTCGATGCACTGTGGGCGCTGTTACGAAGACAGTACGACAGAGTCTCGTTGATGCGACCACAGCAAGGAGATGAGGTTTGTGTGTGGCGCGTGTACCCACTACGGTCGGCCAAGGAGGGGCATATTACAGGCAGGCTTAAGCAGCTGCTGAACACCGGTAATTCCGGGACTTTAACTAAAGAAAGCACTGCAGCCAAAAGAATGGCACAACAGGAAAAATAATGCGTTGGGGAAACAAAGTGCATTGAAAGATGCATCACACCAGCCCAGAAATGTTGCAGAAAACAGAGTGAAGGATTCTGTATTTTGTGTGTGTTCAGCTGGAAAACAGAAACACAGCACACTCTTCATTCAGTGTAAACTCTCTGTAACAAACACCAAAGTCTTTCTTATAACCTGCTATGCGTAAGAGTGGAGTCTGGCAATCAGAATGCCAAAACCACATCAAATTTAAGTGAATACCAATAACTTTCATGTGCGTTACTTTCACGTAGCTTTACACTTCCATGCCAAAGGCAACCTTCACAGAAAAAAAAAGTTGAGGAAACTTGTTTCTGCAACAAGCCTGTCTTCTAGTACACTCATGACCCCTGAAAAAGTGGCCTCTGCTACAAAGCCTCTCAAGAAATTGGCCCCAGATGGGTGTGACAGATTAGATTCATACCACAAAGCAGTAGTGTGCAAGAACACTATTTTCGCAACGTACACCATAAAGATGACATAAAAGAATTAGAGGGATTAAAGGGAGGGAGTTACCTTTGAGAGAACGAGACGTTATCGGTATTTAGATTATTTTCCTGGGATGAAATCTGTTACTGTTCTAAAGGAGAAAAAGGTGAGATTTAATTAAGACAAGGACAAGTGTTGGAAGAATGACAAAGTGCGATGCTGGAAATGGAGCAGAGTCAAATACACGTTACCATTCTAGCTGTCCCGCTGGCAAGTTATTTACTGTTTCCATGAATGATGCATGTTACATGTAGCAGAATTAACAATAACAAATCTATATGCAAAATATACAGTACAATACCATTTAACAGGTAAATTCAATGTAAATAGGAACGTAGAAGAAATGGTGCCTGAACAGTCTAAAAAATTGTCAGTTGGGCCCTGTTTTGAGAATTTCTCACCATAAAGACAGGTAAGTAGTGTAAAAATGGCCTGCCAGGGAAGGCTTTCCCGAGGCACTGTGAAGCCAGGCATCTGCCTTCTCTGGGCTTGACAGGGAGACAGAGACCAACAGCTTGGTTTACGGAAAACAGAGAAGTAGCTCATTAATCTTCAGTATCCCCACTGAAGAAAGGAGTAGAATTTGCACTCATGAATAAAATCTAAACCACCGGTCGTTAAGGTGTGACCTGTGCCACTGTAGGAGTGCAATGTCTGTCTGGCATGTTATTTTATATCTTGGGAAAGAAATTACGTCTCGTTACTTGTTCCTGACTTGCTAAGTAGAGACGCTGTACCTTGATGGAGTTAAGTCAGTGAACGGGTGAGCAGGCACGTGTACGTACAGTGAGACAGGCATACACATACTTACTTCGTTAGCACTGTTACGGTAAACAGCAGCCACATAGTTGTTCTGGTTTGTTTTCTTTCTTTTATTGTTTAAGAACTTGGTAGTTCCCATTTGTAGAAGAATTCACTGCTGAATTCAAGTCCTTGATCAAGTAACTGAAATTTAGGCATGAAGTATCAAAGCAGAGCGAGGTTTTTCTTCCTTCTCTCTCTCCTCTCCCACCTCTGCCACGTTGCCAGACAATGCCGAGGGTGGCCCAGTTTGAGGGCTGCAAGCGGTCGAGCCAAGAAGCTTTGATTGTGGTTGGAAGTCCTTTGAGTCATAAATTTTTCAGCTAGCAATCCGTGAGGTTAGGGAGGCTTGTCCAGGTGTGAGCTAGCAGGTTGTTGCCGACATCTGTTGAGAGCGGAGGCACAGGTCCTCGGCAGCCTGCAGCGAGGCTGCAGGATTGTCAGCAGATGTAGTTAAGAGTGGCAGAACAGTTTTGGTCTCACATTTGCCGCCTGGGGGCTGAAACACTAAAGGTAGAGTGGGGGTGGACACAGCTGCGCTCCCAAACATGCCTCAGGCACAAATAAAGAGATCTAATATAGTTTGACTCTGTTGTGGTGGGGAGATGAGGACAGAGAGCCACTTCAGAGACAACTTAACGCTGCAACATCTGCCGCCAAGTTTCCCGGGAGTGACAGGGGACAGCAGGTACAGATCGAAGTCCCCACATAAACAGCCTCCATTAAGCCATGGACTCTTTTGAAGGGCTCCCATCAAACATAGTGGAGTCTGCAGCAGGAGATTTTGTTTTCAAAGCCGTGTTTTGTTTTCCGCACTAACAAGATAATTTATAAATGATGCATTACCCTGCGTTCATACTCCTGTTTATACTTTCTGTCCCTTTTTTTTATTAAAGGGGCACTGAAGAATGAACCGTAGTAGTTTTGGGGTACTTTGATAAACCAGCTGACTGTCCGAGGGTTTTAACTGAGGTCATGGTAGTGTTCGGTCCCCGGTGTTCGGCTCAGCTAGGAAGCAGAGCTGAATGTGTGCGCCGTTACGGTGGCGTTGCGGAGGCGTGTCTGCCATTGTTTCTGTACTGGAACACCTCTTCCAGCGAGTTTGTGACTGCCTGAGAACAGAACTTGGTGCAGGTCCGCAATGCGAGCGTTCGGGTCCTACTCTTTGCTCTAAATCCTTCTGTTTATTTTCTGATCTGTAGTGTAGCACCTAAAGGTAATCATCAGGGTTTTTCAGATTCTTTAAATGACCTTGTTGCTTTGTGCAACTGGACAGAGGTTGAGATTCTGATCCTGTACACAATTATGCACACAAATAAATCCACAAATAGTCTATGGCACGTGTATGTAAGATTTTGCACTCTCAGGATGCAAGTATGTGTAACTGGTAAAAGGAAAAAAATCTATAGCCAATTCTAGAAGAATTTCTGTAGTAGAACTATAGAATACTTCCAGCTTTTTTAATGTTACAAACCAGCCTAATAAAAAGGAAGACACTTGAACTTGTTTTAGCATTTACCTGCTTTAGAGGTTCTTTTATAGTCATGGCTGCAGAATTAGTACAAACATCTGTTTAAGCTAATGCTGCTTTGTAAGTTATACAAAAGAATTATATTCTGCATTGTAACTCTGTTAGCATCACACACTCAACAGTTAGAAACACTTCGACGCTATTATATTCTCTGAGATGAGGCCCGTGTTACCGCTCCCTTTGTGTTTTCTTCAGCAACTCCTGTACTGGGGACAGGACCAAAACATGAGATCCTCAGCTCTGTCTGTCAGTTGTAGAGAGGAACAGTAACTGTTCGGAGGCTGGGGCTTTAAGTGCCTTACAACTGAGAGCAAAGTGGCTGTTCTGGGACAAAAGCCCGAGTGCGGTGCCCGGGAGCGCCCTAGCCCTGGCAGCGCGCGAGGGCCGCTCCTCACCCGCCCCTGCAGCAGAGCCGCCCGCCTGCCAGCGCCGGCCCCGTGGCCCTTCTCTCGCTGCTTAGCAGTAGTGCACTTTTTGGTTTAAAACTTTAAAAAATCAAACTGCACCTAACACTAATTCATATTACAATGTATGACTCAGTTCACTGGAGCTCCCTGTCCAATGATAGCATGTACAGCGTATTTTTGTGGAACAGGGAACTATTATGCTCAAGAAATTGTTGACTGAGAGTTTTAAAAAGTAATTTCACTATCACTTGTACAGCAAAGTTTATGTTTATGTTGGATCTTCTAAATTGCTGCAATGGTAAGAAGATGCAGAACTAGTTACGAAATGTGTGAGATTAGGAGGGACTTAGAGCACCTCTTTTTCTTAAATGTTTTCTGCCAAAATATTCCTTCTGCCGTTTCTTCAAGTGGGAATTCATTTGTATAGACGTGAGAGCTAAACTTCTTAAACTTCCAGAATAGACCCATATTACTGTTAAAATTGTTAAGTTCACTGTTATAGAAAGTAGAAGAAAACACTGTTAGAGTATTCATTTTAAATTGCCCTGTTCAGACTGAATTCAGAGGTTGGTCTCCAACATAAAGCAATGCATCCCGTTGAGCAAAGTGCTGAACAATTCTCCCCTGGTCTGCCTAAAAGAAAAAAAGCCTTTTTTGGAGAAGACACCCGCCCCTTTTGTTAAAATGGTGAGCGCTAGCCAAGAGATAAGCATGATTATGAATTGTGAACTTACTAGAATTTTCTTGCGCTGAAGCCCATAAAGAATATTCTGCAGTTAAAACATCTAGATAGTAGGGTTTCCTCCAAAAGGATGCTCATAGTAAATGAGTGTCACGGCCCCACTTGGTTAAAAGTGGCCTGCAGACTGCCGTCCAGGAGGCCCATCAGAGCTACAGTGCTTATCTTAATAGTTGGATTTGCTAGCTGGCAATCACCGACAGCAGTGGCAATCATCTTTATGAAAAGACGGTGTTGTTGGGGTGTTAGGAGAAACGAGGATGTTTTCCCATCTACGTAGGCAGTCACTTCTGGCGCTTTGTGCAGATGAGGGCTGTTGCTCTTTTTAAAATGAGCCTTCAGAATTCATTAGCGTGAGTATGAACACTTGTAGGAATGGAACAGCAGAAAGAAAGAAACGTACCTGTCAGTTCTCAGGTCATGACATTTTTTACCGGTTTGACCAGAGCTCCCCCAGAGTAGAGCGGAGGAGGCGGCTGGGCTCGGGCAGCCCTTGCTGCGTGGCGGCAGAGTGGCGCTGGTGAGCAGGCACGCCACCCGTGGTGGTAGCGGAGCTGGGAGCCGGCAGCAGGCTGCGCGGCTGGGTGATGGTCCGCAGGGAACGACTGTCAGGCCAGCACAGGATGTACTTTTTGTGAGTCCGTGATATACTTTAATAGAGCATTTTAAAAAGCTGAGCTGCCACCAGAGCATGCAGCATGCAGAAGAATTCTTGCTGTCTTTATTAGTTTACAAACAGCTGCCGGAAAGATGAGTGCTTTAGGCCTCCTAAAATGGAACAACCACACCAGACTGGGCATCGTGGTAACTTAAGCACAGGGATAATGCCTATTCGGAAAGGAAAAGTCAATCTTTTGTGGGTGGAGTATGAATTTGCTACAGCTGTCAAAGACCTTCTCTGCCACCCTGAAGAGCAGTACAATTCTTCCACCCTCCAAGCTGCACTGAAAAGAAACCATTTAATTTGGCAGCGCAGTTTTTGTTAATAACTGTTTGTTTCATTGGGCATGACTGAAAAAGGAAAGAACAAATTTGTTTTCTTAATTCCTCAAAACATCTTTTTTATGGAGTGGATTGCAGTAAAACCAGTTACATTTGATGACTACCTGGCTTGCGGCGAAGAGAGGGCAGCATGCAGCTAACCAAAGCCAGCCGTAAACCCCAGCTCCAGCTTGGGCACAGCCCTCCCGCAGTGTGTGTTAACGCCCAGCACCTCGTTAGTCCAGCCCGCAGAGAGACCGGCTACCTTCCAGAACCAGCGAGAAGCAAGCTGACAGGTTCATTCGGTCGCTGGTCTCCAGAAGAGACGTGACAGCTTCAACTGTCTTGGGCCCCCAGATTTATGAACTAGTCCTCCGCTCCTAACCAGATTAGTTCCTTTTCCATTAACTGCGGAAAGTAGGGCAGCTGTCCGAGCGGCTGGCTGGAAATTCGATAATGTCTGCTGTGTTAATCTGTAGGCTTTTCAGATGAAGAAGGCAGCAGATAACAGGATTAAAGTTTCACGACCCGGGGTTTTCACAGCCCGAGACGCGGGCGTAGGGGGATAGAGAATGACTTCTGTCATTAATCTTAATTGATTGCCAAGAGGTTTTAATCTGGGTTATTAATTAGGAAGGCCCTTAACACACTGTCTATGTATCAACATCAGATGCTCTTTTGGGACTTTTGGGACATATGGCCTATCTTATATTTACATTCACACAATTTACACATACATAAATTTCTGTATGAAGAAATTCTTATATGTATATATGCGTACAAATAGCTGCAGAAGCATTTGCATGCACAGAGGCATCACACACTCGGCAAAATGTGATGAAAATGAACCACTTGAACAAAGGTTAAATTTCCACACAATAACCACGTATACCTCTGTTTATGGTGATGTGTATATTAATCCAGTTTGACTGTGTATGCCATTTATCTCGATTATCTTTCAAACGGAAATCTCTGATTTGCAGATGTAAGCGATGTTTCACTGAAGTGCAGCCCGTGTGTGTGTGTATGCCTCTGGCCAGTCAGAGACACACGGACGGCAAACCCAAACGGTACCATTTGTATCTTTCACAGTTTCCGTGAGCTAATGCTCAGGCCTTCGCTCTTCCCTTTTCTTATTTCTAAACAAGTTACTGTTTGACAGCCAGGATGGATGGCGGTGCAACTATCCATAGCTCAGCTCCGTAACTAGGTGAGAAATCCCAGTAACACTGCTTCAACGTACTGTTTGCAGGAAGAAACAGTAGATTATGACGCGAGCATCGAAAGTAGGCAAGAAAAGAAAACGTTATGACAGTCCTGGCATTTTAATTTTGTGCAGATTCAAGCTCTGCTACAAATTTCTGCGGTCTTTCCTTTCATTACAGAAGATTATTTACGTGGTCAATCCCATGTATGGCAGTGGAGTTGGGGCTGAAGAGACCTTTTGTTTTAAGTTCTGTGGGAGTGACAGCAGGAGATTCCTGTTTCTTGCTGGGCCATGCCGTGTCCTGCTTTCCAAAGCAAAATGAAACATTCTAAGGCGGCAACCATTTAGTTACTCCAGAGCTGAAAAATCTGCTCTTAAGAGTGTTCACAACAAGTCGAAATGGTTTGAGACTAGAGAGAAGGCTGTAATGGCTGGTTTTTAGGAAGAGAATAAAAGGGCCTATAATCAGGGAGGACTTACTGACGGCTGAGTCCAAGAATTGCCTGGTTTTTCCTGGGAAATGGAGATCGATCATTTGGCTCACCTAAAACTAGACTGTACAAAGCAGCTGTAGTGCTCTACAGCTCTATCAATGTAGACCTCTATCAATGGAGAAGCACACAAAACAATCTGAAGGGTCTTCCATCATGTCCTCCTGGGGTACTGTGTTGCCTCTTGAAACTGTTGTGCGCAACTCTTGCTCATTTTCTGCGCATCATTTCTTCTACCTCGTCACAAATTTGCAGCCCAAGGATGGAATGACACAATGACTGTGGTTCCTTGACATAGCCCCCCTATGCCTGCCTTTTCGCTGTGAGTCACAGGGAAAGAGGACAAACTACAATAGATCCCAAAGATTATGAGAAATGGTATAGTTTGTCAGAGGTGGGATTCTCCGTAGCTATAGAAGTGAAAGGTCCCAGCGTTCTTCAACAGTGACCTGGCAGGTTGTAGAAGATTCAGACAGTGATTTCACTGCCATTTGGAGGAGATCTGTACAAATACTTTATGTAAACAGAGATGGGTGATGATGGAAATCTACGGACCAGGATCTAGAGAGGCTCTGGGATTGGAAACTTTGGGACAGAACAAGGTGAAAAGAAATGGGGTAGTTTTCCTTTGACTTCACTGGGGTCTAATTCCCTAACCAACAGGCAAGTCTTGTGAAAACATCTTGAAAAGACTATTTTTAGGAAGTAAGAGTTCATGTATCACCTAGAAGGTGTTAGTGTCCCCTGCAGGTAGCTGTGGGAGCCCAGACCTCAGGGAGGCTTACTCGCTTTGGATGAGTTTAGTATCGGCTTGTGCTAAATTGTAGCTAATTGAGTTCCAAGTATGCTCAAATATGCCCACCCAGATAGTCACTGTACTGATGCAAGAGCCTCTAAAGCCTGAAAGCAGTTGCACATGTTAATAATAATTTCATGCAGGCAGAATTTCTCATTAGCTTTAATACAACATTATCAAAAAGAAGGCGGGGTGAGGGAGCTGTTCCATCACCTTGACACTGAGCGCATAGCTCCTGTGGAATCAAGGAATAACAAGAAGATAAAAAGTTGGGAAGGACTACAGCACACATGCTGCTGAATGTGACAAATGTATGCTAGAGGCAGACAGTGGGGAGAAAAAGAAGAATAATGATCAAAAAGGTTATTTATTGTTTCTGATCTTTTTACTGTATTCCCATAATGCAAAATTATTTTTGTTCCAAAATCAGTTTTTGCATGTCTAAGTCCGTTATGAACTATAGATCCATAAAGAATTAACAAAACCCCCTAAATACTTGAGTTATTAGCATTTTAAAACCACCGAGTCTTAATACGCTGTAATGCATTCTGAACAACTCAGCTGCAGTATCTTTACGGAGTGCCTTCAAGTAACATACGCCTCTCATCTTCGTCTGTTTGTCGGCTTTGTCTAAAGGGGAAATTGCTACCTAGTCAAAGAAGTGACTGTGCCATACGTTGCCAAAGCCCATTATACTTTAAGGTTCAGGCTGACATCCATCCATAAATTAGAATGTCTCAATACATTTGAGTTTTGTCCCTCAACGGTGTGACATAATGGCACGCCCTCAGCCTTAACATTTAATTTTAATATTGAATGTGCTGCTTTTTGATGGCTTGTGTCACAGCCGTCATGTAATTTAAACACAGTCTTTAAAAAAGTTAATTCAATTACAAGTAATGGAGTTATTAATGCTGCTTCGTGTCACTAAGTATATATGAATGCATACGATCTGTTCCTTTCAAGTCACTCTGAAATGAATTTTGCAACTTCGCGTAACTGCGGTGGACAAATGCTAAATGAAAATCAATCACTTAAGTTTAAATGGGCTAAGCTCACCATCTTTCCTCAACAGCCTCTGTCGGAGGGCTAACCAGATGATGAGTAACAGTTTCACTGACCTGTAGCCTTTCAGTGTTTAACATCACCCTCTGAGGACTGTGCTTCAACTGCCGTCGTACTCTACGGCTCCGGAGTTCTCATTCATAGGTGAAGATTATTTTTGATAAGCAGTTCTAGCTGTAGTTTTCTCCAACAGTGTTGCACTACCTTTATTACTTAGTCTAGCAATCCAAAACCTGCAATTTAAATCAATTTGATCAAATGAAAAAGAATTTGATTTTCTTGGAATTCATTACCACTTTTTTCCACTGGAAACAACAGAAATTCTTTAATGGCCTGAAATATAAACTTCCTTGCTGGATGCAAAATATCACTGTCTGATCCGAGAGGGTAAATGCAGGTGGAAAGTGCACGGTAGTTGGTAGTGCATTTTATATCTTTCTGTGCCGAAGTTGATGGATGATATTTTATTTTACATTATAGTATAACATAAAACCTGCTAAAATTTGGAAAGGTTGTAAGATGATGGACAGGTATCTTTAAGAAGTAGAGTATGATCCCAGAAGAAAGTTGATTATTTAGGGCTGAAAATTTTCAGCAGAGCCTTAGGGCTCCTCGGATGTTACGCAGTTCTGCGGCAGGTCCTTCCCTGTAGCAGGTCTGTAAATCATCCAGAAATCCCGTGTATTGCCACTAGAGCACATCGGCTGACCCCAGGAGAGAGGTGTTACGTTTTAGGGCACATCCTCATGTTGGGGCTGCTGCCTTCTCTCTTCCAGTGCCGCTTCCTTACCCTGTTGTGGCTCTGTTCCGCAGCTCCCGTGGGCTGCTCTGCTTGCCCTCACCACCCGAGAGCTTTGGGCGGCTACCTTCAACCTAGAGCATCTATCACCGCTGAGCCACAACCAGTCACAGGTCATTTATTTCATTTCATTCATAAAATAAGAACATGTATAGACAAAGGCTTCTGTCCGATAATAGTCAGTTTGGCTCTCAGGAAGCTGACGGACATGACCTTTTGTTTGTGCAGTCATTTTCATAATGGTATTCAGGGTCGGGGCTGACAACCAATCTGCTGTGCATTAGCAGCAGACATCACTTCCTTTGGTAATGCCATGTCGAGGTACCCCAAGCAGATGGTCAGAGATCATAGGTGGCTAATGAACTTGATGGGGCATTTTATTAAGATTATGATGGCAACTAAGATTTTTCCCTCTGATAACAATACTTATAACAAGAAAAGAAAGGCATGTAAAGGAACAGGAGAATATAATGGACTAGGTTTCCTTTGGATCTAGTATTCTCTGAATTCTAGAATCTAGTCTCTCCTATCTCATTGCTTTAGAAGTGCACTGGTATACACTGTCTTGTGCTCAGCAGAGTAAAAGAAACTGCTAATGGATGTAGGTACTAACTGGAGAGCAAGTGGCGTTCCTCAGGGGTCGGTACTGGGGCCTGTACTGTTCAACACCTTTGTCGGCGACACGGACAGTGGGGTCGAGAGCACCCTCAGCAAGTTTGCCGATGACACCAAGCTGTGTGGCGAGGTAGACACGCTGGAGGGGAGGGATACCATCCAGAGGGACCTGGACGGGCTGCAGAGGTGGACCCCAGCCAACCTCATGCAGTTCAGCAAGGCCAAGGGCAAGGTCCTACAGCTGGGTCGGGGCAATCCCAAGCACAAATCCAGGCTGGGCGGGGAATGGCCGGAGAGCAGCCCTGAGGAGAAAGACCTGGGGGTGCTGACTGACGAGAAGCTCAACATGAGCAGCAGTGTGCGATCGCAGCAAGTGAAATTCTACGTTTTGCCTTTTTAAAGGTTTGAGTGGTCTGTGTCACAAGTACTTGAGAACCCCCTTCATTTCCTAGCACGCGGCTGCAGTTCCGCTCATCCCGGCTGTCCACGCTCAGCCTGCGTGGAGCCATGCCAGCTGGGGACGAACCTGCACGCTGATCCCGAGCTACGGCACTCGCCTTCCACTTTGGGTCACTAAAATGTACATCTCGTGGTTTTCAGTAGGGACTGCAAATTTTCCTCCGAGGGCTTGTCTGAGGAGTATAACCGCTCCTCAGCTGAAACAATTATTTGTTATACCTGATTTATAGGGTGGTTCCACGTTAAAACTCAGCCTTCTGACTAATTGTACCTGCTGCTGACCTAGACCTGTGCCTGCCAATGCTGCGCTTTATGCTCGGTGGTCACGAGGTTTTGGTAGCAACTTGTGAACGTAGCACTGAGACATACCTTCAATTTAGGCCTTCCAGAAATTCAGTTTTATGTATTTCAAAAGACTAAAGGAAGGTAAAGTGAAAGAACTCTTCCTATTTCTTTATATTTCCTATGTTGATTGTCATTAAATCCCTTTTTTTAGAAGTCGGCCACATTCTCAGCTGGCACTCTGTGAACTCTCTCCTAGGCACACGCACTGCATCTTTTATGTCAGTCTTTCCTGATGTGTAAAACTATAAATGCTCTGCCTAGGGAAAGAAAAATAATATTAGGCTTGGGCTCAGAAAAGGCCGGGAGAAAACCAGTATATTATATCACTACAGCAGGGAAGTTCTGTTGACGAGAGTATGTTCTCATGAAGGCAGAAGTACAGAAATTTGCCCCAAATGTGCATCTCCGGTCTGGTCCCAGTCGGGTGCTCCTTATCGGAGTTTCAGGAAACATTTGGGTGAATGAAAGCTGAGGGCTCCCAAGAGCTCTGCAAACCCTGCTGCCGCACCCGAGACGGTTACGATGTGTGGAACGTCTGTGCGCTCTTTGCTCTGGGTAATTGGCTGTAGGTCATTGGGAGAGATCTGCACAAGCTGATGTGTCGGCTGGGGCTGTTCCTCCCCCAGCCCTTTGTGCTTTGTGTCTGCGCATCAAAATGCAGCTGTAATTGTAACACGGGTAGGCACACCCTGGATAACTCGACTTTTGTTAATTAGGGTGGTGATATTACAGATGCACGCACGGCTACAGTATTTTCTGAGCTTTTTTCAAGTGTTGCTTCACTGGAGATCCCCTGCAAAAGCAAGCCTGGCAGTAACGAAATGACTGGTAGAAGGAAACACAGTATCAGTGACAAGAAATCGTGCTCTGTGTTCCTGAGAACTTTCGGGTTAGGATCTCCCTCCCCAGTTGTGGTTCTGCCCTGCAGCGCCTGCAGCAAGAGACACCTTCCTGAGTAACCTTAACACTTGTGACACCACTGCTACAGAACCACACCTGCAGCAGCGAAAGCAACAGGAGGTATTTCTGCTTCCCTGTTCACAGCAGATGATATTCCATGCATTAGGATGACGTAACCCTCTCAGAGTTGTAGTAAAAGAATGCCGGTTGGTGAGAGAGGAGGCGCTGGACTTCCTTGTGGCGTAAGTGGATACAGATCTGTTTACATGAGTGGTGAGTTTAGTCATATGCGTCCTAAGTTTTTGAGGCTGATATTTTCAGATGTGCTAGTCAAGTCTATCTTCAGGGTTCTTCATGCTGTAAGTTTGTGAGGAGCCTGCATAAGGGTTTTAAAGCACTGCTTTGGGAAGCTATTATCGGTAGATATTAATTATTGAACACTACACCTTCTGGAAAAGTTGTTTCATCACTGGAAAGTGACCTTGTTAGAAGAGGCAAAGGGAGAGAGAGACGCATGATGCCTCCTGAGATCAAGTGGAGTGATGCGTATCAAGAGAAGACACTAAAGATTTATTGTCTGTGGCAAAAGAAACACAGATCTCTGCTTGTGCAGTAAGCGTTTTTGACATCGTACACCGTAAAGAATGATTGGATGCTGTAGGTTAAAAAGTGTTTCACTGAAGGAAAACAACAGACATTTTCACAGTGCTGTTTCTATGAAGAGGTCGGACTCTGCCTGTGTAGCCCAGCTGGCCCTGAGGATCTGATGGTGTCCCAGTCAGTTTGTGGTAAAAGGCAGCTGAATAATGCCGAGAGAGGATCCTGAGAATGTATCTAAGTAAAAGGAAATGTCATTTAAGGGGAAAATTTGTGGTGTTTTTTGGTTTTGCCTTGTTCAGTGAGGTTTACAGATAGTGAACAAACCCCATTACTGTAGCCTTTCCCAGCTGCTGTTAGAAGAAACACGGGGAAAGTCTTAAGCGATGGCGTGGCCCACGGAGGTAGCACAGACTGCATCGCTGCAACGCTCATGTACTGCACGCGTGGCATTCCCTGTTGCACAACAAAAGCTGCTATCTTTATTGAAAGAAGATCCCTTTTGACCTTGGTGATTGCTGGTACAAGCTCTCACTGCGTGACATCCACACGACTGGAGAAGTCCAACATAAGCATTGTTCGGAAGCCTCGCACGGATATTTCATTTATTAACCTCACCCTGGCCTTTCCCCTGGAATTTTTCTTTTTTTCACAGCTGCTTGCGCAGCACTATGCTTGTCTTCCAGGAATACTTCTGTTCGGGGTTTTCCCATTGCTCAGTCAGCTTGAATTGTTCAAAAACCCCCCAGATAAATAGGAATTCAGTTTAAAATAGAAGCTAGGGGAAAGCGACCACTCAAACTCATCTCTCACTTTTATGAATGCCTCTGCTAGATTAGAGAGCAAGGCATTACGGCCAGAGAGCTTTTAGATAAATCATAATTAGATACACGTGCAAATACATCAGCTAGGCCTAGGTGCACAATTAGGCACCTAATTATGTTGAAAATGCAATTGCACACTTAGCTAAAGTGGCGGTGCGGCTGTTCCCGTCCCGTCCTCCGGCAGGCTGCGGGGCGGCACCTGTTGCAGACGCCCCTGCGAGGGAGGTGAGGTGGAGGTGTCGCCTGCGCTCCACGCAGCCGGGGACCGGGTTTCAAGCCGGGCTTCCGCCGCAGCCTGCCCAAGCACATCCCGCGCTTTGGCCTGGTTCTGCTGCCGAGACGGAGGCGACGGTGCTGTGCGGTGACCACTGGTCCGTTGGGAACGAGCCTGGCACATGGTACAGCGAAGCAGGGGTTTCGCAGACGTCACAGTGCCCAAAAGCGCTGTGGAAGAAGTGGCCAGGTAAAGATGTGGTGGTGTTTCCCGGGCAGGACAAGCTGTGGCCCAGGCAGCTCCCTGAGGACACGCCTGGTACGCGTGCTGGGGTGCGTTCAAGGTGTCAGTCCGCAGAGAACCAGGCTGCGCCGAGCTCATTTCTTGTGGAACTGCGTGTTTCTCAGGAAATTAATGTGGAGTCACCAGAGGGTATGGTTAAGAGAGGAGGAATTGGTAGTTCCCAGCATCTCTGGCATCGGGCCAGCCTTGGCTCTTATTTAGCTATTTTTTTCCCTTTCTGCTGCAAGTTCTTTTTTTTTCGCTCAACAAGGAAAAGAGGGGGAAAACCCCAGCCAACTGTGGGTTGTGATTCAGCTGACAGTGTGTGATTGAAACTGCAGCTAGGTTGATTCCAAAGAGAAGATGGAGTTTAAAAAAACATTGTCACTATTCAGGGACAGCGTTTTCTTTATAGAAACATCTTATCTGAGAATGTTGTCCATGTCACAGTCCACTCAGGGCCTAATTGTTCAGCCACTGCTTTGTCTGAAATGACTTCTTGCCGGCAAGGATCACTTGTGAGAATTAGCGTGTTTGAAGCAACAACGTGTGAGCTGGAAGGTGAAGCTGAAAAGCTTTAGCCTGTTCCGTTAATCCTGCGTGGGTGATAGAGACCGTTTGGCTTCATTTCTGTTTACTTCTGATGAAAGTTTTCAACCTGGATTTTGAAACCCGAGCCGAGGGCATTCGAGTGAGGTGCCCGATTCTCAGATTACGAAAACTGAACTCGGTTTTTCATGTGCCTGTTCAACACGCTACGACCCGTTTTCTTTATTGTTAGCCTTTTCATGACTTAATAAAAACATCACGGCTTCACAGTAAGTGCTTCACAAGCCCCCCACAAGTACAGCATTACAGCAGCCCACGAACGCCGCGCTCTGCAGCGGTGTGGGCAGGGCGGCAGGAGCCCCTTCTGCGTGGTACGAAGGGGGCACCGAAGGCACAGCTGGAAAAAGCGGGAAGGCAGAAAACACGGCGTGTCTGCCGGGGAGCTGAGAGCCAGCCAGGCGCTAGTTCGTACCCCTGCTGGGGACACAGCACTGCGGAAGAGCGGGAGCTTTAAAACAGTGTTTGAGCCAGTAACGCAGAGAACCCACGATGAGCGACAGCAGTTAGTTTTGCCTGGGAAAAGGACAGCAAGAAGACCAGAATTGCGAAGTTACCCATTCGCTGAATGATCTTAAAAGTTCAGAAAGGAAAAAGCTAGGTACCTGTAAGGCTGAACGTGTATCTACGCGCAGGCGCAGGCACACAGACGCAGGCTCGCCTTTCAGGGAAGGGCCGGAACGCCGGAACGCGCGGAGCGGCTGGAGGTCAGTGCCCAGCGGGGCCCCGCAGCCCGGCCAGCAGCACCCAACGCTCAAGCGGCAGAGTCGAAGACATGAAAGATTTTGCCAGCAGTGGTGGATATGCTTAATGTGTTCAAGAGCTTAACGGCCTATTGAAATTAAACTACAAACGCATTGCGCCGAAGTCTTCTGTTTGCCAACAGCCCTGTGAACTGCCTGTCCAAGCTGCCGTTCGCTTGCCTTCCCTGGTGTGCACCACAGGACACACCGGCCTTCATTTCCCGGGCCAAAATATTTTAACCTCGCCACTTACCAGGGACCAAACGTGGAGGGAGATGGGGGTGTGTGTGAAGATGTTTTTGCCTATGTTTAGCTTTGTATTTTCTCCCTCCCCTTTCTAATCCTTGACATGCAATATTGTAAAACTCAGAACTTTTTTCTCCTTCTACAGCGTTTTTTTTTAATCTTCGGGTGATACAATTTTTTTAAGGATTGCAATAGGAGTAGTTATTCTTGCCTAGTGCTCAATTTATTAAGCATCCTGAATAAGAAAGAAGTAGCCCTTAAAATAAAGCCGTCACTTCTGCTTTTTAACACTATGTTAATTCCTCTGAAGGAGTATCTGAAATTGAAAACTTCACATTAAACTTCTGAGAATAAGGCTTGTTTCAGAGAACTTACTAGCCAAGGAGTGAAGATATGTTCTCCCCCTCTCTTTTTTTTAAACACTATAAAATCATAGAACTATTTTTTAAAAATTACTTTAAAAATTCATATAATTTGTACAAGCTGAGGTACTATTAGAAGAAATTTCATCTATTTCAGGGGATCTTAAATTAGGTTGATTTGAACATGGAAAAAAAGGATTTCTGCTTAGATTCTGTCAGAGAAGTTGCCTTGGCCTCATTTTCATTCATTCCCACCCCGCTTGCAATGATCTGGCCGTACAGCTGAGAAGCGTTTGCATTTCACTCTTGTGTTCACAACCAGTACTAAATGCTAAGGAAAGCCATTATTGAGCTTGCGAAAAAATCCAGTGTGGCACATTTTCCCAGTTTCTCGTCTGCATTTCTAAAGAATGTGTCCATATTCCAAAAACCCACCAAAAATTCTAACAGTTCTTCTGGTTCTCGTTAGCACTAGAGTTAGGAATTACAGCTGTATTTGAGAAAGGCAGTTTTTCTGCACTTTGCTCCAAATTTTGTAGGCGTAAACATCGGGTTAACTGAATTAAAGAAGCATCTGGACCTTTAAGTGCTGGTCAGAAAGAAATACTTAAGCTTTTGTTGGCTTGATGGAGAAAAGGTAGGACTTGCAATAAAATACTGGGCGTGCTTTTGGTACCGGAACTAGCCAAGTACTGCTCTGAGGCGTGACGCGGGAGAGCTGCGATGCTCAGCGGCGCTGGGGTTTGTCTGTCAGCACTGTGGCATGCCCTGCCCCAGAAAGCCTGAGGGAGAGCAGCGCTCGGGTGGCCCAACAAGTCTGGGATTCCTTTCGAATGGGGGTGTAGCTTGGCACCACCAAGTGCCAATCTAGGTGCTAACGGGGTGTTACTTCCCAGCCGCAGCGGGACTGCGCTCCCCTGGCGGTGGGTGAGCGAGCCCCGGGATTAAGAACATCCCACTGGAATGTCTGAACTACCAAACACGTTGTTACGAGCAGCTCGGCAGCTCTGCTTGCACGCAGCTGCTGGCACACCGCGTCTCTCCAGGGCTATTTCGGTTCGGCGCGTGTTGGCAGTCCCACAGGCCGCGATGCTGCGGGACCTCCTGCTGCGTCCAGAGCACCGTATGCAACCAGGACAAGCTCCTCTCTGTTTCTGAGATAACGTGCCAATACAGCTGGCTGCTTAATCCCTTCCAGAATTCATGCACAGAGTACAGAGACGGCACCTGCTCTTTTTTCGTTACTTCTGTCGAACAAAAGCTGGCCTCTCTCCTCCTGCATGCTGCAGCCGCAGAGCGGCCAGTCCACGGGAGGCACAACGGCAGGAGGAGCAGTCTTTCACAGAGCCTACCTCTGTGTGTCCCCCCGGCCCTGGAAGCACAGGTGCCACTGCCGGTGTCATCCCACTGCGACCGCACCGTGCCCAAGGGGACCCAAAAAGGGGGCAGAACCTCTCCCGTCCCTTTCTCCTCTCAGGATTCCTCATCATTTGTTATTATCTCTATTACAGAGGAAGAATAGGCACTGTATTTTCTTATTGTCACTATCAGGTCTGCAGTGATTTATTCCTATAGTCTGTAACTGAATTAAAATCTTAATTAAGCTTATGCCACTTTTTCCTTCTTTTTAATTAGGTATAGCCAAATCACTCGTCTGTGGGTAGTAAGAAAAAGATAAAGAGCAGAAACATTTTTTTCTGATCTGTGCTTGTAGTACTGAAGCCTTAGTGATAATATCCTCTCAAAGAGATCTCAGAGGATTTTTTCTTTTTTATTAATGCTAAGAATTTATTCCTCCCCCAAACTGTAAGCTATCCAGTTATTCCTATGTCTTCTACCCAGGGAATTCCTGAATCCCTGATAAAGACTCGGTCCCGTCCCACCAAGCCTGGCAGTGCCAGCCGGTGACCTGTCCCTTAGGTGGAGAACACAGACAGGCAGAGGCACGACGGCGAAGGCTTTCCCTTTAACAAATACAGCGCCTGTCCGGCGGCAGAGCGCTGGCGGACTGAAGAGCAGCGACCTTAGGAAAGACTGACCCAGAAGTCCTGTAGAGGTGGGCAGCGGCTGTGCACGGCAGAGGAACAGCACCGTGCCAGCGCCCATTCTGCACGCACGGAGAGACACCTCTTTCCTTGCTCACTCTCCGCAACTGCCAAGACCCCACGGCGTATTTCTGCTGAGGAGAACGATGGCCAGCGCCCCGCCGTAACACCAGGTGCTGCTACGTCCTCTCCTCTCCCTGTTCTGCTCACAGGTTAAGAAAAAGTCTTTGCACGCCCTCATTCACAAGGAGTTCAAGCAAGGGAGCATGGCCGAGCGCAGCTGCAACTGGGCTTTGCTTTTAGGCCCCGTAAGAAGGAGGAGTCACGCACAAAGCGCCACCCCTGGCTATTCCGATTTTAAAGGCTTGCAACCACAGAGGTGTGGTGCCTGGGGCTGGGGCTCCGCAGCCGGCTGAAAAGCCAGAGCCCCTTTCAACCAACGCATCACCGCGCTCAGCTCTGTGCCGCCACTTGAGCACCAGCACCGTCGGCGTTCCAGTCAGCTTCTCACCGGGGCTCTTACCAGAGGAAAGATAACCCATCGCAGAGAGTGCTCTTGTGCAGGAAACCTGGATCATTCACATAAATATTTTTCTTGAGTGTTTCCTGGTGTTAATTTCACACCCGGCTTCTACAGTTCTAATTTACGTTACTAAGACACCAGAAGATGACACAATGCAGCAATGAGTTTTTGATGCCTATAATAAACACTGCTTCCATCTGAAACAATAAATCATAGTGAAATGGAAAATTAGTGGCGGGTTTGGCCGTGGTACACTACAGATGTCTGTCCTGGCTTTGCAGATGCAACTACAACCTTGGGCAGGTTCGGCGGAAGGGTGAGCTCCGCTGCCCCTTCCCGTGCTTCCCCCGAAAGCATCGCTTCTCCTCCGTGCTCGTGGTTCACCGACAGCAAACCTTACACAGACTACAGGGCTTTCCCCAAACAAATAAGACGTTTGTACGAAGCTCTCCTAGAATATCAAATGCCGCCGCCAGTGAAGTGTAAATCCCTAGCTTTTAGCAGTGCAGGAATTTTTGTTTGGTTTTCTTTCATCGTTACCCAGTCATTTCAGTCTTGCCTTAACCAGCCTCTTCAAAGGCGACAATTTGTGGAAAAAAATGTTAGCTGGCTCTTTTTGGGGAGACTACAGCTGAGTTAATGGGTCCTCTGCAGGGTGGAGTCTTCCCCAGCTTTCAGCCTTGGAAGGTCTGGATTCAGCCAAAGCTTTTTATCTGGTCTCTGTCGGGTGGGGGGGATTTCAATTCAAGTTAAATTCCGACGTTTTCGCTGTAGTGCAACCTCATAATTGCTGTTTGTTACAAAAGCCAGTTTCTGCTGGTTCCTTAGTCTTTATAATAGATGTCATTAATGAGGCCTTTATTTAGGAGCCTTAGGAAGAAACCCTCAAACCTCTTTAAGTGCCCGTTCCATGTCTTGCCCTCCTTTCACTCCAATCAGCTGTTTACTGAGAGGCTTTTTTTAAAAAGCCTGTCTCTTGCAGTCATAGCGCAAGCCACTTCTTTCCACATTAACCTCATCATTTGAGTGTAATCTGTGCTATCCTTTGGGAGAGAAGGAGCTCTGGCACGTGATGGTTGTAATGTCCAAGTGGCAGAGTTTCAAACCTGCCAGCCCGTCTCTGCTCTGACAGCTCACTCCAATTAGGGCTGACGCTCCGCCCTTAACTCGTCCTCTTGTGCATAGGTAGTGCAGCACATATGGTACGTACCGCCGTGAGCCGATCCGAGACCTCTGCCGTACCTTCGCATGAAAGGGAAGGGAGGCGAGGGGGGGGGGGGGGAGCGATTCGGGTCCAGCTCGGAGCTGTATCAGTGTGCACCACGCTCCGCAGACACTCTGCCCACAGGCGCGGGTGGGAGAGAAGCAGCCGTGCCCCTAAATTCAGTCTGGTCTGAAGGAGAAGGTGCTTCCAGTAGCCAGTCCGGCTTTCTCAGGGCAGCCGGTCTGAGATTTTCAAAGGGGCTTACGGGATGGGAAGCCTTTCGGTGGGACCTGGAGACTTTACGTTCTTCTGTAAATCTCCTGCTTCACATTTGCGTGTTGACATTTTCTGCTTAAGGGGCCTTTTGGCATCTTTTACATTAATTTATAATGCTGTGATAGTTGGGTTGCAAGCACTGCAGGAAGACTGTTTATTTTTAAAGAAACTTTGCTTTGAAATCAGATTTGGTTCAGTATAGAGACTTCTCACATTCCAACTTCTCATGTCAGTTTTGGTTTTTTTGGTGTTTGTTTTTTTTTTGTTTTTTTTTTTTTTTTTTAGTTTTATTATTTGGATAGATCTTACAGAATTATTTCCTAGCAAAATTTTCCTGTATCTTTACATTTCCCATGTTGTAATGAAGTGTTATATGACACTAACAATATTTTGTACACCTTCCTATGTTAATGGTTGATTTTAACAGGATCAGTCAAGAAAAAGACACACCTCATTGATGGCACTTTCTGTCCTGTTTAGCTGAGGTACTTTGTTCATACACCTGTAGAGATTATGGGAGCAGGAAACCTGGACGGTTAATCAGCCCATTACAGCAAGTAAGAGTCCATTCGGGCGCTGGCTGCAGCCGCAGCAGGAATAACGCTGCCAGCGCGTTGGCTTAATCCGGCCTCAAGCCACAACAGCGGGTCTTGAAGTTTTTTTTTGTACTTGTACAAATTCACAAACTCTGAAACACCTCCGTGGGTTTGCGAAGGTCTAACTGGGAGCAAGGATTTTCAGACAAGCAAAGTGGGGCTTAACAGGGCTACTTGTTAAGAAAGGCTACAGTAAGGCCTTACATATGCAAATGAGAGACTGGCTCGATGAGATTCTGTTACAACGGGTACAAGACCCCTTGTCAACGGGCCTGGGTCATTTAAAAATTTTAAAAATCATTTAACTTAGATCAGCCCTTTACTAACTGCAGCTTAATACACGTAAGCCATTTTAAGATAGTGCACAAAGCTACCCGTGCTAATTTAACTACACTTGTTTGAAAATATGATTTGCAATATGCAACTGATTACAGTAATTAAACCTATATTTTATTTCTGCAAGAGAATTTTTATTTATAACTTTATAATTTAACAGTGTAGGCTTTTGTTTTATTATGGTTTCAACCAGAAATAGCTGTCATCCTCACCAGACAGGATTTAGAAAAGGCAGCAATCTACTCGTATTATAATTAAATTCATGCTTAAGTATGTGTGTGTCCCCAGCTTTAGAAGGTAATTGTGCGCACCTCATTGCTTTTTACTTCTAAATGTTGCTGTGGTCATTTACCAGGTAATTTCAGAGACAAGTTCTAAATTACCAGTGATTTCATAAAGTTTAAAATATTCATACCTAGCTAGAGGATGACCGGGCATTTCCTCCTCCCCTCCCAAACAGCAAATTAAACATTCATGAAAACACCTAAAACAATGTGGGGAAAAAAGTATGTACTTTGAAGCGCTCTCAGGCAGCAAATTTTGAGTTTACTCTGCTGTATAATAAACAAGGCATCACCATAGCAACAGCCACATAATTTTTATATAGCAAATGACACACCCCATTTTCTTTCCTAAATTCACCAATTAGATTTATCACAGGATTTTTAAATCTTACCTCGATTTGAACATACTGTACCGTTTCCCTACTCTTAAACAAGGATCTTTTGGTGGTGATTGTTAATTTTCTTTTTGCCAATTAAAAAAATTGAATACCTTCGGCAGCAATCTTGGAATAGACTATGAGGGTGACTATAATTTCTTTCCCATCTCTTAGAACTTTTTTCTCCTTCTCATGTTGACATTTCTACGGGTCTCTCGGAGCAGGGAGAGGGGTCTGCCGCGTGCCTCTACCTGCACTCTGCGGCGCGGGTGCGAGCCCAGCGCCTCCAGAGCTCGCCTCGTGCTGGGAAACCGCGGAGCTCCTTAGTGGAAGGGGGAGGATTTGGCAACGCCCTTCTTCGTGGCCTCGCGCAGTCAGTGTCCGGGAGCTGTTCTGAGGAGGCGCTTCCCGGCTCTACCCGCGGCCCCATAACCCCCCGGAGCACAGCAGTCCCCGGGCACGGACCGGCTGCGTACAGATGCTGACTTGGCTCTTGGTGAAGTTGTCGTCCTCACCCCCCTCACCCCCCCACCCAAAACTACAGGCGGAGCGGATATAAATAACGGCGGCACATATAAAAGAACTGGTGGCATGTTGCTTTGCATGTCAGTGCTGCAAAACGGGTCACCCATGGTGCTGCGGCCGCGACCTGGCTGTGCCCGACACCGCGCACTGAGCGCTGCGCCGCGCCGCCCGCCCGCGGCGAGCAGCAGGGAGGGACTGCTGCGTGCGGGAGAGGATCAATGGGAAAATGCTGTGAGATCCCAGACAGGGGAGTCACAGAGAAGGGCTTTCAGGTCAGAAGGTGGGAAGCGACACAGATGCCAGAGGCTGGTCAGTTTTCATTTTCATGGGCAGGTTTTCAGCAGAGGCCAGTTTAAGTATTATCCGAGTATTCAAAGGCCAATTCCTAAATGAAGTGGAGGGGCTTCCTTCCGTCATGACAAAGCTGACAACTCAATCACTGCCTCTAACACGGCAATGCATAGCTCTAAGCTCTGACAAGCCTTATATATGCTGCAAATGAGGAACCAGATGTTCACTCTCTCCGCCGCTCTTAAAAGTTAGTTTCACATTCTGAAATTGTCCTCAAGGGTGTTTCCCCCCCACCATGTGTTAAAAAAAAATACAAAACCCCAGAAGCTTTAGATAATGAAGCAAACATATTTTTGTGGTGTGGGCTATTTTTTTCAGTCTGCTGCTAGTTTTTAAATATAAAGCATAGCATATGTTTAACACAGAACATATGGAAAGAAAGAAAAAGCAAATCTTGAATTCCAAATATCACATTCTTAGTAGAAAAGATTCCACCGTGTGAAAGTGGTCATTCAGAACAAAACAAAGAAAATGTATTTATATAAATATTTATAGAACCAGCTCTAGTTCTTCTCATACATCCTGATGTAGATCTGAAGGAAGAGTGATTAAGACGGCACAAAGCGTGAGGAGCAGCATGCCAACAAGTAATTTTGGGGAGTAGCTCAGCTCAGGATGCTGGTAAGAGCATGTCTGAAAAACTGACCTTCCTGCAACAGCCCAAGCGCAGCCGCTGTTGCTTTCAGGCCTCGTGTGCCATCTGTGGGCCGTGCTCCCTGGGAAGGGCTCTGCGAGCACAGGGTGGACCTTCCTCCCCTCTGCCGGGCTGGTCTAGGCGGGGGTCCGGAGCCCCCAGGGTGGGCCAGGCGCCTCCCTTGGCCACCACCGCCGCCTTGGCTGGCCTCGGTGGAGCTGTTCCACACCAAGAGCCCTCGTGCTCCGTGCCACTGAAATGCACAGCAAAAGGCTAAGGTTTTTTTGAGTAACAGATGACTCTGAACAGAGAGGAAAATGATAAACCCGGTGTCGTGACCTCCCCACTCTTATATGCGGTCCATATTGTCAATAACCGTCAGTACCAGCGGACACATTAAAGGCACAGGCATTGCTCGGTCCAAACTCCCTCTGCCCAAACCCAAACAAGGCGCAATGGAAGACCACCACCCATCCAAAGCTGTCCCTCAGACTGCAGGAGTTGTTTCTCTTCAGTCTTAGCAGTTTGTCTTCCCATTAGAACACAAGGGTAGGGAGAATTTATGTGAGTACCACGACAGGATGAAGCAGCTCTTATTTAGAGAGAAAACCTCAGAAAGGACACAGCAGATTTCATCAGCAGTTGAAATGAGGGACATCAGTGCAGGTGTCTGTGCTCACCGCCGTGTCTTCCCTCCCCAAGACCCGTTAGAGCCAGCAGCAAGCATAAAGCTCTAGGTACTGTCCTTACTGTCTCTCTTCCTCCTTCCCCCCCTTGCTTTTTCTTTCTCTCTCTCTCTCTTTTTTTTTTTTTTTTTTTTTTTTTTTTTTTTTAGTGCACTTCCAGATAAATGCCAGTCATTTGGCCGGGGCTAACTCACAGAAGGTACAGCAGGCACAGATGGTACTAATGCATAAATGTAATCTAGCAAAAGGATGCCAACACCAACCCAGAAAAGGTTCCAAATAACTGCAGCGCACTTACAGGAATACAGTGATTGGCAAGGTGAAAGCTGAGATTTGCAAGAGCTTACTGTTCCCAAATCAACAATAGAAATTCTACAACAAATGAGCATATTTATTTATTAATTTATAAAATGCACTTAATACCAAGATCTCTGGGTACATGTATAATAAAGCCTCACCAAAACCCAAACTCATTATAAAATTATACTGATCAAAGTAAAAGAAGGGAGAAAGGGAAAGGCGGAAACTGTGAAACAGAACAAAATCCAGCACCACGTACCCATTCCCCCGTGTTTCTCAGGAGAGCTCCTAAGAGGAAAGATGGGCAGTGCAGAGGTGCTTGTAAGTCAAGTGATGTAGACAGTGTCTGGGCAGCGATAGAAGCAAATCCCGTGTGGGTAGTTCTGCAGGCCATAAACACCCTGTCCTTCCTCAGGATTCAGAGCATAAAAAGACCCATACCAAATCCTTTTTCCAGTTGTAGCTAGCTGGTAATGTACACTCTGGAAAAACTTACGGGGAAGAGAATCAATGCAGTTTGACTGTGTCCCCACGGGACACTTCTCCCAGCTTCTGGAGAACATTAGCATCTCCACTAGGCACATCTGTAGCAGTGATTTCCAATGAGGAAAAAAGATTTCAGAGAATACGGACTTCACCGCACATACCCCAGTCCACAAGGAAGGAAAAGAGTGCAACTGCCGCAGGACCAGAGCAGTATCTCTTTGCAGTGCTGCCAGCACCGCTTGCGACAGGCCAACTGCTTGGTAGTCCTGAAAAGGAGCTCGTGACAGACACCACACTGTCCTCCTAAATTACAGACCTCTTGGCAAAGAATTACTACAGAAACCTGCTGCATGCATGCTGCCCACCCTGTCTTGCTTGCTGCAATAACTTCTTGTCCAAGGAGAACTCTTCCATTCCTCTCGTCTTGTGCTGGCGACCAACCGGTCCTCATCTTCTATCACGCGAGAGCTCTGTTACTCGAAGGCTGCCTCGGCCCGTGCCTGCTACGAGTAGCTAGAGTTCACCAGAGCACCGCGACTCCTAGCAGCGTCGCTTCTGCGGTCTGTAATGGTCCAAATAAGAGATGAAGCTTCAGTTTTGTATGCAGGGGGCCAGACCTGCAGCCCTCCCTTGTAACACTTTGTGGTCCTGGACAGAGGCGCCAACTCCTAATTCGTATGTGAGACAGATGTGGAAACACATACTGGCATTTCACCTTTGTCCCCATTTATCAGCATCAGAAATCAGCACTTGTTATTGTAACGGACCAGTCAGAGCAATCTCTCCTGTGTTCTCGGGCACAGTGGATCGTGGGTCAATGGCTACGGCTTCAGCCGGCAGTAATGCCAGCAACAGTAGCAGTAGCTTAGCACCCTCTGAAATATGCCTGATGCACAATTAACAGGCATCTTTGCAAAGTGAGAGCAAGGCAGACTGACAGAGATGTGTACAAACAAATCAGACGGCTTCATAGTCTTCTCTCTCGTAATGCAGCAGGTCTGGATCAGATGTGGAGCAGGCCACGGGAGAAAATACATTCTGCGGTCATTTTAATTAGGGTGTTGCACGAGGGTTTGGCTTTCAGGAAGGATTTAGGCCTTGGTCCAAGGTAGAGGATTCTGGAGCTGCCACTTCTAACGCTGCTCTGAACAGAGACGGGTTTTTCTAGGGGGAGGGATGTCCACATAGCTGTGAAGTTTAGGATTACCAACCCATTTGAATGAAAACAAAAGCCTAACGACGTGCTGCGGGGTTCTGTCTGCAGGAAGGAGAGCTGACTGGTTGCCGTGTACCCGCTGTACTGGGGAAGCCGACGCGGGTTGAGGGGTGGGCGCACTGCTTGGCGTCGCGTTCTTTACTGGGCCAGTGGTCAGCGTCAGTAATGCTGAATTTGTCAGCGCTGGGAAGGATCCAGCTCTCGGATACCGCTGTGGAGGCTTCAGCTGGTGGAGCGACAGCTGGATCACAGTGGCATCTAGAGGGCTGCTACCCGCAGTGTGTGTGCAGGCAGCCGCGCGGCAGAGCGACGTTCCTGCCGGGGCTCTGCCCGGCCATCGACAGAGCCGTCTGGAGCCAAGTGCCTGCAGTGGCGGTAGAGCTGCACCCTCCCGCTGTGCCAGGGGCTTGCTCGTCCCCCTCCAAAGGGAATCCGCTTAGACCCCATCCACACCTTCACATAGATCCACATTTTCCCACAGAATTTCCTAAGTGGATTTTTTTCCTCATAATAATTGTGCGATAATTATTTTACAATAATTCACATAGCATCCTAAATGCTGTGCATTTGGGGTGACTTCTCTCTTCACCAGTAATTACATATGCCAGTCAGATACCATAAAATGCAACGGGCCAGGATCGCAGCCGGGATATGAACGCTGTGTTATTGCTCTGTTACGCGCTGAGAACAGGACCCCTGGATGACTTACGGACTTTATGGCGGCGGAGCACCTGCTTCTTAAATATATGAGCCATTTGAAGATGACAACATCTCTTCAGAGAAGCCCAGGTTAGAGAAGTCGATCAGAAAAAGATGACTGGGAAGTATTCCGAAAGGAAGGAGATTTTAGGAGAAGCTTGAAGGGGACTTTCCAGAGTTGAGGTCATGGTGGAGGTCAAAAGGATTTTGAAGAGTTCTTCTGACAGTTATAGTTTATCTGCTGTTACCTCTGATTTCAGAGAAAGATAAATTGCATTCTTCTCACTTGGCACAGAGGGGAGGAAGGAGGAATAATGGAGATACTTGACTTCTGCTTTGGAGATGCCATCTCTAGGAGCTGTAAATTTCTGATATTCTTTGCCTTTTTAGATGAAAAAGATGCCAAAGCACCAGGTTTTGATTTTTGTTGGTTTTAGTGGGCTTAAAATTGGACTCTGTTTCTGATTTTACAAGGCTTGAAATGTGAGGCATCTAGTAGCATATCCTCTTCTTACAAAAGATGTAGCGGCCTGGAGGAGTCATTTAGGATGCTAATGGGAAGAAAGTATTTGGCACTAAGGATCAGGCCTGCTGGCAGCTTGGCTGAAGTCCTCCCATAACACCAGCAGGATGCCCAGTAACACTCCTGACCAGGATTCCTCCCGGAAAGTTTTTGAAGAGTTCAAAGAGCAGAGAGACTTGTGCGAGAAAGCCTCTCCCCTGTTGTTCAGCACGTCACCCCGCTGCAGCCACGCGTCTCGCGCGGAAATCGAGGAGGAGCTGCTGAAGCTTCACCTGGGAAGGAGTGCTACAGTCCCACCCCGCCGGTTCCGCACTTGAGGAGAGGGAGCTCTCCCAGTGACAGCTCAGCATGCCGCTGGGATGACGGGAGAAGAAATGTCCTGGTTATCGCGCCCACGTGAGCGAGCGGCAGCAGCGGGTTAGGTGTGTGCTGGGACGGCGGCCAGGACAGAGGTCACTTTCCCTCTGGCAGCGCGAACGAGCTTGGTCTGCCTTCCCAGGCAGAATTAGAGCCGAAGGAGAAGAGCCCTCCGTTGGCAGGCGCTTGCAATGGGAAAACAAGAACGCGTCCTTCAGGAAAGAAGGGTCAAACCTTGCCAGGCCATGGTGCATTTCCACGGAGGCAGAAGCGCTGCCAGCGAGGGAGGCTTACTGCCAAGGGCTCAGATGGAGAGAGCGTGCCGCGGCCCGCGCTCCAAAGAACCCGTGGTCGAGAAACAGGGACTCTCCAGGCCATTTCCACATCCTTTCCTTTTGCATAAGCGATGCTTGCCTCGTATGAGGAAAACAACAAACTCCTGCCCTCTAGAGACAGGAGACCTCCAGCTCTGCTGAATAAAATATTTGCCACAACCTCCTTTTGAAGCAGATGCTACAAATGCATACAGCTTTATTCTCCCCTAAGGCCCACACAACCGGCGCAGCAGCTCGTCGTGCTCTCTTCTCCCAGACCTGGAAGGCCAACTCGCAGGAGAGGCAGCTTGTCACAACCGCTCTTCTTCAAGGCAGTAGTTTATTTGGAGAACTGCTGAATAAAGCAGTCACAGAGAACTTGGCAAAGGAAGATAAATCCCTCCCTTCTTCATTACCAAAAACTGTCTAGGCAGGATGGCAACTGCTCGTGCTAGTTGAGCACCGGTTTCCATTCCCTTCCCTGGCTGCCTGCGTACCTCTGCGGTCCACTCGCCTTCACGTCCTTCTCTGGAAACCCGTCAGGGCAAGAGCTGCCTCCCTGGTACGGACCTGGCAGGGCGGCCGGCACTCAGCCACGAGGGGAGCCGCACGGCGCCTGTGCTGGTCACGTTTGACTTGGTTAGCGGGGGCTCAGTGTGAATGGAGCTTTTCAGATTATTCTGTGGACGTTACTTGGAATTTCAAAGGTGGAAAAAGAGTGCTGAGAGTCCAGCCCTGCGTCTTTGCTCTCCAGTGCCAGGAGTCTTGGCAGAAGCACTCCTTTCGGTGCCACACGGCATATTGAGCTACAAAATCCCCCCGGTCCCAGCTTTCACAAGGTTACTCCACTGGTAAACATGTACTTTGAAGATTTCGTTCGCTGTAGCAACTGTGCCGAAATGTCCATATGTCCAGTTACAAAATAAGCGTTATTAGTGGGGTGAAAAGCTGTTCTTAATAGCATTTTCTCAAAGCCGCCAGTGCACTAAAAATACTACAGATAATACCCCTTGACTCCTCACTGCACTGCACCAAGTGTTTTCGTTTCCATCTAAGCAAAGCGCGTACGCAGCGGGCACCAAGCCCTGCCAGATGCCAGCAGCAGCACTGTACACGCGCACGCTTGCTCTGCAGCAGGGAGCGGTTGCTCCAGACAGGCAGCAAACCATGTCAACACCAGGTCTGCCAAACACGCGCCTAAATCACAGGCACTCGAAAAAACCCAGCAACCCAGAACTTAGCAACTTCGTTCAACAAGAGCGTAGTGCTGAATTGGAACTACATCAGATAGAACCCATCAATGGGTTTAAGATACCTGCAGGGTTTCTCTCCACAAATCATCTCAAGGTAAAAGTTTGAGGCAGATGGCTACAACTAAGCTGCATATTTTCCTGCGAGAAATACTTGTCTGACGCAGCAGCTACAGGCGCTTGGCCACCCATTACACTTTTTATATCTTTGGACAGCATCTTTAAAATACCCGTTTTGAACCTACTACAGTCAGCTTTGTTTTGTTGGCCTATACTCTAAAATACAGTATTTATTTGGTGCAGAAAGACAGGAACTCTGTTCTCAAAGAACTTAGTCCTGTCCTCCTTTTCTGCTCTTGACTCCACGTTCCCCTTACCTGCCTACAAGTAAAGCAGGACCAAGGGCCGAGAGGTGGCCGTGAAGTCGGCCTCAGCGACTGAGGTCCCCGTAAGTGTGCTGGCACACTCGTCTCAAAGCGGTGGCGTTTTGAGGCAGCTGCTGCCCGTCTGCACTGTGAAACCACTGCTCTTGAAATTCAGATTATGGAACTTTTGAACGCTGACCTACAGGACGGCTAGATGGCTTGGAAGGGTCGTGAGGTTCATGCACACATGCTAAGGAGGTTACAGTACATAATATGAGGATAATAAACACGTTATGTGCCTTTCCACTTAGCTCAAGTTACTAGCAAAACTGCTAGGGTGACAAAAAAATCCTTCTTAGGGTGAAAATATATAGTGCCATTCATCCATAGCTGGTTTCTTTTTATTACCTGATTGTTCCTTTAGGAGGATTTTGAGCCCATCCAGTATTGTGCTTGGGGTTCAGAGCTTAGCTCATCTCTGTCAGTGACGTTTCAGCCATGAATTAAGCAATTTTGGGGAGAAGGCCTCCCTGGGCAGCCCTAGAAATAATCCTGATGTCGGCATCAGTAGCAGTGGGTTCTGTAGCAATAATGCCAGTTCAAGATCATTCCTCTAAGGGATTCACTGCTGATTTATTCCGTGAAAAAAGATACTTCCGGCAGTGTATAGCACTGCAAGGCATCTTTTCCCAGCTGCTAAATATCTACCGCCATAGCGTGGTTCAGGGATGCCGACTGGGCCTCACGTGCTACCTGTGCGGCTGCCCAGCGCTCTTGCGTTAGGACGGCAGGCGGTGAGCACGCAGCCACCGAAACCTGTTGTGGGTGGTCTTCTGTGGGCAGTAACGCGACATACGCAGGGACAGGAGACTCCGACAACTTAAAATGGGTTTCCTTTAGATAAAATACGCTGGTAGCAATGCACATCTGCAGGGATGAGGCTTCGGCACTAAGGGTCTGGCAACTGAGCACACAGGTTTCTGTTAGCGGAAGTACAAAGCCAATTCCAAATTCTTCCAATGCTCTGAGCTTCTCGGGTGTCTGAGACGAGGAATTACCTGATCGTCAGGGACAAAGAGCGAGCGTGAGAGAGAGAGATGTGAGTTTAAATCTCTGAACGCTGCTTAGAGCTGCACAGGCCATGGGTGGGTTAGTAACCCCTCTCCAAAGAAAACATATAAATCGGCTATCTTTAAAAAAATATATAAACTTAACTTCAGTTGTGTGCTTCCAGCTTGTCAACGGATATTTATGAGGTGAGCGTAATATTCTAACGGTTATAGCAGTGAAATACATCCCGAGCAGGGGAGCTAGTAAAGAAGCGCACAAATGTTAATGCCGGTAGAATTTTAATGCCCAGGAGATGGGGCAAGGTGACACTAGCTCTAGTTCATGCTGCTTTTGCCAGCTGCAGCGAGGGGAGGTCACCGATGGCCCTCCCGAAGGCTGTAAGATAGCGGGGTTTGGCTCCCGAGCCCGACGCAGGCATGTCGGCGCAAGCGGCTGTCTTGTTCCACGGCCTCGGTGGCACCAGGCTCTGCCGAGGGGAAGCAGCGGGGTTTTTCCAGGAAGGAAACAGCCACTGCTGTTGAGCTCTTGTTACAGGGCTTCGAGGAAGGTGCTGCCAGTGCTGGCATCTCGGCACCTGGTTTGAATCCCTGCCCCTTTTATTCCTTTAAAAGGCCCTTTTATTGTCGCAGCTGCACGTGAGCGTGCAGGGCAGGAGCACGTGTAAGAGTTCATTATCCCCAGAAAGCTCTATGCTGGGAGTTAATGATTCTAAAGAGGTTTGGAAAGCAGGAAATTGCCTGTTCCCTCACATTAGCAAAGAAGAAAAGGTTTACACAGTCCTGTCCTTTACTGAAAGCTCTACAGGGAAGAACCCGATACTCTCAACTTGATTCCTTACAGAGAGGCAAACTACAGGCTGGGCCACAGGGAAAATAACCATAAAAATAAACAGAATCAGGTAAACCATATTCTCATCTGCTGACCCAGACTGCCGCAGCAGTCTCGGCAGACTGTCGCGAGAAGACAGCTGTGTGGGGAACGGCAAAGCCGGGCTAACAGGGATGCACCGATCACAGAGGTGAAAGATGCTCTGCTAATGCTGTGAAGAACAGGGCCCACATAAATGACATCACTAAATCTGTGTCTCGGGAGCGACATTATTCTAAAACCCTCTCCTTCCTCACGGCTGCACGGGCACTGATCAATTGGGCTGGAGGGCACAGAGCTCACCAGTGCCATATAAATGACAAATCCCAAAAGGGTATGTTCTCTTTATGGGGACACTGCAGCTGGGGGCAGAAGCACACGATTCTCAGCTTCTGCTGGTATGTCTGTGACAGAGGGTGGAGGACCTTGATCCTCCAAGGCCAAAATGAGCCAGTCTTTTATGACACTGTGTATTACAGGGGGTAATACAACTTACGACATTGTGCGCTATAGGGGGTAATACAACTGTTCTGGACAAAACAGAGCTGTAAGTGCTCCTCTGGAAAACACAGGCGTTTTTAAGACCTAAGCTGGATGCTCACCATTTCAGCAGTGCACAGGGAACCTTCTCCTATATATACAGTTACTCAGCACGTTAAAGAAAGTAAGTGATACACGAGGACAAGGCATGGCCGAGCGACAAAGTACACGAGACCAGACGGTGCAGCATAGGCCGGGTGGCTGGATTTCATCACATCCCACCTCCACCCTCCTTCATTTTATAGATCGCTTCACCCGCCCTTTCTGAACTACTGAAGGATACTTCAAGCGGGGCCACACACACCAAAACAGAAGCCAGAGGCAGCGGGTTGAAGGTGGCAGGTTAAAAGCTGCCTCCTCAGAGCAATGAGTACCCAGGAGCAGCCAGCCCCTGAAATGCTAGGTCGCTGATGTGAAGTCCTGTTCCGAGTTGAGGGTATTGTGTCCCTTCAGCTTTCCGTGTCACACTGCTGGCAGTTCCTCGGCCGCTCGAGCCTGTCAGCTCAGCAGCGTTTGGAGGAAGGCTGTGATGAAGGATGCACAGCCCCAAAGGAGATCACCTCTCACTGAGACCCTTGTGACAGCATCCAGACGTTGATGCTGCGTTCAAGGTTTTCTATAGAGAACCTGATTTCCTTCAATTGCATCCTCTTAGGCAATTACCCAACACAATAAAAGAGAGCAAGCCAGAAAACTTAAAACGATCCAACCCGTGATTAAATACTCATTTTGGAAAAGTCCATTCCATGCAGCGAGGCCCTTAGATTCAGAAGGTATTGATTAGCGTACTATTTCACATGCGAGTACAAAAAGCCTATCACGCGGGGAAATTAAGAGGAATAGTTCTACTGCCAAGTTTCAGGTTTGGCGGTAGCGCTGCGAGGACTGCTGTCGCTGTTGTGGCACACCCAGGCCACATTTGAGATACCGAGAACAGAGCCCGTACATCCCTATTGGTGCATTTCTCTCTCCTTTCATATATGTCACATACTAAAAGAGATGCTTCTCAAAAAGCTCAAGGCGCTCCAGATGGTACTTAGTAACAGAAAAAGTTCTACTCTGACACGATTTGAGGCAGTAAACCTCTCCCCGGCCAAACCGGCAGCTACGGCACTGGCAGCCCGCTGCCCCCGGCCCGTGACCCCCCAACACCGCGCCGTGGGGGAAAGGGAGGTGAAGAGCTCTCAGCTGTGACCTCAGTAAGGGGCTTCTGCATTCACCTCAACAAACACAATGTGTACAACTTCAGTGACGGCCAGTTATCGTCCCGCTACTCATCTGAAATCTGCCGTTAGACCTTTGTTGCCTTTCACCTAGTTCAGTTTCACAAGATCTAGCGAAATTTATCAGTCATCTCCAGGAGGGTGCTGCTGCTCATTCTCCCCCCGCACACTCTGGACCTCTCCGTGCCGAGCTGCGTTACTCCAGGGGAGGGGGCAACCCCCCTCAACAGGCAGGTTAACTGGCTCACCAGGACAGTACACGTTTGCAGCTTGGAACGGTAAGAGCAGAAAGTCTGTAGTTCAGTTTGAAAAAAAAAACAAAACGCAGCAGAGAAGCAAAACCTAATGTACTCTCCAGATGCCCCAGGAGCTGCTCGGGGGGAGCTGCGCAGCGCGTGGGGCAGGGCAGGCCAGCTCGGCCGCGGGGCGGCAGGCTCCGCTCCAGGGGCGCCTCTGCCGCCTCCCGCTGCCCCCATGGAATAGCCCACTGTTATTCAGGAATATATTCCATTTAAGAAATGGCTTTGATGTAACATAAAATCGCTCCTTCTTGCTTAGAAACCATTGCCCTAGATCTCTTTCCTCTGGTGGTGGTGGTGTTGATAAACCCCTGCCATATTCTTCTCCTGCAGTACCTGTGGTGTGGGGCATCTTCCATGGTTAACGGTGGGCTGTTTTTTTTTTTCCCTACTGAATCTGGCACCTGGAGACAACTCCCATAACCCCCACAAAGATCACAGAATACTTGCATAACTCATTTCTTAATTACTCCAGTCCTAAACCACTAATTTAGTTCAATTTTATACTGACTACATGTTGGTATTGTTAAGGTTTATGACCCAGTGATTTACAAGGCACGATACATCTGATTTCAGATTGGTTGTATTGATAGTTTAATTGAGTTACGGGGACATGAGCGTAACATTAACTCACCAAACTGGTGATCGCGGCAGTGCTGCTGGGCTGGTAATTCCCTGGCGTAATTAGTTACACAGAACAAGTGTGTTTTAATTGTGAAGGCCAAAAATAGACTGATGAGTCTCCTGCTTGGTAAACAGTGCTTCTATTTAAGTAAATAGTCCTTTTCGTAAAGTTCACATTAATCAGAAGAAAAATTTACTATTCTGTTTCTAAAAGCTGCTCTTAATGGTGAAATAGGTATCACTATATAGGAAGTTTTGAATTCATTTAGAGGAACAACTTTACCTCACAACCAGCTTGCACAAAGACAGTGATACTTCACTTACATCACTTATAACCCGCTTTTCTAGTCGATGCAAACCTACAGTTCATAGTGCTTTGATCTGGAGTGGTAACTCCTTAACAACTGAAAAGTAGTCTTTTACCTTCTGCCTGCTTCAGCTTGCCCATCTATAGAACGTGAATGGTTTCAGATCGCACTTAAACTACTTACAGTGTATTTGTTAGTATCTGCTACTGTCCCATATCGACGGTGTTTTGACAGCTGGTACTTCCTAGGTGCTGGTTAGGGGTGTTCTGCCTGCCTGCCGGGTGGGTTACCCCATCGCGACTGGCTGACCAAACAACGCCGCCGTCCCCTCCTTCCTCCCCCGGCAGTCCTCCAGTAAGGAGCTCGGGCGCAGGGACCGTGGGAGATGAGTGGGGAACCGTAATGGTAATTGCTTACTTAAGGCTCTCCTCTGTCCCTGCCTTGTCTGGGGCCACTCGTCCTGGAAGGAAGAACCCTCTAAGGCAGCGTTTAGGGGAAAGAATTAGGTCCGTGAAACGAACTGTGGCAAACAGACCAAGGAGAGGCTCGCTGATATCCACGTGTCCATTTCTGCTAAGAAATAATACTAGGAAAGGTATAGATGGTAATTGTGCAAGTTAGACTAAAACTGTAAGTGTGGTGAGAGCTCAAAGCCCTTTACATTGGCTTGAAAGCTACTTTTTAATGCATTTCATGTGTAGGTATTGTGAAACCAGGCACCTTGTCACATCCCATTACCTAAACGTAAAAGCTGTTCTCTATGATGCTGGCGTGCAGTATTTGCTGTACCGTTAATGACACTACAGCGTTCCTGACCTTCTCATTAATTAGCACTTTCGGTGTATTTTCCAACATCCTGATTTCAGCTTTGTCCTCTGCGAGCATCACGTTGTACACAAAAAATGGCTTCTGATGTGGAAGGCTTTGTTTTCATTTGAAGTCTCTCACCCGCCAGTTTTCTTAAATAAGCAAAGGTAGACAAAGTTGCCGGTACATAAATTCACAGAAGTTACAGCACTATCTGATCGTGCATCGGATATACTCACTAACTTACTGCCTCCGGGTAGGTTCAGAGTGGAAGTGACCCCACCTCAGGTAAAAAGGCAAAAAGAAGTATTGGAGGAGCGTCTTCCAAACCCCTTCTCACCCTTGCTAGGGGCAGGCAGAGCAGGCGGGTATTGAACAAAACAGAGAGTCTTTTTTTTATTTCTAGTGCGAGCTATGCCGTGGAACTCCTAAGAGAACATCTCTAAATGTTATTTTAAGGCTTCATAATTTCCAGATTTATTACGGATCAGGTTTATGTTCCTTTTCCTCCTTAGTTCCCCCCTTACATAGTTCAAAAATCATCTACCGCTCGTGGTCGGCCTTTAGCAGACGAAGGGCAGCCCAAGAGCGCGGGGCAGTGCAGTGCTGAGAAGGGCCCTGGGCAGCGGAGCAGGGCGCAGCGCTGCAGACCTGCCGCGGCCCCTGGCTGCCAGGCCAGGGCAGAGCGGTTCGGCGGTCGCTGCGGGGCCGCCCAGGGCGGGTTGGTACGAGCTACCTGACAGCATCCCAGCCCCTCGTCATGCACTGCGCTTACCGACTTCATGCAGTCAGACCTCAAAGAAGTTATTTTCGATTCCAGTGATTATTTCAGACATCAGGTAAAGCACTGAGCCACTAAAACGCCTTCCAACTGCAAACTGAATGCAAACACCAAAATGAATAACGGTCAAATCATTTGCCCCAAATTCCTATAAATTCATGCACACGCGTCTTTAAAGAACAGTGAGAAAGCTACAGACAAAAGCAGAAACCTCGTATCGATGGGTAAACTGTAATATTAATTACATGAGGTAGGAACTCCTGCGACTCCCCCATTCCTTGTTATCTGCTAACGCTCTGCAGTGCTGCCTTCTATGGTGGCACTGACTCGGATGGGAACATCCTTGCTCTCAGCGTTTACTGAACATCAGCTCTGCTGTCGGCAGCGCTCGAGCTGCACGGCATTTCTGGGTTCTATGCTCCACAAATACTTTGCTTCTATCGCAGATTTCATTTTGGTATGCTTAATTAACAAACAACCACCACCCCCACCACAGCAAGGCAGTGGAACGGCACGTAAAGATGCCCGGGACTGTTACACTTTGCCTTTAAAGGACTCCCTTTGCACTCCTGGTTCATCCCTCGGCATCTCTCCTGCGTTTGCAATACAGCCGGTAGCAGCTAGACGTTCCGGCAGTTACTGTACCCACCAATTCACCACACTTCTATTTATTACACAGTTGACAGAAGCAGAATTGTTAGAAAGAGAATCCCTTGATGGGAACACTGCCGCTGTCGTGGCAGTCAGGGGCAGGTGCCAGCTGAGACTTGCCTGAGCAATGCCACGTAACGCTGTGTGCAGTCAGCCACCCTGATAACCGGTAAAACCATTAGATCAAAACAAATAAAGGAAAGGAATATGAAAATCAGCCCTAATTTTGTTTGGTAATGCCATAATCTCTTAAGAAGAGAGTAGTACTTTTCCCCCCACCACACATGTTCAAAAAGGAATAAGGATTGAAGGCGTAGGCACAGCTGCCCGTCCAAACCGAGCACAGGTTTCCGGGCACCACCCCGTACACTTCTCTTATAAATCGCCTCCCAGACACAGCACGGTCCCAGTACCCCATTAGGAACTGAAGGGGACACAGGAAACTCGCGGAGCTTTTTTCTTTTTGGGGAGCCTTTCATGTAAAGTCCCCCTGAACTCTGCGAGACCTGCACCCCGCATAGCTTCAAAGGTCTCCCCACCGCGCGGGGACCGCCCCAGCGATGGCTCCCGCAGCCCCCGCCGCCGTCCCGCTGCGGGACGGTGTGCTACGGGCCCCACCGGAGCGGGGAGACTGTCTAATTACCGGAGGACCTCACGCCCAAACATGCCATATGGGCTGGCGCTCACCGATCGTACCACACGCCGTGTCATACACGTACTCCCCACATCCACGTCGTTCCTGGGAGAGCGGCTGTCTCCGGGTGGAGAAGCCCGAAGAAAGGCCGGCCGTAAGCCGCCGCCTTCCGCGGCAGAAAGGAGCGGCATCGCTGCTGCGCCCAGAGCAGCTCCTTAAGGAGAGGAGCTGTTCTGTTGAGAGGACACCCTACTGCAGACACCCCTCATCGATTTGGAGTTTGGGCACTGAAATAAGCTCCGAGAAGTCACTGGCGATTTTTAGTGCTCATCCCAAATTAATGAAAAGGGGTCACGATGTTTGCTAGTGGATTTGTTTCATTCAGCTACACCAAAAGCTGTCAGGATTAATCTGGGCCCATTTATGGGAGAATGGTATTTACTCTGGTGTGACACCAGGAGAAACCGCTTTCCCTTTTGGTGCACGGCGGTTTTAAAGCACATCAGAACCGAGTTTATAGACGCAGAGCTCGAGCTGTTGCCAGTAAAACGCAGTTTCAAACCAGCAGCAGCTCTGGTAACTAACGGTCCCACTTCCCCATGCTACGCTGCGTGAGGATTTGGCTTGGGAGGGGTCTGGGGGGAGTATCTGTCTACGCTGAGATGGTCCCCTACCATGTTTAGATAGGTCTGAGTTTGCTCACCAGCTACCCAGAATTCGTAAATTATCCTCACAAAAGACCTGAGAGTGTTCAAAATGTGTCTTCTGTGTCATCGCTGCTTTCCTAACATCATAAATCTGTAAGTCAAATGTAGTGCCTCACTCTGGGTAATTTCCATTAATCCTTAAAAGGTTTTTCATGGGTATGTTATTTTCACAAACATCTGAATTTAAATTACAGCCTCCTTCTAGCATCTAATATTCAGCCTTCGAAAATCTCGGTTGCATTTATTCCTCCGCCAATAAGAGCTTCTCTCTTTCCCCCCCTCAGGGCCGATGTATCAACTTCACCCGAGTTCAGTCTCAGTAGAGGAGCAGAAGAGGATACCAGGAGGAGAGAGAGCCACATTGCCCCTTTTCAACCAAGCCGAGAGAACCGAGCGCTTCCTCGCATTTCTTGGACCATCCTCAAGCCCGAACTCAGAAGGTTTCTGCACCCCCCGCTCCCAGGCGCCGGCGCTGCCGCAGCGGGCTCCCGGCTCCGGCCCCGGCCCCAGTGCCTCGGCGCTCTCCTGCGCAGCAGCGACGAGAAGAGAAGCGCTGACTCGCATGCCCGTGCTTTTACAGACCACGAAAGGGAGAACAAGACACCAAAGATGATAGTGGTTTTCTATTTTTGTTACCTTATGGGTTTTTAAGGACTACACATTCTCAGGACGTAATGTGCTTTTAGCGGAGATGCAGAGCTGGCACGTGTTATTTAACCAGGGACTACTAGCCAAAGGCGGGGGGTGAGAGTTCCCACCAGGCTAAGCAAGCGCCCGAGCCGAGTGCCTTCCAGCGGTGTCAGATCACAAACCCTCGCCAGTCTCCCACCGCATCGTGCCTTACGGGAACCTTCTGACTGGAAATCTTGTCATTCTAACACTGCAAAGTGCACACGCATGACAAAATGTAGACAGGATGCCTCAAGGTATTGGTAGCAAGCACGACTTTGCCCTTTAGTTTCTGAAGACACCTTTCCTTCATTATGCACCCGGGACAGGAAGAAAATTAATAGAGCGTTATTCCACGGGAAGACAGCCTGTAACCAGAGATCTTGAGCGGAGTTTGAGGGACTGATGCTTCAAGACCTTGACACTGTGGCTGGTGGTTTTTTTCCCCTTTCCTGCATTCGGAGTTCAGTAGCGCATAAAACATCACCATCTATAAACATACCTAGCAGTCGTAGGCTTATGTATTTTTTTTTTTTTAGATTAAAAAAAAGCAGTAGCCACTAAGCTGGTATCTCAGGGTTCCTCCCCCCCCCCAAATCTCCAAGGGCTCTTCAGCGTCACAAGCCAGCAACTCTCTTTGCATGAGAATTTCAAAGTTTAATTAATATAATTAAAGGCAACAGCAAGCAGCAGCCTGTGAAGATTTTGCTCATCTTTTTTATGCCTTTTGACATTGAATGACCTATTACTGTATGTGCATTACTCCGTTTGAGGGGGCACCGAGCATTGGTTAAGATCCAGCAGCGGAAAAAGACCTCCCTCCATCAATTTAGAAATTAAATATAGGGGAGCGCCGGCCATCACAAAACATTGACAATGTATGTATTATAATTTTTTAGAAAAACCAGTGTCGTGTCACGTCGACGATGCCAAGTTATGTTAGCGTGAGCGGAAACACTGTGGGGGAGGAAGGAGGGAGCAGCTGAAGAAAAAGGCTCAAATGATCCAGTCACTTTCGATACTGTACTTCAGATGCAAAATGGATATTCGAGTCGAAACCTGACAAAGCGCGCCCGCTTTGATGGGAACTGGTATAGACAATGACCAGTGGCTGGGTCAGTGGGATGTCTCTCTGCGAGCAGGGAGGCTTATCAAATGACACTAAAAATAAGTTCAGCAACCATCACGTTGGAGGGGAAAAGGCGAACATTTCACATTTGGTGGGCATGAATGTGCGCAAGATGGAAAGAGCAACGCGAAGCATCCTGGTCTAATTATCTCCTTTGTGCTCTTCATTGGAATTGCAAGGGACGTAAATAATTCTCTTGGTCGATGTCCAAATTCGTGGCACTGCCCAAAGAAGCCTTTACATGTATCCACTCGCTTACATCTTTTGCTTGAGTTTATTTATGTCACCGGTAGCCTCATCATCAACAGCCATGTGTGCACGTTAGACTATAAATAAAATTATTATCTAAGTTCCAGTGATCATCTCCTTCTTCTTCTCCTCCCCCCTAGCCTCCCATCCTCCTCCCAACTCACACCTTCATCCTGCCGGCCGCACAGTCGCCCTCGAGGCCGGCTGCCAGAGACAGCCCGCCCTCCGTGGCCCCGCGTGGGCACAGCCCGAGCCGGGCTCCTCCCGACCCCTCCACAGCTCCTCAGAACCCGTCACACAGCGGCTCGTGCAGGACCCAGCCGCAGTCACCCAAACACAACTACAGAGTGCCCACAGAGGGCTGGCCGCTCCTGTGCCTCGCCAAATCGCAGCTTCGATGCCGCGGGCCGTTGGCTGGGGACGTTTCAGCCCATTCCGTACCAACGGCTGATTTTATCCACGATGCCCAACCGTCAACAAGTCTTTGGCTTATTTCAAGCCACCGATTAAACCTCTGCGTAGTCTCCAGCCTAACTTGAGATGAAGAACCACAAGTAGGTAGGTTTGCGAGGACGCAGGAGAGGTTCTGTACCACTCCTCGAGGCGCTGAGGTGGCACAGGCAGGAGCGCCCATCTCATCACACACCAAGTGAAAATAAGCTCTGCTCCATTTTACTTATTTGTCCTCCATTTTTAATGTAAACGCGACACTTCTTTTGAGACGTCGCTGGAATTGCCAGCTTGCATTCTGAGCAGCGTGTTGCGTAACGGGAGAACATGCGGATGAAGGGGGGTTTTTCCCTCACATCTATCTGCTGTCTCTCAAAGACTATCGGTAACAAGTAGAGCCACAGAAATAGAAATGCACTAATAATAATCATCTGCCCTCTCCAGCTGTCTATCCACAGTCATTAAACATCATGGAACGCACAGTTTTTCACAGAGTGGCTGATACCAAGCAAAAACGTATTTCAGGTATCTACATTGATTTTCCCTTCTAATTGGCCTGATATGACGTATGTTACACTTTGCATTTAGCTGAAGATAATACCCTAAGAATTTCATTATCATACAGCGTGGAATGTCTGTCACAAATAATGTGGGGGGCAAGAGGCACAGGGTAATAGTACTTTAAAATCCACTCATTCAAAATGACCCAAAGTAAGACCTCCTTGGCACGAGAGCTCAAAATGCTCGAGAAAGCCACAGTCGGGAGGGTTGATAGAGAACGTCCCTTGCGCAGTTTCAAACCGTGGCTATCTCCTTACAAAAAGCCCACGTCCTGCTAACATTGTTGAGTCTATTTTAGCCTGCGTGAGAAAAGTAAGTGTCTCTTGAAAAATTAAATAAGCATAAGAGCGATCCAGAAAACATTCCACTTAGGAGTATGTACAAACGCCACAGTCTGCAACGGTTCTTTACCAAGGTGCTTGCTCTTATTTCAGGATCTTATTTCCACGTCAAAATGATCCTCAAAATACAGATGCCACAGCAACTACAGGCACTGGGTGCTGTGACCCTTCACATGTTAAATGAGTTTAGGAAACCTCTGAGCTCTCAAAAAGTGATGGGAGAAAGAGCGTCTCATCAGAGGAGTGTCCCTTCTCAGGAAGGCGACGAGGTTTCCAGGAACACGCGCTCCGGGTTCCTGTGCTGTACGGTCAGCGGTTACTGCCCCGGCCCCGGTGGGGGGAGCCACGACGGCCACTCCCGGCACGGGCACCCCCACGGTCACGCGCGCCCACTGCCGCGGGACACTGGCTTGGTCGCTAGAGACCTTCCCCTGGCAAAGAGAACACGTCTGGGGCTTTTGTGTTCTAAGTGTGAAGAGCAAAGAAAAGCATAAAACCTAAAAAATCCATTGGCCCTTTCCAAACGCCTGCAGAGGTGGCAGTAACAGCAGCTTTGCTCCCGAGTGGTGTGCTGTTTCACTCACCTGCAAAGGCGTCGGTCGCACTGCCCCGACGCCGAGCGCTCTTTTCCTGCCCTTCCCGCCCAGTTCTGCCCCGGCAGCCGCCTTGCGAAGGGCGCACACCTTGCGCACACAGACAGCATCACACAAAGTAATTATGGGGAAGCAAGTGTCAATTCCAGGGGACAATAAGGGGAAATAAAGTCTAAATGGATTCTCACCCAGATGCCACCAGCTCCACTGAAACCTGTTCCAGATGCGGTACAACTGAGCAGAAAAAACCTGAAGCGTTAGGAAAAGGGAGAGTTGCTTTCCCTGTCTTTATGCTCGACTCCCGGGTATCCCTGCACGTCCGCGAACGCCGTTGGCAGGCAAGCCTTCAGCCAAACCCGGGGCTGCACGAGACTAACGGCACTCTATAACTAGCTCTCAATTTTTAAGAGATTCCTTGATGCTCCTTTTACTCGATCATGCTGAGAAAGAGAACGCAGCCCTCACCACGTACCAGAGTATCAACCAGCAAGAAGAGCACGTTGGTGAAAATGTTGTTTTGTTTTTTTTTTTTTTTCTAAAAAGCGATGCGCAAAATGCGCAGAGATGCCACGAGCCAGTGCTTGAGGAGCCGCTGTTATGACCGAGACAAAGCAGGATTTATAGAACAGGAAACATTATTGCGGACAATGGATATCCTAAATATAACAAGGCTGTTTTTATTTTATACGTTTCGATAACAGCAGAAATTAATTAACTGGAGCTAATATGAAATAAAAATTAAAACCAAATTTTCAGTATTCCCTTTCAGTTGTTTTTTAATTTAACAAGAAATACGGCTTTCATCAAACATTAATCCGCTGGGCTTAAACCAGAGGAGACGGGTCAGGCTGATCTAAGGTGAAAGGTAAGGGAATTTTCTCGAGTGCCACGCTGCGGGTTCATTCCGAGTCACGAGCGCTGCCTGAAAGCCCGGGCGGCTGCTATAAATTCATGCTGGTATTTTTCCTGCAGGAAATTACCGTGCCGCATCTCTCCTCTTCTCATGGTCCTTAATGCGACATCACAACTCTGAGTTTTACATGTTGATGTTTACTTCACGTCATCACATTAACATGTTCTAACACGCCCGCATTGTGGCTGCCATCCCAATTCTTGTGTGTTGTGGGTTTTTTTAAAGGCAAAAGATAACATTATTTTTTAACCGTCTCAGTGAACGGTACCTCGTGCAAGTCATGTTTACATCCCTTCCCCGTGATTTTGATAGGCTCTGAATACACAGTTACCCGGCCTCTTCAAAACCGGTGGTGACACAAGACTGCACCGCTCATTGTTTTCAGTTTTAAGCATGTCTTTACAATTCACATCACAGTGATGTACTCAAGGAAAAAAAAAAGTGAAAGCCACAAGTAGGGTAGAACCATAGAAGGCTTTAACTTTTGCTTTTCCTCCCCGCACATGGCAAGGGACCGGGGAGTTTTGTGTTCTGTCATTTCAGACAAAACATCCCTTTCCAGCTGTGCGAGAACCCTCTCTTTTATTCATCACAGTTTGGGCTGCAGGGAAGGGTGAAGAAACTGAGTGCTATCAATTAGGGTTTATTTCCAGGTGGGAAAAATACACATTTTACCCTGTGGTTATTGACTGCTGCCTCCTCACTAAAATAACAGTGGGCTGCTGCAGAACAGTTCTCTTTTTCCTAGCTCATTGGGAAGCAGCGAAGGTGCCGTCACCATCTGTCTTTAGATTTTAGCTCACTGGAAGTTCTCACTCGCAAGAGGAGGCTCCGAGGAGACTTTCGGAAACTCCGCCTGCCGGGCTGGGAGGCCGGCTCTGACTCTGACCGCTCCGCTCCTGCTCAGGCACCGCTCCGGCGGAGCCGTAAGGTGCCGCGGGATGATCCCGGGCACACGCTGCCCTCCCAGACCTCACCCAGACGTACTCAGCTTGCAGAAGCCCTACTGACTTTTCCTCCATCCTACGGCCGCCGTGGCTCGGGAAGAGCCTGCGGCCCAGAGGGTCTGGGAGAGCCAAGAGCAGGAGGTGGGAGAAGGCAGGCGACACAGCGATAACTCCACCTCCACGCACAGCAGCTGCCTTCAGACGGGAGCGCACGAGTCTGCTCAGAGGCACCTGCTCGGCGCGTACGTATGGGCAGGCAGAGAAGTGTACAGGTTTTTCGGGAGCTCCGCTGGCGCTTCCCCGCACGCAGACCGGGCAGAACGAGGACGGCCGGCGACAGGCTCCGCGGACACGTCCTCCGCAGCAGCCGGCACAGGTCTCCCTTTCCAAGAGCAGGTTTGCTCGGCGGCAGGTGACACTGAAGGGTTAAATATTCCTTCCCTGTCAAAATTTCAGGCTGACGTTATCAGCAGAATGGGCTCAACTAAGCAGGTCATGGGCCGGGGAAGGGAAGGTCCAGAAGGACACGTTCCCCTCCAGACTGCTGAAGGTGGCGGGAGGTTTTGCCACCGTCTCCAGCAAGGAGAAAAGGATCCAGCCCCGAGGAGCTGGTTGTGAGAACGACACCATTAAAAGGGCAAGCCTCACACATCCGAGGGAGGCTGACGAAGTGTACCGAGCAGAAATTAAAGCAGGTAGAAACGTACGGATCAGGAACTTGAGGGCTTACCATAGGCAAGTGAAGTAAACGATACATTTGCTAATGAGCATCTTCTAAATACCTCTTGTGGCGTTACGAAATTACTTAATGTCAAAATTTCTAGTAAGAGCCTTATTAGACCTGGCATGTACTATTTTATTTCACAAATCTGTTTTGCATTGGCTCAATTAAAATTGTTATATATTTTTGGGTCTTGTGAAGGTGCCATCTGTTTAACAGTACAAGTGGGTCCTGTGATGCACTTGTAAATTTTCTGCTGCGATAATTTTTTTAATATAATGAGGGACTTTGGAGACAAGAAACTGCCTATACTCAATGATTTTTTTTTTTATTTTTTGGCAGTAAACTTAGAACGAGTCTTACCGTGTTACAAGGATGGCTCTGCATCCTATGGGAAAGCAAACAGTTGATCTACATGTTTGCACCGAAGTCACATTATTTAATTCACACTTATTTTTTTCATTTGCTTGTTCTGCCTTACTCTGTAAATGAGCTTATTTTCCCAAACTACAATCCATAGGATTGTTCCCAGCCGGTTTCCTATGGCCGTAGCGGCTGCCTTCCGTGGAGCTACTTGGACCACGTGTTGAAGTCAAGTCCTTCCCCAAGCGACACTGACGTAGAAGCGTTTGTAGGAGCGGGCCCGTCCGCCTTGCGGAGCGGGTCTCTGATGCCTCTTTCAGCAGTATTTAGTCAATATTCAGCCTGAACCCCTGGGCGAGAAGTTCCCTGCGCCCAGAGCGGCCCAAGCTGTGGCACACCTACGGCCCGCGGCCCACGCCGGCCTCCCTGCCACGCGCTGCCACCGGCACTGCTGCTGAAGGCGATTAAAACAAACTACACAAACATCTCATTAGCGTGACTGGGAACAAATGCACCTTTTTGAGGCAAAAATCCCATCTGCACACAAACAGTCTGACGGGCTCTACAGCAGAGCAAAACCCAGGGACAAATCTCCTGGGAAACAGAACTAAAACATTTCTTTATGCTCGGGGGCTTTTTATTACGATTTTTAGCTCTTGCTATTATGTCGCAAGCACTGACATGCTCTTCCTAAATCACAATGAATTACAACGAAGCCCCAAACCCCACCCATTAGTTCGTTTTCCTTTAAAAAACGCAGTCTCAAATTCTTCTGCTAAATTCTCCAGTATGTTGCAGGAGAAAAGTATGTGCACTGGCAGCAGCAATACCGCAGCTTATTTTGAAGTCCTCAGCTTTGCTCTACAGTCAAGAGAGGGATACCAGATTTAAGCACACAATTTATACATGTAGAACTGCTTTTTTCTGCGTAGGGGATCAGGCAGTACACAAGAAGCACTGAGCTAGCCGCGGCGCTGCTGGGGATGCTCAGTAGGACGGTCCCCTCCGCGTTCCTCAGCCACCGCGAAGGGAACCGAGTCGTGACAAACCCTTCAGACGGACCGCAGCGCCTTGGCCACCTCGGACGCTGCTCATTTTCCCCTCTTGCGTTCCCTGCACACTCGCGGAGGCTTGACTTGCTTAAATGTGGCAAACGCGTTTGCTTATCGCCAGCTGTTGGCTGGGGGAGGAGGCGCCAGGGGCCCCGACACCCCCGGCCTCCCGGCACCCCTACAGCACAGCCTTCTCCGGTGGCTGGAAGGGAAGTTGAAGACATTTTCCTAACATCACACTTCTCCTGAGATATCTTTAGAGAAACGGATGTACCCAAAGGACACTTCTTGTCTGTTTCTGGATTTTACTCACAAGATGGGGATGAGCTGTGGAGAGATGCCTCCTTGGCCAAATGCCTTGCTTGGGCATTTACTCAAAAGCCCCGAAGGCGCCTGGCTGAGCACCCCCGCCGGCCCTTACTGCCCCGGGTAAGAGCCCGACAGCGCAGGGCAACCGCCCGTCCCCGCTGCAGGGCCGGAGCAGCCCAACGCTACAGCAAAGAGCGTGTACCGCTACAACCAACCCACGCGACAGCACTTAACGCGGCAGCCGGAGACGCCTTTACTCCTTCCCAAAGCCTCTCCCCGTTACCCATGCCCTCGGCCCGGCCGGGGAACTCAGGACAGCTGCTCGGGGTATTCAACACCCGGAGTATATCGTGGCTATCGACGGAACTGCAAAACGCTGATTAAATTATGTGCTTTGGCCAACCTGTGTAGGGAAAATTAATTGAACTGCAAAGCGGACGGGTTGAGTGATACCTCGTTGGAGCGGGGAGGCTGGGCTGGGTAATGCTTCATCTCCTTTTATCTGATTAAGCAAATTAGGAAACAACAGTGTGAAATGCATTATTGTACTAGTATGATGTCCAAAACGTGAATCTCATTAGAACTCTGGCCTTGATGCTTTTGATTTGGTTTCTCTGTAAGCTGAGGAAGAGTAAGTAGGCCAGAAATACGTATTTTTTCAAATTACAGTGGAATCGCCCAGTAATAAACACCACGTTCCGTACAGGTTTTAGTCACTTGAACACCTTCTCATAGAAAGCATTTCTAAGCTTCTAAAGAAATTTAGTGCGAAACGTACTAGAACTGGAGGCGACACGGTGTAGCTGAGGTCGGAGCCGGAGAGCGCGTTATCGACTGCCGTAAGCCCACGTGCAGCTGAAAGCTGCCCTGGAGCACCGCCGCCGTATGGGGCAGGAGCCCTGGGCACGGGGACGCTGCCTCAACGCCCAGAAACGGCTTTTGCACAGTCACCCCGGCAAAGGCGCGCGTCACGGTTATTTGGGGAGAAGGAAGGAAGGAAGGAAGAAGCAAGGCTGAGGGCCCACCCCTGAGAGGGGCCGAGGGGCAGCCAGCCGCCGCGCCGGGAGCCCCGGGGAACCGGGGGTGGGCTGCCGAGGGCGCTGTGCCGCAGCCCAGCCTGCGCCGTGCCCGCGGGGCCGGCACCCCTCGCGACACCCGCCTCCTCCAGGAAAGGTCTGGATTCAAGGTCGCTCCCTAACACCAGGGGAGAACAAACATATGGTATAAAAGTAAAACAACACTACATTTCATCTGTAAAAGGGTTTTATGAGAAGAGCTGGTTCAGATATAAGTTGGTAAAGGGTCACTTCACAATATAGCCCTTTCAAATTGCAGTTCAAACTCGGAATTAATTATCCTTTCACCGTCTTGGGTTTTCTTTTCCTCTTTGCTTCACATTAACTGCAGCTGAAATTATTTTAAAGCAATGATCTTGAACGTCATGTCCTTCAGCTGGCCCTGAAAATCCATTTTCTATGGAAAGCCTCCGTTCTTTTCCAAGTTTTCTGTTAGTGTGTAAAGCTCATCAAGGCTCTGGTTCTCTAGGGGTGTCAGATGCTCGAATCGTACCCAGGTGTCCACCTGCTGGACCACCTCCAAGGTACTTTATTAGCACGAATAGGCCAATTTGAAAGCGGTTTAACTCCTTCGGCTTCAGGGATCCAGCGTGCGTGTCCTGCAGCAGCACCACCAAGCTGCGCATGCGCACGGCCACATACAAACTCTGAGTCATCGGGTTGTGAGATAAAAACAGAACATCAAGGGCAAGAGCCGCAGGCTGAGACACGCCGGTCTGACAATAGAGACATTTTTCGCACGCACTGGTACCTATAAGAAGGTGTCTTGAAGGCCAGGACCACTCAGAAGCTCCCATACTCTTGAGGAAACGCCCCTTTTCCCCCTTCCCGTGTTACCTCTGGCGCAGCAGAGAACCGCGGGGCTCTCCCAAGTGAGGCCGCCGCAGCTGCGTTTCGGGGCGCTATTGACATACTTCAGCTGCCCCCAGCTCACGGGGAGATGTGCAGTTTAGTTATGGCTGTCGAGGGCAGGAGAGGCTCTCTGGGCCACGTTCCTGGCTCCCACCGCTCCGCCAGTGGGGTCACACCGCTGCAGGCTCCGGCACAGCTGTAGGGTTCATAACTGCACGCGTGGCAGGCTCAGCACGAGGGGCACGTTGACCCCTTATTTTACCTGCCTGTTCCACATGGATTTCCAAGGGAAGGGAGAAAACATCTCGTTTTAAACACATGGCATAGGGGATGGTCCCAATCCAAACCAGCCTCTACAGAGAGAGAGTGAAAGCGGATTTCTGAGCTGACTTCAGGCTGGAAAACCTACCTCTGACCCTGTACCTACGGGAATGCTGTTCTTCAGCTTCCCCTCGTGAAAACCTTTTTGACTTTTGCCTCGTGCCCGGGTTTCCCACGGCGCTGCCCAAGGCTCAAGCGCGTGCAGCGGGCCTGCCGGACAAGCCGCAGGGAGATCACGCTCCAACCCCCTCCGGCCCCCCAGCCTTCGGAGCTGCCTTCCGTCTGTTCTGGCAACTCCTGCAGCACCCCGGCCAGAAGGGCAGCAGGAGCCAAGCTGACGGCAGAGCTCGAGAGCGAACTGGCTGCACCGTCCCCCTTTCCGCCAGCCCGGCTCCCTACACGTCCCACCCAGAGCAAGCCGGAGGACGGGACTCGCGCAGCGCCGAGACTTCCCTTTCCCTTCTCCACCCCAACAATCTGTTAGTGGGTGTTGATGAAGAACTGCTTCAGACAGGATTTTCAGAAGCTTTTCACCAAAGCTTAACGCTGCAGCTTGGAAATAAACGGGACTTTATCACTGACATCAGCCCACAGCCCAAGCGGTGCCAAGAGCTCTTGAAAACTACCACCCCCCCGAGCTCGACAATTTTCAGGAGCAGAAACGATCCTGCTGCACAGGGACCCGCCGAAATTTGGTGCGGGGGGGTCTATTTCTTCCGAGGGTCACCGCAGGCACTGGCCAAGGGGTTTGTCAGTGGTGTGGGACGGGGGGCCGCAGCCGGCCGAGGCAGCCCGGAACGAGCCAGCCCCGCCGGCCAGCAGGCTGGGAGGGGCGCCACCACTGACTCGCTCATCTCCGCCGGCTTGGGGCTGATCCTGCCAAGGAGAAGAGTCATCGGCGCTGACCATGGCTGCAATGCGTTAGCTGGTGAGGGGCGCCACACTGCCCTGCGGCCGGGGCACGGCCTGAGCGTGGGCATAACCGGCGCTCCGGGGACGAAACGTGCCGGAGAAAGCAGCGGCAGACAGAAGAGGCAGAGCGCAGGCTGAGCTGCGGTGATTGTGCAACACACGGCTGACACCAGGGCTGGCTAAGGCCCCTACCTCGGTATCACCAATACCGACTCTTCCTGTTTACATTCTCCAGAGAATAAGAACAACAACATATCAGGAAAATAACGGAACACTGAATTCTGGGGTCTCACAGTGATCTGCAGGTACCCAAACTGGCCCTAGAGACATACTTTTCCTCACATAGGCCCAATACACGCACAGCCCCCCGTCAAACGGGCCCCCTTATTTCTAAACCAGCTCACTGGAGATTCAAGCCGTAAGCTTAAGAGCTCCTGCGGCCCGAAGGAACACGGGCACCGCTCATATATTTTGGATGATGACAGCCCACGTTCAATTCCTTTGCTGCTGAACTTTGCTTTCCTTCTGTTTCGTTCAGGGCTGCATTCCTCCCAGTTTCTGCCTCCAGCCCAGTTCTCGTGAAGCCGGGCGAGAGGCGCTCTGTCAGCGCGCGCAGGTGCCTCCTTCGCCCGTGCCCGTCAGGGCGCCCTTGGCAGCACCCCGCGGCCGGCTGCGCGGGAACGCGGCACCCATGGCCCTCCACTCACAGCCTTCCCATTCGCCTCCCGTTCTGCCACGCGAGTCAGCATAACCCTCCTACATCCTTAATCCTCTTAAGGCAGGAGAGCGTACTTTCTTCTGCAGGGTGTGACCTGCCAGATGGTAACCCAAAAACCCGGGAAAGAGGCTCTGGGCTCTAAGGCAGGAGCGCTCAGCTCGTGCCCCGGAGCCCGAGGTGAGACGGGGGAGATGCCCCACTGCAGGGCTGAGCAGAGAGACCCCTTCTTACCGGCGCCCCTCCGTACTTGCCCCCTTACAGAGGTTATCTGCGCAGGAACTGCAAGTGCTGCTGCTCCCCCTTGTTCTACCATTCCACCTGCGATGCCTCCACCACGTTGGCATTTATTGCCCGGGGACACAAAGCTCTGGGTACCGGCTCCGGCACGCCGAGGTGCCACATCCCACCACAAGACAGGAACGCAGCTTTCCAAGCAGCCACAGCTGGAAGGGTGCACACCAGGTGCTGCCCAGGAACACTGTGCAGGATGAATGAAGCCACATAGGAGTGTTTTCACTCCCTCTGTGTGTGCGCACCACACAGACAACAGTAAGTATCGCTTTTCCCCGCCTTTCTCCTCCATATCCGTTTTTCTTCTCTACCACCTAATTTCTCATTATCGTGAGTTGGCTTCACTGAGGCAATGCGATAATCTCCCCTAAAACTGTGTGTGGTATTGCCAACACCTCCAAGCTCTTGAAAACTCCATCCCCTCCAATAAACGCCCAAGGGAACAACTGAGGTATCCCGATTTCCTCAGGAGTAAACAGGGAGGACTGCCCACAGTATCTCACGCACCACTGTGTGGCAAGGCAACTTAATGTTGAGGACTCGTGACGATTGGTTTCCTTACCTCAGGAGACACAACAGTTTCATCATATGTAGAGTTTTAATTGGCAAAAAGCTGTCCTGGTAATTTTGCTCTCAGCAATAGCAAGTCTTGAGTATTAACGGTTAAAAATGCCTGAAGGATGCAAAGATGGGTGGTGTATAAAACTTGTTAAGGGTAGGGAAAAGTAAATTCACGAGCAACGGATGAAGTTAAGTACGAGGAAAACACAGGTTAGATACCAAGAGAGGCTTCGAGGAGATCCTGGAGGCACAGATCCCACCGTTTGTTTGTTCACTCTCTGGGTCGTGCTGCTTCCCCCCACCAGGCGCTCACTGCTTCGCACCGCCACCGAAACGTCTCAGGAAGAAATGCTGTCGTCGTATCGTAGCTGAGAAGATCACCCGCTGACGTCCCACCCACACGACGGAAGGCGAGTTGCACGAACAGCCACAGGACCCAGCTCTGCTGCGTACCTGCTGCTCCCGGCCTGCCCCTGCTCAGGCACCGACGGCTTTCGGAAGCGCTGGCAGAACCGTCTGCGCGATGCCATCTCCTTCCCCGCTCTGACGGCAGCACGGGCGGAGAGCACGTGTTGGCTCTTTGTCAGGCGTGAAGTCGTCCCGCTCTTGCTGCCCGAGGTGCGACCCGTGGCTCGGCGGTCCCCTTTGCTGCGGGGCCGGTTCCCGCGCACGGAGGAGCCGAGCGGCAGCGACCGCCCTGACGGGGAGGGCAGCTGTAACGCAGGGGCCTCACGAGCTGTCCCTGCCCCCCACGGCGAGCAGCGCAGGGCAAGCAGGGCCTTGGCCGTGTGCGAGGCGACCCGGCATGGCGAGGCGGGGCCGTGTCCCCGATCAATCCGAGCACACACGGCATCAGCAGCAAAGCAACACGGCATGTGAAGATACTGTCAACACACAGTTAAAATAAGAACTGTGAGCAGATGCCCTTGGCTTTCTAGGGACTACAGCAAACTCCCGCTCCTTCCTTGGAGCTCCAGCAATTTGCTTCAGAAACGGAAGAACCAGAAGGGACCACCAGTCCTGCGGCGGAGGGCATGCCCATGGGGACGCTGCACCCCCTGCTCCCAGGTTGGCTCTTCGGGCACTTGCCACAAGAAGGCTCAATTGGAATGAGGTCTTTCCTTCAGCTGGAGAACGCCAGTCATGAACTAGTAGCGTGGCACAAAAAGGCACGCACCCATCTGTTCCCTGTTGCCAGCACAGCCGATAAACCCAGGGAACTTGTCCCTCCTCTTTACGGCCCAAATAGCAGCAAGAACATATCAGAGCAGCTTCCCAAGCCATGAGACCCTTCTGCAGAGATGTCCCTGCCAGCCCTATCTGCTATCTACTGCTGATCACCGCGTATGCTCAACAGAGAGATCCCCGTGGCATTTCCACCAGCAAACCCTACTACAGCGAGACGTGGCTAACCTGCTTCCCCCAAACGCCAGGTAACAAGATATAGCGCCATCTACAGAGACCAAGAAGGTGGCCAGAGATGGTGACCAGTGCGCCAGTAGGAGGAGAACGAGCTCAGGGACGGCCCCATCACCTCTCATCTTCCAAGTTATACAGACTGGTTATTATTAAGACCCCCCCAAAATACCCCTACAGCGGTAACGGTTCAGAGCAAACATCCACCTTGTCCAGCCCTGTGTCACAGTGACACGCGGCAGGAGCAGCACACTAATGCACGGCTGTGACAACGCTGCCAGTCTACATATGTTCCCTCCATACTCTCCCAGGCCACAATTAGTGGCTCGGGGATGCCCTGACCCAGCGACAGGAATTTTTACGTCCTGCTGCCGAGATCACATGAGCTCGATCCCACCCTTCAACAAGAAATATTTTCTTTAATTTCCCGCGTGCAGAATTGGACTGTGCAAAACAAAAATATAAACCCCAAAATCCACAGCCTGAAAAAAAAATCAATTTTGACCTAAAAAGCAAAGCTTTTTAAAACTGCGCAGTTTATTACTTCAAAGATTGCGGCAGAGCTAAAAATCTGAGCCACCAAGCTACAGAAGAACTGAACAAATACAATCCCACAGGCAATGGGTAAAGTTTTAAAACCTCGAGGTTTCAGCGATTTAGAAGCTGCCTGAGGCCCTGTTACGCGGGTGTGAAAGCAAGGGGCTGACAGCACGGCGACTCTCCTAGGAGAAACTGGAGCTTCTTCGCAGCGGCAGAGCAAGCCGGGGCAGAGACCGCGGCGGGTGGGTGTGTAGCCCCCGAGTGCCCCGGCTGACGCCCAAACCCACCCTCCCCTCCGCAGCGGCAGCGCCGTCCCTGCCCTCTCCCCAGGGCCCCGCAGCCCTGCGCGCCCAGCCCTGCCAGCCGCCCGACCAGCCCACTTGCTCTTATTTCAGTGCATTTGTCCAAGCGCTTTCTCGCTGTGGTTAGGAAGTCTGTACAACAGATTCCTTGGGATTTGCGTGAACTGTTCTGTGGGTGCCCTGGCACTTCCTCTGGCAGGAGGCAGGGAAGCGAGCGTGGGGACTGAGGGCAGCTGGAGGTCATCGCACTCACTAGGAACTAGCTTTGATTGCCATAATCAGTTTTTAAGGACGACGAGGTGGCCACAGCACATCATAACTCCCAACCAAGCTCTGGAACTGCTCTTCCTGCCGGCAAAAAACAGGTCAGAAAACGCAGTGCTTTGTTTCAGCTTCTCCCTGGTATTTCCCAGGCAGGCGCGCAGCCTTTCCCTTGCAGCACCATCACGCAGGGCACGCAGCATGCCGACAGGCTGCACGCTGCTGCCGCTCCGTGCAAGGTTTGATTGTCCCAACATCAGCATGTAAAACACTACGGCGCACGGAATAACCCAGTCACTGAAATGCTGCTACAGCTTTCTCCTTACTGCTGCCCTCGGACTAGCCACGGCGCCGAGGGACTGAATTTGGCTGCCCAGGGCATCCCCGCGGGAGTCTGCAACGCCCAGAGAAACCGTCACCTCACGACCTTCTAGCGCCACCCCTTCTCCTGTCCCACCCTGCCCTCTCTGTTTTCTGCAGGAAAAGCAAAACGATGCACGTCCTGGGCGAAAGCGCCCCGGGCTCAGCGCTTTAAGGTGAGGCGTGTACGCGCCAGTATATTCTGCATTCCTTCTACGAAGAGATCGCGGTAAGCTTCCCACGTTCCGCTGAACCAAGCGTTGTGGTAATTCTCTCTAAAGCTACAAACATACGGACCGCGGGACTCCTCTGAAACCAGCCATGAGCATTTCTGAATTGGTAACTAAATGAAAGCAGCTGACGGAGCGGCTTTGCTACTTCAAGTCATTTCCTCCGCACAGGCCATCTGATAACCACCAAAAGTTTCCTTTATTATTTTTTTTTTTACAGGGTGGCATTATTTGACAAAATGTCTGTGTGGAATCCAGCCTGCGTAAGTAAACTGGAAGACTTTTACTCATTTCTTTGGTTGCTGAACTTTGCTTTCAAAGCTTTAAAAGTGCTGAGGTTAAAGGCTCTCTGCCTTTCCCAAGAAAGCGAAACGCCATTTCTGCTGCTTCTAATGAATAATAATGGTATAAAACTGGTTTTCTCAAGGGAGATGAAGTTCTACTATTATGCATAGCAGGAGAGTGAAAGTGAGCATCTGAGAAAGTAAACACACTTTGGCCTGAGCACATAACAACGATTTTAGGCTTTGAGATCTAATTTGTCTGTTACACACGAACTGTTCCCCCCGCTGCCGCCCCGCTCACAGGAAAGGACACGTAAACCCTCCCCTTGGCCATGACTTACTCCTTTGATGCCGCAGCTACGGGCCATGGCTGCGCGACCAAAGAAAACATTTTATGGTGCCAAAGCATTACATGGCGCGGGGAGGTTGGTCATACAGGGTGAGGGGAGAGCTGGCGAGCGTGAGGTTTCCTGTCGCTGGGCTCTCAGAGGGAGCGGGAGGATGAGTCTTGGGCAGAGCGAAGGGAAGGTCAGGCCCTCTGCGGAAGAGGCATCCAGAGCCCACAGCAGCTGACGCGGGGAGAGGAGCGGAGAACAGCCCTTAGCTCTGCTTCCCAGCTGAAGGGAAAAACACTGCCACTGCTAAGACCCGGAGAGAATGTTGTTGCCGTGTTTTATCTAAGAAAGCCACTTCCGCCTCCCACGTCCCCCACATGCCCCCAGAGATGCCCCCGTTCTGATGCAGGGCCAAGAGGGGGGCAGATGTCTCCCAGGGAGTGAGGGCTGAGCCCACGGACGCCTCCAGCCCTGCTGTCGCGCTGGCTACGGGCTGCTTACACCACGCACGGTGCTCATCTTCCTGCCAAGAAGGGGCTGTGGCAAAGAGGTTTACTTGACCACGACTTGGAAATCTTTAAGATGAGTGGTCCGGACAAAACCAAGGGTGAGTAAAGTCACACTGTTCCAGCAGAACAGCTGGAAACTGAGCAGGGACGTGTGCTGCCATCACCTCACACGGTCAGGCTCACCAAGCTGTCCAAGATCAGGCCTTTCTCTCCCAAAGCCGCCCAAATGGCATTTTTACTCCTGTCTCTTCTAGGGATGAGGCTGTGCCCTCCAGCTTACACCACATCTACAGGGACGTCTACACCTGTACGGAGGTGATGAGGACTTTTTGAAGTGTCCGATGTGATGCTGGGTATGTCCCTCACCCAGATGTTGCGTTGGGGGTGGCTGGTGGCACCAGTTGACCCCCTTCTCCTCTAGCCCCCAATACACCCACGGGGTCAGTATTAAGCAAAAAAATGTTTGCAGGACAACAGGACTCCCCTTTTATTTATATTTGTTTCCCGTTATGTAGCTGCTTCAACCAGCAGCTGAAGTTTAAATAGGACTGGCTTAAAAGGTAAACATTTCTCACAGCTTTCTCATCAACTATATTAAATATAGTCATAAAAAAAAGCCCCACAATATTTTCTGTATTTGCTGAAGGATGACGTCCTCCTTGCCTTAAGCGTGTGCCAGATTACTCATAAACCTGGACCATATGCCACTGCAATTTACTGATGGGCCCAAGCTGTTTTGGTAGATACAAAATCCGAAGGGATTAGGGAGGCTCGATCCACGCTGAAAACAGAGCAACAGTGGTGGGGCAGCTGCTTGCTCTCTTTGCTCAGTCTCAATTTAGGTCAGTAGCCAACAGCCCGCCCAAAGGCGATGCTCGAGAACTGTGCTGCGCGGCGCTCGGGCACACCAGAGGCCGGCCCCGGCCACAGGCGTCCGCTCCCGTCGGGACGCTCGCCCTTCGTCGGGACTCAGCGTCCAGCCCGGGCTGTGCGGCGCGAAGAGCGTGCAGGAGCGGATGAAGTGGCCCTGGTTTCTCAAACTCAGTCAGGCTGCCAGACTTAGCTGAAGAACCCTCAATTCAAAGCAAAAAAGGGTTGCTTCCCCCCATCCTGTTCGCCTTCCCGTGCGAATACACAGATCGCAGCTGCAGTCGTGCACACCCTCGGCGCGGTGTGGGTGGGAAAAGCCAAAGCGTGGGGCGGCGGAGCAGGGGGACATCCAGCAATAGCTCTAGCAAAGCTTCCTCGCGTAAACCTTGCTGGTGGCCCGTCCGGAAGGTGGCTGGTGACCGGCAGACCACGACAGCTCTATTTTTGCGTTCCCTGGCCTAGAGAGGTATCCGCTTTCCAAGAAAAGAAGGGGAGAGCTCAACAGAAAGCACCGCCTGAAATGGGGGCCTCTCCCAGGTAAGTTACTCAAACAAGAGGTGTTTGCGGTCAGCCGAGCCGTGGCTCTCAGCCCGGTACCTTGGCTTCTTCCTCAAGAGGCTGATACTCTCACGGAATATCAAACGACATCAGTGATCTGCTGATTCGAGAAAAGCCTAGCTAATACCGAGCAGTACACACAATTCAGCTGGAGCAAGCAGCCACGTACTGAAGGACTTCTTCACTAGATCCCTGGAGTCTCTTTCCCCTCCATGTTATCCTGAATTTCTTCTTTCCTAAGTAAAAAGACAAGCACCTCCATCACCTTGAAGAAAGGCCCTGCGTATCACGGGGGAGTAAGGAAGCACTGCCGAGAGTACGCTGGGAATCGGGGGCCAGAGAGGCCGAGTGTGAACACCCTGCATTTCTCCCCAGGGATGAGACGCACTCGGCGTCTCAGCAGATTGCGGCTGCTGTGCACGAAGTGTCAAACCTAAACCCTGTGAACCTTCTTTTTAGAATATTCCTCCACTGGGTGTAACTTGGGATTGTAACTTCCGTCACTCAGAAGGTGCCCGTGCTCAACACAGCCCCATGGCGTTTCCCGGCCGTCAGAGCCAGCAGACTGCTTCCTTCGACACAGCGCCTTTGGACCTTGCAAGGATGAGCTGCACTCAAGGATTTCACTGCTTAGCACAATTAAGTAGATTAGAGTCCGGCCAGTATGGCTTTTAAGTAAGAGTTTGCAGTTTTAACCTCACGTCTCATCTTGACAGCTGAAACACATGAAAGCTGCGGAGCTGTGCCCGGCAGGCTTCAGCGGGAGGTGTGACAGCCCGAGAGCAAAAGCTCGGCTCGAGAAACCGCCGCGCCAAGCGCTCGCGAGGGGTGAGGCAGCGGCAGGCTCCCAGCTGAAGCACTCGGCTGCTCCCTCTCCTTCAACAGACGGCCCGTCCCGCTCCGCCTCTCCGCCCCTGATGTGGCGGGAAGGACCGGCACGGACCCCTCTAATGCCCTCGTCAGACGGGGTCGTCGTCCTTCGCCTCTTGCTTACGCCAGTGAAACTTCATTCCTTTCAGAGGTATTGCTCCTCCTCTCGCCAGGACGCGCCGGCCCCATCTGCTGCAACAAACGTTGGCCCTACGTCTTCACTGATGTTGAAATCCTGTGTGTCAACCTGGCACAGCAGAGAGCCCGCTCGGCTTGGTGAGAGGGAGCCGCGAGCAGCCAGCGATGGGTTGCCAGGAGGTGAGGACACTCGTGTATTTATCAGCTTTCCTGCTTGTTTTACAGATTTGTCCTCCTCAAGTTTCTCTGTCACTGCCGTGTCCCAGCGTGACCCCGAAGCGCTCACGCCTGCTCCGCCGGGCCGGGGTGGCTGAGCCGGAGTAACCGTCCCTCCCTGCTTCGCACGCCCAGATGCGCAATGCAGTTGGGGTGTGCAGAAAGGGACGAGGGCTGGCTGAGGATAATTGTTTACAACTTTTATTAAACCCATTTTCCTCTTCTAATTATTATAATAGTTCCAGAAAACATCGCCCGTGAACTTTAAATGTTTTATGACTGTGTGCTTTAATGAAAGCTGTGGAATTATCCTGTGCTCGGTGCCACATGGCCCCACGGAGCAATGGAGTTGCTAAATAATTTTTAAAAATTTATAGTTTGCAAGATATATTTCCCATCTGTGGCAATACAGTAGCTCCCAAATGCATTAAATTTCACGACATTAACACCACCTCTTAAAAACAATTGGCTTAACTCCACAGGATGGGTTTATAATGACCCGAGAAGTGCATTATAATGTATACACATGTTGAAGATTAACATCGTTGAGATCAAATGCTACCAAAGCAAATAAACTGCACATCCAAAACAAGTGCTTTTATACTTCCAAGTAACGCACTGCTCTTCAAAGCATTAATCCCATTAATACAGAGAGAAAGAAGCTCCTTTTGGCACTTCGCAAAAGCTCAGCCCAACAACCGAAGCTATGACAACAACAAAACCCCATAGAGTTTAAAGTGTAGTATCTATGAAATGATTAATCCCCGGGGTGAGATTAGTAGCGACTTTTCCTTCCCTTCTCTCCCCAGAGACGTTCTCTCTTACAAGGCAAAAATACACAAACTGTGCCCAACTTAAAAATTGATTTTGGGATGTAAGCCAGACCAGATGGTTAGGAAAGCTAAATACCGTTGATTTATTTCTTACCCTTTACGAAGCAATATTAGAGACAATGGACCTTATCAGAACAAATGAGAATAAACATGGGGATGCAGACTCAATAGAGAATTAACAACCAAAGCTACCAGATTCTATTATGCGATGATTAATTCTGAATTTGTGGAAGTATTATCAGCAGCAAATGTCTAGCTTTATCTAATGAAACCAGCGCCAAACTACAGAACCTTTTAGTCGCTGCTCTTCAATTTACAAGATACCTCAGTGGGAAAGCAGCGCAGAAGACACCAGGCTTTGTGCTGTAAAGTCAGCTGGAAAATTCGCTTCAGCACTGCCCCGCACCCCATCCCCAACCCCAACCCCAACCCCAACCCCAACCCCAACCCCAACCCCCCAGCAGAAGCGCCCGGCTGACGCACGCCACCACCGCCTGAAGGATGTCACCAGCACACCTCGGAGACACGGCCCGAAGGCGGTCACCCTTCCGTGCCGCTTCCCTCTGACACGAGTGAGTGGCCTTCAGCCCCCTGCTCCCTCCTAACCCTCCGGCGGGGCCGAGGGGGCCACAGGGACCACCCGTCCCTCCCCTTCGCCCGCTACGGCTTCCCGTGGCTCCCCGTTCCGCCCCAGGTGATACGATGGCTTCGGTCACAGCTGCACGGTCACCATGGCATTCTTGCACCGGGAAGCGGTGGGTACCAAAACGCTTCTGCGGCTCTGGCCTTTGCCCCGCGCGCCTCGTCCTCCCCGTCCACAGTGCCCGCCCCCTCCACGCCACGGCAGCGCTCCCCCTCCCTCCCGCGGCAACAAAAGGTGCGAGACACTATTTACTGCCTCGCCACTGTCGGGTACTCCTTGTAAACAGGTTATATTAATTACTTAACAAATGTTTACCACTGTCCTATATCACCCTCAGGTTCACCCATCTCTGCAGAGGGAACATTCGGCGCTGGTTAACGGCTGCTGGCAACAAGAGGAAATGGACTTTCTGATGGAAATGTTTAAGGCCCGTTATTTGTGAGATGCAGCTGAGATGGGACGTAATGGATTTAGCCCCGTTTCGCTTCATTTACCATAGCTAACGCATACAATAAAAGTTTAGTTTATACTCTGGTGCTGCCATGCATGAATATCTCATTATAACTGCAAAGACTTTTTATTTTTATTGGGACCTGTAACAGCATTGTGCTATGCTCATTACCACCACGTAACAAAAGTGCAGCGAGGTTCGTTCCCTTCCTTCCTTCCCCTTCTACGGGCACAACGAAAGCCACTGGGGCCTGCAGTCGGGCCGCTATTTTAGCTGGCATGTTTTTTTAGACGATGGCTGCGGTTAATAGGGACTAGATGCAGAGCCTGGGGAAAAGGGCGAGGAAGTCCCTCTGGCCTTGGCGTGCAGCCACGTCCGTGCCGCCTGCAGAGAGCATCCCCAGACCTCCTCCCGCCGACCCTGAGGCACATCCCACCGCAGGCGCCGGCATCATGCGCTATGTCTCCAGCAACCCCTGTGCTCTCCGCTCCCTCCCCTTCTCGTCGTGGCACCTGGGTCAACACCAGGACTTCTACCACATGCAATGGGGGAGACCCACCACTTCACGAAGAGCCGCTGCTGGGCTGGGGCCGAGGGCGCCACGCAGACTCAGCTGCCCGAGCATCTCTTCACTACCTTTCCACCGCCTGGAGTATGATTTCTGTTAAGGGCAAGGAAGGCGTATTAGAGTCTGTTTGTTTCATTAAAGAACAGGCTGCTGCCGCCCTGCTTGGCTTGGGCAGGGTCTCACCACCCCCCCACGGCTCCCAACGCGCCAGGACACCTACGTAAGATGCACTTGATGAGCCTTTGGGAGAAAAGGGAAGGAGGACAGGACTAGCAGGTCAGCAACGGAGCAAAGAGGGGCAGCAGAAGTTAGGAAGTGGGATTAGCTCTATTTTCGGACATCCTGGTCTGCTGAACATCCTGGCCATCAGGAAAGCCAGGCTGCTCCAGTCCCGCATGTCAGACTCATCAGTGGCGAGACCACAAAGGTGACGTCATGTCCTAAAATGTGGCTAGCAGAAAAAAATCCCAGCACGTTATCATATCCTGCCTTTCACAGAAGCGGTTTCTTGTGTCGCTTGACCATTTTGAGGAATAGGCACCGTGAGTGGTGCGAGAAAAGCCACATGTCACTGCCTTGATGAGAGTTTCTGAGGGAGGCTGGGATTTCTCTTAGGACCTTGCTGAAAGCTGGGACTTTGCTTCACCTTCATCTCCAGGCAGAGAAAGAAGTTGTTTTCTACCTCTGTGCCAAAGGACTTCTTTGAACACAGCTTATCTTCCCTAGCTTCAATGAGGTCGTATTTCCCAACTTTTCCATAACATCCCTAAAGCAGAGCCAAGAGAGAAAGGAGCAACCGGGAGGAGGGGGAGGACATTTAAGGAGTCCTTGCAAAGGGTACAAACTTTTTGACTGCTGAAAAGCTGAAGGCTCGCTGAACAAGGGACACAGGAAGGAAATCCAAACGCGAGAGAAAGGTGGGGGCAGCGTGTGCAGTGAAATGCCAGCACAGGAAAGATCGAGCTACTTATTAGGTAACATAATCCTTCAACCCAGATGTCTCTTACAAAACCGAATCCTTAAAAACACTCGGTGCCTTTTTTCCCTTTCACGAACATTCATGTTTTGGAAAGCTCCGCGCTGGCAGTTGCTCAAGCTGTGCAGGCTCACAGGGCCGCGGCTAGCGTGAGTCACGCGGCTACACCGTGACCTTTGAGAACCCTCCGCAGAGCTCAGCAGCCGCCTGCAATCACAGCAGCAAAACAACATGTCAACCGTTCTTTTTTAGGGGCTCCTAAGCACAAGCTCAGGTCTGACCCAAACAGGTGCAACGCTACTGGCAGCAGTCAGTTTTAGTGCAAAAAGCCAGTTTTCCAGATTTGTGCCCGAAAGAGAAACCGATGAGCAGTGGCTTGTCCTGCGCCCTGGTCGCCCATCAGACAGGATTCTGCCTCTCCAGGTATACAGAATTCAGCTCTTTTATCCCCGACAGGTTCACGCAAAGGTTCGCTTGGTGTGAAGATTGCTTTCTCCTTCCCTGTCTAGTTCTGCTTTCAGCTTAAGAGTCCACCGAATGAGAGAAAAACCTCAAAATTCTTTAGATCAGGCAGCTCCACCTCCAGCTACAGACCGCAAAGTAACTCCCGCCCGTAGGAATCGCTGCATGACTGCCCAGGGAAAGCAACTGCTACGCTCATTTTACCTTTCACCTTAAGGCAAGAGTGAGCAAAGGGACAACTTCACTCCACGGCTGCATCCACAGACCCATAAGCACTTCTTCATCAGCCCTTGAATTTTGTAGAGGTGACCTACTGGGACTTGGAGTTGATGGGGCTTTGCACTACCTGTCCAGTTACCCGTGGGCAGCAATGAACCTTTCCCTCCATCCACTGGAGAGGTCCCAGTTACCTCTGTTCATGTGCCACGTTTTTTTGGGACTCAGATACTGTTGACCACAGAGCCTTGACCTGCTGAGTTATGATTTTTACAGAACTGCTCGCTTTGCATAAGGCCTTAGAGTGTGCTGCTGAAGCTCAAGTCCACGTGCTCACCCAGTCAAATGCAAACTGAAGTAAGGTGGAGGGACTGAGAGCTTGTTGGTAACGGAGCGAGCGGGCTGCCAGCTGGATGCCAGCTCCGAATTTCGGCATTTGGGGGATCGGCTCTCTGTTGAAGGTCACGCTGGCAAGAGGGAGCCTCCCAGCCCGCGGGCTGCGTGCCAGGGTGGAGAGCTGGGGCTCCTCTCCAGCGTGTGGGGACTGCGCTCTTCACGTCTCACAGCAACAGGGAGGACACAGGGCTACGCCCCGAGCCAGCAGGCGTCTGCCAAGACTGCTGGGATGGGACCCTCGGTAAAACTTCTTTCTCAGCTCTGGACAGCAAAATAAGAACATACTTTACTGCTTCTCAAACTCTTTTCAGCCTTTTTATTGCTCTCCTGTCCGTTACTGCTGCTGCGACTCAGGACTAAGTTGCACTGCTATTCACACTTCATTGTCTCCAGTTTGGCTCCTTCACTAGGTCTCTCCCAAAAGCTGAGCAAGGTCTGAGCTGCCATTCGGCTCTGCCTGACCTCTTCTTTCCTTCTTCACTTTCAGCTCTTTTCATCAGAAGGGCTCTCTCCTCTCCTTGGCTCCTGCGTGGGCTCGGACCTGCTCTCGGGCGACACAGCTGGTGGTGGGGCGGTACGGCCAAAATGCACTGACTCCCTCCTTCCAAGGGGTAGGCTCCTCACCAGAGCACTGCCTGGCACAGCCCAAGAGGTGGTCCCGGTCAGATCATCTGCAAAGGGCTGCGTCAGCTGTAGCAAAACAAAAAGCTCTGGCAAACCCCGTTTACACCAGGGAGGAAACAGTCCATCACAGTCATCCCGAGTCAGACTGTTCAGCAGCAGCGCATTATTTTAACTGTTGCACTACTGGAGTGTAAGGTGCAGGCTGCAACAGCCCGCGCCCCGCCGCACCTCAGGCAGTCTTGTTTCATCTAAGCGTACCCTTCCAGTGCTTCCAGTTCAGTCTTGGCTGGTTAGCAAGCCTACACGACTTCCTTTATTGCTTCTCAGGCCAAGCAGGGAATTGTCCTGAGATGTCTCCGGTTTTGCTGGACTTGCAGTTTGGCTCCAGGTTCGTGTTGGCCTGTGGCTATAGCAACAAGTTTGAAGCCGGATCTTGGATCTACCAGAAAGCCCGGCAGTCCCCTGCGCACACAGGCGGTACATGGCTTTGTGCAGCAGTTACTTCACCCGGGGTCAGATCTCATGTACACTCACAAACTCACCTCCAGATGCACTTTTTGCCACTTGTAGCATACAAATAACTTGATATGGGACATCAACACCTGGTTTTGTGATCTGTGGTTAGAAAAGCTCAGGAGATATGGATCTGGTAATATATACTTTTTGCACGACTGCAGGAAACTGGTGGTTCGGAAGTCCAGGTTGTTCAACCCAACCCTTCAAAGGGAACGGTCAGCACAGCTCTTGCAATTGTACATGTGTAGACGGGAGGGAATACAATTTCTCCCTACAGCCTTTAGCAAAAAGCAAATCTCTCTCATACCATATGAAAGTTGCTGCTCTTACAATAAAGTTGGTGCCAAGCCGCTGAGAAACGGTGATGGCAGAGGCACTCTCAGCACCACTACGCAGATGTTTTGAACTGGAAGTCAGCAGGAGTGCTACACGGGAACGCTATCGGCACATCACAAGGGAGGTGTGTGGTTCTTGGTCTTCTGCAACACCCGATTCCGTAGTAATTGCTGCAGAATAACACATCGCCCCACTGGTGCCTTCTGCCTGCATTCATAGCTTTCAGCTCACTTTACTTTTTGTGTTGTGCAAGACACCTCCGCCCTAAACCGTTGCTGTGACAGGGGCTGCCCTGGGGCTGTTCCTTTTAACTGTTACAGCTCCTCTTCCCTCCAGCCCAGAGCCATCTCGCGCTGAATCACTCGGCGGCTTGATGCAGGCACGCTCGTCCCCTCTCTGCTGCTCACATTCCCCATAGCCACTCCATCGGAGGGCAATATTTCGCCGTCCGTATCGCCTAGGAAGCGCAGAGGCTTTGTGTGACAGCTGCGGCGCGTTCGGCGCACCTCGCGGGCCGGAGCTCGCGCGAGCCAGCAGGCTGCGAGCTGGAGACGTTGCTCTCCTCCCAGCTTGGAAAACCAAACAAAGCAAGCCCTCCTCGAGAGGCAGCGATGGCAGCGGAAAATGGGAAACAAGAACTCGGTGCCGCGTCTGCTGTTCAGTGTTGAGTGACGATACGGCAGCGGTGCACCACAGCCGCACCTCCACAGCTCCCGTCTCCAGCGCCCAGGCAGCTCTCCTGGGGAAAGGGGTCATGTCCCGTTACTCCCAAATCCCACCTCCCCCCACTCCAGGGCACACCCTCCCCTCTGCCGCCCTGCAGGGAAGGTGGGATGGATGCGACACGTGCTGGGAGAGGAGACCGTTACACACGTCTGACTTTGGCAGCCGGCTCTGGAGTTTTCTTTGGCCCTGACAACCCACTGATGTTCAGGCTCTCTCCCTTCCAAGAGAGCTGCTCTCTGAAAACTGACGGTGCGATTACAAACGAAAGGAGCACTGAACTCAAACCCGAGCTCTACCTCAACACGAAAAACACCCACGACTTCCGACTAAAAACGAAGAGGTCACATTTTAGTGCCCACTGGGCAAACCAACACCCTGAAGGCTTCCCCTATGGGCTCCGCAGGCACCTCGTCACCCGACACCAGCCAGAACACCAGAAGTAGCAATGGCAGTGCCTCACCCTGCGGTTAAAAGCGGTTCTAGTTTGTGGTTCTCGCCAACTTATAATAAAGCCCTGCCTTTACTTACAAAAGAGTTCAAGACGCACTCAGAACAAAGGAGAAATGGAAATAACGCTGGCGACGGCCCCGGAGTTGGAGAGCTCCTGGCTGGGACGCTGTGCCACACAGGCATCGTGCTTCGCAGAGGTGTTCAGTAACAGGGGGTGCCCGTGGGCACGTCCCACACACCCACAGCCACGGCTCTGCTGCCCCGGCAGCACTTCGGGAACCCCGGAGGCCACAGCTCCCGCTGGCCTGGGGCCGTCTCCCTTTGGGAGCACCCGCGGCTCCGGAGCCCTGCCGCCATGACCTGCGGCACCAGCAGCATCCCTCCTGCCGCTAAGCGTGACACACCACCAAGGGCACCACTGACATCTGCTCCAGTCCTACCAGTGCAGGGGCAAGAGACACCCCCTGCTGTGTAGCATAGGGTGTGGTACACGCACTTAACGTCAGCTGACCCTTAGCTAGACAACCTCTTCACTGTTCACCGGGATTCCCCGCGTTGCAAAGTGCCGTACAGTGCTCCTCTCTACTTCTCCAAAGGGACCGGAGGCATTTCTGTTTAGCCACCCCGCTGACATACACAGAGAAGAAATTTTTCTGCATAGAGCAGAAACGAGACAGGGAAGTAAAACTTTAAACAGTACAGGAACTCTAGTTACATCCAACGCTGTATCTTCCAGGTGGGGAACTTGCAAGTCATTTCTCCAGCTTCCCTTTTATAAAGATTTTATCTAAGCAATTTCTTTCCCTAAGTAGATCTGGATATCAAAATAAATAAAATAAACGCAGCTCTGCTATAGGCTTTGAAAGATTCCCTGGCAACTGATGTAGAGTTGGTACTCCTCTTAAAAAATACCATTTTTAATTTCTGCTTCCATGATTAGGTCCTGAAGCATCGATACAGTCAATCACCATCTTGGAGCACATCGTAAATCTCTGCTCAGTATTGGAATAACAACAACAGAAAAGAGCCTAAAATACTTTCGGCAGAATATTCCCATTTGCTGTGCTTTCAGTGAGGCTCCTCTTCCTACAGAGCGCGTGCTGGTGTACGCGAGGGTGGAGGGACAGCCGTAAGTTCCTCTCAGGCCAACCGGGCTGAGCCTCAGTAGCCGCCAGCTGCGCGGGACTGGGCGCCCAGGTGCCCTGCAACATCCCCCTTCGCGCGCCGTCACCTCGGGGCTCCTCAGCCGCCACAGCTCTCTCCTCTTCCCCATCTCCCCCAGCTTTCTTTGAGATCCCGTGCCCTAAAATCACTTTCAAAATTGAGCTAGTTAAATTGCTGGAAATTTCAGTGTGGGTGAATGGAAATCCATTTCACTCCAGTTCATGTCAAACACAGCTTAAATCCCCAGGGCATCAGATTAAGTTACATCAGTACAGGACAGGTTTAAATAAGTGTCCACAAGAGTTTCTCTACCAGCGTAGCGGAATAGATGAAGCCAAGTTTATAGCAGCACTACTCTGTGTGAACGGCACGTTTCTGCCACGGATACTCGCACCGCTTCTGCAAGCCTGTGACTGAGAACAAGAGCCAGGGGATGCTCAGGCTTTGGCTCCATCAACTCCCCAGAGGGGGAACCGTGCCGGAGCGCTGCCCCCCACCACAGATCGCTGGCACAGTCCTCTTTCCTCAACCCCTTATCCCAGTTGCAAGTTCAGGGCGCATTTCCCGCTTCAGCTACTAGTGTGGCCCCTCGCCCCACGCAGCCTGGGCCTCGACACCTCTGCACGCAGCCGCCTGAGAGCGTGGCCCGAGCCCTAACACAGGCCACGGCTGCATTCAACCACTGACCCCTCGGGCTTTATGGCTCAAAATTTATTCACAACAGAAAATGGCTCAGCAAACACAACCGGCGCTTATGGGGAGGGCCGGAGCCTTAGCGCACACCAGGGACAGCACCGCTGTGCCACGGGCTCAGCCCTCAGACGAAGCAGCCAACCACAGTAGGTGGCGAGTTAGTGAAATACCCTTCTCCCACTTCTTTTAAAATTGAATTACGATCATAGCGGGGCCTGTGGCCATAGGACAAGGGGTAGCGGTTTTAAACTGAAAGAGGGTAGGTTTAGACTAGATATAAGGAAGACTTTTTATTTACAACAAGGGTGAGCCCCTGGCCCAGGTTGCCCAGAGATGTGGTGGCCGCCCCATCCCCAGAAACATTCAGGGCCAGGTTGGACGGGGCTTTGACCAACCTCATCCAGCGGAAGACGTCCCTCCCTTGGCAGGGAGGTTGGAGCAGATGGTCTTTAAAGGTCCTTTCCAGCCCAAACTATTCTACGATTCTGTCATCGTCGGGTGAAAGTACAAATCCAAATGATACATAACATCATTTTGCACTGACTAAATAACACGGTGACTGCTCCTTGAGCTCAGGCTGACCCTGTGCTCCGGCAGAGGAATGACACAGCTCTGAGACGGCTCTCCAGGTCTACATGCCCACTACTGCTCACAACGCTGTATGAACAGGAGCTCTGAGCAACAGCCTCGTCCAAGCAGAAACTACGAGGCCAACTTACCCGTGCAAGTGGAAGAAGAACAGGCTTTAAAGAAAGGGATGGAAGTACGAAACCTCCCTGTGTGGAGAGGAGCCCCGGAAACTCCGCTGGCAGGTAACAAAAAGGTAAGTGGTTTGGAGGGGCTCTGGGGAGCGCAGCAGTGGGACGGTGCTGCTGCAGGGAGGCTGTCGGGTAGGGATGCCTGGTGGCCCACGAGAAATCGTGTGATTTGACAGAGGGCTTCTCCTGAAACGCTTGGGAGGTGTTAAGAGAAGCAGAAGAAACACGTGGGCAAAAATACTCTGCATATTGGTTTGACTCTGAATGTAATTTGCAGTTTGGCCATATTAAAAGATCTCGCATGTTTGCTCATTGCAAAAACGTAGATGTGCAGACTTGCTTGGAGAAAACGCTGAATGCCAGCCTTAAATATTCACCAAAATCAAACTTCCAAATGGGAAATGAACACTTAACACTTATACATTAAGTCAGCCCTGGAACCAAGGGATTCGTTAAGAACAACAGAAACACAAACCTCGCCTCAAATAATGATCAACCGAAACCTAACTATTTAAAAACTTCTTTATACCATCTGTCACGTTATGAGTAAGCACGGTGCTGGAAGCACCTTTACTAAAGAGAGCCCATTCTTCTCTCTTCTCGTCCACACACCATCTTTCTTCCACCACATCTGCCTCGTACATTTTCCCAACTGAAAATATTCATTTCAAAACCCATTTCCTAACCCTGCTGCACACTGCGCTCCCACACGGTGCAGAGCGCAGTGAGGTGCAGCTTGTATGAGGGCGATACAGTGCTGGATGCGGTCCTAGCTGGCTGGTTTTTAAGCTCACTGCCTTTTCTTTCAGGTGACAAGGAGGTGTTTTGAATGGCGCGTAGAAAATGGTTTTTCTCCAAATAAACCCTCATCCGTTCCCAGCCTCATTTCTAGTCCTATGCATGTGTTATCAAGAAAATACATATTTAAAGTACTGTTATAGCAGAGTTCACCAGGGGATGGCTTACCCCAATGCTAAAAATGATTTTTCTTAGCTCACGACCAAGCCTTTTACCGTTGCAAGATGAAGTTTGACTCTGTGGTTTCTAACGCAGTGCCCTGGGGGAGCCGGGGCAGCAGCAGCAAGCCCCTTTTCTGCTCAGCCGTGCTACCTAGGACTCCATTTTTGAAACTCGGGGAGCAGCAGCCTCAACGTCTGAGAGTAAGAGCAGCACCAGCTGCCAGCAGCTGAGACGCAGGGCGAGCTTGCCAAGCGTAAATGGCACACGACTGCACTAAGAAAATACCCCCGGCAAGAAGCTGATCCCAGCGAGCTCAGCATCTTTTCACACCTCGCTCCGCGCCACTGAGTTTCTCTTGCGTTTTGATGCAGATGCAACTGTGCCTCTTCACGGCTCGGGCTCGGCAGATACCGAGGCGCACGGGGACTGTGTGCCTGACGGCGGGTGAACACGGATGCGCTACCGCGCTTTGGTGTGGTTCGAGGCTGAGCCAAAGCCCACCACGGGAAACGAGATGCCGCAGGAGTTTGTGCGAGGCCTCTGCGTGCGTGGATGAAGAAAGCAGTAGCGCAGTAAGGTGAAGGTAGTGGAAACAAAAGAAGTGGGGAAAGCTGTCACCTACATATGATGACTGGTGAAACGACTCTTCAGCACAGCCCCCTGCCTGGCAGACATACCTCCCCCAGATCTGCAAGAGAGGGGCCAACCCCCCCGCCGAAGTTCTTTTCATGAACCCAAACTGGTTTCCAGTTTGACACTGCAGCTTTAGCTCTGCTTTTATAATAAGGTATCTCTTCATCATGCTGCTTCATCATTCTGTTACTGACCAGGCAGCTCAGCTTCACACACTCGCTGCTCTGCATTCACTCAGCGATGACACTCTCCCCCTCAGAGACAGGAGTAGAAACACTCTACGAAACTCTGCAGCATGCGAGAGCGCCGTCAGGGAGAGGGTGAGGAAAGCTCCTCTTTTATCCTCTTGGAAGACTCACTAAGATAAGCTGCTGCAGAGATTTTATTTTTCACTATTAATCGGACACCGAAGTCGAACGCTGTGTTGTCAACCTTGCCTTCACACTGGGCTGCTACCAAGCTCGCACATTTACAGGATGCGCGTAACAGCGCACAAAAGGTAGGTTAAAGCTCAGGGAAGATGACAATAGAGAGTTTCCTAAATATGTGATTCAGTAGTAATCGCAGACACATAACCAGATGAAAAAGCACCCAAAACCTCCAGCCAGAAAACCAACGCTGACCTCTTCTCTATCGCGCTCCCAGATCACAGCACTTAACATCCCGCAAAACCCAGTTTTGTGCCCATGAAGGATGATGCTCGATTACTTGCACTTACTGGTAATGTGAGAATGAAGGAATATATGAAAGAGGAAGAGACTGGACAATAAAAATTTCGCCCTGTGCTCTGAAGCTAGTAGGACCCGAGTTTAAAGTTATCCTCTACGGCAGAGAATTGAGTGGCCGAGAGCTTTCCTGGCGAGCAGTCCTGCCCCGTTCAGGTTGCTGCTCAACAAGAGGGTACGTTGTATCTTTTCCAGGCAAGAAGCAGCGTTTCCGGAGGTAGCCATGCCTGACCATCACTATTCTGAGATGTTTTCAGCCTCGTGCCCGGTCCCCCAAGTCAGCAGGTGCTTAAGCTGAGGCACGTGCCTTTGCTGAGCTTGCCCTGGGAGCAGGGGGCGCTGGCTTCGCTAGGACCGCGCTCCCGGGCGATGAGGGACGGGGCTAGAGCAGCGCCTGCGACCAGGCTGTTGAAGCCCCCCCGCAGTGATCTGGCTCCCTCTGCGCGACAGCTGAGCTCTGCTGGCTGCGTCGCGCCTCACCAGCGACCCGCAGGAGCACAGCACCCCTCGCAGCGCCATCCGCCGTGTCCGAGGTGTGATGAGCAGAAGCCAGAGTCCTGCAGAGTCACAGGTTTTTCAAGTGGTATTTCACACCCCACCGAATGCAAATGGTTGCAGCTTCGGGGCTCGGGAGGCGTGCGTGTAGGAGACCGAGTCAGGACAGCGCGACGACTACCTTCATGCTTGCTCCTCGTGACTTCTGGAGAGCATGCTGAAGCAGACCGGTCCCCTCGTATCACCAACTGTCCTGTTACCACCCCTGAATGATAAATATGTCAGGACTGTGACATTGACGGCTCTCCTTTGGCTGCAAGTCCCCTCCAAGGAGGACGCCGTGCGAAACGGCAGGAGATGCTGACAGCGTGATGTTCGAGCCAGCCAAGACGCCCGGGCTGCGGGAGATGGAGCTGGAAGGAGGGCAGACGAAGGCCCAGGCGCCGCGCACGCATGACCGGTGATCTGTGGGGTTTGGGCTGTCAGTTCCTGAAGGTCCACGGACTTGGCAGGCACCGCTCCCTGCCCCTTCTGTGCAGACAGAAAGGTAGGTGCCAAGAACGCTCGCCATCCTGGATGCGTTTCAGATGGTGAGGGGAAGGTAAAGAGCTGGACTGCACCCCAGCCTGTGAGCCACTGTGATTTTCTTCCAAGAATTCAGTCTGGTGTCAGCTTACTCTACACGAAGAAACTTGCTTATTCAAGTAGTATCAAGTTTATAACCTCTTTTCAGCCATTTGACACTGATTTTTTTCAACTAGGAGTTCCTAACTGCACAAAATGAGGGGTTTAAGTGCCCTCCTCTTCACCCACTGTCTGGGCAATGCTGAGCTTATGCAAAATCCGTCTTTTGCTGTGTCTGTGTGCCGTGGGAAGGGGAACGTGGCAAGGGGGGGGGGGTGGATACTGCAGAAGCAGCAGTATTAACACTCGGCTAGTCAGAGTCATAGACTTTTTTTTTTTTTCTTCTTTTAAACTTCTCAAATTTTGGATGTGAAAAAACAAAACCCAAGGAAACCTCCAAGTACCTTAAAAACCTGTATTTTCCTGCAATTCCATGTTCTAGTAATGAGAAAGGCAGCTGAGCTTTTCTCCCCTGAAGATTGCAATTCCCAATTTAGAAGTGATGATGCTTACAGTCTTTTAATGGTTTTCCTTTAATGGGACAGGTCTGAAGATAAACAAAAATTATCCACAAGCTAGGCTGTCGTTTGGAAATATTCTTGCAAGACACTTAGGCTTTGGTAGCCTGAGAAGTCATTTGAAGGTCATCCACAGTTCCTAAATAAATGTAAACAGAAATAATTACATATAATACCACTTTTTAATGTGGAGTTCAAAAGAAAAGTATCCTCTGTGTCCTGATGAAATATCCATCCATCCGCTAATTACGTATCATCCATCTCATAAGCTTTGGGGTGCGGTGGCTGTTTACAGGCTCACAGGTTTGTCTCTCTGGCATTGTTCACTCACTCGATGTAAAGAAAGGTCTTCTCTCTCCATCCAGCTTCCCGCCGACTGCATTTGGCTCTACCCTAACGGTAACAGACATTTTCGCATTTTTGACATACCTCACGTGAAAACTGTTTTATGTATTTGCCGAAGGTGGCAAAACCACCGCCTATGTCTGACGAAAAAAATAGCCGCAGGGTTCCTCAGTAACTAAACCTGGAAGCCAACACGGCTGCGTTTCATCCCGCCTTCCGCTGCTCCCGCGGGGAAAGGTGCACAGCCACCCACGGGCTGCTTCCCTCCCTGCCGGCAGGGCCAGCGCGCGGGGACGGGACCGGAACCGCCTGTGTCGGGCGACTACGATCCACTGGCGCCCACAGGACTATACGCTTTCAATTTTTAATATCTGCAATTATTTCAACAGTGAACGAAAGGCGGCGGTTTCCGTGAAGCTGCAACCCTGTCCCCTGCACGGCAATTCCTTTGTTTGGCAGAGGAGACGTGCCCAGTTCAGGTACCAGCTGAAAAGCTCGCAACGAGAAGCAGCTCAAACCTCACAGCGACTTTCCTACACGCTGGGCAGAAGCTGGCAGTGAAGAAGCAGAGAGGTTTTAGCAGTCTCCCGGCTGCCTAAGAGACCCAGAGGAGAGGGCGTGAAGGGAGATACCCAGAATCACAGCTACAATAACGCCAACGAGAAAATAACAAAGAACTCTGCAGTCAGACCCAGGCAGACTTACATCACGGAAGCGCGCAGGCTAAAAGATGGGGAATGCTCGCAATCAAGAGAGGTAAATGGAGAATACTGAATCTCGAGCAAAGGGGAAGAATAATTAATACCTGCCAGAGTGAATGAACGCAGCAAGGCATCGACAGGAAGAGGTTTGGGAAGCACGGGGAAAATTGCCCCGACACAAAGAGCGTCGCTGCCGTGATGCAAACAAACACGCAACGCGCTATTATGAGCCCTTAGTCCGAAGCCAGAGCCGCGGGGAGTTCGAGGTGCGTACAGCACGGCTCCCCTGCTGCTCCGCAGCACTATCAACCGCGCTGCGAGGCACTGCCGAGGAGACGCCGCTGACAACAGGAAGGAACTATCGCAAATGTAATTTATTAAAACTCCAGGGCACCTCCATCAAACCAGCACAACTGTCTGCCTCCTCACCCCAAAGCACAGGCGTTTCCTTGCTGTACCGTGCAGTGTCTTTCAATTGTATTTTTTTCTTGGCTTTGGCATCACCAACTGCAACTCCATTTGACAGCTTTGCCCGACAACAGGCTGTACGCAAATGTGCTGATTTCACAGGGGTTTAAGAAAGAAAAGAGTAATCAAAGCCACACTCGCTGTAACGTGCTTCTGAGCTGACACGGACCCGAGTCCGGTATCCTTTGCCCCACGGCCACCGCAAAAACACTTCTACATTACGGCAGTAACCAACCAGCCATGCATTTCAGCAACCCTCCTCTCGGAAACTGCAGGAGACACCCTGTTCTCTGGAGGGGAACGTCAGGCTCCAAGGCCCTATACCCTAACCAAGCGGACTGCTAGTACAGCGCCCCGGAGGGGACCGGCACGCTCGTCCCCGCTTTAAACAACACGCTTCCTGACAGAGAGGATTCTTCATTGCGAACGGGAAGATCGGGGAAGCCGTCTCCGTCGCTAGAACCTCTGTTTTCAACCCCACCTCAGCAGGATGAGGGCCACTGGCACCGGGGAGCAGGCTGGGCTCCCTAAAACAACGCGCGTCGCTCAGTGCATGTTATTGCCAACGTTATTGCCGTCCGGATAGAAATATGTACACGGACTATCATTTTCTTGTAACAAATGGTAAAAGCTATCCTGGTGACAGTGAGGCAGTGATGGAGAAAGGATGACTTTATCACCTCCCTATGACTATGTTTCCCAAGCAACCTTCTCGCCAATCCGGAGCCCTGTGCGATCATTAGTTCCTGCACTTGGCAGCAATGAAATTGTCCCTTAAAGTAAATCATTCAAGGATTTTTATAATCTGAAATAAAATTTTCTAATATTTTTTTCCTAAGTTTTCCAGGTTTAAGGTTTTAATCTTTTATTATTTATTGTACAGCAGTTGTGAAGGGCATGATGAGAAGCTCTGCGTAAATAGTTGTCGTTGGAGGATCGGCGCGTGACAATGCTGCATTTAAGAAATTAATGATTTCTTTTCTTTTCCTTATTACGGCCATGCTCTGTCTGAGGTGTTCAAATATAGAAAAAGAAAAAGTAAGAGTAAAACAAAACAAACTAAAGCTGCAGTTTGGCTTCTGTGTGTTTTCCTACCTTGTGGCTGGCATTGCTGATAAATATTCTTTAGAAACGGTACTGAAGGAGGAGAATGGCATATATATTTTCTTTTCTTCCTTCACACTCAGAGCATCAAATTCAAAAGACGACAATTTTCTACTGTTTGCCATGCAGAGTATTCCTCTATTTTGGTATCTCTAGGATTTATCGCTCTTTTGAACTACTACAAACACAATTTAACCTTTGCTATCTTTACCTCCGGTCATTTTTTTTTTTTTTATCCCACCAGAGCCTGAATTACATGCTAATCATAGCAAAATACCGGACATTCTCTTAACTGTGGGCTTAAAAATAATCCTCTTTCAATAGAAAAAGACATAAAGTATCTCATTAGACCAACAGCACTACCAGGCACAATCCTTCCTAGAGCATAAAAAAATTTATGCTCCACGTCATTGCTTTCTACCTAAATTCTCTGACACCTGGAACTGGGAGATGGAATATTTTGGTGCGAGTCCGTTGCTCAGCTGACAGGCAGACAGCCCCAGCGCTCACTCTCAGGGCTTCATCCTGCTCAAGCCAACAGCAGGGCCTGGGGAGGAGCACGGTCAACGCTGCATACAGAGGTCTCCTCCTAAGCTACTGAAGCACCTCGCTGTTGTGTTAAGGGTACCATTACAAGACACCAGATCAGGCCCTTTAGTTCTATGTATCACACCGTTACTCTTCATGTACCCCTCTACTGGTCCGATATTTCCCACGAAGCATGTCAAATCACTCGGGTACGTGTCCGGGGTGGAGTTCAGCAGAGCCTCCACAGACTTCTCCTCATCGTGGGTGACCCGCGTCCACCCCAAGGGCAGAACCCTCCCGGGCGAGCACAGCGTGCCGGGACCGGGCACCGCTAGCAGCGCCGCAGCATCACTGGGCACTGCCCTGGTCCTGACCGCAAACTCCTTTTGGTATTACGGAGCCCTCGCCCACGGTCCGCACGATGAGACATGGTGGTACGGAAACCAAGTGGGAGCAGAGCGCCTGCTTTCTGCAAGGAACGCTCAGGGAAGGGAAAGCGCAGGACTACCCAGCCACTGCCAGGGGAAGCGCTTCGGGACACGGGAGACTGAGGAGAAGAAATCCCAGCCCCACAGATGCTGCTTACTCACCCAGCACCATAGAGGACAGAGGATTTCCTTACTAGAGATACTTGTACTTGATTTTAAAAACCGACTTTAACGCACTTGGGGCTCAATCACGTGAAAGAAAAAAATAAATCACAAGAGTAACCTGCTTCTCGGGAACAGCTCGCATGACCAAGTGGTTGCAGAATCCCATCCCCAGCGGCTTTTCATCCTCCCCAGCAAACCCCCGACCTCAAACGGAGGCAGCTGAGGCTCCTCCTCGCGCTTCGCTGTTCTACGTCCTTCACATCTTTTTTATCTGCTTGACTGTACGTCCTACATTAGGACCAAATCCATACAGTAGTAAGGACATATAATTCATCCCAAATGATCAAGGATAATTATATGCTTAAAGAGCAATATGCAGAGGTTCTCCGACAGATAATTAAGGAGAAAACTCACGGTTCACCCATGTGGGAAGTTAGCCAGGAAGTGCAGACGTACTTTGGGAATTCATCCATTATTTATAATCCGCAGTGTCTTGTCAAAAACCCTAAATGAAAAGTTAAAGCTTTAACACATTCTTTAGCATACTGCTGGGCCATCACCTCCCATTAGATTTTAAGTAACACTCCCATTGGGCCCGATTCGTCAGCAGCTCTCCTGGCACCTGCTTAAGCTCGCGGGACCTCAGTGCGGAGCCAGCGCGAGGAAGCTCAAAGGGGCCACCAGCACTGCCCCGGCGCCGGGAGTCTGCCAGATGTGTGCAGATGCGGCTTCGCATCCCGGTGCGAGTCAGGGGCCGGCCCCGAACCGGCACAACTCGGACCGCCCGGCGGGGCTTCCCCCGGCTCGCAGGGTGGGCTTCCGCCACAGCCGCAGGTCTCAGCCGTGCACCAAGCTTACCGCGGCTGTGTGCGGAGGATGCCAGACGTGGGAGAAGGCGCTGGCAGGACGGCTGCTTGACGGCCACAGTCAGCCTTACGCACCCGTCTGAATCGGGGACTCTCCAACCTGCATACTACAGGTGACAAAGCCCTGTATTGCTGCTACGCTAACGCTGCCATCGGTTTCCCCTCGGAAACAACCTCCCACTCCATTTCCCCTTGGCATTAAATATGTAAAGTAACACCAGGGCACCATTTCCACGGTAGAAGCATCCTACAGTATTTCAATTAAAATAGCTCATCTTTACACCCATTTTTTTTCCCGGACACCCCTACACTTCCATTCACAGCTGAAGCACAAAACCCAATTAGTTATTAATTGAGGCACGTTAAAATTCATTAACTCTGCTTGTGAAGCTTAAGCTCTAATTAACTGTCTTCGCAGGCTTTTGTTCTTTAATCTCCAGGTAGAAGGTCCCATTGTTAATAAGAAGGATAAGGCAGGATCCTGCCACCTCTCCTGTGGGGCCACAGCTTAGTCCTGGCGGTGGCAATGTGACATTAACCCCAGCGGGGATGTCACGTGTTGACGCTGTCCTGTCAGCTATTGACCATCCTGTGCCACGGGTGAACTGGAGCATATTTTGAACGAATGAGAGCATAAAAAACCCCGATGAAACTATTTTGAGAAAGGCCATCTCCAACGGGCTCAGTGCCCTGCTAGAGGACGCGGGCAGCAGCCTCAGCGCTACAGGCAGCTCCCGCCTTCCGCCTTCGCCAAGGCAACAATCGTCATTGTAAAGAGCTACTAAAAAAGCAGCTCACGGCAAATTCTTGTTTCGCATACGGAACAGCACGAAGCCAACCTTTCTTGTGAAGCGAAATGAACGCAGAAACTCACTTACACGTCAAGTTCCAGGGCCTAAGCCGGCAGCGCTCGCTGCGGCATTTACGTACGCTCCTGCTCTGGCCCCACTCCCGGCACGGGGGCCCAGGCCTGGCGAGGAAGCACCTCAACTCCAGCCTACCTAAAGACCGGCTCTTCCCAAAGGCAGCTGCTTTTGGGGTGGCATTTCAGGAACAGTTCAGTGGAAATTACTTCCTGCTTCTAGTATAAAGTGGCTTTGGCGGAAGGGAAACATTCCGGCCTTAAACCTGGCGATGGTGGATTCTGCACCAGTAAGCACCATCGGCAGGAGAAGAACATGGGGAAACGGAGCAACCGAAAAGGGGAAGGGATGTCTCTTGTGCTCGATGTTTTGTTGAGCTGCTGACCTACGAGTCACGGTATTGGGGTGCTCTGAATAAGTAAATAATGAAGTCACGGCAGAGAGCAAAGCAGAACGGGTAGAGAAGCAGCTGCTTTTTGGAGTGGGTATTTTTTCCAGGCTCAGCCACCACTCGGTTATTGCACGCGCTCTATTTGCGGCAACCCCCGAGCCGCTCTGCGCGTGGGGAGGAGGGCTCAGGGCAGGCGGAACCAGCAGGCAGCGCCAGCGCCTGCTCTCGGGGACGGGGCAGAGTCACACAGCATCGGACACCCTCTCCCCGCAATGGCTGCGGGACCCGGCGGGGCAAACCGGGGCGGGGGGAAAGGTGGCAGCACGGCTCCTGTCCACAGCGCCGCCCGCTCCAGGGCCCCACGGCTTCCCTGGGGCGAGGAGGGCGCAGCCCGCAGGCGTCCCCCCTTCCTCGGAGAGTCGTGCCGGCCGGCGATGCCAACGGCTGGTTTGCCCCACCACAAGGAGGGGTTCCCACGGGGCCGGGGCCGGCAGGTCCAAGAGGGAGGCGAGGGAGCCGGGACTCGGCTTCCCCTCCTCCCCCCCCATTCCTGCAATGTGCCAGCCTACACATTGGAGCTGGCACAGCGGGAAGGCAGCCGGTGCCAGAAAACAAGTCTGGTGCAGATTATTTCCCTGCTGGAGCAACGAGGAAGGCACAGAGACTCCGGGAGTCGCAATATGGTTGCTAACCCCCTTCCTGCCGCAGCGCAGCCCTGCGCTGCTGCTCGCGGGGGCCAGACCGACTGCGGCCCCAGTGCTGAGAGCAGCACCGCTGCTGCGACACAACCGATGTTCTCAGGCTCTAGCAAAGCTTTTAGGGTGGTATGACCATCTGCACGAGTTGCATCAGCTCATCCAGCGACAAGTGCGTTCCAGGTACCAATCTGGAGACATGTGGGGGAAGAACCATTTTCTGCTTCCGCAGGCAGAAGCAGCAGCAAAGGATAAGGAAACTGGAAATCAGAGAACAGTCAAAACACAACCCGATTTTTGCAGTACCTTGTGCGCGCGCTATGATTTGTCATACTGTTCCACTTCAAAGAACGCAGGGACACTGTGTCTGTCCACAGAGATGTGCCTTTAAACAGGTGATCTGCACCTCTGTCTTGAGATGGCATTGACCACTGCAAACCCACATCTGAGGTCTTGCGTCTCCCAGAACGTTAGTCCGTGGAGCCAGCTCCCCCAGCTGAGCATCCAAGCTCATCCCTACTTTCTCCCTTCCTTTCTCCCTCCAGGGCTGACCAGTCTGTGCCGCGGATCTGTGGATCCATGGGAGGACTCGAGATTGTCTCCGGAGGGCAAAAGCTCAAGGAACGGCCCGGGAGCCTGTGGAAGCGCTGCATGAAAGTGTCCCTGGGACCGAGACCGATCTGCCAGGCGGGCAGAGCCAGCGTGGGGTGCTGCTCACCCGCCCGGCCAACTGACCTAGCAGCAGCACTGATGAATTCGTTTCGCCGTGGTAAGGAGACAGGGAAGCAATCAGGGCTTTGTGAGAGCTCAGAAAAAACACTGCAGCGACCTTGCACCATTTTTCACATGCCTCCGTATCCATCACACACGTCCTGTCCTCCTAAGCTGGAAAAGCACCTCTAATGCTGATATTGATGATGCTGTCAAGCCTTCACAATAGGCGCCTGACAGCACCATGTAAGCCCCAGATACGGATAGTTCGGGCAATCAATAGCTTGAGAAAAGTCCCATGTGGAAACTGCCACTCAGCACCAGTACCAAAGAGACTGTGAAAAGCTTCTTCCTTCCTTTTTCCAGTCTTGTAAGGACTAACGCTTCAGGCAGTTACCGACCTCACACTCTGCTGGAGAGACACTTCTTTTCACAAGAGGAGACCAAAACAGTTAAGCCCCATTTCTGCCAAGGAGCAGCTGGGGCTGAGAATGCGCAGCTCTGGGTTGTGAGAAGCAGCTGAACAGAAAGCAGAGGATGATAACAACCGCGTCACACGTCCACCTTCCAGCATGGGGACACCGGGGTGGATCTGCTTGCCGCTGCCGGCTCTTCCGCGCGCGGGTCTGTAAGCTAACAGATCACCTCATCAACAAGCCTGTCTCTGCTCGAAATCCAGGTGGCTTCATTACTCCCTCAAAATATTAATAGCCACGTTATAAGATCAACATTTGTTTTGCCAAGAGCAATGAATAATGCAAACAGCACCGCCTAAAATCATTATTATTTTATTTAGATCAGAGGCTGAGAGCCGCCCTCTGATCCTGTGCCAAAACTGAAAGAAAATGAAGTGCATTTAGAGCTGGTGGAAGGTAATGGATACAACGGCACAGGGAATGAACCGCTTCATTTATCAACAAAATACAGCAAGTCAACAGCAGCCCCACGTTCCCCAGGCTACACCTGCCAAATACACCATTTTTATCTTGCGTGTCACCTTTGGAGCCCGCATACCGCAGAACAACGCTTGTTTCTAGAAGAAAGAAGTTTTCTGGTTTGCTTCTTTCTGAAAGCAGTGACCCAAAAACTCTATCATTAGTAACAATAATTAAAAGGTGCCATAAGAGGGAGTGTATGGATGATTGCCACTAAAAGGAACATTCTCATTAATTTCTTACAGATTTGTAACTTGGCTTCATTAGGACATGTCTGTTGAAGGCCATTTAGGACTCTGGGGATGTTCCTGTACTTCAGGCTCCCTCAGGGCTGCCAGAAGGCGACAGGCAAGGAAGATCCGCTGGCGGGCGTACAGTTTTGCCTGGGTAGCCAGGGAAGTCATCATTTTGTCACCATTCCGGCCAAGGAAAAGCACCCTCCTGAAATCAGGGACCCGACCGACTGCGCAGCCGCTCCAGCAATGTCGTTCTGACATCTCCAGTCTCACAAACACACCAGCGCGGCCCCAAAGAGGAGCAACACATCAGGCCACCTCCACAGCGACCTTCTTTCCATGGCGTCGGGGCACCTCGCTCCTTTACACGTTTTCGGCAGAACCGGTTTCACTGAATGTTTTGCACAAAACCACCCAGAGTTTGCTGGTAAACGTAGCTTCTTAACTGCGGCATGGAAAAGACACAGTGGCCCTACAAAGAAATGATGACTAATGAGGAGCACTTGGGAGAAGTTCCCTTGTTCGACAATACCCATAAAGCAGAGTTAACTAATAATTAACAAACCTAGCGGAGAGTAAGTATGCGGCCCCCTCTAAGAGAGCAGAAGACAGGGAAATATTAAGAAGTACTAACAGCTGGCTTGTTAATGCTCCGAGAGCCAATTTCTTACATAAGACACAAATGGGAAGGCAGAATTGTAATTAAAGTCTATTTTAAGATAAACAGAACCCCCCCCGTCATGAATCATATCTTTCCTTATCCGTGTATTTCGCATCTGCTAGTCTACCCAGCTTCCCTGCTAGCCCCTGCCCCTGCCCCTGCCCAGGACATGGCCAGCAGCGCACCGGGAGAACCGCCGCCGGCTCGGGGCTCGCTGCTCGGCCCCTGCAGCCGCGTTTCAGCAGAAGGGCGCATTAAGGGAGGAGGAAAAGGCCCTCAGAAAGCACCGATGCACAGGAAGCTCTTCAACAGAGGCGGGCTGCGGACTTGCCGCGCGGAGCAGACCCAAACTAAGTTGTTCTTACCTACACCGAACTTCCAGGAATGTGCCGAGGCGTGTGCCTCAAAGGAAGAAGTCTGTGATTTCCTTTTATTTCACAAAACACACAATCTGTGAATTGCCTCTGCTTTCATTTTTACGGCAGCGGGCTTTGTTCCCGCGTACGCTCTCCTTCTAATTGCAGGCAGAAAGAAAAGGCTCAGGTCCTTCATCAGATACCATCCGGAGTGAGTTAGCAGGGTTAAATCCAGCCTGGATGGCAAAAGCAAATTAATCTAGGCTGATAAAGCGTGAGCCTTTGGTTGCCAGGAATCCGCTAAAGCCCCAATCTGCAGAGATTTATTCCTGCACTTCATGTCAAGAAGGCAGCCGGCCTGCCTCCCTCCAACCCAGCCCCACTGCCCTGCACGGGTCTATAGATTTATTTTTCAGCTGAAACGTAAATAAAGAACTTGCTACCTGCTGCTAACACTTAGCATGCACCTAAGCAGCTTATACAGTACGGAGTCTTTAATTAAAGTAACATCTAATGCGCACATTCCTATTTCACCAAAGTAAAACTGAAAGCGCCACCAATCTTTCAAGGGAGGGCAAATCACCAACGTTTTAAAGAGCGAAGTGAACGGAGAGAAGAATCGCGTGTTCTAGGTCACTTCATGCCTAGAATGTTCCACTTCACCCGGAAATTATTTTTATAGCACAATTCTTTTCATACCCAATGACTGTTTCATTATCAGACCAAAACCACTGGGTTAGTCAGAAAGGTTTTTCCTTCCACCACCTTCTCCCCGGCGCCGGCTGTGTGCCGCGTGCCGACAGGGAGGCTGCAGCGCGCGGGGAGAGAGCGCAGCACAGCCCGGCCCGGAGCCGCCCGCGGAGCCAGCGAGCCAACGCCGCCGGCAATCGGACACTTGTAGCTCCAGGACGAGGGAAAGGAATTCGTGTTTTACAGCTAGGAGCTAAAGCAAATTTTATTGGAAGCTTTTATGTTTGTAGGTTTGAGTAGTTTTTATAGAGAGGAGTTCTGAAAACTGCCATAAAATTTTGCCTCGGGGGTTATGATTACATTTGTATCTTTCCCAAACTTAGATAAATAAAGACGACAGTTTTTACTGTAGAAGCTTAAGAGGTTAGAGTGGTATTTGGTCTGTGATGAACCTTTTATAGATATGATGTTGTAAGAATTTATTCTTAAATATCAATAAAAAAATACAACTTTACATTTCTTGATAAAGCAAAGGTGATTAGAAAAAGAGCTGTCAAAGAGGTGGTGGCATCGCTCCTGGCTTCCTTCCTTCCTACTAAAATAATGCTTTATGACGTTTTTGTTCACTGGAAACAATTAACTGATTTCCATGCTAGCAGAGGAGAAACCTTCTATCTGAGGATGATGCTTTGTGGTGCCCTAATATTTGACGCGAGATTCATCTCGCACCTGATTTTGGCGGTGAGCTGATACAACCCCCCTTTCTGAGGGACTGCCGCCTCCTACAAGTACACCTTTATAATTATGCTTTATGCTTTTGTAAAGAGGAAATAAGAAACAATGCCTATTTTTTATGTAGCACATACCAGGCTAAAACCATGGAAGGACCCCACACCTTTGGCCCCATTACAGTTTTTTACGAAGAGGCGAGTTTACCAAAATGCTCTGAAGCCAGCCGGCGTCCCGCCAGCCCACCTCCTGGGGCGCCCCCCAGCCCGGAGCCCCCGCTGCCCCGGGGAGGCCGGCCGAACCCCCTTCGTCCCCCGGCTGCCCGTTTCCCGCTCAGCTATTTCAAAGCAGGCCTGCTGCTCGAGGACAGCGGGCCACGAGCTGGGCTTTCCCCAGCACTCGCGCTTCCCTGTCCCCAGCTCCTGCCCGGCTACTCCCGGCAGCGGCAGGGGGACAATCCCGCCTGGGGGCACGGCTCCTGCCTCCTCGGCAGAGGGACAGCAGCTGCGCCCCGCAACTGGCTCCCCTGGCGCCTATCCTGCCCGCAGCGCCCATCCCGCCTTCCCTTTGCGTCTCCTGCGCCTGGCCAGCGTGCCCAGGGGACAGCAGGGACTTCCCTGCGCTCTGCACAGCACAGCTCCGGAAGCTCCGTAACGTCGTGGTTGCACGCAGCGCTGGGTTCTTACCCGTGCTTTTTAACTGCCTGTCGTCAGGCTGCCCCACGCCTGCCCCTTGGTTGGGGCTGAGTGGAGGTCAAGTCCCTGCCTGCACAGTAACCCTCTGGGACCATCTAAGAATCACCACCTCTCTACCGGCAATGGTCTTTCCGAAGAGACGTTTAAGAAGGCTCCGCTCTCTAGGCACCGCACCCACACGAAGCTTGCAGAAATTCTAACAGCGCAACAGGGCGTGGGCTCAGAGCTTCTCCTGTCCCACAGGGATGCTCTGTTCCTCAAGGAGAGGGTGGTCTTGGGGCAAGGGACGACGCCAGGAGGCGCAGAGCTCGATGCCCCCCCGGTCCCTTGGAAACGCCACCAGGCTCTGTGCTTCTGCTGGTCCCTGGGGCGCGCTTCCCTGCACTCCTCCCCCCTTTCTGCCGGCCCCCGCTCCCCACACGGACAAACATGCCCACCACCAATTCCCCTCCGGAGCTCAGCAGCGAGAGGAAAGCAAAAGCAAATACTCCCAGCCCCAGGAGCACTTTGTGCTGGTTAAAACGGGAATTGCAATTCGTCTACGGGGAGCGAGGCAAACCACGGTGGCGGGGCTCTTCATCACGCTTAATACACTTATTGTGCACACGTGGAACAGATTGTGACGTGAGCGCTCGAACGCTGGAAAGGAGGGCTAGTCAACCCGCTCCCTCTCCTCAAACACAACTCCATTAGGATTTAAAATTTCAATAAAAAATGGTGATAATCTTATTTGTTGCAGATAGGATGACTAATTAGTGAGGAAAACTCCCCCAAAGCGTTTGGCGTAAGCGGGGCTCAGCCTGAGCGCAGCGTGCGGCACAGCGGGGCTCCGAGCACGGCATTAGCCCCGGCACAGCCTCCTCAGCCGAGCACCCTGCGAAAGGCCTCGGCGACGTGACGTGGTCTTCACGCGCATCTGAATGAAGCCTTTTGCACACAGGTATTTTAACTGAAAACAAATTGGACACCTTCATTCAAAAATTATACATATTAAAAGTATTCACAACAAATTAGTGCTCTGCATAATGGGCAACAGACACAAAGTAAAATGAAAATGAGTGGATACAAAAGGAAACACCACCAAAAGCACACGGTGGGGCAGAAGAAAGCTGCCTAATTTATTTGGTTTTTAAATCTCCATCTCTCTTACCTCAATTTCCGCAGTCGAACGCTGGTCAAAACAGGATCCCGTGCACGTTCCGGCCATGGAAACACGTGGGTCTCACAGAATGCCATTTGGCATGACCATACTTGCATGTGTGTGCAGTACTTTATTCAGGGTTAATGTGTTAATAATGACCCTTTCAGCTGACACCGAGCTCCCCGGTAAGTAAGGGTTGAACATCTCTTACCTTGCAGTCTTCACCTCCCCTTCTGCCCGACGACGGCAGGGCTGGGTGGTCGTTCCACGGCTGTGCTGGGCCGCTGGGGACAGAGCTGTGCCACAGCTTCCGACGGAGAGACACCTTCTCCATGAGGCACTGTCACAGCTCTGCAAGATACACGTGCGGGGTTGAAACAAGCCACCAGAAAACACTCAGGCCTTTCCTGATCAGAAATTTGCCATTCTACGAGAAATGTAACTGTACTTTAACCTTTAATACTAAGCAGAATAATGAATTCTGAGCCATTGCGGGCAGCATGAACACTCTCTTTTGCCAATACCAGTAGTGTCCCTCCTTTTGCCACCGCCTCCCCGTCCCTCACACCCCGTTTGCTCAGCGTGGGAGCCCAGGGAAGGGGAGCCCAGGGAAGGGGAGCCCAGGGAAGGGGAGCCCAGGGAAGGGGAGCCCAGGGAAGGGGAGCCCAGGGAAGGGGAGCCCAGGGAAGGGGAGCCCAGGGAAGGGGAGCCCAGGGAAGGGGAGCCCAGGGAAGGGGAGCTCAGGGAAGGGGAGCCCATGCGGCGCTGCGTGGCTGCGGAGCGCCTGCTCTCAGCGGGCAGCAGGCACTGGGCTAACACAACTATTAAATAACAGGACGTGTTACGACCCGTGCCCGGCTTTCAAGCAATTAATTAACATTCACATTCTGCAAAACACTGCAACATATGCCCCAGCCCCACTGATACCCAAGTTAAACATTTGCTGAAGCGCTTGGGCAAATAATAAAGATCCCCCAAAAGCTTGCCTTGCGCTGCACCCATCAGCGGGCTTCACAGAGAAAGGTAGCGGCCAGGTACCCCTCACCCCAGCGCGCGGCCACCTGCACAACCACTTACTTCACAGCCATTAAAAATTAAGACACTTTATAAGAGCAAATTCATTATTATTTTTTCCTCTTTCCCTCAGGAAGAACACAGGTCTTACTGAAGCTGGGACACCGTGTGTAGTTAAAATACTGATGCCCGGCACCAGTGAGAAGCCACAGGCACCAGTGACGGCTTTCTCCTCACAGGGGTTTCTTCCCTCCTTCCGATGCCAGGATTTACTTCAAACAAGACACTCTTCTTGGTTTTAAACCTTATGTTTATGCAGTCAGCCAACAGCCATAGTAGCCCGGGCACTCGGACTGACAATCGCCGCACGCACAGCAAGGGATGAAGAGCAAACGTGGGTGTCTAAAGGCTCCCGAGAATTAATATGACTGACAATTACTGGCATCAAGCATCACCTGGGGACTGAGGTACATATTTTTGTTAAGAACCTCATCTGTCTTCAGTGTTTCTTCAGGGTGGAGGAAAGAAGTTTAAATCATTATGTAATTTATTTGTTATGTTTATTTGCCTCTTTAGGTCTTGCTACAGTTATTGACACACAACTGTTTGAATATAAGGCTTAAAAATGTCGCTGACAATGACACAAAACTTCACCCCCGGTCAAAATGACATGAAAAAAGCTTAGTCCTCATAATCCAATGATTTTTTATCATTTGTTTTAAATGAGTTGGTTGGTATAACCATGGTTATAAGAAATCCAATTTTAATGAAGTGTCTGTGGGATCTTCCTGACAAAGCGGGATTTTGTTGGGATTGCTGTTGCTGTCCGCTATGTCCCCCCCAGCTCCAAGTAGAGGCGGGCATGCAGAGAAGATGCGGAGAGAGTCTGCTGAACGGCAAACCTCAGCCTCTGCCTCCGAAAACATCCTTTCAAAAGGAAGGATGAAATCAAGCATCACTCGCAGAAAACCAAGTGGGAGTGGTTTCATTTTCTTTCCACACCAAAGCGAAGTCACATGTTGAAAGCTGGAAGAAAACACCCTTGCTCTCCTCCTGTTGGGTTCAGAGGATTCCAAGATGGCACCAAACACGTACCTCTAGCTCCTCTGCCGCCACCCCGGGCTCCCTGGGGCTCCCTGCGGGGCAGAGGCATGGAGATGCCTGCAGATGGGGCGGTGGAACAACCTATGCCTCAGCCAGGAGCGCTTCTGCTCAGGCGTGACCTCTAACCTGAGCACCCCACCGACAAAGCCTTCAGAGATGGCCAAGCAAAAGAATGTGGGCCATGGTCCCCGGGCTGGAAATGGCCACCTTGACCTGCGGCAAATGCCTGTGGCAGGAGAAGCCATTTCAGCTTGTCCCTGCCGGAGGACTCCCGCTCAGGGCTGGTCTGTGCCTGGACGGCTGGTGGGAGTGCTGCCTTGCCCTTCACACCAAAACTCACGACTCCAAGCTCTACCGGAGCTGATGATCAGCTGCTCGGTTAGCTCCTGTAGGTACCCTGACCGGCATATTTTACGTATACTGACTAAGCTCCAAGGACCATAGCAGCTAAATATTGCCCAAGGGTAAACAGAGGTTCAGAGGCAGTGGAAGATCGCCGGCAGCTGGAGGCTGAAGGCAATATGCACTATCAAAGGAGCTATTGTCACCTTAGGCCATTTTACTGCTCCAGTCTCTAGGGACAGCCACCGTTTATCATCCTTAAAGTGTTCCTCTGGCTGCCAAAGACTTTCTGGGCACAAGGGCTTTGTACGTAAACACCACACGTCTGCAGGGAAACTTTCCAAGCTGCCTTTGAGATGGCACCGCCATGGGCTCGAGCTGCTGCCCCCGGAATCAGAGAATGGTTTAGGTGGGAAGGGACCTTTAAGATGATCCAGTTCCATCCCCCCGGCCATAGGCAGGGACACCTCCCACAGGATCACTCCAAGCCCCGTCCAATCTGGCCTTGAACACCTCCAGGGATGGGGCCTCAACAACCTCTCTGGGCAACCTGTTCCAGTGCCGCACCACCCTCACAGGGAAAAACTTCTTCCCCCTATTTAATTTCCATCTCCCCTCTTCCGATTTGAAGCCGTTTCCCCTCATCCTGTCACTACATGCCCTTGTAAAAAGTCCTTCCCCAGGACTCAGCACCAGAACAGGAACCCACAGAGGTGCAGACCCCCCTGCAGGTCTGAGACCCGTTGCCTGCAAACACCAACCCTCCGAACACACTCTTAATGGCAGAAACCCCATTCCTGTGTTGTCGCAGATGCACTACAGGCACCGCATCCTCCAGCCAGCAAAACGGCTGCTTTAGTTAACCTTTAAGCTTTCCTCGTTAAACTGAGTAGTTGTCACTGTCTTTTTTTTTTTTTAATTCCTGCCTGAGTCGATTGTTTGATGATGAAGAACTACAAGCAGGTTTACAATGTGGCATAGAACCCATAGTTCAAAGAGAGTCCATTTTTACGGGCGCGCTTGTTTTTCATTAGGTCACTCTTGACGAGCGTTGTCACTTGGAACCATCCAAAATAACCAGGGTAACGACTGAAAGCCACACGCTCTCTCGATCCCGGAGTTCTTCCCAAGTGACCCACGAGACCCGAGCTCACCAAGCCCACCAGCGCCGTGTGGGTGAGCCGTGCGCTGCAGCGGCAGAGAAAGCCGACGGGGTGCTGGGCTGCATCACCCAGGGCAGCACCAGCAGAGAGAAAGCATTCGTTATCCGCTCTGCTCAGCGCTGCTTGGCCCACACTGGGAACAGCGGTCAGCCCTGCTACACAACAAAGCTGTGGCCAGGCTGGAGAGGGTCCAGAGGAGGGCCACCAAGATGATCCGAGGTCGGGAAAGGCTGAGAGAAGGGGTTTGTTCAGCCTTGAGAAAAGGAGGCTCAGGGGAGACCTTCTCACCACATTCCAGTATTAAAGGGCGGCTACAGAGATGGAGACCCCCTTTTTACCAGGAGTCATGTGGAAAAGACATGGGGCGATGGGTAGAAGTTACTCCTGGGGAGATTCCGATAAAACATAAGAAGAAAATTTGTCACACTGAGAACAATCAGCTGTGGGAATGATGTCCTCAGGGAAGTGGGGGATTCCCCAGCACTGGGCACTTTGAAGACTCAGCTGGACAGGCTGCTGGGCGATCTTCTCTAGACCGCGCTTTTGCCGAGAAAGCTTGGACCAGATGATGCTTGAGGTCCCTTCCAACCTGGGACTCTGATTTTATGAAAGCTGCCCTGGAAGAGGCTGACCTGCCGCAGAGGCTCACCGCTATCTGGAGTGGCAACGGGAGCAACAGCAGCATGGGAGGGGAGGGACATGACCGTCACCACCTGAATGCACATGGGGGAAGATGAGGCAAAGGGAATGCCATTAACCTGCTGGGGATGTGCCCAGAAACAAAAGAATTAGGAAACGCCAAACAAGACAAAACCAGGCAAAACAGAAATCCTTCACAACACCTTCACCTAGTTTTGAGTTGTTTCCTTCTTTTTTTTTTTTTTTTTTTTTTTAAAAAAAAGTGCTGTTTGACCCAGGATTGCTCAACATACTTGTCTCGTGCTGTGAGAGCAGTATGCCAAGCCCAGACCTCAAAGAAGTCAGCCAGCAGAATGGGATGAGACACGCACATTTCCACATCTGCCCTTGGAGAGCACAGGCTCCACGCGGAACGCCGGGGCTGCGACCTCAGCACCACCCACCCCGAGTGGCCCTTTCCAGAACAGTTTCAGAGGCCCAAAACAGGGACGTGCAGTCTCAAGGTACCAACAGAGGCATCTGGTTAACACCAGCCTTGTTACTTGCTACTCCAGCAGAAGAGTCCATGCTCCCTGTGGGACAGGGATAGAGGAACATCCCGGAGGAGTTCAGGGGTTCAAGAAGCTCCCAAACCCCTTTGCTCCTTACCACCATCCCTGCTTCGTTCCAGAGTTATTTTCCCCCTCATACTCAGACTCGCCAAGCACACAGCAGGGGTATAAAATGCCTACGGGGGCACGACCACACGGCAGAGCGCCTCCACAGGCAGGAGAGGCTCAGCATCCCTCCAGTTCTCGCAGTGGCTGCCGGGCTCTCCTGCTGTCCCTCTCTCGCACAGCCGCTGCGGACAAGACAATTTTGCCAGCGTGGATCTTTTTACTGGAGGTACCGGTTGGCATCTCCAAAGAGCAAGGAGAGGGTGCCAAGCTTATTACTACCCAAATTTTATAATTTACAAGCCGCACAATGGAGGGCTGAAAACACAGCAATTTTGCCGGGTAATTCTGGGAAGTAACCATCCTGCAGCACCAATTATTAAAACCACTTGCACACATTAAAGCTATAAAGATTAAAAATATAGCACACTTGTCATTAAATATGAATGCAATCATGTAATATGTATAATAGAGCAGCGCAACGGCCAGCCGCGTCTGCTTCAGCACAACCCTGCGGAAGAACCGCAACCCCCAAGTCCCAAACCGGCACGCATTTTGCCAAAGCCGAGGAACAAGTTTGTCATGCAAAATAAACACAGATGTTGCAAGCACGGACCGGAGCTTTCAGGCGATGGCTAGGAAAAGAGAGCGCGTTAGGAAAATATGCCTCTCGGCGCAAGTCCGCCGGCTCCGCACGTACTGTGCTTCAGCATGAGCTGAGGCTGGATGACTCACTGGAAGGACATAGCCTGTTGTTGTTTTTAATTCGCTTTGCTGTTCATTGTATTTTTCCCTCAACAGTCTGTCTTGAAACACATTCAAACGGCTCCCCGCGCTGATGTGCCTGGCGCGCTGCGGTGACACAGGCACTCTTGCGCGTGTTGCTGACTAAATCTGCGTCGTGGTTCAGGAAGGGCAGAGTTTATTGGCACCTCCGGCCTCGCTTTGCTTTTTTATTGCCGCTTTTTCCTCTTTTCCCTCATTCTGCTCCCCTGAGAAATGAATCGGTTTCTATCGTGCCACACAGAGGAACATCCTTCAGTCTCTCTACCTACGGCGGGCAATTCCCTGCGCCACTGCTTCGGTACACGTACAGCCGTACAAGCGTACGCGCCCATACCGCCCGCGCGCACAGGCACAAGGGCTTCTCTCAGCTCTAAGCCCGTTTTAATGTTCTCCTAGATAAAAGTATAGTCAGTACTTCCTGGCAGAGTTAGTATTTATCCTAGCTAGGGAAAAGGATCAAGTGAAGCTATGGAAAAAAAAGCCAGGACTCTGCCTTTAAATTACATTTTTTAAATAAGCCTCCGTAGTTGTAATTAGCAATAAAATTGTCTGACTCGGACTTCGAACATGAAATTATTTAGCCCTGTGGAAGAAAAGCAGTCAGGCTGTAAGAGATTTTAAGCAGAGATCCCGTTTCTCAGCTTGGCCGCAGGCTGCCATGGGACCGATGGGCTTCTTTCTTCCCTGCCGTAGTCCCTTCGCACGGCAGGAACGCTCGAAGACGGTGCTTCTGCGACATACTACGACAACAGGACACGGGAAACGGAGAGGCTTTTGGACAGTCCAGTAACAAGGACCATGGCAGAAGGACCCTCCTCCCAGCAAGGATTCTTTTGATCAGCTTTCTGTGATCCCACAGAAAAAGCTCGTCAGCTCCCTAAGCCAGTCAACTACGCGTTTGTGTTTGCAGGGCACGACTTCGGGCCTGTTTCCCTGAGCACTCGCACGGGCTTTATGAATTCCAACCCGTGACATCGGCATCTCGGTACCAGCTCCAAGGCTGGTACCTAATTCCAGCATGCCACTCGCTCTTCTCTTCCAGCCCACGGCGGGCGCTACTCCCTGCGCACTGACAGCACAAACCTTAGACATGACTTCAGACACAATTACCACGGAAACCACCATTGCTGAAGCTCAGAAGCACATTCAAATTCTTCTCAAACATGAGGTCCCCCTGGATTCTGATGCACCAGAAGGCGAGAGCACAGGCACAAGTCGCCCCCGCTGGCCGTTGCCCGAGCCGAGGGCAGGCTTCTTCCTCCAAACACAAACCACACCGAAACCAGTTCAAGGCTGGAGGATGACTGAGACGATACTCCTTCCACAACCTTCCCTTACTGGTTACGACCCTGCTGAGGCCAGACCCCTGACAGGGAGGAATCTGGTTATCGGCGGCGCACCAAGTGCAGCTCTATGCCTGTTTAAAAGCTCATCAAACACTCTGCATAGACCAAACAGAGCTGCTCAGAGGTGAGAAGTTTTGCAACGTGCTCTGCTCACGGCCATTCTGTCCCGTCGGCTTCTTCCCTTTGCAACAAGCAAGACGAAATTGTTCCCCCTCGTTACCGCGTACAGTACAGCCCATCACTTCATGGCACTTCTTTCTTTTCTGTACCAATACTTGAAATGTGGAAGCCAATATTCAGGATACGCCATGCGTAACCCTCTAACCCCTCCTCCCATAAAGAATTAATGCAGATACTCATTACTACATCGTTGTTTTAAACTTGGGAAAGCATCTCCTGAAGACTCCGTTTCTCATCTCAAACAGCCTAAACTCTTCTGACCTTTTCCCTCCCGGGACTTCAGCGCAGTGTGGAGCACTGGGAACCTCGCTGGCCAGAAGCTGGTGCATGTTTGTCTTCTGCCCTCGCCTGCAGCCAAGGAGGGGGGGAGGGACGCACCACCCTCGCCCGCCCCAGCCTGACTTGACCGAAATGGCCCACACTGCACAATCAAAACCGGTAACGAAGTATCCCTGCTCTTCTAACTCACTGCGAGACACCTTCAAACAGCAGCAGAGAAACTGCTATTTTGGTGTTCCTAAAGGAGAAAACGGTACCTGATCTGACCCAGAGGTGCCTGTTCATCAAAACTGACTACGTACTTGATTTAGAGGATATGCGCATACAAAACAGGCAATTAAACTATTCCAAAATTAAGCTAAGACCGTCCTGCACTGAAAATGCTCTTCAGGGATTAGGATCAAAGCATTAAGTTCAAAACCCAATCAAGAAAACCCACAACCCTCCTGAACTCCCCAGCCCGGGCAGCTACCCAGAGGTTCTTTGGTGGAATTACAGTCTTCAGTCCCCATTAGGGCCCCGAATCGGTACCGCGTCAGGCAAACAACGAGCTCGCAGATATGCTAACCTCAACACCGTCGCAGACGTGCTCATGCTGAGAGGCCCAAGAGCACAACGCAGCAGTGCGCAACGCTTGTCCACAGCGTAGCGACACCTCCGATAGCTCTGCCGCTCTGGGCACCCGGCACCAATGTCATGCCACTCACTTCCCTGCACAGGGCGGGATTTTCTTCCTATTGTAATTATGCCACAGCTTCAGTCTTGACACGGACCTACAGATCTGCAAGGGGGAAACAAACCGTCTACCATCAGTCTCACCTGACTAACCTAAACTGAGCTACACAGCTTGATTTCCAGCGTACCCAGGAGTGAATCTGCCCGGAGAGCTGCATAAAATCAGCCATAGATGAGGGAAGGAGAAAGAAAAGTCCACTGAGTAACTTCAAAGACATGAATGGGTGCAGGCAACCTGGGATACTTGCAAAGATTTACTATGAAGAGAACAGGAGGTCAAATTTGTCACGTAAATTACTCGCAGAACGTTCTTCTCCCAGCCCCCGTTAGCAGTAGTGAGCCTGAGACAATGGATAATTCATTACCCGCGCATCTCTGTCTGAACAGGGCAACACAAGTCATTTGGCGTCTGTAGACCTAATTAGGTGTCATTAAACGGAGTGATGCTCATTTTCCTGCTGCACGACCCAGAAGGCAATTTGTTTGTGCCATACAGTTGCAAAGGTGGAGGAAGTGCTAAAATCTGCTTCAACTTTGCCTAACATGAACGCAACTGGACCTGCAGCGGCCCTGGGGTGGGGGTAAGGGGGCACAACACGGGAGGGGGTTTTGGCCCCCTACACCCCTCCTGTGCAGTGCGCGAGCACCCACAGCGGCCGAAGTTCAGTTTGCTGCTGAAAGCAGCAGGCCCCACACAACGTACACCGAAGCAGTGCAAACGTGGAGGGAAGGAAGCATAAAATCCCAATGCCTGGACAAACCCCTCCTTAATGAGGTACGTCACCCCTTTTTGTCTTTTACGCAGTGCTGCTCATTCCAAGAGAAGAGCAGAAGCCAGAGCCCCCTGAGGTCAAGGTACCGCTTCCTCGAGAATCCTTCAGGTGTGCAAAGAGAGGTGCCGAGTGCCTCTCCGCACAGCCAAGAGGCATCCCAACGCGCTCAACACCTACCGTTGGGCACGGGAAGGGCTCCCAGAGGGGTTTCAGCGGGCTCCGGCCATACCGTCGCCTCTGTACCTAACAAAAACTCTGCTGTGAGACCACGGCAGGTGGGACACTCCCAACACCTCCTGCTTCTGCCCACAGTAACTACTTTTTTTCACTGAACATATCAACGGCTGCCCTAGAGCTGAAACAACACAGGGAGTTGAAGCTGCTCCAATCCACGGATTCTGCTCCGATTCGTACATTCTACTAAATCCCAAGGCCTGTTTGTGGCCTGGGGATGCACCCTGACACACGTACAACCAAATATTTTTGCTATACCTGAATCAATATCCTGTTTGGTGTTCTTTGCACTTTAAACCGAATATTTACCAATGCACCAATATAACTGACGATGTTGTCTCAAGCAGGTACCTTTCCTACGGGGTGATGTAAATGTTTTAGATACCACATAAGGACATTTAGCAGGCAGACCCAGGTTTGAATCCGGATGAAAGAACGTCGTGTGAAGACGCTTTGATAAACTGCTAAAGGCACAGCACAATAAAGGTTTGCAGAATTCCTGCTGGCTAAAGCACCGTATCAGATCCACGTATACGCTCAGTGATCACGCTGAAGCTAACCAGGGATGTTTTAGAAAGCTTTACTCTCCTGCAGCTGGGCTTACATGCCCACGTAGGGGTTACAGGTCACATCCAGCCTCCAAACTTCTCCAGCACACAAGTGGCTCGTGCAGTGCAATGGCAACCGCAGTGAAGTTCTCTGCCGAACAGCATCCGCCGCTGCTCCAAAGCCATGTCGGCATCATGCGTCATTGCCAGTTGGCATTATCGTTATTGCCAGTTACACAAAACATTCTGGAGCAACCACCCAGAATCATCGATGTTGAAATTCTGAGAAGAGCACTGCAGGAAGCAGTTATTAGGAGAGAGGCTTCCTGAAACCACACACAACCAATGGGACCCACGCTACGCCGGCGTCTCAACGCTGTCACACTATTGCAAATGGTAATAACAACCTTAAACCATCTCTGGAGATTGCCTTTGAAATTTGTGTCTTTCAATACCAGCTTTGTGGCGGCAGCATTTCTAGTTTGGAAGGCTGCCACAGTTTGCTAAGCTGAAGGTAAGACACCAGTACAAAAACTGGAAGCTTGTTCTGCCTTACTCCCGGATTCGCAAATCCCACAACAAGAGAAGAGCCTCAGCCCTGCACAGCAACTCATTTAGTAGAAGCCCTCCCGGGTGCGCTGTGCCGCAGGACTTTGCTGTCCATCTACTAGAGATGACATATCTCAGGCCTCTCCTTAAAACTTCCTTCCCTGTTCTCAGGGCCAGGAGAGGAGCTGAGCAAAAATCACACGCGTGGAGCGTTTGGCCCGCACCATCCACCCGGAGAAATCCAGCCAGGTCACGTACGCGATGAGGAACCCAACTCACCGCACAGTACCCGCAGCTCACCCACACAGCTCACCAAGTAGCCAACTGAAGCAGCCCCAGTTTCTTCATCCAAGTTCCATGAGCTCAAAGGCCACTTCTGTCCGGGGTTCCAAAAGAACCTAAGACAATTTAAAACCAGCAGCGCACTGAAACTGGGTAGGGTTGTGCACTTGTGTGCTACAAGGATGCTTTTAATGTTACTGCCGGCAAAGAGCACTTGATCCTCAACTCTGTTCTTGTTTTGCTGCCTTCAGCTTACCCCTGAACTACTCGGAGCCCGGGAGCACACCAGAGAGCTACAAAGCTGCTTAAAACTCAGAAAAGCTGCCTAAGGAAAGCTTACTTGCTGTTTCTCACGTTACGGGAACACTGCAATATTCACCGAAATGATGGGGTGGAAGGTTTAAAATAGCCAGAAAGATGGCCTTGATGGGGAAAGTTGGGAATGCCAAAATGTAACGCGATTCAGAAGGCAACCGGGCAAAACCAGAGAAGAACGGTACAGGGGTTCCCAGACAGAGGTATGAGCGCCAGCCCCCGGGCACCGCAGCCCTCAGGGAAAGCTTCACCACCGAGCTGAGCTGAGGGAAGGAGGCCGTTTCACGGGCAGCGAGGGGGTACCACCCTATCGGAGCGGTCCCATATGTAAGTCCATAAGGCTTTTACTCAGCCGGGCTACGACAGGCTTCTCTGAGGCTGCTGCCAAGTAAAATATCGTCTGCACTGTTCTGAGTGAAATCAGCAGTGAAATTGTTACTGGTATAGCTTCATTTACCAATAAAAGAAAGAGTAAACCCAAACAGTTTCTTACAGAAAACCTAACTTGTGTTTATGTTTTCATCAAGACAATCTTTCAAACATGACCCTGATAGAAGCAATAACCAAGAGCCCTTAAAATAGACTTAGGGCAAAATCTAAGGGGGTGGAAAGACAAGGAAAGGAATTCACTTCGCACGGCTGCAAAGGAAACAACATTAACTTCTTACACCAAATCTTTCCGTTTTTAATTTACCCCTTTACTGAGCCATATAAAGCAAGATGCCTCCTCTCAGCTCTCCGCGCCAGGACGGCACCGAGCATCTTACACAGCGCCTCGTCAGTAAAGGCAGATACACTTCTGCCACGCTTCCTCACAAGCTACACGCGTTTCCTCCGGAACCGAAAACGGAAGCAGGTTACGGTACTACACGAACAGCACGTACAGTGGCTGCAGACGGCCTTTGTCCTATCGACCTCCTGGTTACCTGCCTACACCGTATTTGTGGCGGTGGGGATTATTCCTTAAATATTTAGGGGTTCAGGCAAGGCTCTGTAAACGTATTAAAACCCCATAGTTCCTGCCATGAAGAACTTTGGGTCTGACATGACATACAACTGCTCTGGTTGCTCTACACCCGTCCTATCCTGCAACCAGTGTCACTGCTGCTAGCACAACCATCTCCTGCCGTTAGCTACTCACGCTGACGCTGTTGCAGATATAAACAAGGTAAAAACATTAAACGTGTCTCAATTTGTCTGTTTTCTGCCAATATACTATTGGACACAGGCTCATCCTTCTCTTTTCCCTGTGTTCCCGCCTCTCCCAAGGCTGCAGGGCGGAACTGCTCACTGCTTTCTAGTATCTTGGGTCAGGGTTTGTGTTTGGTGCATCGCTGCTTCCTTCATTTACTGAACCTTTACTGAAAACCTCTCAGGATTTGCAACTCCGAGCTTTCCAAGAGGCTCTTCGCAGTCGTGCCTCCCCAACAACAACACATCTCGCCTCCTCACCCCCTGGAACGGCACGGGGTCACATCAGCCCTGTTCCTCTAGACAGGGGGATCCGAAGCAAAGGGTGTTACGATGAAAATGCCCATTACTTTTAAGTACCCGATCTGAGATGCCAAAACCTCTCAATTTTTCATATAGCGCGCGCTCAGTTCCAAGCCCAGCTCCCCTGGAGTTGGGAGAGACTGCAAGCACTCCGCATTCCTGCGGAGCACACCAGGGGACAGAGGGTGTGCAAACAGCCGCCGGGAAGGAGACGGGCGAGACAGCACTTGCACAAACACCGTACCATGAGCAGGAACCCAGTCCAGTCCACGGGGAACCCTTTCTTCCCAACGGAGACACTTCATTCCCCATGCGACAGTCCCCTGACATACCCACCGCGCGGCTTTCGTAACCACGGTCCCTCTCAAAGATCCCTCAATGCCACTGCCACCAAGAAGCTGCTCCTGTGCACACAGGAGAGGGGTCTGTCAAATAATCACGTAAGCAGGATGTGCACCATCAATCCAGCAGTTGGGGCAGCCTCCTTTCTGCTGGTTTTCACCTATTTAACTTTACAGGTAAAGCCCCTCCAGTATGCAGAGGACCCTGAGTTACATAAAAAGTGGAATATAGACATATTGTTAAATGATGCTCAGTTACCATCGCTGTCTCTCCCTTATTATGGTTAGCATTATTTAGCCGAGAAGAAAAATTTCCTTATACAAGCATTTTCTAGGCTATTCCAAAGGCTGAAGCAACTCTCACTTCATTAATTAACTATTAATTATAAGGCACTAAGCAATACATTGACTATGAACGACTCCCTCCAGCTCTTCTCAGGCACTAGCATGGCTTGGGCTTACGCTCCTGTCACAAGGATGTAAGACGGTTTGTGCTAAGTTCTGGCCTTCGTGCTCAGGAGAATCTTGGCTTGCGCCTTTCAGAGCGGTCACCAGCTTTTGGGATCGCAGAGAACAGCTGGAAAACCCCCGGGAGTAAGGGCAGTTTCTGCCAGGCACGTCTCCCAGCGCAGCTCCTGAGGCCAGGGGGCACCAGGACGGGCGCCGCGTTGGGGCTGAGGGCTGGCAGCGCTCTGACGTGCAGTCGCCCGAGTCAAGCACAGACCCGGGGAGGGCTGCGTCCCCTCCTCTTACGGAACGAAGGCTCTGCCGTAGAAATGCTGCTGTGCCTGATTATCCACGATTTTCTACTCAAAGCATGCATTGGTCATGCTCCGCTCTTGCCCGCATCGGCAATAAGCTTGATCAGGCCAGATTCTCAGCTGGGGCGTTCCTCGGTTAATAAACTCAACTCTGTCGAGCTGCTTTACACCAGCTGCTAATGCGGCTTCTTGGTCTTTGGTTTTAATTGCCAGCTAAACATAATCCTACAGATGTGTACTTTGGACTTGCTTCTGCTAATCCCTTTAGCTGCGAAATGGCCAATGAAAGGAGAAAAGGCAAGAGACGGTTTAGTTCTCCTGTCCGTGGGTGAACACCGGCCGCGGCCCACTGGCTCACTCGCGGTACACGGTGAGGCAACGTGGGAGGACTTCACCTCGCCGGCTCCTTGGGAGAGCGGGCCACCAAGCCCTAACAACTGCTACTGATTTCAGGAAGCCTGAGACAGCTTCCATTTTCCCCGCGCGGAGAAAATCGCAGCCAACAGCTTGGTTTTTGGCCAGAACCGTACATATGGATGAAATGGGGTCACCTCCCATTCTCAGGAATTCAACATTCACGCACAGCTGTTTGAGCTGGACTGATCCCAGTGCGCGATGTACTGGCGAGGGTGGTGCTGGATCTTTTGAGCTATGGAAGAAACAGAAAGGGTAAAGGGGAAAAAAAAAAAAAAAGAAAGAAAGAATGCATTGGAATAATATTTCTGGTCTTTTGCAGCACTGTCAAGCAGAGAAATCTGGAACCCACAGTGTTAACCGGTATAAGCTGCTTCGACAAGGGAATATATACTGTTAAATCTTGGGAGTTATTTAAAATGCCAGTGAGTATAATAGCAGTGCTCTGAAATAACCATTTCATCTGCCTACATTACTCTAAAATTAATGAATAATGAAGCGATGCCCTTCACATTCTCTTCCCTTTCCATTCCAAGATATATTGATCAGATGACATTTATTTAAGTTTGGGATAATGTATTAATTTCAAGATAATTATTCAATATACTTTTGTCACTGTTGATATGCTTCAATGTCATACAGGGGCCAGGGGATGAATAAACTGTTATCTGACATTGCTGGACAGGGTGCTAGAAATAAATGCAATTTTTCTCCTTGAGAATCACTGTCTTAGTTTTGCCTTTTCTTTCCCCCCCGTTCGGAGGGGAGGGAGCGTCGAGGAAGGCGTTCTGATGGAGCGGAGCCAGGCGAGGCGGATGAGGGGGGGCGGAGGCAGAGACAGCACCGTGGGATGAACTGCTCTTTCGTTGTCACCGGGGTCAGCCTGATGCTTAGCAAAGCTGACAGAGCCCATCCTTAGTGGATGCCACTGCAATATTAACACTCATTTGGAGCAGATGTGGCTAAAAGCATGAAACATTGAACAAACAGCTGCCACGGATCCAGTGCCATTGCACGAGCACTTATGTTCTATTAATGCGGTGCGTTCCCGAGGCCGGGAGGGCAGCCTTTATTCCCCTCCCTTCCTTGGCAGATGGGTCAAGCGGCGGCACTGCGGCAAAGCGGAGCTGCTTTCGCAACGCGCCAGGCTGCGCCGCGCTCAGCGCCCACCTGGCCCTTCGCACCGCACCGCTCCAACCATCGTTGGATGCATCCAACATCGTTTCTGCTCCAGATTTATTTCTACAGAGAAATGATAACTTTTTTTTTTAATCTTCAGTCTTTATGTGGTCCTCCACATATCACCGCAGGAGACAGACAGCAAAATGGGACAGTAAAGATTCAAAAATCGCGGCTCAGCTTTGGGAGATCTCCAGTGTAAATGTGGAGTAAATCTGTTGACCCACACGGACTTATTTCTGGTGCGACTGAGAGGCAAAACCTTAGCTGTCGGGTGTGCGGAGGAGAAGACTAACAATATGAAAACCAGCCTGCACAAGTAACTGGGGCAAGAAGAACGATGTAGCAAGCGAGACATAAGACTCTTACTTTAGATTTTAGCTGAACACTAGAAAATGACACAGAAAGACGGCAAGCACATCTCTGGATCCCAAATAAAAGCAGACCATTGAGGGAGCTCTGGGTGCAAGTTCTTTGAAGCCAGCAGGCGCGCAGGTAAGAGCATACTTGCAGGGTATGAAAAAGACACGTTTCTGAAAAAATCACCTCCTTGACAGAAAAAAGCCCACAACACAACCAGTGACGCCAGCACTGCAAAGTCTCTGGGCAAGTAAGCAAGATAGCACCTGGTTCAACTCGCACGCACACACGGTGAACCCCGCATGGTAACACCCCCCGAGTTCACAGCTCTGCAGCGTAGAAACAAACCTCTTCAGGAATCACTCCGGGTCCTTTTAAGAGGACCTTTTCCCACATCCCCAGGGGCTGCAGGGACTGAGCGCAGCTGGTTCCAGGAGCGGAATCACTGAGAAGGTAATCAATTCAGTATCTCTAGAGGAAAGAAACAGGACTGTATTTGTCCCCTACCTTACTAAGCAGTGAGGAATGAGGTGGAGAAAATTTTCTCCAGCATTCCTTGTGGCACCGGAGCGCCTCAGGACTCCAGTCTTCACCTCTCCTGTGCTAAGATGCCACATTGCTTGCTAGGAAATCATAGCCCATGCACGCCACCCGCTTCCCAGTGCCAGTGGCTGGCGATGGGAAGGTGAATGACTCCACCTGCCAAGGGGAGGGCACGCTGCACGCACCGGGGACAAGGTTGCTAGTGCGGGGCCAAACTACAGGGCTCACAGCAGCGACGTAGGGCCAGCGTCCCTCCTCCCACAGGCTCTGCTGGACTAAGGAACCAGCACGCATGGTGCGAAAGGGGAACAGCTACAACGCTCTTCTCCAATAGAAGGTCTGGTTATTCCCGATAACTCACCCTACGAGTCATGGGAGCTTTAGGAGAGACTTCTGCTGCAAACAGTGACTCTCCTCTGGGTTTAACAGGGAAAGGAGAAGAGCCTGGTGGCAGCGCCAGCCTGGCCCTGCTACCTCTGGCTCTCCCCTCGGGGCGGTGCGCGGCTCTCGGCAAGGCCACCAGCCGTCGGCAGCAGACTGGGAGGAACCCTGGAGCTCGCTGCATCCGTCAGTGCCCAGGTACAGCTGGGTCCCGGGGAGGTGCACGCACCTCCGTGTGCCGACACAGGCCTCACTCTTACGCACTGCAGCAGCAGCTGATAACGAAAAGGACTCTTGTAGGTGTTTCCGAGGTGCAACGACAGTGATACAGGTGGTCCAATTTGCTCTGGGTCTTCTGCTCATAAATAATTTTGATGCAACCAATCTACTGCTATTTAGGCATCTACTGATGTGCCACTTCTCAAAAAGAAAATGCTTCAATGGTAGGAGCACAGCACAGAGGAAAGCTTAGCTGGAGGCCACGCTAGCGAGCGGACTCGCTGGCTTAGCAGACTTCTGTTGAACAGAGGTGGGGAGTTACACTCACAACCAAGAAAAAGTGCTGGGGAAAAAAAGGAATCCAGTGTGGCCAAGGAAAGGCAACGGGAGTACGTCAGCATCCCCGAGGACAGAAGACGACCAGTAACAACAGCAACTGGAGACTTGTGTATCCATAACCAGCTCTTATCCAGGTAAACATCTCATAATCAGTGGACTAGCTCCCCCCCCAGCAGCGAGCCTTTGAAGGACACAAGGATAAAGGACCCGGACTTCAGCTCAGACCCGCTGTGTGCCTGCACCGCACTGGGCAGTGTCCCCAGGCAGATGGACTTACCGTACTCTCACATTCTGCACTGCTGGAGCTGCAACAGCCCTTTTCCCTCTCTCAGACAGAAACAGAGGAAAATATTAAGGGAATAAACATTGCTGTTGGGGGATTAACACCTTGTGACTTTCACCTTATCAAATCTGTGTAACAAATTCCAAGGGGGTGAGCTCACTGCATTTAAAGAAGTTCTACTGCTGAAAGATGTGAAGCTGCGAAAACCAGAATCCAAGTATATATAACCTGTCAGGCAAGCCAAACGTTCCAACGTACCGGGATTGGGGAATTTTCATCGCACATCTCAAAGGCTGACTTGAATGAGAACTACGCAGAAAAGACCACACTAGGCACCTCCTGAGCAACATGCCAGCTCTCACATGAGAGATGGGGTGACACTGCTCACCCCACCTTTACCCTTCAGCCAGCAAAGATGCTGGTGCCACGTTTCCCCGGCTGAAGATGCGTGGCTCCACGGGGACAGTAACAGCCTCCAGCACCACTGCTGAAGCCTGTGTGAGGACACGGGACAACACTGGCAGGAGACACATCAGGCTCCTCTAGATTATGGCCAGCTCCTCACGTGTATGCTATTTTAGGATTTCAGGGTTTCTAAATGAATTTTTTCAGTATTTTAAGATAGCCATCTCTTCATCTGTTACTTATCTGAGTTCTCCTACCAAAAATAACTTCAGGTAGTAAAAAGAAGTTGAGTCTTCTGAAGTAAACGCTATTAATTTACCATTAATTACCACAGAGCACCATTAACCAGGAGTTCTATTTGAAAGGAAAAAGAATATCTGGTTTTGTTCTATGTGAGAACTAACCCCTGAAGAGGGCCAAAAGCAAAGAGAGCAAAAAGAGCACGAGGCACGAATGAACCTGTAACTTCAGTACTATTTTGAATAGATGATATTACCAAGAGGGCAGAAAACAGAAGGACACCGATAGCTTGGGCCCTATCCCCGTCCCCTCCTCGTTTGCGTTTCCTCCACCCTGCTCCCGGCCACCTACAAGGCTGTACAACAGGACCACGTTTCACTACGTGTGGAAAGGACGTTTCCGATGCCTGCAGAAATCCATCAGCTTAACTGAGGCGCACTTGTCATCGTTCCTATTTCACAAGTAAGCCCGATGCCATGCTTCCCCACCCGGGAGCAGGTATTTGCTACCCGGGGTTCCAAAGGCAAAAGCAGGCACCGTGGCTCGTGAGAGAAGCTGCGACGGGGGGCCCGTGACTCAGGTGTCCGATAGGGCGTGCTGCCATGGGATGCAAACTCTCCCTTCGCTGCAGTGTATCACACTCGGCTGTGCGGTCTGTGCTGTTTGCCAGCTGACAGGGATTCCCACCTTCCTCTCCTCTCCTAGTTCACCGAGGGTACCTTCGCCTGTGTCAAACCCTGCCTTTCATTTTTATTACCCTTTGACGCCTGCATTCGCATCAGCCAAAATGGTAACAAAAAACCACCCAGAACAGCGAAGAAAGAATCAACAATACAGGGGAAAACCTTCTTTTCTCAAGTGAAGTGAGATGCCACGGGAGCAGACGTGACACCATGGCACAGCAGGTTACGCCGGCACAACAGAAGAGCATCTCCTGCCCCCCTCAGCATCACCAACGGGGCACAACAGCAGAATAATGGAGTGTCATTGCCATCGTTAGTGACATGACGGACTGTCCTCCATTAATTCACCTGATGGTCAGGTCTGCCCGCCGTTCGCCTCCGTCACCTTTCAAGCGTGCTCCTAGTGCTCAGGCTTCAAGTAGCACAGTCTATAAATCAAACTGTCGGCAGTTCCCCTTCAAAATGAGCAAAATCGCGGGCTTAACTTCCCTTTCCTGTGTCTGTCATCATTCTGCCTAGTAAATCAGAAGCTGATATATATTTGTTATCTCCCTGACAGGATGGAGATGACTCAGCGTCAGCAACTCCCCAAAGGATCTGAAATTCATACCAGTGACAACTCATGTCTGTTTTATTGCCTTTCCGTCATTTAGCACAATTCAGAAAGCTGTATTCCCACACTCCTGCGTGTGTTTCTTAGTTATTACATGTCCAAAGCCGACAAATAACAACCAGGCAAGGAAGAGGCTATGAGATTTCTCAAGCTCTCTCCGTCTCTTCACGTTGTACAGCAAGATCTGACCCACCCCAGCACACCACAAACCCAGCACCTCTGAAGGGTACTGCTGAACCACACGACAGCCCATATCCAGGATCAATTTGGAATTAAATGTTGTGTGTGTAACATGAACAAGCCCCCAAGCGATTCCCAGGACGCACGTTAGCCTATATTCCTCGGAAGATGCTCTGAAATGATCGTGGGAGGTATCTGCCAAACGCCTGTGTGAGTTAGCGAGTCAATGGGAGTTGGATTTTTAATTCACAAAAAGCTTTTGCAAATGTCACGATGTATAGATATGGTTAATTTAAAAATATATTGGCCAGCCACAGAAATACACATTCTGCATCTATGATTCCCAAACCATCCCGAGGAAAAGGCCAGGAAACTCGCATCCAGTTCATGCCCTATTTCCGCAGGAAACAGACACCTGCTCCGTAAGGCTTCTGTAGACTTTGCTGCCTTTGTTTCTAGTTTCAGTGACCCGCACCGACATTACAGAAGTCCAGCAGCCCAAACCAGCCCTGTGCCAACCTCTGCCTCTGATACTGCTCTTTTTCTAATTGGGCTGAAGTGAATTCTGTGCCTCGTGCAGTAGGGTGTGAGATACTAACACTAACACACCAGTAGTTAAGCTACCAGGTCCTTTTAAACCTCGAGTCCCTGGGTCAAGGCTTACATGGATGGGAAACGTGAACACAGCACTTGGTCTTCACCCGCAGTTTCCTTCCTCTTGAAACAACACAGCAACCTCTGTAGCCAGCCACGCCAGGCAATTCCGAGACCGCAGAGCCGCGTGGCTCAGGTCCTGTGCTCTGTGCAGAGGAGCCTGGCCGCGGCAGCAGCGAGGAGGTGAAGGGCACCACGGTCCCACGGGCAGCAGAGAGGGCAGGGGGAGGGGACACCCAGCAGGGAAGGGTGCTGCAAGCAGGAGCACGGCCCTGAGCCGGGCCAGGTCAACGCTGCTCTCTCTGCCGGGGCCAGCCCGTGGGACACCCCGCACCAACAGCCCGAGTCAGCGGCACAAGGCAGCTGGCTTCCGCTGCGCTTCGCACCCTGGCGCGTCTCCGGTACCTCTGGTTTCCGACTAACCAAACCAATCGAAGTGCTTTGCTATCTAGTGATGCGAAACGCACCGGCTAAGCACGACTATAAGAACAAAGACCAGGACTGACTCGTCCTGTGCATCTACCAGGGGCGCTCTGGAGCACCAGAAAGCTTTTAGTGGCAGACATCCGCCTCTTGGCAACAAGTTCTCAACTACAGCCCTTCCTTTATTCCTTTCAAATCCCACAGGGAACCTCTGCATACTTCTTTGCAGTTGGCGTCAGGTTAAACGGGCAGATTCTTTGATGCATTCCGTTTCGCTGTTTCATTACAAAAGAGAAATAAAAAACCACCCCCGAAACCATACCACCACGACCCAAGCCTGCAGTCAAGAGTGTGGCTTTCATATTTGTTTCCTTCAAGGGTTTGTCTTTAGCCTTTGAATAAAAGGAAGAAAATCTGTATGACAAGCAAGGTTATTCTGATTGCATCTGACAGCTTTCAAGTGCACCCCTTTCTCCTCAAGAGACTTTGATCCTCTGGCTAACAGGACTTGTAGCTGCAGAAAATTACCTTGTCATCTGCAGCGCAGTGTTCCAGGCTGGTATCGACAGTGCAAAGTGTCAGTAGCCAATGCACCGACCTGCAAGGCTAAATAATTAATAACGCCAACGGGCCGCCCCTCTCCTCTCTCCCCAGGCAGAGGCAGCCCGAGCTGAGTGCCCACCAGGCTCCCGTGAAGGCAGCTTCCTTGTCTCGCCCAGGCTCAGCACTCCCAACACTTACTAAAAAGACGTTCTAGGACAAAACCAAGGCCGTCAGTGAAGTGCAGGGACCCAGGAAAGGGGGCGCGGAAGCTGCCAAAGTTTGCCAGCTACCGTATTCACCGACGGGGCACACAGAAGCGTCTGTGCTTCCACTTTGAGCGAAGGCTAAATCAAAGAGAATCCCCCACATAAAAGGTCAGCGACTAATCCGCTGAGCTGCGGCACGGTGTATCGCTTACTCCGCCCTGTAATAACACAGGGAGGCGCAGGGGAGAAAAAGACAGAAAATCTATCCTGGTAGAAATAACACCTCTGGCTGCTGGGTACGGAAAGTGCACTGCTGAAAGGCATTTCAGGATTGAGGTGAAGCAGGGAAGGCCGTGACAAGCTGAACCCTCCGAAGGGTGAAGATATACTAGGTGAAGCAGACCGGCGAGGGGAAAAGAATCACGTTTCTATATTTGGTTGCTTGCAGCTTTAGCGATGCCCAGTTCCCTTTAACGCCCAACGGAGCCTCTCCGCTGAGTGGCTCAGACTCTCCAACTGCTGGGAAGGTCGAGCAGGACGGAAAATGCATGGAGAGAAAAGTGAAAAGGCAAACTTTTTAGCAGACCGTCTTCCTACCTTCCCCTCACTCCTCAGATGGTCTTCGGACTTACAGGCTGGCCGCCTCCTGTTCCTCCGCTCACAGTAACTGGAATAAGCAACCTGGCTTGCCTGCTTTGCTGCAATTCACCTGAAATGTTCTATTCCAGAAATGGCACTGTAAACCGTAGAAGAGCCTCCCCTCTTTCCATCTGCCAGCTGTATGGCAAAGCACACAGTCTGTGCTCACTGCGGGCGGCGCCGATGAACCCATGCTCGCCCTTTGCTCCTTCCGCCTTTATCACAAGTTTATTCTATTCCGCACACTCTCAACGCATTTCAGATCAAACACAAATATCAAAGCCAAAGCAATCTGCATCTATCAGCTGCAATCGAGATGATTGGCAACGCTGCTGCGGCATCCCGGGATTCACCTGCCCCGCGAGTTCAAAGGCTACAGCAATAACCATTAGCATATTTCTACAGCCAGGGTGAGCAAACGAGGGAATATTTCAACAGCGCCAAAATATCACAACGCTCATCCTCTGCCTCACAATTGGATTTGTCAGTTCTTAAATTGTGTGCAGTTTCAAGCAATGCAGCTTACTCTCTGCAAAGCCATCGCATAGGCCCCATTTCTATAGCAAATTGCTTCATAAATGTGAAGTTAGAGGATAACGTTACATTTCCCATTGCAATTAGGCAGCGCCTCCTGACAGACAGAAATAATGTGTTCCATATAGAGTTCGTTATTTACCAGGGAGGGAGCTGGAAAGATGCATGCTTTCATGAGCAATCAAATACAAATAAAATCTGGGGTCAACTGCCGAATGCTTTTACCTCTTCCCTTCACCGGGAGGCTCTTCACCGACACGTTCCAGTGGAAATGAAGAATAAGCAAGCCCAGTTTCACCGAGACTGTGTACGGGTACGCGCTTGCTAAGTGCCTTCTCAGATATAAAGGAAAAGCCTGAAGGCACGTAAATAAATGTCTCGGGAGACACCAACACGTGTCACCTATAGTCACCTTGGAAGTGCCGAGATGTCGCGTGGGAGCCCACGACGCTGCTCAGCCGGCTCTGGGCTGCCCCGTTCTCCGGGAGAGCGCGGTTGCCGGTTAAGTAGTAAGACAAAGCTGGAAGCAAGGCAACCGGGAAGTTTCGTTACAATTGCAGGTTTATCAGAAGTCACTTCTTTAACAAATAAGACATAAGTAAAAAGCCATGCCCAAGTTTTAAGAGAGCTTGTGGGAGCCTGCGTTCATTGAACAGGGCATGCCGTGGTACCAAGGTTGAAGACAGCACAGTAAATACAATGGAAAACACCACGCTTCTAACTCGGCACGTATTAAACAGCAAGAACAGCCCCAAGTAGTCAAAAAGACACCACGGAAAGCACGCTCCAGTTGGTGCCTTCACTTCTACACCTCATCAGCTGTGCCAAACTTGAAACCTCGCAGATTTTGGGGTGCAGAGCCAACGAGTTAAAAACCAGCACCAGTTTCATCCACGCACTGAGACACTCTCACTGAAAGATTAAAAACTGTTAAGTATTATGGAGAGACTCAAAATAGCTGAGCGTGTTTTATACGTCGCTCTTCTTCCACACGGGCAGAGAGGCACTCTTCTGCGCTGCGTCCCGACAGCTGTGGGCAGCCCAGACGGCAGCGCGGGGCACCCCGAGAGGGGCTGGGAGGGGGGTGGGAGGGGGCTGGCAGCCAGCGCCAGGGGACCCCACGAGGGGCAGACGCTAACAGGCCACGGCCATTTGGGAACTGGAAGATGGGGAGAAATTTGTTACGCTGTCACACTGAGCTACAATTGAAAACTATTTCAGGGAAAACTCAAGGTGATAATAGGCAAGTTTGTGGTCCGTACTGGAAACTGTGGGTTTTCTTCTCTTTCACTGAGGTCAGGAAGAAAAGAATCCTTTACAGTTACAAGATTTCATCCCCAGTTTGCATTATTTAGTCTGTTTTTCAAACTTTTTTTTGTTACCTTGACAAGGCGCCCAAGCGCTTAACTCCAGAACACCAGTGTTTCCACAGAAGAGGCTCAAAGTTTCACGACTACCTAAGTAGCTCTGTCCCGACAGAAAATGTTCCCTCACAACTCGCTGGAAGGAAAATAAGCTTTGGGCTCATTTCAACCCTGCTTGTAATTGCGAGGACTGAGAAGTAAGAGACAGCAGAGCGAAGGAAAGCACCCAGCACCCCAGCAGGGCCGGCTCTGCTGCGCAGGTGAGGCGGGGGCCTCGCGCAGCGCGTGGCCGGGGCCGTACGTGGGTCCGGCTGCTCGGCACAGTACTGCGTGGGTACGGATGCCATAGCCGGCTTCGTTTTCCCACTGGAAAAGATGTCTCTAGTTTTCTCTGTCTGAGCTTGTTTTCGCAGTTTCTAAGACAAGGAGGATGGGATTTGGTCACAGGTTCTCTCAGCCGCTCACGGCACAGGCTCTTGTGCTCCGCCGGCCTGGCGCAGGAAGCAGCAGGAGGCCACACGGCTCCTCCGACAGCAGGAGGGCATGGCTCCACGCACCTGAAGCCGTCTCACCGCACTCATCCTAAAGGCCGTTAGGGCACAGGGTCCGGCCTCCTTCGCCACTGCTCTTCCAGGACGTATGTGCTAGAGCAGCTGCTGGTCGGTGTTCAGAGAGAACCAAGCCAGCCGGACTCGGCGGAGACAGCCAAGTGACTTGGCACAGACGCAACCGGGCTAACCTCAGCTCTTCTTCCCACCCCCATCCACCAACTGCCCCTGTAGATGTTAACAGAACACGTTCAAACTCTGAGTGATTTGGAACCCCCATCCTGACTGATTTCCAATCTGACTCAGGATTCTAACCGGTTCATACGTTGTTTCCTGAAAAGGTCTTCACTTCTGTGTTTGCCATTTTAACAGGAATTATTTAGTAGAGAGTTTCCAAGACTAATTTTTCAGCCACGGCTTCCACACTGAAGGAACTGACTCTACACCAGCAGCAGACAGAGGCAAATATCCTGTCGAGGCCACGACAGAGGATCATTCCCTCGTTCACAGTCCACTGCGAGAAGGGACGGTACCTAAGCCTCGCACATGCTGACACCAAAGCTTTTAAGTGCGGTAACCCTGATCAGGTCTGACTGAGATCCAACAGAATTTCTCAACCAGGCTGTGACGTTTATTTACCCGGACGCTCTGCCGCGCTGCCGGGTGCGATCGCTCTGTACGGGGCTTTTCCGAGTCACCCAGCAGAGGAATAAGTGTAAGGGGAGCTCTGGTGAGACACAGGACAGCCACAAGGGGCAGCTCCATCCACTGCTCTAGCGCCGAGCATGGCGTTTTACCACTAGGCATCCTACACCTGCATTTACTTACGGTCTCTACACACAGATCATGGAGGGGTGAAGCAGGTTTCAGATTTGACCAGCACCCTGCCAGCAAACTGATCTGGGGGGTCAACAGGAATAGCTGAGTGATGCGACGGGTTCCTCCCCGCTGTGCCCGATGCTTGCGTTCCGCTCCTGCTCCTGCCAAAAACTCACCGACGGAGCTCACCACAATCATCCAGCACATGAGGTTCCCCCGCTAAAGGATGCGGGTAATGAGCCGTCCTCGCTTCCCACCCAGGGCGTTCTCTTTTGAGACAGCAAATCCGCTCAGCCAAGGAATGCCCTCGATCAGCGCTTACAGACAGCGCAACTCTGGCCTTCGGGATATTACTCGGCACACCAAGCGCTGCTACAGCAATAAAGACTACAAAACAGCAAGTCAGAGCAACGCAAGAAAAGTGTTTTCAACACTATCTGTGAAGTTCTGCTTGAGATAGTATTACAAATACTGTAAAACCCTCCAGAGTATGAAAAGCAACCATAATGATTTCTGTGGAGAACAGAAACAGGACAAGAGAAGAGGAACTGGAATGTTAAACTTAAAATTTAGGGACCGTTCTTTTCCTTCTCGTCAGTTTTATATATCAAGTCATTTCCCAGCAATATAAATTTACATTTCGTTCATGAAATAAAAGTAAAAACCACAACTTATTATGTTTATTTAGAAGAAAAAACATCAAAAAAAGATGTAAAGGGGATCAGGCCTTATTGTAAGGAAAAAGTCAGCAAGATGACTATCTTGGTGGCTCAGCTCGAAAAAAAAAAAATACTGGTAAGTATTTAAAGGAGTCAAAGCCTTCCACTTCATTTGCAGAGGATGGAAAGGGTCAGGTCCCCCAAGGACACGAGCCTCGGTGGAGCCGCTTGCTCCCTGCCGGGCTACAGGAGCAGCAGCCGCCTGTTCTTTGGACAGCAGTACCCGCGCCCCAGAGCGCCCCGACACCGACCGCGCGGCCAACGCTTCGGCACCGCCATCAACCAGCTGCTCCAAGATGAAAAGCCAAGAGCAGAAACCCAACCAGAGGGCGGACCTTGGGGAAATGCCCGTGTGTGGGACTGGGTGGCGCACGGGACTAGCGACCGTACCAGCTGAAGGCTCCTATTGGGGCACCCAGCCAAAGGTGCTGCTGGCTGGACCAAGGCAGAGGTGGCTCCGTGACTACTCTGGGACTTGGAGTTCACCATTTAAAACCTTCCCAACCACCACAGTGACAAACGAGAGGCGCAGAACAGGCAAAACACAACCAATAGAGCTGCAGGGGAAAGCGCTGAGTGGCAAACGAAGGCCCTGTGCAGTGGCCGAGGCAGGCACGGGGACCCTGGCCAGGGCAGCCAGGACAGACCACTGCCTGCGGCGAACCTGGTCAAGACAAACCCCGAGGATTGGGTGATATCTTGGGATGTGGCGCTTGTCCTTCGAACTCACGCCTAAAAGCAGTAGTGCGTGCTCCAAATGAGCTTCATTCTAAATGAATGATAAACACTTCTGCTTCCCTTCAGCTCTGGGAATGGAGGAGACCCTTCCCCAGTACCCCCAGTTGGAGAAGGGCCCCTCACTGTGTGCTCAAGGCTTGGGAGACCCCCCCTGGGGCAGGGCTGCCTCTGCACTGAGCTCCCAGCTGTCCCCTACAACCTCACAACCACCCCCAAAATGACTCCGCTGCCCTTTGCCTGACTCCCTGAACACTCCCAGTAGCGTCAGGGGAGCCACCCACCGGAGGAAAGGGCTCCATGGGCCAGTTCGAGCATTTAAACTCCCTTCTCCATGTTGTGCCGCCAGTCTTTGGGCTCCTTTGGATTTAAAAAAGCAGGAATCTCTAATTATAACCCAACAATAGCTAATCCAAACTAGGGGAACTTCTGGACACCCTTTGCATCCTTAAATGTCCTATCGGCTATAATAAAAGGCAGTTGATCAGAGTTCATCTGGAGCCGAGATGCAGGAATACCTCTTAACTACTCCAAAAGGGGCCATGGAAGGGGATTTTATTCATAAACTGAGGCTGCTGACTTTAATTACCGGAGCATATAGATTATTCAATAATGCTCACAAAGGACTTCCTTTAGCTGTCCCCATGTCCCGGGGGACAGAGCTGGTAGCTGGGTGAACTGTTCTTCAACAGAAAGAGAAGTCAGTAACATAATGCAAAATGTGAACAGCTTTGAGGGAAGCTGCTAACGGTTGGCCTGAAGGACCACAAGTCGTCCGGCAGTAGGTTTATGCGCTGCACCCACACTGCCGCACAGAAATGCCTGTGGCAGAACAGCCGCAGAAGCCCCCTGCCCTCATTTACGCAAAGGAGCCACGGCAGCCAAGCGTCCCCACTGCTCTGCTCTGTACTAGCACGACTGCATTTTTCTATTAGAGTTTCTGCGTGTCCCTACTGGTACAGTAAATCATGTGAAAACACTGCTGAAATGCAAAGTCCCAGCTAAAAACTCCTTGGTACTGATGCTATTGTTCCCCTTCTCAAAACCCTGCGAAGCTGGGAAACGGACTCCCCGGAGGTTCTCCCTGCTGCTCCGCGCGGCTTTGTGCCATCTAAGACAGCAGCCCGACCCAAGGGAACAGCTCAGCTTCGCCCCCAGCTCGCACCCCGCGTTATCAGAAGCAGCTGGTGCCCGTGGATCCAGCTCCCCCGACGCTGCGGGGGCTGCCGCGCCGGCGCTGCCTGGGCACGGGCGTTCAGGCAGGGACGGTGTCGGGGGCAGAACTCACAGCCTTCCTATAAACACGTCTCATCCCGTGCGGTGCAAAGGGCAGAAGGGAGGCAGTTTGCAGAAACGCTTGTCAGCGCTCGATTCGGAGAAAATTTAATGAACAAAAGGTCAAGTCACTCCAGCATGCCATCATAATCAGACACGTGCAAAGGCAGGGAAAATAATGATGGAGACATACAATTTGGCTGTGCATAAAGACCGATTCCTATTTTCTTTCTGCATCAGATTCTAATCAGGCTAAACATCACTCCTGTCTGCTGCTGCTCGCCAATTTTTAAGGAAGCGTTCATCTCTTCAGGGTTATTTCTGTGGGTTTTTTCCCCCCAGAGTTTTTTCTACTTTAAGAGAGAGATTGAACAACGTGTGATAAAAAGTGTTGAAGTGTTGCCTGAACAAAGGTGAAGCCAAAGCAAGAAAGAAAGAGACGAGGCACTTGCCAGAATAATTTGTGCAGGTTGCAGAGACGGATTCAGCGATACTTTGCAAAGGCATACGCAGCACTGAGTGTGCACCGATTGGGTTTTCTTGTCCCTCACACCCTCGTGCTCAGGCAAACACGGGTGAGGAGCGCTCTGTGCACAGAGAGACAGGCCCTGTCCCCACCCGGGACAGTCCCTTCTCTGCCTATTCCATAGCTTACACAAGCGCTGGAAACACTCCTACCGAAAAGTGGCGCCTGGACGAAAGAAGCAAAGTGAAAAGGAGACTGATACCCTCAGACAGAGCATAACTTTTAACTGCCTTTTCGCTGTTGTCATTGTGGCCAACTGTCTCGACACGTACAATTCAGGAGAGAGCAGCAAGATGTGCCCGAACCTCGCCTAATGACGCTCAGGACTGCTCTACACATGGACAATAACCCTTTGGGGCTCAGACTCTGACCCCGCCATTTCCTCCCTCTCCTGAGACACCCTGCCCCACCCCACGACCTCCAACATACGCCCTATTTCGGACAAGCCAGAGAAAAAAGTCTGCTACCTGCCAAGCTACCCTTCTACAGCCAGGAGGTCCGTGTAGGAACTGAAATAATCCACCTTAGGGACACAGGACCAGACACAGAGCGAAGGAGTGAGACAACTGAGGGTTTGATCCCTCGTTCTTCCAGGTAACCCAGGCTCCAAGAGACCTGTGTGGAGCAGAAGACTGGGAACACGCACATACGAAAAGGGCTCTGCTGGGAGCACCAGAAGATGCACATCGCCTGGCACCGTGTACGCGATGATGGTCGCCAGCAGATGCCCAAGGAAGACTACATGAAGTGTGTGAATACGGAGCAATACTCTCTCATGAATATGCACCCTCCACCCCAAAAGAGAACCCCAACACTTTAACAGACCCCAATTCATAGGAATTGCCCCCCCGGAGAGTTCACCCCCTTTCCCAAAGCGGGGATGGCTCCGACTACCGGCAGTGGAAAGGCAATAGGTTTGCTTTGTTCTGGTCTTGCCCTCCCTGGCTGCCCACAGGCCTGGGAAGAGTCGGGCCTTATTATTAGGCTGCCCCGTACAATGAAGGTTTTAAAGCCCGACTTAAAAGGCGGATCTTTTCCCTGGGTGACCCGGGGCGGGGTGAGCACGGAGAAGTGACAGGCAGGCACATTTTTATGTGATAAATAATCGGTTGCGCGCTCAGTGCGTGATTCTCGTTAAAACCCAGCGTTGGAACAGCTCCCGAATCGCACTGCTACCACCTCCACCAATCTCTTTTGCATCTCATTGGCATTTGAGAACGTTAATTGACTCATTATTTCAATTCATATTCAGGGAAGGAAGTTGATTAAGGCAGGCAGATGCAGAATCTCCAGACACATTTGTAGCCGCGTTGTTGTCCCGGCAGTTTACCCGAGTTATTAGAATACTTAAGAGGTAATAGCCGGGAGAACGGGGAACGAGTCCTGGGAAGGGGGGTCCCTTGCAGAACGCGTCTTTTAACCCACGACGACACAGCCCTGCCCTTCATCAGACCTTTCCCTGCCAACGCGCCAACAGAACAGCCCTTCTGCCCGAGCTCTCCGGGCTGAACACCACCGGCTCCAGCGCACCGCCACGCTCCCGAGGAACCCACTCATTACCGCCTGCCTTCGGGTCCAACTTTGGCCAGGAAAGCCTTCTACACATACTCTCCGCCACTGTTCCATTACCCAATATCTCACCCTCATCCTTTTTTCAAAAGCACAGGCGCTGTTCCTTTCAAGCCCACAGCTGTGTGCCAATGTAAAACAGGGCGCACATTTGCACGCTGCATTTTTGCAGATGTTGCTCGCAGAACTGCATGAAAAGGCAGGGAGGAATGAAGCACAAATATCTTCTCTGGACACTGTCAAGTACCGACATATTGTGCAGGCTTAGCTTATTGCAGGCTGCTGTCCAAAAAAAACCCCAAACCACCCAGCCACCACCCAAACCCCAAAACCTCGACCACTTGCAGGCCTCTCCTCCCCAAGGCGGCTCAGCAGGCGGGTGGCCTGAGGCAGCCAGGAGCGACGACGCTCTCCGTGCACGTCCACCCAACCAGGCACACGCTGCCCGAGGGCACAAGCGCCACAGTGCCCTTCCCAGCGCTTTTGCTTTCTCTGTCATTGCAGGGTCGCTTATGGATGTGGCCTTTTCGGTCCCGGCCACAACACCCCAAAGATTCTGTGGGAGTGTTTTACAGCACTTGCAGAACGCCAAGCTGCAGCCTGTGCTTCATTACCGCTGGTTGGCGGGGAATGGTTGGGTTTAAAATGTGCGGGGCTCTTCTTGGTCCCAAAAGCAGATGCACCTACTCACCGCCCATGAAAAAGCTGAAATCATTCTGTTTCTTCTTACAGAAGCGAGCTGCACTTTCAGTAAAGGTCTGACCCAGAGAAAAGAAAAACCTAAATATAGCAGCCAATTTTCACCTGACCTGAGTCTCTGTAAGCATTTCTGTAGGGTCTGGTGGTGACTGCGTTAGAATTTCTGTTGTGCCCCCACCACAACCCAGTCTCAAACTAAATCAAACAGCAGGATCTGTTTCAGGAAAGCTTCTGTTGATGTGCAACAGCTTCACCCCAGTAAGGAGAGGAGGATGAGCAACCTCCCTCCTCTGCGTAGGGCAGCATTAGTGCTTTCACCAAGAGCCCCGCTTGTCACTACTGGTCTCCACCTTCACATGCACAAACACCAACTTGAAGAAGGAAAATATCCCTTATGGAAGTGTATTAGCAGTGACACAGCAGACAATAATGGCTCCTTCAGAGCTGTTATGTTCTGTCATGTGAACACACAATTAAGGAGTTGTTAAAATGCTGATTATGTAAATATATATTAAGGGTCTTCTGAAAATGCAGATTATTGACCCACTGGAACCAAAAGATTCCTCTGGAGCTGTTCGTAAATACATATTTACATTGTGAAGCACAGATTACCAACCCCAAAGTACAGTACCTTTGTGGGGACTGAGGCAAAAGAGGGGTTAAGTGGGGTAGAACTAATGGGGAGGAATAAGCAGCTGCAGCACTGTTCTGGCAGACGATGAAGTTGTGTGAAGCTCCTCCCGAGATAAGGAGGTGCTGCTCACAGGGAAGAGAGATTCCCTTTTCAGTGGGAACGTGATCTTTTAGGGTACGTGACGGTGTAAACAAGTAAAGTAAAAAATTACTGGCCTTGGTAGAAAAGTATATAAAGAGCACGCTTGCTTAATAAAGCTGATTTGCATTTGGATTTCGAACCCGCGTATCGGAGTCCGTGCATTTCAATCGCCACAAATGGTGACCCCGACGTGATTCTAAGTAAGATGATGACTGGAAACAGTCATGAGGACGGAGCCCAGAGAAGCTGAAGACAGCGGGCAGAGCTGTTGACAGATGCGGATCATATTTAAGAAGGCACCTGTAGCAGGTGAGCCACTGGGGACATGGGAGGGAAGTCTGGCCGTCCCGACAGCGACAGTACCTTCTCCTTTACCGACCTCTAAAACTGACTAGAAGTGTATCTCCACGGAAAAGGGAGACTTATAAAAATATTTTCTGGACAATCGCCATCTCTGTAAAGGAGAGGCTCCTCAGCAGAGATGGTCTTTTTTGAAGTCACAGACCGCTTGCTCAGTGCCTCTATCCAGCTGATGCTGCTTCAAGTTCAGGACTCTGGACACGCACACACGCATGCACAGACTTTCTCCCCGACCATAAGTAAAAGCAGCAGCTCAGCAGTCCGGACTCCAGCCAGCCCCTTGTGCTCTCGAAGGCAGTGAGCCGATAAAGTCATATGACGCTAACAAAGAAAATATCGAATAAAATGAAGAATAGTCTCTAAACCAAAACAGCCTCCTTGCTGCAACCAGCACCTCTGCACCTCTTCCCAAGCTCCACACACACTTCTGCATCCATCAGGGCTATTTTTGCTGCTTTCACTGAGGTGCACCCTCTGAACTGGGGCCGGCTGGGAGCTGGAACGTGGCTAAGACGTTCTACTTCAGGTTCCCAAGTCTCACAGGCAGTGCACGTGGATCTCTACGTACACTAGTCTGCACCAGTCAAACCTGCAGCTAGCTAGATCACCAGAGAGCTCGGTGGCAGCGAAATTAAAAGACCGGCCTCAAAGCTTTTCTGAGCAGCGCTGCGTTCCTCGGCAGAGCAGCGGCAGACGCGCAGGGTCCCACAGCGGACCCGACCGCTGATCGAGGAGCAATCAGAAGCATCCAGTTGCTTGGAGACAGCGAGCAGTCCTGAAACAAATAGGGACCGATACTCAATAGGACAGTTCCTTCTCCAGGGAACTCTACGCAAAACCAGCTCCTGCCTCGGAGCAGCTCTGCCTCATGGCTCAGCTCGCCTTTCTCCAGGCCGTAACTCACAACTTTTCACAAGGAAAATATAATGGGCAGATAAACCTAACAGCATATTAGTTCTCCCTGAGTCTTGACATTTGTGCACAACCCATGAATTTGGAAGAATATGGTAGTTACTGGGTAGAACTATGAAACAGGACATGGGGCACAATTTAGGTTTTTGGTTGTTTTTCTTCCCCCTGAGCTCCTGTGAGGAACCCAGGCCTGCCAAATGCACATTGCCGCCTCCCATTAGACTCCCTGAAGGTCTGGCTTATGGACGACATCAGCGGCAGCATTCCCGGGTACGCATTACCCCATACTTCGGGACAACTCCACCAAGGAGGTTGCTTGCTTAAGAAACAACTCTTCCATGACTTATACAGAGAACAGGCTCTTTCTACCAAAAGGTAGCATTAAAAAAACTCCAAGCTAACAATTATTCTAAAGTGCAGACTGCACGTGGAGCCATTTCAGAACCTGATAGATGCACAGAATTTCCATGGAAACTTAACCACTCAAAATGTAACACACACTTGTTAAACCAGAAGTTGTCAAAATCTGCCAAGGTAGACTTTGCCCACCAGAAGGGAGTTAAGCCCTGAAAAAAAACACAGTTTTTTTTTTTTATTCCCCTCTCTGTGGTCCAGAGAATTCATTAACCCATAGAGTCGGTTAATCTTTCTTTACACATAGAAGCAGCTCAGTTTCTCTCCCTACGAACAATCACATCTCTAAACGTTCACCAATAATACGATGGGTATTTGCACTGGTATCCCTGTCAAAAAAAAGTGAGTGCTAACAGCATTCCTTCAGAGATATACACACTCAGTGCTGTTTTCAACTAATCACTTTTCAACTGCCTTTAACAGCAGCTTTGATACCTGAGGAGAGCTGGCGAGAGCGATGGGGCAGATTTCTAAAGATAACAAAAGCCCAATTTGAGTTGAAGCTATACGCTAGGTCAGATGTGCGCTGCTGCCCAGAACAGCTCTCCGGACATGAAATAGGTAGGACTGCTTAAGTAGTATAACTATGTGCGCCTTGGAAGAGGGGACAGGCCTCTGGCCTAAAATGGCAAGAAACAAGAAATCTCCCTGATTCCGCTCAATGTTGTGGAGGGCTTTGACTTGTAGCATCTTCCACTGTTTACAGCTTGAGCTCTATGCCATCGCCCATCTTGTTCCACTGCTGATGAACCACACAGGTGACTTCACATTCACACCCACTTCTCATAGCTCCTCTCCTCTTTCCCCCCCAAACTGCCCCATCTCATAGATCACAAAGAGCACACAACAGCGAGTGCAGGAGCGCACAGTGCCCACGTGTTGCTATCCAGCTTGCCAGGAGTTTATAGATCTCACCTTGGTTCAGAAGCCACACCGCCGTTAACAGCACCGGGTTTCAAACCCCCAGAGCTACGGGGATCAGTTTACAACACGCTTTTAAATAAAGTTTGAGATGACTTTAGAAGCAAAACCATAGGCTCTCTGTGCGAAATGAAGCCGGGGAAACATCTCCGGGCTGGTCCAACTCTTACGAGGTACTGCAATATATTCCGCAGTGATACAGATATGGTTTCAATCAATTCTTTACTGAAGTAATTGGACACCAGGAGACAGAACTATCAGAGTCACCTGCCATTCAGGTTGTTTAAATTACCTCTGCGAAGGAGCTCCTGTTCCCCAATACACTGCACATTTCACAGTTTGCTTTCCCTTCTGTGTTGCAGCACCTGTTCCAAACAGAATGGCACAGTGTGAAACGCAGAACCGCTCTGGGCCACCCCTGCTCCTATCAGCCCTCGAGTCACAGCCCTGCGAGCGCAGTGCCACGCTGCCCCTTTGATCAGTGCCAGTAGGTTCAGAGTTCGCTGTCAGCCTTCCCCCGGAGCTGCCACAGAGATTGCTGGAAGGACTCAGCCGTACTGGGAGCCAACTTGAATCTGTGCCAGATTGGACTGCGCGAAACATCGTTAAAGTTAAGGCGAGATAAACATAGGTGACAGATGACACGGCTGTCACTGCTGCGGGGAGGCGGGTGAACCGGGTGACCTCTGGCAACCTCTGACTCCAGCATCCTTGGTGGGAAAGCGGTGGAGTCCGTTATCTTCCCCAGAAGCCTTGCAGGGATTAAGAAAAGGTGTTTAGGGGAGAAACACTGCAAACTCCAGTAGTATAATTTTACTCTTGAGAAGCAGCTGAAACAGAAGAGGAGACACAGAGTGTTATAGAACCATAGAATGGTTTAGGTTGGAAAGGAGCTTGCAGATCGTCGAGTTCCACCCCCCCTGCCATAGGCAGGGACACCTCCCACCAGCCCAGGTTGCCCAAGGCCACGTCCAGCCTGGCCTCCAACGCCTCCAGGGATGGGGCCTCAACAGCCTCTCTGGGCAACCTGCGCCAGTGCCTCACCACCCTCACAGGGAAAAACTTCTTCCGAATGTTCAATCCGAACCTGCCCTCTTCCAGTTTAAAGCCATTCCCCCTCGTCCTATCGCTACATGCCCCAGTAAAAAGCCCTTCCCCGGCTCTCCTGTAGGCCCCCTTTAGGGACTGGAAGGCCGCAAGAAGATCTCCCCGGAGCCTTCTCTTCTCCAGGCTGAACAGCCCCAACTCTTTCAGCCTCTCCTCAGAGGAGGGGGGCTCCAGCCCTCGCATCATCCTCGTGGCTCTCCTCTGCAGATGCTCCAGCAGGTCCATGTCCTTCTTATGCTGGGGACTCCAGAGCTGGAGGCAGTACTCCAGGTGGGGTCTCACGACAGTGGAGTGGAGGGGCAGAATCCCCTCCTTTGACCTGCTGGCCACACTTCTCCTGATGCAGCCCAGGATACGGTTGGCCTTCTGGGCTGCGATCGCACACTGCTGGCTCATGCTGAGCTTCTCGTCAGTCAGCACCCCCAGGTCTTTCTCCTCAGGGCTGCTCTCCGGCCGTTCCCCGCCCAGCCTGGATTTGTGCTTGGGATTGCCCCGACCCAGCTGTAGGACCTTGCCCTTGGCCTTGCTGAACTGCATGAGGTTGGCTGGGGTCCACCTCTGCAGCCCGTCCAGGTCCCTCTGGATGGTATCCCTCCCCTCCAGCGTGTCTACCTCGCCACACAGCTTGGTGTCATCGGCAAACTTGCTGAGGGTGCTCTCGACCCCACTGTCCGTGTCGCCGACAAAGATGTTGAACAGTACAGGCCCCAGTACCGACCCCTGAGGAACGCCACTCGTCACTGCTCTCCACTTGGACATCGAGACGTTGACCGCAACTCTTTGAGTGCGACCGTCCAGCCAGTTCTTTATCCACTGGGCGGTCCATTTGTCAAATCCACGTCTCTTCAATTTAGAGACCAGGATATTGCGTGGGCCGGTGTCAAACGCTTTGCACAAGTCCAAGTAGATGACGTCAGTTGGTCTTCCCTTGTCCACTGCCGCTGTAACCCCTTCGTAGAAGGCCACCAAATTTGTCAGGCATGACTTGCCCTTGATGAAGCCATGCTGGCTGTCACCAATCAACTCCTTATTTTCTATGTGCCTCAGCAGAGTTTCCAGGAGGATCTGCTCCATGATCTTGCCGGGCACAGAGGTGAGACTGACTGGCCTATAGTTCCCTGGGTCTCCTTTTTTGAAAATAGGGATTATGTTTCCCTTTTCCAGTTGGCAGGAACCTCGCCAGAGAGCCACGACTTCTTAAATATGATGGCTAGTGGCTTAGTGACTTGACCTGCCAGCTCCCTCAGGACCCGCAAGTGTATCTCATCAGGTCCCGTGGACGTGTATTAAAATCTAAGAGGCAGCGGGGCGGGGAATAAAGTCAAGATGATGCTTTGAAGATTCATATAAATTTCATCTGGTGGCTAAACAATTTTTTCCCCCAAGAGTTGATAACTGTATATTGAATAAACCCAGGAACGAGCTCCTCTCCTGAGAGAGACAGTACTTGGTGCTGGCTGCTTGGAAATCCGACCTCAGGTCCTGGGAAAGCGCGGTTTGCGGCAACCCTTCAGACCTCCTCAGATCTGCCCGGCGCTATTGCAGGATGTTAGTCTAGCTGGTCAGAGATACTCTTGACAATAGTTCCCTGTCACACAGCGACAGCTCGTCAAAATGGAAACGTTTAGCATGTTTTGACAATATATCACTTTTTGAAATGACAAAGGAACTTCTGATAAAGTGAATTCACTTCATTGTGACTTTCATTTTGATTTTCCCCGTTGAAATGAGTGTTTCATTTCAAGGTTTTATATTTCCATATGAAAACACAGTACAAAGAGAACAAAGCATTTGGATTGACTGGGATTTTTTTTCAGAAGAGAGAACAATAGAGGTTGTAGCGATTGTTTTGCTCGGCTCTGTTTCACCAATGAAAGGTCACCATTTTCTCTGTGATGTTTAGATTAGAATCTAGACTTGATTCCAGGTATTAATTACAGCGTGAGTGACCCCAGAGACCCCATGCTGCTGGGGATAACGCTTTGTATTAGTGTGGGCACCTGTTTCAGTTGGTCTCCCTACGACACCAGCGCCTGACTCTGCAGCCCACCCTACCCACTACCTCCGCCTCCAGCGCGAGAATCGCTGTCGTACACGCACCAAGCCAGATTTGGACGCCAAAACGTGAGGCCGTGTCCATGCACTCATTTGAATTTGTGCTGCTTTTGTGTCCCACAACCGCCTTGGCAGTGGCAGAACTGGCCGGTGGAGGGCTCTCCCCGCGGTGACTGCTCTCTGCCCGGGCACTCGGCGTGTCCCCTGCACCAGGGCTCAGTCCAGAGCTCCCCCACACCACCCCCGGGGACAGGGCTGTGCCTCCTCTCGGAGCCCAGCCGGTGCTCCCGAGGGGACCCAAAGGGCCCGAGGCAGGGGGGGAGCTCTTGACAGTGCCTGCCGCCTGGGGCTCGCGCTGCTCAACGCGCAGGAGGCTCGCTCCGGGGGGACTCGGGGAACAGGCACGAGCACAGGAGAGGCAGGAACGGCATGAGTTAAAGACAAGGAGCTGCCACACCAAGTGCTTTAGGGAGAATAAAAGCCTTTCTAAAAGAAAGGCTGGCTTCCTGACAAACACGTTCCAGCAAATATGATTATCTTTAAGGTCTGCTGCTTTACCAGTAGTAACTAATAATAACAGACCGCCCTGCACGCGATACTGAGTGTCTGAGGATTGAATATTCACTGTAAAAGCTCTTATTTACTTGCTCTCTCTAATTACCAGTTTAATGCATAATTTGTCAAGCGCTGCCATGTGTCTGGTGTTGCATGAATCGGAGGACGGACGGTTCCTCTCAGCCGAGCGATGGCGCTGTCCTTTGTCATCTGCATCTCTCAGGTGGTGTAAGGGGGCAAAGGACTGGCTTCCACCACATATTTTGACACCCCTGCTGGCAACTGAGCGCAGAGGTCCCAGAGCCGCCCGCTCCCTGTTCTGCCCAGGGCCGAAGCGCTGGGCAACTGCTGCCTGGGCTGCGGTCCCGCACAAACGGGTCGATGAGAGCAGCGCCAGCCCAGAGCCAGGAGCTGCTGCTGACCCGGGCCAGGAGCAGGGAGCAGAGGCGGCACGGCACTGGGGCACTCATCAGGTCACAGGCAAAACTAAGAAAAAAAATATTTCTCTTCAATCCGTGACAAAGATGGATCGCACAATTCAACAATATGACAGAACTAAGAAAACGCGTTTTTTTTCCCCAGTTATTGTCCAGTTATACCTCTGCGGATTCTTCTAAAAGAAGGGAACTACACAAAACAAAAAACCTCACCAAACCCCAACCTTCTCCAGCTTCTTTTGTCAAAAGTACTTGGAACTAAAGGAAGAGCAAGTGCATCATCGAGGAAACAGAGCAAGCCCAGGTCTTCCAAGCATCTCGGTCTCCATTAGACCACAGCCATTTCCAAACCAGGGAGACAAAAAGCCTCGCTGTGACATACTGCTGCTGCTACTGCTTCCAATGCTCTAGGCTGATTTGTACTATTGCTAACGGTTAATATGTATATTCACGTAAATGACTTACTCTAAGCAAACACAACATGTACTGGTGGCATGGAGGGAAGCAGACAGTGGCACCACCTGTAAATCAGTGCTGGGGTAAAGTCTGCATATTCATGGGTGAATCTCTTCCTTTTACTTCTCCGAGATTCTGTCCTGGGATCCCACAGAGGGGACAAGACCCAAAAACCCAACCACGCCAGTGGAAGGACAGGCACTTGGGAGATGCGCTGCTTACATTGCAGAGTGCAATCCAAACTGCAGCCGTTTTCTTTATGAGAAGCAAACAAGCTGACAGCATTTTTTGGACCCGCTTCTCTGCTCATGCTGTGAAAAGACATTTCTTTCAAGGGCTCCTTTTAATGATAGAGTCAGATGTGGCCTTAATTATGGCTTCTGATTGCCAGTGTCCAGAGTCTAAGATTCCTTCTTTCTTTTGCATGGAGCTGGTGATATTAGTGTAGGTTTTCCTTCTGTTTTCAATTCTTTGTCCGTGACAGATTTCACAGCAGGAAACAGTTCTGTGGCATATGGCCACTAAATTACAGAAACTTCAGAAACTTCTGTCCATGAGTTAATTTTAAAACTGAAGAAACAGAAAATGGTTTTAAAAAACTAAACTAGACCACATAAAATCCTTTCCCTCTTTACCCATCCTTAAACGCACCATCTCCCTCCTGGTTTGCAGACACAACTGCGCCGTGGCTGCTGGACCACCCTTTTTCAGACCCGACGGCGCGTTAGGAGTGCACGGGAGGGGTACGGCGGAGCACCCACCAGCACTGACGCACCACAGCAGCCATGAGCAGGCCGTGCCGGCACTGCGGCACATCAAGGTGAACAGAAACAACTTCTTCAGTGACCGCTCTAGTGAACAGCTAGTCCTAGAGCACACGTGGGGAAAACCCAGCCTCACCTTGTGCCCGAGCAGTTAAGCCGAGAGGTAGAACGCTGCCAGAGGCGGAACTGGCTGTAAGGACAACACGCACAAACCACAGATCTGTTTTCAACAGGCAAAAGGTGGAATCAAACTTTCCTAGGGGTTCGCAGGTGACAAAACGCTCTGTCAAAGTGTGAAGTGCTTATGGATGGCGTAAAATGCTGTAGCTGCATCAAGACTAGAAAGGAACTGAAAAAACATCAGAAAACAAAACTCAAAGAATTGACAAACCAAATCCACCAGAATCCTGTGGAAAATCAGACAAACTAAACCCACATGTGCATTTTGTGCATCTTCACATCATCTTTGCCCTGTGCCGGAATAGATTCTCCTCACCTAAGAGTGGACATGTTCCTTCTGCAGTACACGGAATAACCCTGTGGAAGCATGTGGCGCAAGTGAATTGCGTCTTATGGCTCCAGCTAAAATACTGGGCACAGAATAGCTGTACTTTCTCTTTTAAACTTTACAAGGGAGGAAGCAGACATACTGAATGATTAGAAATTAAGGCGCTTACATACCATTTCTTGTGAGAACACACAATTATTGACGCAAAGGCTCCACCACGCCGGGCAGTGGTGAAAGCAGCTTGGTAAGCGTACGGCAGCCAGCACACCGGCAGCGCTGCTCGGGCTGGGAACGGGGACCGCAGCGCTGAGCCTCCAACAGCCGCAGCTGGGGGCAGAGGAAGAGAGAACACCACGCCGACACAAGGTATACAGCCAAGTGAAAAATACACCCATAGCTTTGAAAAATGCACGCGGAGGTAAAATTATCGGGATTTTGAGTGAAGAGGCAAGATGACGCCTGTCGCTTTCCCACAGTGGGTTCACGAAAGCAAGCAGCGCCCACCCAGGGCAGAGACACGGCAGTCATTTGAGGGAATGCCACTGCATGATACTTTGTGTGTCACGGAACCAGAAAATGATAAATATTTCCATAAAGACTGTGTCAGGTGCATTGCTCAAACTGGATGTGCCATCACCCGTAGGTGATGACCCGTAGGGGACCCCGGGAAGAGAACGCCGCCCCACCGCTAACCGTGTGCGTGATGAGCTGCACTCCAGCAGCGCGGAGCCCGGGGCAGAGCGGGCGTCTTCCTCGCGCAGCCCTCCTGCCGCTCCTGCTGAGCAAGGCACCGAGGTACCGCAGGCCTGCGGCTCGCTCCGCGCTCCCCTCGGGGCCTGCGGGGCCGGTCCCACGGAGCTCTTGCAGCAGTACGACGGCGAGGGCAGCGCAAACGCCGCCTCTCTCTGCTGGGCCCGGGCCGTGCACTGACCGCTCAGCGTATGTCCGTTGGGCGCGTCTGCGGCGCTGCGCCTGGCAGGCAGCAGCCACGGGGCTGCCGGCAGCTGCTCCCGTCTGCCGCCCCCGCAGGGATCTCCAAGGACAAAGCAGAGTCTGGGAGCCCTCAGAGCAAGGCATCGCAAAGCGCCACGCACCTTCCTTCCCACCTCCCTTCAGCAAACAACGAAGGCAACACATGCGCTACGAGCGAAGGCCAAGCAGCCCTCACGCGCACTGGTGCGCATCTACCGAACCAGAACTCGGCCTCTCTTTTCGCGATGGTATCCCTACAGTCTTGGCGAGTTATTATTCTGTAAACCAAGAAGATTAATGCCGCCCTACAGACAGTCTGATTGGATCTGGCACAATCAAGGTTTCTTAGTGAGAAACTGCACAGTTTCCTAATGCGGCTGACAGAAAGCCACACTCAGACCTTTTCAAAGGCTTTCAGGAGTTATTATCACAGATTAACTATGGCGTGAGCAAAAAGGTTTAAAGTCTTGTTTATAGTCAGCCTGTGGCTCTAAATTAGCAACTTACCTCTTAAATGATCAATTGAGTCACAGGCGTTAATGAGTCAAGTTTAGCCAGAAGGGGCGAGGAAGGAGGGCGAAAGATCTCGAGCCACTGCTTTGCAAAAAGGCCGTATGAAAATCGCAATAATTTCTAAAGTCAAACTGTATTTTAATCAATGCCTCCCAAATAAGATGAAGAAGCCACGCTGTGACTTTCCCAGCTGTAAAAAATGGAAGTCTGGTTTCACATTTGCATGATTTTGAAGGTCAAATGCCTGCTATCCAAGTCTTACTGATCCATATGGACTAGAAATGCCACAATATGCAATCATCATGAAGGCAGATTGTCTCCTGTAAATCTGTCCTTTTTGTAACACATTCAAAGTGTACCGTATTGGATGGATTATAAATCCATTCAGGAAATACAAGCAATATTGTACCGAGTGTCTCTGGTTTGTGAAAACCCATGCGTACGGGTGAATATGCACGTATGTGCGTGTGTGTATCCGTGAGAGAGAAGCAGAGACAGATGGCCCAGTCCTGCCCTCGCTCAAGTCAACGGGAGTTTTGCCATCACTTCAGAAGACGGAAGCTCGGATTTGGGCAGAAAGGCACTTTTATTAGCACGATGCTTATTCTATCTGTGTTTAGAAATAAAAACCACTTACTGGTAGTGGAACAGAAAATGGGCAGGGCTGTTGGGAAGTTTCCGCCCAAGGGAGCACGCTGCTATTTGTCTCGTGCCTCCTCCTCGGAGAAACGGGCCGGGCGACGCGGGTGCCTGGAAGCAGACAGCTACAGTACTGTGTCTCCTGCATGCCTCGGTCCAGGAGAAAAAAAACAGGAACTCTGTTTCACATCAAACCATTAGTCACGATTCCCACGTTCGGGACCTTCGAATGAGAAGGGTTTTTAAACTATTTCAGTGTTTCTTTTGAGGGAAGGGCTGGAAGGTCACTGCTCTCTGTTGCAGCCGAAGAGCGCACAGCATTTTCATTTCTCAATTTTAACAAATCGCTTTACACATTGCCATTTTTTTCTTCCAGCACATGTAATTGAAAAGAGACATATGGAGACCAGCATGCAAACCCTGCAAACATTTCAGCATAGCTTCAAAACTAATGCTAATCAATTTTTTGGAGCTTCTCCCCCCCCCCTTCCCCCCCACTTCTGTTAACTCAAGAGCAAGTTCTCAAGAACCTAAGGTGGTTTTTTTTAAGACAGTCAGTGTAAGAATCCTCAGCCAGTGACAGGGTGCCTCCCCAGCAAATACTCCTCTTGTCTTTTTTTCTCCCCATCACACGCACTAGCAGGGGCACCCCCAGTGTTGGCACAAAAGCCTGTGAGCTGCTGGCTTGGAGAGCTCGGATCAGCACATCTGGAAAGCACAGATTGACAACTATACAGCTGTGGTTACATCAGACATGAGTTCCTCTCTTTTTTTTTTCCCCCATGTCCTTGTCAAGAAAAAATAAAAAGCCGTAACGCAAGCTATCAGAAATCTCCTTCTGCAGGATTGTGCTGAACATTACCTGGGAACAAGGAAGGCACAAGATGAACAGACCTTTACAACAGAATGTGCATCTGCCAAGACAAAAATACCCAGCGAGCTTCTGGTGCTGGCACGGTGACAGTATAAGCAAGCTGTCTTTGCAATGATTTTGCAAACGCTCCATTACAAGATTTGAGTAGGAATTCTGCAAAGGCCGTAAGGCCCCAAGGGCAACACACTCCCTATACCGCCACCTAAGCATTCACCACGCAGACAGGGCTACGGGCTAAAAAGATGCCTTCCAAGACTTTCTGTACAAATGCTTTGCAACAGACTTGTGAGTTGTTTTTTCCTCTCTCTCCCTCTCTCTCTTTTTGTTCAGTTGCCTGGCATTTGCTAACCCACAAGCTGCTGTTTCCCTTTCCAAAGAAGCTCTGATGGGTGGAGGGCCAGGAAAAATTAGCCCAACTGATGAATGCAATCTCGACAGAAAATATGTTTTTTATCAGAGACCACATGTTGCCAACAGCAATTAAAGTAAAACTGGGAGATTTCATCGGATATAAGCCTGCATAAAAAAACCCAGACTCCTTTATCAGGTATGTGTCGGCTCAAGCGCATTACTCGTGTGCTCTGGAGAGTGCCAGCAGCCGGGGAAGGGGCAGCCACCGCGTCTCAGGGGTCGGCGACGGCACTGAAGGCAACAAAGGATATCCCCGGGCCGAGGGGGCAGAAGCACAGACGCTTGCTGGGATTCTGCTTTCCACCGCGGCAGCGCCAGCGAGAGGCACGTTCGCTGGCCTCAGAGGGAAGCTGCCTTCGAACCACAGCCGTGGTAGACCCGAACCTGCCTTTACGTTCACACGAATGGGCTCGAGCTGTATTTTTATTTACAGGGCCGTGCCGTGCAGTTCCAGTAAAAAGTAAAAGTGACCAGACAGAGCATCAAAACTCCAGCTGACAAGAACCTTCCCTCATTAGTGCTCTGTGTGTTATATATGTTCCATTCCTGAACTGGCTGAGGTTGGGAACCCGAGCCATTAGAGGAGCTGAATAAATCATGACAATTGGCGTCTTAGTACAGAAGAATGACAGGAATTTCCATAAGGGCTGTGAATCATTTTCCCAGCGATCCATGTTAGGCAAGAGAATTTACTGGGATTATTTTCCAATCATCGAAAGTAGCTAGTAAGTGTTATTCAGCGTTCTCTATTACCCTGGATTTCAACTGACTACAGTACAACGATATACTTAAAAGCCTCACTGTGACAGAGACTGTTACTTTGCATCCTCTCTGTATTATCCATCAGGTCACGGCAAACTAAACAGAGTAACAGCCATACTAACAGGTACAGCGTTCATCTAAACGTACGCAGCGTGCGAAGCTGGCACCCCTCAAGAAACTTTGGCTATGCACGTAGAGAGAGGGACTGCATCCTTACGAGTATACGAGTGGTATTGCAGCCCCGGCAAAATACGGCTATCCTGCCAGAGGTCTGCTAAGGAAGGCTTCAGCCTTCCATCAGATTCGCAGGGTCTGACCAGATTCCTACTGAGGCAAAGGAAGAATCGCATCACCTTTCTTAGGGGTACTCACAGAATTTATTCCCCAGTTTGTGTCCTTCAGCTTTGCTGAGTCGCACGCTGTCGACAAAGAGTGGCCAAGTTCCTTCATTTTCTTGATGATTTGTCTTCAGAAAGGCACGTGCTATGAGAAGATGCGCGGGTGAGAAAACAGGGAATACTCACTGAAGACGGGAGGGCAGTGCTGTGAATGGATCCAGAAAGGAGAATGCAGTGTGCAGAGAACAGGGTAAGGGAAGGGTACAGCAGGCAAATGACGAAGCATGGCAGGACCTGGGACAACACAGCCCTTTCGCAGCTCTACGAAAGCCGCAACACAACAGGAGGCAAGGGCTGACCGGGATCCTTTGCGCAGATCTCCGTGCACTGCCACTCCGAGGAGCCCACAGCACCGGGTCTGAACTGGTAGGGAGTGAAAAACCACGTTCCGTCCATCACACATGCTGACTCCTACAGCGATTGCCTGCGCTAGTACAAAAGAGGCACTTCTCAAACAGAAGAACCCTAACACACTCGCAAGTTCAATATTTCCAAAGGTTGAGTAGCTAACGCAGCAACTTTGAAAGGCATGACAGAAGGTAAATGTAATTCTAGTGTTAAAAAAACACAACCTCGCAGACTTCAATAAATGAACTTAAACCAGAAAGACAGCAAACAAACACAAACATGTTCTTTTATGAAGGTGTCGTGGTTTAGGCCAAAATCTGCTACTGGGGACCTGGGGGACCCCAGACGGGACCGACAGATGCTCCCCTCTACCCCTCTTCAAAGAGAGAGGCAGAGGAGGAAAAAGAGACTTATGAGTTTAGACGGAACTAAACTACTTCAATGAAATATTAATAATAAAATAAAAAGAAATAAAGAGAAATATACAAAACCGTATCAAGCTCCCGAGATGACAATCACGTCACGGCTGGCACTGGGGCAGTCCCAGGCTGGACTCAGTGACGGACGGGCACTGGATTCTGTATCTGCATTCAGGATGGGGATCACAGGCAGACGAACAGAGTCCTCCTCAGAGGTCAGCCACTGAAGGAAGAGCGCTGACCCTTTGATCCCTCAGCTTTTATACTGAGCATGAGGCAGGTGGGATGGAATACCCCGTTGGTCAGTTTGGGGTCACCTGTCCTGTCCGCTCCTCCCCGCAGGTGGGACCCCACTATGCTTTTCCGCTTCCGCCCCTCCAACGGGGCAAATACCCAAGTTGGCTGCCCTTGGGTGTTATAGCAATAAGTGTAAGCAGGAGCCTCTCTGCACCCCGTGCCTGGGCATCGGCTATAAACATCAGTCTGGTCGCTCAGAGAAAGTGAACGCCGTCTGCACAATATGCTGTTCATTGCAATAATCAGAAGAGGCCCAGCTAAGAAGCGAAGTTACTGAACAAAATTGGTCCTGTTTTACCTCAAACCAGGACAGAAGGAAAAAAAAGGCTGTGATTTGAGGCAGTATTGGCCAAGCCCTCATGCACCCAGATCAACCTGCGTACCTCCATAGGAGCACAGACAGCCCAGCCGACTCTCCTGCTTTCACCCAACCTGCCGCTCACCACCAAGTCCAACAGCGTAATCGACAGGGGAGGGAGGTGAATTTCCCCCCAGGAACACAGTACTAACCAGCATATCTATTGTTTATAGAAAACTATTGTCCACAGACTAAGTACAGGCAAAGGTTCATTCCTTCCCATCCCTTCCCAAAATCTTGACGGTCTCCAAAACTGTCTCCTTAGGGGAAGGGGATTCCATCCCGATTTGGTGACTGCTCATAACAAACACGACTCGGTGATCCAAGGGAAGGGCATGTTTCAGATACACAGCACAGCCTTTTTTTTTTTTTTCCCCAAACAAGTTATTTAAAAAAACCCCAAAACCCAAACAACTCAATCCCAAGTACAATCTCCAGTACAACTACGGTGAGTTTTCTACTAGTAGCATCTCAGAAACAAGGAAATTGATAATACGAATTTTCAGAACCGTTCCTTAGGTCAGAGGAGAAACCCAAGCTCCTCACCCAGGCCACTGGGCTACAACCCGGCGGCTGTGCTCGACGCCAGACTTGCGCTAGCCGGTCTGTGCCTGGGCTTTGGTTCTCCTGCCCCATGCGATACGTGCCTCCGATTCAGCTGCAGTAGCTCTAGCACGAGTCTCAATCCTTAGGCCAAAAAGGGGCGTTAAAAACCACAGCTACATCTGCTTTCTCTTCTTAAATTGAAACCAAGAGAAACCATTTTTTTGGCTAGGCAAACCAGAGAAGGACAGGTCCTAGGACCAACCTACAAGTAAAAATAATTATCATTAGTACCTAACAAACCGTTACAACTGCATACATCTGCTTTTATTACATGATCAAAGTGAAGTGAATACAAAGATTTAGAGTACACATGCAGCGCTCTATTTCTATCCATCAGATGTTTGGTTTAGTCCTGGAACTGAAGATTTTGCTATAACCCAGAGAGAGACAAACCACAGCTCCTGGACAATATCCTCGACCACATGGGGAAGCAAATTCGACAGTACGAACATCTCAGCTTAGAAGCGTTTTCTGACTGCATTAATATTTTCAGCTAACCAGCAGTATCCACGAAAGAAGCTAGAATAGAGTACTCGTCCAGATGCAGAGATATCTATACTGCCGTACACAGACAGACACTAATTCAGCCAACTACGGGCTAGAGCAAGCTCAGATGTTTTGGACCCAGCCAACATCCGGAGAGGTTTGTACAAAGGCACATCCACTGGTGCCGCAACAGAAGGCAAACGCGCGCTGTGTTCACCAGCCCCAAACCCCTGCAAAGCCACCGTTCCTGGAAGTCAGCGTCTCTGCGAGCATCAGCACTGCCTCCACCTCACGGGGTCAGAGCTGCAGGCGCAGCAAGGTAATGCGCCGTGAAGCCATTGATGCCAGTTTTTCTTCCTCTGCAAATAACGCTCGGTGATGAGTAAGCTGAAGCTGGCGTAGCTCCACCACCTGCAGTAGTGTGCCGTGACTTACACCTTCAAAGCACCGAGCCTGCTTCCACGGAAGGCGTGCGAGACCTCAGGCAGACGTGCCTAGCCCGGCTGGGGTGACGGCAGAGACCCCCAGGTGAAACACAGACAAGGCTCAGCTCAGCTCTGGCCCCCGCGTCAGCCTGAACCCCAAGCAGAGCTGCTGACACAGAACGTGCTTTAGCAAAAGCTGCTAAGGAGATGCTGAAGGAGCAGCTGGAAAGGGGAGAGAGAACCCATGCCTCTGTGGGGTAAAGAATATCAAGGCAAGTATAGGGAGACATATTTAAATAGTCATCTTTCTATTTTTAAGTCCCTATTTATGCTAAACTTCGTAATTCTAAATCCCAGGCTCTGGGAAATCACACACACTTAAATAAAATCATGGCTCTGCTTTGCACTTAGTCTTCCATACCTTCTTGTGCTCCATTTTTTGCTGCAGGGTCCACCTACACTGCACAGCCAACTTTCTTGGACATTTTCTTAAGTCTTTTAGGTTTTGGGTTTTTTTTCCCCCTCCTTCTTCCCTCTTCCTCTTCTGTGCATGCCTCCCCTGTTTCCATGCAAATGTCGGAAGGTCCCCCCATCCCTCCTCTGAGCCCACATCACTCTATTCCAGGTACCAACACCACAGCATTTTTTCAAAGCATAGATCTGTTTCAAGCTCCATCTTCATGTCAGTTGGGTTTGGTGTGTGGGTTTTTTTGACCGTTGGTTGTTCGTTCTGCCCCCCCTTACGTGGCAAGAGCCTGAACACTCACAGATGATCATCTTCCATTAATTTCTAGACTACGACTATTGGCTGGCATCTTCGCCCGTCCCCACCTTCTCTATAGTGGTTGCCTCCGTGTAGGACTTACAAGCCGAAGATACTGGAACCTTGTTATTGCATTTGCTTGTGTTCTTGGGTCTTTCTTTTTTCCCTTTTGAGAGGAAAACTGAAAATTTTGTTTCACATCAACTGAACCCTGTCGTTGGAAGAGAAGGGGCTGTTCATAATTCGGTTTTTGTTTTGTTCTGACCGGTGAATTAAATAAAGCCCAGCCATCTTCACACCACTAACCCCAAGGCAGACAAACACAAGCTGCTCACAGCTGCTGCTGCTGCTCTCCAGAGCACCAGTAATGATGCTCATTCCAGGGCACAAGCCTCCAGACCACAAATTTGGCCCCGGCTCTGTTCAGAGACTCGGACTCTCGGTCCTGAAAGGCATTCACTTGTCCCAGCAGGAGCACCTATCCACAGACATGCTCAAGGTGAGACACGACAGAAAAAACTGGGGAGAAGCAAAACTGTCTAACACCACATGTATACGCTCTTTTACCAACCAAAAATCGTATTACGTTGCAAGCCAAGCAAAAGCGATTCTGTTGGCTTCACTGGTGCTTTCCTGCTTGTGGCATCTGAACTTTATCTGCTCCCTCATCTAGAGGTATACTGCCTAGATATAATGTACCTTTAGTGACTCATTCAATAACCTCCAAAAATTTAATACATACAGTAAATAATTGATTTTAAGACATCAAATACAGGAAGAGAGGAGTCAGCTGCTGCAGGGCTTCAGAACCTCCTGCCCTTTGGACAGGATGGGCACAAGCAGTTACTTGTGCAGCTGCTGCCCCGGGCATCCATCTCCTGCTAGGGAACAAACCAGACATAGAATATGCCTTTATTTATTATATATCATACCCGCATGCATAGCTAGCTTTAGCAAATTTTCAGTTTTGTATCAACCCCCTACTAGTTATATGACCAAAGTAGTTTTTCAGCTCGTTATATCTGATTTTCTCATATTTAGGAATAACCTGGCAAGAACAGGTCCACGAGATCACTTCTCAAAAGGGCGTAAGTGAAAAAGTTGGAGGCGTCCTCAGACATCACTGGGATTGAGACTAGGTCACCGAGCAGCGTTACCCCACAAAGACATTTTGCGCAGGCCACGGGGAGTTTAAGTGCCTGGTTCTGGTCTGAGCAATGGGAAACTGCTCTGCACTGTTCACGTACATCGCTGCGGCATCCCGGCATGACCCTTCCAAAGTCTGTCACCCTGCCTCGCACTTACCCGCTCCAACAACCGCCTCCCGTACACAGCACTCGCTCGGGCAGCTCTCTGCGGCTGCCTCGGCCTCCTCTCTGCCCAGCTGCTCTCCTTATGGGCACACGCCTTTGAGCAGCTCGGCCGGCCACACACCCAAACACCAAAGAGCCTTTCTGCGAGGCCTTCTTGCAAGCCATGGGAACACCCAGAAGTACAGAAGGAGGAGTAAGGCACTCAAAGGGCAACCTAGAAATAGCCAGTTTCATCTTGTTCTCGTTTGTCACTTCGTGGAGTATTTGTTTTTTTAAAAAAAAACACTTAAACAGCTGTTCTACGTAAGCAAACCAGCCTTGGAGATTGGAGAGCCAGGCTGGGGCTGCTGCCAGCCCCGCAGAGCTGACAAGAGCCTTGCCGTGCTCCTACAGACACAGGGAGCCACCAGCGCCGGAGTCCTTTAACCTGCAAGAGCACAGTTTGATTTTAACATACGCCAAAAAAAATACCCATATTTCTGTCTCCGAGTCTTGCTGATCCACAACCGTTTCTGTCAAAAGCAATGATTTCAACCCCTGCTAACAGCCCGTGCTTTCCAAGGCGCGCGGATAAAAACCTGCGCTCTAAACAAGTAATGCTCTCGCAGCCACGTTTGCTCCCGTGTAACAATCACTGCAAGTGACATTCGCATTTGGCCCATAAACAGAGGAGTTCACCTGACACAGGGTGGCCCAATTAACGCTAAAGACCTTGTCTCTCTGATCCCCAGATGACAGTGGATTCCAATACAGCTCCCATTTAAGAATATTACGGAGGACTCAATCACTTGTCCAAAGGGAGCAGCACACGGAGCTCGGCTGTCGGGAGAGGTTGCTCCTCAGAAGCGGCACGTCAGGCTCTGCCCGAGAGACTGGAACTGACAAAGAGCCAGTCTCTCTTGGCCATCAATTACTTCTAGCAAGAATGGCAGAGGCAGCGCCGCGGCGGGCAGCACCGGGAAGGCAGGCGGGAGCCCACCGAGCGGAGCCCTGCTTCCCCAGGGGAACAGGGGAGCCGTGTGCCATACGGGAAGCCGGACTGCTCCTCCTGCAGCAAAACGCTAGGCTGCCTTAGCCAGCTTCCATTGCAGGGCCAGAGCCTGGGTCACAGAGAGCAGGGGCAGAAAATGCCATCATATTTCAGAAGTTCGCTTTTACACCCGCTTAGGGAAATAAAGGAAGAAGAGAAGAGGGAACCATCTCCTTTGTCCTTCAGTAACGTAAGGTTCTGGGTGGGACTAAGTAGGAGCACAAGATATCGTCAAGCATACGGATTATTCTTTCTTTACCACATAAAGGCAGCAAGAAGAGGAGGAGGGATAGCGGCATGGCTTATTTAAGACTGCTGTCTTGTTTCCTGTAGAACAGCCAGAACCCCAGGTGAGCGCAGGGCAGAAACACCACTGTTTCCTATTCGTGGGGATAAAAGATAGCAAAAGGGTTAACCAAGAAGATCTCTCTATAGTCAGATCTAATTTAGCATCCTGACTGCTGATCTAGAAGGGCAACCATAAAGCAAATGAATAGCATTTCTAAAACCACCACTTAGGGACTGTCTGTAAGAATGGGAATGGTGTACCAGTACTCTGATGGAAATACCAAAATGATTACTGCCATAGGAGAAAATAAAGAGCAGCAGAGAGAAAGTATTTCTTAGCTATTACACCATAAACGAATGGAACCCCCAGCTAACGTCAGGCCCCAACAGCAGGTGCTACGAGAGCGTTCCTTGCAGAAGCCCTTGCAGCCCGAGCAGACAGGGCAGACGGCTATCTGCTCCCCCCACCTCTGCAGCAGGGCTCACGGGCCATCCAAGGCAGGGACGTGCTGCTCCTCAGGTCACTGCTGTGACGCCACTGCCAGCCAGGGCAGCGCGTGCTGCTGGAAGGGGAGCAGGACCAGGACTGCGCCGGCGGCCAGGAGCTCAGAGCACGCGAAGCAGCCGCAGCAATGCCTGACTTGTACCAAAGGGAAGCTTCGTGCAGCTTTTTGAAACCAGCAAACGACACTCATTTCTGACATGCTTCTAGATGATACTCATTTCAAAAAGCTCAGGGAAAGCAAACAGATGACAGTGAAACAGCAGCAGTGGATTAAACTACTTCCTTTTGTTTTAAGAAGTTACAAGTTTAGTCCTGATGAGATAACATAACCCTCAGGCACCCAAACATCTGGAAAAAAAACAACAAGGAGAGACAATGGCACAGCTCCCTCTAATTCTGATGGGGTCAGGATCTCCGCGCCTGTGTTTACGTTCGCAGGTCTGTGACCCTGAGAGCTGCATTCCCCGCGTACGCAGGCATCCCTAAGTGCCAGCTGCTCAGGGCAGCCAAGATGGGACAGGAGAGGAGGTCACGCTCTGAGGAGTAACTTCAGGAGTAAGCCTGCCCCCTCTGTCAGGCAGCAACTTCTTGCAATAGATGTTCAAGTCTAGCAAACCGTAACGGCACCTAGGGTTTGGAACCAAGAGGTAGACAACTTCAGATAATACTGAGAGCCTTTATTGTTAAATGCGAGACTGTGAAACCGATGGAACATGTTACATAGGGACAGGGATGTAGTCCCTGTAAATCCAAGGTAGACACTTGGCCCAAAACACCACTTTTTTCCCTAGAAAGACCTCTGTGAAGTTGGGGGCGCTGCATGCCCCTCTTTCTGGGGCCAGGCATAGAAAGGAACTGCCACCTACCCCGAGTAAGGGCCACACACACCCCATCACCCTTCCACAACCCAGGAGGCTCAAAGTTGCAAGGTGGGCCAAGCCTAGTGCGAGCTCCTACTGCTTGCTCCGCCGTGCACAGACTGCCATGGGTCTCCTGTGGGACAAGATTTCGGAATAAGACAAAGTCCTGGGGCACAAAGCTTTTCTGGGAGTTCACTTGTGACTTCCCTGTGAGAATATCGTGCACAGAAGGTGAGATCATTAGCACTCAGTTCAACACAGCTAAACCGATTTATATGAAAAGGTAATTTGGGTTCCATTGTCTGCATGGCCTTAGGACAACTCCTAGAGCCAATGTTATTAGAAGGAAAGAACCAGTGTCGAAACAGTCGCCATCCACGGTGCTTTCTTCCCTAACAGGAGCAACAACATTGGACCTTAGTCCAAAGAGCAATATTCACTGCACACAAAGACATATCTCTGAATAAATGAACTGGGAATGCCTTGGGCCACACCCTAAACACGCTTCTAGACCCCAAAAATAGTGAACCTTGGTGAGGAAAGACAGCCTCTTTCCCTAAACCAGTGTAGCTGCTAGGAAGAGAGTAGACAGGATTTCAGGCGCGTATGCCCTCCCTATTGACCTGAAAGTTTTCCTTTTCCTCCAGCTAATTCTGTTGTTCTCATGAAGTATCTGTTTCACACACTTAAATATCAGCTTCTATTGTAATCTGAAGTATAAATTTCATTTGATTTTTTCATTAAGTTTGTCGGTGCTCTTTTCAGTACTGCTTTGGCGTCGAGTCCAATTTTAAGCATATGAGATAAACCTAAACATCTTTAAGATGAACTGGAGGTTGCTACGTTACCGTGACAGTGGGTTTGTACTGTAGCTGGCGAGGGTTTGTGCTGGCTCGGATGGTAATTACCGTCACAATGCAAAGGGCTAGCGAACAGGGCCCATGGGAAAGGGCAGGATGACAGTCCACGCAAGACATCCTGCTAATAGGTCTGAGAGCAATTACTGTATGGTTTATGATCGCAATACTTAACCCTCTACCTCTCAAATAGCCAAATGCCTTTGCTTTCTGTGCCTGCGCCCCGCTGGAAACCAGGCTCGCCCCAGCCCCAGAGCGTGGCCGCTGGCTCTGCCCACCACGGCGCTCTGCAGCGCAATTTCTCCAAGCGTAAGTCATCCCTCCTCAATGCAAAGCTGTGCACTCAGCGTGCGGACATCCTGAAACAAATACTGGAAAATTTTTAATAGCGTTTGTTTTGCTACCTCTGAAAACTATAATTAATATGTCATTTATTTTTTAACTACTTAAGTGCCGGCCCAACACAGCAGACACCACCATCTAACGGTTGTCTTCTATAATATCCAGCCAGAGGAAATAGAGAAAACCAATCCAGACGCAGATTATTACAGAATACATCTAGCCTCTCGTCGTCACCTCTAATTTGAGCACTCCGGCCACACAACCCAGAGCAGCCAGACCTTCTATCAGCGTGAGGAAAAGGACAGATATTGAGGGCACTACTGGTGAAATCAACACATTCACTAAGTGCGAACCCATTTTCGGTCTGTGCCAGGTCGCAACCGCTGCAAGGACAACCATCCCTTTGCACTTTCCCCTACTTTAGATGCCTTTCCATGCACAGACATTCCTGGGAATTGGTACCCGTTCCCCTGAATAGCCACAAAATGGATCGGCTTGCATATATACTCACAAGCATTTTTCTTCACAAGGGTGTGATGTAATGAAAAGTGCTGTGACTACTTGCAGTGCTCCCTCTCCAGGGGTTAGGGATACTGCCTGCCTCATCTACCCAGCTCCACCGGAAGGACACAGGTGGGGAAACGCAGGGAAGCTCATAGTGATGCTGCCCGTGACGTAGCTGCTCAGTAACTTATCGGGGAGCTATTTTTGGTGAAGCTGCAGGTATTTATGGGGCTTCCAGTCACTGAGGGACACCTGATCCCCACTCTAGCCCTGCTGATTCAACATCCTTCCCCACAGGAATAAAATCTGAAATCCAATACAACTTATTTACAAACCAGAACTTCTGCCTATCAGAAAAACTTATTTCTAAGATGTGTAATCGGCCTCCCAACTTCCAATTCATATCCAAGCTTGGAATACTGATTTCCTTCTTAGTTCCAGTGATATTTACTTCATAGCTAGATGAACGATTGTTACGAAAAAGCACCTGTAAGAGATCCCGCTCTTCTCGGCCCCAAAGCCAAATCCCAAAGGATTAGAGAGAAACCCAGCCGTGTGGCTCGGATAGGGCAGGACGGCGCAATCCCACGGGTGAGTCCATCCGCGAGGGCACTTCTGACGAAGCGTGCAGTTTGCATAGCAAGGCTCGGCTCACTGCATCCCCTCCTCAGCTACCGGAGGGCCAGGCCAGCGCTGCTCTCTGCCTCTACGGGAGTCGATGGAAGATCTAAGCGTTCTCACGCGTTATGGAAACTCTCTGTAGGCAGAGCCTGAAGCACACGGCCAAGACCGCCCCCAGTCTCTGGGATGCCATCAGGGCTCTGCCAACCTCTGCCGCACAGAGCCCTTTCCTGCACAGCACAACTCCAATTATAATCTCATTCCGATTAACGGTGCCTTGATGGCAATTTCATTACTCAAAAAGTAACATTTATTAGTCTATTGTAATGTGTTGTGATTGTAACTCTAATGCTAATCAGAAGAAGTTTAACCTCATTTCATTTTCAGTACAGTTAAAAACCTTGTAACAGTGCTCATAAATCAGGGTTTCAAATGTCATAAAAGCAAAGATGCAGCTCTACACTATGCGTGTCTTTTTTTAATTTTTGTATTTCATATTAATCTCAGATCCAGTCTTTCAGAACTCCACTTAAAATCCACATTTTATTTAGATTATCATTATGATAGCAGAAAAAAATCCTCACCCCGCATATAATTTGCATGATTTAGGTAGATTGTGTTTTCAATTACATTAATAACCTAAAATGAAGCATACTATTAGAGCCCTTTCTCGCACTTAAAATGAACATTTTCATTAGCGATTTCTTCAGAGATGCCCCTCCTTCCCCCAGCACCCCTACACCTACCATGAGGGACGTTATAAAGAAAACCCACCGGAACTTGGGTCTTGCGGTGTTGCCTTGAGGTTAGTTTTAGGTTTGATCTGAAACAAGAGGAACCTCAACTTTGGTCTACATAGGCATAATAGCGCCACAGCCTGCACCTCGCTGATATTCCAGCAGACCTAACCGCTCGGGCTTGCGGTGCTGAGGAAGTCAGGATGCTCGTTACTGTGGCGGCAGTCCTCGCTTTGGAAGACACATCGCAAAGCCTCTGTCGCTGGCACCACCCAGGCTACAATATGGATGTTTAAGCTTATCCACTACTGCATGAATGACCGGTGGAAAGTCACTCCGAGGGGAAAAAAAGAAAAGAAAAAGAAAAAAAAAAGATCCTCTCTCTGAAACCATTTCAGTTTGGCCTTTTCGCTGGATGTCAAGATGAGCTGGAAGGTAGAGCAGCTGGCACACAGTCAATACCTGTTAGTCATAATATTCTTTTCCCGTCTGTTCAAAGGCTGTGCAGTTCTCCAAGGCAGACAAGGAGAAGGGGAGACCCCCAGCCCTTCGCTCCCAAAGCCACTCCGCTTTCCAGAGCGGTGCCTACTCACAGCCTCCGCTGCCGAGAGCTGAAGCACCTCTTTCCATGGCCCAAGCCTTGGGCTGGCTTTGACATCCCCTTCTCTAACACGACTGTGACCAGCTGCTCATCTGTTCGTTAAGTGCACTGCCCTTTCCACATCACCTCACTCGGGACGACTCAGTCCTTCACGCAGGACCCGCTATTCTGAGGAACGAAATGCTTCCTTGGAAGCCACCAAGAAGAGAGAAGATGGAGCCGTTCCTCCCACTGAAGCCAGCCCGTGGGTCAGAGACAGAAAGGGACGCTCTTTCTGAACGGCTTTTTATCTCTTGCAAGCCTCTCGTTTAGTAAAGCTTCTCTTCCCCCCCTGGAGAAGGAGAGCCCGAGCTGTCAGGGCCAGAGGCAGACAGCGGCGCTCCGGGCCTGGCCGCTCGAGCTGCTCTGCGGCAGGGTCCGACCCACGGCCCCCAGCCCAGCACGTTTGGGTCCTGCACTGCCTACAAACCCATCGTTCCCTTTTCATCCTGGTCGGCAAAGGGTTTTAAACAGTTTAAGTGCAGGGGGCAGCAGAGAGGTCCAGCAAAGAGGGGAAAGCGCCTCAGGCCGGCAGCCTCGTCACCGGTGGACACTGGCACACTCTCCCAACAAAATGCCTGACGGGTCCAAGCCTGAGGCAAAAATCTATGCCCAGTCCTCGTGGCAGCTGTTTATCTGCTCCATACATGTTAGAGGGTTTCTATTCCTTCCTACAGAATGCTCTGCTCCATCGCCAAAGGGAGCTTTCACTGGGAACTGGACTCAAAAACGCACGCGCCAGAATCCCAACGGCATCTGTCGGTGCTCTGGACAGAGAGCGGCTGAAGGGAGCAGGGACCTCCCAGCCCTCCTGGCCAGGTTGGACACTACATCGGATGGAAGAACCGAGGATTTATGGAGCCCGTTCCGCTTCCTTCCCACAACCCCGGTCCCTCACCAGGCTTCAACTGAGGCAGGGGAAGCATCTGACTTCAAGCCAGGCTGTCTTTGCTCAGAGTCCAAGGGGTTACCAAACTTCTTTCATCACCCCTTCTCTATCCCTTACCACATCCAGAACATAACAAAGACAAATGAAAAGAAGAACCTTCTCTCCCTCAGCCACATTCCTCCTTGCGGCTTCCGACCGCCCAGCACTCACTCCTTACCCTTGCCTGCTCTTCTCTCCATCCCCAGCCACGGGCAGCCCAAACTTGTCCCTCGGCCCCATCCACCTACTACTTTACCTCCCAGGGTCCAAGTCCCTCTCCTGTTCATAGCACTAGTTAAGGAAACTGAAAAAAAGACTACTGATAGAGTCTCGTGGCTGGGGTTTTCCACATTCAATGCCACCCCTGCCCAGGTGAGTGCTTTCTCAGGACCACGCACAGCCACCAGTCCTCCTCTTCACTCACAACCCCTTTCAGAGTCTCACACCCCCCACCCATTTTCCCATCTTCGTATTTGGAAGCTCTGCACCTTTCTGCGCAGAAGTCACACTGATGCCCCATGCTGGTGCCCTGGCACGCACCCATGTGTAGGGAGGAGTCCTGCCTGGCAGAAAACCGCAGCGGGAGGGGTGGACCGATTTCCAGGCTTCGGAGGCTAATGCTGAGGTGTCACCTGCCTGGGAAGGCCGTGCCACTGCAGGCACAGCCAGGGACACGTACACAGACCTGCCGCGTCAGACGTTCCTGTAGATGGTATTCCTTGTTGGGATCACAGATAGCTCTCTAAGGCCCCGTTACATATGACTCCTGCCATGGGAGTCCCAAACATGTATCAAGAAAGAGGGTTATGGTCTCAGAGGGAAAAGCAGAACAAGAAGAAACAGATGCAGGGACTGACGTGCATCTCAGGCCAGTCAGAGTGTCAGGTTTCTCGAAAACAGCATCCCTGTGCCCCAAAAACTACCATCACTACCTCTCTCCAGCACACAGCTCAAGTGCGTGTTGACTGGTGTCTCCGGACAGCAGACTCCGATGAAGGTCACTACAGACGAGCCGGCCTGACACAGCACCTGCCAGGTCGCCAAGGGAGTTCCCCTTTTACCTGCTCTCGCTGACCATCCTGGGGAACGCAGAGCCTTCAGCAGTGTTTAATCCCGAAGCGAGGCCTCAGAGCTGGAGTATCACACAGCGGCAGCACTGAGGCCAACACACGCCCCATCCCGCATCGCCAGCTGAACCCTGCCCAGCCCGACGCTGTGCGTCCGCTCAGAACCAGCTGGCAAATCCCCACTGCTCCGAAACATCCACCCTTCAGAGCACACAAAAATAAAACGGGGACGAATACCACCAGCCTGGCTCACTGGCTAGAATAAAAGCTACTTCTCTTTGCACGCTAGTGACCCTCACGTCACCCGATACATTATTGATGACAAAATGTGCTGTTTGCAAGGAGACGGGGTTGGGGGGTGTAGGACAGGAGGGATGGGGAAGAACGAAGATGGAGGATTTCACTTGAATTGCTGGTTATTTGGCACACAAGCAGCTTCCCCTCCCTGCTCTGCAGCAGACATCACAGACTGAGCTGGAAGCTTCTGGAAAAGGAGCAACAACCGAGGAGGCCTCGTTTCCTGGAGCTGCAAAGTTGCTATCAATACTCCTACCTTGGCTGCACTTAAAAGGGTAATGTTTTCTCCACAACGTTCATTTCCTAGCTGCATACTTGGTGGCTGAGCTGAAGTACCAGTCTAATTATTACCTGTCCAGTGCCATCAAGCACAGGAGAAGGTGAGCCTTCTGAAGGAACCGCTTCTTTGGAAAGGAGAAACTGGAACGTGGGTTCCTCTTTATCAGAGGAAATAATGCACAGCTCTCAAAGGCGGGATAAAAGCTACACAAACGCCTCGGGAATGACTGTGTTCTTTCTCCTAGGTATCAAAATGGCACAACAAGTTTGCCATCGCTGTTATTGTCTTCTTTTCTATTCCCTTGCAGCAAGGCACGAAGCACCTAGTGAAATACCAAGATTTTGCCTTGCAGACAAGTTGAGGTTATGTTGCTGCTGTTCATGGCTCAGGAAAAAGCTACGAAATTCTCACGTGCTTTCCTGTACTCGCTAGGTACAATCACACCTGATACCCAGCCAGAAACTGAGCACAGCTTCACTGAGCTCTGCTCTAAACCCACATCTGCAGGGTGGCGTTTTTAATCCTGACTCACGGGGAACCCTTCCACGCCATAAAGCAATTACTAGTGCACCAATAGTTCTCTCTGTTGAGCCCCAAACTAGATTTGCCATACTTTAGTTGGGTACGAGCAATGATAGTGTCCTCGGTCTCATTGCCCAAGGTGCGAGTGGCAAGAACCTGTAGGTTTTGAAGGCACCGGATACCGCTTCATGGCGAATACTGGCGTGAGTTACTAATCTTGGAGCAAGTCATGCACCTTCTGCTATAAAATAAATCAGTTTCTGGGCAACGTTACAGCGCCTACCTAGTGAAGTGTATACGGAGTCTTTCCTCCAGATGTTTTCTCAAAGGTTCCCCCCCACGCCCCCTATACCAAGAGAGTCCTGCACAGCCCGTGTGATGCACGGCGCACAATTCCAGCTACACAGAAATAAGACACGGGTTTGAAATAGTCTTTGACAGCCGTCACCTCAGACAGATTTTCTCGCAAGCCTTGGTTTTGTCATACTACTGCAAATAAATATTGTGGTGTGTGGAGAAAAACAAGAACTGTGTTCTGTTTCTGCTGACTAAACATCTTCTCCCCCATTAGACAGAGCAGACACGGGAAACGCGTTGAGACATCAGCCTACGTCTATTTCTGAGATGTCAAACACAGAGGTGCTGATCTCCTCCCACAGTAAACACAGCTTCAGAGACACTGCACTACCACCACACTGCATTACGGAGCCGCTCTTAATACCATGCCACAGCTGCCTGTCTTCAGAGGCACTACGCGTGGAGGGAGATCATCTCAAAATACCATTTCCCCTTCACAAACGGAATCAATTTCTCCATCTTCTTCAGGAATGGCCCTTTAGAAAACAAACACAGTTGAAGCCGCTCTTTCCCTCACTGAAAATAACACTGCAACATTCTCCCTTCTATCCTTCCCTTCAATATTCTCTCCACAGTAATTCGATTTATTCTGCTCCTAAAGCGCCTTCGTCTGAAACAGGCAGAGCACAAGCCTCTTGCGTTGCCTTTGCTCTGTGTTTTAGCTTCAGCTCAACCTCCTGTATTCATCTGTTTATTTTGTATATCACCATTCCTAAAAACCCCTCTCTCGCATCATTTTTGGGGGGAGGGAAGGGAAAGGAAAGACGAGGCTCTCTGGGGAGAGCTCAGCCTCTTTGGAGATGGCGAGGGGCGGGAGGCAGTGGCCCCGGCCGCTGGCCGGCAGCCTGGCCCGAGTACGGGAGCTCATCGGCAGAGGGCTCCCTCGCCTGCGCCAGCCTCCCAGAGCATCTCCCACATCTCCGCCCTTTGCTTCTCACACACGCTTGCGCTCGCAGAAGATGCAGATGCACGAAGCTGTCATTTCTCATTGTTCTCAAATCAACCCTAATATCAGACGATACAAAACCACAAGGGCCGGGAGGATTCAAACCCTCTCGGTAGAAGAATTGGAATCCACACGCAGCATGTTTAGAGATATTTCACACCTAGGACTATCACAGCTGCCTTGAAGATTTCTTCTTCTACAACTGCTTTGCAAATCTTGGACCTAGTTTATCTGCACCCAGCTCCACTCTTCATTAGCGGCTCCTTCTAACTCATACCAGCTGTAATGAGAAGCAGGTATCCAAGTTGAGCACGCCCTCCACGCAGGCTCTAGAAACAGTGACTAATCACATACAAATAAGCAGTAAGCAATAAATTTCCTCTCTGCAAATTCTTGCCAGTGAGTCTGGTCAGATTTTAATTAAAGAAAGAGGGCAAGGGAATACAGCCCGACACTTGATTATCAGGAATACACCCCAGAGTAGCTACTCTAGCCCCCTGGCACAGCTGGAAGGGCAACGCTATCCTCACCACAGCTCTTAACTGGGCCATCTAAGATATTCAACTGAAAATCTGCAAGTAGGAACCCGCCGTGAGGACCAGGACTGCATGTGACCGTGCTGCTGAAGCGGAGCAGCTGGGTTACTCCAAGCACACCCAAGAGAGGTCACTCCCACGATCACTGCCATCGGCCAAACGCTTGCATTTACACCAGAATATGAGCACGGTGAGCATAGATCCTGCCCCGAGGAACACTACCTCCACCTTCTTTGACCCTCATTCAAAGCATCTGTGTTACATGAGTTCTCTTCCATTCTGCTTATCTAAAGGTGAAAACTACTTTTGCTCTTACCTGCTGCAGCAGACCTAAGGGCGTACCTTGACCAACACATTCCGTACGGGGAATGAAGGTCACAGTAGCTCCTTCTTAGTCGCGCAGAGCAAGTAGGCTTGGAGAGCAAACGCCATGGAGTCAGAACTTAAGGCCGGGCATTCCTACCAACCTCAGCCTGCGGCAAGGCCCACCCCGACCAACAGAACACCACCACGCATCACTACCACCGAACCAAAAGCCCCTGCGGCTCCTTGGCTCTCGCTGTCAAACAGAGGAAAAGCGCCCTTATTGAAAAACAGCACTCGTACGTACCAGGGGATGAAGTGAAGTGCGCCAGTTACTCCTGCTTTTGGATTTGCAATCAGCCCCAGCAAGTACCTATGCTAACCACCAAAATAAAAGGTAGGGTCATTGTTTCCGTTTTCAATACTGGCAAACCCTGACCCTTTTTTCCTCCGTTGATTCTGGGGCTCTTTCCCCTTCAGCCCCGAGGTATTCTGCTGGTCCGCCTTCCTTCCCTACAGGCGTCCGTAGTTTCCATTGCTGACCAGCCGTAGCGTTATCTCCTTGATAAACTGTCACCAATCACTGCAAGGTAAGTGAAGAGACAGCAAACCCAATTTCAAAAAAGATCGTTAAGACATCTCAAATCAGGACACCTACTGCCTATAATAAGACAGGAGCAGATGGTACAGGGAAACCCCTTGAATTCAAGCTAAAAAATGGCAAAACGATACACAGAGTGCTGTCCTTTAGCACCTCCAACCTCTTCACTGTATCTTTCTATCCTAGATAGCCATCCATTATCCTCTCCATGAACAACATTAAAACACACGGCGAGATTCAGACCCTGCCATAGGACACTATTTCTTCCCCCTTGACCAGCCTGCTTTAAGATTCATACTGGATGCATTTGATTCTTAAAAAGACAGCTGCCACCACTGACTGCCAGCAGCGCAACCATGTACAAATTGTATCAGTTCAGATTGAGTTACTTACCTGACCGCAAATGAAAATAAAAAAAGGAAAAAAAAACCAAAACTCTGAATCTGCAAAAAGATTTACCACCACCCACACTTTCTCTCTACATGAGATGTCCACCACTTCAGACCCATTGTCATCTTATTCCAGTTGGGCATGTCTCAGGTCTGCAGGAGAACTACCCATTCAGAAACAGGATGTCTGAGCAAGATCGTTTTTCCTCTGAAAAGAAGATCCTCCACCTGGAGCTTCCCTGCAGAAGCAGCAACATCTTTCACTTGGGTACCTGGCTTGCGTTTGAGGCTGTCTTTGGACCATGTGAGGCAACTTACAGCTATAGCACTTGTCCACATAGACACAACAGCCTGGCTGGGGCCAGCAACACTCCCTACGCAATCCCAGAAAAGAATCTGGGTGAGGAAGCCAAAGACGGGCACAAAAGCATGACCTAAGAACATTACTGCCTCAGTCCAAAGGTCCACCTCCCCTAAAAATCTGCTCTCCACCCACAGCTATAGCAGACGCCTCTGCCAAGGGGAAGCCTAGGGCACCATTCCTTCTAATACACAGCCAGACTCTACCGAATTTCTACACGGGCTATCTGCTGTCTGACCGTGCTGGCCCACCTAGCGAGGCTGCCAGTACCTGTCCAGTGCCCCTGAGCTCCTGCAGAGAAGGTAGGTACAAAAACACTCGGGTGTATTTCCTGGAAGTTTTCACAGAATGTTCTATAAATACCAACAGATACAAAATAGAAATATACCCATGCCAGTGGAACTACACCTGCTTCATCATAACACCATTTTAAAGGCACTTCCTTTGCAGAAACAGCTATCTCTTGCTTTGGAAATCCACGGGGGACAGTACTTCTGGATTTTCCCCCATTCCTTCTTCTCCTGCTACCTCTCTGCCACCAAGAAAAAAATGGAAAGCTATTTTTTATTAATGCCATTAAGTAGCAGATTTTGAATAAAATGGATTTTTCAGCCGTGCAGGATGAAGGGGAGCAGGCAGAGCTGGTGTTACCAACTCACTCAGCACCAGTGCTTCTAACAGCACTCCAGCCACGACAAAATCTCCATACTGGTTAAAAACAGGTCTCTGAAGTTATTAACCTGCACATCATTTTGCCCTCTGCATTACCATACAGGACTCAGAAACAGTAAGAACTGGAAGTTCTAGGACTAGGAAGAAGTAGGAACCACTGTCGTTCAGTTAAACGTGTGTCTGAAACACCCATAACTAACTCGTGAGACAAAGCTGTACTCACCCTCAGTTAGTTATGAGCGTTGAAGTTCGTTGCTCGTGTACATCTCAGGCCTTTGCTTGCTGGAAGCGCTCTAACGACGACATGGCATTTTTGCTAAGTTCATAAAATCGCAGATAGACCTTTTTTCTACCAGCCAGAAATCCCCCCCCACCACCACCTTTTAAACCAAAGGCTGTGAAAGGGGACTCAAACTATCAACCCATCTTCACAGAACGTGAAGGCACCAAACACATTCATGGCAGTGCTCACAGTAGCACTGAACTCCAGGAAGTAATCAATCCCTTGAGGATGTTGATGAAAACTTAATTATGGTCTCACTGAAATATGAAAAGGGACTTGTTCAAAACCCTATTAACAATTTATCAACTTCGGCTTTTGAACACCGCATTGCTCCCCAATGCGTTCTGGGGAGCAGGTACAAAGCTGTGTTTCACAATGCAGTTGACACAAAGAAGAATGGACCAAACGAATGCAATTCACAGGCAAAAAGATTTGGGGTTTTTTGCAGTTTTGGTCTTGTTCTCTCCCCCCCCCCACTCCAAGTTCATTGAAAATAAAGATAGTGAAAAGATAACCCTGCAAGAAGAACCACGGAAGATTTATTCCTTAACGTGACGTGCAAGCGACACTAGGGATGGGAAGCTGAATGCAGAGGAGAGATGTCAGCCCCAGCAGCTGCTGCTCCCCCAATCCTGAAGGGACCATGTGTCCCCTGGCAGATGTCCACGCGTGACAGGGGAGCGCAGCGCTTCCCAGCGGACTGTGAATATTGCATGAGCCGTGCTCTTGGCAGAGACTCACTGCAGCTTCTGTGGGCAGCCGACCTGCTCCTTTGCGCAGCAGTATTTAGGTGCCCGAACGCTAAGATGGTATTTCATAGTCAGAAGTACGAAGTTGCTCACTGAGCCTTAGGTTCCTGGAAAGGAAGAGAACTTTGCTGTCCCTACTCCTTCTGTTGCCAATAATAAAAATTGGAAAATAAAAAAGAAGCAATAACCTTTTCAAGCACCATGTGGGAAACCGCTCTTTCACCTCAGGCGTTTCAGCCTGGACTTGTTTTTACTTCACTCCATCCAGCAGCGATTCTTCCTCACCCCGAGGTGAGGCACGGCACAGGCGCTTTCCTTCCTGTGCTGATGACCCCAGGCCTTTCTTACACCTTGGCACGCGGCAGTGCCTTCCATATCCAACTCCCTCGGCACCAGAGGAACATTTCTTCACTTGCCCACGGCTGCGGAGTAGGATAGGCAACGGTGCCGAGTCTTGCGGAGTCACTCTTCATTTTGCCGTGACGGGATGTGACAGCCCGATAGCAAACACGGACTCTGTGTAGGCTGAGAACGTCAGCGCTGGGACGCTCGCTGGAGTATCTGGGCACAACTCATTTACCTGCTCAGCTGCTTATCCACACCGACTCCTTTTACATGCAAAGTAAGAGCTGCTGCCGCCCACACTCAACTGCTCCAGCCTGAAGCTCGGGGGGTTCACGAGGCTTTCATCTCACCATCTCAGGCTTAGTTTTCGATGCGTGCTGAGTGACTGCTGTGCAAAAGGTCATTCTTCAATCCATTCCTTTAGACTGAAGGTAAAATATCTTTCAGTAGGCTATTATCAAATTAAAAAATCATTTACTGGAAAGCAAACTTTTGCTTCAAAACACAGCGAGGAAATGGAGCAGCTGTTGTTTGGAGACGCTCTGCGGAGCCCGGCTGGTGCCGAGAGCGTAACTGGTAACCTGGCGCTTCTGATGGGCTCCCGTGGCTTCAGAACAGCCCTCGGCCACGCTGCTAACCAGGGGCAACCTCCAGGGGCGATTCTGAGGAAAATTCCTTATTACTAAACAGGAAAACAAGAAAAAAGATGCCCATAGAAAATACGGATCTTTGGAGACGACCAGAGTACAGGGCTCAAGAGAAAGAAAGGCAGCCTGCCGTTTCCCCTGGGTACGAGACCGGCTCCCGTGAGACTCATCGGGCAAAATAACCTGACCATCACACAACCTGCATTACATACAACTCCATACGCCCTGAAGTTTGGGGAAAATCATGCTCCATCAAATGCTGAAAAATAGCTACCTCTTTTTTAAGTAAAAGTAATACTACATTCTACAATGACCACTTGTAAATATTTCTCTTTGCGCGGGCAGGCTGAAAGCTACCACAGTGACCTATCAGAGAGTGCTGGGTGGCGGAACCCAGCCGAGGGGACAGGGGGAACCACTGCCTTGATGGGTCCGCCTTGCACGAGCAGGGGAGTCGGCTCCTTCCCGCTTGGGCCGCAGTCCTTCCCAGGGCTGACAGAAAGGCCACGACGCTGCTCGCTATTTTGGGCCAGGTTCTCAAGCGACACCAACTGGTAGCAGCTCTTCTGAGCCCAGGGAAGTGCAGCAGTTTGTGCCACCTGAGGTCCCGGCTCCATTACCTCTTCTACCTTCTGGCTCTGATTTGCCTTTCTACTGTTGGGCAGCCAGCGGAGGCAGCCATATCCCTGCTCTCTGCCCTCAGCCTGCCCCAAACCCCATCATTTCTCCCACAAAGACCCGCCCGGGCCTCCGAGGGTACCACACTTGCACGCTAGAGGAAAGAAGCGTCAAAAATTCTGGTGTTGTAAAAGAGGAGGTGACAATGCTATCGACTGTAATACGAAGCAGATGAGAAGCACGAAGGACCTGCTCCGACCGTAACCGCTTGACATTTGTTTTAAATTTAATTTTCTCCTTCCTCACAAAAGAGAGACAGTAAATTCACTGCATCTCTTTGTCCTTGAAGGCGAACATCAGAAGGGAAGAAGTCTTCAAAGAGAAGTTATTCCCCAAGTTCACAGTTAATATTTCTTTCTTATTTGGGGGAGTCCTTGGGGACAGGACTGTACCAAAGGAACCAGGGTAGGACGAGGTCAAGGTGTGGCCTTCTGCTGCCAATTACCGTATTTTGGGCAGGGGCCATGGGAACCGACACACCTTGTCCTAATTGACTAAGTAAGCGGATCGACTGCAACGCAGACAAGAAAACACGAACTAGGCAAGATTATCGAGGTCCTCACCATCTTGTCACCCACTAAATGGGAGAAGCGTAGTTAACAGTGCTCGAGAAATGTTTCCTATTTGATTTTATTAACTGATTGACATGAATTAATGCATTGGGATATTTGATTGTGTCATAAAATGTGTATATGAACATCATGATTCAATTTAATGTACCCATTACTGCTTGATGTGCCATTATATTAGACTAAATTAAAAGAATTTTATGGAAAAAAAATTGCAATTAAAGACTCAAAATTGATTACATTCATAACTTAGAGGATATTCACTTCTATTCATGTTTTGAATAATGACAATAAAAGAGCCAGAAAACAACGCAGACTATGTGAAGATGGACAAAATAAAGCATAGCAGAGATAAACAGTACAAACGAAATGAAGGGTCCATAAAGCCCCACCTTCCCACATACTGGGAAACAGCTGAGAACAAACCATCGACACCGCCACAGTGTCTGCCGTTACTGCATTAATTTTTTTAGAGAGCCCCACTGCAGCGTAGTTTGAAACACGCAGGACGACGTTTTCCCCGAGCTGCACATCTATAGGTCTACTGGGGGAATCTTTTCTGGGGGTCTCTGGGGTGGGTTGGTTTTTTTAACTAGCGTCTACTGCACTTATTTCTACCTTGGACCATAGCCAAAATTTTTAACCATTGGTTGGTTCCAGGTGTGTGTTCAGCTACTGCTTGTGAAAGGGTGACTATTGCTCCGTACCCACCCAAATCAGCAGCTGTGGATCTGGGCTGCTGCTCGCTCACAGCTTTCTCATGAAAATCCAGTCACTTCGACTATCATCATCCATGAGAGGACCCACCCTTGGTTCATACTGCTGGTCGCTAGCTCCTTCGCCTAATTACCAATACCTGCCACGCAAGCCATGCGTCAAAGCAAAGTGGGGGAAAACTATGTGGGGAGAAGGGAGAAAGCGGACAAAACCTGACGACCTTAGCATATACAGTAGGCACGTCTTGGCATTTCTGGGAAAAAAAAAAGGAGAGCATGCACAGGCATGCACTTTACGGTACTTAAACATCATGCACAGCCCTTCCAAGAGACTCCCCCCCAAAAAAAACTTTAATGACCACTTACAGCTCCTGTATAGCTTTACCCAGTGCTTAACTGCCTTCACAGTTGAAGTGTTTTCCAATTTCCCACTTGAATCTTTGGTGCCATTTAAACCCTTATATTCTTTATTTTCTTTCTCTAAACCGATCACATATCATGCTGTAAAATGACAACAGAGAACACCGAGTAGCCCCGGGCCCCTTAGAGACTCCTTTCAGCTGCCGCTGCAGAGCCCTCTTAACGAGCCAGTGAAGCAGTGATAAGGCACCGCGAGTTTACAAGAAGGCGTCATCATGACTGCCTTTCCTAAGCTTGTTCTAAGGCTTTATTTTGTCTTTGAATTATCTAAGACAAAAGATAGTCTCCCACAGATTAATTCATCTCAATATTTGGGAAAACTTCAGCACGTTCTGTGGTCTTCAATACTCCCGTATGTGTACAAGACCTGTAACTCCTCTCCTGCTGCGGCACGCACGTTTACCCCTTTCTCAGCAATTCTCTCTTCGTTGTTACTATTGTTTGGGAATTTGAGAGGCCCGAGAGGTTGATGCACTCTTCATTCTTTCTAGTGTCATCTATGACGCGAGTTTCCTCCCCACAAAAGCACACCTATACTTCTCTTTCTTTCTTCTCTATCTGACAAATTAACAAACACCAATTTTTCTTACTTACTCACTGAAGATAACGATTCAAATAAACTATATTGAGTGTGAAAAACCTGTCACCTGGTAAGTGATTAAAAGATAGCTAAAACCAAACTATCTCAGTGTGTCTTTTGATACCTATTTTTATTAGCTTATTGACACCTCTGTTCCCTAAAAATAATACAACCCATTGCTCCATCTAGCCTGTCATGGGGAGCTGTTCCACAGGAGTCTGATTCTCCAAGCGTGGTACGAAAACAGCTTTGTTTCCCCAAAGAATACCTTGTCGCAGGTTAAGCATTTTCCTAAAGTTTCTGGGCAACACAGCTCATCCTGAGGGCTTCTTTAGCAAGCAAGATTGGTCAAGAGAAGCTGCAACGCTTCATCTACGTTTGGGCTGACTTCAACTAGCACTAACGCGGTCAAAGATTTGCTTGTTTCCTAGAAGTGTTTGGTAGATGAGATGATTTAAGTTTTGCAGGTATGTCCTTTTGCTCGTCTGGTGATTCGCTTAAATACGTCCTTTGGTATAACTATCCCATGTGCTCTTTCACGTTAGGATCAATGGCATCAAGGAGCCTCCTCAACTGAAACTAGAGGGTTATCTTTTAGAGAAAAAAAAGGGTTCCTCTGTTGAGTTTAGAACTGAAAGTTTAGTTGAGACCACTAGATTACAACTTATTTTTCATGTCCTGATAATTATTTCTCAAGTCCAGTCACACCCCATAAAAATTTGATGCCGGGTTAAAGGAGAGATTTTTTTCACCAGTATTTGCCTGAAACTAAGAAGGTGCACCAACACTACTGAAACGGGAACTGCAAAGGAATCACAGGTCAGGAAGTTCCTACACTTGTACTGTGATTCTGCCCGATTTTGGCCTGTTGTTGCCCATCACACCTACTGTGTGGTGGCTGCCAGGCAGAACGAGATGAACACATCAGGGACTGGCAACACCAACTGTCGTTGCTAGTAGCTTAGCCATTTTCTGCAAAAGGCTCTGAAGTCTGCACCTTAGCGTAGGCAACACCAATCATCTGTACTAATGCGATCGGGGACATCCATTCTGAGCTCACACCCTAGCTCTCAAGGAAGCCAAACACTACCCTCTCACGTTGCTCTCATCTCCAGTCAAGCCCCAGCACCACCGCTACTTGACCTCACAGGCTAAAAGCAGCCTGGTAGTACACTGTGCCATCAGGAAACCCTCTCCAGAGTCAGCAGAGGCAAGGCGGCGCACAGCTCAACCCCCAGCTCTAAGCCTGCGCTGCAAGGAAGAGCTCTGAGCCCTGAGCCACTACCTGCTTCTGCCTCTGCCACCTACATAATCTGAAAGGCAGCGCGGTGCCCTCTTTCAACCCGGAGAGCGTGACCCAGCTGCTGTAAGTGGGTCACTGAACGCTGTAAGCTTTCACTGGAACACGCTCAGACTCCACTCGTGCAGGCAGGACGCACCTTGGCAGCCCCCAGCTCCCACGCTCCCGCTGCTCCCCCATCAGCGGGGCTGGCGCTGGCACCTACGGGGGCAGAGCAATGCCTCCATGCTGCACAGGCGGGTTCTACCTGCCCTGCCTGCTGCCACACAGATTCACTCAGATCGCACAATCTTACTCCTTTTCACTCACAGCGCTTAGCCAGAGTAAACCATTTAGTCCAGGAACTGAACGCTATCCTATGAACCTGAAAGAAGGAAAAAGGGACGGGAATTCCCAGAGGCAGGGCCAGAACTGAAAATTGGGAAGAAAAACATCAAAATGCACTGGCAAGGGGGAGGAAGATCCATGGCAGACACGGGTGTAAAAACCAAACAGAAGAGATAGCAGAAACCTACCGTGAAGTCATCATTCCCAGGACCCTTAGCCCCAAATATTTCTCCTCATCTCAAAGCAGAACCTGGGGCATGTTGTTCGCCCATCCACACCATCGGGCACGCTGTCACTGTCAGAGCACTGCAGGTCTTGCACACAGTTTTTACGTCCCAAACAAGCCAGCTGAAATTCCAAACCTACTGCACCAGTGACACCCACAGTAAAAGTCTCTGCCAGAGGGCCAATACCAGCGATGGTTAACACTGGCTGCTTGGTATTATCTAAACATTACCTTTTTTCTGAGAAAAAAAATTGTTACTAGGAAATCCTGAGTGATTTTCTCGGCATACGCAGATACAACTCTCAAGTAGAGATTTTGGACACCATCCAAACAAAAATTTCTGATTTAACCAGTACAATGGATGTCTGGCCTGAGACGTGCCCCACCTTCTGCAGAGAGGAGAGACTGAGCAAGAACTAGGCATGTTCCTCAACAGTAAGAGGGTAAAAGAGCGAACAGACATGCTGTCAAGGGACTCGTGCTTGTCTCCTACACACAAATCCCTGTGTCTCCCAAGCGCTGGTCTGCGGTCCAAGCACAGCACCTACCGTTTCCCCCAACTCACTCCAGGTCCCCATTATCCATCAGGCACTCAAGGAACTCAACCCGAAGATGACAAAACTCCTATAAAGTAAACAACTCTCATTTGCAGGTTCTTCTGGTTATTTATGGGGATGAGTACCTTACTCTGCTTACAGGTGTATTCGAGCTTTCTCTCCATCTCTGACATGCAGAAGCTGCTACAAGAACCGAAAAGGAGAAGAGGGAACTTGTTACCTGCTCCTTGACTTTGTTTCATGGAGGGTGTGGTAGCTCTCCTGGCTCACAGGAGCGCAGACCATTAGTGCCTCCCAGGACATGACCCTGACTTACATAAACCTCAACACACCCTGGAAGGCAACAGCCACTCCAAAATCCGCTGCAAACACCTCACTAACAACATGAACACCTACACCAAAACCTAACCGAGACTCTCCACACCACTGTCCGCAGTCAGACTGCATACACGTAACGACACTCGCAACTGGGCACGAAAACCAGTGTCTGAAGATTACAGGCACACGTACTCATTGAACAGGTACAAGAGAAGAGTTGGTACTCTAAGGTCTGTTTTCCGATGGCTGTGAAGAACAAACATGAAGACGTACTGTTACTCTCCTGCATCTGCTCTGTCTGACCTTGAGAGTTTCAGCCCAGACCCCCAGGGTTGGTATCGCGGTGAAACAGTCGCCCAAAAGCAAACATGTAATTTCCGCTAACATCCAGCTCGGATTCAGGTTAATATCTGCACTTTGCAGACAGGACTATGGGCTCAGAAGTTCAGGTGTGGCTTTTTCACCCACCGCAAACAGCATTGCTGAAATGTTGGTATTTCATGTTTTCAATAGCATTGTTACTCTTCACGAGGTATTATTTGCTATTTAGCATTTTGGCACGCTACTGAGTGGCCATTAGGGCACTGAAGTGGCAAACACAGCGCAAACCCCGAAAGGGCTGGGAGCTGAAGCGAGAGCAGCACTCCTTAAGGTAGCAAACATCACGTGTCTACTCACGAGCCTCACAAGTCACTAATAATTTTGGTACTACCATCTTTAGTGTGCTTGCTTTCTAGGATCTTCTTAAAAGCATCTGATTTTCCAGTAAATCAATACTCAAAAGCACCCCTCAACCTAAACAACGTTTGAAGAACCACAGCTATTGCTCCTCTGGGCAATAAGGGGCAGCGCACGAGGATTTGCCAGCTCACCGCTTGGGGCTGGGCAGCGGCGATCGGCTGAGCTCTGAAAGACAAAGTCGGACTTGGTGAGATATTTGAAGGGGAAAGTGGTAAGGGCCTTGTGGAATACCCTCTTGAAGAGATGCCAACAAGTAAATTGTGGAAGAAAAAAGTACAATGCATGTCAGATTTTTAATTACATGTCTATTTTCCCAACAAAGAAGTGCAATTAAAGTTAATCATTTCTATTATATTACACAATGCCTCCATTACTAATGGAATCAGGAATGCATGAAGGAAATGCACATTAATACATAAACACTCTTTTCATACAGATGAATATTTTGTACTCCGAACACATTCAAATATAGCAGTGCTCAATTATGCATCACCCACTTTAGCACATAACTATGTCAAATGCCTTGGGGGGGGGAGGGAAGATGAGAGCACGAGGCTGACTTACAAACTTCAGCGTCCCTAAAGATGCTCCTTTGCGCACAAGTCCTGAAAGCATCCATGAAAGCATCCCCTCGCTGCCTCTGACAGCTGTCACCCCCGTGGACTTGTGCATCAAGCAGCGTGCCTCTCCACCCTCCTCTGAGCCCCAGAGCAGCTCCGCACATCGCATCTACAGGAGTTTCAGTATGTCAGACAAATAATAAACAGCCTGAATAACAACAGAAAAGATCAGAGGCCTGTATAATTTATACAGCCCAGTGCAAACTAATGGCATTTGAGGTACACCCGGTTATTAGGATAAATTTTGCTCTCTGGTGTCAATCCAGAGTAGTGCAATTGAATACAGGGGATTTAATCCCTATTTACAGCAGGCGTAGTAAGAGTAGAATTTGACTTCTTTTTCCCAGCAATTACAGAAATATTCTTATGCTTTAGTCTATTTTTATAGACTACTATGGCTCCTGCAATCACTGTAAAATTCTACCTTTACATACACCTGGAACATACGACGAGAACTTGCCAGTTCGCATGAAGGACGTAGCTCTCACAATCAACAGAGACGAGAGCGGTGCCTATCCAGCTTTGTATTTGTAGCGCTGCCTGTTCTTAGGAGCCTCCCAGGGCAGCTTCCACACCTACAACGCACCACCGCAGCCCACCGATGCCAGGGCAGACGCAGACGCCTCTGCGCAGGCACTAGTGCCTCTGTTGCACGTTCTTTGAGCGAAAAGAATATTAACAGCAGCGCCCAACCATGCTGTCAGCTCTACTGCCGAAAGTGACATGGAGATTTCATGGGCGCCCTGCTCCTCGGACTGCACCTCTGAGGATTCACCCTCCTTGTCACAGAGCTTAAAAGCCGAAGACATACACAAGCATGAGAAATTTCGTGCCAATTCCAGAAATTTGCTTCTTCAGTTCCTCTCCCGCTCCAAGTTCCTAGCAACTGACTAACTTTTCCTAAGTTTTCCTTTTATTTTGACTTTCTGCCAGTACAGACAATTAACAAGAAACTTTACGTCCTGGCCGCATTTTTTCTTTAAAGCTGGTAAAAGCGAGTACATTCAAATGGAGCACTGACAGCTTTAACTGCTTTTACTGTGGTGATGAACCGCCTTGGAAAAAACCCCGAAGAAGCAAATAATTTGCAGAGAAAATATACTGTTTTAATTTCAGCAAAGTCGACCCAAACTGATAACCAAGGCAGGACACCATTATCAAAGCTGCCTGAACTTAATTTACTCTTCTTTTTGAAATAGCAATTCCTAAAAAACTGTGTCATACCAAGGCAGGGAGAAGGGGAAGAAAGGATGAACCCAAAATCGGTCATCTTTTTTTGTGAGGACCTCCATTAGTAACCGCTGTCCCTCTTGCTCAACCCAGAACATCCTTTTCAACTTTCGTGCATTTCATTTTCTAAAATTCAAATTAAGCGCAGAACAAATCAAAGAAAACACTGACTTCCAACAAAGCTAAACCAACCAAAGCTAAGGGAAAGCTCTCAGCTGCTTTCTACATGTTCCCCTCAGCCACTGAAGACCTCCCACCTGCCACTCTCCTCAACAACCTTCAGGCCACATGCTCCTCCTGAGCTCTCTCAGGATGCTTTCACCAGGCCCGTCTGGCCCCAGGACAGGCTCCCTTCTCTCCGAGGCAAGCAACAATGCGGCAACTCAACCATCAACAGACCTGATAAGAGCAACCTGGTGGCCAAGCATCTGCAATCTTCTGCATGGCCCCAGCTGTACAGCTCTTAAATGATCCTTCAGATGCCCCCATGCAATACCACTGCCGCAATGTCTCTGTACGGGGCTGGGCTGGCTCCTCCAGCTCCATTCTGCCCAGCCACAGCTCTGCTTTCAGCCATGCTTCACAGGAGGCCCTTGCCTGTCAGCTGCTGTGGGACGCCTTTGGTTGACCGTTTCTACACGAAACGGGAAGATGTCGTGCAGCAGGGGAGCCTACCCAGAGGCAAGCTCAGGAACACCTCATGAAGCAACTAAGGTGAAACGGGAAGACGTTTGGCATCAGCAAAGCCAGCAACTCAGTGGTATGAGTACTTAAGAAAGACGGTTAATTTATTTCCTTCAAATAGAGGCGCTGTAAGCTGGCATAAAGGGCACGTCAGCGCTGGGAAGTGTCCACCTGAAAAAGGATTTGCCAGTAGGGGAGAAAAAATTCAGCAGTGAACCTTGGGAGTGGAGCGGAACCGAAGCACTGGGTATTACAACCCTTCAGAAGCCTGCTTTATCCCACTGAAATACACGTGCTCAGCTGGAACCGTCACTCGAAATGCAAGATGCAGAACGCTAAGTATTACTGAAGAAGAAATCACGTGGTTTACGCAATAACTTTCAAAGAATTGAAAGACCAAGAAAGAGAAAACGTACGATAGGACTCTCAGTTAGCAACTGTTGTCAAAAAGCAGTGTTCAAAGGACCAATAAAAATTAAAAAAAGAAATCACTTAATGGTTATAGTTGGGTCCGTTTCATACATTTCGGCTTACTGAAAGTAAATCCTTTTCAGCTACACAACCCTATCTACATATAAAGTCCCTGAACATAGCGCATCAAGCTAAACCGCTTGCACCAGCAGCAGATGAGCGCTCTTTTGCATTCGTCGCCACGAGCAGCATTTAGCCTGCTTCCTGAACAGGCAGACAGGAACCAAAACTAATGGCAAAATTACGTCCCGATTGGTTTAAATGAAGTCAGAAAATAAACCCTCTAGAATCCAAGAACCTTCCATGTATGCCAACGGGAGCGGCAGTGCACACGATTTTCCTGATGATCTTATTCAACTGCTGAGCTTATTTGTTGAAGACGTTACAGAACACCTGCCAACAGCTCAACGTCTTTAAAGAACGCAAAACCTGAGCTGTGGCATTCTCTGGCAGAGATAGTTCTGTGCACTGCAAAGTGTATAAAAGCAGATTATTTGGACAACCTTAGCTATAGCTATCTGAAATCCTTCCAAAGGCAAGACCTCTAGGTGTTTATGGGTGTTGTCCAATGGAAGGTTTAAATGGGCTTGAAATGACAATTCCTGTTCAGCAGTAAGTTGCACACTGCTACTAATCCAGAGGAAAACCGCAATGTTTAGGAATAATCGTATTATTTGCTTCCAGACTGTTACACTAAAGCACACCTGAACATTAAACAAACCTTCTTCTGGGTCAGTGTTCAGACAAGAAGATTTGAGAGGTAAGAAGAAAGATAATAAAAGGATGAAGACAAAACCAAAGATACTACAGTTTCCAAAAAAAGGACTGATTTTTCTGATTTCCTGAGCCACGAGCCAGAAACCAAACGTTAAGCAAGATCAAACTGGTAGAAGTTGCCCTTGCGGTACAGCGCTCACGCACAGGGCACGGCAGGGGCGAGCCACTGCGCAGACAGCTCAGCTCCCATCTTGCCAAAACCAGGAGCCTGGCACTCGCCGAGGGAATGGCTTGGCTGCTCGGGAGGGTTCGTCAGCTCGTGCTGACAGCTCCCAGCACTCAATCGCTAGCCGTCTCCGACCAGCCCGTTTCAAACTGCTGGGTAGGGCTCCAAGAGATGCCACCAGCGCAGGGCAGACACGGCCGTGCCTCCAGAGCCTGCTGACAAACCATAGCAATCGCACTCTTCCTCTCTCCTCCGCCCTTGCTCAGCTCCATTGAGCTGTGGTTTAAATTCATTTGTTTTCTAACTTGCCTCTGGGCTTTTAATTACAATTACTGCAAACACAACACAGAGAGTGTTTATGGGTGTGAGGCAATGATTCACCGAGAATTATTTGTTTACAGCGTAGGTGTAGCGCATGCTGCTTTCTCGCAGCCAGCCAGGCAAGAGGCACCGCTCCAAGAAGCCACGCCACTGGACCGCCGGCCGCAGAACGACTCCCTGCCCGAAGGGGAACTCGCCCTGTCAGCAGCCGAAGCCAAAGATGAACTTCCCAGCCCACGACTGCGGTACTAGTTCAAGTCCACCGATGCTTACAGCTATTTCAGACTTATAAAAACATTAAGCAGTAGTTTCACTAGGTTACAGTACGGGTGCTCTTCTCCGGTTGCTACACTCCCATCCCAGGCCTGAAGGTTTGAGTCTTCTTTGACAGTAGTCAACATACCTGACCCACGCAGAAATGAGTTACCAGACCCTTAATCCGGCAGAGCTCTATCCTGCTGCCTTCCCTGTTCCTTCTCTTCCCTCCACCGACACAGAGCCACACGGCTCCTGCCAGCAGCTGCAGAAACACTGACTTTATTTCAGCCGCGCTCATGACACCAGCAGGGAATGCCCAACTCTGGCCCAGGGGCTGCCTCGGCTGCTGGCACTGAGGATGCTTTTAGTCTGGGAGAACTGTCCCCTTGGCCATCCTCCCTCTGCCACTGCAGCCGCTCTTCAGCAACGCCTTCCCGTTCCCCTCTCTCAAACGCTGGGTGTGAGATTCCTTCATCACTCTAAGTGCACTTCATAGTACTTAAGGAATCCCAGATGGCAGAAGAGGGCAACCAGCCTTCTGAGCACTCTTAATGGCATTTAGTGTCCTGGATTTATTAGCCCCAGCCCTCCCCAGTGCTCTAAGGCACCTCAGACATGTCCTCCGTGGAAAGCACAATGCCTCTCGCTTGTCTGCCAGCTCGCCTTGTTACCCTGAGACAGGAAGAAATACTGGTAACAACGCCATCGCAATACTTGGATGACTTCAGTGCTGCACCTCACAGATGATACAGAAAATAAAATGATCTATAATTTACAGTTTGGCATGTGTAACAAAGGTCAAGGCTTCAATTGATATCATCAGGCAAAACAAGTCACAGAGGATGGAGAGCTGGAAGAGAAGTGCTCTCCCCACAGCCATCCTTTCTGCTCCGTGCTATCCGTCCTGGCCCAGGGAACACCGAGGGGCGCCTCCGACTCCCCCAACAGCAAGGGCTACAACGGGCACCTCTTGCCACCAGCGCCCTCCGAGCGATGGGAGGAGGAGGTGGGCTGTCAGGATGGCTTAGAGACATCCACTTTCAAACAACACGGAGCTCTGCTGCTGTCCTTCCCCCACTGGTTCCCTAGCCGATTTATTATGGATTCCTCAATAAGCAGGAAAAGCTTATTGCCAGAGAGTAGGTCTTAAAGTAATTAATGTAGCTTCATATAGGATGGTCTTGTAGGACCCAACACAGTGGAGTAGCTGAACAGCTCAAGGGTTTCCTTCTCCCCAAAATACTAAACCGCAACGTGTGCGCCAAAAGCCAAACACGCAATTCGGTAAAACCTTCAGGGAGTTGGCTGTATGAGCTTGTTTGTAGAAAAACCAACACATCAGGAGAGGCCCCTTATCAGAAGAAACCTATCTGACCATCCTTTCCACTTGGCTGACCCCCAAGTTACAGGTTTTCCGTTATACTCTTGTATATATTTAAAGGAATTTATCCAAGTATTTGCACAAATAAAGAAATAAGCCTTTTGTTCCCCTAATCGGAGTTCGATACAAGCTGAGCTATCAAACAGCACGTGTTGTAGACAAGAGAAATCTTCAGAAAACTTAAGGAACTTCTGTGTGGCCTCCTATGATATCCCAAAGCAAGTTCGGTTTCACTAGACCTACGTTCCTGAGCATACGATAATCTGTTTCTCAGGACGCTGACAAAAGCAAGAGAGAAAGTGGTCAACCAGAAGCACAAGCCGTGACATGAACGTAAAGAGCAGTTTTAAGCTAATTAAATGGAATGACAGAGCAGAAGAAAACATTAAAAACCCTCAAGAGAGAAAGATTGCATTTTCAAACTGTGCTTTTTAATGCTTTGGGGTTACTTTCTGATAAGCAAGAGCTGAAGAAGAGACTAATTGTTTGCCAGCTACTGAAAAGTGGTAGAATTTCACAACATACTTATTAATTTGTTTAAAAATGTCCCTGAAATAATAAAAAAAAAAAAAGCAAACCCACAACACTGTTTCGTAGCGAGTTTAGAACTAGTTGATACAACAGGGCAGGTGTGCGTAAAATATTACAAACCACCCAAGCACAAGTTTTGAAGCACATGACAGAAACCACGGACCACGTCGTAGGTCACACCACATCGAAAGGAAGAAGTGAAAAAGAGAAATTTCTGAAAAAGAAAAAAACAATTGTGGAAAGGCAACGCGAGTAGAAGGGAGTCCTGCACACAAGTAAATTGAGGACAGGGCAGCAGCACACAGTCCCTGCCCACTCCTCCTGCCTTCAGTCAGCTTCACTGCCCTTCACCTCAGCAACTGCCCAACTGCTCGGCCCAACAGCTCTTACATTTATGGCAATTACTACAGTTAGTTGGCCCTAACTAGGTACCTAAGAGCTTTCTTACCCAAAATCGCTCATGTCCTTCCTCCAAATTCCTTCAGTGGAGCAGAAGTAAGCAGGTGGGACTCCAAAGGCAAGTGAAGGTGCCAACCCCTCTGGTACAGCCATCGCACCCGGGGCGCCCAACCTCTCAACGCGCCACAATCCCGCGGCATCGCAACCACAAGCAGGCTCCGAACACCCCTTGTGTCATTATTTACATAAGCAGATTACTACATCACCGTCTCATCAGTTCAGCTATTGTGTCTTGTTAGCTTAACTAAATTTCAAACTCCGTAAGGAGCTGCATTCCCCCCTGAAGTTATTAAAGGGTAGATTTCTTTTAATTAAACTCATTTACATGACTAAATTAGATTTAATTACTCCCATTCATTTCACTAATACCTCTCTTTGATTGGAGAAAGGCAACTTTTCTAATTGCTTAAAACAGGACTCGATGGCTCTTTCCTAGTAGAAGCTGGCGAAGAGCAAACAACAGCTCTACGACTGAAGGAGAAGGGACTAGTGTGGATTTTGGGGTGTTAGACATGCTGGACAGCTTTCCGCTGCCAGGCTTGTGTTGTGCACGGTGCCAACTGACAGCCCAACAGATAAGGAGAATTCTTTTCTTTATATTCCTAACATCTAGCATTTATAGCACGATTTAAAGCAAGTGAAAATTCACTACTCCTTCTTTGCAAGTACCTCGCACCTGACCAAGAGACACACTGGCAGACAAACAGCAATTAAATTTGCTTCCCAGCTTTTTACTTTGGAAATTTGGGGTAGGGGGGAAGGTCTTATTTGCCTTTTGATCCAGTACTCCATTTTTTCATGCCCTTTCTGACGATCGCCTAAGTACAAGCAAAGGGAGAAAAAGCTGACGTTCCTATTGACGTATATAGTAAAACAAACCTTACACAAGGTACCGTGTTGGGAGCGGGAGCTCTTTGAAGCGGAAGGGGGAGAGCCACTGCAGCAAGCTTCAGACAAGTGTCTCACAGCAGACAGTGCCCACCCATAACACACAAACTTATCTTCGCAGAGAGTTTTGTTATTCCCAACGCTGACCAGAAGTACATGGTGCAGAACACACAAGTGTGATCAGTCTCCTAGGGTCTCGCACACACCGCCTTGCACCTAACACTTGCCTCCTTTTACACCAGCTACCAACTTGCTATCGAAATTATCCATGAAGCCAGAGCAACAAGGACGAGCTTCCCACTAGGCCAAAAGCAGTCATCATGTTAAACTTGGTGGGACCGTTTGGCACAACCCCCCCAGTTTCATTCCACGAGCCATTATCTTGCGGTGTTCCATCTCGGTAACACGGAACCAGAAGAAGTTACGTGCAGGATTCACAACACACTGAACTGCCCGGCAACGCCACACGTTGCATCAGTGATTTCCCTCATGCTAATTCCAGTTTTGCCATCGGTGTCACTGGGAGCCAGGCTGGACCTAGCTTTCCGAACACACCAAAAAACCCCAAACCACACAGGTCACGGCAGGGACAGCCAGGTTTTGTCCCCCACCTTCCTGGTCAGCCCTACTAAACATTTCCCATATTTACTTACAGCAAAAATTGATAGGTATAGCGGATTTGTGCTTTCCGTCCTCAAGTGCTCCATACACTTAAAAATACTATTTATGGCCAATTGAGTAAAACAGACCTTGCTGAAATAACACAGCCTGCAAAAGACATGAGCAGGAAATTTTAGGCAAAATTCTAAGGCTTGAGAAGGAACAAATACTCCAGTTCTAATCGATGCCAACACTGCCGCGTACTAGCTCACTACAGCAAAAACAACCCCGCTAACATCCTTATTTTTATTTTCTTTTTTTTTTTTTTTTTTTTTTTTCATTAACCAAAACCTTAATCCACCAGAGTGGCACTCTGCCAAAATTTGGCTGACTTGAACCCACCAGTAAGAACAGCACACCTGATCTTTGTACAAAACAGAGAAATTAAACACCTCTATTTAAAGATTAGTAAAGCAAAACACAGCCTTTGTGCTTCACAGAACAGTTAATGATGTATCTGCAAATTTAATAATCACACTGATCTTTTTTCAGATGTACGCGGACGCAGAATGCAACCACGCTTTGAAGATATCCTAGTTCAGCTGAGGTGAATGAATTTGATTTCTGTAAGACAAACACAAATCTCTCTACTACTTGGCACCAGTTCCTTTCATTAGATACAATTCTTCTGCCCCCTTTCTCAACATGTAAATAGTATTTATCCAACCACACATGATGTGTGGCCTAATTATCACTCTAATATTTTTCAGGAAAAAGAATTAGTGTAATTAACAAGGAAATAAGAAACAACCCCCCCTGCCCTGTTGTTTTTTTTTTTTTTTTTTTTTTTAAATCAGGTTCAGTAGTAATCACAGTGGTTGGAACGTGGTGTTTTGATTCTCTGCCAGCACTTCATCTCAATAGATTCTGAAATTCATGAAATCTTTCAAACTAAAGACCTTACCACTTTTCTGGTCGCTTTTTTTATGCATACCTCCCCCCCACCCCCAAGTAATCTTAGTATCTTCACAGTTTCTTCATCAGAAAAGATTTTGAGGAAATAGCGTCATCAAAAATCAAGCTAAAATATATAGATTTCACAGGATAAATCACCCGAAATAAGAACATGGCGAATATAATCCAAGCCCATTGGAAACCAGGTTTTTGACAGGCACAGAAGGTGAAGCCGACCCCGACCTCCAGTTATGCACAGGTAGAAAGGCAGCAGAAGGCGGTGAAGAGACTCAGCCTGGCTTCAGGAGATCAACACTCCACCCAAGAGCATACTGACTATGGCGGGTGTACACAATCCAAGGGCTTCAATCCACGCATCCTCTTAGGGCGCCTTTCCCAACGTCTGTGCAAAAGAACTCCTTCCCATTCATACGCACTTCTAGTCTATGATTTCATCTTGAGTTTCACATTAAATGATTTCAAAGTTGAACTGTGAATGCAGTAGAAGCAAATTAGGAGCTTCTCCTGCGATCATGCATCGCAAGCACACTAAGTGCCTGAGACCCCAGGCTTTGTCAGTTCTGCTCAAAACACGCCCCAGCTTTGTCCATCGTTTTTTAGTCCCTTTTTGCATGAGTTTTGCATTTTTCGTATTCTCTGCAAACTGTTGAGCTGGACACTATACTGCAACCCATCTTCACCGCACAAGACTTTGGTTGGGTGTATCGTATGCTCTTCTGCACGAACAGCACACAACCAGTGGAGAAAGAACATGCTTTTTAACAGCCACTATTACACAGATTCTAAACCTAAATTTACCATCGTGAGTCCTACTTCCGGTAGCTTTTGCTCTGTTCCAGTAGCTCTTTTATCAAATGTCAAGATTTAAGGAGATATTTCAACAGCAAGAGATTTGTCCCCAGCACTACAGAAACCCTCAGTGCTTTCAACTGGGCAAAACTCCGACAGCTGGTGCCTGAGCTGGTACGGCTGGATTCCCGTCCCAGAGGGTGTGCGCCAACAGGAGCCCCCAGGGGTACCGCATCCCTTCCCACCCCCACCGCCAGGTAAGGTCAGCATTTTGTCATGCATTTTTAAGGAACACTCCTCTTCTGTCCCCTTCCTTCCCTCCCGTACAAAGCCACAGCACAAGCCCTACCTGGGGAAGGGCCTCCTACCGCTCAGGCGGTACCAGGCAGCATTCTTCCTTTGTATTTCATAGCTCTGTTGTGCCATTTGTCGCTGGAAAACACAGACATCACGGTGACGGCTTCCGATAGGTTTTTGACATGGTAAAGGGCTGCCTTGCTCGCCCTGAATATCACTGATTCTTCCCCATGCAGCATTCCTTGTTACCCCCGCACTAACGCTAAACACAATTAAGGGACATCAATATGTAGGGCTAGAAAAGAAGTCTGGAAATAAAAAAAAAGTGGGAACTCCTGCAGTTAACCACCATTCACCCGTTACCAGCAGCAGCGACCGAGCACTCCCTTTGGGGCCACCGGCGATTTGCTAAGCAGTTCTGAAGCCATCTCCTTCCTCTCCACCAAACAGATACCACCACTGAACTCTGATTTCGGGCATTTCTGGACAAGAATAAGGCTGTAATTAAATGCTTAGGCAGAGTTTTACTGTCACATTTAGGATATAACTTGAGAACATACTTAATTTCAGGAATACTGTGCGATTATTTTTCAAGTCCTACACGGAAGAAACAGCTTTCTTGGTTCTGTTTTCATATGAAAAATTTTTATGCCCATCTCGCAACCAGGCTTCCCCTGTTTTTACTGTTGCATCAGTCGGTCTGAAGGTCTCAGGCTTTTCTTACTTTAACCAACCTACTGTAATTTCCCCAAACTTAATTGAAAATCTGAGTAAACATCTGAGGGTTGAATCATCAGAAAAAAAAAAAGTTTGGGAGGGTGTGTGTTATTTGTTGTTTTGTTGGTGGGTTCACACACACACACTTTTTTTGGGGGGGGGAGGGGGTGTTAACATCAAATAAATGTCTCAGCCCTGCCCGTCACAAAATACCTGAATGACTTTGGGTCATTGGTGTCATACACCATGCAATCAAGCTTTGTCTTTCAGAACAGGGAGAAGGTTTGGGAAATTTAAGTGTCTATATGAGACTAGAATATGTCGTGCAAACTTCCATCCAATCATGCCCCCTAACAAATGCTTTTGCTGTCGAGTAAGGAAAAAAGAAAAAAAGTGCTGTTTAAAATGTTTGATAATCTGACAAGGCCATAAGGCTTAATGGAATCAATGATTACACACAGATGGATGATTAACTCCCGAGGTTTAATGTTAAAAAAAGAGTGCTGGATTGCTACTTAATGGAATTACGCTGCCCATATGGAAAAGAACTATACCCTGACTATACCCAGAATTATGGAACAGGTGGTAGATCTGGGCAGGACTGCTTGGAATGCACAAAAGCGTTCTGAACTTGTAAGTGCCAGAAAAAAAGAAAAAAAAAGTCTTCGAAACTGTGTTAACTTTTCACGTCTGAGAATTGTAAATGGCAAAAATTAACGAAATGATCCTCAAAGCCCCTTGTTTCAAGAAACAATCCTAGCAGAAATATTTGCCTGCGTGCTGCAGCTTCGCAACTGTTGAGACTACCCATGTGTGATTAAGAAACGTTGTTGAATTGCACATGACATTTAGGGTTTTCATTTAGGGTTTTACATGAACGCTGTGATCTGCTATGTTGAGCCTATACATGAGCTACCTCCACCGCTCCCCCAGAGCCCCAAAAAGCTAACCAGTCTTTTGCCCGTTGAACACATCCTACTCTCCACAGCAATTTCTTGCTTAGAAAGAATCCCAAGGCCACTGCTACAGGACAGCACGCTTGGTTTTACCGTGGCCCCACATCAAAGTACTGCCGCCTCTTCCGCAACAAATACTACACGACTCCATTCTCAGTTACAACTGGGACCCCTCCTTCCCCATCCTGCACGTAACTGCAAGTCAGCCACCTCCTAGTCTTTGCTTCTGCCGGCTGTCCCATGGCTCTCAGGCTTGCCAAACACCCTACTGCAGCGGCTCTACGGAAACCCATTCTATACATGGCGAACACTCCAAACCACTTTGTGGGATACAGTCACGAGCAATGCTACAGCAATCCTTTACACGTGCCACCCCTGAAATCACCATGCTTGAAAAGACGATCTCTCTCAGCCTCCACAGCAAGTCATGACCATACAGTCACCATCCCTTTCTGGTTTTTTGCCTGCAAGCACCCACCAGTTCATTTGTCTTCTGTCTTCCCGGTACAAACTAGTCTACTGGGATGTTATCTGGTGGCTCATCTACAGACTTCACAAAGCCTTTCTGATAGTTCTTTTGTAACCCAGGTGGAAAACCGGCACTTTTAAGACCTTTGTACCATTCCTAGCTTTGCCACAGACCCACCGTACACTCTCTTCTCTGCACCATGGATGAAAAGCATTTCGCACAAGCGAAGGAGCATTGCCAAAAGCTTCTGCCCACAAGACTCAGAAGGCAATCCAGCTAGAAATCAGATGGGAGACTGAAGTGGAATAGCTGCAGTAGCCTCTAGAATGGAGACAGGACGGGATTATGACAAGACAAGGGTAACATATTCTAAGACCCATTTTTAAAGCAAATTTGGTACCTCGACATCCAACGTCTTGCTGGACTGTATGAGCGTCACCGGTACATTTACATAATAAACACACATAATTAAAACGGTATAGCTATCCAGAAGGATCTACTTATTCTACACTAAGAATAGCTTGCTTGTTTAGTTCAAACAATTTCCAAAATGACATCAACTAGACTGGAAAGAAAATATTTTTAAGTGAAAAAACAGTAGTCCACAAAATAATGTTCCTAGAGAGGAAGAACTTTAAATTCACACCTCACACTGGTGAAACAGCTCCATATGGAAGTATCCACAGTCACACGTAGGTTTCGCAAGCCCAGTGCGTAGAAAATTAGGCTCTGCAGACTTCCAAATTAGGCTCCAGACCTAAACTCACTTCAATTTTGAGCCATCATAAGCAGGGGGTTAGCCTAACGTAAAGCTGAGGTGCGATGCAGGACCCCACAACTCCTCTTTGCCCCGAGCCCTATGCCAGCAGCAGGCGGTGCGTTACCAGTCACCACGCAGCTCCAGCAGAGCCCCAGCCCCAACACCGAACCTTGCAGGCGTCTGGCTGCCCGTTACGGAGGGCTTTCAAGCCTTTTAGGTGAGAGAGGCGAGAGAGGACGTTTTCAGAGAGGATGAGCTCTCCCTCTTTCCTCCCACTGTAAACACTTGAAAGATCAGTTGTCAAAAATGACCACTCATAATATACTGAGGGTTGTGGTTTTTCCCATGTAATTTATTCATGTTCTTCTGTAACCAAGGAAACAGAAGTGATTTTTCACTCTCATCCAACATTTCCTCTTAAGGGTTGGGTTTTTTTAATCCGTAGGGTCTAATAGTTGTTGAAAACTGAATGCCAAATTACATCTGATGGAGGTCAGCACTTCAGACACGCTCAGGACCTAAGTCTCCTTTCTTTCATCACCTCTATCCTTAGGGCTGCCAGCACCTGGGACCGCCTGCTCCTACCTTGCCTATCTCGAGTATTCGAAGTACAAGCTTTTGCACCACGTACCGTCTTTCATTAGCTGTTGGTCCCCAGCGTAACGGAGCATCTGTCTCAAATAAGACACACTGATGCAGTCAGTCAGGATAACCTGACCGTAGAATTGCTCCCGTGCTTCCACTCACTAGATACCTGGTAGTGGTTGACTTGGTTATTGCCCTCCCAATAATTGTGACTGCGTCAAGTCATTAAGAGGAGCTCTCCTCCTTTGAATGCATTTCTATAGGGCGGTAGCAAAGGGCTTACAGCAAACCGGGAGGGAAGAGCGAAGGAGTCCTGCCACACCGCCTCATGCCTAGCAGTTTAACTCCACTGACCTAAAACACCAGCTGTGCCACTTCTTCAGGGTGCCCTTCTCTCCCTCGGCATTCCCCAAGCCCTGGGTGGGACTGTTCTCCTGGACAGTAGCTCTTCCCCTCATTCCCTCTCTTGGCTGTTCGCTGGACCTTTGGTAACCTGACATCACACTTCATACACACCATCACCGCTTCTGGTGTGGAAAACCACCTGCTTGCAGCTCCTGCCGTGCACCAAACTTCCTAGCTCTACCTCACCCAGCACGCTGTCTCCTTTCCTGTATTCTGCAGGAACGTATCACATAATCACACCAACACATCCATCTCACTTTCTTGAATCCCTCTGCCTTTATTCTCGGCATAAAGCAATTCAAAGTCTGCAACATTTAACTCTCCTGTTGGCATTTCATGCAGTGGGGCGATGGACTGGAGAGGCTCCGTGGGTAGATGCCGTACACACCCCCACAGACCAAGCCTCCCGGCCCAGACAAACAAGACAGAGGCGTGAGGAGGGGGGGGAAAGAAGACAGAGAAACTCGAGCACCTTTCCTAGCGGCCTATGGGGAGCAGTCTGGGAGCTGAAGCAACCCTTCTAAAAGGGCACAGCATCCTCTCGCGTGTACAGCAAACGGGATGGGGTTTTCAGTGTAAGGTAATTCAACAGGGCGAGTCTTTCGCTAGGCAGGTAAGGTTCACCGGCTTCTGTAACGCAGAGGGCAGGCAGGAACACCCCGTGCCCCATCCCAGTCCCTAGCCCAGCTTCACACTGGAACAGGCAGCGACAACTGCGCAGCGCCGTCCCCCGAGTGCTTAAGCAGCACCACTTGACCATGACCTGAAGAAGATCTGCAGAAGCTGCAGAAGCCCCAAGAGAGGCTGCGACTGTCAAAAAGGTCTCCTTCCAAAGGTCAAAAGCTCATGAATTAAAAATACAAAACACCCCTATCTCCATGGCCAGCCCCTTCCACAGAGCCGGAAACCATCACAGCTCTGGCTGCTCTTCCTGCTTCTCCTCCTTCAGTCCTGGGAGTGCCTCTCTTCCTAAGACAAAGAATCCGGTAGAGGCAGCCCCAAAGTCAGAACACAAAGTCTTCATTCTCTCATCTCTAATGTTAAATAATTCTCTAATATTAAGTCTAACAGCCCGTAACGCACCACAGCCCCGGCAGCCGTTGCCCAGGCTGACGGCTGCCGCTGACTGAAGCGCCAGCTCGACTGTTTGTGTAAGGGTTCCTTACTCTGCCGCCATCAGAAACCAAACAGCAAACCAACACGGCTTCAAAGATACACCAGGGAGAGGCAAGAAGTCACAAGCAGCATTTGAACTTGAAATAGCAAGGGGCTTTAAATGTACAAAATACAGACCACTCGACGCAGTAACTCTTCTGGTTCTTACTATTCAGCAATTCTGACGGCAGTAACTGGCAGTGGAATTACTGTACAATGTCATCCTTATGGAACATAGGGTACTCTCAAATTAAATTGGTACTACTTCTGTGCTGCCATTAAGATGACTTATTTGTTTCTGATTAATTAGGTTTCAGCTTCTTTCTTTTTGGCATTACATTTTCCTCCTGTTCCGTCTATCTGGACAGTCTAGGTCTGTGTTGGCACAAATCAGTCACTGCAATTCTGGATCAGAAATCTGTGGCTTCGCTGAACCTGGCTTCTGGTTCCCGTCAATCTCTGTTGCGGAGTATCACGAGACACACAGACATACAGACTCACACGCACACATACAATGCAAAATCTCTGCAAAGGAGAGAAAAAAAAAAAAAAAAAAAAAAAAAAAAAAAAAAAGGCAGCCGTGACAAGGTTGGCTTTTTTGGAACCCCGGATAGGTGCCAACTAAAGGTCCTAGCAGCTTGTCTGCCAAAGCCGAAGAAGCTACGATAAACATTTGTCTCCTTGCTCATTTGAAGGCCTCATCACCGCCGGAGTGCTGGATCGCTGCAGGAAAAGGCTGGGAGGGAGGACAGACCTTCACCGGCGTCAACTGTTGCTGTACCTCTGAAGCCAGTGGAGTTACAGCAATCGGGGATCCGGCCATCAGTATTTTTGGCAGACAAACTCGGCTGAGCTTGCATTGCTGCTACACCGTCAGAGCCTGACACTGCTCTAACACAGCGAGAAGAACCCAGGAATGAGGAATTACAACTAATGGAGTCGTAACAGTTTCAGGGAGACAAGAAGCTGAGGTATTTCACAACGTTCCATGTGAAATTATGTAACGTTTGGAAATTGTGCTTTTTTTGGCAAACAATATATGGGGTCTCCAATGCGCAGATGGAAGAGCAGCTTATATTTAATAAAATAAAATTTGACATTCATGGCACATTATCATATACAGTCATACATTATGTATGATATAGACTTGGTATAGTTTACACACAGTCTAAACGTTTATCCTACAGATGGACAGGGAATTAGAGGGATAATAGCCTACATTCTAGAAACGTTCCACATGTGCACTTTTCCAAACACAAGTTAGTGGAAAATCAGTTAAAAGTAGAGGACAAAGCACAACATTTTTGCAATTTCCATTTTCACACGCTCCCACCACCCTTTAAAAAGGTTCCCAGCAAATTAAGGTACTTCTAGACAAAATAGAAGTCATGAACTTTTAAAGCTTCAGGAAGACAAAAGGGGTCTATGGGCAGAGAGTTCTTTCCACCAACCCTCTCGCGCGCTCCTCACCTCGGTGCCATCAGCAAGCGCGCCCAGCAACTGCGACCCAAGCGCAGGCTGTGCCAAGCCGCCGCCAGCACGGCACGTGCCACTGCCCACTTCAGCCCTCCCACACGTTTTCAACCAGTTCCTCCCGAGGAGTCTGAAGTTAAGCGTCACTAAAAACTAACCAAACAGGCTAAAATGCTAACGAGTGACTGCGAAATACTTTTCGGGAAGAAAAACCATTTGCACCATAGCAACATCCAGCAACTCAGTTTCTGAGGGAAAATTGTTTTGTTCCTCCCATTTCTGCTCATTAAGTTAGCAGAGGACCGGACCCATGAAAATCCAGTCTGACACCAAGCCCCAACTGCCAAATACCAGGCCTGGCAGCAGGCAACAAAATTAACACCATTCTTAATTAAGAGACCAAGAGGCTCTTTTTTTAAATTCTAGCACCAGAGGAAGCTTGACATCATCTACTCTGTTTCCTTGTGAAATACAACTCGGTTAAGCCTGAATGGTGTTCGTAACGGTGCTCCCAGTAGTTTTGTCTGGTGATGGGAATGACTCTGCCTAAAACCATGAGGGCAACAGTAGCCTTCACCTGTGCAGAGGACAGCGGCTCGCAGCCCAGCGCAGTACTCGCGCAGGGAACACAGCCTACACTCGCAGCACCAACTGCACGATACCAGGGCCCATACCGGGCCTGGATCCCAAGCTCATTTTTTCCACGGCCTGAACGTTTTTATCCAGTCTCGTAGTCCCGCGGCAAGGCGTTCAACTGAGTTGAGCGTCACGTAATCAAATATGTCCTCCTCGTGGATCCAAACCTGCTGCCCGATCCTTTCATTAAATGCAACCCATGACGTGCTCTTCTCTTCCCTTGTGCTGTACTTCATCCTCTGCTGGCCACAACAAGCCCCTACTATTTGTTTGCCCACTGCAAAGATACTTACAAACCAAAACCACGTCACTCCCCCCCAACCTCTGTAGAAGCAAACACACAGATCTGAGTTCCCAGTCTGTCCATCTCCAGCCTCCCCATCAGTTCTCCAGCTCTTCCCCGAGTTCTCTGCAGCCGGGGAACAAGCCCTTCTCGCACGCGTTGCCTTACTCCAGGTCCACTTTGCGCCCCAGCAAGGTGTTTAGAAGGATGCCAGTGCCAACTCTCCCAGCTGTAACGTAGCAATGTCACAGTACCCTGTGCTTCTCACGTCAATAGTGTCCCTAACTCCCAGTCCCAAGACCACTAAAATGAACTCGGTAATGAAAGAGACAAAGCTCCAGTACATTACAAGTCTTTAGCAGCAATACTCAAGGTAATAGCTCTCTCCATAATCGTTTGTCATGCAATTTTAGACTCAAAGTTCAAAATTAATTACAAACACGAAACAAATCATGCTGTTAAAACATATATTATAAACAAATTATGCTCTCAAAAGAGGTAACTTACAGCCTGGAAAGTAATTGATAAACCTAAAGTGCTCACAAATAATTGCAAAAATGACAGGTCAAGTATTCACTGAGTGACCAACACATAAAACTAACCAGCACAAGACATAAAACATATAAACTGGGACTGCCACACACTTGATCACAAACTGTAAATAAACCATATGGGGATTTTTTTGTTTTGGTTGAGTATTTTTGGGTTGTTTTTTTTTTGTTTGTTTGTTTGTTAGTATGTTTTTATTTTCAATACTTATGTTCCTGGGCAGCACTTCTAAACCAGACCCCTTTATCTCTAAAACACATTCTCAACCTTCAGCTCAATCCACTGGCTCAGACATAGGATTAACATTCTTGTTCAGAAGGCACTTCAGGCTGTAGCAAGATCCTGCTTCATTCCAATCCCAAATTCTATGTAGTCAACATTTAAAGGACGTAGCCTCCTGCACCTCCCAGACCAGGCTACACAAAGGTACGTCAAGCCAGCAATCCCATCACAGTTTTATCTACCTTGCAAAGCTCCAGCTATCTACCACAGAATTCCCGGCTCTCTGAGATATCATCAGCTTCCCTGTGGAGATGCAGATCTCAGATCTCTACTGCACTAATTCCAGGTGACACCTAGTTGGGCTACTCTCCCCTTCAGAAGGGGGGTGATCACCATGAGGCCATCGCCAGCTTAGCTCCCAGCTGCTCTGCCTGGGGGACAACAGCATTCTCCAGCCGTTTCTTATTGACCATCCTCCACAAACTCCAGCCACCTCCCCACGGCTCAGGCTGTAGAAGGGGTTGCTAAGAGCCCCTCCTCATCCACTGCGGGCTAAGTCAACTATTACTGTGGTCATGCTGCTGCAGCCTTCCTTGGATGATCAACAGCAAGTACCTAAGGCAGACATATCTTCAGACAAAAGGAAATCACACCCTAAATCCACAAAAGAACAACTGTTCCCATCACCTTCTTTCGCGCTTATTGTCCTAACTCTGAACTGACTTTCCTTGAATCGATCCCTCCCTCGGTTTCCCAACTTCCTTAATAGGATGCACATTCAAAGTCCTTCCCCCAACTCCTAGGGCAGCAGTGTTATTTTTCCTGAATTCCAATCCAATTTTCAAAGTCAATTAGTCAAGATTATAACAATATATAATAGCCATTGCTGTCTGTTGTCTACTATTTGGCCAAATATCATCTAACAGATACTGGGCAAGGAAAACGCTCGCTTATTCAAGCAAGCCCAGCCTAGCAGCCGCCTTGAACACCACCAAATGCGCCCTTCCATGCTGTTAGCCCTGTCAAGATAACAACTGTCTTGCATTCAGTATCAGCTGATAGCGAGACTTGCGTCGCACAGCTCGTTGTACGTGATGTTAACTCCACAGTACTTAATAAAACCCACAGAGAAATAATGCAATTGAAAGCAGCCAGAGTAAGACATTAATACTGTGCATCTTAATCTAAGTGAGAGATATAATTATTATCTCTGTAACTAGAAAAGCTGAAAGGTTCTAATGGGAAAAAATAAAACCATCTGTTTACTCTAAATCATTAAATGAGTGCTTTAGGACAATGTCATTCCCCTAAAGCCTGTAACAATTTGGGCCTTAAGCAGAGATGCAAGTTGATTAAATCCAAGCATATTTTGCTGCAAATGGCTGAATCCAAAGATCATTGAACAAACAGTAACTTCTGCCACGCATCCTACAAAGACAAGCAGAAGATGTTTTCTAATTCCTGAATTTGCAGACAGGAACACGGTCACTGGCTTTCTCATAATCCAGGGGTAAAAAAGCCACCGTATTCTTTATTTTGGGAATCCCAAACCCCAGCTCATGCACCTACATCCCAATCCAGGAAAACGAGGCTGACCTTCCCTTGTCTACACTCCTGTAGTGCTCAGGAAGTCACAGCTTTGCTCACCAGACGTTCACCAGTTGCTGGCGAGCCCCTGGGGGCTGACAACCCCCCAGGTGCTTCAGCATGGCTATTAGAACAGCGCTGTCCCTTGCCTTCCAGGCTGTACTGTACTTGCCGGACATCACTAGCACTCACCTCAACTGTTTTGCCTCCTCTTCCTCCCTTGCAATGTGTTTCCCAGCAGCAGATGCCTAGGCTGACAAGGGAGGTCAGCTCCTGACACAAGTGACTCACCTAACAGGATCTGCCTGAGCTTACTTCCAAGAAGGCAGGAGGAGAACGGTGCTGGTTATGATTTGCTTTCCTCAGGGATTTAGATATTGACTCCAGGCAGCCCAGCTTTACATACTCTTCCATAGATTAAGCTTATTTTTCCAAATTCATAAGAAAATATTGTTGTTTACATATACCTCAAGGAAAAGAAGATGCTGCCTGCTTCCCCCAAACACACATAAATCCAGTACCTCAGTCGCTTCAACACGCTCCAAATGAGAACCCTGAAGCCATACCCTACTCCGGCGAGTGACAGGATAAAACATATATAACATGTGTATGTGCCTACAGGATCAGGGACGGGGCATGTGTTGACAAGCACCCAAACACTGCCATCTTACCGACAGTAGTCTCTGGGTACCTGCTGTTGCGTTAAGGGGCAAAGTAGTTTTGGCAGAAAATGAACCCCCTTGCGTTCTAACACTCCTCACCGAGGTGGGAGGCTAGGTGCGGCTGGGTTTAAATTCTGAGTGATGCCCAATTCACCACTATCAGCCCAGGCACGTTTCATATAATATCCATAGAATCATAGAATGGTTTAGGTTGGAAAGGACCTTGAATATCATCAAGTTCCAAGTCTCGTGACATAGACAGGGACACCTCCCACTAGATTAAACTGTTACGGTTCTGAATACACTAATAGCAGACTGCACCTTCAGCCCAGTCATGCTCATGAACCAGCACAGCCGCTCTTTGGTGAACAGTGCGAAACCCCAACGATGAGTTGCCTACACACTGCAGTTTGATTACACAACAGATAAACAAGTTCTTTTGGATTGCCGGTGATAGTGATGTCTGCAAAGCATGTGCGAATACTAAAGATGTCAGTAATATAGCTCGGTTACAAACGCGCTAAGTTATAAAACCACTCTATAGAGATTTCCGAGTTTCCCGGGGAAGCACTTGGTATAGCCAAGTGTTCAAATCTTGCCCGCAAGCATCCTTATGGGGGCGAAGAGAGGCTCAGCCAGTTGACTGATCCCAGAAGTCAAGGCAGTCTTTGATGGAGTCCTCCTCGACTGGTTCACGATGGCGTATTCCCTAACACCCCCCTTTCTTGGGCTATTTTTATTCTATTTTTTACCATCAAGGTGGAGTTTGAGTGATTCTAGTCATAAATACTTTCATTATGATTGGTGTAAAATTTTCTTGCCTCTCACTTAAAGGCATAGTTTATGAAAAATTCAAGGCGCAGACTCAAGGAGGAGCGGTCGCACCTTGGAGGCGGGTAGCCTTTGGGATGGAGGTGTGTTTTGGTATTACAATGACATTATAATGAGCAAAGTTCACCAAAGGACAGCATTTTGTCAATAAATGACAGATTGTTGCCTCCGGTTACAAGTAGGTAGTTTATCGGTTCCTTAAGACCTTCAAAGGTTCCATATGATCCTCAAGTTCCCAGTTTATCACAGAGTTTTAGCTGTGGTATCTCTACTCAGCTCCATCCTTTGCACTGTTTTCCTTCTGTGGTGCCATCTCATTCCCGTGTTTGCTGGATTATCACAGGGTTTGGCCTTGGAGTCTCCACCCCACTCCACTCCCCGTGTTGATCTGCAAGCAATATTGTACAGGGAACCGCAGATGGAGCGGATTCTTTACATACCAGCTGCGGCTGTATTCTTCCCTAGAGACCTTTTGATTTTATACCTTTCTTCAATGTGTGAACAATGCTGTATTATTGATCATTTTTAGTAATCATTCCACACCTACATCCTCTCATTTAAATCTACACTTGGTTCACTCTAAATCAGAATTATTTCTTTCATTCTGGACTAGTACTTCTGTTGAACTTGAAAGAGGAACCAACCTTCATCCAACAAAAACCTGCTGGAATACAGCATGGATATGAGCAGCTTCAAAAACAATCTTAAGTTTCATTGCTAACAGAAGCAATGCAGATTTCCCGTTTAAGTGATATGCCATGAAGACAAAAATCAAGACACAGCCTTGTCATTATGGTACAGGACTTAAGTTTCAGTCCCAATCTGCCCTCTATGACCAAGTTGCCCTACATCTCATTTCCTCACCTGTAGAAATGAAAAAAGACGACAGACTTACCTTCTTACCTGTTTTGCCCATCTTGTCCAGGTAAACAAGTATGTGTTTTGGGTGATTGGGGTTTTGGTTTCTTAGTTTGTTTGTTTGTTTGGTTGTTGTATTGTTTTGTTTTGGTTTGTTTGTTTTTGTTTTTGTTTTTTTTTTATTTAATACACTTTGAGCAGAGAGAAACCTTTACCGATGTTTTGCCTTCACAGGTCAAGTGTGTCAACAGAGATACACCTATACTGAAAAGCTTTTAAATTATAGAAGCATGATGTAGAGAGAGCTGGAAAGGAATGTGAGCAAAATCAGAGGCAAGTGACTCACCCTACAGCAGAGAGCAGGCCAGCTAGGAACACAGCGCAGTTCCCACAGTGCCAGGTCAAGTGCTCGGTCTAATGCTCCACAACTGCCTTTTTGAGGAACTTCTTGAACTCTTGGTGTTTTTCTGAAACAAGTAACAATAATAAAAAAGTTAACATTGGTTTTTAAATTCCAAAGCATTCCCTTTTACCGTTCCTCAGGAGTAGTAATCCAAAACCTACAAAGTAGCATGTGAGTTGCGATGACCAAAATATACAAATCATTGCTATTATTGCTGGATTTTCCTCTCGATTTTCCTCATAGCCTATTAGCTATGAGCACCTATTTTATTAACATTTGACATGTACTTAGTGTAGCATTCATTGGGAACTAAATGCTCAAAGTAAATGCTCTGAAGGGCTTACAGCTATAAGACAGCAGGAGAAGCAGTGCTGTGAGGAAATCCAGAGATAAAGACATATGACACCTCCAGATCAAGTTCCTGCCACCATATGATCTCACGAATGAAGCTGAGCATAACACGCAGCTGGGTCCAGGTGCAGAACATCGCCCTGTTGTTCACATACTGGGACTACGCAGATCGCTGACATCAACATCATCTCCAACCGCTGAGCGTAATGTGGTGACTTACCCCAGCAACCCACTTAGGTGGTGTTCCAATGCTCCAACCAACAACTCTCAAAGGGAATTGGGAAGGCAAAGCAGGGAAGCAGGAACACTGCTGGAATCAGAGAGGTGCTCTGACTGGCCCATGGTGGGCCTTCTCATATAAAATCGTGGAATTCCACCGATTACAGCAATATTATGCCATTTCATAGTAGCAAAGCATCAGAACCAATATGGATCACATTATATCCCACTGGGGTATCTTTGATACCCAAAGGCTCTTCCTTGACCCAAATGACCTCAAGAAAATTAAGCGTCCAATTCCGACGCCCGTGTGCGCCCCCACCCATTACTCCTTCTCAAGGCAGGAGAGGATCAGACCCCCCGACAGAACAGCCTTTCAGCACAGCCATCTGAACTGCTCTCCCCTGGCTGCCCGAAGCCACAAATCCGGTTGTGAAGCACAAGGCCGCGCAGCAGGGCTCCCTTCTGCCTCCTCCTTCCAACAGGAACGCTCCCGACTCATCCGAGGTCAGGCCTCGCTCCTTAGTCTTTTCCCACCTCATTCACCTGACAACCTCCTCCACAACAGACATCTTATCAGACGTGACTGATTGCTGTAATCTGTACTCTGGGCAGCCATTAAGCAAATTACCTGAATCATTGCAAGGATTAGTCTCATTAACACATGATTAGCATCAAATTAAAATAATGAGTGTTTAACTTCTGATGTCTTCCAGTTGTTTGAACAGCTTGATCAGCCACACCAGGCTGGCAGGGAGGTGGCGGGTGTCAGAGAGTCAGCGAGAAAAACAGTACAAATAAATAAAAAGGTAGGCTGCACCAGGCAAGAGAGACGGCAGCCGACTTGCAGAACAAAGCACAGGCGCTCTCAGAGAGAGCTCTGTGCAAAGTTCACCACCAGCGACGAGCAGAGGCGACCGGCCAGCCCCAAAGCTGCGCTCTGCTCCACACCCAACCCTGCCTCGGCTCCCCTTCCCCCGAGCTGTGACCTACTCCAGGCAGCTACAGTGACAGCCAGACACGGGAAACGGCAGGGCAGGCAACGACTGTGATTTCAACCCACTAAAAATGAGAGGCCGAGGCAGGTCGATACCTTCATTCCCGGTTGCCTCCTGGCTGCTCACGTGCGTCGTCTTTTCCAAGTGAAAGCAAAGCAGACCTGAAGTTCAGTCCAGCTTGCCTAGGCACACTCCAAGCTCCCCTCTGACCAGCCTCGGGAGCAGCAGTTTGCCACGCCGGGCCCTTCCGCAGGAGCGGCAGAAACTGCTCAGAGCAGCAGCGGAGGAGGCAGGCAGCCTCAGCCTCCGACCCTGCTTCGGCTCAGCGCCGCTACCCGGCGGCTGCGCTGCTGCCACGTGCCCCGCAACTCCGGGCAAGGAGCCTCTGCAAAGCTCACATCACCTCCTCCACAGACCAGACCGTGCTTCTACAGCCCAGAACCATGTTCCTCAGAGTAGTGCCGAGAAGCCCCTGAACATACCTGCTCCCACTTTCACCTTCTCCTGCCTCACAAAGCCGTGGCACCGCCGGGCACAGTCCCTAATGCCACAGGGCTGTGCCTCTGACTCAGCCTCAAGCTGTTGCAAACGTTCACAACTGGGGGGCAAAAATGCTTCATCTCCATTAGAGTTCTAGTGCAAACTGAAAATGTTTTCAAGTGAATTTTGCAAGTGTCACCACTGACTGCATATTGGTTCAATTCGCAGCGCGGCTTTGGAACAGGCTACCTAGTAACATTTCAGAGGTAACTAAACCCAAGGCTCTGTCCTAAGTGTGCGCTAACTGCAACCCAACTCGTACGGGGCAGGAAAACTAAACTAAGAGCAGCTTTGAGTGGTGGCCGGTTTTTCAGGCGCACGTAAGCAACGTGAGGAGAGCCCTCCGTCCATGGCGCTGAACCAAGGGAAGCCGAAAGCAGAGCTCAGCCAGCACACAGCACCCACACCTCCCACCAGCTGCTCTCAGCCGCCCCCACCCACACCAAGTCACTTCCTAATAGAGGGAGAACCCAATTAAAAACCCACAGCCTGTTTACAGGGACTGTGGAGGCCCAACAGCCATTTTTTGATGCCTGTTTATTCTCTTCTATTGCTCACGCTACCGATCCGCCCGGATGCTGTACGAGTTAGGAAGCCGCTGGTACCACCGCCCGGGCGCCGCTCCTGCCAAGCCACCCGCCAGGGTGCAACAAGCAGCAGGGAGCTTCAACAGATCACTCCTCATCCCTGACGATCGAGACGGGCTGCGAAAACCACGTTTCACTGCTCAGTATTTTCCAGGTGATGTGCAAGACCCTCAGAAAGCGCTGTTCTTCCTGGAGTAGTTTTACATCAGCAAGTGTTTTCAAGAACTTTAACACTTGTCTGGAGCATTCGGTACTTACCCTATCAGTACTCGATTCCCCGAGTCAGGTTATTCTACCTGCACTAAACCCTGAGCCCTTGTGTTCAACATCACCACTATCGCTCTGAAGGTCCTCCCTCATGCACGCCCATGAAGAGGTCCTCAAATCATCCCCTTCTCAATGCGCAGAAACAGTTTTCCATACCTCACGGTCAGTCAGGAGGAATCCAATCCCTGTTCCTCTTCATCCCATGTACGCAGCCCTCAGCATTCGACAAAAACCAACTTGTCTAATTTTAGTGCTGCTGAGGCTTGTCTCCAGAAGGTGTTAGCAAGATTTTGAACAGCAATTAGTTACCATGCATTAGCTACTGCTTTGGGAACCAGGAATACGCAACTTATTTTTTCTTACTCTGTCAAACCACGTTTTCCTTCTCTGGACAAGAAAAGTGGTGGTACAAACTTGTGCGTGTTACACTTGCAAACAATACCTCCATGGGTCAGGATTTGCTAAACCGGCGGAAGTCTCGGTGTGGACATACCACGTAGCCAGCTGCTGCCCTGCCTCTCAAGAAAGCCCCTGGTCCTCTCCTCCTCCTCAACCCCGCTCTGCAGCCTGAGGGGAAACTGAAGCCCTTACATTGAATTGCTGATCTTGTCTGCGCTTTTCCAAACTTTCAGCTTTTCAGCCATGCCAGCTCACAACTGCCAGGCAAAGCTCACCGGTGCAATCCCTCCGTGGTTATACTGGCAGGCAAGGATTTACTGGGTCAAATTCTACTTATAAGTTACAATTACACAACTGAGCCTAGGACAACTCCACAATTCAAATGAGCATTGACTTTCCCACAACCAAAGACTTCACTGGATTCAATCCTGGTCTACGTTTACATTCTATAGGTGTAGAGCTACTGATGCCAAACTCAGAAGAAATCGGGACTTTTTTGTCATTTGACAGTGGGACTTTGCTCATAACACTAAGTGACTAAGTTTGCACGAGGCTCATCGACTCAGTGCATTTCCCCCCTCCCCTTTAAACGCAAGGCTTTTGCGGTTATTTTTACTGAAGCGAAGAAGAACAAGGGGATGTTGGATATTTCCAAGAAACTTATGTTCCATTTCAGTTGCATTTTATCCATGAAATGTGGCAGGTCAAAAGGGTAAATAATTAATGGAAAACTCAAAATCGAATTAAGGCGTGCTCTTAACTTTTTAAAAGCTAAGAGTCACTGTTTTAATGATTTTCTTCACGCTTCTATTTCCATTTTTGAGTCACCTCCAATGCTAAAGAAGGCAAAGCCAAACTCCTACCACCGTGAACAATCCTGAAAAGCGTTTTGCTTCAAAATTTCTCCTTTTTCATCTGGTAACTTGCTAACAGATAACCTCTACTTCTGATCTGCTACCCACAATCAACTCCTTCCTCTTCTCCCTGCAGCTGGTGTGGCATGGGGACTGAAGCGAAGTCCCCCAAAGTCTCAGTTCCTTCTAACTTGCTGCAGCTTAGTTGGTTTATCTGCATACAAATTTAACAGCTTTCCTGCCGTCTCTGGTTCTCCTGCACGTCTGCAGAGCTGAAATCAAAGCCTTGCCTTCCCTCGCCTTACAAAACCACAGTTGACTTCCTGGGCTGCTTCCAGCTCCGTTCATTCACCGTGTCAGCGACAGGCATCTTCCCCTACCTCTGAAGGTGGTGAGATCTGAACACGGAGGATCTGGACCTAAATCCACACTCAATGAAACGTTTCTCTCTCAACGAAGGAATTGACAGAACATGTGCAGCAGCCAATGTTTAAGCCTCAACATCTTGGTTATTTATTCTTTGAAATGCCACAAACCATAAGTACGTATTATAGACAAATCACTTGTCAAAGCTCTTCCTTAATTTAATTAAAGCCATTTTTTATTCATAGAAGTGCAAAGAAGCAACTTAAACAGATAACATTTTTCACACTTGCATAAAATGAAAATAGCCAAACTAAATTTTGGCAAAGTATGTAACAACAAAAGATCCAAGCAAAGACTATATATGTGCCAACTTCCATCTCTGCTAAGACGTTAGCAATGAGTTACACACACCAAGTCTCCTAGTTACATTTCTTCTGGACTCCTGACCCTTCGCACGCTATGAACGCCCCAACGGTACTTACGCTGTGGCCCAACCATGCTCTCCACGAGCCATGCGGAGCTGGTCCGCATTACTGCACGTGAGCGCGACTCCTTGTGAACCTCTAACAGGGCGGCAGCAAAACGCCGCTGGGGCTCAGAGTACTGTACGGCAGGAGCACCCTCCACTTCTCCAGTGGGGACATGAATTATATTGGCAAAAGCCTATGTCCAACGTCCGTAAGTAGCGCCAGGAACGTGCCGCCCTCCCAGTGTTAGTAGGCGGACTGCATACAAATTCTCACTGCAGACGCTAACGATTGATTTGGGGGGCAACTGCGATATAGCCACTACAGCCCCGCTCAGCGCCGATCAAGCACAGAAGCGCTAGCTCAATGAAGGCAGACCGCATCCTGTTAAGGTGCCAGGTGCCGAATCAGAAAAGCTCTTCCTTGTGCAGCGTAAATAGATTTCTGACCTACGTGCTTCAGCACATCTGTAGTCAAGGCTCATGCATAATAATAAAGGCCCAGGTCTGACAGCGTACAAACTCGTTAGGTGTCCCGGGAAAGTCTTGGAAACATTTTTCCATTACGGCCTTAGTCAAAGGCCCTTCAAAAACACACTCAAGTTGGCCTTTTTTTAGAAACAGTGTTCAGCCCTGCTCCCAGGTTCTGTAGCCTGTAAAATCAGACAATACTTGAACAGTAAGGTTATGGGGTACTCATTTGCATATATGCAGATTACAGCCAGTCTCTGGATTCTTTTTTCACAGCCATGCCCCATAAGGACAAAAGAACCATCCAAACCCAGGTGACGCCGCAGGCCTGCCTGAAAAGAAACACCTTCAAGCTGAGCAAAGCTCACTTGACATCAATAATGCCAAGGCACAGGGTTTTGCTCTAACTGAACTCTACTGGCAGATAAAGGGGCAGAAGAATTCCCTTCCATCCAAACATAGCTACAAACACCTTTTTTGTCAATTAAAATACCACAGCTCAAGTCTAGAGGCAGTGGAAGGGAAACCTGCAGACCGGGTGGCACACACCGCCCAACTAGAATACTTTCTCACATCAGCATTTCCCAAGGTGAATCATTTCACGCACATTAGTAGCCATCATTACTGTCCAGAGTCAAAAAAACCCCGAAATTCTAATTCCATCAGCTTTGTTCACACCTGCTATAGTAAATAGAAAATCATTTATCAACTTACCTTCAAAGTTAGTTTGCTGTTGCGCAATCCCTTCCAGCGTTCAGAAATTTCATGATTTAAGCGATACATTCAGACTCCATCTGCTGCATATTATTGGCCATATTATGTAAACTACGATTCAGCAATTCACACTAACTTGATTCTGCAGTACCTGTGGGTGCCGAACATATGTTTCCTATTCTACTTGCCTCTCCTGGGCCACATGCAATCCACTCAAACCATCAGCTTTCTCATATAGGCAACTTGCCGCGTGCTAGGCTTTCTTAACTTATAAACCCTATCAACTATGGCAAACACCGTGACTGTAAACCCGTTTGTGCAGATGATTTTGTAGTATTCGATCAGCTTTTCCAAGACAACGAAAGTGCGATCGCAAGAGCTATAGGTGCCAGGCAGGGAGGAGGGTCACCACCGCTTGCCAGGCGCCCCCCCCTTGCCCCAGGCCTGCAGTCCCCGGAGGGTGACCTTCCCCCAGCGCTGAAGGGAAGGGGGCAGGTCAAACGCCGGGCAGGCAGCACGGGCCATCACCCCGTACCTGCCGCCTGGGCTGCCCTGCGTCCGTTCGCCCCACGCAATAAAGAGGCCCAACCGGAAAGTCAGCATGCCAAAAAACCTACAGGACTCGAAGAATCTGGTTTTCAGAGATGAGATACTGCTCTGTTGCTAGGCAAAACGTACGGGTTTTTTTCTCCTCTTTTTGGAGAAGCCTCTGCTCTCTTCTTGAGGGGCAGAGCTGAATTTCATATTGTCACTAATGCAAAATTAGAATGACAGCATACAGACCTGCTTCTTATTCCAAGGCATGTCTCCAGCCTGTTCCCTTTTGGAAATAACACCGTGTACTCACAAAGTATTTCACAAGGAAAAAAACCCAACATCACCCCACTGCTGCAGTAGGATGATGTCAGGGGCTCCGCTTTTGGTTTGTTACAGTTTGCACCGGAGGAAGGAACAAAACCGTGGAAACTTCAGGAGAACCCACGTGCAAAACGAACAGCTTTAAGTGAACAAAAAAGCAGGTCCAGTCCATTCACAGAAGAAGGGAACGGCTGTCTGGAAGCCCATCAGTTTGTTGGTCTTCCACTCGTATATTTGTCACTTTTAAGAGTGTTGAACACACACTGGGATATATTGCTCTTTTGTTCAAAACTCTCGACTGATATTTTACAGCAGAGAGGGAGTTCAAATGCTGGACCACATCAACAGGAATTTCCCAGCGGTGCCAAAGCTTGAGGTACCATCCACCCGCCCCAAGCCTGCAGAAGGGGGCACGGCCTTGTCATGTATATCAGAGGCTGTCAGACACCCTGTAAGGAGTGATTTCAAATCGGTGTCACCCTCCAAAATAAACCTTCTGCATCTGTGGCAGAAGTCATTTGCGTTGTTCCCACTCCTGTCAACCTACTGTAATGCTGCCGCTTCAGTCCCAAACCAGAGTAGGGACTATGTGTCCATCTCTAACCTAGGGACGCATGAGCCAGGTGCCCCATGGCTGAGAAGCTGCTGGTCTTAACTGTCGTCTTTGGTTACAGGACAACTACAGGGACAGACTTACTATTTGTCTCCACTCCTGCTTACGAATCCTTGATTCTGAAACTCCTCTCCCAACCGCGCATACCAGGCCTGCACCTTCTCACCACCTGGCCAGGCTGCTTCTCTACACAGGAGCTGCTTGTCCCAAAACCTGAAGTGCAGAGCTATCCTTTGCTCACTTCTTGTGGGAATGAACAAATGGCAGAACCATGACACTCAGCACATCCTCCTTCCCGTGCCACAAACTCCCTGGCTTCGTCCTCCATCTTCTCTCAACAAGGACGACAACGTTTGTGAGGCGGCAGCTAGGTGACTCCCTGGGACTACCTGTCACACCCTCTGCCCTCACTCAGGGAGCAAAAAACCAGTGCTTGAAAACTGGCAGAAAAAACCAAACAAGAGCAAAGGTGAGGTTACGCCAAGGACTGGCGTCCCTCTGGTCGCAAGCACTGCAGGGACGTTTGTCGAGACTGCTGTTCTGGCAAGCCACGAGTGCTGGGGAAGCGGTGCCCCGCGTCCCCGCTCGCCCAGCTCAGCCTCTGCAGCAGGGTGAGGGACCTGCGCAAAGGCTGCCGCACGCCCCAATACCACGAGCTGCGCCCCACCACGGCTTAGAGGCCAACAGCGCCCTTCTCCATCACCCTTCTCCCCGGTTGCTTCCTGCCTGCTTCGAAGCAGTAGCAATTTATTGCTGGCTGATATTAAGCGGATTACGGCACCCCAGAAGCCTTGTGCATCTGTGCGAGCTAACACGTCGACAGGCAGAGCACCGCCTTCCCAGCAGGAGTAAGTGATTTCTGCCTTACCGCCCATCACCTGGCCTGAGGTGCAGGGAGCCCAAGAAGGAGAGAGGGTGGGTCCACTGCACAGCTCTAGTTACAATCTCAGTAATTAAACAGATAACTCAGCCTAAGTATTTGCAATTTCCTAACACGGCCTTTGTTAGCGATGCATCTGGATCTCAATAACCATTACCTTCTGCTACCTACAGGTACAGATAATTATCCACAAGTAAACGATTACCTATGCTATAAATTACCTACAAAAATTTGGGCTGGGTTTTTGCCAATCACCATTCTAATTAATTAACCAAAATTGACTAGCTGGCTTTAGACCAAACATTTCCTCATCAGTATTCAACGCCAGTGCCTACACGATGAAGGAAATAAACCAGAGAGGAGAGAGAGAGCGAAATCCTACAAAGGTTAGAACGAGAAGAAAGCAGCAGAGCACCAAGAAGCAGCGGTTTCCACGGGGCTGTGGCGAATGCTTCCTTTTTTCGCAGGTGACACTGCCCCCGGGCAGGGCGGCGCGTGGCTGCTGACAGACCCCACCAGCAGCACTCACAGCCATTCCCACCACAAAGGGAGCCACGGCCAGCAGCAGGAACCGGAAAGATCCAAATCTTTGTGTTTTCCACGGGATCGGGGCTTTGGCAGATGCCCAAGCGAGCAGGGGACACAGCTGCACTGGGACTGTAGCGGCTGGGGGAGGAATAACCGCCGCGCCTGAGCGGGACGTTTCCCAAGGCACTCCTGATTTCTCAGCTCCTCCATTTTGACGGAGCTCATCAGACCCTCCCAAAACCTTCCCTTTTCAATAGTCAAAGTAACAGAAACACATTCACACGTGCGTTAGGGCGGCTTTAAACTCCTGGCATTACACATCCGCAGAACGGCAAGTCAGACAACACGCTCTCGATGTTTGTGGCTACGCACCGAAAATTAAACAAACTCCTGTCCTTCCCAGCTGAAGGACCCCGGCATGCCATCACGTGCAGAGACTCTGTAGATGCCCCTGTGCCCCAGCAACATTCACAACAGCACAAGTTGCTGTTACAAACTGCAAAATTAACTCTTTGAACGGGCACCACCTGCAGCTCAGCACCGCCCGGATACCTGATAACCCCTTCCGACAGGACACCGCACGGGCAAAGGAGCCACCCACCATAGCACACTCCCATTAACAGCCAGTTTCCCAGTGAAGAAGAGTATTCTATGGCACTCATTAAACGCACTCTGATGTACAACTGGTTCCGTAAATACAGAAGCAAGCATACACTGTAGTGCAAATACCAGTTTAAGACAAATTTTTACATTTAAGCTAAACTAAGGTAGATCAGGTGTGTGTCTCCACATCACCAGTTACTCATTCCATACCTTTTCCAAGTGATACAACTCATGATATACATTTGAGAAGAAAGCAAGAGCCCTGGTCCCAGCTCGCCACACTTTGCCTACGACGGCTGACTCCGTTTCCTACGGACGGCAATGAAGCAGTCGCTACAATCGCATGCTGCCCGCCCGGCCCACAGCGGGGGCACGGCACCGTGGGGAGCCCGAGAGAGAACCACAGGTCTGCACAGCTTCCAAATCGCTGTGCTGCAAGATCCTTCCTCTGACCATTCGGGGTCTGCCATTTCAGCCTCACAACTCCTTTTGAAAGAGCTTTGATTTTTGTGCCGATTACCAACTCTTTACTTAGAAGGGACTCACACGTGTCTTGCACCACAGCGCTTCGCTATCACCCAAGACGCCGTGCGCAGGAGTGCCAGCACCCCAGTAACGCCGGCAGAAAACCAACCCTTTCAGAGCGCAGAACCGAAGGCAGAAATCCCAGCTATTTCTTCTCGGCTCAGAACAACTCTTCTGTGTCATAAACAGAAATGTGCAGTTAGTGGAAACGGGACTGGAATATTTATTTGGTAGGGATTTTTAGTACTAGTTCTTGAAAAAGTAAGGCACGTCATGCACTATAAGCAAGATATAAAGCTTTAAATGCTGATAAAAACAGTAATTAGCAGTCTTTCTAGACTGTTCTGGAGAACTCCTCAGGGAACTTATTTCAAACCGAACAATCTGCAAAGAAAATCACTAATAAGGATAATCTAGTGCCTTCCACATCACCTTAAAAATCGTTTTCAAGAGGCTTTTCTCATGTCATCTCCAGTTATTGATTTATTAAAAAGCAACAAGATATTTTACTGCATAAAGTAAGATTTTTATTTATTTATGCAGGCCTGTCAGTGTTGATAAAATACTGTGGATGGTAGGTATTACTTGCATTCCGTCTAATTAAGTGAAAGGCCAGAGCTTTGTGAAGTGCTCCCCCGAATTCTGATCCTGGCCAGGCAGGAGGGGTGACAGGGGAGGTGGAGAGCTGCTCCCGGGGCCGAGCCCCGGCCCCTGCCACCAGCCTGCAACGGCCCCCACCGCTCCCCAAAGCCTCCCGGTATTCCAAGCCAGGGTCCGTCTCCGGGGGTGCAGACCAAAGACGCAAGGGAAAAACCCACCACCAACCCAAAACGTGCCCAAGTCAAAGGCAAAAGCCAAAACCCAACTAATAAAAAAGTAACCAAGGCAAAGAGCATCAGAGACAAAGTCAAATCCTTCCACAACACTCACCAAGCTGCTCATCAGGCTTCAAAGGAACAGATGCACGTGCAGACCATTTCCCAGCTGGCTGCACACAGCGCGCACAAAGCCGAAAGCACTGGCATCTGGAAAAATCGCCTCCATTTTGAACTCTATTTATGTATCCGCTGCAACGGAGACATCATTCCTGCTTCTCCTGGGTTATTCTCGTGTAAACTTCATTCAAACGTTTGTTAATGAACAGTAAATCTTTAGACTACTTAGAATTGCTCTGTTTAATAAACTGCGTGCATTTCATCAACATTATTCAAAACAAACTCATTTATGAGAAAATCCACATCAGTCAGAGAAAAATGTATTCAACTCCTCCGAAGGCCTCGGCAGCCTACGACAGGTTTGGACTGACTGAAGCATTTAGGACCACAGGCAGGGGCACATTTAAGAGCTTCGTTTTAGAACCGTAAAATGAAACACCGCGATTTCTTAAAGCACTCTAGACCAAAATTGTAACATGGCCACTTGGAAGTGCCTGGAACGCCGGAGGCGTGCTAGATACCAAGCACTCCGGAGTTAAATCGAAACGGTATGACGTGTTTAGATGTGGAAGACTGACGGCATTTTGCTCAGAAATAAGTGCAGATAAAAGCATTTTCCCCAGCGTTATAGCATGTGTACACCACAGGTCCCTCTTTACCACTGAACGACTTGATCTTCCTCTGCTCCTGCCTCACGCTGTCGCTTCTGCTTGAGTAAGGCTATGTGGAATTTGACATCTGGGCCGGGTTTCTAGCCCACCTGGCTGCCAAAGCAACCCTGGCTAGCTACAGTACTGAGCCTCAGCTGGGACAGGCCAGAGGAAACGTAAAAAACAACATATTAAAAAATTAAGAAGATGAGGGAACAACTACAGCTATCTGGCAGGTTTCTGAGTAACTGAGACAAAGGAAGAAATACCGCTCTGTTCAGCACGGACCAGCGCTTGGCAAGTCTGACTGGGTGACGCGGACCTCCGGGTACCACCCTCTGACGGCGCTGAGGTTGGCCCCGTTGCTAACCCCACACTTGCCAACGGCACAGAGAACTCTTTTTGATGGGCAAAGGGTAAACCACTCCAAGTTCCAAAGCCTAGAGGATTTCAGAAAACGAAGCTGAAACCAGCCTTTTCCTGAAGGCCAGAGCCCTCTCTAGCAGTCCGTTTGGAAGTGGTAGTCCGGATTTTACGTTTCAAAACTATCTCTTTTCTAACAACAAAGCCAAAATAAAGGTAAAGTGTTTTCATTAGCTGCGTTTTATTTTCCCCCAAAACGGCAATAGCAGGTGCTTTAGAAACCGCAGCTTTGGCCCGTACCAGAGCATAAGAAACGTCAGCAAACGCCCCTTCGGAGCTGTCGCGCTGCCAGTGCAGCAGAACAAACAGCGTGGTTCCCGCCCTGCTGCGGCACATCACAGCGCCTGCTGCCACGGGGCTCAGCATCTCCCAATGCCACAGTCCTTCAAGTGCTTGGACTGCCTTCAAAAAAAACCCCAACCAAACCCCAAAACATGAAGGAAAAGCTGCAGCGGAGGGTCCTGCCCTGCGAAACTCTCAGACCCTCGACACTCCCAGGCCGGTCGGGTGCAGACCAAGTGAAGTCGCACAGGGAAATGCCCGGACGCAGTCTCAGCGCACGGATCCCGCTGCCTCCCTGGGACCCGCCTCGGCATTTTGCTAACTTTATTCCTTCTTTATTCTCAAGGTCATTTCTTGTTTATTTAATCATCCATTGTGCTTGCAGTCTGACGGGTCTCTTAATCCCCGAGCTGGTTTCTTAACTTTAAATGAGTTTCCAGGAAAGCAGGGCTTGCACCTCTCCGGAGAGAAAGCATTGTTTTTAACACACTTGTAACTAACGCTGCCGGTCCTTGGGGAGGCTCGAAGGACCTCAAAGGCAATAGTTCTCTGCCCAGGAGCAAAGAAGCCATTACAGCTTGTACTAGAAGATTTAATAGGTGTCATAATTTATCATGTAAACCGAAAAGTGTTTCTTAATTAAGTGCGTACGTTAATGAATTTTTTAATTTGATCCCTGTAAGTACCTTGCTATACTAATTGCAATATTCTACACATTAGTCATCCGCTGTTGCCCTTGGCTATTTTCTACCCTGAGAGGGAGAGATAGAGCTTTTCAGTTAAAGTTCATTTAACTCTTTCCACCCAACAAATTACATTTCCTGTTATTCACAGTAGAGAGTGACAGCCGCACTTCAGTCCTAGAGCACTTCAAGGATAGCGTTTCGCATACACATCAGCTTGGGTCTCAGCGTGGTCCCCCACGGAGAGGGGATGAGAGAGAAACGAGGGAGAAGTCACAGTAGAGCCACAGAGGAGAAACATCCCCTTGCGCTGCAGAAGACTAGGAGTTTGCCCCCGGCACTGGGAACAGACGCCGTACAGGAAGGTCATGAGCCACAGACATGTCCTAGCGTGGTTCCCAACACAGCGACTGGGGTTCATTTCATTACCTTGATTACAAACAGCACTAAGCGACAGAAGTTTTCCAACCCACAGACTGTTCCAGGTTTCAACGCGCGCTTGAGCGAGGTGTCAGCTTTTCTGAAACTTCTCATTCGCACCCCAAGTTCAAGAGCAAGAGGGTGGGAAACTTGCCACTGAGCTTCCCAAGAGGATGGAAGGCGAGAAGCAGCAGCTGAAGGTATGGCACACGGCTCATGCCTTTCACCAGCCACCACAGGGATTTGTTCTCCAGTAGGTACTGACCGACTGAGAAGACATGAAGTAATACTGAGGTAGCTGCCTAAGGCGATAGCTAGTTTCTGGTAGCTGAATAGCTAAAAGGGGGGTTCAAAAGCCTCTTGAACATTACAGACTACAAACCCAGTTCTCTTTCTGCAGGGATAATACTCTCGTGGCTGTGGATGTCAATTAGAAAAGCCACTACAAATTGGGAACTCCTCACCTCTAGCAAGGCTACTTGGCAAACACAGTCAATACAGCAGTCGGACCCCTCCAGACTCAACAGTAAAACAAGACGAAGCAGAAGGGTTATACCCACAACCAGACAAGAAGTTGGTGCAACTGAAAAAACACACGAATTCCTTCTTAGCCACATCATTTGCTTTGTAATCTGTTTCTGCTTCTGGAGTTTGCACAAAGGATTTCACAATTTCAACTCAACAGTGACCCTGCAAGGGAGAATTTTAGGCTTTCAAAGAGAATCTTCCCTGTTCTTTGGAAAAAAAAAAATAAATCTTATTTTCCATCTCCTCTGTGAACACAAAGGTGTAATATGTGTATAATATAAAGCCTCCCTTTCCCAGTGTTTGTTTCTACGAGACAGATGAAACAGCAGCAGCAAGTCATCACCTGCTGAACCACGTTAGTCCTCCCAGTCTGCATCTCCACGATGATTACAAGGAACACAAGGCTTCCCCCGAACGCGCCGTAGCTTGCATGCCAGACAGGCGTTTACAATGAAGTCTTGGCCAGGTACAAACTGATGCCCTCCAGAACCGAGAGGTGAGCCCTGCCAGGTTCTGGACTGTAAATGAGGAAGCACAGCACTTACGGCTTCCTTTCTCTGTTGAATTTGTGTTTATTTCCTGCTGTGTACGTGATGACAGCGTGCGATTCACGCTGCTACACAAGCACGACCCCAATTACATACAGGTCCAATAAACTGTAGTAAGGTACAGAAAAGATATTCTATATTTATAAAAGCTGAACTTTCCTCTATCTATTTTCTTATAATTTTGCATGTACAACACAGTATTAGCCTGTCACACATCTGGAAAAAAAAAAAGGCTTTGGAAGTAATTAAAACAACAATTCTGACTTTGTAATAGCTACTGTCAGCAGTCAATCCACAGAAACACCTTTTGAACACAACCGGTGAAATGCTCTGCCACATTTCATGCGGGCATACACAGTATTCTGAGAGAAACAGCTTCTCCAGGCCCAGGGAAATCTAACGTGCATTAGGAGCTGAGCTTCCATAGGCCTCTCGCAGTGCTCGCGACAGTCGTTTCTGCAGCCTCTTGAGGAACGCTTTGCCTGGAAAAGCAAGGCTGCCATACCACAGAGCGCCTACCCCATCCAGCCGGTTCTTGTGAACAGGCATGCCGTCATCCTGCGGCGGTCCTGACCAGGAGGCAATGCGGGCGCACGTCAAGTACCCAAGGCAGGATCAGCACCCTGAGCAATACCACTAGTTCCACCCGTGCTTTACATGCCTTTCAGAGTTCCAGACAAACAGAAAAACAGCCAGCAGAAGAAATCCGTTCCCAGCCTGATGGTCTGTAATTGTGCATTACTTCGGCGCCTACCTGAGAAACCCATAGCTGAGGCACTGCCTTTAACAAAACCCCGATTTCTGCAGGGGAGCACTGGAGCAGCGTGTTCATACTGACTCCGACCCACGGGTTCTCTCCAATCCTGTCAGAAACACGAAGGATTCCAAGTTCAGGTAGAACCAAGCAGGACCCATGCAAAGTGGGGGCAGCTGCAATGCTTCTCCCTGCAACGGGAGCCCCACCATATCCGACTGCCGAGGCTGTCAACCCCCTATTATCTCAGGCGTTACACTACCCTACAGCTTATCCTTCCGGCTGAACGCTCTCCGCTACACCTGCTGTCAGCGCTCGACAGTACCCACACCTGACTCCTTCTATATTAAGACCCAGCAGCAACTGCTCTAATTATTGACTTGGAATTAAATCTGCCTCCGAACTCGGGCAGACAGTAATGCACTGCAGTAATTCAGCATTCAGTTTGTTTCCCCCCACCACTTCTGCACGTATTATAGGTTTGCTTGCGCTGGAAGTTCTGCTGACAAGCTTACACATGCAATTAAGTGGATTACATGGAACATGTTTAAATAGCCTAGGAACCTCTGAGGCCGAGGCACCCTTGGAAAGCACTCCTTCACTTCCCCACTCGCAAGCAGAGCTTGCGAAATTAATAGCAACAGCACAGCATAACGGGCTTCAAGGAAGTGAGACTCTTTACATGGGTGGCTGTCACCTGCTTTTCAACAAATTTCAAACAGTGTTGCCTACAGCATCCCGTTGCATTAGATAAAATGCATCCTGACACCTTTCTTACTCTATTACACTCGACTGCTAAAATATTGAGATGCAAACCTCCCTCATTTTTTTTTTTTTTTTAAAAGAAAGCACTGTCCAGTAATTGCCCGAGGTCAGATCTTGTTGGTTGATAGCAGATCCTGTCTCCACAGACCTACAGACGCCAAAGGCTGACAATTGCAGCCACTTCTAAAAAGCCCTTCTCAGGTGTCTTGACAACTAATACACTTATTTCTGATGAGCTAAGGAATCTCTGCCTGCTATCGACGATTTCCAAGTCAGATCTCTGGTGATCGTACACCAACGTAGCTCCACGTGAGCTCCGTGGCATCGGCGGACCTGGCCCTTACTGTCAAATGACATCTTCTAAACCTCCAGCCCAACACATGGAAATTGTAATGATCAAATTAAGTCAAAAGTCCTTTCCCTGTTATAACGAATCCTATGCTCAGCCGACGAGTTCCAACACCCTCAGCAGAACCATCACGAGGAATTTCATCAGGGGAGGATGAGGCCAACCACAGGGAGGGATAATAACTTGCTAACAACGAGATAATCTCATTCCTATAGTTGCACAATCTGAGTAAGAGAAGGGATAGAGAAACGGTATTTGTCTTATAGGGAGTTCTGAAGAGCGCACAAGCAAGTAATTTTCAATGACTTTCAACAATGCGTTACTGAAGCATAGTGCAGGTAGATGTGTCAAAAAATTACCCTCACCGCTACACTTACCATATGTTTATGAAGACAGAAGTTATACATATTTTATCCTAGCGTGGGATTTGACATGACAGTGTCAAACCAAGCTCACTACGTTTGTCACTCAAGCAATCACATTCTCTTCATATTTATACTTAACCACTCCTGTTAATGCTATTTCCCCTACAAATTATCTTCTGCTTTTGTATGCAAGATGCTTTTACTGTAATTATCCAAAGATAGACAGCTAGAGACTACACAAAACTATGAATTCATGCTTCAGCTTAGACACCCCAGGAATCGATATTTTCACTGTGCAAATCTCTCTGGCTAAAATAGATGGGCTTCTCTCTCAAGTGTCTTGCGCTTTTCCTGTCTATCTACATCTGTACGAATGCCCATTCTGATCTTGTACCACTTTTCACAGGTGTGAAATCGTCACATGAAGTGCAGTGCAACAGAAAGTGCCAGGCTCATGATATTTCTCTCTCACCAAGACCATCTGGACCATACTTTCAGCTGGTGTAAACTAGCACACCACCACCAACATTGCTGCAAAGATGCCAAATTTACACTAAGTAAAAACTGAGCCCTCTTTTCTCTTGCACCATCCACTGCGCTAGCTACCTCGCCACAGTGCCGACTGAACACACGAGACTTGCTGAGAGCGACAGGATCTTACAGACATCTTACCCTTTAAAAAAGAAAACTGAGTATTCATTTTCTGTTTTCTGAGAAAGTTTTGGGAAAGCTTAAGGCCACTCAAGTACAACAACAGTACACGTACAGCAGTCGTGCTTTTGACCAAATTCTGCAAGGACTCTCCTGATTTCAGCTGGACATCATCATTCCAGACCTCCTCCGTTCTGTCATGCCTGCCCCAGTCCGCAACGACCTCAAAAGCCCTTCTACGAACGCGGGAAGAGCGGCTCTAGGTTAAGCACAACATACCTGTCTGCAGTTGTTCTGCATCATCCTGATAAAATCTGTGTGCTGTTCTTTACAAATTGCTCCTGTGTCAAAATAAAATACCTACCAATTCTTTGTAGAGCTACAGGCAGATTCCCACAGCCCATACGTGCTTTTTTTAAGCATGCATGTCAACCTAACTACGATCCATAAGAATTACCTAAATGAAAATAGATCATGTGAAAGAAGAGCCAAAAAACACCTCTGTCACTTGTGGTTTATTTTCACCTATTCTCTTGACCTTTTTCACCAGTAACAGTGAAAAAATACCGATGGTAGAAATGGTTACTAAGTATCATAAAGGCAAGTGAAAACCAAAAATTGAACAACGCGCTTTTCTGTAATGTCAATACAAGTCAAACGCCAATATGCATTAATCCCACAAACACCCTGACTTCTCTGCAAGTCATTGATGCTGATTATACTTATCAATTGTTCAAAGCTAACGCTCCTCATTTATCGGTCCCTTGATACTCACTACAACGCAGGGACTACAGTTTAGGGACTTAAGTCACCTCCTGAATCATGGAGGCTTCTCACCCCCCACAGATATGGCTGCTTCTTGACTTCTGGATCTGTGTAGCAACAAGGCAGAGACTCAACAGCACAGGGAATAGCGTACCCTGAGGCTCTTCCGTAGGCTTTGTCTCTTCCACAAAAGCCATTCCCTGGGAATTCCCAGGAACCGGGAAGACAAAATCTTGAAGTTCCATGACATCCGGTCAACCCCCTAGAAAGGCCGTTTGACAGAACAAACCCAAACTCCAGTGGCTGAAATAAACGCAGTGAAGTTTTTATATGCAGCGGTTAATTGTGTACCCAGGACCCCCACAGAGCAGGTGACAGGTGCCCTAGACGCTTTTTGGTCTTGCTGAATGGCATTTAATGCAAAAGACATCTGATCTGCCACAGAGAGCAGCAGTAAGTGGTTTGATCAGAAATGACATCTGAGCCAAATGAGCTAATTAGTTTACAGGATTTCCCCTTTCTCCCCTCAACAACTGCAAAAGTCGATTTCTGCTTCCCCTCAGCTTAAGGTCTCCCTATAGGGTGCCATCCCATTGTTTAAACTAGAGCCTGACGCTTAGCAAAAAGATGAAATGCATGTGTTAGCAATTCCGTCAAAGGAGGCACATCTGCCGCTGACGAACAATGTCAGCTCTTTGTCAGGAGAAATGCAGTATCCCCAATTTAAAACACAGTAATAATAAATAAACCCCCCAAACCAGCGGCTTCCACCTAGGGAGGCAACCAGCAGTAGCCAAGTGGGACAGGGCAAGCCTGGGGCTTGGAAACGAACACATTCGTTAACCATGTCCGAGGGCTTCTTGGAATGCATTTCTCGTTACACTGCGGTGGTGACCGGAAGCTCCAACACAACTAAGGATGTCGTGATCACCAGTAAAGCAGGACCTGTGGACAAGAAGGGTGCCAGTATTACCCTCACCTGCTCCAGCTCAGTTCTCGGAGACAGCAGCAGCAACGGGCCGTTTGTCCACTGCTTGGGCCAGCCCTCTAAACACTGCTCTTGCTGCTGTTTCTTCAAGTCTACAGGAAAACACAAATCTTGTGGTGCAGCAGTGACACCATCGGCAAAATTAAAGAAGTGCAGTGGCTACTACTTCACGGAGATTACTACATATCTACTTGCAAAACCAAAGTGGGACCGTTTGAGTGAAAGATGGGTGAAGCGTGAAGCAGCAGCGAGGCTCTCTGTGGCTGGACGACTGAAGGGTGCAACTATTGCTAGACCACTGGTAACAGTTCCAGCCGCTTCCAGCCAGTGAAGCGACTCACGCCAGTATTTGCCAGAAGCTACGCTGCACAGACAGGCCACTGATTTTAACCCAAGCTTGGAGAATGGACTGTAAATAATTCTCTTGAACACAGTATCGAAGTGCAGTTGGCTCAAAAGTGATTTATGAGAGGTTTATGGTGCAGTTGGACAGAAATACCCCTTAACCTACTCTAACGCTGCAGTGGGCCAACACGCAGTCCCCAGCAACAGCTCTTTCCGAGGCGCTCACCAAGGAGAAGGTCCAGGCCTGCAATACAACGCAGCAGTGGCACTCGTGCACTCTCACTCCGCTCCGTCACACAGAACAAGATGGGAAGCCGAAGACATGACAGCCACAAGAATAATCCAAAGTTCTATTACTTTGTTTAATATCACAAGCGTCATACACCATTACTGAGCAGTTTCAATGCCGAGCGTGGTTACCTTTTTCCAGCAGACCCAGTGGCACATCAACTGAGCTGCCTGAAAGCGTTCAGAGGTCCACAACCACTTTGAAGGACTGTTGTACTATATGGGATTTGAGGGGCAGATCTTCATTACAGCAACAGTTTTAACTAATTAAAACTGATCTGTCCAATTTTAATACCCAATATTAAACCATTTAATAGGTGATTTATATAAGTACAGGTTTTAATAGGTCTTAAAAAGAGTAGATAACTTGAATAGGACAAAGGAGAGTTATGCACCCTTTTCTAGCGAATTAAGAGCAGACTTGGGTCTGACTTGTTGATGCCACATTGAAACTTTTAGAAATTAAGAGTAAAACAGCAGGTGGAAATAGTTGGATCATGAAAGTAAAGCTACTTGAGGATGCATATGAATATAAACCCAAGTCATCCTGCACGGCAAACAGCTAATACAGCTTAACTGAAGTTTTGCGTGTTCTTTTCAAAAAAGGTCATGGGCAGAATTTCTCACGGCCTCTCTCACACTATTTTAGATGTGGCGGAGAAGGTGAGCAACAAGATACTACCCTGCATTTGGGCACTGAGCACATGGCATTCAGCTCTCGGCTGGTCTCTCGACATGTTCGGTAGCTTTGAACGATTCTCTTCGCATCCTGTGCCCCAGTTTGCTGCATAAAGTGACTATCACGATATTTATATCCCCTATAAATGCTTCAGGAGCATTTATGAAAAGAGTAAGCAGCACTTGAGAAAAATATGCACCTTGTGGAGAAACTAATTTACTACATCCACATCAAAAGCAAGAACACACAAACCACAAAACTACTGGTTTTGCCTGGCTGGAGCAAGGGAGCACACTGCTCCTCAATTTCAATATCACAGTCATTTTCTGCAGGTCTCAAAAGGAAGAGCTCCTACAGTCATGCTGCTCAGACATCATTCTCGCTGTCGCAGTCCTGTCAATACTACACCTGCCTGCGACAGCAGAGAGGATTGGGTGACACCAGGGATCCCCTCCAGCCTCCCGCTCCCAAGCGGGGCACTGTTATACTCTATTACCGTCACCACGTTGGGCTGCTCTGCATCACCAGTATGATGCAGCATGAGGTCTGCTCCTTCCCCAGCCTGTTCCATCTCCTACACAGGTTCTGTCCCTAAGACTGAGCAGAGCGCTGTGCACATGAAAGCTTTTAGGCCGCAGCAGTCAACTGCCTCTCGGACTGTGCACGATACGAAATACGTCCTCCGTTATAAAAAGGAGGGTGAACTTACACACGAGAAGTAATCACAGAAGGAGGAGCAACCCAATGAAAAGGTCACTTTTCACCTGCAGGAAGACAAATCTATATTTACTTAGAGGTAGAAAGGAATGTTAGAGCTCTTCTGCACTCAAGAGCCTGGGGCGCTCGAGGCAGAGATTTAGGACAGCATCGCAGACGGCTTTCTGTAAGAAGCTGCTATCTGCCTGCCGCTAGTATCCGCTTTTGAGTTCATTTCGCTGCTAACCTCCCTTTCTGCAAGCGTCCGGGCTCTGCTGCCCTAATACTTTTTCAGTTGTAATGTTTTCGGAGGAAAACTGAGACAGCCCAGTGAGCTGGACGGTGACAAGACACATTTTGCAATGGCTTCGTATCCACCCAGTCCATTAGCGCAAGCACGAAGGCGCAAGGAGGTTCAGACTGGATGCTTGCGAGGTAAAACACAGGTAAGGCTGAGGAGATTTTATGTCTCGTTATCCCCAAGAGAAAGTGGGGGAACCAGGCATAGAAAAGACAGAAGGGATCCCAACGTACCCTTAATCTATAAATATTTAAGTAGTCCCTCCTCCCCCCTCTCCTCAACAACATATGCCAGTGTCTCCTTCAGCTCATAAAAGCCAATTCCCTCCTGCTGTTTCCGAGCCCCAGTAGTCTCAGAGTGGTGATTAGTGGATTACGTGCATCACAGGGACTGGCTCCAATCACTTTCCCCCTGCAAATTGCTCAACTTCAATGCAGCGGCACAGAGCAGAGTGGGCTTTGTCACTGGGGCCTGGTCCTCATTATGACCAGGAGACTTCAGGAGTTTGTTTACGTGGCTGGAACATCATCCTCCTGGGCAGCTAATCAGCCTTTCCCCAGGGTTTCTGCTCTTTGAATACTTAAGAGTAATCACCACCAGCTATCTACACCCAGAGTAGCATCTAAGCAATTTCACCAAGTCAAATGACAACAGCTTGAGGTAATATTAGCCCCCTTATATGAAGACAAGTGCTCTCCACACAAGGATGCTGGAGCTTAGCACCACTCAATAAATCAGAGCAACATCCTGGAAAGCTTGCCATTAGTTCTGAGCCATTAATTTTTGCTGGGTCTTTGACACAACTGTTTGAGAGCACTATAACCTGCTCTCTGAAAGTTAAATTATAAAGAGCAACTTCCCTGAAGGTGCTAGTCTACTAACCCATTTAAGTCCTTGGCTAAACACTTAAAATAAATCACTGGAGAAGTGCAAGACAGAAGGTTTCCTACCGTGCAGTATGTGAGCATAAGCCATTCCCTCTCAAAACAAACCCCAGCTGGGAAACCTTTGGCCCCAAGCAATACCTTTACAAGATATTCCATATCGTACCGTATCAGCCAAGTGGAACGAGGCACTTTACCATATGTAGTTCCACATAATACCACCTTCCTCTAAAGTCCTTTTCACTAAGTTTCCTTCCCAATGATTAAATGCCGAAGAGATTAAATAATACTGGAAGGCAAGTAAGCCCCAAAATTTTCAGTCCGGTTCCCACCACACACCTGAAGACACAATCAATGCGTTCTTCGAGGGTTCCTGTAAGCCGGCACTTCTTAAGTTTCCATCACAAAATAAACAAGTCAAAAAGGAGTTGTTCGGGTACCAACAGGAAAAAAACCACACAACTTCAACATCCATCATTTTTCTAGTCAACTGCACAGGCAGTTGTCGGGCATCTGGGGAAGCCTGGCTACCCTTGAGCTATGTTCACCAGAAGGAACAAGTTTAACCACCGAAGTAAAGCGGTACCTCTGCAGCAATCAACCCCTGCCTGAGGCTAGCCAGACCCTTGCTTTGTTATTGCAGGAATAACTGAACAAGGGGATCGAACCGGGGAAAGGCATCATGTCACGTTCATCCCAAGCGCCTCTGCAAACATGGCTGCTAGTAAAACGGAATCCACAGCCATATTCTTACATCCACACTACTCCCTGCCAGAGATACCCATCCGTTGTGTTCTTTTCATTTTGATTTTTTTTTCACCGTAGCCCCTAAAATTCTGTCCCACTTGACAGCAAAACAAGCTCCCATCACACAACGGACTCAAACCTCAAAAGACGTTTAGCTAAAGGTCCAAGATGAGACACTCCAGCTGTGATGGGCACAAGTCTCCTGTCACTCTGGGAAGACAGACTGGAGAGCATTTGCACTACACCAGCTCTCTGTGCACGGGTCTGGACCCATCTACCCACCGCATCGCACTGTGACACTGCTCAGTTTCCAGCGCGCTGTGCTTCTGGATGAGGCTGTAATGGGAAATCCTAATTAAAGGCACAGAAGGAAAAAGGCCTTCCAGACAATTAATAATCAACCTAGCGTTAGGTTAAAACCGCGTTTTAATTGGACTGTAATGAGGCAACAATGTATCTCTGATTCCATTCAAAACTAAAAAGCCTGCTTCAGGTAAATGAAACCAGTGTGTTCATAAAGACGGGTAGTTATCAACCTTGTTCCATATGGCACCATAAATTATAAAGAGCAGGTAATGAAGCAGTGCCAAAAAGTAAATACTTCCCAATACCAGTTCCCTTAGATCTCTCAGCAGGGGTGTCGTCTCACTGCCATGACCATGAAAGTACCCTAAAAGAACTAACAGTTCAGACCGCCTACTCTTTACTAAAAGATGGAGAACAGGATTTCTGGGTCTGTTTTTTTTCCCTCCCTAGAGAAAACCTTGCAAGGATTTCACCGTCCTTGCTTGAGAGCAGAACTGACTTCCTATCTGTGGGAAAGCTGAGACGTGGCCGGGTAGGACAACCAACGTATTTCTGCCCACAGGCTTGGTCTCTTGAGCATGGTTTCACTGCGGTCCCGCTACAAAAGGGCCAACAGATCCCAAGGAAGCCTTGAAATCGGATGAAAAAGCTACACAACAAAGGCCATTCCACTGTTTTTCCTGGAAACTTCTACTACACTGGATGAGATGGGAAGGAGTGAAGTAGCTGGAAACCAAGCTGAGACTGTACAAACACTTCTGATGTGTCACAGGGACCCAAGCGCCACCAGAAGTTCCATCAAGCAGTACCGGGGACAGATCACCATGTCTCTTCAGCACCTTTGGAAAGACCTGTCCCTGGAGGTAGCACCACTTCTAACAAATCCACCCACATCTTTTCACTTCTGTTCCTCGCCCCTCTCCCAATTCCAAACCTTGCCTAATGCGTGCAGAACAAAACTCCAGTTCTACTGAAGACATTCATCACCCTGCCGAACCAAACCAATTTGAACACACAGCTGCTGCTCCTCCTCCCCCCAAGCCCTCCAAGTGCAAAGATGACCCTTTCCGAGGTTGCACTTACACTCACAACCATCACTAAGGAAAAAAGAGTGACCGTATTCTTAGATTTTTATTTTTGCAATGGGTTTTCTCTTCTGCAAACAAGTCTGGTTTCAAAATCCCTAACCTCAGCCAACAGAAAGTACTACCTCCAATAATAATCCACCTAGTCGTATTCATGCACTAATACAGACGGAAAATCATTTCTTTAACAATGAAAATCGCAGCCGTGACCTTTACTGGGTCCAACATGTTTACATACATTCCTCCACCTTTTCCAACAGAAAATGCATTTTATGCATCACCTTCTCTGTCTTGTCTTCCATCTTCTGTGGCCTAAATGCTCTGTCAGCACGTTTACAGGTACAGTCAGTTTTCCAGTTGTAAATAAGACCTTAATTTCATTAGTCAATTAATAATGTAAGAAAGCATAGCCTCTTTTGTACTAATCAGATTCTCATTACCACTGCATGCTGTCCACACTAAGCAGTCACATTGTTTACGCCACCGAAATGAATGACTGCAGATCCGGCGGGACAACATGCAGCACAGAAACAGACTAAGGTGCTCCTCCCGCTCCTGGTCTGAAAGCATTTATCAGAGGTAACCTTTAAAGAGCGCCACTTCCAAAGGATCACAAGGGCTACCGACTTACACCTCAGACAGACCGAGCTGGTCGCTACCTGTAAGTCACTATGTGAGGCAGAAGGCATTCTCTCCGAGATACACAATATTCAAACACGACAGCCAACTCCTTGCTGACAACTCCAGTTGTCTTTGATCGCTCACCTTAATATACCCTGAGTGTAGATATAGTGCCCAGGGACGTGGTTTAGTGGCGGGCTTGTCAGTGTTAGGTTAATGACTGGACTAGATGATCTTTTAGGTCTTTTACAACCCAGGCAACGCTGTGATTCTGTACCAGCGATGCAATACGACCCTTCATTTCAGACGCGGGGGTCAAGAACACAAGGCTGAGCACAAGCCTTGCTGAGGAAACCTACTCAGCTGCTGTGCGTTTGGCAGTAAAGAGTCTCCTCCTTCCTCCCCGGGCAGGGTACGCACCCCCGCTTTCAGTACAGACAGCGGGCACACCGGGAGAGAAAGAGCACAGGCAGAGCCTAGAAAGAAAAGGGCTCAGTAACTCGGCTCAGAAAGCTCCTTTACTCGAAGACATGAATACATGTGAGACTCTTTTTATTACTATTATTATTTGCAGGCTTAACTAAATTGTCATTTAAATAACATATTGAAAGGTAAACTGCCACCTGCTCCTGCCAGATGTTCTGCAAATCTTTAGCACCACTTCAAGTACGCTACAGTACTGAAGGAAGAAGACTGGACCTCAAAGGTATTTATCTCCCCAATCTCCTACTGGGCTATAAGGAGATTTCTATTACACAGACTCATCATCAAAATAAGGACCGTGCTCCAATTAGTTATGTAAATGAGAGCATAAATAGCACGCTCCTCTTATCATTCCAAGGATCCAAACGCGTATCAACATGCTGGGATATGTATGGCAAGGCTCCCTTGTAACTAGATTTCCATTCAATAGGAGGACACGTGTTGGAAGAGTTTTGTTTCTGCTCTTGCAACGTTTCTGAAAACAAAAGTAAACCTTCTTGTCCTTTAAAACACGCACAACTGGAATTAAAAATAAGAGACTGTTCTGATACCCTCACCCATTTGAGGGAGTCCCCATTCCCCAGCATTCCCACTGAAGCGCTGGCATGAGACTGTCACCTTCCACATCAGGATGTGCTGGGGAAGAGTTCTGTTGCATCTAGATACACAAAACATCAGGCCTCTACTTAGACTTAAAAATCCGAAGTGAAGTTATCCAAAATAGCTACAAGAGAGCATCAGCAGGTGAAATGAAAGCCTTCTCCTGCCTGTCACTCCACAAGCAGTCCTGCAAGAGTAGGCAGTTCCTCCAAGCAAATGAACACTGGATTGACAACACAGAAAAAAGCACCCAACACTTAATATTTTCCAGACGAAAAAGTGTCTTGCGTCGCCACCGCACACCCTACCGCTGCGTCGTTTCGTGGGGCTCGCTCACCCAGCTGACCGTGGCCGGCCTGAGCTGTCGGGAGGAGACGGACATTCCCCTTCGGTGCAGCACCCTGCAAAGCAGCGTATTCCCCAGAGAGCGCACTGGACACCTCCAGCAGCGGCACAATGCCAACAGCACACGGCCATTAGATGTACAAAAACTTGCCAGGCTGTAAGGTTTTGCAAACCTTTTTTTTGCCAATAATACCAATTTCTTTAAGCACTTCCAAGCAACAAACAACCAGATCCCAAGACCCAGCAGCTAAGGGAACTTGCAGCTTAGATTCATTAAAAGGGTCACGAGTCAATTTTTTTTTGTAGGATGCCATCAGCTGGAAGGAGCTAACTCCCTGCCTGCTGCTGAACAGATGGGACCTCCACACCCCCGTGCAGGCACAAGGACATCTGCAAATAAGCAAAGATAAAGACAAGTAGGGAAAGACGACAAGCAAGCCAGGGAAGAGAAGACTGGAAACCATCATGTAGCACATTTACTCTTGGTCATACAGCCAATCTTCTCATATTCCCTTTCCACCTTAAAACGCTGCTACCGCTTTCCAAGGACTCTCCCCCTTCTCCCTGTGAAACCCGGCATTGCCCGTTCCCTTCAATCCCGGCCACCCGTTAAGATCCTCCTGGAGCTCCCACAGTTCTGTTAGTCTCTGTGGGTCCCTTAACCGCTGTGATGAAAGGCAGAAAATTCAGGGTACTTGAGAGTTCCGAAGCCGCCTTCCTCCTGTCCCCTCAGGCTGACTGCAGAGCCCATCTGCCTCGGATTTCCACAGTCACATAGAGGTCCATCACATACAAAATGATGTAGCTAATAAACTAGAAAGACCTGTCAGAACACAAAAAGGCTGTCAATATATACAGCTTTTTCCCTACAAGTGACTTTTTACTTGCAAAGTGAACCGCTAGCGGCCAAACATTCTGCTATTTCAATGATTTCACTTTACTCCAAGCAAAGGTTTTCTGCTCAGGGGCTTTAGAACAGAACAACGGCCTTATAAGTAGGGCCAGTGCACGGATTATTGATTTAAACAAGGATATTCAACGTCTAGTTTCCAGGTATTGTTTCCTTACCCAAAACACCCCTCGGTTGCTTTTTCTACCAAGAGCTCAAGCCATGAAAAATTGAGCCTGCCTTTTACAGTGAAAACTTGCACCTGCACGCGTACAGTTGTTCAACATCAGCTTCCAGACGTGGTCTCTTACTACACAGTCGTCTCATTGGAGGTTTACGTCCCTTTACTGAAGAACATTTATTACCCAAGTCCCAGTGCCTCTGGCTGCTATTACAACGTCTCCTCAGCCTTCTCCCTCCTTAATTTGAAGTGAGCGAGTGGACAACTTTCCCAGGAGAGCTCTCGTTCTATTTTTCAGTCTTTTTTACGGTTTTCTTCAAGTTATCTTAAGTTTCACACGACTACTAGAGTAAGCAGCCCCGGTACCACTCGCATCCTTTAAAAAAAAAAAAAAAAACAAAAAACCACAAACCACAAAGCAGTCACAAGCCTTACTAGGCACAGAAATGCTTAAAACCTCTAGCTGTTAATTTCTTAGTGCCTGTCAAGAACCCTAACAGCATCTTTAGCTAGACTGTTGCTCACCTCTAGCTGTTTAGTCACTGTGACTCCCCACTCCTACCCCAAACCGCTGCTTTCCAGAAAGCCTCTCGCATACTGCATGCAGTGCTTGTGCTCTCTGCTCTCAAACGCACGGGTTTGTGTTTTGCCCGATAAAGAAGGAAACTGCTTCCTCCCCTGGCGAAATCCACGTGGCTGTGCCTCACCCAACGGCCCCGTCTGCTGCTGAACATTCCAGACATCATCGTGCCATCCCTAAGAGTTGCAGTGTATTTTCTTCTGTGTCAGCAATGGAGAATGATGAGGTATAACAGTGCAGGACTAAAAAGCTATTGCTGCAGGATATCATTAGAATCACACCTGCTCAACACTGATAACCTGGTTACAGTGGCGTTTTAAGGCTTCACAGTTAGCAAGTTTTTAATCCATTTAATAGTGTCTGTGATAATTTCGCATCATTTCAGTTTCTTAATTCAGCTATCACTCAGTACCAAGAGAAGTCTACCAGCCAGACTCATAAACTCATCAAAAAAGATATCAAGTTCATTTGACAAGATCTATTTTCCATACGGCCAGGTTGATTGACAGTAATTATATTCAATACTTGTTTCTGCCCCAGACTGCCTGCGTGTGGGTGTTGCTTGCTCTTTCCAGGCTTCAATCTTCATCTTCTTAAATGAGCATATCACCATGTCCTACTTCATGGGAGGTTGTGAGGACGTATCTATTAGCGCTTACAAATCCCTCAAACGCTACGCCGACCCGTGCAGAGAGCAAAGCAGCCAGCCTTCCGCCACCGGGGAGCACCGCCCGCATCGAGTGGTACCCAGCTAACCCCACGCCCCGTCTCAAGATGCCCGACAAACCAGAAACAGCTGGAAGAGGCTTGACGACAGCTACGGGACATTGCATTCTTAGTATGTAGAGCCTTGACATCTGCAGATCTACAGTCTTCCCACAATGTGTATTTTCATTAAGCAGCTCTGGTACTCCTGCTCAAGCAGTTCTTTGGATGGCACACACACATGCACACCTGTTCCCAAAGACACCGCAGACATTTTTTCAAGAGCTACTAACCATCCCCCCTGCAATACAAAGCACACTTGGCAAGTGAGAAGACAGTGCTGCACCACCAAAGTGCTCGTTCCTGAATTGCTTGGTGCACTGTTGGGTGAAGTCTGGGTTAGGTGGACAGAAAGTGACAGTCAACTTTCTCGTCTTGTGGAGCAAGCCACTTGAAGTCACAAAAACAATAGCGAGCAAAAATGAGAAGTCTCCTCAAGATGCATATAACCCACCGCCCCAATTCTGTTTCAGGCGCTCAGGACATTCATATCATTTCACAATCTAATCTTTGAAAACCATTTTCTTTAGTTTTGTATGAAATACAAGATGCATGGTTTTGCTTGAGAGACTTTGCTATAACCTCAGCATGTGTTGACATATCCGCAGAATTAGTCATCAATACAGGTAAATAGTGACAGACAACGTAGAGAAGAAATCAGACCCTGAAATGAATTGATTTCTGCCTCTGTTTTTTCCACTAGTAACTATAAAGCCATGTGAGAAGGACTATCACCCAGAGGGGAACAAAGCTTTATACAATTCTGAAATGAACCTCTCCCTCCTCTCCGAGATGCTGCCATTGGGTTAAGAAGACTTCTCCAAGATACAAAAAGAAAATCCCACCAGCTTCTGTAACCTTCATACAGGTGCAAACCTTAGTAAGTAGTTAAACAACAGACACCTGCAGTACATGACCCATTGTAGTCCATCTGGCCTCCCTCCTTCAACCGTATGCTGCTACGCAATTATTGCTAAGTCTTGTGATAAACGTATACTATTTCAATTCTCAGTCCAAGCTCAAGAGAGTCACAAAGATTGGAGGGGGCACAATTCAAATCCTCTTTTATTAGGTTCAATGGACCAGAAAGGAGGAACCAGCTTCATCCTCAGGGACCGTGCGTTTTTGCAGAGATGACTGAAACACACTAAGTCCTTCTGCGTGATCCATTTGAAGCTCAAACACATCCCAGACAAAAAATACGAAGCATACCATACACAGGGTAGAATGACACTATTTAAGTACATTTTTACCAAAAATTTTTTTTTTTTTTTTAAGACTTAGAAGAGGACATCCTTGTTATACATTGTTTCAGATTTTCAGCTGCCTTGACTTAAATCAGCACTACCTTCCCGAAGTCATTCTGTCAGGAAACCATCAATGGGACAGTCGGTTCCTAGTTTAGCACCCAGCCCTCACAGACACACTCAGCACAGGATTTGGCAGACCCTACTACATGGAAGAGGGAAAAGAGGTTAAAGGTTTCCTGACCTGACGGGTGATTTTGCAGGCTATGTGCATCGCTAATGAAACCACTAATAAACTCATCAGCTGCAAGCAAAAGAAGGTGTTTTTGACGGGAGCTTGCTCCTTCGATGCCACAACTCTAACCCAACACCAATTATAGCACAAGAAAAGCTTCCCAAGGACTTAAGTAGACATTAGAGCAGACCTACAGCACTCACTACAGATACATCTAATGCAGACTCCTCCTTTTTTCCAGGCTTTTCATTTCCTTCTATTGGATTTCCAGTTCCTCCCTTTTCAACCATTTAGCACGTTTGCCTGGCAGTCAGGAGAGAAGGATGGATACAAGCTCAGCAGATGAAAGGGCAGAGGCAGAAGAGGGTCTCTGAAAAGCCATTCGCGCTCCCAGCAGAGGAGTCGCTTGTGTGTTCACACAGGCAGCGACAAATGGCGGGGTTCGGACTTCCACATAAAAAAGGATCTATCTCAATAAGAGGATGTGAGCAAGCACATCTTCCACACAATACTTTTTCTAAGGAAGCATCCGATGCAGCTTGCCATGATAACTAAATTTATTATTAACTGTGTATTTCATGATGTTAGTGACAATATGTTAATGTGATTTTTCACGTCCTCCTGCAGTGAACAGATGGCTCCTTTTACTTTACTTTCCACATCAAGTGTGATTATTTCTTGGTGCCAAAAGCCACCTGCCGCTCCCTGGTCTCCAGTCTAATTTTTTATGTTGGTAAAACACAGCAGGACTTGTTATCAGTTGGATGGCATCTTAATAAAAGGAGACATGCCAACATATTGACATCATGTTCAAGGGGAAATTTTAGCCCCATCCTGGCCCCTCCCCCAGTTCATAAAAAATAATGAAATCAAACTAAGGAAAAAAAAAAAAAAGCCAACAAGCCCCCCTCCCCTCCCCAGGCTCCACCAGTTTCAAGATGCTCAGTCACAATTTTTGGGCCCCGTGCCAGGATGCGGAGTTGGCCTCCTTTTGTTCCCATACCGAGCACCTCGGTCAGGGCTCTGATCTCTCGTCCTGTGTAATGATAATTAGCCATAACATATTCAGAAGTCAAATGTAAGCAGGAATACATTAACATTGAGATCAGTGCCGGGGTAATTTTCACTGGGAAAATGACAAAGAAGGACACAAAAATTAAAATACGGGATGCGGAGACTTTCAGTATCACTTTCAAATAGACCAAGGGTAAACTCATTTGTTTGTCAGTCACGAGCCGGCACTCAACAGACAGCTGTGGTTTACAACAAATAAACAATACGCGCCTGATAAGCTATTGTAGCCCATCTCCATTTCTCTGCACACTGCTGGAAACAAAGCAGCATGCGGTTCAGATGAAGATACTCAAAACTGAAGGCGGAAAATTTAGTAAGCCCGTGTTTAGAGACCTGTACAAATAGCCCATTTTTCTAATATGTATCTTGCTTTGACTGGTTTAGAAACAGCAAAGTACTGGACACTGGGCAGTTAGGAACACTCATTTCAACAACTGATGAGACTTCAGGCAGGTCCTTCCAAAAACACCCCTCTTAAGTTACTCAATGTTTCACGGCAAGGACAAACACCGCTACCTTGAGGCAGCCCCAGCACAAAACTGTATGCACAGCCTGCCTAAGAAACACCACTAAGCTGCTTCCTTCAGTATTTCTGTGCTGTGTCATACAGGAGCAAATATTAAGATAAATTCTCTGGACTACATCATTATTGCCCACTTAAACTAAAACTTGAGAGCTGCACTCAAAAGTTGTTACGGGTTTGAAGCAGTTCAAACAAGCTGTAATGACCAAAACACTTGGAGATCTTAATGAAAACTATATTAAAACAATAGTCACTGAGGACTTCAGTGAAGCTTGTGAACAGTTGACAGACTATTCTGCTTAACATCTGCATACTCGTTACTTCAGATGGCACCTGTAGCTACTCTGTCAATGGCCAGGCAGCCTTTCTTCTGTGCCCCTTAAACGAGAAAACAACTATTTCCTCTTATCCGCTTACCTCCAAAAATAGACAAACTGTATTTTGTAATAGACCAACTGCATCTTCTGTCAAGCTGTATCCAATTATTCATGAGTAATTACTATCACAGTCAGCAGTGTGCAACTACGGTGCAATCAGCATGAAAGATTTGAAACAATTCAACTGGTAGAGTCCCTCTATAGCTCAAAGCCAAAGTTTGGTAAAATCTGCAGGAAGAAGTTATTCTGTGGACTAAGATGTAGAGAGAAAAACATTTCAGTCTGTGCCAAAAACAAGCAGCCATGAAATTTCAGGTAAGATATACCTTTTCCATTCCATAGTGAAACACAAGAATTTTTATAAGTCTATATTTCATTACACGTTCATTCATTCAACCGCTGAACAGCAAGGAAGCTAGTTTTGGGTTTGTTCTGTTTGTTTTTTTGTTTGTTTGTTTTTTTTTTTTTTTTTTTTTTTTTTTTTTTAATCAGGTTTGGTTGGTTGGTTGCTTGTCTGTTTGTTTGGGAGGGGGTGTTTGGATAGAGGGGTGTTTTTGTTGTTTGGTGGCTTTTTTTGTTTTGGGTTTCCTAAAAAAAAAAAAAAAGTAAGTCTGAAGTGTTATCAGAAACATCCAATAAAACACATGTTTACATATGGAAGTCTATCTTTTGAACCACCCTCCCAACTTATCCTGTTCGTTCTGTCTCCTCTCACAAAGCTATGTTTCCTGCTCCCACCTGCTGCTTCATTAAGAAAAACTGCAAAACTTTCTCTCCAATCTAGTCCATGTTAATCTATACCACCAGAAGAGACCATCTCTTGGCTATGAAAGCCTATGAAGCAGAGCACTCAGACAACTTACATTGCCCCTCACTGGTGTGTACAGATTTTAGAAGCAATAGGAAGTTTTAGGCTCTGTATTGGCATTGCCTGGTGCAACTTATGTAGTCACACCAAGTCACTCCCAACAGCAGGGCTTGGCACGTCTCAGCTGATAGAATGGACTGACACCCGGTTCCTGGACCGCAGTGCCTCACCTCCTAACAAGAGGTACATCAGAGGAACGCTGTGAACGCTCGCTGGTGGGGCTTTTATTCCTCGACTGCATGATTCGTGTAAGGTACAGGCTTTTCTACCCACTGATGAACTCCCATCAGAGATTCCTACCTTTCATAATCATAGAGCTTGCTCTCTGTATTTCCCTTGTCATTGGGTTCACAGCAGGAGTACTCTATCAGTTAAGAGCATCTTCATGCTGCAGTATCATGTCTGCTTATTGGTTCAAACAAGGAAGCATCAGTAAGACACCCTGTATTCTCAATTCCCATTTCTTACTAAAATATCCCAAACTATTTGACAATGTTTTGGTCTTAATTTTTAAAACACATGGCAATTTAGGCTCTCCTTGTATTTTATCTTCATTCTGGCATACTAACACATCACCCATCTTGAAAGCAGCTTTCAGTCAGCCAGGGCAAAACCGAAGTCCTTTGCAGATCCCCCCTCGATCCTTACTCCCTTCCCAGCCGCAACTAGGAGCACGAACCATTGTGTGACGGGAGACCGACATGGTAAGTGGTAAGAGAAGATCAGCATTCTGTGATGGAATATTCAGAGCCAGCACCCAGAAAGCTAAATGCAACAGCAGCAAGTTTTCTCTCTAGGTATTTGAGAAAGAAGCAATCAGACGTCCCACCTTCCGCTAAGAAACTATCTGAAAACCACATCCGTTAATTTATATCCCCACATGGCTTTCAAAGCTGCATCTTCCTCTTTTTCCAAATGTCTCCAGTGTCTCAGTGAGATCTTTCAACAAATGAATCTGGTTTGGTTTCATTCTAGTGCAATGCTTCTTGCTAAGACAGCGACTCAATTAATCCTGTAGAGATACGAGCAAAAGGGTAAAGCTCTTAACATTATCCGTTTCTCACAGTTCATTTTCCTTACTGGGAGAGCAGCAAAGCAGCACCGTAGAAATCATCACGGTCTCCCCTCCGCAGCTCCTCTGGGTCTAACATGAATCCAAACCAAGCGACTTGAGCCTTTTGCAGCCCCTGTGTTCCACAGAGGATATTCATACTACCTACTCAAAGTCTGTAGCTTCGGTGATTTTCGTTCTTCCCTTACACACGCACCTTACCACACAACTGAAGCAACTCAACAGAGAGCTTTACTCAGGGAATTTTGGTCCACGAGTCGCAACAGTTTTCAATTGCTGATGTGTGAATCCCAATACAAAGGATCATAACATAATTTCATTAAGTTGCCAAAAAAGCTCATTTGAATTCAATGCTCTACAGCTTTTGTACTTGCTGTCTAAGATGGGGAGACTTTTAAGACATGCTACGGTACTGCCTTCACTGTATTTGAATATGAGCAGCATGAACAATGGGATCACACCCCAGGCTCCTGAAAGAGGAGCAACAATTTCTAGTAAGAACGGAGCATGTGTTGGAGAGCAGTATGTCGCCACACTTGAAAGAGCCCACGTGCGTAGAACACGCTCTGGCCTTCGTTAAGCAAAACGCACACAGCCATACTCAACCAAGCAAGGAAACTAGCTTCTGAACCCACAGCCTTTCCGATTCCATCATACGGACGAGTAGAAACAGTAGATTTTACCACGGAAAAGATGCAAAGTAACAAACAAACCCGAAGTCTCAAGTACATCTGAAATGCAACCATGACTAAATGTAAAACACTAGCACTCTTGCTAGTGGCATTATGACTGCGTGCACTTTGCCCTTCCAAGAGTGGGTTAAAAGCAGCTTGTTCTATTACGACAAAGTTTTCGTTACCAAGTCCCTCACAGCAATGTAAACTAATCTAACGCAGCAGTGAATTACCACTGATCTGTGAGAACAAGAGAATTTGCCTGCTTTTCTTTGATAGCGCCAACTTGGGAAGCCAACCAGCAGACGCCTGAGGACAGGAGTGGTTCCTCAGCACTAAGGCCAGGGCTGGAGCTGCTCCTTCCGACACTGCCCAGGCAGGAGCCCTGCCCTGCCCTGGACCGCTCTGGCAGCAGGCTCCTAAACCAGCTCAAGCTGCCAAGCAAACCACACAGGGATAGAAATCCAGGCAGCTGCTTGGAAGGAAACTCTAACTGCATTCACTTCATCTGCGCCCGCACATGGTGTACAGCTATGTCCCAACATGGTTTGACACCCCCAGTTAAAATGGCGCGCTTGGACAGCAACTGGGGTCTGCAGGACTTCTCTTTTTCTTTTTTTTTATTTTTCCCTCTCAACTTGTGTTTTATCCTCGCGCACCATAGCCGATTCTCAAAACTGCATGGCTCCCTGTGCATCTGTGTCTGATAGAAGGATTAAGCTTGTCATTAGGAATCATTTTGGTGGCTGCAAATGCAGCCTCTCTCCTGATAATGTGTAGTATCATTTAAAACAAATTAATTTCTCATTTCTTGCTGATGGTCATAATTCTCAGCATGGGACACATCACAAATGACCTTAAGGATGGACATACAATAATCATTAGCAAATCAGAAAAAAACAGCAACTAAAAAACAACCCCAAACCATTACAGTCATATTTTTTCCCTCTCCATTCCCGCAGTTTTTGAAGCTCATTTTCATAATATAATTCATCTGGTACCAAATTACAGCCCTCTCTTCCTCCTTTAGCCAACTACATCGCCTCTGTATATTCTATTATAAAATTGGTTAATTAATAATTTCTCTATATTGCCACTAAGCAGAACTACACGGTTAAATTATGATGATGGTGCCTCATTACATGCACATTCTGAGACACGGAGTCATCATTTAATGTCAGTGTGCGTTGTCTGCACGTGCACTGATGGCTAGGCAGGACCACGCTCTTCCCTGCGACGCTTTCCGGGGCTGCTCTTTCCAGTTTTAGCTAACTTGGTGGATGGAAAGAAGATGAGGGCTAACTGAAACACGGGTTAGGTCCGTGAACACAGTCAGAGCCCACAGCCTGTTAATTCAGCTGAAAGACAAGGTGTACTGTGCAGATCTCATTAGGGATTTCTGCCCGAGCCGAACTCCAGTCTTTGGCTTCCCCTACAGGTCCAGGGAACGCTACAGCTGTTAGCCCCCCTTTTCTCTCCAGAAGTAAAAGTTACAGCAAGATCAACCAAATAAATCAGCTCCTATGAGGACCAGGCTGCTTTGAATCCTCCAACGCTCTGTTAGAGCATGGCTCTGATGCTTGTGTTATCATTTTGATACTAATGCCCATAATCCCCTGGGAGTACGCAATTGTTTGTCTGAGTAAGCCTACACATAAGACTAAACATTAAATTAAACTATCATCCATCTAGATGCAACATTATGCAGCCACTATATGTGTTAGATATTGAAAATTTGTTGCTGGTGGGTTTTTTTTTTTTTAATCATGCAGCCTAATAAGATCCCTATGAGTAATCTCTCCACTGAGGTCTAAAGTAAATACGATCACAACTCGGTCAGTCACCTACTTTAACCTCCTGTTGAAATTATAGCCACACAATCTTTTCTGATTGTTTCAATCAAAACAAAATGAATAAACTTAACCCAGGGAATATTTAAATATCCACTTCAGTTTCCAGCAAAACCTTTCCCATGTGATTTATATGAGCACTGGAGAAATTGCCTGCCGTGCTTGCCCTCTGTGTTTAGCATACATTATAGTTCATTACTATCCTAGCAGCTCCGGATGTTATTTTTTATTTTTCACACACGCACACACATATATATAATCTCTAAAGCAGCGTTTCACACTACTGGGTTGGTAAGCGTATCTTACTATCGGGTTGGTGAGGGCTAAGATTGATCTGGAAACGTGCCTAGACACCTGAACACCTTCCGGAGTCGTCGGAGGCAAATGAAGAGGGTAACTCTTACAGCCCCTTCAAGTGCGGTGTGCCTTAAACCAGCTCAGCAGGTCCCACCTCACCAGCCTTGGCTTCTAATTCTTCAAGCCCACCACTGCGATGAGACAAAGATTTTGCTATTCCCACTCCTGGAGCTCTTCTTCTCTCCTTGTCTCCGCAGCACTCCGCGGAAAGCTGCATCCCTTCCTCACAGCCCTAATCCAGTCTCCCTACGGTGGGATGCCTTCAGGCAGCAGGAGAAATGGCACGGCCCAGATGTGACTCTGCATTCAAAAAGTATCAAATGGAGGGCATGAAACTGGTTCTAGTTCTGGTCTAAGCTAATGCTACACACAGTTAACCAGCACCCAAACAATACAGAAACCTCCCTTTGACAAATTTCAAGCCAGCAAACCAAGGCTGCCAATTCTTCTGAACGCAACTCTGCCTTAAGCATTAACTGCACATCAGGATAAAGCAAAGTCCAGGTACACAAATAATTTTCAAACGTCTAGAGCACAATTAAACTAACCTCAATGAGTTAAATGACTAAAAACTAGCTCCTGTGCTTCAAAAAAAGGGCCAGCAGTACTATATTACGTAGCTACAGCATCACCTGCCATCTCTTGCTATAAAACCGTATGTGCATAACAAACATAAGCAGAGTTTCACCCTTCTAGTTGTACCACACGGCAAGGCAGTTTCCAGTAGTGCCCCTGAGGTCTTTCCTCCAGTTTCCTACGGCCTTAACACTTTGGCCTCGATGCCAAGATACTGCCATGCAGAGATGCGGTCCTCGGTAGCGGCACACCACTGACTCCCTCGTCTCAGCCCAGCACACCGAGCTCCGCACTGCGGAGCCCTGACAAAGGACTGCTCGTCCGTGGCGTGGCAGGAGGTTCAAAAACAGCATTCCAGACCTCACAAACTCACCTGCGTTTCCCTACAGCCCAAAGATCACCTTTTCATAATGTGATAACTCAGGTAATTATGTGATCCATTATGCCTCCATAGGTGATTGTTATCTTTCCATCATCATCAGACATTCCCTTTAGCTGAAATTAATCTTCTTAATCATTACCGCAAGCCCTAGAAATACTTTTCTTTTGGTACTAACTGATAACAAGTGCTACCTTAAACCCTCATGTGCACACTGCAGCGTCTGAGACACACAAACTCTAAGTACAGGGGGTATTTTATTTTTTTTTTAGGTTCCCATTAAAACATCCTCGGTCATTAGCACATTGCACAGTGCAGAACACAGACTTCTATTATTAATTATACTGTAGATACACGCTAATAAAGCTGTACGGGTATGTGTGCACACACAGACGTACACACACTTCTCCGTCTGTAACTGCACCCTGCGTGACTGTTTCCCAGTCTAAAGCAATGATTCTGTGCTGTGAAAATACAGCACTCGTTTTCAGCTGCAAAACCATACCTGACCAGAAATGCTGATCAAGATGTATTTCTAGATCACTGAGTGCTGACCTGTGCTTCGTCGATCCTTACAGCAAGGTCTGACAGCACGCAGGTGTCTGGATTTCCTCCGGATGTACCATAGGGCATAGTCCGCTCCTGAACCACCACCTCTACAAGCCACATCACGCAGGACCCCAAAGCTTCCAACGAGTGACGTCAATCCAGTTCACAGAGAAAAACTTGGTCTCTCGATGAACTGGAAATTATTGTCCCCAGGAGGAAAGACGTGTAATGACTTTGGTGCCTCAGCTGACTCTCCACATACACACACACTAACAAGCTGGCCTACCCTCAGCATAGCCACCTGACATAGAAATGGGCATGTCCTGGGTTTAATTACATCTAAATACAGAACCAGGGTACCTCTTGACTACTCGGATGGGCAGTAAAAGCCATATCCTCAAACGCCTGAAATTTGCAGAGCTCCAAAGGAGACAATGCAACAATTTTGGCTCGCTCCATCGCATCCATAACAGGAAAGCTATGAAAAGCCAGAGGAGACTTTCATGATCGCATTTCCAAAAGCTGTTCTGACAATGATTGCTCCCTAGTCCATTAATCTAAATATTAGAATCGGCTCAAAAGCAAATAGTTAAACACTTAAAATAGTCTCTCCTGTCTCTCTGCCTTGCGGTAGCACTCTGCCAACATCCCACTGCTTGCTTTGTCTGACCAACTTCCAGGGAAACAAGCCTTCTCTCTTCAGGGCTAGGCAATATTTATAGGACCAGTGTTTTTAATTCGTCATCATAGTTTCTTCTTTCTTCTGAAACCCGATTGAAAGAATCATGGCCATCTGAACCCTGAAGTCTGTCACCCAATTTATATGCCCAGTAAAACCAACTTAGGTTCACAGACAGTAAGCCAGCATTTTTCTGGACAAATACTTTAAAGTTTTTTTTAAATATCAAATCAAGGTATGCTGGAGATCAATTATGGACAATACCTTCGATCGCTGTCTCTGCCAGACTCCCAGGCATTATCTGGGATGAAATACCGTCTTTTCCTTTTTCTCCTTACCTGTTTAAGACTAAGTCTTTCAGGCAGAAACAGTTTTCACTGTCCACTTAAAATCTGGGAGGCCTTGATCTCAACTGGGTTTTTAGATCAGAGTATTACCATCACCTAGTAAAAAAACAACAACAAAAAAAACCCCAAACCCCAATAAACTATGCCTCATTGTAGAGTAATATCCTCAAAGGAAAGAAAATGTACCGAACAGTGACATCCTTACGGGGAGTATTTAACTTGTCAGAGCGGAGAGCAGCCACCGTTCTGCGCAGTGGCTCAAGTTCACGAGTCCATGCTGTGCTGCAATTTGTTTCTCGCGCGCTAACCTGTCAGTTCACTACAGAAAGTGTGAAGTCTCTGGAAGAACGTGTTGAGTAGAAGAGTAAGATACCTTTGTATTGGTCAGCCATGTCACATCAGGTCACTGTGACAAGTCACCGGGATGCTGGGTTAGTACGTAGCCTCAGCTTTCAGCTCAGATAAGTGTAAGCTGGTAACTCAACAGTAGCTCGGTGCTCCAGTTGCCTGGAGAAATTCCAGTAAAATTAACATGAGCTCACCCTAGGGCTGCTCAGGGCTCTCTCTGCATTTAGATATAACATCCAAACCTGAGGCACTCTTACACATGAGAGCCTTTTAAAGAAAAAAAGGCTGCACAGAAAAAGCATGGCAAGACTTAAAGCCGGGGATTTTACCTCCCTCTGGACTTGTCTACAGTTGAGGGCAGAGCGCACAGCAGGAACGCCTCACCCACCACAGGTACCAGAAGCCACTGGCAGGGAAAGTTAGTGCACATGAAACTGCGTTGCTAAAACATACTTCAAATAGCCAACATATTGCCTGTAACTACAGTTACATTGGTTGTCACAATCATAAATAAAGCACTATTATCCTTCATGTTGGCATATTGCCCAACTGTAGACAACACAGCAGTAGGGTAAACTCAACGCAAACTCAAAACAAAAGGAGAGGAGCCAGACAGAAACTATCAAGGAACGGTGAGTAACTTGGTTTCCTGTTCAGTGACCGAGCACGAGTAGATGTCAGGGTCAGAATAGATTTACCAACATAATATTCAGGCAAAACCTCCCTGAAGAGTTCACCACAGATAAAAACTCCAAGGTTTTTTCAGCTCATCATATTCAAGGATGCTGAAACCAATATGAGCCAGCCATTTTCCACTAATAACAACGGAAATGAACAAAACAAAAAAAAGACACAGGTCATCAGAACAAGAGGATCCAACACCTGACGGGTAATGCTTCTCAAAGCTTGGAGGGTGTTCTCACAGTTCCTTACAGCACGAAGCCCAAGTGGAAATATAGTGGGTAAAACTTGAGGTCACTCCATTCAGAAATACCACAACGCTACTTCATTTGAAATGGAATTTGACAGCTCTGCACTCTGAACCACTGCCATGAGGTCAGAAACCTGGCCGAAAAACATCTGTAAGTAGTAACTCCTGCCCTCATTTACTGAATCAAGTAGTGTATCATCAAGAACTCACTTCTAGACTATACTTTGCCACAGTATAACTCTATTATCCAGTAAGCCCGTGAGGCAGCAGACCCCTCTTGAGCTAGGGACCTATATTTGAGCTTTCAGACAATCTCAGTGACAGCCGCATATGTTTATCAAGAGTCAAAAACAGCAACCGGGGCAAGCGGGTCCCCCCCCCAGCCCAGTTCCTGGTGGCTGAGCTGAGGTGTTGGTTCTGCGTGTGCACTGGGACGTACCCCCTTTACTGCATCTCTCTGCGGAACCACAGCTTCTGAGCACACTGCCTCATGCTGCGGGAGCCACCCACTCCCAGACACCGTACCACAAACAAGGGCAACCTCTTGAAACAACTAAAATTAAGTAGGTATTGAACATCAAGATTCAACCACCTTTATTTCTTAAACAGTGTAAAGTTCACTGGATAATGCTGCTTCTTCCATAGATTCCCCCCTCCTCCCCCCATTATTTGTGATTTGATTAGCTTCTTTTCTCCCATCATTTACTTTAGCAGGGCATTCCACTTTTTGGAAAGGCAGGAAGGAGGCGCAGGTGAAGTTAAACCTTCGATGAGACCCACGGCTTCCCTCACGCTACGAGAGAGTTTCTGCACCAACGCCTGCTTTCTCTCCTCTGCCTCCGTGTGCCAACGGCCCCTAGCACACGGCCAGGCCCCGCGACTCACCCTCCTGCTACAGCTATCACGCAGTAGGACAACTCAAAGTATTACTTAAAATGAATAAACTACTTCTTTCCCTTCCATCCTCTTTTAAAGGACTCATTGAATGGAAACATGTAGACTACATTATTTTTCTAAGCCCAGTTACACGGGTCTTTTTGAGCAACATACAAAGAAAAAATTGGCTGCACGTTACAACAGCAACACGTTTTCAAATTTCATTTTTATAAACATCTTTGGGGTTTGAGTAATCTACATCCTTTTATCCAATTGCCCCATCAGGTGTGCACTGACACCTTAATACTGCACACTACGCACATTACACTGAAACTCACAGAAATTATTTAGCTTATTATATTTGTCAGGCTCACAGGTTTTAAGCAACCCAGTGTTACAGTGAGAGAAACGGGATGCAGTCCTGCTCACGACTCCCTGCACCTTGGCTTACGCTGTGGCTTTCAAACCAGGTACACAATGAAAGCGGAGTAGCCCCAAAACCTCCAAGTGAATATAGAAGCTGTTCTTCACCTGGTCAAGCACAGGCCATCCCTGACGTGGGGCAAAAGCAGAGACACACCGGCTTCCTCCCTGTCGGAAGCACTGAGACACGTGAGCCACAGGTCACCTTACCACAAGCTTTTTTCATTTCCATGTTTAAATCATTGGTTTCGTTTCATCTTTATCAAATGGTTTCCAATTCAGTTTGCCCACTGCCTGAACAACTCTGAGATAGCCTCCAGGAATTTCTTCTCGTATGTGTTTTAAGTTCTGGTTTGAGGGCAGATTTTCCACTAGCAATGTAACAGCTAATCAATCCTCTGATACAAATATAGGTAACTAGCTCTTGCTCCATGAAGACAGACAATGGGCTGTGCATTTATGTCCTTGCTCAGGCAAAAAATTTTGCAATTATTTGATATTTTCACCTCCCAACTTCCCTACTTGCTCCAAACAGTTACAGAAGCAGTAAAAGCCACTGCAGGGACCCTTCAGTCAAAGGCCGCTCACGTCACTGCCACCATCCCGGCAGGACGCTGACCGAGTTAGCCAAAGCAAAGGTCAGCGGACAAACCTCGACTCGCTCCGCACTGGGCCCGAGTTGGCTTTAACCACCAACAGGGCTGATGACAAATGAGGAGCCAGGCTTCCAGCTGAATTTCAGTTTAGTTATTTTTGTTTTAATGTATGTGTGAATCAATTAATCCTGTCATAGAAGGGCATCGTAAACTGTGTGCCAGAGTTAATGAGTCAGACATTATCACATCATTACACCAGCTGGCATAATGTAGCATGTGTTGTTTGTCATAATATACACTGCCATGCTTAACAACCATTAATTGTTTACACGAGCAGTCATATTTTTCTTCAAAGAACCTTCAGCGACTGGTTAATATTTTGAAAGCTTCTTAAGCGAGTAACTCTTACTAGTAAAGATAATAAAAATAACCCCCTCTCTCATGAAGCTACACAGAACGGATTTACACATAATGACAATTAAAGCTCCATCTCCTTCATTAAAAAAATTGAAAAACAAAAAGCATTGTGATCGCAGCCAGTTCCATGAATTCAATCCCCGCTGGTCCACGCCGCCATAAATATTAATAGACTAGAAGCCCAAATCCTGCTCTGTTTAGCGGAGACGCAGTGCTTTCTTCATTTGCTCGTGCAAAGCACTAAGCACAAAGTTTGAGCCGATCCCCCCTCTGCTCTGGAAGACACCAGAAGAAAGTTAAAAGGCAGTTAAAAGCCTCGCTGGCGTAAGAGCGACAGAACATTACAATTACATCTGCTCTTTGGAGCTATTAACCTGTACTACTTGAAAGAGGTGCTGGTGGTTTTCTGTCACTCCTTGCATTCCTCACCTGTGTTTGTCAGGTGAAAACACAGCAATCGCTCTTAATTCATCATAATAGCTTGGCTGCTAGTATTTTCTTGGCTGACTAAAGTCAACATTTGGACACTCTCAGCAACAAACACAGGTTTACCAGCTTTCTGTGAATTGGATTCAGTCTGCTTCTGGCCAGATTTGTTGGCCATATGGCTTTCCAAAGCCAAAGGCTAATAACGTGTTTAAGGCTGAATTTACTACAGCAGCCAGAAACACCGAATTTGACCCGCAAGTACTGTGTATGTCCATTCACGCAGTCACACACACAAACTTTTGGTACACTGCGGTTCCGGTTTTAAAGAAACATCCATTTGACACAGGCAAGGGAGTAAGAAAAAAAAAAAAACCATTAATAACTCACTGCTATGGAAAAGAACATCAGCTACAGGGAAGCTTGGAGAACTAAAGACAAGGTCCTTTTTTTAAGTAAAGAAATATGGAGATGTGGAGTATTAATACCTCAAGGAACCTTAATGTACTGATAGTTTGATTTAAGACACTCGTGATTCCGGGAAGTGCTAAAAACAACAGATGCTGCTCTTTTGATGGGAAACATACAATCCTGTTCATTCACCTTATGGAATTAATTGTCACCATCCACTGCTATTCCGCGTGAAGGGAAGATCAGTACCACAGATGTGGATAAGAAGACATCGTGCAGCAGCAAGGTCTCTCTGATAGTTTAAACGCTATGTGCCAGTCAGCTCATGCTTATGGCTACAGAGAAACGACTCTGAACACTCCATCGTCTTGGATTCACACCTAAGTAAGACCCGATTCAACAAAGCACTCGGGCATATGCTAATCTTTAAGCATCTGAGAAGTCCGCTGAAGTCATATGCTTACAAAGAGAAGCATGTGTTACCTTCTGCTCGCATCATTATAACCTGCAGCTAACACACAGCAATAGAGTTCTTCATTTACTTGTCTCTACCATCTTTCTGCCTCTCCAATCTTAACATTAAGTCTAATCAGATTTTACGTGAGCGTATTTCCTTTTTGACAAGCAGAAAAATCAATACCCTGCTACACAGATATAAACACTGACTGACCTACGTGTGGGTCAAACTCCATATTTCTGGTTTGGCATCCGTCTTCAATCCCCTGTTCCATCAACCCCCAGCCTACCAGGCCATACGCTGCCGTTTCCAGGCCCTTGCGCTCAGGCAGGAACACGCAAAGCGCCGCAGGAGCCCTCACTCATCCAAGCAGCTCCTAGGGCTGGAAAGGTTTGGAGCAGCCACTGCTGTGGAATTTGAGAAAGAAACCATTTACTGCAACACTGCAGGTTGGCAAAGTCACCCCAAAGACATTTGGCAACTTCTACCTCCTTGAATTATCTTCTCAGCACCGTGAGTGCCACCCAGTATTGTCTAGAATTTCAGGATCATGAAGCTCCTACACCATGGCTGTTTTCATGACTAAAAATAACCCCATTTCTCCAAACCCTGTGTCTCAGGCCCAATTCCCGAGTTTTGCATCAAATTCAGGCCAAGATGTCGCACACCCAGTTGGCATCAAAACCTGCTTCCCAATTATTGCCTGTGGAAGCGAAGAAAATTAACCTATTGACTAACCTAACCTCCAGGTCAAGTTATCTGTGCTCAGTTCCACGGTGGACAAAATACACACCTTTCTTCAATAGGCTCATCCTTCTCAAGTAATTTTCAGTTCTTTTAAGGAATACACAAGCTGTCAAAAGCAGCCAACAATACCACAGATATGCACGTGCCAGAAGAACCAAGCACAAGCCTGGTTCATACCATGTGCAGAAGATGCCAGCAGGAAAGCTGTGCAAAGCATCTGTTTTGCCCAAATTGTGAAAGAAAAAGAAGTTTAAGAAAATTATTTTGTCCCAAGTATGATCCCTCAATTTTTCCGCTCATTCTCCCAGAACAGCAGAGCTATCTTTCTGAAAAATACTACTGAGCTGTCCAGCAGAAAGCTCCTTGACAGACATCCATTTAAGAGCGCGCGCCCATTCCTCTGTCACTTTGCTGTCCCACACTATTCTTCCTAAAAGGAGGCAACGATGGGCCTGGAGATCTGTCCAACAACACTCCACGGGTGTTCTCTCATCATATCACCCAGTGTGAACTGTCACCAGCAAACACTCACCCTGCACATGGGACATCCCTGTCTGCCAGTACCGCTGTCACATTTGCCTAAGTTCAGACACCCAACAGTTGAGTATGTGTAACACAAAGTCCTTTCAAGTGTCTTTTTTATCTCTCTTTGTATAGCAATGGCGTCTGCGCAGAACCGTCAGAAGCGACCTGTCCAACATCCGCGCATTTGCGCTTTGTTAAGAGAGTATAATCAGTACCTGGGTCTCCCTCCTCTCTGACTGTGACCCTTAGCATTACCTCTCTTCTTTGTACTCCTGATGACTTCTTCCTCTTTTGGGTTATCTCTCATTTGCTAGATCACACAGAGAAGGTTTGCCACTTAGGTACTGAAAAAAAACCCAAATCTGTTCTCCCTGTGTCTCAAAAAAATATTTCTGTTTATAAAAGAAATGCAGGAATAGTTTCAAGGTGAAACAAGAGCTTAAGTTGTGAATGGAAGCAGCTCTTAGATTCAGTCTTCTTTTGCAATCAGTGTCACGTAATCCCGTTATGTATTTGTCCCTCAACATTTATAAGGAGTTACAAGTTTCTCAGTCCAGTTCCACTGGCCTTGTGGTTCCAGAAACACCTGCTTCGCTATCAAAATTTCCTGATACAGAGCCATAGATAGGTCGGAGACATTTTGCTCTCATGTATTCTAACGTGCATTATAAGGCTTTTAGCAAGTGACCCACTTCCCCAGCATTCGCTAAGTTGTCCAGGAAAATCTCCTGCAGTCTCACTGTTTCTGCTCCATGCTCAGAGTAATCCTTGATCATTTCCCTTATCTTACAGCGGTAGGGCGCTCAATTCACCCAACAGCCCTACTGTTTGACCCCAATGGAGACAACACGTGCATCGAGGTCTTGCAGAGCTTGATGCCTTCGTTCCTACGTAGCAGCACTCTAATGAATCAAGAGGCCCAACAGTGTCAGCAGAGCCAGTCCGAGCCGGATGTAAGCTTTCCAGTGAGAATGTTCATCCCCTTCGGAAAAGTCATTCTGGTAGCATCACATACACTTCGACTGAAGTTCACATTGGAAAGAGAATGGTGCAAAAGCATTTTTTGTCACTTGACTGAAGTGCCTTGACTGCAGAACTTCCCAACTAATTATCAAACAAGATTAGTTTTGGAAGTCTTTAGGGTTTGGGGTTTTTTTATTCTTTTGGTTTGGGGTTGTTTTGGGTTTTTTTGTTTGTTTGTTTTTTTTACTGCAAATGTAAAAAGCCTGCTAAAATGTCAGGTGAAAAAAAAAAATAAAAAAATCAAACCCTCAAGCATACGTAACCCCAAACACTTTCCCATAGTGTTATTTCAATGTCATTGGTTTTTTTGTTCTGTGTTGCAACTAAGCTGAATGCTAGGCGTCAGGGTTTCTTGCAGAATCAATCTCCAAGAAATGTGAAGTTAGGTGCCAGTCCAAAATAAAATAGTCCAGAGAGTCTTGAAGAAATCAAGCAAGCATAGGCCCAAGGAATATTGATTTGTACATCTTCACGAGACAAAGGAAAGGAGAATCCAAGCATATATCACACTTTATATGCCATTATGTCTGAGAATATATCAAACCCAGATGAAAATGAAGATTCTTATTTTCCTAATGAAATTGAATCCTAGGGAAAGTCATGTCAGATCAGTATCCTGTCCTGTTCCATCTTGAGGAAATGATTTTACCTCTTAGCTGGACTTACAGTAATTGTATAAAGGCTTCCAATCTCCGAAATCTGTAATGAAATCTGTAATCCTGACCTGCTGGATATGAGCTATACAATTACTCTGAGTATATTTAGAGCAAATAATCCATTGCCGCAAAGCTCCGAATATTCATAGCTTCTGATGCATGACACTGTCCAAGGGTCTAGATTATAATTACTTCTGCAACAAGGTGGAAGGCCGCATCTGACTTCTGCTAAGCCCTTTAAGGGAGCTCATCCTCTCCTTTTGACAGTGTTTGAAACATATTAAGTCTTTGGTTGAATGAGTATCTGTTGTGTGGGAGCAGAAAATGGCGAGATTAAAAAAAAAAAAATTCCAAAGCAGTCCAGTCATTAAAAGCCAACACAGAATAACCCATAACCTACACTGAGCAGGAAAAAAAAAAATTCACCAGTATTGTGCACCTCTGTAAACTAAACCAGCAGATAAAAGGCTCAGTGGATACGCTGGTGAAAACAGTTATAATCATAGGAAGTTTCTTTAATAGGGTAAAGGCTCTTGCTTGCTTCTCCTTGGTTATCCACAGCTCTCTGTGGAGTCAAATTCTCTTAAGAGCTACACACGGCTCTGAAGGACCCTTTAGTTATGAAGGTCGCATAAAAGTTTAGTGAGGCAGAGGTACTCAAAGGGCCCCATTGCAAATTAACACAAACCCTCCCACAGACTTCCACGGTCATGAGAGTGGGCTCATCTCCATCTGCTTCACTTAAACATGTGCTTAAGTTGCACTAAAACAGAAAAAGGCTTCATCTTCCACATAATGTTACAGACTCTGAAGCTGCTTACTTAATTAGGGATTAAAAAGAAGCGAGCTTTACCCAAACGTAGCGCACAGCATAGGTAGTTTGATATTCACATGTCTCTATCAGCTTATCCTTGGCAGAAAGACTTGAGGTATCAGTCAGACATGTCTACCAACCACCTTAAGGAATTAAGCACATCCTTATCTAGATGAGCAAGCTTCCAGATTCCTAGACTTTAAAATAACCTCTTGACAGTGTAACACTGATCTCACTAATAGCCTGCCAGTAACATCAGCTCGTGAACTTCCTCACTGTTTACCCACCTCTTTCCACCCGTCCCTCTAATTGTCCCGACATGAAGTTGGCAAAACATTCTGCCATCGAAACCCGCAAACTCCCCAGCTGATATTATTCTCTTCTCCATTAGGAGAAGTAATTTTTAAGCTCTGTCATTACAGCGAGCCATTCTTCATCCAGTGGAATTCCAGGGGAGATTTGGGAACAGGGAGGGAAGGGATATACAAACACCTTAAAGTACTTTCACTGTGTCAGCTAACGGTTCAACTGCACTGTGAAAAACATTTTGTGCAAAATGACAGATGCCTAAAATATATCCTCTTACCCCTAAATGCTCAATTCACAGCATGACTAATGACAGGACAAATTCAGAATTCTTTACTCATCAGTAAAAGTTAAGAAAGCTATTGAAAATACAAAAGAGAAGTTAAGTGTTTCCATGAAGAAGGAAATGGCACTATGCCCACTATATGGCAACAGTGCGCATGGGCCCGACTGACATAATATCCGGTCTCTCACACGATATCCTGGTCTCAAAATTGAAGAGATGGATTCGACAAATGGACTGCTTGGTGGATAAAGAACTGGCTGGACGGTCGCACTCAAAGAGTTGCGGTCAACGGCTCGATGTCCAAGTGGAGAGCAGTGACGAGTGGCGTTCCTCAGGGTCGGTACTGGGGCCTGTACTGTTCAACACTTTTGTCGGCGACACGGACAGTGGGGTCGAGAGCACCCTCATCAAGTTTGCCGATGACACCAAGCCGTGTGGCGAGGTAGACACGCTGGAGGGGAGGGATGCCATCCAGAGGGACCTGGACGGGCTGCAGAGGTGGACCCCAGCCAACCTCATGCAGTTCAGCAAGGCCAAGGGCAAGGTCCTACAGCTGGGTCGGGGCAATCCCAAGCACAAATCCAGGCTGGGTGGGGAATGGCCGGAGAGCAGCCCTGAGGAGAAAGACCTGGGGGTGCTGACTGACGAGAAGCTCAGCATGAGCCAGCAGGGTGCGATCGCAGCCCAGAAGGCCAACCGTATCCTGGGCTGCATCAGAAGAGGTGTGGCCAGCAGGTCAAAGGAGGGGATTCTGCCCCTCCACTCCACTGTCCTGAGACCCCACCTGGAGTACTGCCTCCAGCTCTGGAGTCCCCAGCATAAGAAGGACATGCACCTGCTGGAGCATCTGCAGAGGAGAGCCACGAGGATGATGCGAGGGCTGGAGCCCCTCTCCTCTGAGGAGAGGCTGAAAGAGTTGGGGCTGTTCAGCCTGGAGAAGAGAAGGCTCCGGGGAGATCTTCTTGCGGCCTTCCAGTCCCTAAAGGGGGCCTACAGGAGAGCCGGGGAAGGGCTTTTTACTGGGGCATGTAGCGATAGGACGAGGGGGAATGGCTTTAAACTGGAAGAGGGCAGGTTCGGATTGAACATTCGGAAGAAGTTTTTCCCTGTGAGGGTGGTGAGGCACTGGCGCAGGTTGCCCAGAGAGGCTGTTGAGGCCCCATCCCTGGAGGCGTTGGAGGCCAGGCTGGACGTGGCCTTGGGCAACCTGGGCTGGTGGGAGGTGTCCCTGCCTATGGCAGCGGGGGTGGAACTCGACGATCTGCAAGCTCCTTTCCAACCTAAACCATTCTATGATTGTATGACATGCAATAGGGCAAAATCCCCCCAGCCAGCTCTCAGGAGAGACTCCTGCCGCAGCCCCAGTCTCAGCCCTCAGCAGACACCAGCCTCCGTACCCTGCCATCATTACCGCTTCTCCCCATCTCACCCATCCCAACTCTCATGTACATGCTGCTTCACCGATAGCTAACCCAGACCTTTTCTGTGCAAACCACACTTTCTCTCCTGATATATCGATAACCAACCCTCTTTTTTCCTCTGCCTACAGAGCGCAGGTGCTAAAGCAGCCCACCCAAATAATCCTTCTCAACAGATTATAATCTATTCAAATGGTGAATATTTCCACATCTTCACCAACACTGAGAACAAGTTACTCACACAGATGACGTGTCCCTGCTTTGTGCCTTATCATATTAGCATTCTAATCACCAAAAGGATAACTTCAGTTATTTTCTGTTTAATAAATTGACTTTTCAAATTACTTAGTATTTATCTTTTCTGAGCCTTACTTTGTGTTCTCTTCTGCCTTAAACTCAATGCACAGAGTAAGCATAAAGAACTGACTTACAGAATGACTTTTCCTTCAAACCTCTTCCTATGGTTTATTTCTGCTGCAGTGCCTCCAGAGCTGCTAACTGCTGGCACGTACAAGAAAAAAAATCATAGCTACGTGTATGTGAGCTGTGAACGCTATTAAGACAAGCAAATACAAATAGCTGCAACGTTGTGATAGTACAGCACAGGTTTTAAATCCACCCAGTGACTCAAGTCAACAAGTTTATTATTGGTTCTCAAGACCGAGTCCTAACCCACCTACTCACACACCCGTGCAGCGATCCGAGCCCTCGCAGCCCCAAAGCTTTTCAAGTCTTCACTGTCATGCTTAGCATTAGGCATGTAAGGACTCCTTCAACTTGTGGCTGAACTTCATCAGGGCCTTACTTCCTTTGCTGGATCAGGGCCAGTGTTTTCAGCCCCTTGTGAGATCAAGTCCTCCCACCAAGATTCAAATGACTTGTTTTACACAGCCTTGCAGAGAGGAAAACTTCTTCACACAATAAATACACAATAGCAGTTTAGAACAGGGAGCGAAAACTGAGGCTACCCAAGTTTTACAAACCCCCAGGAAGTTCCTGTGCCTGAAAGATGGTAACAGATTGTCAAAAAGGGTTAAAGCAGCTGTCCACATGGCTCGCCTCAGCTCTCTGGAGTGCGGAGTATTGTTTGGCGTAATCATGACACAGATCTGCATGTGTATGCCTTCAATAATTCACATTGCATCTTGTCTCACTGTGGGGACAGATGTCAGTGAAATCAGTGACAGCCGATCATGCTGATCCCCCACATAATCATGTGAGGGCTGATCCTGCGGCGGCACTGAGCCTTGGGAACACGCCCATCATGCCCACGTGAGGATGACAAGAAGAGGCAGACACAGACACTGGTCTGCATTACGTACATGTTAGAAAATACACCAGGGCACACGCGGCTCCACTGCGCGTTTGCACAGGTATCAAAGATTATAACTTAGAAAAAGTCCAAGCAGTCATCGTGGTTTGCTGATGTAACCAAGGAGGCCCATTTTATTGACTCCCTACATGAAGGACGAGTCAAAGTCACAATCTAACGGCTCATGCGAGCACTGTACGCCTTCATACGTGCTTCAAACCCAACCAATGGTTTCCTCTGGTTTGCCTGCCTCTTTGAATGCTTTGATCCAAAACCCACACACCATCTCCTTTTACATCTTTACCATTTTGCATTATATTAGTATTCTCAAATATTGCAACAGATGATAGGAGAAAGCAAAGTACAGTTATACCCACTACAAAGCTCAGATATAATCTCTCAGGGAGAGAAAGTGACTTAGTGATAATTAGAATGATTGGATCCTTTCATTTGATTTGAAAAAAAATGTACTGTTGTTGGACAACACCCCCACATTACTCTCAGCATTAAATGGGTTCCTGTTCTTTTCTTTAATCCAGTGTCTAGTCTGAATGGTCATAGGTCCTCTGTTTTGATACTTGTAAGTACCATCTGATTCACTATTTATGGGGGAGGGTTGTTCAAATACACAAATATTCATCTCAATTTGGAGGGCTTTCTAACTAAGCATATTCTTCTTTGCTCACTTGTTTTCTGTATCTGTCTTTGAATCAGTAATTGAGAAAATCCACAGTTAACATAATGGGCACATTACACCTTCTATCATTGGCACAAGTTGAGCAATGTTAAGTTATCAAAGAAAACCAGGAGTCAAACAGAGGAATAACTTTTCCACGTTTATCGAAGCGTTTTAAAAGCCCGACTAACATCTTTGTCTTACAGTCAGAATACGACATATGTCTGTACATACATGTGTGCATACGGGATTTCTGTCAAGTGACACAGACGGAATGGCAGGACCAAACACAAGTCCAGGGAAATCCCATAGGCAAGGGCTTCATAAGAAGCCCCTGTTTCTACAGAGGACCACAGCAATAAGACCATCATTGGGAAGCTCTGGCAACACTGGATTTATATAGAGACAGTGCCTCCTCCAAGGGACTTGAACAATAGCCAACAGTTGCTTTGAATTGTTCCATGAGCGGTCTTCACAGAACCTCACAATTGAAAACACGACGGCTGGAACACGTGCCCCGAGTCCAGTCCACACCTGCTTATCAGAATGCACTACAGTAAGGCAGGCCACAACTCTGAGACCAGGTGTTTCTAATTCACAAAGCGGTACCTTCTGCAGTTTTGTCTTGCCATCCCCTTCTTTCCTCTTGTTATTAGATCGTGCAGAGTATTTTCCCCAGCGATGCCAGCCCCAGCAGAAACCTCATCTAAGATCAGTGCATTTAAAAAAGGACATTAATTTCTCATTATACTGGGATCAGATTGTTTTCAAGGCAACATCCTGACTGAGTCAAAGTATCTCATTAGAGCTGCCATGCATACTGTTGTTTAACATCATGTGCCATTTTTCTTTGGAAGGTGCATTTACATAAACATTTCTAATCATGGCCCTGTAAAGAGACACAGTATAATAATTTATGACTTTTAGGTAATATGTCATATGAATCTTAACATATGGCATTACACTGTATGATGGCAATCTTGGCTCTTCCAAGGGAACCTGGATAACATCCAGTGAGATGTGAACGAGCCAAATGTAATAGAAAACCGTATCAATGCTAATCCAGGTTTACACCTTTCATTCAGCGCTCCAAGCTTTCCACCAGATGGTTTTGCACAGAAGCATTAATGCCAGAAATAATTGTGTAGACTCCCCGGTTTTCAGACATGCTATTTCTGAAGCCTCGAACATGAAAATAATCTTAGTAAGTGGCACCGGTAATTCACAGGTGCAAGAAATGGTTTTGAAGCCTTTGGAAGAAGGTGCTGAAAAGTGACTTAAGAGCGTCAACGTTCTGGGTCACAGCCCAGCTTCTTTGTTTTGCGAGGGCGATTCAGGGCAACTTCCTCATCTATGCACAGAAGCCCTTCGCCAACAGAAAACATCATCACTTCACAGGAAATGAACAAAACGCAGAATGACTTGGCCCAGCCCACTACTAACTGCTGCCATGAAAGTTTGTATCAGACAGCCGTTTTTTGTCACCACCCACACACGAGTGGTCACAGCCACCAGGTCAGGGAAAACTCTGCTATGCATATGAGCCCACCACCACATACGGCAAGACACCACGCATCGGTTTTGCTGTGCCATTACCGTGATACAAGGATAAGAAAGTATCCATTCCGGAATCACATTTTCAAGCTCAGGGGTCCCGGGCTCCACAACAGCCTGTTTACACGAACATTTATAACCATACTTCCTCAGATTCCCACAAGCAACCTCATTCAAAGTCTGTGACGATACGGTACTGAGCAAAATACCAGTGTCAGTGCCTCAGAATATCACGTGCAGAAGAGAAACATAACCTAAGATTTCAGAGACCAAGAAGGAGCCAATGGCAAAATAAAATCATCTTACCACAAAAACAGTGCCCAGGCGACCGTCCTATGGAAGTGCAGACATGGAGTCAGTCGCCATATGTAGCAATAACAGCTATGGACCTATTTGTTCAGGCACACACGTGACGCATGTGGCTATATTCATTTTACCCTGGACAGGTCAAGGAGGACCTCTGCTCACACACAATACTTAATTCAAAAAGTAGCTGAGGTTGTTAATATCTAGCACACAGAAATCTAACTCAAGTCTAACACTAGCAGTTAAAATACACACTATGGAAACATTAAACAGAGATGCAACTCTACTGTAGAAATTACTGGTCCGCTTTTGCTACTTAGCTTGGGAGTCCTGCTCTGTTCTTGACTTTTTCCTCAGCATGCAGCTGGGAACTGCAACTCAAGTTTCTTTACCTAGATGTGGATCCTTCTTCACACCCAGTCACAATTTTGTTGGAGATACTACTGCTAAGCATGAACCTATTCCAAGAGGTCTGCCACACCCCATCTCCCATAACAACCCTAACTTCCATTTCTTCTCAGCGTATGTCCAGCAGTGAGGTTGACCTACATAGTGGAGACATATCTAGAAAAGGTGAGAGATGGCCGTCAATTATTCTCTTGGAGAAAAGCGCTCTCCTGGAGCTACAAGTGCTGCTCTGTAGCAGCTACCAAGTTAAAATAGGGTAAACTGAAGGAGAACAAAGAGAATTTGCTTTCCAAGATGTAGAGAACCCAAAAGTGTGTAAATAAATCATGTAGATAACATATCCCCCCCCACCAGTTACAACCAAGAAGTTCACAGCCCCACAGACACCTTGCCAAGGATACCAGCCCACCCTTACCCTGTTACAGGCCTTTCTCTGTACCTGAACCTCACAGGTGGTTTCATCCCTCATCCCAAGATCCACTACCACAAACTGTAACCTCAACCGCTCATGTACTTGGGAAAATGGAGGTCTACAAGTCACTGCTCCCCGCTCCCCCCCAGCTCCAACCCTAGTATCCTACTGCATTTGCATGCACCTGATACGTGAACATTTCATCAGCTGTCAGAATTCCAGCAAATACTTTAACTTTTTCCTGTGTTATTTAATGTATTATCACTTCTACTCTGTATTTGATTTTCCCCATATACGAAAGAGTCCTTGGAAGCTCTTCAGTAAACGTTTGGCTTAAACGTCCACAATGAAGCATTATGTCTCAGGCCACGTGCGAAGCCTATACCCGAATCACAAGACAGCAGCTGGTGCATCCTCCATCTCTACAAACTATTAAGAACTGCAGAAATAAAAATGCCTAAACAATTACTGAGGGATGATCCAAGTCCCTGGCGTGGCTACCACAGGAGACTACAAACTGGCCATATCGCCCCTGTATTACTCATGGGGGTTTTGGTTGTGGTTTTTGGTTTTGTTTTTTCGTTTGTTTGTTTTGTATTTTTGTTGGGGGGTGGAGTGGCTGTGTTTGTGTTGGGTTTTTGGTTTGGGTGGGTTTTCTTTAATTATTATTTTTATTGTTTAAACCCACCTAATCAGGAACACCCTGATCACAGTGGACTACATCAGGCTATGCCTTTGGAATTAACAAAACACCTCACAACACTGCCGAGAACTAAATCAAGGCTTTGGTAGAAACACAAGGATTGAGTCTTCCCACATCTTATCTTACAGACTATATAAAGCTGTGAGGCTTTCACACGATCCTCTGCGTATGGGTAGTGGGAATCTGTAGGAACCCCTTCCAGGCCAGGAAGGCGGTTTTTAACCATTCCTCTTCTTCAGCATATACATCCCCGTTCATGCCTCAGCATTCTTCCTTGGCTGACACCGTATCACGCGCTTAGCTTCACAGAAGGCTCTCTTTGTCTGAGGTACCTAAAAACGGCATCTCCCCGGTCCTAAACGCTGCTGGCCATAGGGGACATGCCCTTTATGTGACACATATGAAGAGCACATATGTCAGCTTTTTATTTCCTAAAAAAACACTTTTTTTTTTTCCACAGCAGCATATGTGTGATGAGCCAGCTGCCAAGGAAATGCAATTTTAAGCTTACTGCCTTGAATGTACATTTTCAGAGCCGTTGAACAAAACGGCATATTGCCGATATTGTTCCAGAAGCCTAAGGAAGAAGAAAGAAAAGATTTAACTTTTGCTGTTAGATCTCGCTTCTTTTGTAGTAGACATGGCTTCATCAGACACAATGGCTTTGTTACAGCACATTTTATTCAGGGCTGAAGCTTTGAATATTCAGCAGGGCTCCAGGCTAGTGATTCTGTTGCAGCTAGGTTTCTTGTCTTCCAGGAAGCCCTTGACAAAGGTCACAAACAATTTGCTCGTTCCTCTTATTAAAATAAAGATGGAAAGCATTGATGATAGCTCTGCCCAGCAGCTAACTTCATCATCTGTAGCGGTTCCAACATATGCTTGTGAGATAATGAAAAATATAGCATTAAATACAGTGGCAGATTGAATCTTGTTTCAGGGTAAATATAGTAAGTCATTTTTTTTTCCTCCTCATTTCCTCAGAACCTGTTTAGCATTAGACTGTTAATATCATCACTGATACATGACAAAACCATTGCATAATATACTGCATTCGAAGTCAGCCCCCCCATAAAAGTGAGCAATGACAAAGTACAAACATTATTCAGGCATTCATAATAACGAAGTGCTCCGAGCCAGCCCTCTTCCGGCACGTTTCCATTTGCAGACCTTCAAAGAACTTGGCTTTAGATCGGGCCATGCACCCCCAAGTCTCTCACCTTTTAAGTCAGCTTCAAAACACAGTCACTTCAGACTTCTTCCCAGGCCTTGCATCTTCGTACATGGCCTTGGCCCTCACAGTTGGCTACCGCTGCATTGCTTACTGTCAAAGCATATCTCAAATTGCAGTCTTGTCAACGTATAAGACATCTGGTTTATTTTCTGCAAGGAATCTTAATTCAAAGTGTAGATAGTACTTTTCCCAGGTTTTCAGTGTTTCCACGTCAAATATATACATGACTTTTCAATAGACGAAAGATAAGTGGGGTTTCCAATTGCCACATTCTAATTAGTGATGGTACATAACACCAGTGATGATCAATAGATCTACACATGGGGTCAAGTCACTGCACTGTGTATTCCCGCATACTCCACCAGAGATCAAATCGAAGTATGCCCATAAGAAGAAACTTCATTGTTTTTTTTTGTTTTCAAGGTATCTTCCTAGATATTTCCCAGGCTCTTCGTTAAACCCAACATACAAAATCCCCTAGAATTTGACAGGTTTACAAAGAGGTATGCCTTTGGAATATGACTTTAGCACAACTAAAGTGTCTCAGCTAGTCACTAAAAGGTTCTGGCAACAATTTTCCCCCATATCACCAGTTACTTGTATCGCATGCTTACCTGTAAGCTATTCGCAGTATCTGCCTCGTTTCTCTGCTGAATTTTGCAGAAAAACACCATGGAGTTGCCTACAAGTCAACATCTACATTGACCAACTGCTTTTTTTCATACAAAACGCAACGGCTGGTCGTGCTGTTGACTGCACAGTATCGCTTACTGAAAAGGTCTGTAGCTTTCTCTGTGCCACTCATGCGCTCAGCTTTTGCCACCTGATAGCATTACACGTCTGCTGCGATTTTCGTCACTGCGGTAGAGAAATTTATTCCTGATCACATAAACCAATCAATCCTTTTGATACACCAAAGCCACCAGCGCAGTCCAAAGTCTTTTTCAAGAGAAAGAGGGCACAAAATAGACCCCTTGGATACCAAGGCACAAAATAGACCCCTTGGACACTGTTACACTAGAAAGGCTAAGGCTGTGAAAGGTTTCTTTATGGACTAGGCTATGGTATCTCCTATGACGTGCCTGCTTTTTGATGTGAGACTCGTATAAGCAGTTGATATCAGAGTTTTTGATCTATCAGATAATTACATATAAGCCATTACAGTACTGCAAAAGCATTACCACCACATGAGCTGAATGCTTCTGCTGTTGGTGCTTTATGAAGTTCACAATCAGAAGCAGCAAAATCCTCATCTTGCTCTACCAGGACCTGAATTGCACAAATAAGACGTTAGGAGAAAAAGAACTCTCTGCTCTCATGTTATCACCAGGGATGTGTAAACTATGGACACGTCAAGGAAGAGTTCACACTCAAATACCTGCAGAACAGCAAGAAATGAACCAACAAACTATTTTGCCAATTGTACCGTGTTATCAGCAAATCTCAAAGAGCAGCACTGAGTCACTAGCACTGCAGCAGAGCTCTAAGAGCCGCAGAGGAGAACACAGCCCTCCCGATTCTGACTGGGCCACTGCCCGAAGCATTTCTGCCAATGAGTCATTGCCCAGATGTGAAACGATGAACGCCAAGTATTTATTTTCCAGTGCTTTTTAGAGAAGCAGTCATGAAAAGGTGGTAAAGACTGTGACATTCTGTAGCCGTTAAAACACACAACCCAATTCCTGTTAAATAACACATTCATGGGCTTAATTCAATCAGGTCAGCAGCGCAGCCTCACTTGACAACAGCTGACATGCTGGCCCCATGTATTCTGTACACAAATTCCACATGAATGGCTCAAGCACCAGGTTAACCCTGCTCTCTGCTGGCACTCTGTGACAGCTTTGCACGTAGCGACAGGATAGTACTTTCTTGTAGCTGTTTCACATTTTCTTTCTCCGCTTATATGAAGAAACACACTTTGAGGTAGTTTCCACACATGCATACGTAGATATCGGGTTTCTTAACAGGCACAAGCTAAAAAGCAAAGCTGCCCATGTGCCTCCTGCTGGTATTTCAGATACCCTTCCCTTGTTTCCCTGGGGCTTCAGGATGGCTCCCGCCTTCATATTGTGACCTCAGACGTATTTTGCAGGCTGAAGCAGTCAGCTAAGGGGGACGTAGGCAACCCATACACCTTTTTTCTAGTAGCGTACACATATATTATATTGATACTTTTCACTGACGAGTAAAACCCCTGGTGGATTAAGGTAGCAGCAAGACAGAAGGGTTATGAAGCAGCTGAGAAGGAATGACCCATTTAAACCCCATCCAAGCTGCTCTTACAACCACTTAACAAGTGAACATGTAAGAGAATTCCTGCAGGTGCATTCCCAGCACAAAAGCGTTTATCTTGAAGACAGCAAACCGCATCCCCGCTACCTTACTGCGGAAGGGTGCTACAGCTCTCAGTGACCTGAGAGGAACAACGTGAGGAGCAGGCGATATGCAGCTAGTCAAGCGACTATAGTGAAAGCCACGGCTGTTCAGGCTAAAGCGTGATGTAACCATAAATCTCACTGTGGTGCAGCACAGGTAAGAGAAACTGGCAGACAAATTCTCTGGGTACTTGCCCACTCCCCTGTGATAGCCCTCTACAGGCAGACCTCCTGACCTGGGCCCGTCTTCAGCCAAAGGCCTTTTGTCTGGAGAAGTTCCTTCAGCATATCCTCATGCCTCATTACAGCAAACAATTCTGATAAAATCTCCAGACAGAGCACAGCAGCTCCCTTCTCACCTTAATTAGGAGTGGCAGTTCCACTACGTTAGCCAAGTGAGGCAGGAGACTAGTGACCAACATGTCATCTTTCTTCCCACTGCTGGATGTTTTGCATTTTTCATTCGTGTTGTGTTGCTGAGGAGGAAAAGCTGAGAGACAGCATGCAAACCCAAGAGAGACATAACCTGTCAAAAGGCTGAGGAAGGCCAATATTCCAAATAAGCATCATTTTTTACTGGTTTGCAAGGGGCAAAGTGCTATTTGTGAACTGCTTTCCCAAACAAGACACCCCGCCTACATTTAAGATGTTCAACTGCTTTGCATAAAGAGTTCCTGCATTACCAACAGGAAAGCCATCTCTCAAACTGCTTTGGCAAACAGCAACATAACCGAACTACAAAAGCCTTCCCTTGAAAAGTTACGCTCAGAAAAGAAAAAAAAGAAAAAAATTGCTTACTATTGGAACACCTTTTTACTAGGCCTTAACTCCAGTATTCAAATGCAAACCTTGGGCCAGAACAGAGGCTGCTCGAGGCAGCGATATCTATTACAGGCAGCCACACTATAAAGGAAAAAGGCGGTGTGTCATCGGACAAAAGAGAAGCACATACTTAAGCTCGCATCCGTCGCTGGCATCGACAGCTATTTAATAAGGTTCAGTGCTACTCCCAGGCAAACAGCCCTCGGGGTTCTCGAAACACGCATGCAGACCCCAGAAATGGCAGTTTCACTTGAGCAGCTTAATTAAAAGCCTGACTCTGAAGCTACTGCTCTTTTTCCCCAGGAACTCTTTCATGTTAGGTTCCATTTTGTCATCACTCATAATAGAAAAAGTAGAAAACAGGGAACCAACTTCACATCTCATTTTCTGTCTGCCTTTACAGCCTTTAGCCTTAGAAGACAGCACCACCACTTCACGTCCCACAGACCAACTGAGCAGCGCTTATTTGCCATTCACCGAGCATTCCCACTTAAACCTTGGACCCAGATTTTTCCCACCATTTAGCTTGAAGTCAGCATCGTAAGTTGCTACTTCACCTTCCTTTCTTATTTCCTCACAATTTAACAGATATCAGTTCTGGGGCTTCAAGAAGCCAGAACAACCCATTCCTTACAGCAGGATCTGTAAGAACGCAACCCACAACTAGCCACGCTTAATGAAACATGAGGGTTTAAAATAGCAGTCAGTTTATTAGTATTTACTAAAGACTTTTTGAAATAAATTCCATCCTGCATTTAGATTACTCTAGTGATGTTAAATGGGGGGGGGGGGGGGGGGAAATATCTTCTGAATTGCTTGAAGATGTTTTAGCCAAGAAGCCAGTGACCTACACATACATATAGAGCCCTGCAATTCCAGTTGCCACTGATATAACTAGCATCGTCTGTAGCTATTCTGCTGTCCATTCAGATCATGAGAACCTTATTAAATCAATTAGCCCATACTGCAGCCGGTAAAACTAAGACTCGGCAAATAAAGCTGCCTGGTCACCTATGTTGAAACAGCTTTTGGAAGCACTTAAGCGCAAACAGACAACAGCCAGGACAAGGGTGTGCAGTCATTACAGCCAGTATAGTCAGTCTGAAAGCAATCATCCAGATTTGCTTGGAGAGAGTTAAAAACAAGAAAGGAGACGAGCACCTTCTGCAACGCTATGTGTGGACTGAGCTATTCGGTATTCTCAGCTGAGAAACTGATCTTAATGATTAGAAAAAGCTTTCCTGGATGACAGAGGTGTCAGAACATTCAGCTGAGCGGGTTCAGCTGAACAATGCAATTGGGTCAGTCAAAGTTACCACACCAGCGAACCGGCATTTTGCCTGGGCAGGCAGCGGAGTGAACAGCCAGACAACCGCTGCCCAGCGGTGCTGAGCACCCAGGGCTGGGCTGCTCAGCCAGGGGCGCCCGAGAGCTGGCTCACCCGTCCCCTGCTCCGGCGGTCGTCCTTTCAACACCAAGCCACTAAACATTCACGTGAGCGCTCACTGAGGTACACTGCTCTTAATTTCACCAGACAACTAATTATAAGGCAAACAATGTAATGAAACACACAACTAAGTTATAAACTGACAACCTGGGTAAGGTCCAACTATAACCTTACCCTAGATATGCCAGAAACTATACATTTCAAACAACTGCAGTTATTTTAGCACTGCTGGGGGGATGGCTGTGTATGGTTTTGAAATACTCCTTGGTGAGACTGTATTTACCAAACCAGGAACAACTGTCCAACCTCGCCTTTTCCCCCTGCAGAGGTTCTCTGGAGTCCAGCCGTTCAAGGAGCGAACCCAAGAGAAGAAACTTCTTAGGCAACTTAATACACTGAAAAAGGTTATCAAGAAGCCTCCTGTATTATAGCAAATGGTGTCACATGCCTAACGGAACTTCGCTAACCCCGCATGGCTCCTCTTAAATGAATTTAATACTAGTCATGTTTTCCACCCTTACATCTCCTACTGGCAGATTGTTTTAAATAAAACTTGGTCTCTCTTAACATGAGAGCCCATCTTCTGGTTTCCAGAGAATTTACTCATGGGCAGTTTATAAACATTTCTTTGTGTGCCCATTTTATTTCTCGGCTTAAAGAGCTTGTCTCCCCGACATAATCCTAGACAGATGCCATCACACAAGTCTAACCCAGCTAGTCTTTCCAGCCTTGTCTCTTCAGACAGGCGTTCCCACCCCTAACGGTACTCATGCTCTCTTTCCTCACGTCCCAGTTTGCCGTCTTCTTTACTGGGCCTTGCACAACGCTTCCCTGCCTTTATGAGAAATAAAACAAACAAAAAAAAAACACTTAAGGGAACTCAATAGGAAGAAGCATAGCTGAATTTTAGCACTTCTCTGAACGCTTTTAATGGTATTTATTTATACTAGAACAAGCAATAACGCTGGAGTTCGGTACACAAAGACTGCATGAAGAAAGCACGAGAGCTGTGGACTGGCCACACAAAATAACAGTGTCAGTTGCAAGTGCCAGCATCTTCTCTCCTGCTATTTTTTCAGCCCGTTCTGAGTACATACTAGCACCAACGAAAACCACAAAAATACCAGAAGCACGATTAATATCTGGGCACCTACAGACATTTTCTAGCAAGACTTTCAAAGCAGGTTATGACTCCCTCTCACTTAGTAAGAAGTAGGCACGCCATCTGCTTTGACACTACCAGCCTCATCTGACCAGAGAAGTAAACAAATATTTTTGGAAGTCCGGGTCCAAGCAAAACATTCATAATGACTCAAGTGACTTGGATGCTACAGAGGCACAGGACGATCACGTGCCTGACATGTCAAGCCCACAGGCAAACTGAGAAGGATAATTCAAGCGTCCCACTCTTGTGGGGGTCCTCCCTTCTGGATTAGCCACCTCTACCTGTTCTCGCTACACCCATAGTATCCTTTGCCTTTTACCATGCCCCAAACACATGCACTTCACTTCAGTGAAATCTCCTTCGGCACAAGGGGCTAGTCTGTAATCTCAGCCCAAGTCAGAGCAAGCTCACTTGCACCGGACCATCTCTGTGCTGCTTCCACCCTTCTCAAGGAGCCTCTAGTAGGAAGGCTAATGCAAGCAGGGGGTGATGAAGCAGCCAAGCAAGAGTTAGTACGTAATTACACAATCCTCATTAAGGTGAGAATCTATCGCCAACTGCTGCTCATACATCCCTCCTATCAACATCTGGCCATTGACCTTATACGACTTCAGAATTTATTTTTTTCGAACATCTATTTGATGTTTCTATCCCTTTAAGCCACTCCTGCTAGTAACCAAGTATGTAATTTGCTATTTCCACCTGCTATGTAAATTGATTAATCACAGGCAAACATGGGGCCTATTCTCATGCTGAGGAGGAAGGAAATCTGTATCAACTAATCTTTTTAACACTTAAGCTTCATAAATCTCCCACCAATGCTAAACCTCCAGCCTGTGCTGCAGCTCAAAACCTCTCTTTCTTTTGGCCAAAAGGGTAACAACTCTTCTGATGGCTTTTAAACTCACTGAGACTCACAGCACAACAAACACAAAGATCATTTTCGTTATTTCAGCCTAACACAACAAATACTCCATCAGGCAGGCAGGACCATACAGATGGTTACTGAACTGAATGGACCATCTTTCAAGGGCCAGTTGCGAAGTGACACCATCACTTTGTCACTCCAGCTTCCCACTTAAGGCAGAGTTGGAAATTCTTCATAAAGAAGCATTCCACAGATGGCAACATTTACACATGATGTATATCACCTTTAGGGAACCTGAGAGGTTATACAGCGTTCAGAATGTCCCTGGCACTGTCATCCATCACATTATCAAAGTGAGAAAGTTAAAAAGTAACCCTCCTTGGCGGCGAGTCACTCGAGCTCTCCGTACTTCGCAAAGAGGTATGGAAAACTCTCACACTCCACTCAGTGAACCACAGGATCATCAAGACAACCCCCAGAATAAACAGCAGTGCCCTCCCCGCCTCGCATGGGAGCTCTTCATCAGTGCAGGTACATGACCCATGACAGCAACCTGCAGAGCCACGAAGCTTTCCTAGCAGCCTCCTCCTTCGGCACCAAACCTGCAAGGTACTGGAAGTTTTGCGAGAGACAAGAGCCACGGATGGGCTCACCCATCCTTGGAGAAAGCAGCGCAGACTTCTCTCGCTCCCTCAGCACTAGGTAGCCAAGCTCATTGACATCCAGTTCTTTGGAAGCATTTCTAGTGAAAACTTGCAATTTATTATTCCCCTGCCCCGCAATCCGCAAAAGAATGCAAAACACCTCTGCGAGCCAATTAGGGCTTGATGGCTCAAGAGATCAGCTGCAAGGTGCTGTTAAATAGCCTGTAAGGATATAACACAGCTTGCTCAAAGGATGACTCCAAGGATATAACACAGCTTGCTCAAAGGATGACTCCAAGCAGCTTAATACCACCTGAGGGTCAGCATTACAGCAAGGGTCAGGGATAGCTACAGAACAACAGCATAACGCTACAGTTAATGTTATCTGTAGTGACACTATGCTAAAGGAGAAAGTTGACAGACATCTCACACCGGGACAGTAGTGAGCAAGTCAGAAGACACACCTGATTTACACTACATACAAATATAACACAATTAGACCCACAAACTACCTGTAGCATGGAAAAGGTCTACCAGACAGTGGACGTCCGGTTCATTTATACCCTCTGCAGTCATGCAGAACCCATCTCCTAGTGTGACCAGTTCAGAAGTGAAGCTTTACTGTTAAAAAAAAAAAAATACAGTCTGCCATAAGCAGCGGCACAGCTGGTACACATAAGAACAGACACAGGTTAAAAAGCTGGCTAAGCTCACTTTCCTCCCTTACTCCCATAAAGCTGCTTATCTTAAAGCAGCAGGATTTACCCCCTCAGTCTGCCTTCAGGTAATAACAACTCATTTCGTGTTCTACTATAGCCTCTTCCACTTCCTCTTCCAGCTACTTGTTCTTCTTCCCTCCTCCCTCCCAGACCATGCAGGAAAAAAAAAAATAATCTTTCCATCCCTCCTGCAAGCATGTGTTTATCTCTTTATTTTTAAACGTTACAGCTTCCCAACATCTGTCTCCGTGTGGTATAATCTTACTGATGAAATATTTCATGTTTTCCTTGAGCCCTCATCAATATGTCTCTGTGTTACCAGCTTAGCAGATGGAGACGCAGAAGGAATAACCTCAGCTTACCTGGGTGATTTCTTCTTAAGTACATACTTACTGTACTCCAGGACAAGAATCATAGTAATTTTACCAACGCAACATGATATCTCTCTGTAGCAAACTAAATTCTCTCGTCTTATGTCACACATGCCTACCTCACAGCAACTTTCCCCTTGGATTCTCCACGTTCTTCTCACTGAATACTAATATTTCCAACCTCATTTCATACATACTGAAAACACTCAGGGAGACACCAGGTCCACCAGAAAATCCACTGGGATAGACAGGTACCAAACCTCATTTTACCATACTAAACCACACTAGTACTGTCGATCTACATTGCCCTAACCAGATGACTGTTCTTCTTTAAATGCCTCCCATGTGTTTAGAACTCACTCGAACAATCCTAGCACCAGTGACATCAGTAGGCGCTTTGTCACCAACTTTTATCAAATCAGGAGCTCCCGCCTTGTGTGTTAACTGCAAAAACGTGAGAAAAAAAAAAAAAAAAAAAAAAATCATTGTGCTCAGGCAAAGAGCCTTGGTTACTTGGAGCTCTACAGATTACCAGAAAAGCAAAACGAAGTACACAAAGTTCCTCCTCAGCCTTGTAAAAAACACCTTCAGTGCTTGGCTACTCGAGCAGGCTTGCATGTCTAATTCCCCTGCACGCTTCTGAAAAATCTCCACTTAAACATTCAGGCAACTCAGTGCAAGCCATACTAAGACTTCTCAAATTGTCACTAGGAAGCAACTAGGCTAACTCAGAGCCAGATCCTCTCCAAGACAAAAATCACTCTGTATTCTGTCAAAAATCATTAAGAGCCAATAAAAATTTAAAAAAAAAAAAAAAAAGGAAACCTACCAAAAAAAAAAAAAAAAAACAACCCACACCAAAACACCAGGAAATCACTGCTTTTCCTGCTTGCACTTCTTGTTTTGGAGATTCTTCTCTTCTCCATGTAAACATTCCAGTGATTACAAAGATCAAAGAGGGTTCCTTAAGACTTTCCCACCACTATTGAAATCCCAAACGAACGAGAGAATTCCCAAACGAACGAGAGAATTCCCAAACGAACGAGAGAATTCCCAAACGAACGAGAGAATTCCCAAACGAACGAGAGAATTCCCAAACGAACGAGAGAATTCCCTTCTTTTCGGCACAGCTGGATTTGGTGTTAGCCCTCCAACAAAGACAGACACTTGAACGTGACATTACGCAGCGACACCTCCCCCGTATTTGACTAATAAAGAGAGGCAGGTGTAGGTCTACATTACCACTACCCCTTTTTTCCTACAGCACAAACACTAGCCCGCACATAGAAAAAAGCAAGCAAGCAATCATCTGAGAAACCACTTTGACCAGCATTTAGTACCCACTAAGGCAGTTAACAACCCAAGGCAGAGCGTATGGCCATTAACATTGTGGCAAAAAAGCCATTCATTGTATTCAGCTGAACAGAGTTTTTGGCCAACTCACCAAAACCACATCAGCTAATTCTTTGTGTTGCACTCAGCATAGAAATAAAACGCAAGTACTAAAAAGCCGAGCAGAGGAGGCAGGCTTAGAGGAGTAGCCTACCAACGCATCTAGCCTCCCTGCCTGCAGTCTCTGCTGCCGTGTATACAGTGTCCTCCTTGCGCCGTGCCTGCAAGCACAGGGGCCAAAGCACGAGCCAATGCAAAGTGGAGGGTAGCCGTAATGGCATTTGGGAAACACTCTGTCGAAAGGCTGTGCTGCTGTGGTGTAACAGAATGCCGAGCAAGCGAGAATCGAGCCCCGCGTACAGAATAGCTCCGTCTAACACATTAGAGAATGCTTACTGAACTGAAGGTTATTTGTTCTATGTTAGAGCATGTTAGGGTGGGGGGAGGTTTTTTATTTATTTGGTTTATAATCCTATCTGAATAAAGGTAAACACAGAGGGATTATAAATGAAATAAATCTGAAGCAGAATAGAATGGGGGTGGGAGAAAAAAAATCTCAAGAGGGTCAGGAGATAATGAAGATTATACCTCAATATTGGGATTATGATGTTAGTTCTTTATTTCAATAAAACTAGATAGAGATCTTTTATATCAGGGACAGAGCTTAGCTGTAAGGACAAAGTAATCTTCTGGGAATTATGCATACAGGCTCGACATCATTTTTATTGGATGGCTGATGAACTGGAAAACTCCAGGATAGCCTGGTTTTAATTTGTAATCTTAATTTTCATATAAATCGGTACAGTTGGAGGAAGGGGGGCAGATGTAGAGGGACTCTGATGCTGTGCTAATATTGTAGCATTAAGACAGCACATGCATTAAGGCTGCAACTGTAACTCATCTAGTATCTGATCCTGTATTTTTGTCTATCCATCTGTCTCCCATCTTTGCATTTATCTATCATTTCCCCACCAAAAAAAATCTCAACAACAACTCAAGAGCAGAAGAGACAAAGTTAGTGTAAGACTTCACCCACCGAGAACCATCCGCAATACACCCACAAACGCCTAGCTGCTCATCAGGAGGCAGTGGCTTGAAGAAAGCAGATTCAGACTCTTCCCATATTTTGGGATAAACTCCATCCTGACCCTCCAGTCTGAAACAAACCACTACCAAGCTATGAGAGAGAATATTCTGTTTGCGGTTTTAAGTACAGGGTCCCCGAAACACAGGTCCTAAGCTCTATGGGCAGTGCAGCCCTGTCCGTCAGATGGACTGAGCATCCACAGCTTCTGCTGCTAGCGTGTTGGGGAGGAATGGTGCAGAGATTCAAGTGCCTTAAACCTTCGCCACTGTACATTTTTCATTTCTGCAGTCAGATGTACCTTTTTCCCCGAGGCCTAGGAAGAGTCCCTCCACGGTCCCAGGAATGTTCTCTATGGCATTTTGCTGCTTCCAAACCCCACCGTACACAGCAACGGAAAATGTACCAGAGCCTATTCCTGCCTGAACAACTGGAGGTCTCAGTAAACATGACGCGTAAATGATAGCCAAAGAGGCACCAAAGGGGATGAGTCTTGTTGAAGGTCACACAAGAGACTGCTTGCCACTTACACTGCCTGGGCTGGGCTAGTAATACCCAGGTCAAATCCCTGTCCTCGGAGACGCAGGGACTCCCACCCGCAAGCTCTTCCATGTGCTCACTTAATACAACTATGACACTGGTGAAACTGATAATCTGGCCCCCACACAGGGCATTTAGTCTCTGCCTTAACTCACCAGAAATCACCTGTCAACTCTGCTTTTTTTTCTGCAGAGTTTCTTTCTGTTGTTTCTCCTACTTCCATCGCCTCCTCCTTCAGGAACAGGAGAGGAGACCTGAAATACAACACAAGTGAGATGGGAACTGAAACGGACCAGTCGAGAACTGGTCTTCAACAGCTGAGTCACACGCGGTTCATATGCACACACAGTAACGCGTTTACGTAACTAACAGTCCTGAGCTGCACAACCACCAGGAATTAATAACTGCCCCGGAATCAACTTATTTCATCAGTAATACTCAGCTGAATAAGCAACGGATGGAAGTAGCCAGGCTATCCCCCCAATCGCCCGTACTCCTCTACCTTCTTGCTAAGTAACCAAACCCACAGCACTGATAGAACAACTGCTTTCGTAAGGGCGGCAGTAACCGGAGAAGCTCCCAGAATTCTGTAGTACTTGAGCATCAAAACAAGATTTCCAGGGGGAAAATTGAAATGCCAAAAAGATTTATATTGACTTACGCAGATATCCTGCAATCCCAGACTTTAAAACATGGCCTATTATATTGGTGCTGAGGGAGAGAAGAAAGAAGAACCAAACTTATCATTCCATTTCCCAAATATACAGCTGCTGTAAAAAGCAGAGAATGGTCAAAGCTATTTTTTAAAACCTGCCTTATACTGAAATGGTGAGAGTGGATGACAAGAGAATCTGATCTACTTGGACACAATCTTGCAGTATAAATTTCTTTATTTTGTCACTGTCAGGAATGCCTTAAATCAATTCCCCCTTCTGCTTTTGTTTCTGAGATGACATCCTGACACGCTGAGAGAAATATTGTACAAGCAAGCTAAAGAAAGGGCTCATTTCCCCTTCCCCGATCCTCCCTTTTCCCTACTACATACATCTTTCCTCAAGTTCTTTCCCCACCTCAATCTTCCACTCCACAAGAGCCAACAAGTCACTAAAAGGAGTGAGCACGGCCATCAGCAGTAGTCACAGCAGCGCAATGAATCACCAGTGAGGCCAGCAGAGTGTGGAAAACCATGCCAAATAATGGCATTTCATCAAAATAGAAGATGAAGAGGTGTATGATGACATCTTATTTTGGACTTACAAAAAGCCTTAAGTGCCCCATAAGACCTTCCAAGAGAATTAGGCAGTTGTGCACAGACAGACATTTTGGCTGCGAGATAGACAGAGGGAAGAAGGGAGGGGCAGGGGAGAGATTAGGATCAAATGGTCAATTAATGTAATGGCTGAAGATTAACAAGGAGGTGCCCCAAGACACTAAGACCACAGTTATTTACAGTCATTGGTCATGATTTACAAAAGAGACTGAGAAATGAGGTGATGACCTATGCAGATAATACCAAATCATTTGGATTAGTCAAGCCTAGTGAAGATTGCAAGGAACAAAGAAGACCTAAAAGACAGAGCAACTGTAGCAGTGGAAAAGAAAGGTAATGAACATTGGAACGCATAACGGGAACACTCCTGAGCCAAATTCTCGGCAAAGACTACTGCAATTTTGAAAAGCCAGCCAGGTTTTTTGGCCAGCTGGACAACTAACTTGTCTCCTGTAGCAGCAATTGTATCAATACAGATGAAGAACAGAAAAGTGTATATGTATATATATGGAAGCCATACTATAACATTTCTCCAGATATGAACACCACAAAGGATCACAGGTTCCCCGTATAGTGCTTGGATTTTTTTCCTTTAATTACACATAATCATTTCCGTAAGTGATAGACAAAAACAAAACCAGGGAATTTGAACAAACCAATATAACTACTTAGAATGAAGAGACCATTACTCAGTAAAACTGAAAGACAGCCACACTAAATATCAATTTTCCTATTTTTTCAGTTTATCCTTCCAACTCATTGTACCCACCTTTATTTTTTAAAATAAAGCTAGGATAAGTACACATTTTTCTATATCAGACAATTGCCATAAACAAGGCTTCCTACTTATGTTTAGAAGTAGCCATCTATACCATCATGTAAACTTTTTCAGACTTGTTTTTACTACTCATTCTCGGTGATTTTGCTACTGCCCTTTCTGGAATGATTGTTTTTTTCCTTTTTAATTTTCCCCTGGAATGTTCAATCTGCTCATGACCAGCAAAAAGATACAGAATTGTCATATTGTTCAGTGTTATGTCCTTATGTTTCTGCTGCATTACTTCATGACACGAGAATAGAGAACGTATGAGACTTATAAGACAAATTTTAACACCTTCCTATATCCAGGTGTCCATGGATCACTGGTGATGTTAAATTAACAAGTTAAAAAAGCATGTCTAAACAAAAAGGCAAGCAGCAAAACTCAGGTGCAGAAATAGAACTCCTTCCGAAATGACTATTGGTCTCTGTCATCTGGGGGAGAGAAAGAAGAACTACAAACTGGTGGGAAAAGATCAATTTTTCGTTAAGTTTTATGCAGTATTTTACAGGCTCCCTGGCTTCCTGTTGCTTCTAGCCATTTTTTAACTTCTTATAAAGTTAAGGAAAGATACAGCAGAAAAACATCTCCCGGCTCCTCTGCGTGCGCTTCTCATTGGCCCATCACACCGTTTGTCAGCTATGACCAGGACATGAAATACATCCTTAGTGACATCCCAGAGCCAAAGAGATGCAGCACATCCTTCAGCAAGGCAACAAAGCAAATACTGGCACACAGCCCGGGAGCATGCCCCGCAGACAGATGGTACACTGGCTTGTTAGAGCAGAAGCCAGACTTCTCCAGGTCACTCAAACTCCTCTTGCAACCCAGCTGTGAAGTTGGTCTTGGCCTCACCAAACTCTTCAGAAAGAGAAAAAGTTCAGGGACAAACAACAGACCTTCCATTTGCACAGCTCTGGAAGCCAACTGCAGATAAACGGATGTCCCAGTACATCTTGTCCCTGACGGAGGACAAGAAACTTCATGGCCAGTCCTCACTACCTCAGCTACTGAGAACTGTACGGTTCCCTCTGGAACTGCAAGCTTTCACAGCATGCTCGCACAGCACTCTGCAAAAATCCAAGTCTTCTCCATCACCCATTCTTCCAAAGATTCCAGCCGTTCAGGGAACACGGGAGCCAAGAGGGCTCACAGCCAGCAGAATAAGTCACCCAGACAGCCCTGACAGTTGAAAGCAAGCAGAGGAGCCATGGTCACACCTCACACACCAGCAACAACTGCTTATTGTGTCAGATTCAACAATGCTTGGGAAGTTTCCCTATCAGGAGGGGACACTACTAAAGTTACATGCTCAAACCACTCAACAACTGCACACAGATAGCCAAGTACGGTGGGGTCCTCGCAGAAGTATTTAGTATTATGTAATACACCTTTTACTCACTGCAAGGAACCTCTTCTCCTATGTTGCAATATGTCTGCTTTCAATTTCACCCCAAATAATGGAAAAGGTCACATTCAAACTGAAAAAAATACACTCAATACACTAACTTGCCAGAAACTATAAAAATCCAATCCAACTCTCGCTCAAACGATTTCTTTTTCTTATTTGTTAGCTACCCAACTGCATTGTTTACGACAATCTGAAACAAAGAAACTCTCATTTGAGCTGAAACCTTATTTTTCACAGGCATTACCAAGACTCATTCCCCATATACCCTTGCTAGCAGGCTATCATGTAAACAGAAAACACAATGGAGCATGAACATGGTTGAACACAGACTGTGCTAGCGAGCTACCTTAACGGGTGTCACAGAGCCACTCCTACCTATCTACTTGCATACATATCTCTATATAAAGGGCAGATTTTCTGACAATTGCCAACTCGAAGGAGGCACATAGGAGCTTAAACGTGTTGCCTTAAAAGACTCCCAGTGCAACAGCAGCCAATTTTTGAGGTCCCCATTCTAAAACAGGAACAGCATCCTTTTTACATCTCTCAGCTCATACTTACGCTTTTTGTTTGCATTTCCACAGAGTTCTGCTCACTATACAAACCCTTCCCCAGTCTTGGTTAGATCTAGGCAGTGTTTCTATCAAATCAACAATGACTAAGACAATATTAATGAACATTTCTCTTGCTAAATCTGTGATACGGGTTGTATGATTTGGTACCCACAGTTTCCAGCATACACAGGGTGGGTTGCATCTTTCTGTTCTAACCACCAGAGCCTTCGGCCAGGACAGGGGCTTAGCATGCCACATAGTCTCAGTTACAACAGCAGTCAGAATTACGGTGCGCTACTAGCTGTCTCTTCCTGGTATTATTCCCTGTTAAGTTCCCATCAATGGCAAGTAGAAGGCACTAAAAGCTCCTTTGGGTTCCAGCTGTCATCTTCCCTCCTTATGCCATCTTTTCTTGCAATTTCAGGCTCGTTCGTTCCAAATGCGCTTAGTTAAGAGCTTTTCTTTTGGCTCTCAAGGCAAAGACTTGAGTACTAAGTAGCTTTCCCACTGTTCCTGTCTAATCTTCCTATTTATCAACCTGGAGATTCCTCAGCTTTGCTAATCTTTCCTGAGAGCACATAATCCCGATAGAGATTTCCTAAGCAAGAGTTAAACAAACTGCTTGATAATTGCCATTTGGAACTTCTGGTCTTATTTTGCACATTATGCTCCAACTCAGCCAGGACTACATCATTCGACACAACAACTAACTGCAGCATGCCTTTAATTCCCATGCTCTCCTCAAATACTTAACGGGACCGTATCTTTTGATGACTCCATCACCAGCACGGAGAACACCAACTCCTCGCTATTCCCCTCGCCTTCAGCACCCACAATGGGACCACTTTATCTGTGGTCAGCAGCACTATCCAGACAACAGCTTGGGAGTGGGGGGGAGGGGGGAAGGTGTTTTTAAATGGGAAAACTACCCACCACACCACTTGTCTCAACAAGCTGATCACCAGGAAAAGCAGCTTTTCTTACAGCTGCACTAAGCAGTGGTTCATCTTCAAGGCCCCCTGCTCTCTTTACGAACCTACAAAAGAAATCTCCCCTCATAAATGCTAGTAGTTCTCCTCTAAAAAGGGAGAGTGAGCAAGAACAAAATCGAGCCCTCACATAGTTCACAACCTCCACCACACTGTCACTTTGCCAAAACTCCTTCATTGGTCTTAGGCAGAGTAGATGAGTACTATCTCTTCTCCCCCTACTCAAGGTGGGGATGGCAGCAGAGTCAATAAAGACTTCTGGATACATTTAAATAGAGCAAATTATGTGGATGTATACCTTATTTATAGGTAAAATACATATAGTAGTCCAAACACTTCTTTACTAGGTTGAAGACATTATGTACAATATAGACATTTAGGCTTTTTTAATGAACGTGTATATCAAATATACATATGTGTACACATAAAATACGTAGATTATTAACTTATTGTACTGTGCAGCACATCCGTCTTCTGCAAGTACTCCTTCTACTCAGATGGATTCCAAACCACATGCTCCATCACCCTGCTATGGAAGGCAGGCATCCACCCTTGCATCCTACCTCCAGTGGCACATAATCTTGTCCCACGTGGCACCTTTCCTCTGCCTCTGCTTTAAGAGCTGCTTTTCCTGCCATTTTACACCAAGGTGGAAAAAAATGGCTTGCAAAACCCTGGCTTTTTGATATTGCTTGCTGAACCCTGTTCAGCTTAGACCTTAATGAGGGGCTTTCAATTAGATACTGGAGTCACTAACTCAGAGAAGGCTGATCCCATCCTCAGCAAAGCTATATATGTCAAGTCAATACAGACACAGATTCAGCATTGCTATCTTCCAATATTCAAGGACACAGTAAACAAAGGTCTGGTTGCTGCCAACCATTCAGATCGTTTAAGAGGAAATCCTTAAGTGCTAAAGTAAAACAATTCTACCTTCCATATTTCCAAATTTCTGTGCTCTGTTAGCACATTGCCTGGGAAATCACTTCATTTTTGCTTTCTTCAAGCAAGAGACATACAACTAGGCAAGGATTTAACCACCCCATTCTTCTCCCCCACCCCCAATCTCTGTAGAATATCTTTTTAATCAAGAACCACAGGTTAATCCTAGCTTTCAAAATACAGTAATCGTAGAACATTTTATATACTACCCTCATTCCAGAACTGGACATGAAAATACCTAATCCTGTAAAACTACACAGACTCCTGATCAAAGTATAGGAGGTAAATCAAACCCGAAATGAAAGGATTAGAAAAGGTCACTGTAATTCTTTTCTGTTTAGTAACACAGAAGCAGATTTCACTGAATCTTGCTTTGTAATTCCCATCTGGAAAAGTGACACTGGAGGAACGAACCGGTTTGAAGAATGTCTTTTTGTGACATCTGTAAAGTAAAACACAGCCATTGGAACCCATCATAATCCTTCATCCAGCAGCAGGTACTTGGCTTACAGTCACAGTAGCACTGACCCAAACCCAGTACTGGGGATAGCCACACTGACTGAGACGAGTCATGCTCTGCCCCCAACATTGCCTGTCAGCTTTCCAACTTCTCTAACCCAGCTAAGAGCCAGGTGTGTAGTTAGAGACAGGTTTCCTCCTCCCCGCATGCTTTGCTGTACCTGGCACCCACCTGCGCTATCCATTATTAACACACATCATTGCACAGCGGTATTACAGCCTGCGGTGCTCCGTAGACTTACAGAACATTAACAGGCTGCTGCTCCGAGACACTTACCCCAAGGACCAACTGCACCTCCTGCACGCCCCCCCTTTTCATGAACACTTTCTTAGAAAATGAGGACACGTAATCTGTCCTTTTGCTACCTGCCACTGGAACCTGAAGAAACTCTTGGGAACACGGCAGGGATAGGAACCATGCACACACCTAGCTCTGAGGCACCAAAGAACAACAAAACCTGAAGTTTTTCCTCTTCCTTACAGATTATTCAGTGCTCCCCAAAGCCAGGAGACCACCTTTCACTTGCTTCATCAGGATCTGAAGTATCCCCACATGGTCAGCTCAGCACTGCAAGACATCAGACAGAGCCAAGGGAATTTTACCTTGCTACATGTGCACGTACAGCACACAGAAGTTATTTCTCCTGGTTTTCCTCAACCCTAAAAAGCTTAACAGCTGAATTATTTCGCCACATTACTGCTTTTTTTGAAGCCCAAAATAAATCATTCGCAACACTGAGCTGCAGGTCTGTAATCACCCTGAACGTGGCCTTCTACGTGCTAACTACATGCAACCTAACTCCTTCTCAAACAAAGATGAGCTATAAGAAAAGTCCAACTAAACACGTTCCTAGCCCCTTCCTCTTAAATCTTAGTTGAAGAATTACTGCAGCCTGCTTTTAAAAAAAAGGGAACAATCCACGTTCATCTTCCCAATTACTCCTTACAGCTTTGCTGTGGTTTTCTCCCTAGGAAGAAACCTTGTGAAGGAGGCAACTACTTATGTTCTAGCTAGAATTTAGACTGCCTGCATAAACCTCTTTGATCATAATTTCTCAGAGTGACCTTTCAAATACTTAAGGGTGCTTCGGAAATAACCACCCAAGCAGCCACCTCAGGAGGAGAGGCACATACGGGAAAGCCACTGCCGTGTCAGTGAAGGCCTAGCTAGCAACATCAAGATAACCGCGCGTTCCAGTAACATCCATGCGCACGTTCCTGCAAGCATCCGCCCCAAACAAAACGGGTATAAAAACCCAGGTACTGCTTCTGCATTTTGCAGTATGGCATGTTTCAGCACCATTCTCTCCCTCATAAAGCCACAAAATGCTTCTGACCTTGCCTAAGATATCTATTTTTTTCTTCTTACAACATATTAATTAATGATTGTTCTGGCACCCCGGCCTTCTCGTGAAACTAGTTAAGCATGAAATGCCTCTGCACAGAACAGTATTTCATATTTTCTGTCTTATGCGTTAATTACTTCCCTGCTTTCCTTCATTCCGGGGCGGGGAGGGGAAATTAACACACACAACCTGTGAGAATGACCTGATACGCCAAGAAAAGGAAAAATAGCCTACTGTACTCCTCTGCTGCCTGTTTCAAAGACTTGCATCCATACTAATAACTCTACTCAACTTCTAAACTACAGTTAAAGAACTAAATCACACTCATTGCTTTTCGAGAGCAGCCTGTAATTTATTAACCAGAGATGCTACAGCTAGGAAATACACCGTTTGTTTGTAAACTATGTGGAAACTATAAAATGATGCACTCTTGTCACATGGAAAGAAAAACAATGAAAGAAAACTAATTAAGAAGTATGCAGCATTAATCGAAAAGGAGAATACAACGCTACGCGTTTCCTTCATTCATATCCCTGGTCTTTGACTACACAAATTCTGCGAGACAGAGATCCATAGAAGTGACTTTGAAAACTACATCTTGTGAAGAACAGCTGAGAGGAACTCTCAGGAACTAAAAGGTACCTTTGCAGTTAACAAATGGTTAAGTGAAGTAAAATGCCATCTGATCCTTCCTCCGAAAGAAGATCTTACTCCGCAACTATTAAAACAGATACTCTGTCAATAGAGATTCCGAGGCCTTTTTGGCTTCTTACGTTTTCCAGAGCCAATGCAAAATTGTCAATGAAAATTAAAATTTTAACCCACGGCTTTCAAAATTCTTTATATGCAATTCTCCCTACTTTTTGTTTTGATAAATACTACTCATTCAGCCCTAACTGGGAAAACCGAGTGTGACATTTTGAGATTCAGAAGCAACATGAAGCCGTAATGAGTTTTCTGTAATTTACAAGGACGAGTAAAGATAACCTAAATGACTTCACCCCACTTTGCTTAAACAATACACCTCAGAGGTCACCAAAGAGCTGAAAAAGCTTCCCTGCACAATATACTTTACTGTCATGAGTTACTGTTTGTTGCTAGGGTCTTCCGAGAATTTCTCCGAGAAGCCTTACTAGCAACCGCTAGATCCCAAGCTCCTTTCCTTCTCTTGCTCCTTTCCTCCACTCAATCGCCTTCAAACCAACCACCTCCTCCCAGCTGCCGGCCAGTCCCTGAAATCTAGGGCTACGCTCTTGGCTGAGGCATCCACAATACGTGCAGTTTCATCGAAGCACGGTGGAATGGTACCTCATTACAGCATTCCATCATGACATGATCTCAACTTAGAGCTCCAGAAGCCTTAAGAGCTCAAGGCTCCCGAATATCACGTTACCTAAAGACTGCCAGGGAAGCATGGAGCACCTTGCTTCTCTCTGCATAACCGCAAGAGCAGCTTCCCTCTGCCTCTCCTGAGGGAGGAAACAAACACCAAGCAAGCACAGGTACCGGCTCATTCTACTGCACTTCACCTCTTGTTCTTCACAGCTCAGTACTAATCATCAGTCCGTAATGCAGTGTAGAATTGCCAGCCCCATCCTGATGATGTAGTTATTTCCAATTGGCACTTGGGAGCTGTGAAGATGGGAGGCATTACTCATGGCCAGGAGTACAGATGTTTCTAATTGCTTTCCATTACCAAGAATAACAGCTGTTTACATCTATCAGCAAATAATTCACAAGAGCTCCAGACTATTAAGATAACACACCCCACCTGGTCACCATCACAAGTTGTCAAGGCCAAGGCAGCGGCTGCCAGAACCCCCTTCTGCATCTCTGTTCATCAAACGACAGCATGTGTCACCTTCAGATATCCTTATGCTACCCCACAAGCCCTGGCTTCTTGGTGGCCTGACGGATCAAATGGACATATGGATTCTTCATGGCTTCGCAGTAAAAGTTTTACGGTTATACTGCAGCCAAGGGCAAATGACAGAGGAGCAAGGGACTTGCAAATAACCCAGTGAAAGAAATACCCACACTTTTAATAAATTAGTTAGCAAAAAAGTGTGCTTGCTTTGCTCTGCAGCTGCGCGCAGAACAGTCTTTAAAAACACACGAAGTAGCTGACGAAATGATTAATTCTTCAGCTCTCTTGTGCACTGCACAGGGATCAGGTAACGAGCCTGCAGAAAATGGTCAGCAAGGGAACTCCCCTGCTCACTTAACTGACTCAAGTTCTCTCTTCTATGGGTAGCGCGGGCGGATGTCAGTGCAAACCACCACTGACTCATTTTCGTCACGTCAGCCAGTCCAGATTGTTGTCTCCGCAGCAGGCGGGACTGTCCTTTTTACAGCACTCCGCAGCTTGGGGCCTGGGTTTGTGGCATGGGCTCCCCACCACTTATGCAGCACAAATAGATAAGCAGCCAATTAAAATTAATAATGAGGAAACAGGCAGCATAACACCCTAAAAATGACTGATATCTAATGAGTTCATCAGTATAAACTATTTCCTGATAGTTAAAGCCATATTTTCTTTTGCCTTACAAAGCTCTGTAGGTTCACTTGTCTATAAACAAAAAACCTAACTGCATAAATTAAAGCATGTTACTACCACAGATTCTGAGCCAAGTGGACCGACTTAATGAGAAACAAAGGCAAGGGAGAAAGCAAACGAGAAATCCAACATTTTGGTCCGTGCGTAAACCTGTCCTCCAGCCATTCTCTGGGAAACTTTTTCCTGTGTATACACCCTTTGCAAGACATACTTGCTGTCTCTGGTAACAGTACTGGTTTATCAGAATCTTCTCTTAACAGTATTTCACCCACTACACTAAACTGTTTCCGCTAAGGATAGCTGTCTTTATTATTATTTTATATCCTACTAATTACACTTTTGAAATACTAGAGTACGACTTGACCCTACTTCATTTTGGTCCATGCTAAGCAGCTTGCATTGCTTTAATTAGATTAGCATAAATGAAGTGTTAGTGTGCGGTTCCTGTAAGTTCAATACACCAAAGAAGAGCACTTTGACAAAATACATAATTCAAAAGCTGCTCCTATTTCAGATGCGTCATCTGTGCCCCCCCAGACCCCTACTCCACCCCTGCTCCATCCTTTATGCCTTAAAAACAAGTTCCAAAAGGCTCTTTACTGAAATTACAGAGGTTGTACAGGTACACGCCCTTAATCTACTTTGGAAAACTTAATTTAGCCCATCGCTCACAGGAATGCATCTCCTAGGTCAATCCATTACTTTTTATTTTGCCTTGAGAATGTCAAGACACCTGGTTAGCATCTCCTTTGTGACTTCCTTTTAACACAGCAATCCCAGAAAAGGAATTACTCAAATTCCTCCAGAATTTTTTGGTCTCCCAGAGTTGACTAGCTATTGTTGTTCTTATCATTTCTGCTATTTCAGGGCAGCGTCTCCTGCCCAGGGATCCCTGCCAACAAGAGCAGAATGCCATTACGAGAGGAGGCTGCTGTGAGCTGCCACCAGCACAGGGAATTAATCACTGCAAGCCACGACTATAATGGACTCCTTCACCAAATGACTTTGGATGCACAGAGCTTTGGCATCAAGTCCGCCATTCACATACAATTATTAAACTGAGAACGCATGTAATAGGAGCAGGGGACAGGGACATCACATCAGTGTACGCAGCAATCTCTCAAAAGCTCTGCACACCGAAGCAGAGGAATTCACTCCAAAAGTCCAGACTGCCTGACAGGCGGACATGGAAAAAAAAAACAAAACAAAAAAAAAAAACCCACACACACAAAAAAAAACACACGAACTCCAGAGCTTTGCTAAATCCAGCAACCCGAGAGGGATGTTAATATTGAAGATTTTTGTCTGGGAGAATGAGCTTGGCCGGAAAAATCGTGATGCAGAAGCTGCAACATTATTTGCTAACCTTTGATCTCCCAATTTTTCATCCTTCCCTACCTTATTCTGGATTACGTATCAATACACGAACTCTATTAAGCACATGGAGACCTTCCCCAATATTCATTTCCCAATCAGGCAACTAATTAAGTAGTTGATTTTCCAAGGTGTTCAGCAGCTCAAAACTCTCACAATATAAAAAGAGCAAGCTTTTCCCTACATGTCACCTTGTGATCCTTCTAAGTCAGAACGGAAAAGAAAACCTTGTACTTGCGACTGCAGAAAGACTGCTGGATATACAAAATGGAACAGCAGAGCACAACTAGAGAACTCACAGAATAGTGCTGAATCGTGTGCACGTGAGCCATACGCTTTCACAGCCTGGCTGGAAGCCTCAGTTCTTCCGAAATGATTACTACCATCTCTTACTTCACTTCTCTCTCAAGCACATCTCCCTCAGGCTGCCTCACTTATAACTAGATCTTTTCATTGTCCTACACGGAATTCCACTGTCTTAAAAAACCAACTATCCAGCTACCAGAGAGATGGGTATTGCGCCATCAGAAAAAGGAATATATTGCTATACCCACAATAAGGTCTTCAATTGTCTTCCCCTTCCCGTCCTCAAGTACCTATAGGGACTGTCCATCCAAGTTTTTTGACAGCTAATCAATTATTGAGATACACCTAGGGCCACAAGGGATATGGAATACAATGTATTGTCACCTCCTTAATCCCTTTACTCCCCTGGGAACTGCCACCCGTTGGTGACCAGATTAGTTTTTCCACTTATTATCCCTGCAGTGTGCCCCATGTGCCTTGCCCTCAAGCCTTCTCTCTCTCTTTTTCATGTCGTTCTGTATAAAATAGATTCCTACTAGGCACTGGTCCCTTTTGTTTCTCCATTTTGCACTGTTTTCAGCATACCTCCCCACCCGATTCCAATCCACACCAAAACTCTCCATCTACAAATTTCTCCCTAGAAGGAACCAGCAGAGTTCTCGGTGCCTTCAGTCTCTGTCTCCACTCCTCAGTGGAGGCTCAGGAGTTTCATGCCGTCTACAACTGCACTGTACACATGAGCTACTGGAATCGTAGAATAGTAAAACAGTTCCCAATATAATTTAAAATAAAATAAAAATACAATCAACAAGTTGTTCATTTCTCCTGGTTGCAACTTCTTAAAAGCTTCAAAAAACCTAAACGTTTAAAAACTCAAGAAACAAATGCTCTTTGAGGCCTTTTTTTTCTCTCCTCACTGTCATGATTTGTAAGCTGGCCTCAGGATTTCTACAGCACCAGGCTCCTGCTTTTGCATGCTTGAGGCTGCCACCTGCTGCGAGTGTTGGGAAAGCAGAAAGATGGAGTACAGAGATTTAAGAAAAAACACCAAACATAACAACCAGAAGTTTCTAGCAAAGACTAACGCTCCTGTGGGCTCCTTTGCCTTCTGTGTCAAAAGCCAGTGTCTTGTTAAAAGGAGCTGCAGAAGACGGTCAAAGCCTCCATCTATCTCTAAGAAGTGTTTAATTTACCCTTATGCTTTTTGACTTGAGCATACAATGCCACAGTTGATGTGGAAGATGGATAGATAAACCTAAAATGTTGAGTCCTGAAAGATGCCGGCACAATCTGAAACAATTAATCTTCCTCAAGTGAATGTGCTCTAATAGGGTGCCCAGGCACACGCCATTCATCAAACCACATCCATCCATCATGCTGCACCAGATACAGAGCTTGGCAGGGCTGCCACGATTGCTGGATGACAGTGCACCTCCAAATCCGCATAAGGTAGTTCCTCTAGGTAATTATTTATGTTTGTCCTCAAAGAAAGGAGCAGAGACGTCTTACAAACACTACTTACTTCTTATGAAGACATCAAAAGAAAAAAATTCTTCTTTGACACAACTTGCAGTAAGTTTTTAAATCAACTCCTCTTTTTGAGGATAGGGTGCCACAAAGAGATGCTACCAGGACAAATGACCGTACTTTCAAAGAGTATATAAATAGCAATTATTACGCCACCCTGATCAGTGTTCCTACATACAATGGAAAAGAAAACCCTGTCACTCTCTTAATTGCTCTTACAGCACTCAACATAGCTAGCAGAGGTAGGAGATCGTGGAAGAAGACGTGCCGATACACATATACAGGAGAGGAAGTGGCGGCAGGAGGAAATCAGGCACCATTTGTGCCTATCGCAACAGTCCACTATAAGGAGAAAGGCAAATGCTGTCCTCCAGGAGAGGTTTTCATAGATCAAAGTGGATCACATATCCAAGAGATTAACACTATTCATTGTAAGGGTAACAGCAATGATGTGTCATAAGCATCTGATTCAGCTATGGCTTATTACAGAGCCCAAAGCACTGCAGCTACCGCTGTGTGTTCCAATAGGAGCTAGTGGGAGCTCCATACACAGAGGTAAACACAGGAAGACCATTTTAAATCATGAGAAAGTTACAAAGTAACTTGTCTACTGTATAAAGGAACCGCTTAGTCCTGTTTTACACTCCATTTTAACTAACAGAAAAAAAAATCATCACGAACCCTAAGATTACCAGGGATGGCTGAAACACTAGAGTGACAGAAAATATTATTTATTAGGAAAGACTAAATGTTTATTCATGCTTTAGTCAGAAAGAAGGAAATCTAGTGACCCAGTATAGAACTTCAAAAAGAAGAGCAAGTTATTCTTAGCTGTTTCACGTATATTGGAATAAATTAACTGCAATTCAAATAGAACGTTATTTTACTCCATGAAACAAGCCTCCCTCATCAAGGTTACAGTAGCCAACTCTGCAACAGCTCCCACTTCAGCAGGCTATTCTAAACCAAAACAGTCCATTTATCTCTCTCACGAATTACCTGGCACTGACCCTTGCCACAACCAAGACGCCTATAGAATACAGTCTTGAATAAAAAAAAAAAAAAAAAAAGTGAAAAGCACAGACTGCATTAGGTCCATTTTCAGTTTTAAATGGAGTTGGAGTCTTGTTAAGAATTATCAACTCATGCCTTTTAATTACAGTTTTCTCCAGCCCGAGATGACACGTGCCTCATTTGATCCCAAGAGGGACATACCATCCCCACATTCTGAGCCACGGAAAACTGGGGCTGCTACAGAAACGTCCATCTGAACTCCTCTTAAACTGTGGCTGTGCAGAGCTACCATGCTGCTGCACTAAGAGTCTGACAGCCTTCCCACATGCTCTTCCACCTAAACCTAACAGACAGCCTGCAATTTTTTTACTGGGAACCTAAAAGGGGTCATGTCATTCCCCAGTGTCCCAAACAGGGACTCCAACAAATCTACCCACATCCCAGTGACTACCATTCTTCGTTCACAGCTATATGAAAACGCAGCTTAGCTAATGGAAGCGCAATATGCAAGATGCCAGAGCATCTCTGTGATTTACAGTATGTCTAATGAGCAAATCCAATGAAGAGGTTTGTTGTCTACCATAAAAGCAGATGGATGTAAGCAGTGATTAGAAGCAATTAACTCCATGCAGCACTAAATAACTTTCCATCATTAATGTACTTTTTTTTTCCACCCCATTAGAGGTACACAGGCAAATATATGAAATAAGGCACACTCCATCTGAATTGCATATATTCACATGCTTGGGTCAGGTGGAGGATAACAGGGAGGCAAGAAAAAACAAGAGTATGGAACAAGTTCACAGTTAAATATAGACATGTAGCTGAGTAACTTGGCACTGTAAAGCCATCTCTGCCACATAAAGTACTCTTCAGGTGACACAAACCTTTTACTCGTCCTGATGTCACAACCATCACGTAAACACCACAGAAAAAAACAAACAAACAAAAAAAAAAAAAAAACACGCAGCTTACAGACCACCTTCAACACATCCTCTTAGTCATCAGCAAAACAGCCGTAAGGCCCTAACAACAGTGACGGAATACTTGAATGCTTTCAGTGAAAATTACATAAGGACACAGCCCAAGCAATTTAGGTTCTGTGCGCTGAAAGAAAATTACCAACTCAATAGAACACGGTGCTTCTACTACGCACAGCTTTCAAGCCCTTATTTTGGTATCGGCAACCTACACGCATCCCTAGCATCTTTTTCACTGCACACAGACAAGCGGTAGAATCCCTTCCTGTAAGGCCCTGCAGATTCCCCAGGCTTGCAAGTGTTCAAAAAGCAATTGGCCATATATAAGAAAAATCACTGTAGCTAGGGCTAATAACAAGACAACATCACCACTGACTCAAAAATTCCTCATGTATCAGACAGCCAAAACTAGGAATAACATACCTGAAAGACCAGAATCTGTCCCATGTTTGTCACATAAACAAGGACAGGAAGCCTCACCAGAGGCATCTCTGGTATTCCCTAGCGCCATCAACCGCTCCCATCTGGCTTATTTAAGAGATTCAGAAGAGAAAAGGAGGGAATTGGTGAATGCTTAAGACAAGAGGTCCTAGGTATAAACTCTGCCTGTAAGCCCTTAAGCACTTCAAGCCGCCATCATCACTAGGAGCATGGACTACGCATCACCCTCGGGCTGCAGCAGAAATAAGGGTTACGCAAAGGAGTGCCATCATCCCATTACTCATAAATGTCTTGCTAGAATGATAAGCACCTCAGAAGTGTGCCCAAAAAAGAGCAATTAAATTAACTTCCTTATTTTTTGTCTTTTCCACAGTTCTCTGACCCAGTGCAGGAATTACAGACCAGGATCAGAGCTACATTCTGGCTGGAACAGAATCCACCCTGTGACAGCAGTCCATACCAGACAGTTCAGAAGTCAGCGTGAGCAATTCTGCAGTGAGCAGTAACCAACTGAACAGCTTTTGGAAGCGGGTCTTCTCCCAGTCCAAGCTGCGGGTATAGTCGGTTTATATTGAAAGCACCAGTATGTGCGATTTGGGGTGCTGGTAAACAGAGTAACTTTCAAAAGCATTCTCCACTGGCATCTATCTTTTTCTGTCGAATTAACTACCAGTAACATTTAGCCTAAAGAATTATCTTCAACTACACCAACTGTGATAACAATGATGTTTATCTACAATTATTGCATGGTCTTTAGCTGTACTTTCACTGTAGTTTATATAAAAGAAGTGTTTTGTACACATTTAAGGCTGGTTAGTCATTATTTCCAGTGGAGACAGCAAGCATTAACATTGTCACTTCTCCCATTCCTCTCCTCCGCTTTGCAACAAGCAAAGCTTTCAGACTCTGCAGGTATTCAGTAATCGCTCAGAACCAAGTATCTATTGTTTCTATCTCACAGGTGCAATAAGTTTCACATGCCTGTTTGAAAAAGTCAAGTGGTAGAGCAAACGCCTCACCGCTGCTGCTAGCGGGGTCTAGTAAATACCTAGCCTCCGCTACCTCGACGTTCAATAAGCAGGCACCCGCTTTATTGAGGACGCAAGTTCTGCTTGAACGGCATTATGTAAAATGAACCTCCACAACATACCACTGAGTTTCGCTTCGATGGAACAAAAACCCCTTCAAAAAAGCAGCTGTCCACACAGCACAGAAAGTGGACCCTCAAATGGCTTGGACCCAATCCCCTAGACTACTGGCGCAAAGAAATTCTGTACTGAATCAGAGCACCACTCCCTGCAGTAACCGCACAACCAGTCCACTGCATGCTTAGAGGCCCTGCAAATAAGGGATGTGTTGGGCAGACTGTCAAAATAAGTAGTAGCTGGTAAAGTAAAAACACATGTCCTTTTTAGATAAGGTATTACCGATTGAAGTTTCCACCACATCCAGGAACGGAGATGCCAGCACCACTCCAGATCCCTGTTTGAATGCCTGACCGCCCTCGCAGAGAATTACTTTTTCCCTTGTATCTAGCTGGAATTTCCTGCGTTCCACCTCATCCCTCTTGCCCATCACCCTTCACCTCCCAGGAGAGTCTGGCTCTGCCTTCCCTGCATTCTCCCATTAGGCAGCTGTAGACAGCAGCAAGACCTCCCGTACTCAACATCTTGATAAGGTCTTAGGTTACCTTAAGAGGTTCCCTTTTAAGACTGAACAGTTTCAGTTGCGTCAGCCTCTCGTCCTACCCTACGCTTGGAAACGCTTGTATAATATTGTATTAGCACAGCAAATAAAAGCTTCTGGTAGAGGAACGCGGCAGATTGCCTTTCTGCTCCAGTTGCCTAGGCTCGTAAAGATGACTTATAGAGCTAGCAGGAAGACTACCTGAAGAGCTTAGTCTTTTTGAAGCGCTGCTCAGTACATGGATTTCTACAAAGTCCCAGGATTCCCTGCCTTTTTTCGCATTTCCCTCAGAAAATAAAACCACAGAGAAAAGGCAAGGGGGGGGGGAGGGAGCAAAAAGCTGGCGTGTGGTGGTTTGAAATGAGCAAGATGTTAACTAATTTTACTTTTAATCTTCCCTTTTGCTGCAAAGTGAGCCATTCAGGCATCACATCTTCTGCATTTTCCTTGCCTCTTTCAGAGAAGCATATTGGGGCAGAACTTGCCAGCTGTCTGCCTCCTTCGCCTTCTGCTACCATTATCCTGAGGTACCACCCCACCTTCTGGCCCTCCAGCTTGTGGGGGGGCGGGGAAGGGAAAAGGAGGGAGAGAGGGAGAGAGCACGGGGAACACACGCTTATTCTTACAACATATCACAGGGAGGAGGGGCAGGAACCAGAATGAACCTAGATAAATACTCCGATAGGACACAGCATACCTGGACAGCTGCAGTTTTTCCAAACAGACTTTACAGCTGCCTTCATCTACATGCACACAGCCACGCGCACACGCAAGAGCCCTGAACTGCAGCTTTTACTGTACCTTGCCTTGCAACTTAATAAAATCTTCACCATTAAGCCCTCCATTCAGAAAGAGAGAGCAGCCACCACTTCCCCCCCGGGCCTCAGTAGTATTTTGTAAATGCTAACGCTCAGCCAAATCCGTTGAGTCAGGTTTGGAATGACTGCAGTTTCACGGCTTGCAGGCTCCAAGTACATACAGCAGCCGGGAAATCAAAGCCCTAACGCCTCGTACTGTCTGCGAGTAGGTGTAGCTGTTTGCAAAATATGCAGCATATAGAACCGGTGTGTGGCAACAGCTCTACATTTACAGATGGATTCAAGTGATGTGGAGCATGAGCGCATCATATAAATGTATAATTTTTCCTATACTACCTACTATAGACAAAAGTGTTAAAAAGAGAAAACAAAAGAGCATTTCTGTTAATCCACTTGCTCAAATATTGCCCTCTGGTTTTTAACAGCAGTTTTAACTGGTGTATTTGTAGTTGGTTTTTTGGGGGCTTCTTTTTTGTTTGTTTGTTTTTTAAATCAAATCACTGCAAACCTAATGTTTCACCTCAACCTACTTGAACCCCTTCGGAGCTACAAAGAAACCGCATTTGTACCAACAGCACAACATGCAGTGTCCCACTAGTATAAACAAACAGGCTTTTTTGTTCAGCAGCAGTAGACCACCACCAAATCAGAGTATCTGAAAGATGAAGCTATTTACCAAGACAGAACCCGGGGTGCTTCATGAACAACTCTGAAGTTGAGCCACACGGTTTGTGGGGCTTCCTCTAAATTCATTTGCTTATCCTGCTTCCTCTTGTCATATATTAGGACTCATTCGTAACCAACAAAATAAATGGAGGTTTCTTTCTTAATTTCACTTACGTAGTCAAAAAAAAAAGATATGCATGCTTTTGTCTCTTGATGCTGCTAATCCTCATACAACCCCTTCTGCCTACATGCTCCTTGCCCAACACAAAATGCCTTATTCCACCCAACCCAGCTTCCCAACTGCACTAGGTTTTCCTCAGCTGGGCACATTTTAAGACCCTGAACAGTCCCACCCAACTAAACTCACACATTTAAGGACACCACATTACTTAAGTGCTCCACGCGTTCCAGAATTGAGCTGTAGTTAGATCTGCCGTAATTTATCTACTCTAAATCTAGGCTAAAACTTACAGGGGAAAAAAAAAAAAAAAAATCATTCACAAGATGACACGGTTGATGAGAATATACAGTATGGTGTAAATAAATAATAAAGTAAAATTCTCGCTGAAATTCTAAAGGTCCTCACACACTGCTCTGATTCTATTCCTTCTGGAAGAAATGGAAGTTTGGGTTCAAGTCCTAAAGGCTTCCTTGATAAACAAGCAACCTCTCCAATATACAACACACCTAGCGAATGCAAAGCAGTATTTCTGCTAACAAAAACAAGCTTTCTGGCCAAAATTAGCAGCTATCTCTGGTACTTCCTTCAGGACATGAATCCTCAAAATAAACTGATACATTTCAGAAACTACAGCTGGAAGGAAGCTCAAGAGGCCTTTGAGCCCACACTCCTCCTTCAAAGCATAATGTTCTGCACTTCAACTCCTTCTGACACGAGAGAGCGCACATCTCCAAAGAGCTGCTCCATTTCCAATATTTTGCACTAGCTTCTACTGTTAATTTTAGAAAATCTGGGTAGGTGTCGACATGAGCAATGGAAGAGGTCTGGTTTTCCACCTGCCCTATCTACGGGAAGTAGTCTGTATGACAAGAAACTGAGAAACAAACCAACTCGCCGGGATCTGAACTTTCCAAGTTCCAGACTGCAGCTGCTCGGCAAGCTGGTGCCGTAATACCAAACGCATCACAGCAACCACGAAAAAGCCTTTCAAGGAGTCCACTACACTTTCTGAAACCAAACTAATACCCTCACTTTCCAAAAAAGGCATTTGCTAGTTACAGGTAGCGATAGCTGTCTTAAGATATCAGCTATGCTCAGCTGTTAGCAGTGCAGTCATGATAGTGCTGAACACTAGAAATCTTGCCTAATAATCGCTACCGGGAAAGGAAAGTACCAAAACAGGACATTGGTACCAAAAAAAACAAAGTAGTCAGAAAAGCTGACAGCTAAGAAGGACAAATCAATAAGCAAGTGAGAAGTGAGGAATACACGTGTTACCCTTCCTGCATTACAGAGAATATGAAAAAAATGGCACCACTACTTTGTCAAAACTGCAAAGCCCATCATACAAAAAGACACAGACGTATAAAAATAACACAATGGCAACTGTTTAGCTCAGCACTACACTGAAAACCAGGCAAGAGGCAAATGGTACACAGGTGGTTCAGAGCCAATACCATACCAAAAGCATTACCTACAGGTAAAGCTGCTATCTTACACAGGTACCAAATACACACAGAGCCGAGTCATTTCCAATGCCAACATGTTTTCCTACATGCTCTCTCAGGATGAGCGAGAAGGGGTAAGCAACAAAATGCTGAAATCCTTGGGATTGATCCTAATGCAAGTCAGTGCTGGAAACTAGTCCAAGTGTTTAGGTTTTTTTTTTTTTTAGGGTGGGGTTTTTTGGTGTTGTTTTTTTTTTTTTTTTTTACTATGTGAGCCACTGTTTAGCAGGTAGATGAAAATTAAGGTTCTTAAACAAATAAGGACTACTGCTATTGCTTCCATTTACCCACAGCATCACAACACAGTGAGAAGTGTTCTGAAGCACAGTGAGAACCTCACATGAGTTTTTTTCCCCCCCTGCATTTGTAGTTACATTTTTAAGTAGCTCTCTTGCAAACTCTAAGGAGGACAATCCTACTTTTCCATGTTTTGAAGTAAAATCCTCTGGATGCTCCACACCCTACCAAGTGAAAAGACCAAAACAGTGTGCTTCTCCATTCCACTTATTTTCAGGTTGTCAGCACCTCCTACTAAACCAATTTAAGACCTCGGTACCCAACAGTAGCCTGTGTGATCTGCCAACAGCTTTCATGTTGAGTAAACAACTCTGGTTTGCAGGTCCTGTGTACTCTCTATACTGCAGTAGGAATTGTAAAAAGTTACTTCCATAACTCAGACTTCAAAACTATTACAGCTATACACTGCCTGCCAACTTAAACCTATGTTTCAATTGTAAGGATGATGCCTAATTGGTGCCTACGCGATACCTGGGAAAAATAACATTCTAGTGATAAACCTTACGTAGTATAGCAAAAAAGGAACAGGGCACTGAAATCCTTCTCATCATGTTGAGAGTAAAGGCATTTTCCAACAAAATATTTTGCCAGAAGTCAGGCATCTCCATCAGGTAACACAGCCAAATTCTCCTGCACAAGCAACCGCGGTGCCATTGCACCCTTAAAGACAGGCCTGAAAAACAACCGTCATTTAGTGGCCAGCACTAAACCAGATCAACATACAACACACCCAGACAGATTCTTCCAAATATTTCTCAAAAGTGGCACCTGCTACAGCTGAAACTGCAAATCCTGACTTTTGTGGGAAAAAATATAATCTCATTTTCTCTGGGTAATTACCAATCTGCTTCCAAAATAATCCCAGTGGGGCCTGCTATCTCATGCAGGGTATACTTCTCCACCTTTCATGATATACAGCAAGCTATGCACATTCCTACAGCAATCAATCCAAGTAACTGCAGTGGAACGGCACGGCTGCTTGGAGCAGCCCAAGGTAGGAAGGCTGACACAGCACTTGCCCCTGTGACCCACACACGTCGTGAGAAGGAAGGTGCAATCATTGGGTCCTAGAGAAGAAGAAACTCATTATAATAATGAAATTAGACACGACCCACATTAGCTCTTGTTTTCTTTCAGGTGGCAATTGCAATCAGCTTTTTCCCCAGCTTTTGTATCTACAGGATCAAAGATGCTAGTTACACATGGCCCGATGCTCACAGCACCAGCGTGACAACACGGTTCTCATGGATAGGCCGTGCAGGAAAACACCTCTGCTCAGATGATGCAAATACAGCACAAAATCTTAACGTCCGAGACCTGAACTGCAGGGTCAGGTAAAGCCACTTGAGTCAGATCTGCAGATGCAAGGAAGCCAGACTTCACTGCCTGCGAAGGCCACAGCTGGTCAGTTTGCAGTAAAAGCATTTATAACTAACATAAAAGCTGAAGCACCAGGATGAAGTGCTGCAGGAAAAGCAGCCCCTTGCAGATTCTGCATTTGAAACTGGATTAGAAAAAAGCCTCTAGATTCATTTACAGCAATGAGCAGAAGACTTAAACCCCGTGACAACAAGCTGACAATAAAGACTGCAGGACAAAGGTTTAAATGGTTCCACTGAAAGAACACACAGGGATACCAATTGCCCTTCCACCTAAGCAGCAGACAGAATCTTTACCCTTTGCACTGCTCCGATTTAGAAATTGACTCTTGAACAACCTCTGTAATTGCAAACAAGTCGTGCAGGATAAATAAGCTACTACCCTCACGAGCAGAATTCAGTTTTTACTTTGATTTGTTTCAAGCTAAATTACAGACTTGTTTCTTGCAAATTGAGTATCTTTTACTTTCTCGTGGTTTTTGATATTTTTTTGAGCTATTTAGCCATCTGGCCAAACACACATCAGCCTCAAGCCAAAGCAGTAACACAGCACTGCACGCAACTGAATATGAACATTTCATTTTTGTTACATGCCTTCCAAGACACCTTCTCTGCTTGTTTTAATGGATGATATGCCACTGAAATCCATGAGGTGGCATCCATTTATACCGAGAGATAGTTTGAGCAATTATTCAGCATTGGTTTCCGAAGCTGCAGAACACGCTCTTGTTATTCTCTAATTATTTCAGGTATAAATATGGCACAAGTGGCCAACCGTCCCTGCAATTTTTTCTTCGCTTCAGCATTTCTAAGCAGTGTAAGCATTTGACCACAGACACACAGGTTACTGCGGTTCAGCTGATACATAAATCTTCTCAGTAACATGCCAACTTCTGGCAAACACAACAAAACCCAGCTCAGGCGTCTGACACATGCAGAGACAGACCATCGCTCCCCACACCTGGCTCAGCAGCTCGCCCTTCTCTCACGCATCTCTGCTCCACCTGCAGATACGGCTCCACTCGTCACAAAACAGCTCCTCAAGGACCTAACTTTCTAGCCAAGACTAAGACACTTGCTTATCTACCGAGCCGGCAACTACGCTGCCCTTCCGGCAAGGAACCAGTAACCACCACCGCTATCCTGCACTTGCAGCAGCAGTAGTAATGTTACGAGAAACACCACCAGCAACCTGTATTTTCTGTGTTACGTCAGTCAAAATTAACACAGCAAAATAGTATCCCCCTTCCTTAAGCCTTTTTTTCTACTCTTTTGTGCAGCTTCTGCCCTTCGTATTTTTCTATTTTTCAAATATCTTTCTACAGGCCTTTGAGAATTCTTTGAACGCTTCACTTACAAGGCCCTTTTATTCTTAACTGCTATTAAGCAAAGCAACCCAAGAGACATTTCACGCACAGAGCTGAGTTGTGCAAATAAGAACTGAAGGTTTAGAACTGGCCTTAGCTGTGAGGAGACCACTCTGAAAGCTTTAGCACTGCTGATGCTAAGGGGGACTGACAACTGTTAGTGTTCCTTTTCAGTTAGTCTGATGACTTATTCCTACAGCAGACAACAAGAAACCTTTTCTATGCTGTTAAAATTAGGCTGCATCGATGAGATAAATTAAGAATCCTTTATTCCCGTTTCAGGGGAAAACTTGTATTTTAAGTGCCTGCAAAGGGCTCGGGAGTTTCACATCTGGACTATTATTTAAAAATCTGCCTTACATTTTCCAGAGAAAAAAAACTCTGTTTATACCTCAACAGAACTTCCACCATTCCCTTTTCTCACCATGTCATACTGTCCCCATGTGAATTCAGTCCTAGTCTTCTTATAACTCCAATTTTGTCTTTGAAGTAACAGAGCTGTCCATGCGCAACTGCAGTAGCACTCGCTAGAGCTGTCTGTGGAAGTCCGCAAGTCTCATTGACCTTAGACACCCAATTTGAACATGATAACACGTGGACTGAAGGCAATACCTGAAAATATGTCTAGAGTGACAGCAGCTTTCTCTTTCGTGCTTACTAACAGACTTTCAGAAGCGACTACCTATTTCAGGTGCGTCGGGTTCTCCATTTTCCCCCTCTCTAGTCAAATGCTTCAACAGCTTGATTTCAAGGCACTCCACATTACTTAAAATCAGTTATTCTCATGAGGGAATTGCAGCTCTTCGCATTTCTGGAAAAATCTTCACTGTCAAATACAAAGATACTCAACACTGTGAATTAACAACGCTCTAGAGAAAAATACGTATTCATCAAGATTTGAAGCAGGTTTAACCTACCTGGTTCACATGCCAGCACACCTCTAGTGCAAGTTGCGTTACTAACTTCAGTGCTTCATATTGCATGGGAATAAGCTGTTTTTTAAAAGGCCACTTCCATATTCAGGATAACAGAAAACAACACAGGGAAGCAGCCTGTGACACGCCACAATCCATTCCTGTGCCGTTGTTGATAAAAACTCTATCCAATAATTTCACACCTGAAGCACTGCCTGGCTGAACATTAAGAAGTTATGGTGATGGAAGAGTACAAAACAGACTTTTCTAAATCCTGCCATCTCTTAATTCCTTATTTGTCTTGAACAAAATGATGTGTTGCATGGCTCCCCTTCAATGTCTGTGCACTGAGTTATTAAACAAATGACTGTGTGCAATGGCAGTGGCCCATGACACGCAGCTATTTCATACTCACAACGCAAATTCAGCTGGATGGATGAAGCTGTCATACTGCATCCTCGGTAGGATATTTGTTAGCCTCATTTTGCTGCTGTCATGGGCTATATATGTTACCCTGGCCTACCCTCACGCCAAGAAAGAGTTCGGAAGTCACTGCTGGAAAAACTAAGTGTGGAAAGCAGCACAAAAAATTCTCCATTTCTCAACATGGCTTTCAGAAGAAAACAGAAAGAAGTTTTATTACAACATAGATTAGATGCAGGTTTAGAAACACAAACATGTGCAAGAAGCACAAGTGTCTCACACTGGATTTTTAGGCTGAATTTCAAAATGCTTTTGGGATTCCACACTGGAGTTCTGAACATCATCTGCTCCGGTGCATCTCCTATATATATGGATAGTAGATATAATTAGCATTTGAAGGATATGGGGAAGGAATAATTACCCTCTAACTCACATCAAGAGTAGAAGTAAAGCCAAAGAGAGGCTAATGTGACCGACCACCTCCTATATGCCACCACCAATCTGGCCCCCGCTGTAGCACCAAGAAGCCCAGAGAACCATCTGCTCTTCAGGTTCAGTCAGAAGCCGGTCTCTCCATCAGTACTATTAATCACAGCAGTCATTTTTGAGGTAGGTACCTGCACGCTCAGAAGAGTTGTGACACAACCAAAGCCGTGTAAGGAATGCTACTCAAAGTTGGCAGCTTTTCAACAGGATAACAACATGGAGAGGACCTGAATGTCTCTTAGAGAAGCCAGGATTAGTCACTGTATTTCTCCTCATAATTCAGTCCTCAGAAGACAACTGCTTTTACGCATCCAACTTCCCGCCATCTTACCCAGTAAGTAGCGCCCTAATGATCTACATGCAGACACACACAACCACACCACCACATACACACATACACGCACGCATATACAGATTATAAAAGCCAAAATAACTTTGGCACAACACAAAGAGGTGGTTGTCAACAAAAACAGATGGTCAAAGAATTGGGCAAACACTCAGAGTTCCAGAAATGAAGCTTGTGCTTTCATTCTAAATGCCACACTTTCTTAACCAGCTCCAGACAAGAGGATACATGAAGCCAGTCAAAAGCTAGCTTCCTGCCAGGCTTCTCTGTTTTCATGACAAAATTAAGAGTCCACAGATGGAATAACTCAAAGCTAATTTTTACACAGGTTGGTTTCCCCTCTCTCCCTCCTCCCCATGATTCCAAACAACAAGAATAACATATTGTAGGAAATTAAAGCAACAACTACAAGGGATGGGGGGAGGAGTAAAGTTGCAGTATGAGGTCATTTTGTTGCTCTGACTTCAATATGAAGAGAGCTCTATTTAATTCAAGAAATTCTTTCCTTCTCACTGTAACCCAGGAAGCCTGTCTTAGCCAAAAGCCTGACAATAGTAGGCTCCACCATTCCAAGTTCTCATCCTTATTTCCTCCCATAGACTGAAGGCAACTATCTTATTCTTGCTCTGGGCTGTGATCCAACTCCCACCAACTTCAAGTACTCCAAACTTTCTCCCACTCTTCTTAACGCCACTGTTCCTTCCTCCCCTCCCACACTCCCACCCTTCCGTTGAAGCAAGCGGACCCCAGTGGAAAGCAGAGAAGGTAAAATCCTGTTGACCAGAATATGTCTAGCTAGCAGCACAGTAAACCACAAGTACTTGACTTACAAGTGCTGGACACCTCTCTGAAACTATGGCTACAGGGAGCTTAGTTCAAATAAGGAAAACAAATACAGTATTAAGAAAGATCCAAGCAGTATATTGAATTCTTTTGGATTTGCCTTCAAAGGAGCACTCCCGAGTACTCATCAAAGAGCAGAGGTGTTCCAATATGTGGACCGGATTAAGAGCTAATATCGCAAGAGCTGTCGTTTGCCAACCATCGCTGCCCTGTAATCTGATAGTTAATATGTAAGAAAAGAAGTGGGTTAGAATAGACTTAAAATTTTGTAGAACAAGGTGAACTCATGGTTTTGTTGGGACATAAGAAAAAAAATATTTTTAAAGGATGCTTAAAAACACCCAAAGCTTTGAGCAGAAACAGAATGTCATTGGCCAGTTTAAGTTTCCCTGAGGATGAATTTGGTTTATGGAAGGTCTGCCCAAATGTTTATTTTCAGATAGTACAGTAATAGTATAGTCCAGTACTAATGCTGAAATAAACCTACTTAAAGGACTGGCAGCTGCCACTAATTTTGGCAGAAGTAATGTTACTTGGAACAGATTAATACCAACATTTAAGGCAACTGAAGATTATCAGGCCATCAGGAGACTTCGCCACTTCCCCTCCAGCCTTTTGTCAATATCGAGTATACAGGGTATTTCGTGTGAGATGCAGCAATGGATTTCCACTTGCCTTTTATAAGGAACTACTGCCACGCTACAGTTAAAAACAACCACCCTGTTACAGAAGGCTCTGCGTGCTTAACAAGCCTAAGCAGAAGCACTAAGACAGCAAGAATTTTTGCCTGAGGCGGGGCGGGGAGGAACTCCGTGAAGATCCTGCTGGCTCTTAACATTGGATTCATCGCCTTTTTTGTTGATCTTATTTTCAGAAGTGAAATTCCAACTAACATACCTAAACCTCAATGAATTTTTTTTTTTTTTTAAATCAGACATCTTTGCCGCGTATAGCTGCTAATGGAGCCTTACACAGTATTACACTATTGCAATAAAAAAAACTTTTGTTTTTTTAAACCTATATGAAAAGTAGAAAACTATTTTGAGCATCACCCATTGGCGAGATATTCCTAACATGATCAAGTTAACCGTGTTTTACATTGCTACACTGGGAGGATAAGCACTGATGTTCCAATGAGTATTAGGGCCTACGTAACTCCGTGAACCTCACGTTTAAAAAGCAGTATTACCAGTGTAACTTACACAGGCCTTTACAGTGGCAAACTCCAACCCTTTTGTTCTGCATTCCCTGTAAAAGCCCTCACGTGGAAAAAAGAAATAAGCACGAGCAAATCCTTGCAAAACTACAGCTTAAGCACACAAATTGCAGACTAAGTCCCGATACGCTGATTCTACCTGACATGAAAAGCAACTGTCAAGCAATACAACTACTCCTCTGTGAGACCCAGAACAGCCGAACTCAGATGCCTAGATTTCCTCCACCTCAGGTCACTACTTCAAAAAGTCAAGATCACCCTTCCTCCCAAAGGCCTCAAATGATCTAGTCTCTTCTCCGGGTTCCCCCCCATCCCACTAGAATATGCAAACCTTCTGAACGTGCAGTTCCTAGGGCAGAACAGTTCTGCTTTTCTAGTACGTTACAGAAAGTTTTCATACGCCACTTCCCCGGTGCACATCTACAGGGCAAAGCTAGTTTCACCACATACGTACATTAACTACACAACTGCATCTGGGTTTTCTCTGCATAAAGCACCCATTATCTAAGCGAGCTAAGTGCTCATTAGCCACACCGAACACTACAAATGGCCGAGGTTAGCTGACTGAAAGACTGACCTTTCTGAATATCATGCCTCCAAAATAAACTGCACTATCTACAGCGTTTGATGTTATGGTTAATTGGAAACTCTTTTTCCTACATTTTGTCAAATGCAGTAAATGTCACTGCAAATTTTAAATGACAAGAACTTGGAAGACATTTCATTTCCCAGTGGCACGCCAACTAAACCACTGTTTGCACTATGCTTGTTAGAGCTGATCTCAAAGGTCCAATACGTAACAAAAACTCGAGGAATGTTCATTTACACATGAGCTCCTGCTCTTTGACCTCAGCAGTACTTTAATTTACCATGATGCATAATGGGGCGATTGCAAAATTAGCTGTGTTGAGCTATGAAGACAAATGCAGTGAGCTGCAAACTCATGACCCACAGCAGACTCTGCTCCAGTGCGGTTGCTTTACCTCACCAAAGAGCCCACGTGAAATCTAAAGACGGGCCAGGTCAAACCCTTCAGGCCAATGCAAAGTTGCCTTTCCCTGTGAGATGTACAAAAACAGACGTGCACTCAGCTTGGGCATATTCAGATCCAGCTCATAGTTTTGACCCTCATCTTTTCTTCCCTGAGTAGCTTTCACATATAGAAGGGCTGAATGCTCTCCTACAGAAAAATAACTTCAGATCTTGACGTGGATCGGGATCTTAATTCCTACCCCGAATCTCACATTTGGAGCCTCTAGGAAATACTAGAGCTTCTGAAGTATTCTTCCGTATTAAACGTATCTTGTACTTAAACTTCTCTTTTCTATTTTGGACTAAGAGTTCACCTCCTTCCATACACACTATACTTATTACAGTCCAGTAAATCGAAATAGTAATTAAAAAATATCCAAAGAAAAACACATCTCAGCACAAATGATAATATTTAGGCAAGCAATTTTTTACTACTTCATTAGTTATTTTCCACACTAATACTTCTAATACAACCTCGGTCAGTCTCCTCTTTAAGCTTTCCATAATTTAATACACTATCCTCGCTTTCAGCATATATAGTCATTTACATCAACATACACTCACTTGAATGCCAAAAACTAAGTTTCAGCATTAGCTGATTGCTCTTAACAGTGTCTTAAACCCTAGTATGCTATTAACAGTGTCTTAAACCCTAGTATACCTTTCTAACACAGAGCTCTTCAGCTGAAAAAAAAAAAAAAAATCCAGATGTCCTCAGGAAGACTAAACATATTTTAAGTAAGCTTTGCCATTAGCACCTTTTCACCGTCTCGGATGACAGAAAATATGACTCCGCATCCATGATGAATCCTCCTTCTTACTGGATTTAATGCCTGTCATTTAAGATACTATTTTCCTTGCTGTTGGCTGCACGATACAAAATCATCACATACTGTTTTGCTGTTTTGACAGCACCACAGGGGTGGGGTGCGCACAAGGTTTCCCAGACAAAAGACAGATCAAGTCCCAACCCAAGAATAAAACAGTCTCACATAGACATTAGCAAAAGGATGAAAACTAACTATGGCAGCTGTATCTAGATCAACCCAGGACTATCCATTGCTTTTTCATCTTCCCCCACAGCCGGTGATTGATGCAGCTTTCTCCACAGAGATTTCAAGGGTCTACTATGCGGACAAAGCAGCATTCGGGCAAAAAGGAAAACGCAAAGCCACATCCATGATACCAATATAATCCACGCAAAAACTACATTAGGTATATGACAGAGTAAGTTAGTGGGGCTACACATAGGCTATTCTGGGAAAAAGAAAAAGGCAGTTCATACGAGAGTTAATACAGGTTTCTAGTTTTGCTTTGCGTTTTCTACAATAAGAAAAAATAAAAATAGCTATTGACAGTAAAACAGCAACATTCTTGTCTTACACCTGAGTCAACTCTTCTTTCTCTAGCTGATTTTGCCACCTATATTCCTGACGTCCCAACTTTGCATCCAGTGCCATGAAGCCACAGGCTGTCATTAACAAAGCACAAGAAGTTCACCACTTCAGAACAAGCCTTATGATAGACGGATTATGTGATGAAAGGACCCCTTCCATCTTTCCTCCCGCATATGACCAATGCCTCCTCTGCTGCCTTTTTTCCTGTCACAAAAGGCCCGAACAGCAGCTCAATACCATACATTGCTTTTGAGGTATATCCCTTGCTGTATATTCATGCTTATTTCGATTCAAGATTGTGTATAATTTCCATGATAGTTTATATACAAACACCATGATTGTTGCTTCAGCAAGTCTTAGATCCTGAGCAACATCAGTGTTCTACTGACTCGAAGATCACCCACACCTCCCCCTCTTTGCAAAAATACACGTCTGTCAAGCAAAGTACAGCAGGACTCAAGCTTCAGTAAGGGTAGAGGCAGTGCAATAAAGACTTGGCAGACTAGCACGAGAGTCACAAAACAGCCATTAAGAAGCAAGAGTTAAGTATCTGGGGGAACAAGCCACAGTACCATTTACGTAACTCTTCCAGCAGAAAGGTGAGCAACGTCAGATCACTGCAAAGCTGGGGACAAAGCCATAACCAGAATACAAGTACAAAGTCTTGAATCAAGCCTGTCAGAGTCATTTAGGTAATTGGAACATGACACATTTCATTCATCATTAGCTCTGATATCTTTATGAAGTTCCGCATACTCAAGGAGTCATACACTAACTCAAATTCCCATTCTGCCTTGCAGAAGCTACTCCAATTTACCACTGCCACTGGCCCAGGATCCCTTAAGGGTCAAGGGAAATTAATTCATCTGCCCCCCTTCTCCACAACCCCTACAGGCCATCGCTTTCTCTGCTTTCTTTCAACAACCAGTAAGTCAGGAAAATTTAGCTAAATCAGTACAAAGCCATGGATGTGTTTTGTAAGCTTTCAGAGCTCTCTGTCTTGCATCATTTCTGTAGCAGTTTTTTGCCGAAGAACACCTGCTGTGGCTTACACCAAAGAACCATCTAGCCCAGCGTGCTGTGACAGAGGCCAGAAGCAGACACCTTGTAAAGGGTACAGGAATAAGGCAGGCATATGGGGACACTAATTCAGAACACGCTCCCAGCCCCTAACAACTTTCAGCTCTGTGATTTCTTGAGTTCATGCTGGCTTTTCTGTGTTTAACAACTCCCAATGGGTTTCCATTCCAGGCACTTGTCCAGACTCCCCCCCGTGTCTGACAAGCCATCACTCACTCAGTCAAACCTACCTGCAAACCTGCGCTTCGCTCTCCAGAGACCTCAACGGCTGCCTCTCGCTGCTCAGCCACACCTTCCGTCTCTAGCATATAAAGTAATCTGTATATATTAACGCAGACAGCTTGTCTAAGGATCCTCTGCCATCAAAACAAAGGTCCCTGACCCCTCAATACATAAAAGGCTGACAGCAGACATATGACAGAGAAGCCCTCATTCTTAGGCACAGTTGTGACGCACATTTGGAACCCAACGTGGCGTGGGAAGATTGTGACAAAACATTAGTAAGGCAACTACCCTCCACTGTTCCCAACTGCTCCTTCTCACAGCAACCCTGAGCTCCTCGTCTCAGCTTCTGCCATCCTCACAGCGTTCAAGTTACATGGTGTGATTAAAGGCATCGCTGGGATTCCTTCTGACCACACCTCCAAGTCCTATGCTCTCAAAGGACACCAAATCACAGTCTGGTGAGGATTCGGCTTGTGCCTTAGATGAGCCAGAATTAAGCTTCCCCCTTTGCTGGTGGCTTACAGGTCACTAATTATTTAATTCGCTTTCTAAAACCCTTCTGTTAACCTCTTCTGCAGAGTGTTTAGTCCCTCAATTGAGAGCATCCCACATGAAATCACTGGTAGTAGACAGGAGTCTAAGCCAACGTAGACACAACATGATCAGGAGAAACAGAAGAGAGCTATTCCTTTCATTGCTCCATTTTTGGCTCCGTACAGAGAAACCCCAGCCCCATTCCTGCTGGCTGCTGTCAAGTGGGGAAAGCCCCTGCCCTAATCAGAGGGAGCCTGCAGCCCTCTTTGACTGTGTAACAGGAATACCCATTAGTTCTTCACTTCTTTCTGTGCAACACTAGCAACTCTGAGCAGAGGCCAATTCTTAATGCCCACAGCTCCCAGCGCTATGGGTTCCACACACTCTGGCAGATTGCTCTAATGCTGTACATCATCTACCAAAATGACAAGCTTATCTTCAGGAGATGACTAACCCTTCCTCCCATGCTGCTCTGATCAGTCCTAAAACTATTCCTGACAAACCCTCCTTCCTCATAACTTTCTGCAGCACTCCTCATAGAGCAATGCTGCGTCTTAGCAATTGAATTCCTATCGGAGCTCTCTGGAGTCAACCACCTTTATTGCTCTGCAAGAAGATAAAAAGCAAAAAGCAAAGAAAAAGGGGAGAGGAAAGGTACTTGCAAATCCTCGCTGCAAGGTCAGCCACTAATAGACTATGAAACTGTTAACAAAGAAACTTAAATTTAACATGTCCCCTGGGTGAGATCATATACATTCCCTTATATTCTCCATCTCCTTTGCCCACCTGTCCCTTCATCTCTTCACTGACTCCTGACAGGACAGGCCTACCGAGACATGTCTGACTAAGCCTGACCAACTGGGAATGCTACACAGACATTTGGCAAACATCAGAAAAACACCCCATTGACCCTCCCCCTTTCTCCTTCACTCCATCTCCATTTGGATTTCATCTTCACCCTACTCAGTAAGTGACCTGCATTCATTGCATCCCTTCTCTAGGCAGCTTCTTAAATAACCCTAGGCTCTTTGTAGCTGTTACCTTTCCTTCTCTAGAGAAAACGAGGACTCTGCCACATGACCACAAAGCCTCTGCTTCCAGTTCTGAAGACTGCTCAGCTTGCAGCAAGCTTCTGCAGCAGGGCAGGGGGAAGCAATGAGTGCCAACTACCAGCAGCTGTTAACTCCAATTGTCTTTCAAGACAACTTAACACCTTTGCAACAGAATTACCTGAAAACCACAGGAGTCAACTACCCTGCTTGAAACCTCCACTCTTAGACCTCACTTGGGATGGAGATTGTCTTTCAGAAGCATCAGGTGAACACGTTACATGGAGGTTGCTGTCCTTCCACACCTTCGCCTCCTAGCGCGCACAATTCACACCCGCCTACAAGCCATCATCCCCCAAAGCAAGCTTGTCAGCTCTGCCTTTTGCACTGCTGTTTTTCCTAGCACAGGTAATACAACATTACACCACCTGTATCCTTAACACCCCTGTTTTTACCAAGCAGCAGCTTTCCAGGAGGCAATTACTAACTACTTAACACCAACAAACATACATTTGAAAGGGTTCCGTGAGAACCTTACACATCGCAAACCAATATTATATGAGCAAGAGCCTGAGAAGAAGTTATCAAGGTAACTCTTGAAGTTTTCCACCTTTGACTTGTCATTGAGACTACGGCCTCTCACCCAAAACAGAAGTAACTTTGTTCAGATGTGATTTACTCAAGTAATTGATTGACCACACGAGGAAGAAACAGTTCCTGTATCCTGGGAGAACAAGTGCTCTACTTCACCTCCTCCATCATACAACTTCTTCCCCAGGACAGCAAACAATTAATACCATCAGCTGTAGTGATACTTTTCAGAAATAACCACTTGGGATAATTTCACTTGCTCCCACATTCCCCAAGTGGCAATTTCTAGGCCCACAGACTGCATATTACACAAAAAATATTAAAATAAAGAGCCTATAAAACATACAAAATGGACTAGGTTACATTGCTCCAGAGCTTAAAGAGCCTCAAACACTACAAATTAATTAGCTATCTCCAAGACATAACGTTGTTTTCCATGCTCCCTTGTCAGGGGGCTTTTCCACACCAGTCTTCAGCTGAGGCCTATATAATAGCTGAAGAGCATAGCTGTTCCCAGTGCTGCCAGCGATGCCCTTTTGCCTCCCCTTACATCCTTCTGCCCAGCCTTTACCTGCTTCCTCCATTCAGACTGCAGGCTCTGCAACACAGCTTGCCTTGCACTTTCTTTTCTTCCAACACCCGATACCACAGGGCCTGGACACTGCTATACATGCAAGCAACAACACACAGAAAAATATCAGTTCCTTCCATACAGACTCCCACTTTCACCTAGAAGTTTGCAATAAAGTCTTCAGCCACAGTATATACCAGCAGTTCGCTGCTATAGCAGGGAAACTCCTCAGTCTCAGAGCAGCAGCCTTACAGACCAACACCCTCCAGCCATCGCATTTACTCAGACATAATTTATTACAAGTCTGCTCTTTCTTCATTCTGCCTCAGGCCTAGATCAGGTCGAGCAGACCAACCCTAACCAGAAGCAAGAGCTCTCTAAAGCCTCTATTAGCCAAGTGCAGGCTTTTGTACAACTGAAAAAAAGCCTCTCTAATGAGATCTCTCCTTCCAGCTCTTTGATTAAGCATAGTGGCCAGAGCAGCGTAAGTGACAGAAATGTTCACTGTGGGTCTTAAATTTAGCCTGTGTAGCCAGCCAAAAACAACTGCAGCTGATCAAATACGTGAACATGCACTACCTGATATGAGAAAGAGACAGAACTCAGAATAGGCAGGCACAACTCCGCACCATGGCGCTGCTGATTTTTTACAGCAGTTACCCCCGAAAAAGCTGTATATACAGTCTAGTGAGCACTGCGGCCAGAGCTTCTGGCTTCGAGTTCTCTATGTCACAGATGGTTTATCTGAACAAAAGCAGTAGCAGGATAGAACTGCACAGGCTTCCTTTGTTAACAGGAGCAAAGAAAGGAAGGGAATTTTCATTATGCAGAGTAATGAAAATATCATAGCAATGGTAAAAACTCCACATGAAATACCACTCTCAGTGAAAGCTGAGGTCATTACCATATAATTAATTTTAAGGATTTTTAGGAGTCAATAATAAGGGCAGCAGGGGAAGGGCTCATACTGAAATGACCAAGTGGGAGGTCCTTTTATAGGAAGACAAATCACAACAGTACTCTCTGGAAGAAAAAAGTAGTACATACCTGGGATTCTCAGTAGCTCTTGGAATTCCCTTTATACCTCCCAGCGCCGTGGCAAATGCAGCACTTGACATTCCTTTTGAGCTAAGACAGTTAGTGGTATATACTGGGTACCTCGCTGCTGCTTCTTACAACAGCCATGATCTTATATACACAGTAGTAGTATTTTTCACATGCCAAGGGGTATTCCCTCCAACTAGCGCCCCTGAAAATGAATGCATAATCAACAGCCCTCGTCTTCCTCCCCATCCCTGCACATGCATACAAAGTCACTTAGAAGCAAGTTCTCAGTCTCGTCTATTTCACTTCAAACCTGAAAGGCATTACTTGTCAGTAGTATTAGCTTTCCCTCAAGGAGCTGAATCCTTTGTAGCACTCTGTGGGTTCAGATCCTCTACAGAATTTTGACAGATTCTGTAATTCTTTAAGAACTTTGCCAAGTAACAGCAACATTGTTCAAGAAAATGGTATCTTAGGAGATTGGAAGGCTCCGCTCTCAAGCTTGTCACTGACTCGTGTGTACCTGCTAAAACACAGCCCAGTCGCATTCAGTTACTCGCATTTAGCTCGACACAGAGCTCTGTCTGTGTCTATGCCCCAGTGGAAACAGTTCTTCCTCTGGACCGCATTGGGGAACTATGCTCACTACTGCATGCCAACTGCCATGCTGAAAGACACAATTTCAGGTGCTCTTCTCCATGTTGGCCTGTGTCCTCACCACAGTATTTTAGGGTCTGGCGGTTGTGCTTTGTGGTGGCTTCCTTGGGGTTTAGAGGGGAGTTGAGGGCGGTAAGGTGTGTATTTATCCACATAAACCACCCATAGCACTAGCACAGTTCAGAGCTGTCCACAAGATAATACAATCAAGGAAGCAGGCAAGCCTTGAGAGCGTTTTGTGCCACGCAGTTCCTTCCACTATTGACCACTACTGACAGAGCTTCTTGCTCCAGTTAGATCCGCCACCTGTCTGCGGTACTGATTTCCCCCTTCCCAAAGAAATAACTGTTACGAGCTCCCTGTTGTTACAAGCTTCTAGGATTTGGAGTATTCATCTCTGTGTACAATCTTGGTCCACACCTTCATTAACCAAGGGAATGGTAAAAAAGGATCAGCACCGAGACTGCTGTGGAAGAAGCAAAATACCGTTACAAAACCCTAAGCCTGAACATGCTTCTAGGACTTGGAGTATTTATCTCTCTGTACAAACTTGGTCCGCTCCTTCACTTTTCCCATGCTGACATTATGTACTGCTTTATTTCTACACTTCAAGCACTCCTGCAGTTGGAAGCGCTGGGATCTCTAGAGGTGCAGCACTCCCGCTTTTTGGAGCCAGAAGCACAGTAGAAAAAAGCCCTCTAGATGTATTTCCCATTTCTCCACAGATATCAATGAATTCTCCCACACTTAAACAGAGCAGATCCAGTAAGCATTACCACTTAGAGGATGCACATCCTACTGAACCCAAACCTGCACACCTCGCCCAGCAGAGTCATTAAGAGCTTAGTTACTCACGGAAAACACATTTAATAGCTTCATTTTTTTGACAAAGCTTCTGGAAGCCAGAGTCCACTGAAGTCAATGTAAAGCATTAGATTCATCAGTAATGTTCTGCAGATACGCACCGCTGCACTTCACTTTGGAAGCTGCGACTGTGTGTAATAGCCAGTTCCAGAATAGAAGTAGTTAGACCAGCTGAAGCAACAGCCAAATGCTCACTGTGAACAGCCACTTCTGTTTTCTTTAAATCATCTACAGTCAGAGGGTTACTACGTACACTCCGCACCTTTAAAAGTGGACTTGAACGTAGTATTTTGCTGCCTTTGTGCTGTCAGCTAGGATAATTTTTTAAGTCATCCCCTGCTGTACGTTACACATAATTGAAAAAATGATTTTGGATAGATATTACAATGCTCCAGTGACATTTCTTTCACTTGACCAGCATTATCTGTAACAGCATCCATCTTCCTCAAGATATGGTGCGGTAGACTTTGTCCTACGCAAACAAATTTCCACAGCGGAGAACAATTTGTCTTGCCTTTATTTTCTCCATCAAACATACCTCAGGGAAGTAAAACTTCCCCCCATGCTAGGCTCTTAAGTCTCTCCTACAGCTAAGTTCATGTAGGCAAGAGGATAAATCAGCTGTTTCTTCCACTCACAGAACAGCCACCTCACATTTTCCTGAAGTTATGATAGAGATACCTTACAGAGTGACGAGTATGATTTTTCCTTATTTAGAAGTCAACAGATGTTTAATACTGCATGTTCTGTTTAGCCCGATTTGTGTCATGCTTGAGGTGCCAATGCTGAGAGGTTAGCCACAGAAACAGCTGATGCTGTTGAGCCTGGCCCGGCACTGCTGTATTTGTACCGCAGGACACTGAATAGCCAGACCAGAGGAAATTAAGACATTAACAACTAGGCATATTCTAATTTTCAGCTACAAACTCTTATGGGAACCAAAGCAGCATGGGAGGGCTGAAATCCAAAGCTTTGCCTCACTTGTAAGCGCTAGCTAGCGTGTCTTGAGGAGAACCTAGGCAAGGCCAGCTAACTGAAAAGCAATCCCACACGACGAAGACCACTGCAAAAGCACCAAGGAGCCCCTGCAGTTTGTTCCAGGGATGGCTGGAATCGCAAAGAACCAGCACCCCCTCACATGTCTAAACCAAGGCCGGAGAACAGACTTTGGTCAGACACCAACTCTTGAGCGCAGCGCAAGGCTAATGAGATAAGCTGAGTGACCTGCATTATTACACAGGAAATGAAACCCCACTTTCCCCAGCCTAAACATTCATGACTGAAAATACAAAATAAAGTTTATGGCCAACAGATACCAGAGGTGATTCACCCAAATCAAAGCCCTTGGGAGAAGACTCCCTGACACACAACTACTAGACCACTCTGCAGCAATACAAAAATCTCTGCAGGTCCATAAGGCCAACAGCAGCATTTAGGATTTGGAAAAAGAAAAAAAAAAAAAAAAATAAAAAAAGGTGGTGGTAATGTTTAAGGAACATTTACTCTCCACCTTGTCTAATGCGGTAACTGTCTACCACCACATCTCCCAAGCAAGACAGCTATTCCATTGGCCTCCGTTTTTAACGCCTCTGCTCAGATACCACATTTAGAGAGACATCAGCCAGAAAAACACCGTTTTGTACTACCGTGATCTACCCTGCCCTGAAGCGCTTAAGAACACAGTTAATCAGCTGCTCAGAATTAGGACGGTACCAGAGCCCTTTCTCTCACCACTGTGGTTTCCTTCCTCCTGTCACACTTTCCAGGACAGCTCAACGAACATGATGCGTCACAAAGACGGGACCCACACGCTCTAGAACCTTGCAGACCGCATTCTTTGCGCACTTCAAGTTAAAGGCTCCTCTATCTTCCTAACTCTTAAAGCCTAATAAAAATTATTTACAGTCTCTCTGGGCTATCTGGTTTAAGCCTCTCCAGCTCAAGTATGACACTTTCCAGGACACTATTAGGTTTCTTACGGTGCTCTGACTAGCAATCACATCTGTACCTGACTGTCAGGGGACACTCTTGGCTGAGCTGGCCACCTTGGGTCTATTGCCGAGAGCTCTGAAATTTCTCAATTGAAACACTTGAAAGTTAATGAACCCTTCTAATACAAAGCTCCCACAGCTCAAGAGTTCTTTTATGAGCCCGACACATGGTGGATACGTAGGAAAACCTCACTTCAGGCAGGCCTCTCTTTTTGAAACATGCCAAGGCAGAAGGCCAGACTCTCAGACACCACAAATGGCGACAGTCAAGAGCAAAAGGCATGCCCCGCAGAAGGGCCACACAGCTCTGCGGTATTACGCTCCACTCAAGGCCACAGGAAGTGCCTGTAGCATTGCTACAGGTAAAGCTACTGCTTTAACTTATGAATTATAACCATCAAGAAAAACATCTCACTGAAGAAATAGTATATTACCAGAAAACAGGTAAAACTAAGCAGCTTTGAAGGCACTTATACACAGGCTCAGACCTACCTGAAAACTGTAAGCACACACAACCTTTTTTTCCCCTTTCATTTTAAGGAAAACTCCCAGTTGCCCCTGTGGTGTGGTGTTTTTTCCACCTCTCATGAAGAGAAAAAGCAGTATTTTGAATAGGGCTGGCAATAAATCACAGGCATTCAACGGATGAATATATGTCCGTTACAAATGGTAAACCACACTTACCTCTCTGAAAACAGTCATGAAGTCAGAGCCATTGTCTAAACGCAAAATAAATATATATATAAAAAAAAGCCTTTGGAGTTAGCTACAAAGAAGGATCATAGGAAAAAAAAAATGCTTTTCAAAGCCATTTACTTAGGTAATTTTTTATTTTAACTTTGATTTGTGTTTCAGGGACACCTTTCTGTCTTGCAGAACTTGAACTTTCACACACGGGGATCCAGAAATAAAGCCTGGCTGCTGTACCCTCTCCGCAGTTCCACCCTGATGTACCATGCGACCGAGAACTGTTTGCACATCCATTTTTTAGCCACCCAAACATATCAGTACTCCAGCACACAGTTTCAGATACAGAGAACTGCTAGACGTTTTTACAGACATTGAAAAAGTTCTTCAGCAGAAGGCAAGAGCGGAAAACAGCACAAAGGAAACTCAATGCCTCCGTCCCACAAGTGAACATTCTTCCACCTTCTGCGCATTTCAGTTCACCGTTCCCCTCTCTGGTACTGCATGCGTTGCCCAAGTGACACCACTAAGCCCAGGGATACTACTGCTCTTAACAGAGAGCACTGAAATGGCATAGGATTGGTACGTCCACACGCACAGACACAAAGTGCAGTGGAAGAGGAAGGGACTGGCTTTTTTCTTTGGGGGTTTGGGTTTTCTTTTTTCCCCTCTTTTTAATTGCTAAGCCTACAACTGGGGTTGAGAATGGGGAGGGGGAAGGGAAGAGAATCTGGTGAACAGCTGGGGCCCATCACTTTTCATTGCAGGTCTTGGAGAGACATGGTTGACAGAGTGATGCACAGAGGCTGTCCCAGTTAATGACTTCACCATTCTCCATCATTATCCCCATCATTAGGAAATTAGGAGGACAGAAGGTATTTACTGTAAACCTGCCACCTCCCAAGGAGAGATAAATAGAAACTGATAAATGGGATCTTCTGGTGCTGTTCGTCTATTAACCTTCTGCTTCCCAGTTTAGGCATATGCATGCTATCCTGCCATTAATATCCAGTAATTGGCATAGCAGTGGGCAACACAATCCTACCTTTCGTGTATGAACGTCTCCTGTGCCGCATGCAAGTGCACAACTACACTCACATCAAAGCTCTGCTAACCAGGCCAGTGATGAGCTCCTGTTCAGTTGCTTAGCTTACACTTTAGCTCTGAGGTCAGAATTATCTATCAGACCTGGGGGGAGGAGGGTCTGAAGATAAAGCACCGATTTGGTCACAGGAGGCTTAGGGGAAGAGACAGGGAGAGAGGACTGTGTATGCATGACCTCCCCCCCACAGAAGCAACAAAACAGCAGGTAGATACATTTGCACCTCAAGTTGAGCTGCTATCCATTCAGTCAGCCTACCTCTAAATACAGCTGAAACACGCCTCCAGGGTAGAGAGTTCTGCTTTGCTGCAATCTCTGAACAAAGGAAAGCATTTTCCTCACCAGCCTGAAGCAAACTGTTCCGCAAACTGTTAAAAAAAAAAAAAAACAAACAAGCTTCAGAGGGCTCAGAAGTTATGCACTTACTTTCCTAGTCTAAACGTACCCAACATTTCAGCAACTTCTTTGACTAATGCTTTCGCAGTACTCCCTCACTGCACTTGAGGAGCTCTTCACACGCACTGACTCGCTTCACCCCCACAAGACTGAACCTCTCAGAAAGGACTACGTCCTCAGAGAGATAAACTGAGTCACCACCTACTTCCGCATCAACCCAGCCCTGTGAGGCTGAAGCAAGTGCATATTCGGAGAGACCAGCATTTTAACCAAACAGCGCTCCCCATCCCACAGCCACACAGAGAAAGCAGGCCCACTTCCAAGTAAGTCAAAGTACTCTCTTAATCCACTTCTTCCACCTGTAACATCACCCCATTGCTGCTTTCCTCCACGTATTACATTGCTGCTTTCCTCCATGTATTACTTCACATTATTAATTGCTTTTACTTACCCTGCCTCTAGGCATTTTCCTTTCAACCAGCATTATAGGTTCCGATTTAGATGATGTGCAGGTAACTACAACTCATAGACACCATCTAAGATCATAGCTGCATTTCTGATGATGAACAAGTTAAGCCACAAGTTTCTGTCAACTCTGACACAAGTCTTAAGACTCCCACATTATTACAGGAATTTTTAACTAACCTTTTTCAAAAGCTCAGGAAAAACAGAGGGCCTGTTCTTGCATGAACTGTCCTAGCAAGCAGATCATCTGCTCTATGTTGGTTGGACGGCTCCAATACCTCAGACTGGAAGCATTTCTCTCATCAAAGCTCTGATAACATCTGCAGCTGCACACTCCTATTCAGATCAGGAGTCATAAGCCTTCTTAACTGGAATAAGAAAAATGGAACATTTGAAAACACTGAAGTTCTGGGGGTTGAAAGAAGTTCAATAGCTTACTACAAGTAACTCAGCAGAGACATCACTAAGTCAGAACATGAAAGCAGGACCTAAATTACATGGTCTCCTGAATAAACTGCCATGGAATTCAAGGGGTACACAGGCCTAACACAAACAACAGCAGTATTGCAACCATTACCATCCTTGATTAAAAAAAAAACCCAAACAAACAAACCAACCAAGCAACACCACCAGACAAAAATACCTGACAAGGTTACAATCCCAGGTCAGAGCCTGGCACACTTTCAGTTGTCTGTATAGTATTATTGAAACAACTGTAAGCCAAAGAACTTTTTTCTTATTTGCATATAACTTGGGCAAAAACTGACCGGTCTAGTCTCAATTCATTCACATATCGAAAAATAAATACTTCCTAATTTCAAATATTTAATTGACACACAAAACCAAAAGCAAAAAAGAGACAAACTCTCCGTTGCTGCTTCCTAACACAAGCTTTAAGACTCAAGGGAATCTCTGCTTACAAGACTAAAAAGAATATACAGCCTTTAAATTTTGTGAAAGTAGAAGGCCAGGTAAAATACAGAGAAACCACTACCCTTATTGAAGAATACTGTGCAGAAACAGCCTATACATGAAAGCCACCTCAAGTACTGCCGCTACAGGGAAGCTTCCTTTATTCAGAGTTCATACCTCCCAGCCTTAAGACATACGGGACCATATTTTGTTTATTTGGTGTTGGAAAGCATGTAATTTTTTTTTTTCCCCAGCACACATGCCTTTAATGCAAACGACGACAATTCCATCCTGTTCCAGCCTTTCCCCTTTCACACAAAGCAGAGTGAAATTCTGGCATCCGCAGGAAAACCCACGCTACTGCTACACATTTTAAGACTTCCCGTATCCATCCGATTTAAGAGAATACTACTAGAAAACTGTACCAGTCTGAACCCTATTTGCGTGGGGGACCATTAAGCACCCTTATCTCCTCCCCACGCTCATACTGCCCCTCCCAAAGCCAGCCTAGTGACTGGAATAAATCAGAAACCTCAAAAAGCACTTGCCCAGCTCTAAGTTGGCTCAACCCATTGCATCTGCACGAACGCAGAGCTAACGACTCTTTCTTAACCCAGCCTCACCATCTTTTACCATGGCCTAGAGATTAGAGATGCCCAGCTCTGCACGGATACACAACGAGCACAGTGCCGCTGGCTGGTCTGCAGGTACAAGTTGCATTCGCTCCTTCTATACACACACTATCTTGTACACATTAATTCAGCGCGGGAGACTAATGAAAACGTGACTGTGATGGTGAGTTCTAACGGTAACACAAGTATTAATTTCCATCTGTCTAAGCAACTGGCAGTGTCCATCAATTATGGCGATAGCCAACTAACAGTTGCAGCTGCAAAATAAAAAAAGCAGAATTAACATTTCAAGTTACTGTCATTCACCTGAATTTTTTTACAGTTGTAATTAGCAAGCTGCAGAAGCTGTCAACAATCAACATCAGCCAATCTGCCTGCACCAGGAACCCGACTGCCTGCCAGAAATTGCCATCGACAGGTTTTTTTCCTCCCCTTGCTTCCCCCCATTAAAATTTTTTCCTTCAAACCTCCCTAACACTCATCTTCTTTACCACCAGTCACTAGAAATGAATGTGTCAAAACAGAGAGAGACAGAATGACTGACACTTAACTGATAAAGTCATAATTATTTCCTTTCTTCAAAACTCAGTACAAAACTGTGCTGCTGTCTCTCTCCCGTGGCTCTGCTTCCCTCTCAGTACAGCAACAATACTGCAGCCCCATCACAAAAAGTGACCCCTACCTAACCCTAAACATTTCTTATTGGGAGATACTAAGAAGTTAAGAGAAACATTCCTGAAGGCCTACTCCTTGATGAGCGTGCACAACTGTTTCCCATTCTTTAGATTAAGAGCTTGTTATACTCTTTACGATATCCACCTGTTCCATTTACTTCAGGCAACAGATCCCCCAAGACGGCTCTATCTCAGAAACACCCAACGCTTCAATTTCTTTTCTGTTGCAATACACCACGCGAAAAGGAAACAAAACAAAAACACCAAAAACCCTCCAAAACTTACAAACCCAAACATTTGAACCTTTCAGTGTTAGCCAGAAATCAATATTTTGTAAACACCTGTAAGTACGCAAAGTTACTCTCTCAGAAACATGCTAGAAAAAAATAAACACCTTGAACAGGTGCTGCTCTACGTTCACTGGAAAGTTCTGTTGTTTGTTGGGGTTTTCTGTGGGTTTGTTTTTTTTCTGCCTCGGTTTTCTGGTGGGTTTTTTGTTTGGTTAGGATTTGTTGGTTTTATCTTGTTTTGGTTTTTTGTTTGTTTTTAATAAAACACCCACATTTTTCAAGACATTCATCCTCCTTCAAACCAAGCTGTGGCACAATTAAAATACAGTTCTTTATCATTTAAGAGTTTATTTTTAATCCTTGCACTTGTAGTAGCAGACATCAAATTACAATACACATACTATAACTAAACATGGACAGTTGTAAATGACTTGGGATAACTCACTTTCACAGAAGCATCACCTCATATAATTAACTATTAAATGAAGGCATTTCACATGGATAAGCCCTCCTTATGTACTGGAGCAGCCCTGAGGTCATCTCAAACATCACGATCACAGAGATCTCTGACCGCAGCACAGCGGTGGATAACGTTTTAAACAAAATACTACTTTGAAAGGAAGGTACAACAGTCCACCGCACACACATACACTATTGGACCTCTACTTAACGCATTAATTAAACTGCCAGTAGAGCAACCAGAAAAAAGAATACACTCGCAGCAGAAAAGTAAGAAGACTTTCAACAATTTTTATATCAACCAACATAAAAAGCCATGAACGAGCGTCAATTCCTTTTCTTAAAGAACCACTGTAGAACAGATTTCACAAACAAAGCTTTTACACCCACATTTACAAAACTGGCAGAGTTAACGTAGGATTTATGAATTACTACATGCCACTCTGGAATCATAACAGACAACTGATATTGGAACAGTACGTAGGGCAGTGTTGAAAAGCCTTCCCTAGTGCTTTTACACAAATAACGTTTATAAACTTGAAAATAACGAGAGAAAAACCCCATCGTTACAATGAAATATCTGAAGAGCAAGTTTAGATGGAAAGTTCTTTCACACAGACCTCCCTTACCTACCCGAGAGTACATCAGATAAACACCAAAAAAAACACCCCACCCTACTTCTGCAGAGAAGAAGACTTAAGGCCTTTTAGTATAAGCAGAGCCACTACATGATACCAGGCAGAAATAACCGGTTTCACAAAAACACAAAACGTGATGTAAATCTCTTCTTTACTAGCCAAACTGTAAGATACAGAAAATCTTCCAGCCTCTTATCTTGGGGCACGGCCTGCTCCCCTTCCTGCGCCCTCTGTTTCCAAACATAGTTGGTCATAGTTTACCAACAAAGCTAAAACCCCTCTTCCCCTCAAATGCAGCCTGTAAGCCTCCCAGCAGCAGCGGGAAGGTTACAAGACCATTAGATGTACTCGGGGATAAAAAGCTGAAGCCAGGCGTTATTCTCCCAGAGCGCCCACACCTACCAGCCGCGGCAAGGCAGCCCACCGCACACCCCGACGGCCTGAGCGGCACTCCCTTCCCGAATAGCTGCAGCTTTCTTACCGAGAAAGTCCAGGCGGGTTCCTCAGCACTACAGCGGCCGGCCTGCCCTTCTCACAGACGCCTTCTAGAACATTCGGCACGGCTACGGCGGGCGGGCAGCGTTCCAGGCCCGGGCACTGCAGCCACCACCGTTCGCCCCACAGCAGAACTAACATCCCCCCGCCCCGCCAGGGCGGAAGGGGACGGGAGGTCCCCTCACGACTATCACCTGCCGGCGACCGCCCGCCGGCCCGGGCCGCCCCCGCCGCGCACCTGAGGGGAACGGCCGCCACGCGCCGCCCGCCTCACGGCCAACGGCTGCCTCAGCCGAAAGCGGGCGCGCGGCCGGCGCACGAGGCCCCGCGGTCACGAGGGCAGCGTTGCGCCCCCTGCAGGCGGGCCCCGGCGCAGCGAGCCTGGGAGGGGGGCGCTGAGAGGCGCCATTTTGTAACGCCGTCCCGCCCAGCCATGGCAGCGCCGCCACGGCCCGAGGGGCCCGGCCCCGGCTCACGGGGCGCGCCAGGCTGCGTGCTTTCTTGTGCTTTAAGAAAGAAACGCAGTTTAAAGGCGGTGTAGGAGGCGCTTCTGCCCCAAATCTGCACGGTGTTTGTCTTGAGCTGTCCCCACCGAAAGGGCTGTGCTAGGTTTGGGGCAGGCCTCAGCCAGGAGCACCAGCCAAATGTGATTCAGGCGGGAGGAAGAGGATTTAATGACAGAGAAATGTGCTAAGCGCTTCCAAAACAAAGGTCACTTCAAAAAGGCTTGCAAGGATAAACCAGGCTGACAGCAACATGCGGTTTTAGCAAATAAAGCCGTTTTTTCAGAGCAACCAAGGGGCACACAGGCCTTCCAGCCAGCCCCACGGCTGTCGGGGGGTCGGGGGACAACCAGGGCACCCCTCCGGGCCTGCAGCAGCACAGGGGCTCGGCGGCAGAACGCTATCAGGAGTTCGTGGGGATCCGAAACTTTTCAGATGAGCAGATGAAGAAGGTCAAAACGTCACTGAGCTGGCCAGGCACTGCCGTGCAAGCCAAGCTGTGCGATTGACTGGAGGGCGACTGAGCCATCTTGTCTTCCTGGCAGGCAGGAGGCATGGCCGCGTCCGACGGAAAATACAGGGACAGAAGTGTGTGTGCAAAGGAAGGGGGCGGCGGAGGACTGAAAGCGGGAATCAAAGGCAAGGGATGGATGAGGGAAAACCCAGTGGTGTGGTTTTTCTGAGGAATGTTATCAGCTCCATCAGTTGTTTCCAATTCTAACTCCCTCTTCTGATATGGACAACAGGGGTGCACAGTTCTGGTTTTCAGCTTTCTCATTTAGGGACAGTCCCCTGAATTTCACTGTTTCTGTTATAGCACCTCAGCTTTTCGGTGCTTTGAACTGTTTTCTTGCTGCAAAGCCTAGCTGACTAAACGCAGACTGTCCAGAAGCAAACAGCAGCATGGTGAGCATCAACCCCACGCGGGAGCAACTCTGAGCGTCCGAGCGCATTCCCGAGATCTGCTCAAGCAGGATATGCCCTTCCCATCGAGGACACTAAACAGGGGCAAGATCTTAATCAAAGTGGCCTTTTTCGATTAAAAGTACTGGGGAAAAGATCTTTATCCTCTCAAACAAGAAATGCAAAGTTTGGTGCAAAGTATAACAGCACACTAACAACCAACACCAAGGTGGTTTTCGTTAGCTTTACCACTGCCTTGCACGCTGACAAAGTTAGAAATTCCATAGCTAGCACCACATCTTAATTACATAAAATGCACATTAAGTTTCCTTTGGGTCCAGTGGGAAATGCAATGAAGAAACCTAAAATAAATGTTTTTTTTCTCCTCGTGAGTCCTTTCAATTTCTTCTACACACAAGCGCGATACACTATCACAACTGTAACATTGCTGCAAACGCACTATGTTGGGCGTGGGAACACATTTTCATCTGAATTACAACACTCAGGCCTGTTCAATGACATAGTAATAACTTAAAAAAAAAAACTTGTGCTGTGCAAATACTACTCAAAATATAACAGATCACAGGAAATTTAATTCAAAACACTTAACAGTTCCCTTTAAACATAAAAAGAACATTTTTACTCTAAAGTACTGCGGCAGGTTTTTGGGTGATGTTTAATTCCTGTATGCTCTTAATTCTTTCTGGTATTTTGTAAAGGAAGAAGTTTGGGGTTAAGTTAAATGTCAGTAGGGCATTGTGGGGGTTTTTCCACCTTTAAAATCATCCAGGATTTTTCTGAAATGACAGCAGCAAGATCACAAATTCCATTTATTAAGACCAGTAAAGTTACGATCGAGACTTGAGCACTAAGACCACACGGCGTCGTTTCATCTGTGCAGTCATGCCATTCAAATGCCCGCTGCCTAATCCTTTCAAGATACCAATTTTACATGAATTGGTATTTAACTTGAACAAAAATTTTGTTATTTAACAGTAGAATTAAATAGATATTCAAAATAGTTTCTGGAAAATCATTAAAACCTTCAAGTCCTGTGATTCTTTTGACTTACCATGAATCTTGCCAAGCAATCGCGCACACGAGGAGGCCTTTGTGGATCCAGGCACTTGTTTTATGTAACAAGAAAAAAGATATGAGAGTTTTTACAGCAGATTTCTCAAAAGCACATATGAAATTTGTTACCGTAACCGCACGAAAATCAGTGAGATCTGCTATATAAAAGCGTCTGCCTTCTTTCACACCTCTCAACGTTTCACAGGAGTAGCCTTTTTTTGTTTGTTTCTTTAAATTTCTTCAAGGTCCCTTCCAACCTAAACCATTCTATGATTAAATATCTTCTCCAGGTGCCCAGATGGAGGTGTACGGACAGGACAGCAGTATGAAGATCCCTGCTTGAGCACCACTACCCGAGGAGCTTCTGACTGACTCATCCATACCAGGCAATGCTTAAATACTCACTTATAAGATGTACCATTGTGTTAACAGAAAAAGCATAGAGGAGACCACTCCATTCACTTTCTTTTTGCTAGCTGGTAATAAGGCTTACAGCTAAACTTTGGTATTTATTGAAGTAAAGGGGAGTGGGACAGGTGAAGACACTGAATTAAACAGCAAAACTGCTGTTGCCTTAGCTGAGACCAGTACTGGGTCCTAAATGTGCTCTCATTGGCATGATGTTAATTGGATTTGCCCCAGCTGAGCAGATTCTTAGCTGAGCTTTTCAAATCCTCAGCACCTCCTTCCCTGCGGTCAGAGACCTGGGATAAGAGGCACAATTTGCAGCTTGCACATTCACACAGGTACAATAACAGACATCTTCCAAGCTGAACTCACATGGCTGCTTTAAGGCTTCTCTGACAGCATGTTTCCTCAGAAGACAAGAAGCTGAAAAAGGAGAATGCGATTAGGAGGGACCAAACGGCTTCACCCCACAGGATTTCCCACGGGAGTATCTCTACCATGAACAGACCCTGAAACAGAAATACGAGGCTGTTACCGAGGCGCCCACGCACAGCGTGTGTTACTCCACAGTAAGCATCACCACGTTCAGGAGTCTGTTTTCCCAATGGTGTTTACAGTTACATCCGCGAGAAGAGCGACTGCTCTTTGTCATCAGTACAGCAGTTGGAATGACACCCACGAAAGCCTGAATCAGCAAAACAACGTTCAGCTCCGAATAAGAGATGCAAGGAAACTACAGCAGCATCACGGGACGTTTGGATGGCCGAGTCCTCGTGTTGGCAGCTAGACGCACAAGGATGACGGAGACTGCGGAGCAGCAGTTCCTGACCGTCCAGTGGGGCTGGAGGAAAAAAGCTTGGGAAAAAATTATGATTAAGTACTAACTTTTTTTTTTTTTTTTGGGGGGGGGGGGGAAGGGGGTGTCTTCTACCACAGAAAATTTCAGCTTTTTCTTTCTGTTCAGATTGAATTTATTTATTTATTTACAAGTGCATTTACTCAGAGCCCCAGTTCTGTTCTCTGCCCAATTACAAACCAGATGACATTCCGTAGCAGTCTGTGAGTAGCACCAAGCTGGCTCCCCAATACTGTTTTGTCAGAAACACACCACTCAGCAGTCACAGCCCCTTGCTTGCTCACACTGGTTCCTCCCTTGCTTGGCCCGGGCGCCGTCAGAGAAGCTCAGTGTTTATTTAAGCGAGAGGCCCGCTCTGACGGACCGCTCCCAGCTGTAAGCCCTTTTTCTCTTCAGCTTGCACTGTACAGACAACTGGCATTTAAGTGCATCTCCCATGGAGATGGTGTTTGCGCTTTGCTGTCAAGGGTAAGGGCAAGTAACAGCCAACGTAGACAAACTATGTCCCCTGAGAATACCAAGGCTGGCTAGAGCTCATGGAGAAGACAGCCCACTGAAAGGAAGGTGATCTGATTGCTAGGGGGTACAAAAGACTGCAAAGCTGCTGAGAAAGATGACAGAAATCATTGCTTTTGCCTAAACTGTGCTCTTCCTAGACTAAAAACTATGAAAATACGTTTCGAGAGCAAAAGGCCTACGTTGCGGGAATCCACGCCCTCATAACTTCTGGCAATCCCACACGTGCCAGAGATGCACCTCGAGGCAATGAAATTTGTTACCATCTGACCACAAGCAGAAAGGGACGCCTCAGCTCAAACCCAATCTCTCTGCGCAAACACGGGCCGCCAGGGTGAGCCTGGACAGACAACTGAATTGAACCTCTGCGAAAACACGAACAGCGCCTGTTGTGAAGTCAAATCCGTGAGATGGATCAGGCACCACAAGATGTTTAAGTATCTGGTTCTGTACGTACTAAGACTAGCAGGTGGATAACAAGCACAGCTATTGCTCTGCCCAAAAGCATTTCCCAGAACTGACTTCTGGGAAACCGTAAGGATTCTTCGATTTTTCCATCCCCAAGTGAAATACTACATGTTTGTCTTCTTCTTCAGCATGATTAAATTCTCGCCAGGCAAATAGGACACAAGAGCAATCTGTAAAAGAACAATCCTTGGAAAGAGGATTTGACTCATACTCACTCTCTGCTGCACAGCAGCTGGGTTTTAATTGGTTTAATGGGAAGTGAGCATGTAAACTAGAGACAGATCAGATTTCTGATCAAGCATTCAAAATTAACATAAATAAAATAAAAATAAATATTTCATATGAAGCATAAACTGGTGCCAAGCCATTTGGGGGGGGGGGGGGGGGGGAAGTATGGAAACCGAGCAAACAAGAAAACATTGCTATATACAGCTCTCCTCTCTCAAACACGGTTTCAAGGGACACCGCTCATTACTGTTCCTGACCTCCTAACAGACGTGTTGTCCCTTGCTTTTACTGTTGAAGATTATTTCTGTTGGGAATGAGAGATTATCAAACTCAAGTGACGGAAAAAATTATTTATGACCCAGCAAGGTATTGCCTGAAAGTGTCCTGCCTAAACAGCATGGGTTGTGTCTCGCTTTTGCGCCCAGGCTGTGGCAGAGCGAGACACGTGCTTCTCACCAAAGGCCTCCCAGATGTCAAGACAGAAAATCGTTCTTGGACTTAACACAATTGGCCACCTAGTGGGAAACAGAGAAAACTACTAGACGGTTTGAGGTATTTTCCCCCTTTTAAACTCTGGACTACAGTCCAGTTAAGGGAAACCACAGACAAAATTTTCTTAAGCCCTATTTAGTCTGTAAAAATTGTTTTATCTTTATCTAATCAGTCCAACAGCCAAACACAGTCTAAAACGTTCAGAAACTACACAACAGTCATGATTAATTACAAAAAAACCAAACACACAAACAAACAAACAAGTTGTGTTTAAAATTTTATTGTGACTGTGGAGTGTCTGGAGAGGCTCGAGTGTGCTCAGCACTACAGGAACCCTGTAGACTCCTTCCTCCACAGAAAATTACCAAAAAAGAGAAGGAAAATAACACAGGAGCGGGGGTAATTTGCCCAAGGTTGGTCCCCTCACCAATTTCCTTTTCCACGAGGATAACACAAGTCCTACTTTCCCTTGGCACCTTCACAGGCTGTCCTACAAGCTACTGACCAGAATTAGATGATGCACTCCAACTTCAGTAGCCTCCTCAAAATGTTAGAAAGCAGGACCAAATGTACTAACCAAAAATCAGTTTTCCACTGTTGTGACTTCTTCAACGTTACAGAAGGAGCCAGAGGAAAGGGCCAAGCTCAGCTGTTACCAAATCACGTTGGAACACTTTACAATCCAAAGGGACAAGAAAGGAAAGCAAAGAGGCGCTGTTATTGCCAGCCATGTTCACTGGCGCTAAGCCTCACCAATAGACAAGGGCCATGTGTCATCGAGGCCACGGCTATACGAGGAAAATTACATTACTTGCTTGACAACATTTGTGATGGCACCTCTGGTCTAAGCTAATTTAAACACCTCTCACAGAAACATTAGGGAACAGAGCCATAAGAAACTATCTTTGGAAAATCAACATTATCAGCAAACAATGGTGCCCTGGAGCTTGTACTGTTTAGTAGAGAGACAAAGGCTTGTCAATATTTGTTATGTTTCCCCAGCAGTAACTGCAGTGCTCAACTGCACAGTGATGCCAACAACTGGCTACAACAGATTTTGTGATATTTACCTCCGTTTGTTTCCAGTGCTTCTGCTCTTACCAGACCAAGATGATACAGGTACTAAGTAGGTGGCCAACTTGGTGGCCACCTAAGTAGGTGGCCACCGCTTACAGAGAACGGCACTGCAAAGCCTGAAGATGCTTTCCACCTTGTCTGACAGGGAAAATGAGGAAATGAGCATTTAGTAGCAGTAAAAGGAGTTGTTAGTCAGAAACGGAGACCGTAGCTTGAGAAAGGAACATTAGGCACAGTGTCCTGTCTGTGCCACCTGCCGTGGCAGCAATCACCCGAGTGGAATCCGGTTATTTACCCATTTGACCTTCATCACCTGTTGCTGAAGCTGCCAGTAAGTGTTCCCAAGATGGTAGTAGTTTTGGTCAAGATGACTGCAATCACTGAAAAAAAAAAAAAAAACCCCAAAAAAAACGTTCTCTTAACTTTTCCTTCCCAGTTCCACTGCTTATTAGAATCAAAGAAAGTAAAGAAGAAAGGAAACAAAAATAATTTCAACATCAAGACCCAGCTCTAAGATACTGAGATCCCCAGCATGACTTGCACGCTACATTATTTTGAGAATCAGGGCCTACAGCCCTCGAAGTGTGTCAGGGAGTTCTCCAAACACCCTTGCCTGTCTCTCCTGGTAGCTGATGAGTTCCTAAGTACTCCATGTCCAAAGGACCAGTGGTCCAGACGACTACGGTGTCTGCCTTCACCTTTTCAATCACATGTAACTCTAGCAGAAGAAAGTACCCTGGACAGTGTTCATTTCAGGACAACGCACAAAAAAACATTTTGCCTAATTAAATACACTTAATCCCCCACAGAACAGAAAATCTCTCGATGCTAAAGAAATTCTATCATTTCTTTTCAGCGAGACAGCCGTGCTTTTCCAAAAATGTAAATTAATTCTTGCAGGGAAGAAGAGAGAGTGGCCTGGCAAAAAGAGCGATATTTGGCATGATTAGCTCTCCTTGCTGTCTCACATTCGTTTTCTGCAAAAAAAATCTGATGTGGCAGCTTGTTTAAAACTTGTTTATTGGGAAGAGGTCATAAGCTGAGCACTGTTCAGAATAGGTCAGGCATCTGATTAAAGGTTGAATAAACTGAAATGCTTCACATGAATCTCTGAGACAGAAGCTTGATGAGGAGAGAGAGCTTGTCTTAGAAAAAATGTTGCCAACTACCTAACATCGCAGGCAGCCAGCAGACTGCAGTACTGGTTAAAGGAGCAGGAAGATTAAATAATTCTGCTTGTCAGCATTAACAAATATTCAGTATTCTTCTTCTATACTTCGGGACAGGCTCTTGCTGGAAGAAAGCCCCTCTGTAAAAGGAACATAATAAGAAATCATGCCAGCCTTGAGGAACTGATAGTCAAAACAGATGGGAGGAAAAAAAAACATCTTGAAATGATCTGCAAAACAAAGGAGAAGGGGAAAAAAAAAATCAGCTGCTTATCCCAGGTCTTGTACCACCCCAGCGGGAAAGAAGAGAGTTGAATTCACCTCTCCCGAGACCCAGCCCAGTGACCGGTGCCCCAAAGGCCTCCCTTCCATCTTTTGTGCTTTCGCAGTATGTGGGGAAAATGAAAAGAAATTCAGGGGCGTCGCTATGTTATATGTTGTTGCTGTTGCTATTAGACACTCCTGTCAGCTCTGATGTGATAATTTGAGCTGTGCTTTCCAAAACTTTGGAGATCATAGTCTAAAGTCTGGTGAAGTTAACATACTGATTTCATTCTTGTTGAACTGGAGCTGTAATGCACTCCGAAGGATCAAGATGAACAGCAATATGCTTCCTTTCCTCCTCCTTTCACTTTCCACTTCTCCCTCCAACTTCATCACTAAACTGTTAGAGAGAGCAGCCTGAAAAGGAGAAATTTCCTGCTTCCTGTGGTGCCAGTGTAGCGCAGGGTCTCCTCTTGCCATCCCCACGTAATCTCCTGGTCAAGACCTGTAGCGTCCCGCTAGGCGGACTCAGAGAGTTATTTGCATCTGGGATGACACAACGAAAATCTATTCACAGCCTCCATGTAAACTCTGAAGTAACTGCGAGTTGAAAAAAAAAAAAAACAAAACAACAAAACAAACTTCCAGATTTTACAAGAGTAGGAAAACGCTTAGGAAATAGAGTGGGGAGAGATAAAATAAAATATGAGAACTCAAAGTTTTTTGACGGGTAGGAAACTCCTCTAAAAAAAGAAAATGGGATTGATTTTTCAAGACTGATTTCCTGATCAACAGCTGTATAGAGAAGGAAGGAACAGCCAAATTTATCAAAGGCCAGCGCTTGGTCCTTGCTACATCTCAAAGCCCGGAGCTCTACTGCACTGCACAAAATCTCTGGCTCTTGAGCATTCTGGGTCTCCTCGTGAAGTCCTTCCCTCCCAAGAGCTGACCTCAGCGCTGCGTACCGCCTTGCAACACCGGGGTAATTATTGAATCGGCAAAGATCTTAGAGGAGCTCTGACCCTTGATTTCTCAAGCCTCTCATTCTTTAGAGCATTAAATCCCTCTAACCTAGAGAGTGCCAAATAAATCTCTCCAATTGTTAAGTCCAGGCAGGCTTTTGCTAAGAGTTCCCTGAAGCATAAGGCGCCATCCTCCCTCAGATAGCAAAAAAGCCTCAACTGTGCCATAACCTGACCACTCATCTGGTTAGAGTCCAGCACTGACACCAGGGCCTTCTCAAGTCCTTCTCCTGCCCCGTAGAGATGACTGGAACGAACCACCAAACCTTTCGTGCTTCGGTCTGTCCAGTTATACAACGGGAGCTGGGTAGGTACCATTTATGCCTCTTAAATTGCAATTGTCTTGCGTTACTGGGCCCAGCTTCCCGCATGAAAAGCACTGGGAAGTACAGTGAATTTTTAGCACAGGCTTAAAATTCTTCAAGTGAGGTATTTATTATTAAGAAGCCACAAAGCCATGAGAAGCACAAGTAAGACCATAACGACGCTTCTTACAGGTGGCGTATGTTTTCCCACAGTGGTTCCGAAAAGAGGCCGACAACCATACCAGCACAGCACACAGCTCCTCGCCCCTTACAATGCTCCACGTAGTCTGCTTTCCTTGCGGAGAATGCAGCTCTGGCCTGAGAAGCACCCCAAACTTCTCTATTTTGCAGGCAATCCAACCTGAGTGGGTTTTTTTGCAAAATAACAGAACAGGATTGGTTGCAGAAACAGAAAAGTCCCAAACAGAATCACCTTTAAAAAGAAAAAATAAGAAAAACAACAAAACCAACCAACCAAACAAACAAAAAAAACACCAAAACCAGTGTTCTACTATAAAAGAGTGCAAAGCACTGGAAAAATGAGAAGGATGCAAAATTGCACTTCCCCACACCTTTTACCTTCTGCTTTTTAGATACACTTGTAGGATTTTCTCCTTCCCCCGCCCCGGTTAGGACATGTCTCTCTCGTATACTCTCACACTCTCTCTGCCTCTTCATTGCAGTCTCCGGCAAAATGTCAGAGGAAGAGAAAAGTGACAAGCTCAGACGAAAATGAATATCTCATCCTGTTTGAATATTACATTAACCCCCAAGCTCTGCTGCTTCATTTGTCAGCTTTTTCCGAGCTCTCCATCTCGCCAGCACCCCTGACCCGGTTGGTCTGATTAGGAATGATCAATGTGCACATTTGCGGTGGAGCTCTTTGCACACTGCTAGACCCTCGGCCTTCAGTCACTCATGCAGATAATAACGGCACTTCGAGTCACTTGCCCATAACTCCAAGCTTCATTAAACAGGGGGGATGTCACCGAAAGTCCCTTTAACTGTCTTCTCGCTTCTCCGCAAGGGAAAAAAAAAACCTGACAGTGCTGAGAAATGGGATTTGGGATATAAATAAAATCCTGATTTGGGTATTGCACTGAACGCCTGCAGTTGGGCTGCGCCTGTGTGCAGCGGTCTCCTTGTTCAGGCAGGGCGGGAGGAGAGGCAGGCTGTGCCGAGCATCGCCTCACGGGGAGTTTGCACAGAAACACGCCTGAGGTCAGGAACAGCTTCAAAAGGAATAGTGTCCCCCGAATGGAGCGGGCGTTAGAGAGAGACGCCCGTCAATCATCACCTCTGCTGCTGGCTGTCATGCTTCTGAACCAGAGGGCTGTTTTCTGGCATCGATGCGGTGTCTGCTTGCAAGCCGTGCTGCATGTTACACAGCACCGTCATCTTTGCTCAGAAAAAATGCCTGCTCTGAAGGACACGGGTCTTCTGCGAGACTTCGTGTACCGCTTTGCAGGCAGAAGTCGTTACTTGCTGAAACTGGCGATCCAGGCGGAGGCTGAACAGAAGCTCCTAGGGCAGTCAACAGGGAGGTGAAGGCACCGGAGCAGACCGAGCCCTGCACCCCAGGTGGCTACTGCCGAGAGCAGCCACAGGGCTCCTGCAGGAAAACCTCTCCAGCAGGATTCGGCTCATGGCCCCTGGTCACCAGAAAACATCAGCGTGAGCTCTGAGAAGAATCAGAAAGACGCTGAAGCAGCTGGAGGGTTTGAGTCAGTGTGTTTTGAAGCAGGAGGGGAAACGCACACATCCGCACACACCCCACTCACCCCCCCGCCCCCCAATGCTACCTTAAAAAGTGATAAAGAAATCTGGACAAGTACACAGTACTGGAGTACTGGCTACAGGGCAAAACCTGTTTATTTTCCCTCCCCATTCTAATGTCTCAAGCCAGAAGATGCAATCAAAGAGAGGTTAAGTGAACGAGTGGAAACTGCCGAGACAGAAATTAAACTCCAGCACCCCGGATTTCAGCCCAGGGCTTTCCCCGCAGTTGTGGTACCCGTAGTCCATGGATGAAGGAGAATATTTAAACACATTAAAAGTGTCTGTAGGTGGTTGACCCCACCAGGAAGAGGAACATCTGAAGACAACTAGTAGTCTGAAACGCATAAATAGAATATTGAGTAGCTAAAGGGTCATCCAAGCCTTCTGTGCGCTAGCACAGGTCTCCTTCTAGCCCCACCAGTGCCATTTATAATGAAGAAGAGAAGTTTCTGCCTCTTCCATTTCAGATGGAGGTAAATAAGGGAATGAGCCCGCAGTCTGCAAGACCTTCCCTCAATATGAAACAGGTCAACCTTAAGGTCCCTTTTTAAAATGGAGACAAACTCCCAGACTGTGAGCCCAAGAAGCACCAGGACATTTACCATGAAGCCCTGAGGTAAAAGATTGTCTCGCACCAATCCACGGTTGTCCAATGGGTTATTGGATTAGAACTGGTTACAGAAACATTTGCTGGAAACAGAAAGATGGGCCAAGATAAGGACCTATGTCATTACAGTACGCACAGCCCCAGGCAGCTGTTCGGGGAACGTGGTGTCTGACCTACCACTTAAGCTAAGGAAAGGTATTACACAGAAAAGATGATATTGAGAGGCATGCGAGACTAGACAAGAATTGAGCTCTGTGCTCCGGAGATCCAGCCCAGGTTTGCTCCTAGCTCCTCACAGCTTTCTAGGGTTAGATTTCAACTAATCCAAATGTTTATGCACATTTGGATTTCAGTGTTCAAGCAAACTCCATCTTCAGCTTAAAAGAAATAGCACCATTGCTCTACAATATAGACCGTTGTCTTCACCCAGAGGAAAGTTCCAACACTTGCCAAGATTTAGGGTGTTGCATTTTTTTTAAAAAGCTGTTTTCTTTCTCAGTGCAGTTAAACTTCCTGTAGGAAACACACTGTTTGTACAGACGAACAGCCTGTGCTATTTCCCATCTACCCTAAAAATGAAATACAAGTCTGTTGAAATATCCAGGGAAAAAAGATGTTCTCCCATAGGGACGAAAACCCAAAACCCACAACAACCCAAAACCAATCCTTTGCATGCCAGACATTTCCCTGCTGACTTGTCCACGGAGGTTTGAACCCTCGTAACTGTACATGACTCTTTCTTATCTGATCCCCGAGAAGCACGCTTCCTACAGAAGACTGTGGAAATCATCCTCTTTCAGTGGGGCTGAGCCGGCAATGCTTTCCAGCAGAGCCTTAGCACAAGTTTTGCATCTTTTTCCTCCCCTGTAAATTTCTCCTTCTATGACCTTTGGCCAAGTGTTGTGCTTGTCCTATTGAGGCATATTCCACGTACAGAGACAGGCTCCTGCTGATTTCAATGGCCTTCAGAGCAGGCTCACGTACCATCACCTCTGCTAAGAGGAGTTACATATTCAGTGCAAACAGAAGCCGCTTCCTTTGGGAGACTCCTGACCCCAGACAGAATTTCCCTCGCCTCCGTACCACAGCCTGCAGAATGAGCCACTGTCTTTAAAACAAACACTCCAGTGCTGTGCTTCTCATTAGCCCCACACTTTTGTCCCCTTATTCATGGGAAGGAGTACCTTGGCCATCAAGCAGTCATTTCAGTGGCGCCGTACTGAATAGCGCCTTATTTGTATGTGCGGTGCCTGCCTGGCCTGCAGCTCTGCTCGGCTGAACGCCGGCAAGCTCGAAGAATTACTCTAGCCGAAACAAGATGCAGAGAGCATCAGGACCAGGCCACAGAGACTTAAATAATGGCACCAGGCACATAATAAAGCGACATGACAACTGATCATTACAAAAGGCTGTCCCTACAATCGGAGTGATGTATTGCAAGAGTTTTCATCACGGTTCTCCCAGCTTTATCCAAAGCCAGTCATCCCTCAAGTTCAGATGATTTTTCTGTGTTCTGTTGGCATTTTCTCCCTCCCTGCAGTATTGACCACAGGACAAGAAGCAGACTGATAGAGTCCACTCATGGCGCCCAGCAGCCTCAGCAGGAACCCTTCTATCCTAAACCTGCCTCTCCTCGTCCTGCTTGAAAAGTCAGTGAAGATCATAGGTAGACACTGACATTCGCAGTATCAAATGGTGTGGTAACAGCTCAGAGACCAGAAGCACATTAAGCCCCTTGATTAGGCCAATCATTTTGTCCTCTTTCTTTTAAGGACAAGCCCAGTCTCGGGTGGGAACCCTAAACCCCCCCTCCCCGGAACCATATTGCAGACAAGCTCCCAATTTCAAACGAGCTATCAGAGTGCCCCCAAAGGAGCGATGGCAGGTAACACAGAGAGGAAAGGCGAGAGGGGGGTTCCAGCACCTATACCACCAAAGCATGAGAGAAGAAATCCATAGCCGGCAAACAAGGTTAGCTCTGAGAGGACAGCGATATTTATACTAACGCAGTCAGATACTTCGTGCAAGCTCAGCATTACTTAACTGGCCCTGAGCCAAAAAACAGCCCTGCTGTCCACCGCGTCACAGCCTTCACTCCCGTACCGGTGAGGCTGTGTCCCCAGACATTTTTATAAAGCAACATATTACAGTTTGGCAGTCCGAATCCCACCCTGTGATTTATGAAAAGGGAGTGTTGTCCGAGTTGCCCCCAAAGGCCAATGAACTTCTACAGAAAGGAGGGAGGAGGAAAGGAGGGGGAGGAAAGGAATACTGGACACAAAAAAATAAAAGAAAAGAATAAAAAGGCAATAAATACGACACACTTGTGCCGTTTAAGGGAAGGCAGCCTGAACATGCAACGGAAGTGCAGGCTGAACCCCAACACCTGCTGGATGTAATGGACTCTGAAGTGTTGTTTCAGAATTAATCAAGTCATTTAAAATCATAGCTGTAGTCTCCATTCACTACTCCGGTGCATAAACGCGCTGATCCCGATACTAATCCATGTCGGGTGACTTGAGCAATATATCACCATAATTGCCATTTTAGGGCTGCAAATTGGAGCTAAAATAACCAGATGCAAAAGAGATGGCCATATCATACTCTCAAGATGGATCTTCAAAGTTCAAGGAGAGTTCAAGCATGGAAGAGGCAATAGAGAGGGGTCAAGTGTAAGGAGATTGTTCATGTTCAAGAGGAATTAACTTTACAAATATATTGTTTCTGAGGTGGTAATTGTACCATCTTACAGCTATTCATACCTCATTTAATCTATGCATTCTTCTCAGCCATTAGAGTGATTGTTCCTCATTGAAATAAATTTGATTTTGACAAAATATTCTGCTTTAAAACTGCAACTAATTTCCCCAAGATATTTTGCTTTGAAGTAATTCTCTCCGAAACCACGCAGCCCAAAATCAGCTATGAGATCTTCAAACTCCAGGCTTGGGATCCATGCACAAGGCAAAAGTACTGACACTGCCGACTCATTTTATTGTCAGCAAAACAGGGAGTCGGACTGCCTTTGGACGATTAACAAATACAGAGCTTGAGATCTCATCAAAAAGAGCGTAAAGCGCGCTGTTCTCACTCAAAATAAAGCAGTGTGTCTGTGGCCTGGTCTGCAAGCTTCAAAGTATTCAAGCATTTCAGCTACCACGGATTTTAAGGTCACCAACGCGGAAATGCCTTCAAGCATTCAAGGCTATTATTTCCCATATAACTTGACAAACAACAGTTCACATAAAAAGAAAAGTCAGTTGTTCTCTGAAGAAATCAAGCAACATATACAGAGCTTTCAGGGGCGGGACTGTAATAACAGCAACAAATTGTTCTGCTTTGTTTTTCTGAGACTTCGAACAGAGTCTTGCATAGCAAAAGAAGCGTACCTGCCATCAGAAAAGAGCAGTCCTAACACAGCTCTGCAGTCCTGTAAAATCAAACCAAAAAGCATTTTAATAAGCTGTAGGGCCAAGCACATAAGGAAGTTTTAAGCCACTCATTAGCACGAGTTTAAGAAATTTGCTTATCTCATAGGCTTCTCTTTTTAAGAAGTCAGATCAGCCCATTAATTACGTGTTCCTTTTCCCAGCTTCAAACTGCACCATTGAAGTACGATTTCAGCTTATTGTTGAACTACCGCCAGACTTAAGAATTACTGCTGGCATTTAATAAGTCATCTGCACAGTCCGGAGAGAAAACACACACGCCATTGTTTCTTTAAGTCTGGGTCCTAAGAGTCTCTACTGCGACGCTGTGATTTAAACTTGCTCCTGCTACAACTCCGGCAGACAAAGGGACAGCTTTCAGCCAGCGTAAATCAGCGCAGCACCATTGTACTTGGGAGAGCTATGCTAATTCATCCGGGCGAGGATCTGGTGACCTGAGCACGTCCAAACAACGGCAGTACAGAAAGCTAATGTGCTATGGGTTACTTGATAATTTCTGCAGCATAATTGGCCAACATGGAAACGTTCGAAATGACTGAAGTTCATAACTAATTGCAACCATTACCGAGACAGCATTATTTATGATTAACTGTGTGCTGTAGGCCTGATTCCGATTGCACTCACATCTCATTCCAGGCAGTTTTTTGACAGGTAGCTTGTGACGTTTCCTGTGTGCCCAGCTTCTGGAAGAGGCCAGCCCTCATGGCTACAGCTGTGTTTTCAGCACATGAAGTTGGACATCATACTGAGAACATCAGAAAAGTCAGGTCTTCTCTGCTTGATCTCTAGGCTGAATGGAAAAAAGTCTGCGTTTAAGTTGTTCTTTTATTCGCCTGTGGCAGAACTCTGCTAGCCCACCCACCGGCTCACTGCCTGCCCCTGCTGCTTCAGGCAGCCTGGTGACTTGTTTGCCTCCTGATTCCCAGATTTACGTGGCTGTCAGGTCGGGTGGGACTACCGCTGCCCCATTTGACTGGTTCAGCACTGGCATTACCTGCGATTCAAATACGCACGTGCTGCTTTGCGTGGAACTGATACGGAGCAGATTTCCTCAAAAAGCTTACAGCACATTTACAGTCTGAAAAAAGTGGCTTCAATCTCCATTTTTTTTTTGAATAGGTCTGACCATTGAGTCTTGGTGGGAGGTTTGGGGAGCTGGCTTCTCTTGGAAGTCCGCTTTCAACTACGGTTGCTCAGCTTCGAAACCTGGCTGGCGGGAAGATGACTCACAGCAGCACCACTTGAGTCATTTTGGAACTTCCTAAACAGAGAGAAAAAATCAGTGTGAATTCAACACTTATTCCCCCAGACACAGACGCATACAAAACCACACAAATATATATAAAAAAATTAAATATAAATTATATATTTACATTAAAAATGCATGAAAATCAAGTCTCCCGAAAAGTCCCCCGGCTGGACACACTGATTATGTCTGACGCAACCAAGTCAAAGCCTGGAATCTCTTGCGCAGAATGAACGGTTCCATATCTTTATTTTCCTGAGAGTCCTCATCTAGAAACAATCATCTACAAATTGTAATTTTTCTCCACCTTTCATAAATATCAGCAATTGTAGAGCCCTCTCTCCCCCTCTCTTTTTCTTATTCAGGATATCAGGCAGATAAGAGTTATCAGTAAAGGTCATCCTCAATTTCTGTACAGAAATGATCTGTCTCCGGTATGTAATAAACATTTATCCATGCCTTTATTAGCTATATTGGATCTGACAGTTCTGTTAAACCATTTTCTTTCATTTTGCTAGGTCATGACGGTTAATGCTGCTAAAAAATCTCATCACTGCTTTTGATCACTGTATTGTCTTCTCGGTATTATCAGGATTTTGTAAAGGTAAGCACTGGCTGGAATGACCTATTAAAGTTACAGCCCGTTGAGTTCCTGGCTTTTTTCTCACCACAATAAAAAAGCGAAGGAGTGCAAAGCATAAATTCTACTTTCGGGGATATATTTAGTTGTGCAGTTGACATTTAGTAGAGCAGTCACTTTAAGCCCACTTTGCATTGGTTTCACTCCATCTTTTTCACATCCTTGAGTTTCTGAAATGGTGTTGGAAGCCACACCATGGCAAATGAGCCCAATTAGCGGGACCAGGAGGTGATGTCCCAGTTAACCCCTACCACGCCAGCAGTGCATTAGGCATCTGCTCAGGGTTTTTAAACAATTCCCATGATTTACGAAGCGGACTTCATCTGCAGACTGAGAAGCATTTAAAGCATTTTCATTCACTCTCACGGGATCGTGGCAGAGTGACATGTATTCCAAACCCCAGCAGTACTCAGCAAAGCACTGAAAATATTCACAAAGTTAAGCACCTACATCAGGCTGGTGGCAATTCCCATCTCCCTCCACGCAGGTCTATGTTTCAAGCAGTAGGACAGATTGGCTTTCAGCTTAACGTGAGTCAGCTGCATCAAAACCCATCTTCATCCTCTGCCCATTGTTTTCTGCTGATACTTACACCAAATTCATCTCTAGAGTGTCTAAGTACATGAAATATTTTTCAAACTGGCTGTTGTCCAGCATTACTGGGGGGGGGGAGAGGGGGCAGGATAAATCAAACAGAAAGCCCTTGTAAGCCTTCTTGGGCTCCTCTTGCCATGCATCATAGGGCCCCTACTCTGCAGTGAGATCAACCCTCATAATTTTCAGTACTACGAGATCAAACCGTTGGTCCCCTGACCCAACAGGCCAAACCGTTCCCTGATTTGCACCCTGCAATTGGTACAAGCACCAGTTTAACGCGGTCTCATGCCCTTTGTCAGTAGACAGTCATTGCAGCTCAGAGGTCCAGTCGGTAATGTACCGTCATGCCATGACACTGTGCTGCTTATTTGAAGTGGACCCATGCTCTCCTTCCTGTGGAGCAATACATACATATCGCCTGGGCCTTGAACCAGAGGTCCGTTACCCCATAGGCCAACCACGGGGCAAATCCAACCCGTGCACCAAATCCAGTCTCTGTCCATCCAGCCAGTTTTCCCCTCAGAAGTCAGGAAAGGCTGCGCACACAGCAAACGCAAAAGCACTTTCCCCAAACCATTCTCAGCGAGCTCCAGGGTGCGCGCAGAGACAACGGTCTCTTCAGCAGCAAACCAGCTCCCTGCGGTGGATCTGGTGGACGAGCTGCAGGGCAAGTAATTAAACTACTTCTCTAGCTGAGGGGAGGCTGCTGGCATGTTGCTGTCAAGGGAGAGAGCAACAATGACCCTCTCGGTCTCCGCTGCTGAGACTGCTTCGATTCCGAGTTGGGAAATATCATTTCTGCAACAAACAAACAGAAATGCATTGATGTCCCTGCAGATGGGCTGCTCTGTGAATGGCTCCCACTGATTCTCTTGGCTCCTCGGGAGCTCTACAGCTCTCTTTTAACGCTTTCTCTTTTTGAGGTACACTCAGTGGCTCTCCCTATCGCACTTTGTTACTGGCAACGTACACACTGCTGGAGTACACGCTGGATTAAAGACAGTGCGTGGGCCCAGCATTATCCTTCCAAGCGATCCACCGATCCCAGACCACAGATCCTCAGACAAGTTATGAAAGTGATCCAAAACCAGAGTGAGGAGCCAGTAAAACTCCCTCGGGAGTAGAGAAACATACGTATGATGTCAGTTTTAATTAAAACATCACAGCAGCCATTTGCAGAAGTCGTCATCTTGAAGTTATCCCAGGATACCAGTGCTCTTGGAGATGCCTATGTGCTTAAGGTTAAAACAAAGGCACTACCAACTCTGTGAGTATTTAAATAAGAGATCCTATAAGGACCTACGCCCTGTTACAGAGACTTTGCCAGTGGTATTTAGCTGTCTCTTGCAATGGGTATTGACTAAACGTGAGGTCTTCCTGTTCTTGTCAGTCACTTCCAGCTCTGGCCCACAGAAAGCACTGGCTAAGCGTGAAGCCACGGGGAATATCAGAGAGCATGCCCTGTTCACAGCTGCCAAGAGTTCACAGAACTTTCTGCCTGCCATCCTGCCAACCACAGTAGCAAGAAGCAACAGGTTCAGAAGGTACAGGTATCCCTTGTGATTGATTGGAAGAGAAACCTGTTCCCAGAAGGAACGCCTTCCTTATCCCCATTGAGTTGTGAAGAGCTTACACACACACAAAAAACCACAACAAACCACTACTGACCACAGAACTGGGCAGTATGGAGATACTGCAGACAGTCACAGTGACTTCACTGGACCTATGTTAAATATCCATTGCTAAAAATCTACTTTCTGCCTGAAAACCTGTTTTCAGTTACAGACTGTAACACAAGGGGCTTGAGGTCAGCAGTATAAAAGAGTACATCGTTTCTTCCTATAAGCAATATGTTGCTTTTCAATTTCCTCAAGAGTCCCCTTATTTGGCAGCAACAGCCCATGCTCTTCTCTTCTTTCCTGCAGTTTCACTAACTTCCAAAGGCAAATGAGGATGGGACGAATGCAGCAGCTCACAAGAATAACTAGCAACAGGTTTTCCTAGTCTCCACCATAACAGGCATATCAAAAAGACAAATCTCTCCGAGTGCTTCTCCGTATGCTCTCCATCTCCTTGTGTCCTGCAAGTCCATGTGCGCCACGATCCATGTGACGTATACCTGCAGCAGGAGAAGAGGTCCTACCTTCTCCATAGCAATGGATGGCACCCTTGTATAGACAGAGCCTCGCGCCTCTGCTGCCAGGACACTGGTAAGCCCCAGGGAAACGCAGGAATTCCTTACCCTGGCTTTCTGCGGGCCAAAAATCCCACAACTTTCAACAAAGGAAGACCAAGGGCGTTAACCCCGATGCCCCAGCTAACTTAACCCAAACCTCGCTCCCGGTACCCGCATTTGGAGAAAGAGGCCTCTCCTCCTTGTCTCTAAATGGCCACCCAGCACAAGTATCTCCCCATAATAATTCATGAACAGGCTGCAAATGGTGCGGGCTTGTAAGCGGAGGGTGGCTCAGACATGATTATCCTTTTCACCAGCCTAAGTTAGAAGTGCAGACAATAGACACACAGAGCAATAGATGCACTCTGACCTTGATGTTTCAGACCACCAGGCTGTTAAACAAGAGGCAGGACCCCTGTGGTCATGGGAATCTCCAGCATGTGTTTAAAACTGTAACGCTATATTTATTGGTGAACTTCGCCTAAGCTATGGTTAACATTTTTCAGGTGCATATGTACTGCAAAATGTTACGCACTCTGTATACACACAGACATACGCAAAAGCAAAAGGTGAGGAAGAGAAAGGCATAACTGCTCATAACAGCTTTTAAAAGACCAGTAGTCAGCAGCTATTGCCTGCAATTTTTCTCACATCACCCCCGCTCCTTTAGTTTGGTTGATAAATAAAAAGTTTCTACTGAGCCTTCTCGCACTATAAACAGGTAAACCTACACCCTATTCAAGACAACAGTTTTGGCCCAGAGGTCCGTTTCCGAAGTACAATGCTTAAAAATAGCAAAGTGGTTTCCGACGGTTGGGAGCGCCTGAATTGTTGATTCACCTGCTGGAGAGAATTCATCTTAAGTAGCCAGCTCTGCCAGGCTCACAGTGAGCTTTGCCAGGCTCACACTCTCCGTGCAGTTCCTCCTCTACACATCAGAACAGGACTCAAAGTGCACGTGGAACAAATGGGTTTTGAAGGGCCAGTCTTCCAGGAGGGTCCAAGTCCTGATGTCTGCCTCCTATATGAGCTAGCAGCTTTGTGCAAAGAAGCGAGAACACCCATTAAAATCACCTAATTGAGCAATTTGCCAAGTTATTTGTCTTTAAAATGAGAGATTTTGCATGTCCTGCTATATGCCGACGAATTTTAGTAGCGGAGAATAAACACAGTCCTAAAAAATAAAATCCATATCCAGATAATGCAGCTGGTAGGTAATGATTACAATATGTGACACTTCAAATATACCGAGTCGATGACATTTAGCTGATTTGTCTTCCCGATTTTTTGCTAAGCAGGTTGGCAAAAGAAGAAAAATGGTTGCTCTATTAACAAGTTTAACACAACCTTGAAATACATTATATTCAAAAGCTAGAAGCCTGATTCCGTTTAATAGTTAAATCATTTATTCCTGGGCTAAAAAAAAAAAAAATAAATCCTGCCCTGAAGTCATTATCAGCATGATCCTCTATTTGAAGTCTTGCAAAATGTTCAAGGACGGCCCTTGTGATTTGGCCAAAAGAAAACAACGTGCTCAGCGGCTCTATGCAGGCCAGAGAAAATGGAGACTCCCAGTATGAGAATATTAAATTATTATGGCTTTTGCAACAGGGGGCACAATCGTTAGTGGCCCCCTCCCCCCGACGGCCAAGCTATGTTCCTCCCTGCCGTGAACATTCATTGTCATACCTAATATTTGCATGCTTTGATAATAAGAAGATTGTCAAGATAATAGCAGGGAAGTTTCAGTAGAAACTCAATTTTCAAAAGCCAGCTGTGCACGGCCCCAGTCGCTTTTTCTAAGAAGATGCCTTCAAAAAGCAAAATTAAGCCTTGCTCATGAGAGGAAAAAAAAAAAAAGAAATTATTCCCCTCCCCAAAAGAAGAAGAAGAAAGGAAAGAAGGGTCATTGGACAAGAGATGGATGAAAACCACTTCCTGGAGAAATTATTTTTACATGAGTTTAAACTCCTTTTTGTTCCCAAAAGCATTTTGGTCAGCGCAAGCAAATACTACTGCAAACAGAAGAGCAGGTCTTAAATCAGAGAATAATTAGCTTTGTGAGCTTTATTGATTGCACTGATCTAGCTGAAAGAGTTTGGGGGCTTTTCTCTCTCATCCACCTTTTTGCATGACATAAGCTTTCAGCAGCTCAAATGAGGTGGGACATAATGTGATTTTTGGAAAGAATGGTACTATTGTTGCAGTCCACAAAATCTGTATTTCTTAGGGGTTTGGCAAACTTGCTCCTTTGTCCGCACAAAATAACGGCTTAAAAAAAGAAAGAAAAAAGAAAAACGTCCGCTCCCTCTTCCCTTTTGCCCTTTATCCCTATTTCAGACTACGTTATCCTGAGTCATCAAGGCTCAGGGACTTTTAAGCACTCGTGAAGAAGCTCTGCAGGGGTGAATGTCGTGGGCCGAGGACTCGTCGGAGAAGAAGCCAAACCTCTTTCCTGTATGTCAGGGGGCTACCAGCAACCTACGGCAGCTGAAGGACCATTCTGTGGCTAGCGGTAGGCAGTCTTCGTGAGTCTCTTCAGTGCTTTTTGCTCACTTTGGCCTCGTTTTACACTTTAAACAGCTTTCTTTTTCAAGTGATTAGAATTAAAATTTTTTTCCCAGTGCTATGCACTCCTCTCCAACTCAGCTGAGACAGAAATTTCATATTTGCTTCTGGGTTCTGGAATTTACTTTCTGTGAATGGACTGGACTGAGATGCACTGGTCTGTAATAACCTCAGCCCCAAAGACCTTTTCACCCAACAGAGGGAGAGAGAGGATCAGAGTCAAAAACAGCCTTCTATTAGGACACCGAGCAATGAAAAACCATCTCAAGCCACGGCAACCATCACTCTCTCCTGTTGACAGTGCCCCCACTTCTGCAATCCAAACAGGTCTGTATAGTTCTTTAGCATAACCACACTCACAGAGCGCACTTCAAACACAGGTGACTGAATGCCACGTCACTTGTATAGAGCAGGGAGTGCTCGTGATGAGATGTGGATTCTGACCCTTGGTGGGGAAGAGGAAGAGACCACCTTGAACTCCTGCGCCTGCCAGCAGAGATCCCTTCGCTGAGCCCCCTCAGGTTTTCTTCCCACTGCATAGCAGAAAGCAGACTGTGCAGGACAAGTGTCCATTGTCTGCTCCATTCTTGGCACGTGTTTCAACCTTCAAGCAGCTGATGGGGCGACTTACCCGGGAGGTTTTGGATACCACATGGCTTTATGAGTTTCTGGCCCCTGTAGGCTGCCAGCGAGTCAGAAGCAGCTAGAAAGCAGGCACCGAAACCTGTCCGTTTTTCACATGAAAATGGGGATGTGTCTTTTCACGGGTTTCTACCCTGTACAATTACATAAACAGCGAGAATGAAATGAGCATAAACTACCAACAGGTGAAATGCCTTCACTGACTCACGTTTGCAGTGCATTGCTGTCTGAGCAGGCATAATCACAGAAGATGCAGCACAGAACAAGAGCAAAAGCATAAAGGATTGCCGAGACGGAGCTGGAGCCTCAGGCAAGACCCACTGGAAAGACATTCCCTTGAAGGTAACAGCCAGGAAGCTGCTGCGGGAGTGGAAATCTGTAGAAGAAATCAACAGCAATGAGCAGAGATGTTAGCTAACTTGATACTCCTACGATAAGTAAGGACTAAAATAAGAACGGCAACTCGTACCCTCACTTCTGCCAGCACTGCCTTCTTCAGAGAGGCTTGAAGAGCAGATCACAGTGCTAATAATTCATCATTTCCTCCCACTGACCAATCCGGACAACGGTATCCCACCACTGTCTCCCCTGTTAGAAGACAACAAGAAGCAAAAGAAAACCTTTTTTGAAATACTTTCAAGTACACCCTGCTAGAGTTCTGGAGTGGAGACAGACATATATTCACGCAAATGTTGTCTCAGCAACACAGCCTCGCTACTCCAAGAAGCACTAATCCCAGGCAAGCCCTTAGCTGCACGCTCATCTATTTCTGCCTTTGTCACTTCCGTGCTTCAGCCAGCAAATGAATTTTGCTGTGCCACACATAAGGCTATTTCTTTGTTTCATTTTGTGCTAAATTACCCATTTGCAGCAAAAGAAATCAGAAGCATGTCCAAAGAATATGCATTTGCAATAGCAACTGCCCCACTGCTGCAACAGCCTCTTTCACTATGCCAAACTGAGGTACAGCTCCAAAGTGCTTGGATTAAGGAGCTTAATAGCAAATGTATTGCATATATTTACAAACACGCATACATACACATACATACAAACATGTATACATGCTGTCAAAGAAAATAAATGTTCTAGAGTAGTAAGCTTCCTTGCAATAGGCAATTAGGCATCCCACAGCGTACACCGAGTAAAGGAAGATGTCTGTGGCCTGAAGTAGTTGTTATTTCTGTATTACACCTTCGCCCGTTGTTTGTATTCTCCGGAGTTGCATCAGTGTAAAAGATAGCAGAAAAGCAGGTCTCTAATTCACTGCCTTCAAGTCCTTATTTAAAACAGTGAAACTTGTCAAAACATAACTTCTTATATTTTGCATAAACAGGGCTACTTGATTTGCTGTTTTCCTTGCAGGTGAGAAAGCACTCACCACACTCATTATCGTGGTACCAGCTCCTGGGAAAAATAAAAATAAAAAAAAGGAATCAGGAGCATCTTCAGTGTGAGCTGGGATCCCCGGCCTCCCGTAGGAAGCGAAGGGAAAAGCTGCATCAACAACCAGGACCGGAGGCAGCACTTTCAGCTGAAGTGGAGAGAGTGGAAACAGCTTGAACTCCCCGACAACTTTATTTCTCTCCCTCTCTCCCTGGGCCTGCGCTCCTCCTGCGCTTTCGCTCTGAATTCCTGATGTGCCACTCGCTTGCCCTTCGGGAGCTTATGACTTGACATCATCGTGCCTTTCAGAAGGAAATCTGTCACTAGAGCACGAAGAGGAAATCAAAGGGGTAGAAAGCAAGGAACAAAACCCAATTTCTAGTCCAAAACACAGGACTTAGACACCGCATAAGATCTGAAGGTTTTCCTGGCTTTTCTTCCCCCTTGGCCAAGCAAGGGAGCACGCATTTTGCTGGGAGCTGCTCCGTCCGAAAGGCCAATGTTACGACTCCTGCCCGCGACACAAGTCTATCCTCAAGCCAGCTGATCCGTTCCTTTGAGAGGGGCAGTATGGGACAGAGAAGGAGAGGGGGAAGTGGGGGGAAGCTTTTCTTTACACTCGTGCTGTTCTGAATGTGGACCATCTGTGCCCCCAGCTGGAGTGCTGGAGATGGTCTGGCACTTGAACCACACCATATTTACAGATCTAAACACAAATGGCTACTGCCTGATTGTTTCATGATTCATTAGTCAGACAAGCTCTCCTCTCCCGCCAGCACAGCTGTTACAGAGTAAACCTTTGTCACTTAATAGGCCTGATTATTACTTTCCATCAAAGGTATTGATCTGTGTCATCTCTACTTAAGGGAAAAGGGGAGAAGTGAAAAGGGGACCAAAATGTGTCGGGAAAACAAGAAAAGAGGGGGGGGGAATTAAAAAACAATGACATTTGTATGGTGACTAGACGCACCGGTCAATACGTTTAATCTCTCCTGGATGTACTGTATTCATGTATTCATTTACCAGAGTGACTAGGTTACTCATGGAGATGAAACGTCTCACATGATGTGGCATTCCTTGCACTGCACCAGACTGCTGCAGTCACACAATATGGCCATGCATATAATTGGTCAGCCAAATACACAATGTGAATTAACAAATAGTATTTAAAAAAAATAGAAATCAATTAAGTCATGCAGCAGAAGGTAAAAATACAGGTTCATCACTAAATGGCAGGGGATTAGATGAAGAGATTGATAGTGAGACTTCAGAGAGTCATCCCAGGGTTAAGCCCTCGTCCACCCAAGGCAGTGGTGCTACCCTGATTTACACCAGCAGAGGAGCTGGCCCTTTTTGTTTAGCAAATAAGCTCACGATAGGACGGGGTCTGTGACAAAATAGCGATGCAGAGTGTATTTACCACAGCTTGAGAGCTTCTCGTTGCTCCAGTAGCCGCCTGACAAGCTGCCACTGCAGCAATTGCAGCGTTATTGCAAATTCACTCACTCCATTGGCGGGATAAGGTTTGCAACATCCAGATTGAGAGTTTCATTGCCTCTCCAACTCACAACACTGTTATTAGCAGCGCTATTGCTTCCCTGCTGTGTCTGAGGTGGTACCTGGTACCCACCGCTCCAGCGAGCAGGTGGACAGTTGCGACGGCAGGCTCGGCGGCAGCAGTGGGCAGCAGGCTCCCGAGGAAAGATGGTGTCCCTCTCCATTTTCCTTGCCTTGAAGGGATTATCTCTCCCAAAGCCCTTGTCCAGTCCTCTTTCAGATTAAACAGCAGTGAAGGTCTGGGAACTATGGGACAGAAAAGCAGCCACCGCAGAAACCATGTGGTTTGCACCAAGCAAGCAGCACAAGTGTCACTACTCAGGCTGCTGGAAAGGACGAGGAATAAAAGCCCTAAGGGTGACTTCAGACCCGAACAGGACATATAAACCGAGCGTGAATGTTTTGAGCGCTGCGTTCAGCTCACTCTCCCAATTTGGAAACAGTTTTGGGAACAACCCCAAAATTACTGTTGCTCAGCTACTGCGGAACATGTTCTTTCTGGGTGAAATCCACTCCCCTTGTTCCAAGTCTCAGTAGGACAGGGCAAGCAATAATCTTTTTAGTCCTTCAGGACCAGCAAAGTCCAGAACCCAACCTCATTCCCACACGGTACAGTAAGTCCTTTGTTATATAGTCATGCACACCTGCAACGTATTCCAAGTAGAAAGCGAGGTCTAACACCAAACAAGCTCTTACAAGACGGGACGTATTTTCCATATGAGAACAGAACAATTAACAAATGCATAGGCCACTGGTAAGCACTCAGAGGGGATCTTCTGGGTTTCCCATGCAGCTTGTTTGCTGTGCAGTCCCGCAAGGACCGCCACAATTTTCCTCACCTTCCAACAGACTCCTTTTCCCCCCCCGTACCCTCAAGAGCAGTTTATAAATGCCAGGAGCTCTTCCTCAAACCAAGACTTGTGTTTTCAAAGCGAAGAGGTGAGTAAGATGTTACACAGAGAATATCAGTCATTTAAAGTAAAGCACTGTTGAGAGAATGAAGGAGAAAAAGCAGAAACCTCCATGGGTGGTGTGGAAGACCTGCTCAACGCACTTCGTTTCCCCTGAGGTTCGCTTGCCGCCGGGGCCATCCCTGCCGTGTCCAGCCGAGGTTCGTAGAGTGCAGTGAGAGATGGTGGCCGTCAGTGGACAGCGAAGCAACCGACGCTCACGTGAGAGAAGGGTACAGGCGCTTGTTCAGCTATGACATGGAATATTCCTTTACAGTCCAGCTTCCACCCAACGCTCTGAAACAGATGAAAATAACCATGCTTTTCTGATGAAACCTGTGCCCCTAAGGAAACCTGGCCCTTCCACCCTAGTATTTCCCCCGGCCCACTAAGATCCCATTTCTACCCACTCGCTCCCGCATCCCGAGGCATATGCATTTTCGCCGGATGGCAAGAAAAATGAGAAGACGGCAGCGCATGACACCAAGCAAGAGTTGTGGCACACACAATCCATGGGAAAGTGTTGCTTGGCAATACTGTGTGCGCTCAGCTTCCCGCCAAGGGACCGGCGTTTGTCGCTGTGCCAGGAAATCAGCCATTCAGCTAACAGGCAAAGCAGCGGCCACAGAAGATGGAGAAGCAGAAGGGAGCCGTCAAACCCAAGAGACATGCTTGCTCTCTTCTCCTCACGCGCTACAACAAATAGCAGGGGGGTAGGGGTGGGCGTGGGGAGTGCGGAACCGGAGAGATGCTGGAAATTTTAGCTTAGCCCATTTATCTTTCTAATGCATCGAGGAAGAAAAATGCTTAGTCAGTGGTTAAAGAGGGACCAAAACCAACATACTGAGACGGTATCTCAGAGCTTCGGTTATGAGCAAAAACCTTCCCATTGACGAGCTGTCTTGGAATGGAAAACAGCGACATTTTGTCACTGAATCATTTAGAAGCGGGCTGAGCAAAACAGTCAGGAATGGGCTCTTAGCAACAATCCTGCTGTAGGCACGTCTTTGCCATTGCCGATGCTTCATTTTCTTCCCTTGGAGACAATGTTTGATTCCAGTAGTTGGTGACAAGACTGGAGCAAAAAGCCAGCAAGGGAGAGGAAAGACACACAAAGGAAACGAAGAAAAAAACCCACTCAAGTAGCTCACGAATAAAACCTTACCTTTCCAAAATCTGCCCTTTGTGGGAACTTGCTGAGAGTAAGGGTTTATTATTAGTTCATAGAAATGGGTTATCCTTGGGATGGAAACACTGCTCATCAGCTTCACTAGCCTTTTAACAAGGAGACACACCAGACTTATTTTTCTTCCAAGTCTCACTGTTGCAAATCGGGAGCAATTGCCCATAAGCCAAACATCGTGCTTGCTACCTGCTTAGACCAGCAAGAGCCTGGACAGACAACATTACCGGCAACATCTCTTCAACTTCACAGCCAAATTCAGATAGAAAACTTTCTCCTGTAATACATAACAGGACCTGACCTAACACCCAGAGTTGAGTATCTTTCTTCCTAAGTCAACAGACACTAAAGGCCGGGGTAGACTTCTCACCTGTTTCCAACACTGAGTCCCTCCCTTCCCCTGTTGTTTAAAATAAACCCTTCTGACAGCCTTGACAGGCAGAGGAGGCCTAAGGCCCTGATGGCACGCCAAAAGCACGGCTCTGACTTCTGAGAGTAAGACACGCATTATTTTTCTCTCACTTGTACCTCTGTCACCCTGCTCAAAACAAAGCTGAATTAATTCACACCTACGTAAAGCAAAGGTTTAAGAGGTCAGATCCAACAGTGTCAATTGACAGAGCTCCACTGAATCCGAAGGACCTACTTCGGCCGAGTATTTCCTGGTGGGCAGACATTCCCTCTGAGAAACAGTACAATGCCTGCAGCATCGCAGGCCCGGCGCAGCAAAAGTGTTTCTTGACTCTGGGTTGGACGAGTGGCTGCACCCTGACGAAAGGGACCAACCACTCTCTACTTGCCTCGGGCCCCAGATGCTTTCATGCTGGATGTGAACGGGACCGACTGCACCATAAAACTCCTTGTGGCTAGTGATGAGAGGGTAAAGCAGGAGCAAAGACTTCTCTCTTCACTGTCCGATGCTGGCTGTGGCAGAAGGATGGCGAGGCTGCAGCAACATCTGACCCAGTCCATCCACAGATTACCCATATAAATATATACGTTGCAGCTGGTATAAATTGGAGCAGACCCGTGTCAGGTTCCTTCTGCGAGCCTCGTGCAGTACTGTGCCTTGCAACTGAACTGTGTCGTCAGGCGAAGACATCTTCCCTCCCCTTCCCTGGCAAGGGAGGCGGGGAAAGGAAAAAAGAGAAGAGAAAAAAAAAAAAAAAAAAAAAAAGGAAAGCTTCAGGTCAAACGATTGATTACGGTTTTGAATTACAGGGGGCTATTGATTTTTCATTAAACACCATGTACTGCTGTAAAGCGGAAAAAAAGTAATTCATTGATCAGAGCTGTGGGCCATGTTCACTTATTGGCTTCCTGCCACATCCCATTATTCCCAGTTCTAAATGTATATTGAAGTCAGTTCATTCTAATCATTGCCTCCTGTCACCAGAAATGTCTCTCAGTAACTATTAGTTTAATCACCCCTTCCTTACAATGGTAATGAGTGATAATACTCAGCATTATGGCAGACTCATGAATATTATTCATTGTATTACGGAGTTGCATTTCACAACGCTACAGTTAAGGGTCTGTCGGCATTTCCATTACAAAGCCCCCAGGCCTGGGACTTTATAAATCACTCCTTAAAATTTGCTGCTGGCAGAAATAAGGGGCGGAGGGTGTCTCGGTTCTGGAGAGAATGTTGTTGGAACCGCTCTCTGCAAAATCTTTCTGGCCACAGTTTAGCTGCATTGAATGAGTGCTGGAAAGGGGAGAAAAAAAGGGGGAGAAAGAAGAGAAACTTTGCCAGCTCAAGCTGCTTTTTCCAATTGATTAAAATGCCATCATTTCAAAAACAGGATGATCTTGCTGTTACATTGGACGGGGATTCAGGAGACAGGCATTCTCTTCCGAAAGCTGACGCGCACAGACAGCACTACCATACTATCTGGCCGATAGCGGCACTTGAAATTTAAGAATGTCTGATCTGAAACCATTTGACTTCCGCAGTATGTTTTTCTCGGTCCTGACTGCTGGCTTCTATGTTTGATAACCTGCATTTTGAGAAAGCTGCTTGCTGTAGGGCCAAGCGCCGAAATCCTCAGGTTTTACACAGCACCTGCTTAGGTAAAACCTCAGCCTGGGGACAATGGCAGGTACAGCTTCAGTCAAAGCTTTCTATCCGATTCCAGAATCCAGCCTGGAGGTTTAGAGGAAAACTAGTCAAATTTGGGGTTTACACCCACACCTATTGGAAACCTTCCTGTTTGCAGTGACGAGCCATAAAGTTCTCACTGGAACTATATGCCCTAGAACTGACAGCAGGCTCTGACACATTATTTTCAAAACTTTGAGCTGATTAGCATTTGCTGAGGTAAACAGTTGCTTTTACAATTTCATCGAGCAAGAGGAGGAAAAGAAGATATTGCCTGTGCTATGATGACAGGAAATAAACACACGAAGCAAACGGAAATCGACTCCCAACTGCTTCCACCAGCACAGAACCAGGGCTGAAATATATAGTGGTGACCATAAACGCTATTTTTATAAAAAAGCCCAGGCGATCATCTTTTTTAAATGCTACCTTCTGCACTTAAAAAAAAAAAAAAAAAAAAAAAAAACACACCACCACCAAAAACAAACAATGAAAAAAAGCTGACACTTGAAAGGAGTCAAAGAGAACAAGAAGGAACAAGCAATATCAAGTGGCCACACATTCTTAGGCTACTTGACTTCTTACATTTGTTGACTTGGTCCTAGTTTTCCAGATGCCAAAAGCGTCTGTGATACTCAAGAGCACGTACTGTAACGTTGCACTGCCTATTTGAAGGGAGAATAAACTTACCACGTTCCGTAGGGAGCCCAAAACAGGTAACAGAACAAACAATGCATGTGCGCACAGGGTAATAAATATACAACAAATTTATTTACTCAAGTAGTGAAAGCATTCAGAAAAAAAAAGATCCATTATACGATCTGCCACTGCATAGGTATGCTCCAAGCCAGAGTCCAGTCTCCAACTCGCACAGCGCTGGAAGAGTTTACAGACAACTCCCTGCACAAGAGTCTGCTGTTACACACAGGCCAAGTTTTGCTTTTATGGCTAAAACTGTAGCTGCTTGCTTTTATCATTTAGTCCAGAGGCACACAAGCTATCCTTTCCATCAGCATTTCATCCCCACCATGTCCACCACCAACGCGCACTGTTGGCGTGAAAAAGAGTCCCGACAAGCGGTATCCACTGTTCCACCTGCCCCAGGTAAGGGGCTCTCAGGGACAGACTCAAAAGGGGCAGGCAGGGCAGAGGGAACGGACTGAAAGGCACCACCTCGCCCACGCAAGGAGAAAGGGACCCCTGTGAATGAGAACATTTGCGTGAGACACCCGAGTCTCAGGGACTCGGGGAGTTCTCTTCTTCAGCAGGGGTCTTTGGGCCCTCCAACCTGGCTGGAAAGCAAGTTCCAGCTACAGGCAGAAAAACAATAATTCATTTACTTTGCCATGTTTTCTTGCATGAAGTGTCTTTTGCCATGTGTTCCGATACATTGCCTCTCCCTGAAGCCAACCTCCTGCTGAAGCTCTTCACAGTTTGTTGCGAAGGAGAAGATGAAGCCTGCTAATTCCTGCTTTGCAGTCCAGAGCCTGTACTTGAGAGGTCAAGTGGGGCTCAGAGCGACCATCTGGTCAGCAAAGAAACAGCAAATTCCAGCCATAAACTTGCTTTTGTATCACGGGGCTCAGCAGAGATAGAAAGAAGGGTCCTACGCACGACGCAGCAGAGGAGGTGGTGGCCACTGTAAATGAAGTCTAGTGAGGAAAAGAGCTAATGGGTGGGCTATAGTGTGTGGGAATAAGGTAGAGGATGACTGCAGGGCAGGCAGCGATCCGCCTAAAGGTGGCAGGTGAAGCCCAGAGGGAGCCCTCGATTCACAAATGATGCTGCAAGGATAAATAACACTTCTCCTTACCAGATACACACACAAAAGAGCAGCTTATCCATGCCAGGCAGTTATATGGCTCCTATTATCAAGCAGGCGCTTTGCAATCTTTGCTGTGTTTATCGTCACGACTCCCTGATGAGGGAGGAAAACGCCGTTCTCCCAGACAGGAGGAGGTTCACCCGGGTAGATTTCAAGCATGGCGGGGACAATAGCATTGGTGAAGCCAAAGAGAGCAGCGCCCAGACTGCCAAAGACACTTCAGCCTCTATATCCCACGGAAAGTTACCTGGAAGTCAACGTGCAAATAGATCTAAGGATTCTGACCTCAGTGACTAGCCCAGGCTCGCACAGGAAACTGCAGCACAGCAGGAGGCTTACCTCCAATGTTCTCAGGGAATTCTTACTTTCATTCCTGCTAAGACATTCCTGCTAACCCACCACGGACAGGAGCATCCTGCACTTCCATGGCATTCACCTAGCCTTACAAGAAGTTAGAGACAGAGATCAAAGCTGTTATTTTGGCTGCCTGAGCATTCCTCGTCTTCCAGAAAACCCCGTGCCTGCAGCAGCCAGGTCATTTAAAATGGATTGGTTGATGCTATTAAATCTACACCCTAGGAACGAAGCCTTTACTGGCAAGACCTGTTTTTAGCTCTAATGTCCTTAACCCTGCGCCAAATAAATAGTGTTGATGCCACATCATTTGCAAAGGACAGAAATTCTCTGCAGAGCTGCAACAAGCAGCCCTCCTACCATGCCAGTACGTAGCACACATCTTGGGGTAATAAAGCCTTCATTTCATGCTTCAGCACACCTGATCTAAGGCTTGCATTCAGCAACGTATCCCACAACAGCTCGCATTCAACAACAGCTCCCACCTAGCTTCGCTATAAATGCCCCCCTATTTTACTCACATTTTGAACTTTTTTCCCATGGGAAACTGGGTTAAAGAAAACAAAAAGCATTCAGACTCAGTACCTTCCGCTTCTCCAGTAACTTTTGCACACACTAGTCTACCGTAACCAAATCTGAAAGAGCACTGACACCCTTCGAGACAGTTAAACTCCTGCAAGCGTCATGAAAATAGGTGGCTGGTTGGAGAGAATAAACATTTCACTTCAACAACATCTTCTACCACGTATTCAGAGTTGACCCCTTCCCTGACTTTCTCAAGGCAGCTGTTTCTTGCCGAGCGTCTTGTCATCGGTCCGTGCGATCAGTCTATCAGAGACCAAAAGGATGCAGAGCACCATGAAATACGTGTGTGCTTGGCAAAAGCATAGCCTAAATAGTTACAGTGCTGTAAATATAAACAGCTGCTGTACCTTACAACTCCAGGTAGGACAGAATAGCTGACGTAAATTGTACCAGCGTGCTATTAACATAGACCACCAGGGCAGAATATATCACTGCGAGCCCCAAGCACTTCACATCTGTCTTGACACCAGCGTAAGTTTCACACCCATCAGTTCAAAAGATAAAAAACAGCTTGCAAAGGGAACCATTTTGGCCCTGCATCAGAGAGCTCGGCCCTACAACAGGGCAAGAAGACAGTACTCTCTGTTCAGGCAGCATTAAAGGATTCAAGCAATGAAGCACGAGGCAGAAGTGCTGATCTATTCCACAGCGACATACCTGGCAAGATAAGTCTCGGTCCAGCTGGGTGCTTATGCTGGCATATAACCTCAAGCACCGATTCGAAGAGAGCTGCTGGCAGTCTTAAAGTTATGCACATACTTAGGCTGTATCCCTATACTAGGGCACGCTACAACAGGACCTACCAGACGCTACCTTGCCGCAGCGTTTCGAACAGACTCAATGGTACGCCTTGCCTGAGCCAGCTGGCATCCAGTCTCCACCACAAATTTTACCATGCCCATTACCAACTCCGCTGGTTTAAAAACATCGCCTCCCTGCTCCTGATGGGAAGGCTGCTTACTTCTGAACAACAGAAGGCTCGATTAGATTATGTATTTCTTTAAAGGCAGCAAATATGTGCACCCATCAAATAGGGTGCAATATTGAAGACTCTGGTGACAACTGGACACTGAAAATGAGCGATACAAGCCACAGTCAATACCCGCTCTCCTGATCCAAGGCTTTTCTGATCTTAGCATTGCTTGAAAGGGAAGATAAAACTAAGTCACTCCTTATAGTAACTCCTGATGTTTTTCTGAGACTTTCACCTGACAGAAACGCTTGGCTGTCAGCTATTCCTCACTTTAAAAACCTCAAAACTTTTCCCCCGTCCTGCTGTGACAAAATCCTTCTGCTCAGGCTTAACTCAAGGTACCTGCCTGATTCTGTTGAGGTCGTTGGTGGCATTTGCACGCTGAGCGAGAGATCTTAATGGAAAAACAGGGCAGAAGACACGCATACGTTCAGCTCCCCTTCCAACAAGTACCCGGGCAGGGCGCTTACCTGTGTCTGGGAGCCAGGAAGAACTTTGGGATCCTTGGCTTCAGAGCGACCCAACAAGACTGCATGCCTTCCAAGTTAAAGCTTCAGGGCTTTGTGTGGCATCGGTCTAAATTCCTTCACTGAGGTTGCACGTTGGCAGAGCACACCATCGCATGCCCAGCCTCAAGCACGTTAGCCATCCCGCTAAAGCCTGGCACGCATCTAAGCGGCTGGTGGAATCACGACCTGAGATCACAAGAGCTGGAGAACAAGTTGTGACTACGGTCAGAACTTCTCCCTGTTCATTCTGCATTGGCTCTATATATTCTGGACACCATTAGGAGGGTTATTGATTTTCACAGATAATCCCAGTTGCGTTACTCGGATCCAAACCTTCAGACAGAGACCTAGCCCTAGGGAGCGAATGGAGCAGAAGCAGAGCAGAGCCAGGCACAGCAGGCATTTGTGACTGTTAGTGAGCACTGAATACTGCCAACCATTATAAAACACAGGAAAACAGCAAGCGAGGCTTCAGCCAGTTTAGATAATCCTGCGGGGAATACTACCAATAGAAACTAATACATATGCAAGCCGTAGCGAGCTGCCTGGGAAACTGAGCATTTTGCCTTCGGTGTCAGATAAAATGCAACACTTATATTGCCTTTGGTCCAGCCTTAAGTGTATTATTTAACATACTTATATCCCCAAAAGATTGCTCCTGAATAACCACACAGATCTTATCCTCTCTCGTTCCAAGTTTTAGCACAGGCAGGCAACGTTATGCTTGTGGTCCGAATTAAGAGCGACTGGTTTTGCTGATCTGGAAACAGTCCAGACTTCTCCCTAAGTACCTGGGAGCAGAATTTGCCCATGTGGAGACATCTCCCAGCCCGGATGGTGACAGCAGTCGCTTGTGATTTCTTAGGAATACTCAGAGCTTCTCTGTTTAACCATCCCGTGTTGTACTTGCGTTGTCCTAGACCTGCTCGCTCACCCGCTCTTGCTGTTGGCGTAAACCCAATTCGTCTCTCTTTCCGCGATCCTTTCCTCCTCTTCTAGGAGGGCTGTATCGCTCTCCGTTGTGCCATCCTGCTGCATATGTTTGTAACACACTAATGTCCCAGAGAAAGGGAAAGGGTGAGGGCCCAACACGCGACATAATAGCACTGCTCTGCCAAGAACAAAGCATCCCCAAATGGGGGTGGTCAGCAGTACAAGTGGCTATCGGAAAGTCAGTGCAAAATTCAAGAGGCTGAGCACTTTCAATTACGATTCAAATCTGCCATTTAGTTCATCATGTTTATTTAGGCATTAAAAGCAATTTCCCAAGCACATGTCTGTCACATTTAGACACAATGGGCTAGCCTGTAATTAGGAAGTATATGACCTCACTGGCTTTAATTGGGAGAAGCCTGCATCCAATCCGTTTACCAGATGACAGAAGGCAACTGGCATTAGAAGGGAAGTTCCGTGTCAGCTGGTAGAACGCACACAATACCTGCTATAATGGCCCCCAATTCATCATCACCCCCTCTACCATCAGGACTTTGTCAATGGTTTGCTCATCAATTTGCTTGTGTACCAACACAAGAGATGAGGAGACAGATACTGCATCACAGAGAATGATTGGGGGGGGGGGGGGGAACAGGAATGGCTATTTCTGCTTTGGCAAGGGAGAAGGGCAGGCACAGGGCCAAAGTCAGGTTTAGCCTAAATGGCTATAGCCCTGCTATCTTTACACCTGCTTATGTTAGACCAGAATTTAGCCCGTACTACCCACCGGGGTATGCTGTAGCTTAACATACAAGAAAAAACAAATATTGAAGGCTGAAACCCCCCAGCAAAAGGCAATAATACAGGAAGGCCCATTTGTTGTAGGAAAATGCAGCAAAGAACTCCAAATTCTGCTATATGCATCCTACCGCACAGAAAGTCCAATTTTGGCTTGGTTAAGAACTGACAGACACATCACACATCAATCATACATTGAGTGCTGAAACCCTGTGAGATGTAAATGACATGATAGAAGTCCTGCAGCATTCCCAGTCCCGCTCCTATTTCTGTCGAGCATCCTCCAAGGGGCTGGGACATGTTAAACCACACACCAGCCAAAACGCTCTCACTTGTAAAAGTAGCTGAAGGTCAAATACATCCTCCTTCCTTTTACACAGCTTCCCGGTACTATCCTGGAGGAGGGGAACCAGCCGCCCGCCTCCCTGCAAATTGCAAGCGAACCTTCAGGTGCCAAGAAAAGCCTAACCTGTGATGCTGGAAGTCAAGGGGAGAGGTGAGCTCAGGAGGGGAACACAGTGCAAAGCGGGAGATAGTGTCAGCTCCGTCTGAACACTGCTCTCACGGGAAAGCTGAGTAAGCAGCCGGTCCCAAAGGGACTCCGCAGCCCCACGGATGTGGCTATGCTTGCTGAAGCTCCTGGGCCTTGGGGATGTAATCCAAAGACAGTTCAGACCCCAGGTGGCTGGAAATACGGTGCTTCGCTTTGCACTCTCTTCTTGGGTTCAGATCCTCTGCCCGGGCCAGACCTTCGTTTTGAAGAAACTGTCATAATTCCACCGGCCATACCTGCAGCACAGGATTTACTTCAGAGAAGGAATACTTCTGAGGTGCTGACCAGACATCATCAAGCCAGGGGAAACATGAAATGCCTAATGCAGTTATTCTGGCACTTCAGTCTCTTGCTCTGCGTAGTTTGGGTAGCCCTTCAGCACAAGGGCAAGACCCAGACTTCAACAGAGATTTTGCAAGAGATGGCAGAAAATTTATAAAGATATTTTTGCTTCTGCTCAGTTGGGCATTAAAAAAAAGGCTGACGTAGATGAACCGTTAGCACTGTTTCTTATAAAAAAAAATAATTACCATAGGTGATACGCATCTGCTGCTGATCGTTAAGTGACCCACTAGAAGCTGCTTGTGGTGAACTCAAGCACAATGACAGGATAGGTTCACAGAGATACGGGATAATCGCGCTTTATCATTACTTAGGAGCACAGTGTGCAAATGGGTCAGCTGGTAGAAAGAAATCACTAGCTTCTAATTGGAAAATCCCGAAAAAGAACAACTGCATTCCCAGCAGATTTCCACTTTTTAAAAATCCCTGTCAAACCTGCTAACTGCTTGATCTTTCACGGCTGACATATGTAAAATATGGGGGAACCGAAAACATAAGCCAAGCGAGACAAATAGTCGGGCACAAGGAAATGCACCAGGTACATAGAAATAAAGGATAAATCTACCCAGCTCTCCCAGGTAACCAGCCCAAATTCTATTTTTAGCTCAATTAATGAGCTCTAACACCAAGAAACCAGCCTCCTAAGAGACAGCCAAAGCACGCGCTAGCTGTAGCACGGCCTCTTCCTTCCTCCCATTCGCAGTTCCCTCCTTCATGCCTACGCTAAAACAACGTGGTTTCTGCTGACTTCTGTCTCTGCTCTCGGCCTGCTTCATTTTTCCTCTGGCATCCCAGCTCACCGAGGTCATCTCCCCATGCTCCTGCCCCACTCACCCATGGGGTCTGTCTGACAGACCCAGCAAAGATGGAGAGCCGAACTGGTTACTGCAGTGTGCCTGATTTGTATTCCGAGCACAACTGGGGGACAGCCCCCAGCCCCCAGCCCCAGCTTTAGGGTATAAAGCCAGGCCAATGAGGGAGAGAGAAGCTGCCTGCTTACCGTTTCCAACAGACATAAAACATGATTCGCAATGTGTGCTCCCAATAAAGAGGGGCTAGCGGGGTGGAATTAATAGCCATCGAGCATATCGTGTACTAGATTGATAGGTTAAATAAGTAACCAAAAAAAAAAGGAAAAAGCAGGCAGAGCAAACATAGAGGGGGAGGCTTACTGCATGACTTGCGTAAGAGAAAGGGAGCAGGCGACGGGCCTTGAGGGCCTCCAGAGCAATTAAGCCCCCTCGCAGTTTTTGGCTAGGCAGGGCTGGCCGTGGCTGTGACTTGTGTGCAAGCCCGCGGACATGGCAAGCTCCTCTCCGGAAGCCGCTTGCTGCTGCCGCCGCCGCTCTGACTGCGAGGCATCGCACGCGAAAGCTGTCAGCGCCAGAGCCAGTTGCTGGAAAGCAGAGGCCGGCGCCGGTGGAGGGGGTGCGGATGGCGGTGGAGGGGGCCGCGCGGTGCACAAATGCGTGCCCACGGGCTGGGGGAGCCCCCGAGACTGTGGGAAGGGGGTCCCGGTGCAGGGAACGCAGTGCCCGGCAGTGCACATGGCTAAAGAGTGGAAGAGAACATCCATTTCTTTAAACTCATCTTGCATTCAGCCAGCTGCATATAAATTTCCCTCTATCTCATCAAGCTCTCACTGTTTGGCCTCCTCTGACTGATATTGGCTCATCATACTTAATCTAGGGTGAAATTTCCTCGTCTGAGCTAAATTACTCGCAGCCATCAAGGGAAACGATATTTATTTTTCGTGGGGCTAATGACCTGTCCCCCGGACCCACCCACTGATGGTTATTTACTAGGGCCCAGATGCTTGGGCTCAAAATGAGTGCTAATGTCAGCGGGGGCCATTTCTCATTCAGGTCTCTGATTGAATTGGAGCGATCCCATTGACATTGACTCTGTGACTTTTAAGGCCATTACCCTCAGCAAGAGATGAACCTCTCATCATTGCTCCAACACTGACAGCTGATTAGCGACAAATTACAAGCGGGAAGAACCTAAGACTTTGTTGGGTGCGGGAGGGTGGGGGGAGGCAGAGGAGGAGGGATTCGGAGGAGGAAGGGGGAAAGTGCAGAGTCGGGAAAGGTGGAGTGAGTAGCAAAGAAGAAGGAAAAGAGCGGGAGGGGACAGCACCACCCAGAAGCTGATGCAGCCTGTTGGCATCGGTACTGCTCTACAGGCTTTTGCCAAACGTGGAAAAGGGCCCAAAGCCAAAGGTTAGAGGGAGCGGTGGAGACGCATACTGACTGCGGGGAGCTTGAATCAGAGCAAGGCTGGGAGGAAGAACCTCCGCTTTGAGTCAGTGGGTGAAGAACAGACAGCAGATCGAACCACAGCTGGGTGGGCAAAGCGCCATCGGGGGGCACCAAGCTGTGCGCCAGCCCTCTCGGGAACTGCAGGTCCGGCGAAGACAGAAAAAACTCCAGGAAAGCAAAAAGCTGCTGCCGTGAACTGGCAGCCTCAGGGGTCGAGTACGGCTCTGCCCGCAGCTCTCACTGTGCACCCTCCGTCAGTCCCCTCGCCTCGCCACCTCCGTTCCCTGATGGCTGGCGATCAGGAGTGACACCCACCCAGAGAGCACCTCCCCACAGCCATCAGCCATGGATGTCTGACACATAAAACGCTCGCTAAGCTGAGGGGAAAGCTGCCTTACAACCCCGATACACGTTTTGGCCACGGCCCTTGCCTTTTCAGTGTTCTTAGTTACCCGGCAATAAGTAACATACACATAACCAAATGCACCGTCATCGTGACATATTTCACCAAGCACAGTGGTACCCGCGTTTCTCTTTTCACCGCTGTGATATTACTTAAGGATGAAGCTTTGAAAGACTCTGGGCCACACTCACAGTTTTGTCTCCAACCACAGCAACGCAGCCGCTTCTGCTGTCAAACACAGGAGCCAGCCAGTAACAAGCACCAGCTTTCTGTACCAGCTCCTGCAAGAGAGTGAAGAGTGCCTGTTATTTTAAAACCGCCAGAGAAACATTCCATACCTAAAAAAAAAAAAAAAATGCTACCCGCTGTGGATACAGTTCTTATCCAGGTGATTTGTGAGGCAGACAATGCTCGCCTAAGTAAAAGGGAATATTTTTAGTGCCACAATTAATATAAATGGGGCCATCCTGAAAGGCATTACAAGGAGCCTTGTTGCTCTGCAGTCCTGCATAAGCGGGCTTGGAGATTCTTTACAGCTCACAAAACACGGGGCCCATTTAAAAGAAGTGGCATGAAATACAAACGGAGGAAATGCTTGCAAGGCTGAACTGCCACGGTCACAACCGGCCTCTCTGAAATAAAAACCAGCTTTGGGTACTTGGGCAAACAAATGCAGTATGCCTAAGTACAGCCTCGGCATGCTGTGTAAGCACCTGAGCTGTGATTTCTGCTAGCCGAGGTCTAAAAACCCCAAAGGACCTTCAACAGCAGCCGCGGGTGTTTGAATCTCAACCTCCATCCCAAGAAAAGTTGTTGTGAGGGAACCCGAGCCGGTGGCCAAACCTCCCCTTGCTGCTGCTTTACAGCTGCACTTGGCAAGTGCCTGCCCACCTTTCCTAGGAAACCCAGCAAAAGCAGTTGCACTGCTCTCCAATTTCCCACCCTTCCGCTCTCCTCTCCACACCGTTTCTTTTATGGATCTGAGGAGTTCACTAGGAAAGATACCATACTCAGACACCCTAAAAACCTCCTGGGGACTTGGCAAGGAACAATGTGTTGGACTACCTGTACAACTCATTGCGTTTTATGGCCTGCTTAGCAAACCCGCGATCTCATTTGTGCTAATGTAAGTCTCCAGCTAATCCATTCAAGTAGATTTAGGTACCCCGCTGCAGAGCTGATGGGTCTGTGGTCAGGTTTGGCTACAGCTGACAAACTGACACATACTTTGGTACAGCGACTAACAACCCTGGTGAGTGCTCTTCACACCTTACGAGCCTTGTCCCGACTTCTGTCCTGCGCGTTTAACACCCAATGGCTTCCACAGAATATCGTACAAGTGAATGCAGGTTGTCTTTTTTCACCTGAGCGTAAGCCATCGCCAGCGTATCAGCATGAAAGACGTGCTAAGGCGTGAAGGCCCATCCGCTTGCCAGCCCTGGTCCGATCCTCATGGGAAGTTCCCTGGACTACCACCCAGGTTTTAACAGATGCTGGTAGCAGAATTCCCACCCGAGAGACCACTCCATGAGCTCATCACTCTCACTGAGGTTCTCTTCATACATGGAACTCGCACTCCAGCAGTTACCTCTTCCTCTCACTGCATTTCTATCTACCCATAGTAGCCCATGAGCGGGCAGCAAAGCGCCCTGCCCCTTCAGCGCCGCTCAAGCCTGTTTTGAGAGAAGGCACTGCCAAACCACCGCCTCCCTGAAGCAAGACAACATCTACCTGGAACACTCCATAGAAATAAAAACTTTCTACAAAAACCAGGCTGGGTTTGATGAGCTCTTTTTGAAGTGAAAGCAAAAAAAGGTTAACTGGCATCAATAAGATCAGAATATTCAACTGATGTGATGTACAGGAATGCTTACATCTTCCAACTTAGACAGTCTTTCCCCAAGAATAGGGCAGAAACAGAGTATCGTTTCCCCTCATAATTAATTTGTCCACAAACGCAGGGCTGTGGGGGTTTCATAATCTTTTAGAACAGAAAAATAATCTAAGCAATTGAAGTAAATCTAGCTGTCACTTGGCCAAACAACACACAACCCATTCACTAACTGCATCATCACAACACTACATCCCTGAGCATACATATACTGTAAAAGATCTTACATCATCCCTTAAAAAAACCAAGGAAACGCCGAGATTGCTTGCAAGGCGTTCTGCAAGAACAAACGAAGCTCGCCACTCTTAGGAGGGTTGAGCGAAGCCGAGAAGTGAAAGCAGCTCCGATGTCTGGCTGCTGAGCAGCCGCGGGAAAGAGAAGCGATGGAGAGCCGGAGTGCCTGCGCGCGCTGCACAGTTGCTGGGGTGGGCTGGTAAGACCACGCATCCAAACTGGCTAATGTTCCCCGTACCAGCCTGATTGGTCAATTTGGATGACATATTTTGGGCATCTCTGCTTACTCAGTGACTGCAACTTGTACACCGTCCACAAATCCCCATCTGCATCTACAGATGGTCCACTTTTTTTTTTTTTTCTTCCTTTCTCCATTGTACGTAACAGCTCTTCGAGGTTGCAGAAAAGAGAGACAGAGACGCGGGTATTCTGCTACAGAAGCCAGGCAGACATTAAATTCAACAGAAGTACGGAAAACCCAAATTCTGAATCTGCAAAACTGTTCACTCTGTGCTGTCAAAAACCTGTTCCTCTGGTTCAAGCACGCACAGGAAGCACGACCTAACAGCAGCATTTCAACACTGATGTACATTTTTCGTAGGATAAAACAGAAAAAAAAATCCTGCGGTGTTTTTAACGATATGATTTTTATTTTTACTTAAGTGTTTAACACGCTTTACTCCAGACTTCGTAAAATATTAGCTTTTTGTGCACCTTTTGAGGAATGATTAAGATTTACCCAAACCTAGGAATACATTACAAAGCCTGGAAGACCTGGTGAAACGCCATAAGGAAATCGAGCTCTGGTTTTATTCGTGTTGCAAAATATCTACCTGTCTTTTCACATTTCCCCATTCCTAACTCTCTATTGTCTCCTTCACTATTAAATAGTCGCACACAGAAGACAGAAGAGACCTTTTTCACCACTCATCCATTTTCGTTTTGCTTAAGCTCTAGTGGAACTGGATGAAAAGCAGGGGAAACAAGTGAAACAGAGAAGATGAAAGAAACCTGTTCTGCATACTCATACACTGCCGCTTTCAAACCGCTTGTTCTGAAGGAGGAGTTAATTTACCTGTGTGTTTGTACTTCATGCTGGGCTGTTAGTGCTGTCAGCCAAACGATTCTCAACACCCAGGGCTTTTGCCTAGGAATTTATTTGTTGCTATTTTTCATTGTTGTCGTTGTTGTTAACTTCAAAGAAAACAAACAGGGATTGCGAGTCTATCCCTGCTCCAGTTGGGCAATGAACTAGACACGCATTTACATTTTAACACAGGCCAAAGGAAGTCTTGTCCTCCCTCCTCTTACTGCGGGGTGCCACCCTCGTTACTGAGCTACAGTTTTCCAGCGCCTATTGCATTCCTTTACACTACAAACATACCTTCCCCTTCCACCCCTTTTTTTTTTGAGCATGTATACTGGGAAGTACTGCACGTGTAGAGCCCCACCTTGAGCACCCTCAGTGAGATTTAATTTACATTAGTCCAACTCTGAAAACACATTTCATATGATATTTTGCCAGCTGGGTCCAAAATTATTAATCCATTTTTAAGATGTAGTCCATTTTGTTTTTAATCACACACTTCTATTTTGAGTTGGGTGCACTGTAATCCACGGAGTTCTGTAATTTTCCACTTCATTTATTTTGGATTTAATGAGCTGGTAATAATGTATATTTCCAGCTGAAAAGACTGCCTGGAATGCGGAGCAGAAAGTCACAAAAGTAAAGAACTTGGGGAGGGGACGTTGCTGCCTGAAGTTTTATGGAAATAAAATTAAGCAACATTAAGACATGGGAGATTCAAGGGAAGTCTGCCGTGTATGAGAGTGAAAGCCATGGTTAAGGGCCGGTTTTCCTTTTTTGATGCTTTTGACTTGATCATTTTTAGTACTGATTGCTATGCTCGGCTGAACTGCTGAAGAAGTCCTGGTGCGCCTTAGCACAGCATTAATTGCAGCTATGACTTGTAATAGCCGAGGGGAAATGCCCTCTTCATTAAAGCCTTTGGCCAAAGTCCCACCGCGATCAGCCCGGGCAGACTCGGATGGTGAGTCTTCAAAGTTAGGCTCCCACCTCCCACTCGGGCAGCTAGGCAAAGGGCTTGATTTTTGAAGGCCCTGAGCGACCAGCAGCTCTGAAACACGCTTAAAAATTAGGCCACTTAATTAGATGTAAAAATATGGGGCACTATTTTATACTTTGAAGTGTACTCTGAAGTACATGTCATTTCTTTCATGGCTTGAAGATCCAAACTGCTTTTCCTCTGCTCCAGGAAAGCTGCAATTTGAGCCTAAGCAATAGCAACCACAAGTTTCACGTGTTAACTGTATGTTTATGTCTAGAGTGTGCTTTTCTGCTCCCTCCGGGCATGTACAATTGATGCTATCATGCCCTTATACCGTCTAAATCCTTTTGGTTCGCCAAAGATGGATTAGGTATCTAAAAAGTAGCTTTGTTTCGTGAGAAAATACACAGGGTTTTCCTCTTGTTTAATTTCCAAATAATGAACTTTTTTTTCCGCGATAGTAGGTACGAAATCAACTCGGCTCTCTATTCTATGTCAGTCCCACTGAGTGCCAGAAAGAGAGAGTATGTGCAGGAGCTATGGGAGACAACCGTGTTCACTGCTAGCGTGCACGAGCCAAATGTTGTGTTTGGGCACGGCCACTCCAGCAAGGGTCTAGCCTGGTCGGTTCCGCGTCGCCCAGATCTCGAGAGGAAACTTGGCAAAAAACCTAGCCTGCCTCTTTAACAGTGAAACTGTTTTTAAAGATGATGTTTAAAATATTAGTTTAAATGCTACATTCACAGTCCTGCTCTGCAAAGTGTAAACAAAAGCTGATTAGCCAAAGACATTTTCCCCTGTAATTAGATTCACTCCTCAGTTTAAAAAAAAAAAAAAAAAACCAAAACCAAAAAAAAAACCCACAAAACTCATAAGGAAAAAAAAAGTCATGTGGTATATTTTCACTGCTCTACACAGAGCGCTATGAATAATGTGGCTCTGCTAATTGGTACCCATTAGGGCACTGAATTAGAATCCCACTGCCCCAAACAGGCTGCCTTTTCCTGATAATTATAACGCTAGTAAGTGACACCCCAACAATTTCGGGGCTAATCACAGAGAATCCTGTATCTAGTGTAACGCTGCATTATTCAAAAAGGTAATGAAATTCCAGGAAACATCAGATGCAGGAGGTACATGAAGATAATTTTGTTTTTATAACCAATTTCAGTCAGATAAATACTAGAATCCTTTCCAATTTTCCCCCCATGAAACTAAAGTGTCACCGAGATTTACAGCCCCCTCAAGTTCTCTTTTCAGAGGAACATTCATTTACATAAACAGATAATCCTAGATAAAATTTTCCATTAGACAAAGGTGAAATGGATCAATTTTCTCTGCCAAGACAAATCTTAAATCTTGAACAGATAGGGTCATTATTACACCAGGCCCATTTCAGAAATAATGTATTAAAAAAAAAAATCAGCCGATAGCAGCCATTTCCAGCTTTCCAATTATCTTTAAGAAAAGCTTATTCTGTGGACAATAAAGCACATTACTGCACAATATGATACAGTCCATAAAGATCACAATGTTTTATGAAAGGTTAAAGAAAGCTCAGCACATTTAGGGGAATGTCATAACCCACAAAGTCTTTCAAGACTTAACTGAATCCACGCGCAGGCTGTGCAAATATTGTGCTACGGTTTGCGCTGCTCCCCCCCGGTATCAAAACAGAGCACGAGGAAGCATATGCCACCCCGGTTCCAGCCTGGCAATCGGGTAGCGGCGAGCCGCAAAACGGCAGGGAAAGGAGGTGCTCGCACAGCTCTTCTTCCTGCGGGGAGGAAGCGAACTGACCCAGCCCTACGTTATGCGCTAGAGAGGAAGAGACGGTGGCTTCCGAATACTTACCGAAGCACGGCGTCCCTCTGCCCTTGTCTTCAAGATCAAATGGCTCTCCTCAACCCACGGGGATGTTTGACCATACAGACAAACATGAGGGAAGGCCACCGTCCGTCGCACTCGCTGCGTTGCCCCTTCCCTCCACCTGCACCCCCGAGCTGGTTTTGGCAGGGGTGCAGCAGAAGCAAAAGCACAGCCTCTGCCCCCCATCACTGCCCCCACCGCTGGGACCCCACCACCTGCTGCAGCCCTCCGTGCAATGCCAGGGCAGAGCAAGCGGATCTCTCCGACCCTGGCCCAAAGCTCCAGAGGGGGAACGTAGCGAGGCCGGGCAGCTGGGCAGGAATACCCTCCTGCGGCACAGGGCCACACAAGTTTGTCAGGCCCCTGGGAATGGAGTTTATGAGGGGTGAATAGCAGCAAGGAGAAAGTGCTAGAAATCACTGCCTAATAGACGCAGCCATCAAAGCAAAAAGCAGCAGCAACTTACCCGATTCGTTTTTTCATCTAAAAGGAATGGGATTTATTTGCCACTTAACTAACTGCTCCTTACAAACATCACGTGAGGAACGCGGAGAGCAGTGATACAGGACCGGGTGAAACCTGGCTAGCGGCAAGAAATAAGATCCCATCGTAACAGATAACCTGCAGGGAGGCTTTATACTGGTCACTGTCAAACCAGGTCCTACAGAGCGCTAAGCCTTCTCATGATTTAAGGTGATAAGGGCTGCAGGAATCCCTGGGAGAGCTTTGCAGACCACAGTGCTTTAGGTTTGTGGATGTGCTGTCACTAGCTCTGAAATATGAGAAACGGGAATTACTTGAAAAAGAAATGGAAACCGACGGGCGCATCTGGAAATGCTTTTCCAAACTCTTCCTCTGTACCACAGTGTAAGGCAAAGTTTTTTTCTTTCATCGATTAAAAGCAGCACAAGACCACCGGGTGCACTGAACAGTCCTCCTCTGAGCAGGGACTCGATTCAGTGACTTTGTCTCTCGTGTCTTTTAATGGGTTCTTTTAACACTTTTGCTGCGACGGGTCTTTTGGACTGCAAGCCCAGTGGAACAGAGCCTGCCGGTTGCCATCGGCCCTTAGAGCAGCCAGCACTCGGGATCCCTCCTTTCTCTTCTCTCTGGTCATCACCACAATAGAAAATGCCAAAACGATGGAGGAACAGCAATCATTCACCTCTGGAAGGAAGGCCACCACCCATCTAAATGCAAGAAAGGTGTGAATCTGCACAAGAAATTTTCCAACTCCTCTTCAAGGTTCTTCTGGCTTTGCTTCTTTCAGCTTATTTTTGACACATAGACCTAAAAGTCAGTTTCTTCACGTGAACACGACCATATCAAGCAACCGCTAAAACAGAGAGCTGACACGGTGTTCCCTCCAGGACCCCATTCCCCAAAGCTATTATTCAGTGTTTGTATATGTGAACCCCTCAGACAGAAAGCGACACGTTGTCAGAAGTTGCCCCATTCATAAGGAGAGAGATGGAGCACTAGGAATCTCCGTGACAGCTAACTTGTTCTGTAAGAACTGGTACTGCCACAGCAAACATTTGTACCTGTGAAAATAAGATCTCTTCATTCAGTCTAGACACCAAAATTAGAGACAGAGCAAATCCGAAAAGACAAATCTAACTGTCTGGAATACCTAATCGCTGGTAAAACAAATCACCACGTGACCAGTAATGAAAAGTTTCTTCCTGCAATGCTAGGAATGCAAGTACCTTTTACTGACACCAGAAGAAAAACCAGACATTATGTGACTAAACAATTGTACCGTTCAATATAGCTCTATATCCAGTTCGTTAGTTAGCTGACAGCACTGACGTTGATTGAAACTCTGCTCGCCGTGTAAGATTAACACTGCTCTGAAATTAAATCCGGTCAGATTTTTCAACCTACGTTTGTGCTTCTCTGTCTGTCCTATAGAAACAGGACAGAAAGCCTATTGCCGACTTCTGTAACTTGAAACTAATTGTAAACTATTAAAAGAATCACCGAATCACTGAATTATTACTGGAATTCTATGAGAATGCCTTCTCTTGGAAAGAAGGTGATTTTCTGTAAAGTAAATAAATGCCGCAGAGGTGAACTTCAACAATTACTTAAAACCAATCACAAAAAATACGTCTGTTCTATCCCACCAGAAATAGGAAAAAGCTGAGAAACAGCAACACTTGAAACTTTTTAAACTTTCTTAGCCCATGCATAAAGGATCATTACAGTTCAAAGAGGATGCAAGAAAGTACAAGATAAAGCAGAACTTCACCTCTACCAACTCTGTCTTTTAGACATATAGACACTACGATTTCACTCTCTGGGGTTTAGCAACATGTAAGACACGGTAAGAGGTATGGCATTTTTGAGAGGGACAGCGTGTTTGACTTGGTAGTAGGTTCAGGCTGCTGCACGGACGTCATTGTAGAGAAGGGACTTGGGCTGCCCAAAGAGGGGTCACTGGATCATCTTTCGACTGTAGATTTGATCTCACATGCTTCTAAATAAAACAAGATAACTGTTGTAACCCAGAAACAAACAAAACAAAAAAAAAAAAAAAGAAAAAACAACAAGCAGGCTTTTCTTACGAACCAGGACAACTACAGTAGATCAAGCTGGAGTCCAATCTGCATCACCGTGCAACATTTCAGCTGCATTTCGACTGGCCAAAGACGTAGAAATCGCATGAAAAGAAAAATAATTTTGATTTTCAGAAGTATCAGGAAATGTGATTAAAGCTGTGAGGCGCGAGAACCAGGATGGCTTCAATAAACAGGTAGTTGCAGTTCACTAGAAGACAGTACATGCCTGTCTTCATAATTTTAGAAAATTGCTTTAATTTTGAGCTGAGAAAGTCTTCCAAGTAAAGCCATACTTCCTTTAACTGTTATCAGAAACTTTTTTCATGTGTGGAAATACTTACTATTGCAACCATTGGCGTATCACTCATAACATCTAATGATGTGGAGATTGTTGCCTTATAAAATTCACAGCTGGGTAGCTACATGGCTCAAGGCTAAAACCTATTTTAAAAATCCAGTGTTTTAGGAGGGAGAATGTTTATTAAAACATTTCGCCCATTAAAAATATATGACATATCATCGGTCATTCCATGTGATGCAGTGCCAGCCCTTTTTTAGGCAGTTCACTTGGGATGACTGCTGAAAACCTGGCAAGCCTCTTTGACAAGTTCACATCCTAATAATTTACTAGGCCAGCCAAAAAAAAAAAAAAAACACAAAACCCACAAAACAACAAAACAAAACGAAAAAGAAAAAAAGCATTCCAGCAGCCTCAAAGAAATAAGATAAGCACCAGTACCCCTCACGTGGTGTGCCCAAAAACTTGCTCTCACATATAGCTACAGTTGGTCTCTTCACGCTGACAATCAGAGATTGAAATTCAGAAAGGAGATAATTGGTTGATCTCCTCATGTCAGATGTTACACTGAAATAATAATGAGGCTGTAGGTCTCTTTTTTTTTTTTTTTTTTTGAAATGTGGTGGAGAGAGAAATGCTAATAAATATGCTTTCAGCAATTCCACAGGTATATGGCATCTGTTTCCAGGAGCTGATGCATGCCTTAACTTGGAGAACACGAAGATGAATACTAAACCAAAAAAAGGTTTAGTATAGGCTAAACCAAAGGCTAAACCAAAAAAAAAAATTATAAAAAAAAAAAAAAATCAAAACTGCTGTATCTTCTACCATTCACCCCCCTGCATTGCGTAAGGACAGCCTTTGCTATCCCACAGGAGGGATCCCAGTTTACGTGGAACAGACAGAACAAACTCAGCCGTTAAAATGGCTTTCCTGCTGCAGCAGAGGCTTCCTCGGTGAAGCTGAAGGTGGGATGCATACAAATATGTCTGGGGGACCCAAGAAAGCACAGCTCATCCCATAGGTCTTAGGTAGTAAAAGACCCCAGCTGAGCCTCTGCTTTGGACCAACTCTTCAGCAAAAGCACCACTTTTTTTTTATACTTGAAACAAAAGTGTCACCATAGCTACCGGCCAGGAAAATAACCCTGACCTCATTGCGCATCCCCTTCGATGACAAAGCATGGATACTGTTACTTATACTGTACAAATGTTCCCAAAATGTCAGCCTTTCCTAATGATACTAAAGCGGTTGAAAATTAAAGTGCAGTTCTGGGCAGGGAAGCGACTCTATTAAAAAGAGAGAGACAGAGAGACCGTGGCCATTGCCCATAGCTGTTCCGAGCGGTCTTCCAAGTTCTATATATTAACTAAGCTTATGTACAAAAGCCATTTTTTTAACTACTGTCAGCACTGCAGAGTCAATACAGCAGCAATAGAGCAAGCTGTTCTGCCTCATGCCTCATCAACATTTCTCACACTCTGTATCAAAGCACGAACATTAGCAAATTCAGCTGCCCTTCAAACTTCCAGCTCCAGTCAGGAGAAAGCATCTGCGGCTGTTCAACTCCTTGCAAGGCTGCCGGAAAACATCCTAGCTTGCCAGAAATACCCACAATAGCCAAGCCCGACTGTTTTGCATGACACATGGCCGTAGGACACGCAAGAGAGCTCTGGAGCTCTGCTCCCTTCCTATAGCACCGCAACATCCACGCTGCCCCCCAATGACCACTCAAACCCCCTCCCCGGCACGCAGCCCAGAGGGGTACCCGTAAGCTCTCCTAACTCACTCACATCATCCAGCACGTCTATGAGAATCAAAAGATGTTAGAAGGGGAAGAGACACACCTCAAGTGTTCGTAAGATCACTTCCTAGTGACACAGCAGAAGCTGACAGAAGAGAGCTCTAGCAACGTGTCTGCTGCAAGAGTAAAAAGCTTTCAATCCATCAGTCACTCAGAAGGCAGGAATACCGTCAGAAATACCGTCAGAGAGCATCCGTCTGTCTCGCTGACTGTAGGAAAACATGAACCAGAATAAAGATGGGCTTTGGGCAAGAGTAACAGAACTCTGACTCCTTATGGCTGGATGTGTACAGCACCAATAGGGAGTTAAGTCACTGCCTCGTTTTACCCAAGTACGGCATCGCAAGAAGAGACTGTATTATCTTCATTCCGAGGTTCCAGAAAAGGGAGTAGACGCATAACAGAATTCTTGAGGTTGGTCAAATTCAAGTGCTCTGCAGCCATCTTTGGGATGTGCTGATGAGTCCTGTGTGACCGACAAGATACGGTACAAAGCATGGTTTCTGAACCAAAGGAAAAGGCAAGGAAGAAGGGCAACTGGAGAAGAGAGAAAGATTCTAACAAACACTGCTACGATTGTGAAACAACTGTCAAGGACCTTGCTTAATGTCTGATAACTGAAAAAAACAAAAAAAAACCCACAATCAACACATTAGCTTAAATACGTGGAATGAACTGATGAAAAGGTCAAATACTTTGATGAAAAAAGGAGAAAATTATGCAGGACAGCAGGCCACCAACTCCTTTCCTCTCTGCTCCGCATAGAACTTTTAGTCCAAGTAATTGCTGAAAAGAAGCATTCCAGCGCTCCCAGCCTGACATCGAGATGGGACTAGGGCACCTGCTAGCATAAAAAGTAGACAAACAAAAGACATTGCAAAATAACATATTAAAATCAATTGCAGGATTTTGCTTCATTCTGCACTGACTTCCCAGAGCTTCCTAACACATTGTCTCCTCCATACATCTTTGCACTTAAAGGTCTCGATGACTTCAAGAAGCTAGACAGACAATGAGGATGAGAGAGGGAAGATTAGGGGATTCCAATTTTAGTACTCAAGATAACTCAGGAAAACCCCAAATCTCGTAAGATTAACTAGCAAGTGGAAAAACCCAATCCTGGCAGATAGGCAACAATATCCACAGTACAGTCAGGAAAACCAGACCATCGTTTTCTCCCCGTTTCCCAGCTCTTTCCATCCCAAAGCGATTTTGGAAGCAAGGCAAACCTTTCCTTTGACATCTCCAATTCTCAAACTATACCACTGCTACTTAGCAGAGATTTTGGCATTTAGCAACACAGTCAGGAAAAAGATCATTTGCATGCGCTCGTCTTGGCAGATGAAGAAAAAACAACACAAAAGTAAGCGCAGTGAGATGATCCCAAATGCCAAGTACCCAGGCCTTGTTTGGGATTAAAGTGGCACTTCACAGATCAAATTTAAGAGCGCAGTAAAAGTTTGGAAAGGATTTTGATAAAGGTCAAAATGATTTAGGAGTACAAATCCTCATCAGAACCAAATGAGAACGTGTGTCTCCTGTCACATTTACGACGACATTCAAATACCTACAGAGGTCAGTCAGGAGGAGTATGAATTTACAACAGAAGCGCTGGACAGGGCACCTAATCCCCCGACACCCAGAAATCATTCTGAGTGTCCGCTGAGCTCAAAACATGCTTAAACATCACTGGAAATCCAGCCTCTCTTCTCTCTCATGCTCTACTGAGAAGCTACTCAAGAAATCACACTCGTGTAAACCGCAACTGTGGGACAACTTTATAGAAAGGATATTTTGACTGTTCACAGTGCCTTTTAAACATGATCCCCTTTTGGGAAATCTGCTGTCAGACTTGGACCGGGCGAGGGGAGACTCAGACTTTCACAGGAGCGCTCTGGTTCATACTCTAGCAAAGTCAGAAACCCACACGGTTGTCCAAGAGTGAAATTACCGTATCGACCAAAGCGGTCCGCAATTCCTGGAGTTTCACCCTCATTATAAATAAATCAACTAAACGCACCACAAGTAGAGAAACAAAACCTCTGTGGTCAAAATAGATAGTCTTGAAATGCCTTCTGTCCTTTCTGTCCTTACATGAATTGCAGCTGTGATAAAATTTTGTAGGCAAGCTGGAGTTAGAGAAACCTTTGAACATGAAAAAAAAAAACCCAAACAACCCAGACCCTATGCTCCTAAAATTCAGGACTCGACAGAAAGGAGTTTATTTTTTCCCCACCAATTTCACTGGGAGCAGGCTGTTGTGCTAGGAAACATCATCCCACATGGTTAAGCAGCTTTCAAAACAGCTTCTTTCTTTCCCTGAAAATCCCCTAATTTCTCAAAAAAATTCCTTTATTGTCCGCTCACCACTTTCGCCTTCAGAACCTATCCAGAAAAAAGCCATTTGTCAATTAATTCCAGTTCTTCAGGTTCAGGACTCTATTACACTGCACAATTGTTCATGTGCGTCTGCTTAATACGGAGCGAAAAGATGCTGCTAAATTGGAAAAAAAAAAAATAGTAGGCTGGGCAGAAGAGGTGTCTTCTTCCATTGTGTGCACAGTGCATTTTTGCTGACTGTAAGCTCTCGCACTGCAGGAAAAAGCCCAAATGCCATCCTTGCTCTTGCTATTGGCAGCTGTTCTCTTATCACCAAAGAGAATTTATCGCACCACTGACAGATGCTGAGATTCAGAAGCCGTAGCTGAAAGCCAAAGGGATTGAATCAGAAAACAAAAACGAAAAAAAAAAAAAAAAAAAAAAAAAAAAAAAGAAGAGCCCTACCAAAACAAGTCACTTCACTGCACACATCGCACATGCATCTCTCCACGGGGAAGAGGCAAGAGAGCCCGAACCCCCCATGGCAGATGTCAGGCGTTCTGTTTCGGGCACTCCTGGAGGTCGCTCAGGCTCAATACCGAGGAGCGCTACAGGAAACCACGGAGAACTTCACTGCAAAAATCTTAGCGGGGACGCTGTGAGGAAGAATGACGTATCTTCAGGGAAGAGGGCCTTGAAATCAAGCTTGCTTAGTATTAAGGTCACTGTAATTATCAAACACAAGGTACCTGCGTTCCTAATGCTCTCTCATGAATAGTCTACGGATCGGAGGTGTCCCAGGATTTCTATTCTTGCACACACGCACTCCTTCAGAGACTCACACTTCCACAAAGCCGTGAACCTTGTTTTCTTCTATTCAACTCCACCACATATCAAGACCCAGTAGTTAATTGCACAGATGCTTTGCTTACTTCCAAGAAAGGATGAGACCAGATCTATCTGTTTTACACCACAAGGGACTTTACACATCTCTTATCTCCTGATGTATTTGTCAGTAAAAATGTATTCTATACACGGCCCTTTGAAAGTGTTCTTTGCACACTGATACAGAGCTAAAAGCGTTTTATGCACATAAATAAATACATGGTCTCTACGGTCATAAACCAGTGTCTATATTTTATTCACGGGCTTTGCATTGAAACATACTCCTGAACACAGTATTCTGAAATTTACCTTCTTCTTCCAGTCCCCAGGGAAAACACAGTTGCTTTTAACAAAAGGCAAAGAAAAACTGAGCTACACACCGACGCAGCTGTAAGCACGATGCAAAGGAAGACACCAATACCTTCAACAAACAGGCCCAAATACATTTGCTCAACTAAGGTCTGACTTAACGACAGATTGTATCCCTGGGCACTAAATTGCCCTTTCCGGAAAGCTCGGACCAAGCCAAATTCTCCCACGCCAGCAGATTCCAACAGCGGGAAAAGGAGTCCCAAGGCGTCTCACATTTCTTTGGTCACAACAAACTTATGAAAAGCCAGAACCCCCCGAAAAACAATCAGGAGGAGGTGTTTTGTCGGGCACTTTAGAAGAAGAGGATCAAACACGGGGCGACAGCCATTTCAGGAATACTGGCACTGACCTGATGTGCACAAGACGCGGCACTGCCGGGATGAGAACCCAAGTCACGGTGTCGGTTCTTTGTCAATTCCCTAGTGTAGGAAGAGGGACCTCGTGGAGCTGGCGAGGACAGCCGGCTCCTCGGCAGCGGGACACTGGGCGATAGCGCAGTGCCAGACTGACACCTGGAGGGAGAGCCAAGCATGAGCTCGGGGACAGGGTGCTCGCAGGGGAGAGGCATGCCCCTGCTTTTGGGGAGTCACCCCCCCACAGCTGCCTGGGATCCTCTTATCACCCACCCACCCACCCACCCTACCGAGCCTCCTCTCCTCCAGCTGCAGCAGTGCTGGGACGGGCCTGCTAGAAATAGGGAAACGGGGGGGGGGGGGGGGGGCAGAAATTGTTTCAACGCCTCCTCAAAAATCAGCACGAAAAATATTTTCACCCTGTCAGTTTCAAAATTGAACAGCTTTTTTTCTTTTTTTCTCCCATTTTGCAATGAACGTTTGAGAGATTTTGTTTGGATAATTGTTCTTACAAGTCATTTGTCCCCTGTTGCTTCTTGAAAAAACACAGCAGAATGGAGCAGGGCATAAAAAGATCCTGTCCGTACTACAGAGCCGATACCACGCAGTACAAATAAAATTGCTGTTCTTTCCTAGGTTTTCCCCAAATAGCAGGCTAAACAATGGTTACAGTTCGTGCACCTAAATTGGGCACTGTACAGGTACAGTGTTGGCAACAGGAGAATGGATCTCAGCAGGGCGCAGTTAGGGTCAACAAGAAACAGTTTGGCTCATTTGTGATCCCCTCAGCCATCTCTTTGAAAGTACCTTTATCTGCACAGGTGATTTTAGTTCTAACAAAAAAGTAGGGAACCTCGAAGGCACATTCATCTTTACTCCCAATTAAGCTTATCTGCCAGTAAAATTAGGGATACAGTACAGGAATTAGGGCAAGCTACTTACTTACCCAAGAAGGTCAATTTAGGTCAAAGCTATCTTGCACAGATGGCTAATTTCAATCACTTACGCATACAACACAATTGTTCAATAAGCTCAAAATAAATAGTGTAAGTAATTAATTTAAAGCTGCCCTAATTGTTTCTCAATTTTCCCTATTAACTTAACCTGTAACACTTCTCCTATCAAAGCTTCAAAGCTTTAACTTAACAGCCAATTAAAGCTTCTTTTATTAAAAAAAAAGTGCTGTCAGCTCCGATTCCTTCTGACTGAACTCTTTGAAGCATTTGGGATTCCATTTAAATTGCACAGGGCTTAGAAACAAAGTGTTTTTTTCCAGGTATAATGTTCTCAGTGAGCTAATGATTCAATGGACAATTAAGACTAATTACAGTTTTAACTTGGTGGCAACTTTCTAAGCAGTATTTGGCTTGACAAAAGTGAATCGCCACTCCAGTGAACAAGAAATCTCCTCATTAGTCACGGGAGCTGGCAGGAACGCGACTTCCTCAGCTCATTTTCACCGTGGCAGCAAGAGGCTCCTCGGGACAGTCAGAAAACACTCACCTGAATTAACGTGGCAGCTACATTCTTATGCCTTTAAATGCATGTGTCTGCATAAACATACATGTTCTCCCTCATCCTCCGAGCAGGCACTGCAAAGAGAAAAGCCAGGAGTACACCTGTTAAGAAAAAAAGATTGCCACCATGTAGATAACATTCTTGTTAGCTTGGTCCCGCTAGTCCAGTTCAGAGGTTTTAGCTCCCAAGTGCACTAAGTTGACCAAAAAAGGACAGTATCCTATTTTTAGCACAGCTGATACAGGTCAGCTGAAAATGGAACTATTCTTATACCACAGAACAGAAACGTCGTCAGCCTATGAATTATTTCCCTTTTGAACAAGCTACCAGAATAACACCTTTGCGGCCTCCAAAGATTTTGTTTCCAGGAAAGTCTGGTATGTGAATTCTCAGTCCTCCCGTGACTCTGTTACGTGTGAGACTCGCCGAGCCATCTCCCGAGCATCGGCCAATGTAGCTCTTCTCAGCACCGCACCGCTCCTCAGCAAGGTATTTTATTACACCGTGCTTCCCTGTGTACCTAATGCAACTCTGCTGTCTGCAGAAGGGATATCCTGTGTTCCATCCTAAAAATAGCCAGCAGTACAATCCAGGTCTCTCCCCACCTGTCAAACGGACCGTGTCTACAGATCTTCTTTCAGAATGCATTTTCTCTGTGTGTCTTTCCTAATCATTCCGATTAATTTCATTAATAGCAAGGTCATGTGAAGTGAAAAGGCAGAAACAGAGAAGCCATGTGGAAAGGAAGACAGAAACTAAGTAAAATAGGAATGAACCACTCAGAGACACGCTTCAGATACACCCCGGAAAGGTGAGAGCACAACAACGTTTCTTAAAACTACGCCAGCTGAATTATTACTATGAACATGATTCCTCTGGGTAACTCTCCAAAGTCGTGCGGTATGTACTGGGAAAAAAAAAAGATCTCCAGCACACAGAACAGCTGAGAAGGAGAGAGAAGTCACGAGGAGCTGTCAGCAGGTCTGCAGAGGCAGGAGGAATACAGTCTTCAGAGCACTGACATTAAGAAATCCCAGAGAATGATTGATTAGGAGAAATACTCAAGAGCTGCTGTTGACCAAAACCAACTTAATTTGGGTAACCAAATGATGTGGCATGGAAATTTGGGGGTGATGTAGCACAGCTGGTTATATTGCAGGATCTAGGAGTCGACCACCTGGTTTTTACTGTCATTCTGGATTTCAAACACCCATCACTCTGCATCTTACACTTCACAACACAAAGCTCTCTGCCCTGGGAAAAATCTTTCATACTCATCACACCATCTTGGAGAAACGCTCTCATATTTTGTTTAACGAGACAAAAGACCTCTGAAGAAATCTGCATGGCGCGTTACTGAAGGGGAGGGGCAGGTGAGTGAGGATTACCATTCAGCACACTTGCTTGAAAACAACAGCCAGATGATACCTAGCAAATTACTTCTTTCTCCTCCCCGCCCCCAGCTTTTTTTTAATTAGGAAAAAAAATATGAAAAGTAACTGGCAAAGAACTCACAACTTTTCTTACTTAGGCAAAGAAAATCCTTTGGAAGAGTCTTCTTCATTGCTAAGACTTCTATTTTTTTTTTATTATTATTCATAGGGTACATCGGAAAAAAAAAAAAAGGGAAATGCTAATAATAATTACCTCAGCTAACCAGAGACCGCTCTTGCGAGGCGCAAGCGCAATTCCCACAAGCCATGACAACCCTCAGCAATTTTTAACTTCACACGTCTGTTTTGGACCTCAGTTCTAGGCCTCAGTTCCAGTTTGCATCGTTTGGGTCTACCTGAGAGAAACAACGGACTTCCCGAAAGAAGCATCTTCCTCCAAAAGCTTCTCAGAGACGCACCCCCCTTCCTTTTAGGCAGAATTCTCTCCCTTGACAGCGACGTAACACCCCACTGCGCACCTGGCGCCGGAAGAGCGGTAACCGCAGAGCGGCGCTGCGTTTTGCCCCGGTCCCACCCGCTCTGGGACACGCGGGGACACGGCGCGCGCAGGCCTCGCACCGCCCCGTCACCCCACACTCGACTCCCGCTCTTCCTGAGGCGCATCTCCCGCGCGAGCCTTCGAGGACGAGCCCGCCCACACCTCACCCACCTCTGACGGGGCAGCCCCGCCGCCGACCCAACCCCCCGGCCAGCAGCGGAGGCGGCGGGCGGGCGGCCGCGGCGGTGGCCGGTGCTCGCCGCCCGCCGGGACGGGGCTGAGGGGAGACGGCGCCAAATGGCGGCGGGGAAGAGCGCCCCCCAGCGGCGGCGGCGGCCAGCGCCACGTGCCGCCGGCAGCGCGCACGCGCCGTCGCGCTCTGACGTCATCTCCCGGCGCCGCCGCTCCCCGTCCCGCGGCGCCCCCAGGGCCGGGCCGGGCCGGGCCGGCAGGAGGAGGCGGCGGCGGCCCGTGAGGGGGGCGGCCCGATGCGGCGTCGCGGCGGGCAGGATGCACCAGAAGCTGCTGCGGAGCGCGCACTACATCGAGTTGGGCAGTTACCAGTACTGGCCGGTGCTGGTGCCCCGCGGCATCCGCCTCTACACCTACGAGCAGATCCCCGTCTTCCTGAAGGACAACCCCTACATCACCGACGGCTACCGGGCCTACCTGCCCTCCCGCCTCTGCCTCAAGAGGTGAGGGACGCCCCGCCGCGCCGCCCCGGGCCCACGGGCCCGGCCCCGGCTCACCCCCCACACCCACTGCCCCGTTGTGTCTCCCCACAGCCTCTTCATCCTCTCCAACGAGACCGTCAACATCTGGAGCCACCTGCTCGGCTTCCTCCTCTTCTTCGCCCTGGGCATCTACGACCTGACGGCCGTCCTGCCGGCCGCCGGCGCCTCCCGGGAGGACTTCGTCATCTGCTCCGTCTGCCTCTTCTGCTTCCAGGTAGGGGCCGGCTGCCCGCCGCGGCCTGGGCTGGGGAGCGCGCTCGGGGCGGCCCCTGCGCTTGGGAAGGAGAGAGAGAAAGGCCACTCTCGGAGCTTCCGCACACATCCTGCGAGTGAGACCGCAGAACTCGGGTCAGAGCTGGGAAAGTACGTTCCAAATGGCATTGCTGGAGCTGACGAGCTCGGTGGTTGAGTTGATTAGGACCCGTTTACTACATGGAGTAAACCAGGGAGGGCTGCCGTAGGAGGGAGTCTATGAAAAACAAGGAAAGTGTCCAAGACCGTGTTTCACAGCTTCAGCTTGGTGCTGGGGTTCAGTAGTGTCGGATGTGGCTCCCAGACAGCACCAGTTACTGCTGGAAAGGGTCACCCACCAGCACATGAGAATCGGCCATGGCCTGACATGGGTCTGGAAGGGCAGTAGGGCTTGTATTCTGCCTTTGTACCTTCTGTGTCGGATTAAATCTGTTCTCAATGGTAGGCTTAAGGTGTGTCATCATTTCACCCCTGAAGCTCATGTACAGTGCGCTATCCCTAAAAAAGTGTGCACGGCCAACAGCAGCAGTCTTGACAGGATGACTCTGCAGAGCGCTGTTCGTGCTCCCTGAAGAGTACAGGATGCCTTTGGGTAGCTCAAAGTGGGGAAAACTCCCTTGCTGGCCTGGAGAACGCTGCTGTTGTGCTTATCCCTGTTGCGGTTGAGGGTTGCAGAGAAAGATGAAAAACATTTCTCAGGGAAAAAATTTGATGCCGTTCTAGAAGCAAATAAGTGGCCTGTGCGAACGAGTTTAACTTCTTGTGTGCTCCCTCTGTAATGTGGGTGCTAGGCAGTCGGGGCAGATTTGGGCTTTGGTTTCTGCTTGCGGTAGTTTGGCTGAGCAGAATTCATTGTCCCACTGTACTCGTGCCCACCTGGCCCTGCTCCCTTGCGTGCTGGCTCCTCTCTTGGCCTCTTGGTCTGGTTGTAGTTGTGCAGCTATGGTTTGTCAAGTCTTGCGAACTTTTCTGGTCCTCCTTCCACGTGCCAGAGAAGCTTATGTTAGTTTCTGTTGATTACTGGCAGGAATCATAGTTGCCTACACCAAGTTGCACTGCAAAACATGTAATGGGTCAGTCACGTGCTCTAAGCTTCAGAATTTAAGCTTGCAGTACTCCCTGTTGATTTTTATGAAATTAATGCATCCTTGTTTGAACATTTGTATAGGTCTGTATGCTTTGCTCAGTGGGATATCATCTTTTCTGTTGCCACCGCTCAGAGAAGACCAGCCGACGATGGATGGCGTTAGATTATGCGGGAATTTCCATTGGTATCCTGGGCTGCTATGTGTCAGGCGTGTTTTATGCATTTTATTGTAACAACGTAAGTTTGAAGCACTTGTTCATGTAACACTTAGTTCCTGTGGTCTCACTGTCGTAGTTTCTGTGCTGTCCGAAGGGGGTTCGTTGCAGGCTGTCCAAGTAGAATCTTAGTCAGCAGACAGAGACAGAAACTGAAGCAAGTTCCTTCTGACAGGAGTAGAAATTTACTTGCTGAAGTGATGGGCAAATTGAGATTATCCTTTCAAGCTGTCAAGCACGCGAGCCTCAAGACGATATTTCAATTTATATGAAGGCAGGTTAAACTTTACAGGTCCTGTCTTTGTCAAATGTGCGAGGCTGATTAGGGGATGCGTCCCCATCACAAGTAATTTAAGCATCGTTTCCCAGTAGGTAGCCTACACGAGGCAGAAACAAGTCTATTTTCTCTTTATCTAATAGAGAGCAACTAAAATTGGTTAGCTTCAGCAGCCTACATTACATCCATGCCCGCAGGGGATGCAGCGAACAAGTTTGCTTGGGCAGAGGCATATTTAAAATGTTTTGGTGAAGGCACTACTTGGAATAAGTAAGTTCTACCAGGTGTACCCGAGCAAGAGAGTCCCTTCCCCTCACTTTCAGTTGATAAGTTTGTTAATTCAAAACCCTATCATCTGTCCTCACAGCAGTGACAGGAGAATTGCTACATCATACATTTATTAATGTAAACTTTCTACCCAGAGTTTACTTTTACACATGATGAGAACGAACACCCACAAACTTGCTTTTGTTTCTTTTTTCCCCAGTACTGGCGTCAGGTATATTTAATCACTGTGCTGGCAATGATCTTGGCAGTATTTTTTGCTCAGATTCATCCCAGTTACCTCACGCAACAGTGGCACAGACTGCGCTCCATCATCTTTTGCTCAGTGTCTGGATACGGAATTATTCCCACCATCCACTGGGTTTGGCTCAACGGCGGCATTGGCGCATCTATTGTACAGGTAAAAAAAAAAATAAAGAAATAAGATTCCTTGTTGCTTTTCATTTGCCATCTTCCTTCAGTGCTCTTAGACGTCAGGAAACGAGGGGGAAGCAGCGCTAATTAAAATTCTTTAAGCAGAGAGTTCTTTTGGACTATACGATCCAAATGCAAACACTGCGATATTTATTGAGAAGCAGTAAACAGGTTGAGTAGATTAAATCTGCTTCACGGATTTAAAACTGCACAGTGAGAAAGAAAACTGGATACAAATGTGACCTAGCACAGCTGCCCGAGGGACAGAGCAGCCAGTGTAGGTGGACCGCACCCTCGCTCGCCCCAGGGCCAGGGCCAGGGGGGAGGAGCTGAGTCTGAGTTGGCTGCGGGTTGGGAAGCAGTCTGTCAGGCTGCTGTCCAGAGTGCTCCGGGCTGTCCGCCTCCACAGCTCCAGATGAGAGGGGAACCAGGAGACGCTGATGGGATGATTATTTGCTTCCTCTTCTGTTCCCCAGGTTGGCAGGGGGAAAAAAAAAAAAAAAAAAAAACAAAATCTGTATTTGCCTACTCAGCCCTCTGTCTCTTACGCAACTCTCATTTAAAATAGCTGTGAATTTACTGAACTATCTTCCTGTTCTTGTTTTACCGCTTAAATTATGCTCTGAGAAACAAACAGTGCCGTACAGCTAAAGGCAGTAAAGGATGCCCCAATAAGAAAATCCCAGAAATCATTGCAATTACTCAGGGACGTAATTGTGCTGAAGAAAACATTTACTTTTCACAGTAAGCAGTGACTGCACGTTCTCAGACTGGCTCTGCTGGAGAATCATCACATGGGGTGATGGTTTAGCCCAGTCCAGAGCTGCTGTAGAATGTGGAAGAGTAACTCTTAGAAGTATATGTACTTTAGACGTAGCACTTAACACTGGCCTTCTAAAAATCAGATAAACCATAGTTTCCCCACCATGTCTTCCCCTGTTTAGTTTCTCCTGGTATAGCAGCTACGGTGTCTGCTTTGTTTCCGTACTTCAGAAAAATGCTCCACTTCCGGGCACAAAACTTTCTGTTAAGTCAAACAAAAAGCAACTCATGGATGGTTTGCTTATTTACCATCCAGTATGTAGTACTCCCCTGGCCTTGGGTCCTAGAGACCGCAATCCCAACCCGTACATGACATTTGCACTGAAGTCATCCTTCTCGCTTATGCTGGCCATTCCACCCAAGATGAGCGTAGGGAAAGATATCCTTTTACTGACAGATTTCATGTCTACTGCACAGAAGCACTAAGTAGCTTGTGTGTTGAAGCAGAGAGGTTGTGACAAAACAAGTTTCTTCCCATTCAGATTTTCCCAGACTTTGGCGTTTGTTTCCCTGTTGGATTTTGTCCATAGATAACATAAGCAGTGAAGTAAGATTCAGTTTTGTCATGCCTTTTTAATCTTCAGGGCCTTTTTTTTTTTTTCCTAGTTTTACCTTCTAACAGAATAGGAGAGCTTCCTTTTCTTTTGCAGGAGTTTGCTCCGCGTGTAGTTGTCATGTACTTCATCGCTGCTGTAGCTTTTCTCTTCTATATTTCCAAAGTTCCAGAAAGATACTTCCCAGGTAGGAAATTCTCTTCTGGGTGTTTTTTTCTGCAGTTAAGCTTCCTGCAGCGTCGCAGTCCTTGCTGCGAGTCCCCAGCTTCCTGTGAGAGAACAGGATGGCCGTGTTGTACGTGAAGTATTCTCATATGGAGTAAAACGTTGTGTGTATTTGCATCGAGAGAATGCAGACAACTTCTGATCAAGTTCGTTAAAGAACTTTCACCACCTCCCAGCAAGCGGAGTATGTGGTTGAGCTTTGGAGGAGGCTGATTACTAACTGTATTGCTTAAGTTATTGCTGAATTTAACAACTTACGCACTTGCCTTTGTTCTTCCCCAGGGCAGCTGAACTACCTCGGCTCGAGTCACCAAGTGTGGCATATCCTCGCAGTGGTGATGCTGTATTGGTGGCATCAATCCACGGTGTACATCATGCAATATCGACACAGCAAGCCCTGTCCCGAGTATAGCGTGAACTTGTGAGTCAAGGTATAGCAGTTTTCGTACTCATGGGAATATGATATCTTAACAAGTATAGGGTTAAATAGTCCTGGTTTTAACTTGTCACAAGTTTCAGTCAACCTCCCTAATTAACTCCCCCGGAGAAAACGCTGACTGGTGTAATACTTGCTCGTAAATAAACTAGTAATTATCTTGATGCCAGGCGCTCTGCTCACCTGTACTGCTTTGTTGCGTGAGGCTCCATGAGACTGCCATGCCCTTGAGCAGAGTTTCAGAACAGGCTGGACAGGGCTCTGCCAGATCCCTTTCAGCTCTGTTTCACAATTTTAATAGCCTCAAGCTGTCCTTAGTATTTGTTCCCAAGTAGCCTTTTCCTCAGGCTTCTGTCAGGTTTTCAGCCTACTAAGCATTGATCTGGATTTTTTTTTAAATTGTGTGAGAGATGATAATGTCGTATGCATAGTAAGTGACTCAACTTCTTTCTCCACTGTATTTCAGAGGCGCTGTGATGAAATGTCTCACTTTGAGGGTCTAGACCCTGCCTAACCAGCTGAGCTATGAAGTTAAGCACTGAGGCAGTTCCTCTTCTTGCTGCTGGACTGTTACCCGCTTCCTAGGACAGTATATTATTTGGAATTTTGAAGAAACCAACAGTGTTGCCTAGGATCTGATGTTCATTTTCTGTTCCGCAATCGGGTACAAAACTGGTCTTCCTGAAGCAGGACAATGGAAAGGTGGGCCTTAAAACTCAGCATTCACATCACAGCAGAATTTTATTTGCTTAGTAAACACCAACAACAGAACTCATTACTCTTACTGAGTTAACAGGCCCAAATACCAGAGTTTCAGGTTTTGTTCAAGCGCATAATTAAGGAACAGCTTGTGGCAGCGTGCTTGTAAAACCACGGTAACTGTGGGACCTGGTCTTGGAGGTAAATCACAGCAGTACGCTGTGTTACATCCTTCAGAGTCTTTGCCTCAATGATGTGCTTACGCTTCAGCATCAGTACGGTAATGTATAAAATTGAATTCAGTGGACTCTTGTACTTTTCTGGACAAGCTCTTTTCGTTTTCCTGGAAGATAAGATCACTTGTCATCCACCAGAGCTATATCTTCATTTCAGGTCTTAAAAATTGCCTCCTCCAATATGGGGAGTGCCATTACTGCAAGAAATTTCTCTAGATCCCATTGGTAATTTGGAATTTGTATTCTAAAATATTTCAGGAGTAGCACTAAGGCTGTGTGTTCACGATTATTACTGTCTTGCAATCAGTAGAGTTGCTAATAATTTTTCTAAGTTACTCTTGAATAACAGGATGAAATAACACACCTGGAGTAATGAACCTGCCGGGGATTCAAATCACTGAACTTTGGCCTTTTAACCTCTGATGTATTAGACTGTACTTGCAGATTTTCTTACTGAAAGTGACTTATTGCCATAAGCTTGCCGCAGTCAAGAGGTTTGCCTTGGGTTTTAGAATCCGTCATGAAACCATTTCTTAGAAACACAGCACTAGGGAGACATGAAATACGCAGGTTATTAGCTAGCAGTAGCTCAGCATCATTACGCTCAATGGATTTTTCAAACAGGATTGGAATTATTTGCAATTTAGGGTTAGAATCAACATTTTAAAGTGGCTTCTGTATATCAGCTGTGCTTGTGTTTACAGTTCAGTTGAGCAGTGGTAGCAAATGCTGCTGCTCCGCACGATCAAGTGTTACTCAGCATTAGCCATTTGGCAATGGACATTTGGACAGATAAACCATTTAGATACTGCTTGCCCCAAGATGCTGTTTTGACTTAATCCCAAGCGGTTAATCTTGGGACTCAGAGCTGCTGAAGGACACTATTGCAGAGATAGATTAGAAAGCAGAGATACCCAAACTCTTCCTGTGTTGACCACAGGCAGAAATGTTCTGTTCTGAGCTTATAAAGTCGTTACAGCTCCCCGCATTACCTGCGGCGTAGTCTTTGATAGGGTCCCAGCGTCTTCTCTCACATGTTGTGATCATCTGACTGCAGCCCATTTACCGCGCTCTGACATGGGCCTTGGAACATTTCAAACCAGTTGCACTGCACCTGGGGCCCCGGACGCGAGGACACTGCCACGCAGTGGGTAGGGAAGGCGCAGGCAACCATGCGACAAGCCGCATAACACCCGAAAAGCCTTTAATGAACTGTCAACCTTGTCCATGCTGGTGCCTCTTTCCTCTCAGAGAGGGTTTTCCCTTGATGGGATTTCGTTCACTCGGAGGGGGAGAGGCTGGCTTGTTGCAGTGCCCTCCTTGGGGCAGAGAGGCTGCCCTCAGGTGTCCCCCAAAGCTGCCTCCTCCCTGGGCTAAAGGGGCCCAACTCCCACAGCCTCTCTCATCAAGGCTGTGCCAAGGAGATGCAGAAGAGCGATGGAAACGTACTGTCAGGCACCTGAGTGCTCATCGGGGATGGAGAAGGCAGGATACCGACTTCTGTGCTGGTACACTGGAGAGTAGTGTTGACTGTCCCTTAAGTGCAGCCGGTGGTTTTGGGTTTGTTTGTTGTTTTTTTTTTTTCAACTCAGAAACAAGCAGTGGCAAGAACAGACTTTGCATTTAAGATTCAACTCCCAGACCTTTGAGCCTTTCAGTGTAAACACTGATTTTGTATTATTTTTTTTTTTTTTTTTAAAAACTTGAGAGACAAGCAAGTTTCAAGTGCACTAATTACTACTACTGAAGCCTGACAAGGCACCTGCCAGTATAAAAGCTTGTTTCCAGTGTTATGTGAACTATAATATTTGAAGAATGTGTTTGTGTATTGAAAGCATACTGATTTATAGTTTGCTAATGTATTTTTTTTTTTATGTCAACTCTAACTACTATAGCAGTTTTCACTGGTTAAGGAAACTGACTGCAAAGCTGTACATTTTTATTATCCTGACAAAATTGACCAAGCTGCATGATGGTCTTCTATGTATATACTGAACCTGTAAATAAATTTCACTTCATTGGACTGTTACTTGGAGTACCACCGTTTGTGCATCTCACATAGTGAAATGACAGATGTGCATTGCTCAACCACACAACTTCTTTCACCTCCCTGGGGTTTTAAATATACAGGGAGGTTCTCTTGAATTACCAGGGCACAGCAGGCACGGGCGGGACAGGCGGTTGTATTGCACTATTCCAGTATTGTGTGTGGTACATGCTACTAGCAATAGTGAGCGTTCTAGATGCGTTTTTGGAGGAGCATCTCTAAATGAATCCGCTGACCAACTCAGCTTTGCACCCTGCCACCTTTCGATCTAGATTCCGAGCAGCACCTTGTTCGTATCTTAAGAGCTCCGGCCATCTCTGTTGCTGTGTCCTAATCCAAAGGAGGAAAGGTTCATCCTGAGTCTGCTTCAACTTAAAAAGCAGTACTCTTTCCCACCTCAACTTCGCAAATGTGTTTTTGCACTAACAAATAGTTCAACTGCAGGCAAAAACCCATAACAAGCTATCAAGTGCTAGCAGTTATGCTGAAAAATGCAACAACAACAAAAATAACATAGCTAGAGCTTTTTATAACTGCTTTGGTAACTGCAGGGGCTGAAAACAAACCAGTCCTCTATCAGAGATAGCACAGGCAGAAAAGCTCTGTCCATACGGAGCACACAACCCACAGCAGCCCGCTGCATCTGGCAGCGGGGACGGCTTGGTGCCCTCCGATAGCGGTGCCCGTTATCCCATCCTGCAGCACGTGGCTGGCACTCGCACAGCATTTATTACCAGTAACCCTCAGGACTGCCCAAAGCCTTTGGCCAAGCCTTGAAACCACGGACAGACAGCATGCACATTGAAGGGACCCCGTCATTCATGAAAAACTGTTTAAAGCAAGAATTCAACAGCCACAGTTGTTTGTTTACATGTAAAAGCTGAAGCCCGCAGTTAAACTGTATTTCCTTTTAACAAAATTAGACTGAAATGGGCAATAAGCAGAAGACTAATATTTTTTAACTCCATTCTGCTGCTGCTCCATCTTTTCTGGAACATTTTCATTCTTACTTCAGCTTACCTCAGAGTCAAATGAGTACAAGAGCTAGCTGCTCTGGTCAACAATTGCTAGAAGGGGGTGAAATCTCATGAAAACTATGTGTAGAAGATTAGGTGCAGAACTAAGTCCACAGAGGGAGCATGGGGAACTGTACTTCACATTTTGGCTATATAGAAGGGACCAAGCTTCAGTTACTGCCTAAGAATCAGAACATGTCCTTTCAAAGCTGTTCTGCAGGAAGCCTGTAAAGAGTAATACCGAACCTAAGGAATTAAAATTGTACATGATGAACAGGTTTTTAACAAGTTGAACAAAGAAAGAGGATTTGGCAGAAAATACAAATATTTTAAAACAGTTTTAAAAGAGTTACAGGAGCCCACAGCCACAAAAAGCTATCAGCAGAATCAGCGTTGCTTAAAGCGAGTGAACCAAAGCCTAAATGTGAACACTTAATAATGCAATGTTTAAGGAGATCTGCAAAGGCACTGTTATCACATTTGTTTATTTACCAACTGCAAGTATTTTATGATGTACATCAGTTGCACAAAAAAGGTTGAAGTTCTCTGTTTAGTGGTACACAAAAAAGCTTTAGAAACTTGAAGTCTAACAAGAAATGGAAGTCTAGTTCAGAAAAGTGCACTTAAAAGCTGAATGCCAGCAATTTTAAAGTAGTTTTTATGCTCTTTAATATGATGCCTTAGTCACAAATTTAGCTATACACACAGCTTCTTGATTTTCCTTTCCCAATAAGCACTATAGAGAAGTAAGGCAGCAGCCACCCTTTGCACCTCTCTTTTGCAGCTTTCACTCATATTCACTCCCTTAAGTCACACAGAAGTGATTGTGACTGCTCTGTTACTAAAACACAGCAACTCCAGGAGATACATGATGTGTGCGAGCATGTGTATGTTTTATATATACTTTTCATATATAAAAATACACGCTATAGTATAAAAAAGTTCCAGATAAACTTTTATTCTCACAGTAGCAAATATATCAACTTATTTTCACAGTACTTGGTTTTACTAACTGGGACACCCAGAATGATTAAAAGTTACTTCCTCCAAAGCTGGGATTCACAGGTCCCGCATTCCACAGGTCAGGCAAAGCAAGCGCGCCCGTCTCGAGGCCGTTTGAGAGTCTGCAGCGAAACACCACTACCTATTTCTCTTTCCATCACCCCAACCATTAAGGGCTCCTTAGTACCTTTTGACAGAATCTCTCTCTCGGGCATCGGATTCTGAAAGGCCTGTGGTTCAGTCATTCCACGTGCTGAACGGAAAGCTGTAAAAATGAGTGGCTGTTTTCGGTTGGAAGGGAAGTGTCAGCTCCTTACCTTGCCGTTACTGACTTCACAGACAGCAGGGGACATGCCTGGCGCAGCCAGGGCTATCCCATAGTTCAGGTAAGGTCACCATACACTCCATGGCAAGCACACACACCAAATAAAGGCCAAAGGATGTCACGTTCCCCAACAATACCACTTTTCGTCTCCGTTGAATCGCTGATCTTAGCTGAAATTAAACCCAAACGTGGGTTTAATTGTGTATAAACAATATATGCCACGCAAAGTCAGCTTAGCAAGTCATACTAATCTCTTCTCAGTTACGAGAAAGGATCAAATAGTTTTAACTCTAGGAACCGAGAAGTTAGATTTATGCGAAAACCTGTTTCACAACTAGAATACAAAGACCAAGGTTTATTAAGGCCATCAGAAAGCAAATATAATCGGCCATAAGTCATATGCAGCCAGAGGATTATGCCAACTGAAGAGTGACCTGGGTTTACAGTTCGCTTTTCTCTCGTCTCTCAGGTTATGCTTACAACCCCGCTTCAGCTCTCCTGTACTGCGATACAACCACTTGCGGCCCCTCTCCCAAAAACCAAACCAACCCTCCACACAATGCAAACCTGTGGCTCTCCGCAGCCTCAAGCCTCGGGGTAAATAGACAAAAACCAAACATGATTCCTTCTAGTCTTAATTTATCTGAATATTGAGACGCAGACTAAGTCTGCCGAGCGCAGCCTTTTCCCTCCTGGCCCCATGTGCGCTGTTAACCCTTTGCTCCGGCACCAAATGGCCGAGCAAGCCCTGGCATTGGTTTTCCACCAGGGAAAGCAGCAGCTGCATGGCTCCAGACAAGACAAGCCACATATAGGACCACAGGTCAATTGCTGGTTGTTTTATTCTCATTTTGCTTCCACCCACCCTCCCCATTTGTCATAGCATTCTGTTCCAACAGCTCGTTAGGCAGGTAAGCAACAGCTCAGAAGGAAGTGGCAGGAAAGGAGCTCATAAGCACGCGCAGAGAAAGGGGGAAAGAAGACAACAGTTAACCTGAGTATCAGAAAAAGCTACAAAACTTGGCGTGCGCTTCTTACAGCCTTTGGCACAAAAAAACCAGGTGCGAACAGCAGTAATCAAACCTAAGAAACTCCTGTGCAAATACAGTTGAAACATTACTACTCATAACCTCCTAAAAACTTAACTTCTAAGCCTGAAAAAGGCATACTTAACCAAGCACAGCTGTAGTATTCCAATTTCAACTTGGGAGAAAGATGAAGGTAAATGTAACGAAGATATACAGAAAGATATGAGCTACTTTCAAATGGCAGGTGTAGGGGAGGCAATCTCACATGGATTCAAGGGAGCATTTTAGCAGACCAACCCCCAAGGTAGCCAAGTGACTTGTTTTTAATGTGTTGTTTTCAACAATTTTAAGGAATCCACCCCCACCCTCATTCATCTCCGCACAACTATGTAACCAGGAGGACACTTGGGGGGGAGGGGGGGGGAGGGGGAGGAGGGGAGCAAAGTGCACAACCCCAAATATTTCACTTTACCTCCAATGAAAAGGGGGGGACATGGGGGGACACAACCAGGAACCCTTATGTCCTCCATATATAAACATGCAATCATCTAATCAGCATTCAGCAGAGCGCATATAAAGTTGAGACAAGCAGAGCAACTACCTCCTTCCACCTCCTCTTTGGGATCACTATGGGAAAGGCAAACGGGAGCATCCCTAGTCATACCGGCTCTGCAGACAGTGGTGAGGCTTGGCACAAGTTGCAGGCAGCACAGAAGCTGTCCCGCCTGCACACAGAATGACTGCCACAACACGCTAACGAGACCTTGTCCTTGCAACGAGTCTGTTCCCATCACCTTCCCGTCACCCACCGGCACTGCTCTCTCCCACGCTGTGAGCCGCGTCCTGTACGCCGAATGTCTCGGAGGTACTTTGCGGCAGGACCACAGTCCCGCTTGTAAGGCTTCGTGGTGTGAAAGGCAGCTTATGCGTACAGTAGCCACAGGCTGCTGCCAGCTGCCTGCTCCTCACTGCTGCTGTTCCCAAACAAATCTGGGTTCAGAGCAGTTTCTTCAAAGCTCAGTGCATTTAGCAAAACTTTCTTATAAAATATGCTTAAGGATGATAACAGAATCATCAGAACTTAAAAGGATATTAGGTTACAGTCACTGCGCAAAATTATTATTGTTTTAAAAAAGAACAGGTTTGAAAGAAAAAACGTTTTCTTTGCAATAAAAATGCAAGAGGAAAAAAAAAAGGTATTTTCAGACACAGATCCCAACTTGTAATCGAATAAACCTGATGGTTGCATCTCACAGTAAACTGTACAAGCCATCTGAAAGACTCCATATGTGCCAAATGATTTCCTCCTGTAAACCAGGCTCTCTCCCCAGCGTACTGAGTAGTCTTCAAAGTGCTGCAAACACTGGCTGCATCCCTGCTGGTTTACTCCCCTACATTCATTCAAGCTTTTCCTCTCACAAACCACTATATTCTCTCTATCTTTAGTTTTAACTCTAAACTTCCAGTTTGCTATTTTACATTAATGGCACTTATTGGAAAAAAAAAAAAAAACAGGAACATTTAGGCACACAAAAAAAATAATCTGCCTTTCACCTCTGCAGCTGCATAGATGTCTACCAGGTCCCAAGCCACGGCCGTGCTCTGGAATTCCGGGCCACAGCCCCTTGACGACTTGGCTTCTTTATTTTTATGATTAATAAAGCTAGTTTTCCAAGACTCTACTATTTCCGATAGATCAATCTGGATATTAGTACATTTTGGTTCGTGGGTCTACTGTGACTGAGACGTGAAGAACCACCACGGTTCCATTAGCCTACCTCTATGTACGGAAAATTTTTTCATGGGCTCTCTGCTTGTCCCCTCCCTCCATCTCAGCACATCACAGAGGACTGAAAAGGCAACGCAAAAGTGCAGAATGACAGTATGTTCCGGGGCCCCAAGTCAGTGAGAGACAACGATTCATATCCAATTTCTCTTTTCATTCTGGGAGCCATATGGCCTAACAAAATGACGCTCCTGGTTTGTTTTTTCTATTTTTCTCAAAAAAAAAAAAAACAAACACCAATAGAAATTTGCCATCATTCTAAATTTCATCATGCAAGTCAGCCGTGCCTTCTTCAACAAACCGTACAACCCATGCCCCTGGCAATTCAACCACATAAGTTACTCCACTAACCAAAATCTCTATTAAGTAACTCAGAGAGGCGGAGGGGGGGAACCCATTGGAAGCATTTACTGCTTGGAAGGAAACGGAGCAGCTCCAAAGGGATCGAACTCTAGCGCCTGTTGCTGCTGGCTCTGCGCGCTCTGCACAACCAGTTCGGTGAAGGGTACTGCACCAAAGTCATCAGTTTTCAGCCCGTCACTGCTGTGAATGGCTCCATGCAAGGAGCTCTGCCTAGGTCTACCAGCCATTACTACTGTGCCGTGATCCCCGCAGTTGTCACCAAACCCTTGATGCTGGGGATGACGCATCAAGTCTGGTGGGTGGAAGGGTTTCGCTCCAAAAGGATCCAGCAGACTCTCGTCTGTCTGCAGAGGGTTGGTTCGATCTTTGCTGTCAGTCAACGCAACGCTGATGTTCTCTTTAGAGTCCGAGATAGTCAGGAACTCGTTGCTGCTCTGCGAGTCCCTGCGGCCCGCTTTCTTGTGCCTGCGGGCTCTCTCCGGGGTGCGGTAACTTGGTTTCAACGCTTTCTTCGTAGTGGTCGGGGTGCCGTGGTGGCGCTTTCCATTGTTCTTTGAGACCTCCTGCTTCATGCGCCTTTGGCGGGAAGAAAGTTTCTGCAGGTTACGCTGCTGCTTCACCTTCTGCTGCTGCTGCTGACTCCCTGTGATCTCTTCAAAAGGAACCAGCCCAAACAGGTCCTCTTTACTGCCACCAGTCTTGGGGAGAAGGGAAGGTTGAAATGGGGTGCAGCCAAAAATATCGACGCTCCGTGGAGAGGTGGGGGAGAGCAGAGGCTCAGTTCCCACCACCTGGCCATCTTGCTGAGACGCCTTTTTGCTAAAGGGGGCTTTTGTGAACACATCGAAGTCATCCTGCTCTTGGTTCAGGCTGGGAAAAGCCATCTGAGAAGAGACATCTTTGTCTGTCCTCTCTTTTGCCTGAGGCTGCAGAGTAAAAAAGGGCACTGCCCCAAACACATCAAATTCTTGGCCAGGGTTCACCTTCACGACAGTACTTGAAACCTCAGATGAGGACATATGCAGTGAACTGGTTTCTTTCGTTTCACCACTGTCCACACCATCTCTGAACCTACTGCCCAGGAGTCCGTCCACCGATTTTTGCTTGGTACGATCAGAATCAGAGTCAGAACTTTGCTTCTCTTCCTCCTCTTCCTCCACCTCTTCCTCAGAGTCCATGAGGAGAGGCCGGTGGCCTAAATTCTCTGGTTCTGTATCGTTGTCATCATTAAAGTCTCCATTCTCTCCTTGCAAGACTTCTTCATCCTCCTGTTCTTCTTCTTCTTCCTCACTGCTCTTGGGAGAAGGAGGATCAGATTCAAAATCACTCTCTGACTCATCGCCACCTTTAGTCACTTGTCCCTCTGCAGTTTTCCTCCCTGGCCGGGAATCTCTAAAAGCATGGCTCAGTTTTCCAGCCTTGGTTGGGGTCCCTAAGTTATCTCCCGGATTGCTGGCTGAGTTATCCACTTGTTTTCCAGGAGAACCTGCAGGTCCGAAGAAAAATGCAAAACAAAACATGAAATACACTCTTAAAGTCAACACTTTGCTACACACGCGCCATAGCCAGACATACCAAGACCTGATGCAAACTTATATTCTGTATTTACTGAGGAAAACGAGGTGCAATCAGATCTAGTATTTCAAACACCGCTCATAAAAGTGACCAATGGTCAGACCTTCTGGTTTTACTCCCTCAAGGATAAGATGTCTAGAACTACATGGGCACGGAGGGGGGACCAACGGACACAGGTGATCTCCAGACCCAGCCTGGTAAACGCTCATTGGGCAGCCACTCTTCTCCAGGGAAACAGAACCCAGCGTGCTTGGAAGATTTTAAGTTGGTTTTTTGGTTGTTTGGGTTTTTTTGTTTGTTTGTCTTAAAAAAAAAAAAAAAAAAAAAAAAAAAAAAAAAAAAAGCAGACAACCTATTTCTTGAAGTGCTTCTGCTCTGACAAACTTATTGCTCTAGTCATGGAAACAGCACAGGCAAAAAAAAAAAAAAAAAAAAAAAAAGTATTTCGCAATTTCAGTTAATTCACTTCATACCTTGGGTACTTTACAGCAACAGCAGAGGTCCAAGGGCTCTGCTGGCCCACCAACCCGTCTGCTGCGCAGTTCCCTTACACTGGAGAGCAAATGCACCTTGTTGACAAACACGTGCCTTAAAGCTGCCTTTTGGAGCAGTTGTCCAAGACTGTACAGAGGTTCTTACCACACAGACAGATACACATGGCAATACCAACAAATTCAATGTAGTTTCAAAAGGGGAACGAGGGCATGACACCCTGTTAGTCCCCAGCCTTTCCTCTCCCAAGCTTTCACAGCACATGACAATCCTACTCAACGTCTCCAAGACAATTAGGTTCCTCTAAGGCCTATTAAAATCAGGGACTGGGCAAGAGAGAAATTTGTTCAAGTCCAAGCTGCAGAGAAGATGACATGAGGTCACCATCTCTCTGTCCTGCCCTCGAGGGCACCAGCTCCTTACACCACCTGAAGCAGTGGGGCCTGGGGCCTGCCAATAGCCCCACCACGAATCCAGGCTTTGGGGGTTTTGCCTCACTAGTGTGTTTTCAGTCACACCAAGGGAAAGGCACAAGGCAACAGTCCCTACGGGGAGATGACAAGGTCATCAGCTAACATAGCTACATGGAAGGATGTTTTCCAACACATCTTGGTTTGAAATAGTCCCTCCCTCCCACCCCCAGTCGTACCGAAACAGTAATTTGGACACATAAATCCCACTGAGAATTAAGGTTGACGGTCGCTGCCTTTTGTGCATTTGAGGTCTACCCTCGATTACAGCAGAAGCATCCTCTCTCCATCAGGGCCTTCCCCACCAATCAAGCCACCAAAGCACACACTGTGACAGAGCACACACTGGAACAGCAACACTTAAGACCTTATTTAATTTTTTTTTTTAAAGCAATACTTGCCTGGGCATGTCAAGATTAGAGAATGTCTTTTTCTGCAGTGGCACCGAAGCTCCACATTCAGCCCCTTCTAACTTCTACTGTAGCTATTCAGGCAGAAAAAAGCTATTGCTTTAACTTAAATTTGAGGGAAGTGTTGTCTTGTTTGGTTCTAAATAAGATCCGACAGCAGGATCCTTCCTACGGGAAGGAAATTGATCTATTCATTTTACTCCGACACCTTCATCCCTGCTTTTTACTACCTGACAACTAGAGCTAAGCGACCAATTCACTGATGGCTCCTTCATGAGGCAGAAATACCAGGAGCAGTAAAAACTTTGCAGCAGTAAACAAAAGAGATGGCCAAAGCCGACAGCCCAGATCAGCCTGCACAGTGCCCTCGGTGTGGCACTCTCCCGACTTACACAAACCATGTTTCTCCCTATGTCAGGGCCCTGCTGCTGTGCAGAGATGTTTTCAGGAGCGTAACCGACTGTGGTATTTCCATTTGAAGGTAATGAGTAGCAGGAAAAGCAAAACACATAGTCTCAGCTGGAGAAAGCGCATTTGCTCCGGAGATGTCCTTTTCCTTAGGACACAGACCACACGGCAGCCATGCTGCTTTAAGAATATATAGTTGAACATGTAACGCTACTAACAGCGATGAGAATTCACCTCTTGGCAAGACTCAGAACAACTACCAAAAAATGGGGTGCAAAACCTCGACGTGAGGCTGTATTAGTCACTCCAGGCAGAGCGTTATGTGGGTACCGACCTCCAGAAGGGGACCAGAACAATGGCCAACCCAACTGTGTTTCTGCTTGCATGAGGATGAGCCACTTTACGCGGACCGAATTGTGCCAGTGAGTTCACGGTTTCCTGCCAGGAACGGTGTCTCCAACGCCTGACCCGCGCCCGGGGACAGCCGCTGGTCCTCAGTCAAGCCATTGTTAACAACTCCATGTCACAGAGTGCTGACCCTCCCACCTAACCAAAACTAACACCTTCCATTCACGGCTTTGTTAAACAATTGCTGAAATTTTATCAACTCCACATGTTCACAGGCTTGAAAAAGCTGGGGATGAAGGTGTGCACCAGTTATTTCTCTGAAAAATAATCTTCAGCCAGAAACGAGCCCATGACTCTCTTGGTATTGTAGTATACAATATGATTTATCAAGTGATTTCTTCTTTCACAAGAAAATTAGCATACAATCTCCAAGCAAAATCCTTTTTTTTTTTTTTTTCTTTCTACACCCTAGTTTAGACCAGAATATTAAGTTTTACAAGAAAAGTTTCTTCCTTTTAAAAAGGCATTAATAGCTGATTTCTTCTCACAGTAGCCATTTTGCTCTTCTGCAGTCACACTTAAAATAACACTCAAAATTGCGCAGCAATATACTTTGTGTATGGATTTAAAAACAAGATGACCAGAATGACTGAAAACATCAGGTGATTAGGGCTTTGAGCTGGTTCTGCTTTGCTTCTGGTGTCAGATTGCTTCTTATCTACTGTAATTGTAAATACTACATATTTGCTTTACCCACTAAATTAGAATGTGGATTATTTGGCTGCTTACTTTAGATTTCCCAAAGGTACAGCCTTCACATTGCACTATATAACCCCCCCGTCTTCTAAATCCTGCTGTTTCCAATGTTTACTCAAACACTAACGTTAACATAAAAGCAATTAGATTTAAAAGAAGAAAAAGGAAATATTTCTAGGTTAGATGTTAATACCACTCACACAACGAAGCCCCAGACCTTTTCTTTATGTCAGCATCTACATGAGTTTACACTCCCAAAGAACCATTATACCTCTGTACATAATTTCCATGTGCAGAAAACAATCTATCAAGTAATTTTCTTTAAAGATAAGAACTGAACCACAGTGTATCTAATATCACTGACATCCCAAAAGCTCTAAATATTATTTTTTAATTGCTGCCACAGTCACATACATATTCACTGCAACACAAACTGCCAAGGACACTGACAAGACACAAACCCCAACCTCTACCTGCAGCTGTAGACTTACAGAAGCACTTAATTTAAGCCACGCCATGTTTATCACGCAGTATCAGACCTCTCTGGACAGAACACACACCAAACAGGACCTGACAACACACGGCAAAACACTCAGAGCAGTTTCCCAACCCACACTCAATGTATTAGTACTGGCACACAACCCTTCCAACACCTCTTAACACACCCACCTCTAACTGTTATTCTTGCTGACAATATGCCACAAATTATTGTGGGAATCAGTCACCCAGACCACCTCATTTTTAAGGGATCTATATTAGCATCCTGAATTTCCTCTCTCTAGTCTAACAGTCTACATCTCCAGACACACAGGGATGAAGTCAGGAACAACGCGGTGAGCAATCCCCGTTGCTGGAGAGGGGTGTCTGACGGCAAATGCAGACTACCCTGCTCGCTCTGTGTGCTGCCACGCGTTTTGGTCACATAGTTGGAGCTCTGGACCACTCTTACAGGCGATGCCGAGAACATTACTCATTGGCAAAGACACAGGCACGGAAGGTGCTTGAATAGCTAGCAAGATTATTACACACATAAAGTAATTAGCCATTTTTCCTGTATTTTCCACACAGCAGCCTGTCTTGGCACTAGTCAGCGTTGTGGCCTCCTGTTCCGCAAAGGGCAGGGAGGCTCAGCCTCGCACGCCAAATACAGCACACAACACCCTTTGTGAAGGCAAGAATGAGGAAGCACCTAGGAAAGGGAAGCTTAAGCCTGTGTATTTGTAAAGGTCTGTCCTTGCGCATGAGAAAACCTTTTCTGACATATCTCCATTCTGAAGCCACCCAAAGATATCACAAGCATATTTATTTTTCCAGCCGTAACATCATCACAGGGCCACGCAATTAACTGCCTGGAAGCTGATGAGCTTATAACCCCTCATTTCACTACAAATGATTGCTGCACAGGGTTTCTGGATTTCTAGCTCTTTAGCCCTGAATATTACTTCTTTATCACAGCAGGAAATTTATGTTACTGTATTGTGTGCAGACTCAGAGTTATCGATAAGACAATGAATTCTGCGGTGCCTCAAAACTCCCAAGCTGCAGTAAGAGCGTAATTTTATTAAAATTTCAGAACCAGCATCTAAGACCCTACGCGTACAACCTCAACAGGAAAGCAAGGGGCACAGGGCTGGTGATGCTGGGAGCAGCCACTGCTCCTGCTGCAGACTTTTGAAGAAAACACTTTTATTTCGTAAGTATTTCAAGAGTGATGCTCTCACTGCCTCCCTATTTGTATCCTTCCGGAAAGATCAAGTATCTTGCTTTAGGCTCCTATTAGCATTGACATGTTATAAACAAAAAGAGGCACCTCCTCTGAGCAGACTTTAGTCTAAGATAATAGTCTTGAACAATTTGTAGTGTTACATAGCCAAACCTCATGGAAGAAACAATCTCTGCATGCACCTTCTCACCTGCAACATCTTTGGTTTAGTCTCAACAACAGGGAGAAAATTGCAGCAGACTTGCGTCAAAACTGAAGAAACAAACATATTCTCAATAGAGCTACCAGTTTTAAACCCATAGCAGGAATATTTTGTTCTGGTTTTCCTACACTACAGTTCCCCCTCTTTCACAGCTAAGAAAGTCAGCCAAGTAAATAAATACGAAGAGCACTATGAACAGAAACAATGCCCCAAAACGGCAAACTTCTCAGGTAATGACAATTTAATGCTCTGGCCAAACAGATTTCAAAAATGAGGTGTTCTGTCACATTGATTTCATGCAATCTTCTCAACTTAAACTGCTGCAGAAGCTGTTCATATATATATTTATACCACAAAGCTGACAAATGTTGAGTAACATCTGTTTGTAATGTACTGTTCAGATTACTACACTTCTAATCAGGTTTGCATCTTGTAGGAGACAATTGTTCTTCGTTCAAATGTAAGTCAGGTGGAACATCTTTAATCGTATAAGAAGATCCCAATCTTCAAGGAAATTTTCTGTTCTGATGTTCTTTTTCGAGACATCCGATTATAAGAGGATGAATTCCCCCTAACAACCACAGTAATTACATGCCTTCTGCTGGTTCATCATTTTAGGGTATTGCGGGGGTGGCAGAAGAGTGGGGCATAAGGGCTTTAAGCTTTCTTCGAATTGGTAGCATACTGCCACCATCATTTCAGAACAATTTGCCACATGTCAGGCCCACGGATTACCCGCATGCTGCAACTAAATCTGCACTATGTCTTTGACAACAGCCAGAGCAGCAGCTGCTGAATATTGTAATGGATTTCCACTGCTTACCACCTTTATTTTCAAGAACACAAATGGGAGAACACAACACTTGTGCCTGGTTTCTCCTCCTTAGATGTTCTTTAATTAGTCTACAGGTTGAAGCGTGTTATTAGAAAAAAAAAAAAAGTGCAAAGTGACAGCGATTGCTCTAAGATTTGAAGAAAAAAAAAAAAAAACAAACAAACCAAACCATCAGTAAATAAGAAAATCCCTGAATAATTTTGGAGATAAAAAGCACACCACCAGCACAGCCCACACATTTATTCCTGTGATGTGTGAATGAGTTCAAGTTACTTTGGAAGCATTATGTAGAAAAGCTCGTCTAGAGATTGTTTTCATACAGGGAAAGATGCTGAACCTGCAAAGACACTGAACCTGCATTCGGCAAGTAGTGTGAAGAATACCTGAAACCATAGCCCAGGAGAGGTTATGAAGGAACATAAGCAGTATGTTCAGTGAGTACAGATATTGATATGAACTTAGTTAATTGTCAGGCTACCTAAACCTGGAACACTGCACAACAGCCATATTATGTTGTGGGTCTGGGCATCTTTTAATGAAGAATTCAAGAACATCAAATGCCAAAGAAACACGAACTGATGGCACAAGCTGCTTTGGCGTCATAGGCGAAGTTGGCTCCAATATTTTTGTGACTTGTGTTCTCATGCATGTTATTTCTTGCTAGATTGTAGTCAGTTGTGTTTCGTTTAAAGTTCCAGACTGCACAGTAGTCCAAGGGCTGCAAGGACGCAATGTACAAACTTGCAGTGGTTTGAAACCTTGTTAGACACAGTAACAAACGCATAGTTCTCACCCACTTTTCTTCATGCCAGAAGAACGCTCCTTTCTGCTGAAACAGGATGAATGCTAATATTGAGCTACCGCAGCACAGTCCTTCAAGGGACATATTGTGTCCAAGTCTCCAGCTGATGCCCATTGCACTGCTCTGTGGCACGCAGCTGGTTGGCTTCTGCCACATCGACCCAGCTGGGACTGGTGAGTTACATACATACAAGCAGCACTGTGTCTACTGTACAGAAGATCAACTTCACAAACATTCAGTAGAACAATTAAACAGATGACCTGAACTGGAGCCTTATCCCACAAAGAAGTCAGAAGACAGCTCACTAAGATTCTCCACCGGAGCAAAATGTCTAGCAGACAGCTTCACGTCAGCACTTGCGAAGAAATTCCAGTCACGGTTTCCCAACATCTTTGCTTCTCACACAGCCCATCTGTATGATTTTGAGAGTCACCTCAAATCTTGTATTGCTTCTCTGAGTTCGAGTATTAAGCTGAGAGAAGCAAAAGGCAACCTAGCCCAGTTTAATCCCAGAAAGAATTAGTGTAAACAAACATAAGATGGCAAAACACCACCGAGTACAACTCAACAGCAAACTGTATTGTATTCATGACAATTCCATCTTATAATACCAAGGTAGCACAAAACACACATCTCTAAGTTTCCAAAACACTTAACTTGAAATTAACAAAGGCTGTTAGAACGCAAGCTGGTTAACACACATCTGAATGAAAAGCTTCATTTCCAAAGTGCTGACCAGGGGAGCCATTTTTTCCACTGTCACCATCCAGTGCTTCAGGCATTCAAGAAGCGGAACCTGTTTTCCAGATGTTAGGTGCCTGTCCTACATGCCCTGTTACTGGCTATCCAACTGTGCTTTCTTCTTTTCCGTAAGAAGTCTGCAATGTTCGTTTTATTTCCATCAGATTAGCATTGGAACTGTTCCTCAAGCCAGTTTTCTCTTCTAGGCGCCTCAAGATCTAAGCCATTACTGTTTTCCACAAACATTTTGGCATAAAGACTGTGTATAGCAACTTCACATGTAGTACTTGTGAAAACACAATTAAGAGGATAAACATCAGGCATGACTAACCCCAAGTGCTGCTACGCTGTATTCCTATCAACTATCATAAGAGGAACCCCATAATATGTTAGTTCATCTCACACAGCTCTTAGCCCTCAGCATAGCATGACAAGTGACATCGATGTTGCTGGCTCTCCATTCCCACCTGAGAAGAATAAGCACAGAAGCTTTGACAGATAAGAAGCCTTAGTCCATCCAGCTCCAGGTTCTCCTTCCCAGCGATTCCTGCTGCTGCGGCAGCAGCTTGACATGCACTCAGCTCCACAGGGAAAACCTCAAGGGCTCACAACTCTCAGCAACCCACAGTACTTTCAGGTGAAGTTAAAAGGTTTCAGATGTCCACCGCTGGATCGCCCTTGCATCACCTTCCCAGACACGTGTAAAAGTACCTGATAGCACTCATTTTGCTGCACTCCCAGCTCCTGATGTTAAGGGTCAAAAGGTGATAGGTGGATCTTCTGCTTCTTGCTGCTTTCTCATATCAGGCGACAGAAGTTAGTTTAGTCAAGTGCTGCTTTCAGCAGAGAACACTTAAGCCTCCAAAACAAAAGAAATACTCTGGGTGACTACTCAGCAACAGTCCATATACAACATTTATGAACCTGAGACCAATGTCAGACAGCAAAATAACAGCAGAAAAAGATCACAGTCCCAACTCAAAGTTGTTAATACAGTAGAACACATCTTCAATAGGAACTGTCACTTGAAGTAATTTTTTTATTTTAAATAGCCTGTATTGTCAACGTTTAATCTCATCATAACTCAACAAGTCAAAACCAGAAAGAACGTATTATGCAGAAATCTTAAGTACAAGTGGAAATCAAAATACTAAGGACTTTCGTCAAGTTTGTCCTAGAAAGTCCTGAACTAAAAATAAAATATATCTATGTCAACACCATTCTCCTTTCCTTAGTTGTCTTACAACACCTCATTTCAAGACATTTCGAAGAACAATTCCGTGGAGAAAACAAACCAGCTTTTACAAGATATATCTTCAGATTTAAAGTTTTATCTTATGACATTTTTTTAAGTGTAGTTCACTGTTAACATAGAATTAAAAACACCTTCCTTGAAGTCAAGCCAGTACGCACACTTGTTTAAATTCCCATTAGGGGTCAGTAGAAAACAGCCTATTGAAAAACGCATATTGGTTTTTCCAATGAAACACACAACAATTCACAACCAACTCCACATTTCTCAAGCAGTCAGGCTTTTCAGCCATGACTGAGTTTGGGTTTCAGCCCCCCTTAAGAGAAGGCATCTCCCCTTATATTTTAGTATGTCAAGCATTCAAGCTTGGATTGCAAGTAACAAACATAAAACATACGACGTAATACAACCAGGCTGTTCATTACAATCTAAGCTATATTACAACTTTCTGAAAACCAGCAATGAGCAAATACATTTTTAAGTAGTAAGGTGAGGAAATAAGAAAAAAATCCCTAGACACATGGATATGAATACTCAAAGCAGGAGACCAAGCACCTGATAATCTCCATCTCAGATCAAGTGTAACTATTACTGTTCATTTTGCACGTGAATTTAGGCTAAATCCTTCCAAATGGCCACCCGTAGACTGCACCTACAGAGCAAACATTTCTTCACACTGCTTTCGCGTTCTATTGAACTACTGAATCTTAATGGGATGACAGAAGGCAAACTTGTCCTTTCTGAACGAGCAGAACAAAACCAGAAACTAGGAACACAGTAACAGACCAAGCAGAATTAATTCAAGTCTTCATAACAACTGGAGCAGACAGGGATGCAGAGGTATTGTTACAAATTGCCTTGCAGAATACACCAGCGTTATCCTGTGCGCTCTTCGCCATGTACAGCGCAGGAGCGGTTGTCAGCACTCAGCAGCCGTAGTAGGCTATCTTCAGGAACGCAAGGTGAAACCGAAAGGAAACACCGATGCTAACTTAGAGTGACCCCAAGTGATTTATTTTAAGGCATGTTATCTGAGCTTTTGAGCCTCTGTAAGAATGGTTTTCAAAAGTCATATTAAGGCACCTTTATCACATAAGCACTCTCAACAAAGTTTGGCAGGCATCTAAGTGACTCGGCAAGTAATTGAAGCTATTTTTACTGTTTAACTGTCATGTAGGCTTTACTTTGCCACAGGTACCAAAAATATTAAAGTGCTGATGAAGCAAGTGTTAAAACTGAGGCAGGATGATGCAGTTTCACTTTCACAGTCAATGTTCACATACAATATTATTTTTACTTCCATCCAAAGTAAAAAAAGCCAAAGGTGAACTGAAACACAGTAATGAATATCTCCCCCTCCCCCCCCCCTTATAGATAACATCACATGTTGTTTGTTTTGACTCAGTTTGCACCAAAACTATGCATTAAAAGCAGCAGAAGCTTACAGTCATAACTTGGCAGGAGAACCCAACTGAAGAAACAGCATGAGCTGGAAGCAGACTACAGGGAAGTAGCAAAGTTTAGTCTCCGCAATAACTTTGTCTTTAGCAAAAGCACTTCTGGTTCTACCCAAGTGATTCCCACTGCACAGACCCAATGTGTTTGCACTGCAAAGACTATGTAGTCTGTACACTGTACAAGTACCAGGAATGAGGTGGAAAAATATTTTTTAATTGGAGGTAATCAACATACTAAAAATCTCTTCAACTCATCAACTGTCATAAGGCAGCTAACACCTGTATCATTCGTTGGTCACTTAACTGGATGTACATACTTCAACAAATACATACATATATATATGTACATATCTATACATATATATAGGAGGTAGTGATGCTACAGATGTAACTTGCCTGTGTGAGAAATGAAAGGAACAGAACCAAAGGGATCCTCAGGAGGATTGTTCTGTGGAGCAGAATGTGGCTCCACATTCTTATCTGAAGATGCTCTCCTGTCCACCAGCCTGTCTGTAAAAAACAAAATGGAACAGAACAAAAAATAAAACAAAATAAAAGTGGCAGGTCATATGCCTACGCAAAGCTATCTACTCTATGGGGGGAGGGAGGAATAGCCTCTCTATTAGGGGGGTGGGTGGATGTTTTAAAGATGTCCTACATCTTGAACTCATACTTCTTAATCACTCAGGAAAATTCACTTGCACAGACCTATTGTTAATCCTGTCCCACCAAAAGCAGCACATATTTGGCAATGGAATGCTTTAAATAAGATTCTTTCTTACACATTATGTGCAGCCTATGCACCCTGTAGTAGAAACTACTAGACCTCCGCGCTCTTGAGTTTTTGAAGTCAGAATCCCTATGCTTACCTAAAACACAAACCCATTCATTTTACCCAAGTTTCGGCCGGCCTTTGCCACAAAAACAGATAAGTTGACTGTCACAGCAAAACAGCTACAAGTACCTTTTATTCAACATTTAACATCTGTTAGTAATTAAAACCATCTGAGTATAATACAATCTAGAGAAATTTAGTCTTTTGTATGGTCTTCAACCCCTAGACTTTTTTTTTTTTAAAGTACACATACAAAATTTTTTTAACACAGTCAAAAAACTCAAAATACTAGGAACAGTAAATACAAGTTTTTCTGTCCAAGGTCTTACTGCTGCCAAATTAAGATGCAGCCCGTCAGGCCAAGCATTACATTGCAGCTCCAGCGGGTCCAGCAAGGCCCATCAGCCATTTAACAACAGCCCTGCGACACATTGTCCCCCCAACATCCTACACCCTCTGCGCAAAACACACAGCATTTTGCTTGCCCCTTCTTTCAGCACAAGCAGCTGCTCTTGCAAACTATCTGCAGCACAACCTTCTTGACAGTTCACCTCTGTAGAGATGCAGCTGAACTGTGCCCTAATTACCCATCAAGCTACCTGCATATTTTCTATGCAGTCCTTCAATGCAGCAACCAGGAGGCTGTCCTAAGGCAACCCCCAGGGACCAGGCAGCAAGCTCATCTCCTTCAGACAGATGCACATTAACCTTGTGTACAAAGCCCACGAGTTTTGAAATTACATGCCAGTTTTCACAGACAAGCCTTCTGTTTGTATTTGAGCATACCTAATGGGAATTCTTTTACTCTTACCTACCATTAGACTCACTGAAGAATTACAAGCGGGAGTTATTCCATTACAGGCAATCCCTGCTCAAACTACAATCCCAAATCGGGGCTCCCAGTGCAGATGTAGTTGCCCTCACCTCAACGCATACATATTGAAATAGGGAGAGACTGACACAGCCAAACAAGATGATCCTACGGTGACACAGCCATGCAGAAGAGAATATTAACAAAGATGCACAAAAGACCAACAGCTCTGTTTTATACCCTCGGCTTTGCGCCTTGAAGACAAACAACAGTCGAGCACCACATCCAACAGCAGTACTTATTCCTCACTCTCAACAGTCATACCCACATTGCTTTGTCTCCTCAGGGACAAGGGCTTCGGTTTAGGGGTTTGGTTTTTCAGGGGATTTTCTCTAGAGTTACTCTAGAGTATCCTTTGGAGTATCCCTGCAAATGCTGGCACACAAGACTATGCAAGTTCAAGCCCCCAGATGATGATCAGACGTCCCAACTTCAGCAGCAGGACTAGAGATAGCGGAAAACAAAATTGAAGTGCTAAAAGTACAGGAAAAAATTAGAGTGAGCAAATACAAGGTTTCAACTCCTCCATAGCACCTAGGCATATACGTACTGAGATACATTTCCCCAGAAACTGAAGTTTAAAACTTGCCAGTCCATCAATCCTAAGGCTATTGGACACGGACAAGCCATTGTTCCACACTTCTGAGGCACAAGTGTCATTTGTCCACCTCGTAACAAGATCCACTTCTCTTTATCAGAGAATACTTGACAGAACAGAGACAGTAATGGCTTCTCCAGCTTCACACAAGCAGAAGCAGATTCAGCAGGGCTATCAGTATTAGACTGCATTGTGCTTCAGATGCAAATGCCACAAAAAAAAAATTCATATTATTTTCCCCTCAGTGAATAAAGATACAAATGCAGCTCAGAGAGCTGCCAGAGACACGGTCATGAGCCATGTCACACAGTGGACTCTTCCATAGGAAAGTGCAGTTATTTAAAACCACAACCAAGAAATCCAGCTGTTCCCACTCCAATGTCAGGCCCCGGATTCCTCAGGAGACAGTGCTCTCAGGACTTTCTGAGGTGCAAGCAGCACCAGTGCACAAAGAAAGCCTGGGAAGAGCCACAGCTCTTTCCTGCAGAGATGGCCCAGGTAGTGCCTTCATTCTGTATATACTGCACAAGAGATGGGCACAGAGTTTTGTCGGCTTTGCACCCACAGGTGTCTCTGTTGAAGCACCACCATGATTCTGGGCCTAACAAGAAACTTTCTGCAATTCAGCGGGAAGACTATGATGGTGTTCTTTCCCCGGTGAGAAAGCAGACTGCTTTTCTTGTCTTCCATTTCTGCACAGATTATTTAGTGGTTACAGGAGCTCTCTATAAAAAAAAAAAAAAATCCATTTCTTCACAATCTTGTCAGAATCTCAGCATCATATGTTGCTCCTGCACCATCATTAACACCGACGATAACAGGAAGAACAGTGTACCCAGGAACACCACCCTGTAACTCCATACCAAAGTGCTCTGCAAAGGCACTCCATTCAGAAATCCGCATTCAATTGCACATTATGTTTTACTGCAACTGTCTGCTTTTTGCTATGAAAACTTTCACCAAGTATAAGCAAGGTATTCTGTTCCATGAGTTACCTCCCTTTTCAAAGGAAAAATGATTAATCATCACAGCAACACCCATCACTACCGGCAGTATGAGATTAAGCTACTAAGTGCACGAAATCAAACGTTAATGTTAGCCTGACAAATTGTGATGACATCTTGATGCACTATCAAAGACTGTGTATATTTAATTACTCATGTATTACTGTCACAAACACAACAGCTTTAAAAATATGTCAGGTTTAAAAATATTTTTAATTTATGTATAAACCATCCGCTCAACAATACAAACCAGGTGTTTGGAAGTGGAAAGAAAGGATTAGTGTTTTGTGTGCTGCTCAGCCCCACATAACATTGCAAAAAGACAAACTTACATAACACTGTACTGCAGCTATAAAGTACAGGACAGCAACTGGGTTTAGTAACAGGAAATAAAGCAATTTATCCAAGCTGTATCTTCAATTCTCCTTCATCTAGATGGCAAAGTGATTCACAGTAAACTCAAATATTGAGCAAGAAAAATTACCTAGCAGTAAACAGCAGTTTTCTCTCATAAAAGGTAACCTACATCTAAAGGGAATTAAGCCGTGATCCTTTAGATATATCTGAGGAAATTCCAGGAAGTATTATACAGTTGAAGACAACTTTATAGGTGTAAGCCTTAATTGTACAATTTATCTCCTATTTTCTCATTAACCCACCTAAGTTTGAGAAAGTAGCAGTAAACCGAATTAAGTATAAATATTTCTGCTTTGACTGCATTAAAGGCATTAACACTGCAAGGTAAGTTCATACAATCTTTGGCACACCATCCTTAGCATCAAAGAACAAAGTTAAAGGTCTTTGAAGTATGTATCTATGTGTACAGCCAAGCACACATACACCGAATTTAAAACTAGCGATGCTCCCCCTCCACTACACCTCTAACAGAAATGATGCCAAAAGGCCCAAGAAAAGCTGTAACTGCATCTCATGTAACGCGTAAGCAAGCCTGCCATCTAGTGTACTAGTGCTCACGCACATAATGATTTTAATTTATATTTTTAGGTTTTCTGTATTCAAATGACTGAAAACCCCTAATGCTAGTTATTACTGAGCAAAACTATGTTATGTTTATTTTTCTTATACAGTATACAAAGTTTATTATCACATCCAGCTCTTCTGTGCACTGAATTATCTTTACTAAAAGGTGAGTCTGGGTAGATTTAGTCTTTAAAAACTTCAGTTTTTTCACACATGCAGTACAAAAACTGGATAACAGAATTACAGTAGTCGTTAACTGTACTTTCTGCTGGAGATTTAGAGACAGCAGTTAGTGGCACTGAGCTCCAAGTTACTGTGTCCTTTATTAAGTCTAACTGTGCACGCAATTCAGCCTTTTCACCAAAAGGGCTGTCAAGCACTGGAACAGGTTGCCCAGGGAAGTGGTTGACTCACCGTCCCTGGAGACATTCACAACATGCGTAGACATGGTGCTTAAGTACATGCTATAGTGGTGGACTTGGAAGTGTTAAGATTGAGTCCAGCCGTTAACCTAAGGGTCTTTTTCAACCTAAACGAACGTACGATATTTTTTCCCCAGCTTCCTACAACCAGCCTATTGAGCTACTCCAGGCAAGCTTATTTCTCGTATACCATTTTCCAGCTTTTTTGCAAAGCCATTTCAATTGAGTCCTTTGTTAATATTTTCTTCTGTATTTCAACTCGACCAAGACACATGGCTCAACCAAATCAACCTCTTAAAGTTTACCATAACTACATTCAGCAGTTCAGCTGTCAGTTAAAGATTCTGTAAAGGGGTAATGTTGTGCTGACCTTTTGTTTCAAGCTAACCTTCTCCAGATTCAAGAGTGTATTCAGAGAGGTTGTTGAGGCCCCATCCCTGGAGGTGTTCCAGGCCAGGCTGGACAACCTGGGCAACCTGGTCTGGTGGGAGGTGTCCCTGCCCATGGCAGGGGGGTTGGAACCCAATGATCTTCAAGGTCCTTTCCAACCTAAACCATTCTATTATTCTATGATTTCAAAAGACTTCTCAGGCTTCACTTGAAAACAGCATGCATAAAGATATTCAGTTCTACTACTAAAGAAATAAAATTCTAAACTTGCATTCGAAAAGAATGCCTACTTTTCAGCTGGTACATTATCCATTTTCCCCAGCTAACATTAAGTCATTTTACTGCAAAGTGTGTGCAGGCTACATCCACATCTCAAAAATAGGAGTCATATTTTATCAACACAGGCAACAAGTGCAAAAAATCAACTAGAGTTTCACAAAAAAAAAAAAAAAAAAAAGAAAACCCAAACAAGTCACTTTCCTTAAGGATTAACAGGTAACACGCACATCTTGTTCAGCTACCTTTAAAGACAAGAAAACCAAGAGGAAAGACTCAAGTGAAGACATAGTTTCTTTGGTTTGTTCCCCCCTCCCCCAATTACTTGCAATTCAACTTTACTCCGTTGTTAATTGCAAGGCACTTGCTGATAGTCAGCCAACTATATACAATCTGGTTTTTGACATTGTCACATCTTAGAAGTCTGACTAATAAATCTGATCTGGACAAAACCAGTTCTCGGAAGAGCAGCTAATGAGCACGTGTTAAGCAATTAAGACGAGGAAGGGAAGTCATTCCAAGTGAAAACCATTGAGATAACTGACTTCAAGAGAAAAAAGTTTATTCAACTATTGACATATCAGAACAATAATGCAGCCCTTACATGTAGCCACTCATCAAAAAGGACATTACAAAACATTAACATAATGTAAGAGATCCATTTTCTTTCAGGCATTTTCAAAGGACATCAGACCCACAGAATCTTCTCCTCTGGTGTGCAAGAAAAAAGCTGGAAAGGAATAAAGCAAGCAGCCAAACTTCTCTTCCTATCTGACAACATACCTCTGCTGTTCAGAGCTTCTTGACAATCAAGGTGACACAAGCAGTATTTAAGAGCTAGGATATTACCATTTCAGCAATATTTGAGCCAGTAGCTGTGAGTTTTAGACAGTGAATTCCTATTGCACGCATTTTCAAAACAGGAAAGAAAAAAGACAGGCCCAACTCTGCCCTCAAATGCTCAGAAAGAATTTTCTGTACACAGACCGCACGGCCCTTCCGTAAGACAGGTGTTGGAACCGCTGAGCAACTACAGAGCCCTTATTTACTGGGAAGCAAAATAAGCCTTCAAGCGTCCCTTACTTGATCTTAGCAGGTCAAATTCTCTGTCCAGGAGCTCCTCCTCTGTCAACTTGGAAAAATTATCCTCTCCAAATGGGTTCCAGCCTGACATATCAGGTGGGTTGCTGATGTTCTGCTTTGGGTAACTGGCAATTGCTTCAGTATCAGGAATACTTGACCTGTAAAGTCAGTTCATGGAGGCAAATCAGGACAGACATTACTGGATTGTTTATCAGGGTGAAAATCTATGACATGCTTCATAGTGCCAAACTACTATATAAAAACACACGTGCATTAACAGCTTATCCCAACAGCATCTTCAGGCTCGTTTAACACAAAACGGTCACCTCAAACATGCAGTTTGATCGCATCATTCCTGTGCGCAATCCTTGGACTTTTATTTTTCAATTTATTAACTGTAGCCAAAGCAAAGAACCCTTCATCAAGGTGACATGCAAGGGTAAAAAAAAAAAAAAAAACAAACTGTATTTCACTAGTGGTCATTTCTATATTGCCGTAGCAGACAGCCTTATTTTCCTCACAGAAAAAAGCCTAGTACATATGTTTGAAGTTTTCATCGGTTCTCTTGATCTTCAAATTATTTTCTCTTGGCAGACACATTGTACATTAAGCGTCTTTGAATCCTACATCCATCCAACAGTTACAATTAGCTTAACCAGTTGACATCGCACCTTCTGCTTGTATTAGTCTTATCTACACAGATAAGGAAACCTTTGATCAGATGCGTCTTCCCCTTCATGTGCGTTTTGGCAAATTACGCCTACCAGTTCTCCATTTGCCTGAAGTGGACTAGGAAAGCAGCAACCAGCAAGTTACCACACGGTAGCTGCTTCTCTCTATGCCTAGCCAGGCACCTGCAGCCACACCTGCAGCCCAGCTCCACCTGGAACCATCTCTTCAAGACAAGATCAAGGGGAACGGGCTCCTTCCTGTCACCTTGGGTGCTGCCACCCCGAAAGACTACCGGCTCTTCCTACTGAAAAAAGGACACCACACAGCACAGTGCAATGCATTTAGTATGTCAAAGGGAAAGAGACTCATGACCCCTTTCATACAAGAAACCATTTTTTGTTTGTTTGTTTACAAGATCAGTCTTATGCATTGCAAACCTTGCTAACTTGCAGTCATTGACTTGAAAATAAACAGCAGGATCAAAATCTTTGGACAAACACACAGAAGCGAAATTGGAAATACACATATTTACTTCCACACTGGAATGATTCCTTTCAGAAATTATTTGAGACAGAGATATTCTGGCTGTAGACCTGACTGAAGTACAGCTGGTAAATCTCAGATATGTACAGAAGTGCAGGACAACACACTCTGCTAGGGATTAGACTACCTAATTGGCGAGTAGTCGTCCAACAGGTCACAGTGGTATCTGATATTATATCAATCCAGCCTACAGCAGGAAAGTACTTTGCCTTTTTGTCTTTCAACACAACGTAAATTAGAAGAAACTGAGAATGACAGCAGCACCTGAAACACGTAAGCCACACTATGAACTGAAAGCCTGTGTCAACACAGGCTGCACTTAAGACTGCAGCATTCCCACAATTGCAAAGGGCTTCTCTTTCAATGTAGTATAGTAGGAACCTATAGAAATATAAAGCCTAGTTCAGAGTATTAGTGAAACTGGACAAATGGGGGGTGTTTGTTTTTGTTTTTAAATCAGAAAGGGAAGGCTTTTTTTATTCCACACATTTTTGGTAAGAATTCATGGGAAAGCCATTATTTATTGTACTTTATTAAGCAAGGGTAAGTCCACAGGCCCCTGCAAAGGGATCATATCACCGATGAGGTGTTCTCCATCATACAACATACTTGAGTCATACCTCTGATCAATAGACACACGCGTTTCCAGCACTAGCAAATAAATGCCAACTATAAAGTCTCTCTTGAAAGAGCGTTTGAATTGCCTTTCACACACCCATAAACTCATTCAACATAGGCCACTGACCACCCTAATTGAAGTGGCTAGAAGGCAGTTCCTGAAATAAGTCCGGGAACCAGAAAAAGTGGAAAATAGGTTCTTTAAGAAGTTGTACCAGGTTCACCTGTTTAAAAGCTAAGCATCCCACTTGCATTTCAAAATTTCCTTTACCACTAAACAGCAACTAACTTTAAATAATACCTTACCACTGAAGCAAGTAATTTCTTCAGAAAGGATTCAGCAGTGCTCATCACAATGAGGAACTAAGCTATAAGGAACCCTTGGGTACATATACTTCAAAATACTTGCCTACTTGCAGGGTAGGGAGAACCTGCCACTGTTCCAGTACGCACTGGGAGTGACCCAGGGTAAGAGATTAAGGCTGGTGAGAAGTCTTGTGGAGAAGTGATGTATTCAGGAGACTCTGCCTGTTGCAACCGCTGTTGCTGCTGAACAATCATCTGCTGCTGTAGGAGAGCCTGCTGATATTGCTGCACCTAAAGAAGATAATGATCATGTTACCAAAATTCACGTGGGCCACTGTGAATCTCTTCTGCTGCATAACACCACCAGCCTTGCAGCCAAATGCACCAACCACCACCACACTCCAGAACAGCTCAGTAGCTTCAGCAGAAACAAGAAGCCAGAACTGTCCATTACGTGGGTCAAAAGAAACTGCCCTAGCAGGCCAGCGATACCATTTTTCTTTTCCAATATATTACCCCTTACCTTTCTGTAGTTACTGCAACCTCAGCACATGCTACTGCACTGCTTAGTAGTTTTTTTCATCGTACCCTATTCTTAAATATTAGTAGTAAAAATGTCAGGAAAATTTCTCCTGACTTTTGAAAAACAGAAAATGCTAGTCAGCCTTCTTGCTTTTAAAGTAAGAATTTGATGCCACAGCGTCCCCTACCACTTCATAGCGTACCATACATTTGTTGCTGTGGTCACTACTGGAAACCTTAAGCACCAAGTATGTTTCAAGTTAGTGTATACCTACTTAATGAAGTTTAGGATATATCCCATCTGATTAATGCAAAAGTGCAACTCCAGATAACCTCGCGCAATGGAGCTCGGTTTAACTCCCTCCTCCCCCCCAAACTAAGTACCATTTTCGATGCTGAACTTCACGCTATTTACCACATCCACAGCTCATTACAAGCACTCACAAATTTCTCTTACTGCATCTTCACAGCAAACTAACAAACACAGCGCTTATTTTAAGAAGTGTACCACCTACATTCCGTTGTTGACATACCATAGCAGGATACTGAGACTGGGAAGGTTGCTGCTGGTACACAGACTGCATCAACAGCTGCTGTTGGACCATCTGCTGTTGCATTGCTTGTTGATACTATATTTGAAAAGAAGATGACGGCTTTAAGGAGTCCCCCCGCTTTGGAAATATCCAGATATTTAGAAGAAGTAACAATTAAAATATCACTGATGTGACTTAAGAGCATTTTTCAGTTAAGACATCACATAATCAAGAATCAGCTTGCAATTCAGTCAATGCTTTTTCATTACTCTGTTTGGAACCTCTTGCATTTTTTTCCCCCCAGTCAATACCAGCCTGTTTACCAAAAAATTAGACTACATATTCGGCACTGCCTTTTTTATGGCAGTCCAATTAACATCCTAACTTTTGCAACTATCACCAGTGCTGTGCCCCTTAGGAAAATACATCAGCTGTGCTTTAAAGAATAACATGTCTCAACAGGGCAAAAAAAGAGGGATAGCAATAGGCACCTTGGACAAGACCTGAAAGTTCTTGTCTGACCTATCTGCTCTTCTGTTACGTTTGCAGTTATTTACGAGATGCAACCTAAGCAGTTATACTTGACAGCATCCAAGCTGGACAGTGTTAGAATACATGCTATCTGAAAAATCTGGGCAGACAGAACTACAAAAAGGAAGCTCTTGACTGACCAAGAAATGGTATGTGTACAACCATCTTCTGCAAGCATAGTATTGCCACCTAAATAATTCCTAACGTTTATCTCAAGCATATTTACACATACAAAAACCCTCTATTTGAAACACATGGTGGTGATTCAAAGCAAGCTGGGATTCAGGGTCAAACTGCAAAAACAAGAAAGCACACAAAAGAAAGCAACTTTCAAGGATAAGCATTGCAGTGCTTGTGAAGAGACAATCAAAGGCAAAGAGATGAGGCAAGGAGCCACGATCCTTTTCTCTCTCTCCTAGCAAAAAAACATCAGGCAGCAACTACAAAAATGTCTCACTAGCATCTGATTGCAAGTGTATTATCAAGCATAACATGTCTCTTAAAAACGTGTCTAACAGATTTGTCTCATACCTGCTGAATGTAAGCATCCTGAACGGTCGGTTGCTGCTGCTGGTGATGTAAATGGTGTAGCTGCTGTAGTCTCCAGTCCCCTTGCTGCAGCTGCTGGAGAACCCTGTTCTGCTGTGGGGGGTGCTGGTTGGTCCCTTGGGACTGTAAGATTTCTTGTCCATTCCCTGGTCGTGTGGTTCCTGTAATATTCAGACAATACTACTGAGAAACTGATCTCCGCAGTTTACCTAGAAAGCTCCCTGGCAGTTAACCTCTTTATTTAGCACTTCAGGATGAAAGAGTTTATAAACTTTTCTCCCCAGTCTGACAACTAGTACAGTTGGTAGATACTAAGTTTGCTTCTCCAAAAACATTTTCAGGTCTGTCAATGCACCATTTCCGCTTACAAGATGTGGGAAGCTTCCTTTGGTCTCATGACAGAGCAAGCTGGGTTCAAGACTTATACTTCACTAACATTTAAGTTGTACATTCTATTATCTCAAGCCCTAACCCTCAAAGCATACGATTTTGTATGAATACAAAACAGAGTTCTTCTTTTCTTCTTTCTTTAAGGGAACTCTTGGCTCAGTTGCCAAGTTCCCTGGAACAAAACACCTGGTTAATTTCACCATTCAATTGTTTTCATAGTTTTTAAAGTAAGCAGTTACTAACATAAATCAATCTCTCCCACATGCTGTACTTGTATTCTGAAGTGCCCAAAAGTGATCTGCTCCCTTTTAAAACAGGAAAAGCTTTACAAGTTGGATGGTTATTTGGAACCCGTCTTGTAAAAGCTGTTTACACCTGGGACACAAACATTCTCACTGGCCTTTTTGATTGGAGGCTTTCCCATTACTGTCCCTACAGCTACTCTCTCTGTACTGTAACATACACATAACAAAGTACAACCAGCAAAGTATTCAAGATAAAAATGAAATCTACTTAAGTGAAAATTTGTCAGAGCCATAACTTTTTGAATACGATAAAAAAAAAAAAAAACTCACAAAGGATTGACTGAAAACCCGTTTTGCTCGATTGAGTCTCCCTCAATTACTCCTCTGTTACCCCTCTATTGCACCCACAGTGCAATGTCAGGTGCATCAATCAGAGAAGTGAAGTTTTTACATGGTGTTGATAGCTCATGACTTATTGAGGCACAGGGAAACTATTTTTCCTATTACAATTAAAGTAGTGTGAAACAGAAGAGCTCCGTACTTTCAGTGAAGTATTTGTAAGTCATAACCAAGCATGAACTTCTCTCACAGTCCGCAGCTGGATATTGAGTTCAAAAATCAGCGTTAAGCGCATCAAAAAAAAATCCCTTCACTTCTCAACAATTTCCATTTAGTTTTTGTGGCACCTGGTAAAACTTACTACTTGCATATTTAGAGTCTTTTGGAAAGGATGAAGATTATATTTCTTTTCCTTCTTGCTCTAGTAAGGATAATGTTTAAACCTCATTCATCTGCTTTTTATATATGCCAAAAAACCACAATTCATTCTTCATTTATTTTGGCCCATTGTCAGACTCTGTTAAGTTACCTTTTTGCCCACGACTACCAAATTCACCAGGAACTTGTACTTTGACTGGAGTGGCTGAGCTCTGGATCGTCAGCACACTAGAAGTGGCAGTGCTTGAATTGGCCTTTGGTCTTTGTCGCGGTGCAATTGAGGTTTCTGTTGGTCCAACAGTATCTGTTATTCTGAAATGGCAAATTTCCCATAGAAGAGACTTGATTAAAAAAAGTCTGTTTCTTCTTCAGATTAGACACAACGTATATCTTTGTAGCTCAATTATGTCTTAACCATGCGCTGCTCTACTGCTGAATTGGATTTTAGTACCTTAACATTTGCTTCCTCAACCTCCACTCGCCACCCACTGCAGCCGTTGGATGTATGGCTGCTGCAGAGCACTATTAAGAAGGTATACAAGAGCCTTATTCCTAAGGAGACCATGGCACTAGATGAAATCTCGCTGTATAAGCTTTCCTCAGTTCACAGTAGCAAGTGAAAGTTATGCCCAGCGTTTGAGTCAGCAATTACCGTTCACGTATACCGGGAATAAGATGAAGAAAAATCTTATCTGTTCAATCAACTGTTTTCTACTTTTTGTTAGGGAGTCAACCCCTAGCAGTTATAAGACCCAAGTACTTGCATCTTCCCTGCAGTACTTCAGAGCTGCATATTAGTCGACCAGGGTAATAAAGATGTTCAAAACCAAAGTACTTCCGAGCTTTAACCTTCTTACCAAGTTATAGTATATGTATTTTCAATTTTTTTTTTTTTTTTACAACTGTCCAACTGCTTATAAACATTAATTCACCATCTGAGCAGCAGTACCTAACACCTTATATTAGTTCCTACCGTATTATATCAAGACACCATCTGCCTTAAGCTGCTGTAACTTAGGGCTGTCAGGAAAACATTATTTAGGAACAACTATCCATCTTGCTACTATCGTCTACCAAATTTAGTTGGACTTTAAAACATATTCCATCGATACTCTAAGCCTGCCCTCCACTGCATGTTACCAATGGACAGCAGAGCCAGCAAAACCAACCACATCCAGACCATGACATTACTATAAAATGGGACCGACGCATCTACAGAGCTCAAACACAGGTTAGATGAGCCCATTCAGTTGCTTCTCATTCACAATAGGCTAATGAAGTCAGAGTTGAACTAGAGCTGATAAGTACGTTTGTGTTAAGTGGTAATTAAGTCACACATGTTGGCAGATTCAAAACCAAAATTATTTATATTAACAAGGAATAAAAGCATAAAGGATTCTTCCAGCATTAGCACTAAGCATACACCTTATACCACAGCAGAAGTAAAAAGCATAAATAGGAATTCCCAAAGTTTTGGGTTTGTTTTTATTAAAAAGTACAAAAAAAAGGAATATTTTTGGTATAAAAATCAGAATTTTCTGAAAAACAAAATCCACTTACCTTCATCAAATTTCAACTGCACATTTGAAGAAAACCCTAAATATGGTTTACATCTATCATATGATCCTCTCCTCCCATAAAAAAACAACTTATTTCAAAATTCACTCATGACACAGGCAGAAAATAAAGCAGATCACAAACATGGTGCTAGCACTTAATTATTCCATCACAAAACAGGCTCCCACTTTCTCTCCATGCATTCTCAATACAATGAAAAAAAAGCAATGACTGGAATGCAGAGAGACTTGAAACTCTTAGAATGGCAGTTTATATGTTCTAATGACCTCTACCCCAAGATAGCTTTTCATTTATTTACAAGCATATGAAAACAGGTTTCAGACAAATGCGTAGCTTAACAGTATTAGAAAAAAAAAATAAAGCCACATTTGCTGCTCACCTTGCTTTTATTTGGCTTTTTCTGGCAGCTGCCTCACTAGTTGTCATGGGTTCAGGAAGAGTTGAAGGAACAGGAGAATTCTTGGGAAAAATAAATTTGAATAAATTAAAAAAACAAAATCCTGAAAGAAAAAAATCATTACATATTGAAGAGGAATACTTGGGTTCAAGCTTTTCATGTTACAAGGCTTCATGCAGAACTCACTCTCACAGCTGTAGATTAAAGCAAGTGTTTAATTTTAACTGTACCTCTATGTTCTCTTATCTGTTGCAAAAGTACAACAAAACCACTACCCGTCTACATGTTTTGTCAGCTACTTCACTTCATTTACACACTACCAACTCTCAACAATTAAGTAAAACATCTACTCCAAATGTTTTCTTGTAACCGCACAGAACAGAGACTTGTTTTAGCCTCACGTTTAAAAACTAAAACAAAACCTAACCTTTGGATGAAACAACAGTAGTTTTTTTTTAGTCCACACAGCTCTTTGATGGCAAAACAAGTTCCAGAAAACCAAGCAGCATCTAAGCTTCTATGGTCCTTCAACTTAACCCCCCCGAAATTCCTGAATAAATTATGTTTCACCTAAACCGCATCTAACCAAGGAAAACTGCAGTTTTGGGGGAGGGAGGGAGGAACATGATCTCTAATTGCACATGCACTACCTCCTTACATACAGTAAAGAACACAAATCTCAATCTGGTCACAAATAGTACAGGCAGAGTTATCAACTTCAAACACTGCTTCTGAAGACTACCATCACTCCTGGAATTAGTCAAGTGTCTAGCAACGAGACAGACAGGCACATTTCTGACTTCCCCTGGAAAAAACAAGCCCCTGTCAAAGACGGCACAGTGCACTCACCCAGCCTCTCTCCTAACCTATAATGGTCATTTCATATCCTGGCAAAACTTTAAGGGGGAGAGGGAGGGGTGTCCACGTGCACATTTTTGTGCTGCTTCTCTTTGAAGACAGACGTAGGTGCTACAGGGGCAAGCACTACCACAGAAATAAACAGCAACAGAAACCAGGGCATAGACTGCTGCTCTTGGTGCTCTTCTAACACTCCAGAGGGAAAACCACACACACAAAACAGCTTTGCTTTGTAAGAATACTTCAGGCACTTTCACTTTTCCATGTCTGTCACGCAGCAAAAGGTCAAATAAGAATGCTGTTCCTACCTGCAGGAGAAGAATTAAAAAAAAAAAAAAAAATCCAAGAAACAGACATATTCAAGTCACCTGAGGTGATACTACTCCTCCTATGAGGAACATAGTAAATGCTCAAAGTACATCATGTTAATATAAAGTTAAGTACTTCCTCATATTTCAGGATAAATATTTGAGACAAAGTATAGTTATTACACTTCCTAATCACATGCTGCAACAGCCTAATGCAAAAGCATTCAAACCACTCGAAACTTTGCCTTTCTCTAAACCTACTTCAAGGTTTTCCAATTTTTTTTAGCCTAAGTTTCCAAAAAGCAACACTTGTAGTTACTGAGCAAGTTCTTCTACAACGACCGAGGACAAAGGAATGCAAAGGGATCTCAGTAAGTTCACTTGTCCGCCTCTGAAGGCAGTTTACCGTAATTGATATTTGTTCCAAATTTAGTTTTGAGATGGATTTTTCCCAGTGCCCATCTTAAGAATCACTTTATAATACTCAATATTATTGATGTACCCTCAAATTCCACTGCACTGCAATTAGATCAGTGAATGAGATGATCTTTGATAGACAGTCCAAACTTTCAAACAACGTTCAAACTCATATAGAAAGTAAGGGCTAACCAAGGCACTATTCTGTTTGCCTTCTAGTTCACTGTAGTCTTTCCAATGGCTTAACATAATTGCTAAGGATGATTAAGAAAAGGGTTTATATAGAACAAACATAAATGCTCTTGACAAGACTGTTACAACATTAATCCTTCTACTGTGAACAAGTGTAAGTTGTGTAGTATGTTTCATATCCATTGAATTAGACACAAGAGATGACTAATGTTCAAAAACACAAGTCAGGTATTGCTGCAGTATAAATATAATTCATAAGCTATGACCTCAGAATTAAAAAATATTTTGTTTAGAGAGCTAATATTGCCTGTATGCAAAGTAATATTGCCAGTAGCTAATTGAAGTGTACTCCACTCTGTGTTTTAAATTTAGGAACAAGGTTTATGAAGAAACAGAAATAATCTGTTTCAGCTGGTTTGATAGACTTCTGTCAATGCTACCTATAAAATATAGTAAAAATAAAGAAAACATTAAAAACTACTTACATTAATATTAGACACGGGACAATCCTTTTTGGCAAGTTTAAAGGCAAAGTAAGACACTTGAAAGATATCAGGTCTTTGTTCTTGATCAGGTTCAAGCATGTATCCTGCCAAAGTTGATAAGACCAAGTTATCACTGCTGGATACCAAAAAGCCTGTCGAGACAGCATCCTACCAGCAAGAAGAAATTCAGCAGCTCCGCCAAATGAGCTTACCCCAGAAAGAGTAATTTTTATTGTTACATTGGTTTTGAGTGTTTTTTTTTTTTTTAAATACTTTTTATCAAGTCAAATAGTTTCTAGGGTGAAATATAATTGGTAAGATACATGCTGTTTGATATTTTCACAGTTGGGGAATGGGCAGCTAAACTGAGGTAGTTATTAGTAACTTCAGAGAAACAACGTAAAACCAACTCATATTAAAATAATTTCCTAGAGTTAATACGGAATTCAGTGTACCTAACAGAAGATTCACAGATATTTCTAACTGCATCAGGCCCAGGTTCTACGTGATCTTTTGTCTTGCAGATTTGAAAATAATGACAACTGAAAATACTCATTATTATGTAGGTATTATATCTTTTATCTCTGCACTTGGATAATGGAATATTCATTAGCCTCAGAGCTGCTTGTTGTCCAAAATTTTACTTCATGCTCTTTGCACTTTCCAACTTAAGCCAGAGTTCATGTTTGACACTTTGGGTTGCACAAGCTTTGTCAGGTTTTTGTTCCGTTATAAACCACAAAACTACTATAAAATTCTCCCCAGTACAATTTATCTCAATACATTTACGTTTGTAAAGTAAACTTGCACTTCAAATTCACTTAAGTACAACTGTCCAACTTGGATAGAAAATACTATTAGTGGTCTGACATTGTAGAGAAAATACACGCTTAAGAGCAAAAAGGAACTATGAATAAATTAAGAGCTGCCGTTTTCACTCCCCTTACCCCTTTGTGGTTTATGGCCAAAAAAAAAAAAAAAAATCATCCACACCTCCCAAAGAAATCAAGAAGTTGAACTCCAACAAAGCTATTCTGAGTTGAGCGGTACAATTTCATCTGGCAGGTCTTTACACTGCCTTATTCTCTTTTAAGTCTGACTTTACCATCAACTCATCCATTAAATGCCCAGAATACAGCAGGTGATTTTAACATGTCAATTGCCCAGAAGAAAGACTTGTTGGTAATTCATTCACCTGGCTCACTTTTAGTGTCATTCTCAAGAAGATTCGCCTAGGTTTCTAAAATTCCTCTCTAGGCCAGCACCTCAGTTCTCTACCCTGTGGCACAATGCTCCATTGAGCAACAGGATGAGCATTCCTCCTCCAGCCAAGTGCAGGAGTAAGGAAGTCAGATGTAGCCAGGAGCAACTCCCACTGTTCTCTCAAGAACCCGGCCAGTCTGCACCGCCCATCCAAGTCACTCGCCCACATTAGCGGTATCTTCTGTGTTTTATTTGATTTACAAGGCCTAAGAATTGCCATGCTGCCCAGATACTTACTCATCAAACAGTGTATACTATGAGAGTATCGCGAATTGTCCGGAACAGTAAAGCTTCCATCGCAAATAGCAACTTGACTTTCTCCAAAGGGAAGTGAAAAGAAACAGAGTTTATACAGCAAGCAGCCAAGCGCCTGTGAAAAACAAACACGGGCACTGTAAAGGGATGAGAGTAAGCCTTTTGCACAACAAAGCAGCACCAACAAGAAACAAATTGCATCCTAGCTACAGCCAGTGCTTACACTGTTATGTAGAAGCTGCATTATGAAACACACTGTTCATGTGACAAGCTGATATACGAACCAGCTCTGAAAAGGCTTTCTTTCCCATCAACTTCTGACTTACAGAACAAACTACCAAAATCAGAGCATACCCCAAGAGCTGCATTCACATTGTCATATCACCCACAGAGACCACTAGCGTTTCTGCTGAATTTAGTCATTTACTTCTCTGCCCATCACCTAAGAAAAACACCTTTCCTTATCATGCTGCCAACAGGGATCCACGAGAAATCACTGGTGACTATCAAGCAGCAACCTGAGCCAACAATAAGGAAAAAAAAATTCTAAATCACGTCCCCCTTGCCTCTTAATGATCACCACACACCTCATTCATTTTCTTTACAGAAGACTTAATTACTAAAATACCTCTACTATATACTGTATTGTATAGCTGCATGATATATTTAACTTCCAAAGAATTAGTTTTTCCAGATAGTTAACGCTGCTTTTAACTCCTCCCTCACACCTCTTATTTAGTTCCATTTTTCATAGTACCTGATTTTTTGCTTACCCAGATATCTGCCTTGGTAGTAATCGGTTTTCCTCCATAAAGATTGATCATTTCAGGAGCTCTGTATGATAGTGTTGTATACCTAGCAGTATATAATTAAAAGAGGACATAAGTGAAAAGTATCCCTCAAAACCATAAGCGTGTTTTTCTGCATCTGCCATGCACGCACCACTCACTCACAATTTTCAGATAAGCACCTGGAATTGCCTCAAGCAATGCAAGTGATTTATTGGATTTGCAGCATCACAGAGAATATTTAAAGTAGCAACATAAAATTGTCATAGACAAGAATAAATATTGTCAGCTAAAATTTTCTTTTAGTGTTACTTCCCCAGCCCATGTACTTTTGCAAGTGTCACTATGCTTAAGCGCTGCAATAAGCAGTTATTTAGAAGATATAATTTGAGAGTCCTACAAGAATATTCCCTATGGTGTATTGAAACATATAAAGTGTAAACTTCAAAAAACATCTCAAAATAATCACTAAACTGGTAGGCAAAAGTATTTTTCAGAGCTAAAAAAAAAAAAAAAGAACCAAAACCCAAAAAACCCTGTATCACTCTATAACAAGTAGCCTCTATTTACTCCTCCGCAGTAGTTACCCCGAAGGGGCAAAACCAAATTAATGTATGTTTTCGACAGTGCTCCTGAAATGAAGTTCAGATATTTTTCTGGTCAGTCTTAGGAGAATGAACATGAACCTTGCCCTTTAAATAAGACTGTACGTAAATCCATTCCAATGCTTATTTACGCTAGTTCTTTTTCTCTCATACCGTTAGCTGTATTAAATTAGCAAAAATATAGAGTATCAAACCCGTTAAATGGCCAGTAGCCAGACATATTTTTGAAAAATTTAGTTTCAAAACAGCGTGCTTTTTTTCACAACGGTTTTATTCTTAAGAGTCTCACAGTTTGTTTTTGCAAAACTGAATAAACAGCAGAAATCTATATTACCAAATAATTCCACTGTTTTACTATATTTAAATCAATGTTAGTTCAAACTCAACCATTATGTCCAATTCACATTAAGATAGGTGCACACTGCACAGTAATGCATGGACTTTCCTAGCAGCACAATCATGGCTTATGATAGGCTTAAAAACAAACTTACTTTTTAATTTCTTCTTCAACCATATTAACACCATCTTTTTGAGGATTAAGACATTTGTTAGTGGCACTGCCGAAATCACAGAGAACGTAGTTCCCACTATCATTTAACAATATATTCTCCACCTTGAAAGGAAATCAACACGTAGAAACATTAAATGAAAACAGTGGCATTTATTTCCAAGTTCATTGTCACTATGCATTCTTGCACACAAACAGGAAAGTTTTCAGAAAAATCAACTGAAGGACTTGGCATTAGCAGTAAGTGATGTCTTATGGTTTAGTACCTCTGTTGACAGCTCCACCAACAGCAGGTGCTTCCCTAACTACAAGTGTCTTAGTGAAATACGTCCTATGTTGTCAATCCTTTTAAAATAGATCATTGATTTTAACCTAGATGTTCCTTTTTATAAGTTCATACCTTTAGGTCCCGGTGAACTATAGGTGTTTTGCACTGATGCAACCGGGCAACAGCTTCACATGTATCACAAAATATTCTCATTACTTCTGACTCAGTAAAGCCTGTCTGCAGACGCTGATTCATCTGATTCACAACTTGCCCAGCTAAAGAAACAACAAGGTATTTATTTTTTTTTTTAAGTAATTACTATCATGTACAGAAGTAAAGACTTACTTATATGCAAGAAGTCTACAAATAAGAGGCTGGAAAGATTCCCGCGGTCACTGTATCTAAATAAAACAAACCTGGTTTTCCAAATGCGCACTCTTGTACCATCCTAGACAGAAAAAATGCTGTCTGAAACAAACAAAAAAAAGTCCCTATGACTGAAACCTGTTTGGGACAAGTTGTCACAAACACAAAGAAGCATCCATCACACAAAAACGTTACCTCAAAAGTGTCTCTTGCGTTTAGATCCATAGCCAAAACCCTTTCAGCCAACCGAGTTCAAGTTAATTTATATTCTAGACACCCTCTCTCTTTGTCTTTCTGGGACACAAATAAGAACAACAAAAAATACCGAGAATAAAAGAACCACCCTGAATCCACGCTTTGAGAAAGACCTCACTTAACTTCTTCATAGGTTTCTTTCCAAGATCAGGACTCATTATTTGTCTGTTTCTTGAAGTAACTTGAACAGACAATACCAGGCTTTTACTCCCACAACGCTCACTTAACACTACAGATGAAGCAAGACTCAATATCTGCAGGGCCTTGGTAACTGCTCGGTCCAAACAAGGATGCTTTAAGAAAGAAAAGCCTAACACTGTCAAGGCACTTTACAGTTGACATCCATGTGGCTATTTCCCATTATAATTAAGGAGAGAGTGCTACCAATAGGGAGTCAGAAGTGAGCTCCCACAAGGGAAGAGAAATCCACCCATACAAGCAGGGTAGTGGACCAAACACATGGCCATTAGTTTTCAAGTTATCTTCTTATTCCCTTATCCAAAATATACATAAAGGCTATCTTTGGCTCCTGATGGTACAGATTGCACAAGCTGTAATATTTGCTGCTTCTATTGTAAATGAAACCTATGTCAATCTCAACTGAAAGTATTCTTCGAGCATTATGGACAGAGAGGTGGGTTTTCTTTCTAGTCTAGAAATATTTGCTTTCTAATTTTAGCGCTTGTTCTAGTATCATGACCTATTTGTGTTAACCACCATCTCGTATTATGAGGTCAGTGCCTAGTTACCCTAAATTTTTTATAAACTTCAGAAGTTGAACTCAATCACAAGTTTATCCCAATGCGTATTTCAGGTGGGGAAAAAAGTAAACCTAGAAACTACCTGATTTTATTACACATTGTTTGAAATGAAATTACATTATAAAGCAGGACCACAGGACTATTATTTTTTGGGGCCAGCATTATCAACACTAACTATGCTATGCTCATTTATACCAAGTCACCTGTCAGATAGGAGTAAAGCATCTTTAATATTGCTATCTAAAACAAAAACAGCAGAGGAAGAACAGCAGTGAAAGGATTGCCAGTCCTTCCTATTGAATTATGTTCTTGCTACATGTTGATCAGGAGAAACAGCAGAACAGACCAATTTCACTTTATACTTAGACAAATAATTGCCCCGTTTCAAACCATACTTAATTACAAAGCCACATGAAAGTGACTTTTACATTTTCTTAGTGTTCAACAGCTCAGTGCCTTAACAGCAACAACGCAAACAGAAAAGCAAAACCAAGTAATTGAATTCCAGCTGTGAGATATTTATGCTAAGCTTTTAAGAGAACAATTCTAAGTAAAGATCCCAGGTGATCAATCCAAATATTTTCCCTCCATTTACTCTGGAAACCTCAGCTTTTTCTTACCTCGACAGTACTCCATGAGAATGAGTACCTCCCAAACATTATCACTTATAGAGTTAACAGCGCAATCCAAATAGCTCACAATATTCTTGTGCCCAGATAACTCTTTCTGAAAAAGAAAATGCACATAATGCTTCAGCACCAAAAAATTTCAACAAGTCAAAGATAGTACAAGTTTTCAGACAACTATTTATGATCCCAAGTTAAGTTTGTCCCTCCCCCATATGCAGTTCTCTTGAGCGAGTACCACGAACACAGACTCATAGCTGCTGCAATGTCAGAGTGACTGCTACATATCAAACACAAGGCAATTACTACTCAGGAAAGAACATCTACACGCTATCTGTTGGACAGTGCAAACACATCCTAACTGCTGCATTTTAAAACAATATTGTGAAGTAGTAATAGCTAGAGCCTTGATACATAGGAGATATGGAAGAATCAAGCTACTTGTGTGCATCCAGAGCTAACTGAAAACCTGTCTTGCACAGTTATTAAAAAAGGTAGCTGCAAAAAAGCCACAACTGCTGTAGTCTCAACTGTTCTACAAAGTTATTACAGAACAAAGTTCTACAAAGTTATTACAGACAAACAACTAAAGGTGTCCCCAAGAAAATAAAACAACTTTTAAGAGCCACTTTACATGTGGAATTGAGCAACGCTTATGACAACACTTGTACAGTCAGATGTGACATTTGTATTACACAGTTGCTGCCTCTAAGAGAACTTAAGGTTAACAAAAAAGTACCTCATACCAGATAATTAAATAGGTGCTCCTATGATTAGAACACATGTAAGCTAGAAGCATAGGGAGATGGAGTTTATCTTCATAGTACCTGCTGAAATGCAATATATCAGTTTTTCTCTCATTCAGTCAACAACTAATTTTCTTTCTTAATTTTTTTGACCTGTCAAGTTATCATAAACCCAAGTGCACCTGACTAAACCTTCTAGTTTCTCCTGATTTGCTACTCATCTGCTGAAAAACAACAGAAGCTCTGATGATATAGGGGAGTTCAGCTACACTCCAATGAGTTACATCAACACCGGACTGCAACTTTAGGAAAGTGCTGATGCCTACTCAAGATGACAAAACTTGTGGGAGCCACCAGCAACATCATATACCTAACAGCTGTGGCACACAGAGGCCTTTACAATCGAAGCCGCCGCTGCAGAACTGGAAGAAATTACTTTTGATTGGGAACCAGATGTATTGACCAAATTGACTGTGGTATCAAATTCATACTTTAAAGTTGTCTTAAGTTATTCACACACCAACCCTAAACTCAGCATTAGTTTCTCAAACTAGTAGTACAAAATCATGACCGCGAGGTCAAAAGAAAAGGTGTTTTAGAAGCAGTTATTATTGAAGAGGCATTTGGTGTACATATATTACAAATTAATCATTTTCCAGTTACAAATAATGAGCTTCTTACCATAATTGTAATTTCTCTCTTGCATATGTTGAGATCCGGCACATTATTAACATACATTCGTTTCAGTGCACAACGTATCCCACCATGGGTACGTACCAGAAACACAGTCGAGAAGCCACCTGGAAAAAACAATTACAAGCAAATGAAACTACTTGAGTTATTGCTATTCCTCTAAACATCACTACAGGCTAAAAAAATAAATGAAAAAGTCTATGTCAGTCATTAAGTGTGTTGCTACTCCTCACTCAGTTATAAAGATTTGCTAGCTCAATCCATTTCACATAGATGAATTATTTTTGACAAAAACATAAGGATCTTATTATTTTGTTGCAACATTCAACGAAAACATTTGAATAGCATTTTCACATTCAAGGAAATTTCTAAAGCCTCGTGACAGCTCTATATATTCAATATTAACCCTGAAGTAGTTTCAGGGTCATCCAGAAACCTTAAAGTAAATGGTTTCTCCACATCTTCACAATTCATAAATCCCCCAATACTTGATAAATATTAATTCCCTAAGCCTACATTTTACAACATAAAAATTAAAATACTAAGAAAGAGCAAGTCTTGAGAGATACTGACGAAGCCATGCAACTTTTCAACATAGCCTAACGACAAGTAGAACCTCCCTGCAATCGCAGACCATGCAAGCAATCAACTCTGAAGTACTGTTTTTATTTAAACCCATACTAAATATGCAGTTCAAAATTAAACCTTCTCCCACAGCTAGTCCCATCAAGAGCATTCTTAGTCCAACAGCCGCATGAACTGTGAGCCATGTACTCCCAGCTTCCCAGTATGAGGTTTTTCTTTTTCTCTTCCCTGGTACTGAAGAATCACGCAGACAGGAATTACACACAGAAGCAAAATGAAACAGCCTACAGAGAAAGTACGTCCCAACGCTCAGACAAACCAAAGGGAAAAACAACTCTGTTTTATCTGTCTTCTGTCAGTCTCAACTACTGCTCAAGGCCCCGAGCAAATTACGTTAGCATCACCTCAAGGTTCACACACACTGCTTTCCCACAGTTCTAGGAAACCTGCCTTATAGAAGAGCTCATGTCAATCCACGCTTTTCTTAATTGACTGCTGTCTGATGGTAAGCCAACTATTACCATGGGAACTTTCAGCTGGTGCAAAAACTCAAGTATACAATCAGGACCGAAATATGTAAATTAAAACGATTAACTACTCTGATAATTGGGCAGCCGATTGAAATGCATGCGTTTCATGTTTCCTGATATAATCTACAAGCAGCATTTATTAAGTATAATGCACCTCATTTCATACACGTCTCGTGTGCTTGAACAAACGTACACATAATAATTTACTATTGAAGAAGTTTATTATTAGGAAATTTTCCTGAAGATTAAGGATCCATTATTTTTTAACTTAATTGCTCATTTGGCTAAATGAGATGCTCCACTGTCAAAACAGAATTACTGCTAATTTTAATACAACTGCTTAAGTTCTACAAAATTATTATACTTAACCTAATCTACATAGAGCCTTCCCAGAAGTTTAACAGTACACCTGCTCTAAAGTTACTCAAGTTCTCATGCCAAACTCCAGCTGGAGCTGAAATGATTCTATAGGGTTCCCATAGTAACAACCTGGGGAATTATGTTGAGTGATGTGCAGACCTTTGTTAACAAAAGATTTTCTTATTATCCTCTCAATAGAAAATGGCTTCTTTTTTAAGCACTGATAGTTGACCAAACACATAAAGCAACACTCATGTAAAGCACAAGAGTCTAATTATTAGATCACAAAAATAACTTCTTGTCGTTTTAATCAGTTTTGTAGCCTTAAAATTCCCTAGGACTAGCAGGAGAAGAACAAAATGCCAGATTTCAAGTTGCCCTGACAGTTGTTTTTATGTAACCAGAGCAGACATGACTGGGTAAAAACAACCAGTAGAAAGGAGTGGAAAAAAGGCCAAAGTAGTCAGACAACTGCTATCCTTGCCATTAGGTGGCAATATTAACCAATACTTGAACCCTGGAAGAGCCATAAAGCAGACCTATTGCCCGTTTTGCCAAGAAATAGATATGCGACCTTGAATGGTTTTCCATTAGTAAATATCACTGCTATTAAAGTCCTTTCATCAAGGAGCCACGCGGCATAAACTCTGAACAAATCTTGATTAAGTACATTAATAGTTTACAGGAAAATTAATAGCCACCAATGTTATGGGGAATCTTTATCCATCAAAAACCTGAACCATTAAAATTTAAGCCTTTTAAGTAATTTCTGATGTTAAACCTCACACAATGCACTGAAGCAAACAATTATCAGTGCTGTAACCGTTCATGAAAACTCTAATTAGACGTTGCTGTCTTGGGGGGGCAAGAAGGTGGGTACATACATGGCCTTGTCCTACACAGAAATACAGCCAGAACTACGAGTAGTTGCTTTGCCCAGAGACTCAAGACTGCAGCCTGAACAGAACTACACTTCCAATGTCCATCAGCACAGGAGCTGGCATTTCACAAACATTTTCAGAAGCTGAAAAAAAATTATATTACCTGATATAGTGAAGGCAGAAAAAACACTGTTTTCCACACACAACGCACACAAAAAAAGCTTAAAACAAAAGTCTGTTATGGCATGTAAAGAGATGCCAAGGAAGTACCAGCTGTTAAGCTGCCATCTCCTCTACACACTTCCATTCCATCGCGCCAATTCGGGTTGCCTTCTTAAATTCCTGATACAGCCAAGTCACAACTCCCCCACAGCATCCCACAAGTACCTCCCCATCTTCCCACAGACAAGAAATAACACAGCATGCTGCGGTTGGGCCCAATGTACTAATGGGCAACGATCAACAGCTTTGCCAACTTTGACGCCTTTCCATCAAAAAGTAACATAACTTTGGGTGGTCTTATTTATGTGAGTACCAAAATTCAAAGTACCTTTGTTTAAAAATTTGACAGAAAGGGCACAGTGATCAAATGTAATAACCTAGCAAATGGCATGCGTGCTCAGGCTGTCAACAGGTTTGGCAATACAATTATATGAACCTCAGCACCCTTAGCCATTTCAGTATTTCAGCATTGTTAGCCCTTTAGCTTACTTGTCACTAAATAATTTTAAGACATCGTTTGAAAATTCCCAACACATTCAAGACAACAACACGTAAGGCTACCAGGCATAAGCAGAGCGCATACAGCCACAACCCCATTTCTTTTGTTCCACATCCTCAGGAACCAACTCAAATATAAATTGAGAAGCCACAGAAGTCACTGAGGAAATCATAGGGTTGGTAACACAGTCAGCACTCAAGGCCTGAATATGGGACTGGGTGCAGTTCCGAAGAGCAAAAAGCAAAAGCACCAAAAAGTATCATTTTGTATGACAACAGCAGCACTGCATTTGACCAGCCTGTACTGGCCCACATTAATTTTCCAGAAACATCCCATGGCCTTGATACTAACTGAGAACCAATGAGGCACCACAGCTGCGTGCCTCACAACCAAGAGTCATCTCTCCTACTCTCAGACCTTGCCACAGAGAGCTAACAAGGTGCTATTTCCCCCTCAAAATACACACATCCTTCTCATTGCGTGCTGTACCATTAGAATCGAGTTATTTCTAACCCCTTTCCCAGATTTGAGGCTATGTACTGGTTTTGGCTGGGACAGAGTTGTATTTCTTCACAATAGTTTTTGTATGGGGCTATGCTTTGGACTAGTGGTGGAAATAGTGGGGAAGACACACTGGTGTTTTCATGACTTCCGAGCAGTGCTTGCACGGCGCCAAGGCCTTTTCTGCTCTTCACACCACCCTGCCAGCGATGGGCTGGAGGGGCACAGCCGGGACAGCTGACCCCCACTGCCCAAAGGGCTATTCCAGACCACAGGATGGCATGTTCAGCAATAAAAGTTGGCTGAAGGAAGGGGAAGGGGAAGATGTTCGGGTTGCCGCATTTGTCTTCCCCAGTAACCATCAGGGATGAGGAAGCTGTGATTTCCTGGAGGTAGCTGCCTCCAACAGGACATGACAAATCAATTCCCTCTTTTGCTTTGCCAGAGTGTGCAGCTTTTGCTTTACCTATTAAACTGTCTTTATCTCAACCCACGAGTTCTCACTTTTGCCCTTTCAATTCCCTCCCCCATCCCACCAGGGGAGGAGTGACCAAGCAGCTGCGTGGGGCTTAGTTGCCATCTGGGGTTAAACCACACGGGACTTGTAGGAGCTGAATCTCTCAATCTTTTACTTCTACCAAACTCATCCAGGACTTAAATACTCAAAAGTTACACAAGCCAGTTACATAGCACTAATCACTTCTCCTTGAAATACTTGCTAAAAAGCCTTTCTATAACACCTACAGGTATGTAAGTCAGTAGATACTTAGCAGAATTAAAACCCCAAAGTTCTGACAAATAAACTCATTACAAAGCTCAGCAAGGTGAAATTCACACCTCTTTCTTACCTTGAACACTCATTTCTTTCACCTTAACCTTTCACTTCTGGGATCTTAATAATAAGCTAACTAGCCATGTTTTGGGTTTTTGTATTTTTTTGTTTGCTTTTTTTTTTTTGTAATGAAATTCTTAGTCAGCCACATTTTCTAGTCTGTTTTTTTTTCATATGCATATTTAAGGTCAACCTTTAAAAATTTCACAGGCCTCAATGTTCTAGTTATGCTTTACCATGTTACATTCCTGAAAGACCAACCAGGAAACAGTGTAGCTGTTAGAATGCAAAACATCCTAATTGCTTACTCAGGTAGAACCAAATAAGCCTGAAGAATCTTCCAGTACCTTGACCATCTTTCCGAATGCTGACAGCTGTTTTGTGAAGCGAGACTAGAAGAACATCAAAGATATTCTGAACAAAGTTATTCATATTTCAGATATACAGACAATAAGATTTTTTTTAATTATCATTAAAACATATAGAAGCACCAAATGTTCCTCCAACTGGTGAGCTACTTGACTATATACTCATCTCAGACAAACAGAACAGAATTTCGTGAGCAGGATTTTACCCATACAGTAATATGCGATAACCACTACCCACACCTGTAAATGCTGAAGCAGGAACAATACCTATTACACTCTCACAAAACCAGCAAGGTATAAATGCATTAAAACCTGGCTGTTACAGAGAGATGGCCGAGTTTTAACATCCATTTCCATTTAGACACAAATAAATACTCAAAAATAAGTACGAAGCTAACCATTATATAAAAGCTTATTTTCAGATACAGTATTTACATCCAGCTTTCCTGTACATTTCAGCAACCTGAAATGAATGAAAAAATAAATGTGGGAAGCAACAGATCCTAGCTGTTCTTATGTACCTACACAATCTGGACATTTAGAAAGTTACTAAGTTGCTCAACAACTAAATCTAATCATGAGTTTGAAAGGGACAGTTTTTGACAAAACTAACCCTTAGAGCTGTGAGCCCTAAGAGGGGCTGCAAGGCCAACATGAGTGCCTCCCTCATGGCAAAGTTCCAGAACTGGCTCTACAGTCATTATGTAAAGTTGTTCTTAATAAAGCTGAATAACCTCAAGGAGACTTTATTTCTAATTTGAAGCCAGTTCGCAAGTTCAGCTCTGGGCTTCACATGACCTTGGCGAGCGATAGGGCCTTATGTCCCTATCCAGCCTTGCAGAGAAACAGGTTGAAGTGCAAATTATTTTCCAGTGAGCCATCTACTCACACATTAGCTGCTAACCTTTTTCTTCCCCTTTGCAACAAGACAGCTATCCTTCCACACGCTTTCTTTAAAACGCCAGATCTGGCTTTTATGCGTTTCAGATGACCTACAACGAAGCAATAATGTAGGTGTATTCATCTGTGTTCCAAATCAACTTCTGCCTTCAGCAATATTTTCACTACTACCTCACTCTGCATCACCTGACACCTGCATCGCTTTGTACATGTCTGCTCTCTATTAATTCTAGAGCCTAAAGTCATCCAGACGTCTCAAGTACCTTCCAAAATCAGGCTGACCTGCAGCCAGACAGATGCCCTCCTGCAGAATTTACACCTCCCGGAATCGCATAGCCTTCCAAGAACTATAGTTTGCAAGCCCGAAAACACAAACGCAAACCATTTTATGGACTACGAATCCACTCCAAAGACAGACTAAGACCAGTCCCTCTCCAAGTATTAGCATTAAATGCCCGCAGACAGGCTCCAAGCAATATGAAGAAATAAAAACCTTCTTGGAAGTCCATAATGAAAGACAGCACTAAGGCCTCATTAAATGTTCAAGAGCACACTCTTTGCTGGGAAAAAAAGTAACAACTCTGACCCCTACAGCTTTATAAGCTGCCAAGACACCAACGAAGCCAGTGTTCAAAAGAAATAGGACACTCATGAAGAAAAAGATCAGGGAAAAGTAGTCTTCCTCCACAAGAAAAGCATGACCTCACAAAAAAAAGCTCTTAATACCCACATGCACTTCCATTTAGAGCACCGGGAAAGGACTTTTTTCAGTAAGCACCACATCAACATGTTATTTTACCAGGAATTTCGAGTAAACTCCTTTCTGACACAGTTGCAGATGAACCCATGTCAAAAGATATTCCTTGCAGCTCAGTTTTGATCACATCTTCACACAATATATAATAAACAGAACATTCTTAGAGTTCAGAGCCTTCTTCCGTCATCCTGATACACCGCTGTCATGCCACACCACTGCCTCTTCTATCCTGCTGCTCAATTTCTTCTCTCATCGCGTACTGCTACAATGCCCATAACTCCCTATGGTCACTGGCATGCTATTAGGGTAATTCCAGGGCACTTCAAATTATCATTATCAGAAACTCCCTCCTTCCCACAATGAAGTCAGTCCTTCCTCCACTGAGGCGCCATTTTCTGTTACTCAATATAGATGCTGAATTGCAGGCACATATATGGGAGCACCAGACTCAAAGCATACACAAGCATAGAGAATGCTATTTACTTCTTTAAGCTAACAAAACATGTATCTATTTGTGACAGTGAAACCTTTAAAAACATGTGGAACTCAAACATTGGAAAAGTTTTAATCAAACCTCCAACACCATCTAATTGTTGAGAAGCTATATATTAACAAAACCTTACAGTACCGTTTTCAAGACTTATGAAGAATTTTTGCTCAAGCACTCAGTTTTTGTGAAAACCTCCACAGAGCAAGGAAGCCACTGACCACAGTTCTGCCTTTCCATTCCTCTGCATGAGAAGACGATGGGACATCCTATTAAGAAAGGGATCGTTTTCCCATCAATGCGACAAGAAATCCTGCAACAGCTGGTTGTACGCTTGGCTTTCCAGAGGATGGGTTGAAGGTCATCCGGTTTCCATCATACCATTAAGCTGCCACCACTTCATTCACACCTACGCTGCTGCCTCACTGCACCACTCACTCCTAGGCCCGAGCTCAACAACAGCATTCCAGGTATGGGAAGGTGTCATACATCAACCGTCCCACCACATCGGCACTACAGTTGCCAGCCAAAGCCCTAATACCTGTGCACACTCACTGCCTGGAAAGCACTGTAAAGTGACCTTCCTGCTGAATAAAAGCAGTCTGAAGTGACACTAACCATATATATACACATTCACATTTTTATATACATGCTCTTGCATGTGTGCACGTGTGTGTATATTTTTAGTAAAGCCACAGCTCTGTCATGAACACAAAGCTCTGACACACAACTCCATCCATAACAGCAGTTAACAGATGTTGCCTGCATGTTCAAGAGCTCAGCATTCCCAAAAGCAAGAGCAGAAATAGCTCCCTACTTTTAAAATAATCCATTTCCACACACATGCATTTCCGAGTTCAGTATTTGTCCACTTTAAGCGTGCAGACAATGCATTCCAAGGGACATACCATTGTTCCTTTTCCCACTGCCCACACAAATTCCCACTGTGTAACAACCTCAATATTGGGCCTAGTTTAGACAAGAAGCAGTGCTTTCTTCAAACCAGCATCTGCTCTGAAGACACAGCTGTGAAAAAAGCTGCTGTCAATCGCATACCACCAGTACACCCCATAAAAAAACAGGTGTGCTATGCATACCTCTACCTGGCCACTGGACCACTAGCCCTGCTGATGAGCAGGCACCCTCACATTTTATTTCTCCTAGTACCAACTGCAGTCGAACTTTGCAAAAAGCTTTGACATAAACACCTGAAGTACCTGGAGCATCCAAGACACTTCAAGGTACTACAGTGCTCTGGGAAAGATAAATTAACGTCTGCTATAAATTTTTGTGACAAGTTCTCTCATTTAGTAAAACATATGCACCAGACATACTAGAAAAAAAAAAATAATCTAGTGTTCTTACTGTGAAAGAGAGAAGCAGTTATGTTGCAAAGCAGAGCACACAAATGTCAAATGCACATATCACTTTATTTTTTTAGCCATTTAAAAGTAATTAGATCAACCGATACACTGTGTAGTCACAACCAAATCACACAGACACCAGCGATGCAAACAGGTACTAGTATTTTCATCATGAAGCACTACTAAAGCTTTAACCCCAGCAAAGTTCACATACTTAGCGCCTTCAACGTGTCAACTTTACTTTCTCCTAACACCGAATATCCCAAAAGCTTGCTACAGTGCAAAAAAATTAACACATGCAAATTTAAGCGCTACACAACATGCTACAGGAAACTGCCCGGAAATCACAGGAAATCCCCTCACATCAAGACAGGCAACAGCTAAGACAGATGAGGCGGTAGAATACAAAGGAACAACAACAAAAAAAAAAAGTCTCAAATTAGCCTATTTTTCTTCTTTTAAATCCCATGAAGCATTCTTATCACACTCACCTCGACAACTTTTCCTCAGTGGTGAAATTAATACTGCAAGACCCTCAATAGGAATTTTTAGCCATCACCTCTGACAACGCTGCCATTCCCTCCTGGCCTGTAAGGACCTCCAAGGAAGCCTGAAGTAGCCAATGGATAGACATTTCAGCTGTTTGGGCGAAGGTTCCCTAAATTTTGAAAATCCTATCCTCTCTAAAGCCTGTGTTCTCCTCCCTTCCATCAGGTAACATCCCTCTCTGTCAAAAAAAAAAAAAAAAAAAAATGTACAGACATCTATACTTTCAACGCAGTCTTAAGCACATTTTTGAAAGTTATAGTTGAATCGAGTGATACAGACTTTTTCTGCACAGAGCAAACCTACTCTAGTCAGCTAGAGTCCCTACAGCACTATGCTGGATAAAGAAAACCTACTAGAGACAGCTTCCAAATTTAAGTGCTAACATTGTAGTTCTAGATTGAAGCAAATTTTGTCTGACAGCTGGCCGATTCAAATGCTCAAGCTTCAAACTAGCCAACAGCAAAAGGAACAAAACTCAGCATCCTGCATTAAAGACAATCATGGCACTCGCCCTGAATGCTTCTCAGTATCCGGGTGACTCGCTATCCTAGTTGACTACGACAATGACACCACTACTTCTGTACCATCTTCTGTCTGCCTCAGCTATTTTGCTTCTAGAGAAACAAAAACCCCCAATTCCCTAATACAGATAAAATTGCAAACTATTTGAATTCAAGACAGCTACAGAAACACTGAAATAGACACACTTGCAATTCCTGCAATATTCTGTCACGCTTAAGGAAGATGAAAATTCATTGACCTAATAGATGATTTAATGTATGCTCTAAATACATTTGATACATCCTGTAAGTAATGCATATTATGCACCCAAGAGTAAACAATATTTCTTAGGGTTTTTCCTTCTTTACCCCATACTCTTGTTTGAAGAAATATGAAAAACCTCTCTACATTTCAATTAGTCACAGCCACTGTAATACATAATACTATACTATCACTTCTTCTTGCTATACACCGTCAAAAGTCTAACACGCTGACCTCTACAAATGTATTTAATAGATACTTGTATTTAAGTCAAAAAATTTTTACCTTCTCTGAATAAGGAAGGGAGCACAGAACATGACTAGTACATCGCCGTCAGTTCAATTCATGGATTGCAAAGATCGAAAGGTTCACCTCTTTTCACCTACAGATTCCAAAATCACGTTGTAACAGAAGGTACTCGAGAGTATTAAATGGGTCCATTATCTATACTAACAAACTGAAAGAAGGAAATTACAGTAAAATTTGGCAACAAGACACCATCCAGCAGGCTTCATTCACAAAGTCAGCTCTTAAAGCTCTAGGGCTACTCTGTCATGCAGACGCTTGCTACTTGATTTATTAAAAACAAAGTTAAATGTGACACAGAGGGAGGGGCACAATAGGTTTTCTAACAACAAGAACAAGAGCTTTCTTCTCACAGAAACAGAGCAAGTATTTATGTTTGAAGGGACTAATCCAGTCTGCTCCCAGCATTGGTGGGGACCAGGAAACGCTCCAGCACAACGCAGTGTTATCAGAGTTAGCTGATGCAGTGTAATGTACAGAGACGGCACAAGAATTAGTTTACAGGCACATCCCTAACAGCAGCGAAAGAGCATTCGGTTTGTCACCTCCCAGCTAAGCACTCAAGGAACCACATTCCAGCCTGGGAACACCACTGTCTTCCAAAAACACAAGGATCTTCAAGTGATTTTGACTTTTGAGATGTACAATAACGCAATGCATCTATTCTTTTTCTTCAAACTCTTTCTTCCTCTGCAAATTCTTTTCTTGCACATCCCAGTATACTTCAATAAACATGCTTTCTCTTTACAGAGCAGGTGAGCATTTTGAAAGTGATTCCTTTGTTCAAGCCTACAAAGTTCTGTGAGGTATTGCCATTGAGTTTCCGCATCGACAGTGCATTACAATACTCAGAACTGTATCCTTTACTAACTAGGCATTTTTAGAACCAGTTCTGGAATTTAAAAAAATCAAAAATATAGAAGTTCAAGAAACACAATCCGCATTTCTGAAGCCAAAAAACACTTGTCAAGTGTGACAGCTCTTTGCAGAATCAAGCAAGACTTGTCTGCAAGAGAGCTTCACGTCACTGATGCTTCCCTTCCCAAACAGTAGGCTTCAAGAACAAATAGAAACCCACACAACAGAACCCCACCAACCAACCTGAGCGCCGCATTTTTTTGGTCAGGGTCAAGACTGCTGAATAAACATTTAGTAAGTGATTATGCTGTGTAATCTCGGCCAGAACAGTTAACTCAATTCCCTTTCACTGTGCCATCAAACCTCTTGTCTCTCAAACTTTAGCATGCCAGATATACCATGTTACTAAAGGGGAAACGAAGATGATGCCGGTAGGCAGGATGTGCTTCCTGCCTAACTTTTCACAAAAAAGCTTCTCAACTTCACCAAGACACCTATAATGAGCACCCGCTAGCAGGGTTTAAAAAACAAACAAAAAAAAAAACCCACATCACACCACACACACCAAGACAACCTTTAAACAGTAGTTTTCATCTTCAACATGTGGAAAAGGTTTTTTCCCCCCCATCCCTCCTGACTTTGTTCACTGAACTCAGCTCCGTCTGTAGTTGACTCTGAACTAAAAACAGAGGGAGTTTGAAAAGCAGGATGATGACATGATCTGTGAATATAGACTAGACAGGAAAATGAAGTTACTCATTCTACAACACCGAGGCTATGATCAATAGAACCCACAAATTCAATTAAATTTATAGATTGATTTCAAATGTCATTTGCTAAGCTTAAATGCACACAACAGTTTGTTTAAAAAAAAAAAAAAAGAAAAACACAACTTCAACTACAACATAAACAAGCATTGAAATAAAATACATAACAGTTATATACCTAATATACAACCACTGCATCTGTTTTGGAACTAAACTCCATTTTCATACTGAATGATTACCACACAATTGGAATAAAAAACAAAAAAACAAACCACCACTTTTCCTTTAACTAACTCTTATTTGCTCTATAGTATGACTTCCATTTTCCTTGAAATGTCTATTTTAACTGTGATTTCAATATGCAAGCATAAGAATCCAAAGCAGAGACAGGCACAGAATGGATTTATAACCTCACACATGAATAACTCACTCACTGAATGCCACAAAGCTACCATGGCACAGAAACAAGGCAAAGCATAAGGTTCCCAGCTTCAGCAAAACGGCTAGTGCTACGGCATCTTGGAGAGGTGCCACATTTCACCGCAGCAGAAATAAAAGAGTCACCAGGCCGTGCAGAGAAAAACTAAGCAATTCATAACGCTAGAAGCTTTTGAGACGAAGGCAGATGTCATAGGAAGATTCTCTGGTTCGCTATTTTTCTAAGACATCTCACACATACTAAATTAGCAAGAGGAAATATCTCTCTTCACTGCCTGAAAGAGCCTACATAGTCTCACTCACTTCTTCACATCTGAATATAATCACCAGTGAACTCATTGACCATTTTTTATACATAAGCACGATCAAAACTGGATTAACTGGCTGGAATTAGTAGTTAAAAATATCTGGTACGAATATTTGAGGCAATCAGTATACGGATTTTCATTAACATCTTCTTCATTGCCTCTTCACTGTCTCATCTGCCCCACTGGACAGGGGGCGATCCCGAGCACAAATCCAGGCTTGGAAGGGAATGGATTGAGAGCGGGCCTGAGGAGAGGGGCTTGGAGGTGTTGGTGATTTAGAAGCTGGCCATGAGCCGGCAATGTGCGCCGGCAGCCCAGAAAGCCACCGGCATCCCTGGCTGCACCCCCAGCAGTGTGGCCAGCAGGGCGAGGGGGGGGCTGTGCCCCTCTGCTCCGCTCTGGGGAGAGCCCCCTGCAGTGCTGCCTCCAGCTCGGGGGGTCCCAACAGCAGAAGGACACGGAGCTGTTGGAGCGGGGCCAGAGGAGTCCATGAAGATGCTGTGAGGGCTGGAGCGTATCTGCTGTGAGGACAGGCTGAGAGGTGGGGTGGTTCAGCCTGGAGAAGAGAAGGCTCCAGGGAGACCTTAGAGCCCCTTTCAGTAGTTAAAGAGGGCCTACAGGAAAGCTGGGGAAGGACTTTTTACAAGGGCAGGTAGTCACAGGACATGGGGTAATGGTTTTAAACTCAATGAGAGTAGATTTAGATTAGATATTAGGAAGAAATTCTTTACTGTGAGGATGGTGAGACCCTGGAACTGGCTGCCAGAGAAGCTGTGGCTGCCCCATCCCTGGAGGTGTTCAAGGCCAGGTTGGACAGGGCTTAAAGCAACCTGGGCTGGTGGGAGGTGTCCTTGCCTAGGCAGGGGGGTTGGGACTAGACCATCTCTAAGGTCCCTTCCAATCCAAACCATTCTATGAGTCTATGACTGTTTAGCTGTCTGCAAATACTTGTATATGTTTAAACTCTGAGCATACCAAAGTAGCAGATATAGACATATCTGGCAGAGGAAGAACAAGGGACCAGTAAACTTCCTTAAGAGCAAAACAGCTGAGATTCGACTTGCTTATACCAATGAATAGAACTTAAAAATATTTTAGGTAATTAATGTTTCCTTGGCACCTGCCTAGGGGCAGGAAGTTCTTAGAGCTCTGTCTGGTACATGTTGAATGCATTTGAACACTTCAATTCACACACAAAACATCTCTTTAGTAATACTGCTATTAAAATTATTTTAATACCACCTTTATGTTTGGGATTCTTTGAGTACTAATATTTTCAACTTCACACTGTGACATCTGACAATTTAAAAAGAGACATTGACACTTACAAGCAGTATAAGCAGCTTGATCATTTTAAGTAAAAAAAGTTATGCTGCGGTGGCAACAGGATTCTGAGTATCAGAGTCAAGATTAACGGTATAATTTAATACCTCTCATACATATACTGTGTTTCAAGGCAGAGCGAGTCAACAGCGGCAACTCTGAACAAGGCAGTCATTCATTAAATGGACCACTCTGGAAGCCCTCGTGTTTTTGGTTTAGTCCCAACAAATGAAAACGTTAGGACCCCCAACCACCTAAACCCAAACATGTCCTTCAACAGAATTTCCCCTTATAAAAGCAACTGTGTAGTCATATGTCAGCTTACATTTAGTTTTTCAGCCTACAGGAACTGCAAAAGAAGATAAGAACACGTCATATTAATTGCTGACTTGTAAAACTATTTTTGTTTTATAATAATGGCAGCAAAATGCTGCAAGAATAACTCATTAGAACTGCTACTGAAAGACAAAATGCACAGGCAGATATCACAGTTCAAACAACAAATTAAAAAAAGAGAAGTAAAATGAGTCAGTAAACAGAACAAGAATTAAACCAAGAACTGGACCACAGAAGTACATATCTCTTGGGAGACTTACACCTTAAAGTTTCAAGGCACCACAGGAACAAATTATTCCATTAAACACCACGCAAGTTTGGAAAAAAATTCCAACACATACATTATTGTGAATAAAATCTCCTCAAGTCCTGTAATATCAGAACTCCTTTCACAGTTTTGTAGGTGGCAATTAAGGCATAGCATATTACTGAAGCGGTGAGGACAGAGTCAGGACGTTCCAAACTCTACCCGTGTCTCTTGTACTGACTTGTTGTATGACCTGGGGCAAATCCCTTCATCTTTCTTTGTTTCTCCACCTGCAGAATAATGACTAGCCCTAAGGGGATTCAATGATCTTCAGATCCCTACCAGCTTTGACACCTCTTGAAGAGCGAGACAAAAAAGTCCTAAGAGGCATTCACTCTCATGAGTCAGTATTCTTCAGTATTTTTATCATTTGCATCCAAAGTAGCAAGGTAAACCTAAGGAGAATAAAGGCTAAGAAAAGGCTATCGTAACCTTTACAGGAAGGACACTGCAAGTTAGTTAGTTTTCAGTTCCACAACACAGACTTTATGTTTTCTAACATCTACATTCAGGTTGCTGAAGAGCAAAGAGGCAGTAGTGTCTTTTGCTACTCACACCAAAAGAAATATTCCGTACTTAATTAAAACAGACCCCTAGGATCAAGTAAGTCTTTATTTCCAGCTGTGAAACTGCACTTCTCTGTGCATTTTCCTCCACCCTGTTTGTGTTCAGGGACCAGTTTCACAACTGACCCCACCCACACCCAAAATATCCCACTGCTACTACTAAAAAGTAACTAACCTGGACAAGCGTGAGCAATGAATGTCAGAATCACAGGAGAGTAAAGGAAAAGTTCCTACCTCCTCAACCCGTAGACAAACACTCAAGAGACTAAAATCCATTCCCAACACCATCGGGAAAGCAGAAGAGGAATTTTTTTTTCTTCCTCATCAGTAGCTCGACGACAGTGAGGAGAAAACCAAAAACCTAGCCCTTCAAGAAAACAAGCGTTTCACATTCACCGCCTAACTTCTTCAGCTGGAGAGAAAAATCAAGCCATCTCTACCACAGCAAAACAACAGACTAGAGGCAACATTACCTGCATCCGTGAACTGCTGCTTAGCATCACTGGGATCTGCAAATTAGCCTCAGACTTTCCACTTAAGGTATCAGAAGTAGGTAAATATTCCAAACATTTCAGGAGGCAGCTGTTCATCTAGTATATTAACAGCTTTTAAGCCAAACCTATAAAAACACATGATGAAAAACCCGCCTTCCATAACAGATGCCTGCATATCTAACTATTTCTTAAGAAGAGGACAGCATCTCAAGCAATCAAGTTATAATTAGGTGACCAACCACGTCTGTGTTCCTGGTTAATCCCAAATGCAGAATGAAATTTGTTTACTAGAACCACATCTGACAGTCTTAAACTCCACATTTTGGCAGGCATAGAGCATTCATCGTGTCAGTTAACACAGCACTGCTTACAAATGGCAACTCATTTGACTACGGTAACCTACTTATCTAGACTCTTATGGAGGCAAAAAATAGCCACAACAAGTAAAATATAGCCCAAGGTTAAGAAATTAAATAGCTGCAAGAATGAAGGCTTGAAAAGAACACTGTGAACCAAAACAACGCCAGAGACAAGAAGCACAACCTGATTACACTTTTCCTCTGAACCCAAAAATCTATTTAGCAAAAAGCAAGACATTCAGACAGCACATGTGCTCACATTTACAGCTAAAACAAACCAACATCTCCAGCTACAAAGACATCTAAGTTGACACAGTTAATCTGTACATACTAAAGCATGCTCATTCTTCCCAGATGGAGAAGCAAAGTAAGCCTGTAATTACGCTGCTCCGCAAAGACACAGTCCCACCTCTGGCATCGACTTCAGTTCTCCATGAACAGAATAATTGTACATATACTTCCATACGCATAACATTCTAGTTGTTGACTGACAGCTCTGAGATTACACTAACAAAAGCCCCGAGAAATCAACAAACTCTTCCCAGAATCACTGGTTTCTCTTAACTCCTGTCTGAAAATGAACTCTACTTCTATTAACTAACAAAGTTTTTCTTTTCAATGTTGACATGCAAAATAGAGATCTAAAAAAAAAAAAAACACAACACCAGAAAATAAACTTTCAGTTGAACCAACAAAACAAACACACCCAAAATAAGATTCTGCACAATCTCTTTTAAAGCCAGGCCAAGTCTTTCACACACAAAGCTAATATATCCACTATTATTACAGGCTGCCTTACCCTTTGAGAGTGTCCAAGATTTTCATGGTAAAGACACCAGCACACCCCCTTTTATGACTATGCTAACATTAGCATACCATATCAAAACACATCCACAAGAAAAAAAAAAAGCAAGTAGATGGCACATACATGCATACGTTTATTACATCTGTCTTTTGTCAAAATTTAGCAAAGGAAAGGTGACTTGAGTTTGTGTATCATATTAACATCATAGTGCTACAAATCAAGTTGCTTCTCCTACATAACCATCTGATTGTTGGCCACTATCCCCCCAAAAAATAGCTCAGAATTACCAGATGCCATAGTACTTGCTCAGTATTTAACTACTTCTGGGCACACAGACATTAAATTGATAGCGTTCTTGAAAAAGAACAGAACAATTAGTGCAGTTAACAGGGGCGTAATATACATGTTCGTGTACCTTGCAATGCAGAAAGGAGTCTCCTTCGGGGATGAGGAGACTAATAAATAACATGACAAGCAAAGAGCATTAGACCACGTGTCTTTAAGAGCTGAACTTGGTCTTAGCTGTATAACACATGCCTGTAGGCTGACAAAAGTGTTTGCTAACCACTTCATTTCTGCATCTACGCAAGAAAGGCACACACAGCTCTGGAGAATACAGTGAGAACAGCTGTTCTCCCGAAGTACCACCAAAGTTCAACCAGTACACTAGTTATCTAACAAAACTGAAGTTAAAGCGTTCACTTTGTGCTACGTTACGTGAAAAGACATTTTTACCCGCATATAGACGTAAGACTAGGATCACATGCAAATACCCACGCTACTTCCTGGTTTTCTTTTTCATTACACAGAACACAGCTACATCCTTTAATAGGCAAAGCAATGCTCTTGTTTCAAGCTGTTAGCTGCCTTGGTTAGGCTTGAAAAGCCTGAAGAACAACCCCGAGCACTACAGCACAGGCTCCCTATCTTTCATTACCCAGAGATCAAAACTCCGTTCAGCCTTACCACCGGCCACTCTGAAGCTACGGTTGAAGCAAGGCAGCCCTGCTTATTCTCAGGGCTGCCCAAAAGCCTTGCGCGTATTAGCGGTTTCTTAGCCAAAATGAGATCCACAAAGTTTCATCTACTCACATTGCTTTTTTTCTCTTTTTATCTTTTCAACTTCAACCAAACATTTCTGCTACTCCAATATTATCAAAGCAAAACTGTTTGAGATACAATAACAGGCATGACCTTTACAGTCATGTGTGAACACAGATTCAGCAATGTTACACTCTGAAAAAAAAAAAAATATTCCACAAATTACCTTTCCAGACAACCTTCTAGCTCATAATCCATCTGAATAACTGAACCAGGTTCCAACTAAAAACAAAACAGTAGATACTGCAGAGCAGCACGTTACACACTACGTGACCACGAAACTAATGACGAAAACCAATAATGAACATGTCAGCTTGCCAAATACGAAGAGTCTGCCGTGCCACATAGTCATGACAGAACTGACCCTGCACCAGCTACATTCATAACACCTGCCACAAAAATAAGCTTTCCCACTGTGCAGTCAGCATCTCAGAGTTAAAAAGTTGGTCCACATCACATTTAATTGCTTTGAAGTACTAAGTTCATTGATCCATTACACTAGCACTTCTCCCTATTTGCCTCTTCAGAACAAAGCACAACAAACAAGCCACATCGCCACAAAAGATAAAGCAGTCTATGCTGTACAGCAACACACTTGAGAATTTATAGCAGCTGCCAGAGTTGCAAATCCCCAAGATAACTTGCTCTAAAAACCAAAAAAGTCAAGGTGTGAAAGGTTAATTGAAAGGAGGCTTAAGCATCCTAGGACAAGAAGAACCCTATACATACGAGAAAGTTCATCTATTTGGATTACCGAAAGAACTGATCTCTCTAAGTCACATGAGATAAAAAAAAAAATTAAAAAACACACACACACAAAAACAACTTTCAAGACTACCCAAATTTTAGGATTGATTCTGAAAAACGTACTATGCCTCCTTTTTGGACAGTAAACAAGTCAACCATTAACACAAATGTGATGCTGATCAAACTTTAAGACTCCCCTTCTTCCCTTAGACGATTAATTGAACAACCTCCAGGAAAAACATTTGCGGTAAAAATTACACAGCGTGACAATCTACAAACACAAGATCTCAGAAAACAGGACTTGGATTTCTCTCCATTAAGGTGCTAGTTTTCCTAGGCCCCGACTGGAACAGTACAAAAATAAAAGACCAACTGAATAGTGTAAATGTCATCAAGACCGCAAGCTCAATTTAAGTAGGATGGTAGAGCTTGCAAGGAACTAATTCCTTACTAGTTTCCTGTTAACAACTCCAAGAGGTTGCAGCGTGAGATGGATTATAAAAGACAGGAGAACGAATTTCCAATTTCATAAAGGGAAGACTTGAGGTTTTTACTTGATCTCCCTATTGAGAGGTCCATCTTCACAGACAACTATGATTTAACCATCATATTAAATAAATGAAGCAAACATTTGTGCAACACAAACATTAACTAATTAACTTAAAAGCAATCACCACTTGAGTGGCTTTTTCATTGCCTCTCTAGTCCTAGATATAAGGTCACTTGGAAAAACAACAGGTTCCTAAGGCATAGCACTGGAAGGCTCAATACTACACAGCTCCAAACTCACCATTTTCTCAGCTAGAACAATAAAGAAACAGTATAACCGCTATCATACAACTTCCTTCCACATACACTGGGGCAAATGGAATGGAGAGAGATACAGCACAGGAGCAGTATTGTGTCACGTTCAACCCCTCCTATCCAAAGTTTCAAGAGACAAAAAAGGAAAAGAGCAGCCTATTGCCTTTTCTAAACACAGTGACACCACCTACCACTACCTTACATTTACTTTGGGTACTTCTTGGAGCAGGCTGCACATGGTATTACCCAGTCTCTTCCCTGTAAGTCTCTAGTATCTCACCATCACTTTTGTAAGCAATGCACTTCCTGGTGGGAGGGTTAAATTCATTAGAGTTTTTTCCATTTTATGACAACAGAGTTTTGCTTCTTCCATGCACAGTCAGCCTAGTTCTTCCCAAAAAAACAAGTTTTCAGAGGCAAGATCATCACGCTCTTGTGCTACATTCACAGCAGACTAGGACGTTCCGCATTTGTAACTAGGGTTAACATTTGTATCAGAGGCAAAGAGTAATTACTGGATGATCCTGTGAAATACAGTTCAGTAAAGCTCACCTGCAGCCAGACCAGCATTCCCAGGATGTGACAAAAAAGCCAAAACAACACAACACAAAAAAAAAAACCTCGTGTTTGTTTCTAGGACACTGCTTCTTTCACTTCCAGGTTCTTCGCTGAATATGACTTCAGTAGCGCTGGCCCAGAATAAGTCTACAGCCACCTGCTAGACACATAATGCTTTTATCATGAAGTAAGAGCAGCCCATCAGAACATACAAGCTCCAAGCCTCTTACCTTTTCTGGCAAGTATAAACCACACGTGGTCTAAGCAAGACGTTCAACCACCTCTCTTCTTTTAATAGAGGACCGAGTTCCAGCTCATTTTTTGAAAGCATTTCTAGCATAATGAATAAAGAGAGGTACGGATTTCTGCCTCTTTCTGGGAGTACTTACAATGGAACAAATGTCTCTGTAGGCTGTTCCCTTAAAGTGAGGTAGAAGGTCAGGACAGAGACAAACAACGGGGGACTAATGCCTGACATGGAGTTAACCCATTTCTGTGTTGGACTAAATATAGTTAAGAAATCGGTAAGCATCTAGATATGGTAGTAACTGCCCTGGACAATGAGAGAACAACCAGCCTGAAGAACCCCTTGAAACTGCAGTCCTTTAAACACCAGATCAAGACATGCAGGACACTCAATGACAGTTTATTAGCCGTACCACAGGGGGAAAAAACACTACAAATGTTTTTTTATGGGTTTGGGGTTTTTTTATGTTTTTAAAATAAGATGCAACAGCCTATGCCCCATGATTCCATTAACCAATTCTGAATAGGAAACCATATGAGGATCGTCCTTCTAAGTCCACAAATTTGCTGCCAAGCCAAGGCAGTCATGTTTGGGAGTGAAGCTTAAGAATCCCTTGCACATTTCATCTACAGTCTCCTTTTTTCATTGTTTCGTTTAAGACATCCCTGTCTCTGCTTGCTTTATCTACACTCATTTAAAAACATACCCACAAACTAAATTTCAACACAATACTTCAGATGCCTACTTCTACCTGCCCATGGTACAAAGACAACTTCAAACCTGGAAAACTCTTTGTTTACTCAGTTTAAACACCTTGAAGACCTGCCAAGCAATCAAGACAGTAAGACAACCGAATGTCTTCCCATGCCTACCCTTACAGTCTCCAGAAAATTTAGTTTCACTGCAGGTCTTAAACAGAAAGGAGTTATTGAAGTGTAAGTCAAAGCAAACAATGAAGTAGTATTATCCCTATGTCAAGTCACACATTTCTACCTCCTCCTTATATAAACCCGAAGTGTTTGGGCCAGTCGCTAATTTTTACTTTGCTTTCCTTTTGACTCCTCACAACATCAACTGTTGACATCTGATACACACTAAAGAGGACGTATCATGTTTTGCCACATCTAGTTTGCTACGACTTCTGAACTAGAAAGTCTTTTTCAATATTGAACTAAGCATAACTAACTTCTCCTCAGACCATCAGTTAACTTTGAAAAGACAAAACTCTCCATATTTTTGCCAGATTTAATTCCCCAAACTTATACTACATTGCACATACTCTTGCTCAGCAAAAAATATATGGAGAGAAAGCCTTCACTCAGCCTGTGTAAGTCATTAACCCTATACTTTACCATTCCCTTGAAATGGATAAGAAGTCATTTTCTACATTAAACCTTAACCCAAATTGATTGTTCTTTCCCCATCTCTGAGAAATAAACATTACAAACAAGTACCTCCGTCCCACAAGACACTGACCATTGAGTTATGAAGGCTGAGAAGTCAGCAGGACAGGTGTGTTTAAAACAAAAGAAGCCATCTAACAGCCTACTAATTACAGCAGTAAAACCTTTATACCTACTTTACTACAAAATGATGCAGCTGCTATAGATAGCTTTATAGATTCCTGCAGAACTACATTATAATGCTACATAATTTTGCCTTTGAAACACGGCAACAAAACAATATTGTCAAAGACGACAGAAAAGCATTCCGAGGGCAACATCTGTATCAACACGGGAAATCTACCATATATTCATTGCTGCAGCCTAACAGGGTAGTTACACCTTGTGCCTTTTAGCACCACTAGGGCCGCTCGCTCTAGTTACCATGAGCCTAAGTCCTCTGCAAAATCCAGAGCTAGCTTCCTAAAGCAACTCAGATGCAAAATTTGGGAGGAGCATACGGGGAGCGTGGTGTGTTTAAACAGTTTGAATCTGACAGACATATAATGCTGTTAATTGTAATAACTAGTAAAAAAGCCTATCCATACCACACCACTGCTAACAGAACATTACATATCCATTCTGAAATAGGCTTGTTGTTAAGTCCATTACATTCATTAACTCATTAACGATGCATCATGTTACATAACCTAAAACTCTGATGATATGAGCCTCTAACTTATAAATGTTATTTCATCAGCACTAACAGGAACTACCTGGCAAGCTGAAGACCCTGCGTAAAAGTGGGTTCCAGAAAATGAAAAAAGGAAGAAATGCCTTATGCAAAGGGACTAGGGAAAAAAAAAAAAGGTTGTTGCCCTCCGCCCCCCAAGGAGGAGGACCATTAAGCAGGGGATTTATCAAGTGTTAAGTATTAATAACAGACTGCAATGAGTAATATGACATCAGTAACATACAATTACTTACTATTACTTGTTACTAATGCAAGGAAAAACCTGACTGTCAAGAAGTAATTCCTCAATAAAAAGTAACTTATTCATTCCTAAACTATTGTGGTCAGTTCCAAGTACCCGAGTGCCGGCTAAACGCTTGGTCACAGTGACCCTGTCACCAATCACCACGGGGCACTCATCTGCTCCACACACACACACTGTTAACCCAGCTGCTTCCCACAGTCAGAGGCCTTGTAATGGTATCCTTCCCCCAGCTCCTGGCTTCTTCCCCACCACCTCACCCGTGCAGTTACGCCACCTGTTGTTTTCTTCTCCTCTAAGCCTTTTTAGGTCCTCCCTAGTGAATAGCTCTGCTGTTGGCTTTGAAGACTTATCCCAAGATGCTGCAGATTTACCATGCCCTGCCTCTGATCAGTTCTATTCCTAGGCACCCATATCAAAGAGACCACGTAAAAGCTGTACAAAACTTTTTATTTTAGCCTCAAAAGTAAGGAAACCAATTCACGTAACACTCAACTGTTACAATTCGGACTCCCCCTGCCCCCTAGCCCTTAAGGGCTACTGCAACTCTTAAAGCAGAACACTATGAGAAAAGTTTTACTAATATGCTAAACTGAACCAGGCACCATGCAATTTTTCTCCTTTCCGCTTCCTCCCCAACTCACTCAGGAGCCTATTTCCACAGTCTTGGTGTTGTTTTTTATTTTTTCAATAAGTCTCTATCCTGCAACCAGCCCTGCAGAGAAGGGACCTTCTCTCAGACCACAATCACTTTGAATGAGGTTTCAGCATGGACCGCTCGTATTTTAGGCAACCAGGTATGCAGGTGACTAAGCCCTGACCTCATTTTCGTAAGCCAAAGACAAAACACTGTGTTCTAAACATTAAGTAACAACTCCACTATGCTACTAAAACTTTTTCCAGATAGCAATAAGTACCATGTATACATTCTTATTTTAAATAATAGTATCTGCGTGTACTTGTTAAAACAGCAGCGGAAGTCTTCATCAAGAAATGCACATAAACAATGAAAGTTTACTAGTACGTTTATGCATAAACTAGTTTAAGCAATACACAGATATAAACGTGATAAAAATAAGTTATTTTACCCACAACATCCAAAGCGGTATGTTGTAGCACTGCAAAATTCACTAACTACAAAGTATAATGGACCAGCCCTGTGCTCAGAGACCTAGGAAGTGATTTATAGTTTATACACCACAACATCAGCTGCCACCAGCTCAGCGATCAACGCCACACTGTTTCCCCTCCACCCACAGAACAAAACTCAAATATGGCTGTTTTCACGACGCCCCACGCCAGCCTCTATTAAAGTCATTCAACTATGAAAGTCCAGCCAATTCTACGGCGACCCGAATTCACGCAGCCCTGCACTAAAACCAAACGGAGGTCCAGCAACTTCAAGCGCCAGTTAACGACGAGCAGTGGAAGTCCGGCACCCCGCAGCAAGGAGAGGACAGGGATCCTCCACGGCAGAAGTTGCTCGCACTGCAACTCCACTCGTGACCCTACCAGAAATCTACTGCATTCCAGCAAGGAAGATCAAGGTTTTTATTTCCTGGGGTTTGGGGGCTTTCTCTTCAGATTAGCTGGCAAAAGCCTACTGCAGGATTAAACCGCCCTATTCTGAAGCGCCGGTTACAGTCCACGCCGCCGCCAGCCCCAAGGGATCCGACCTAGGGACCCCCCCAACCATCCCGTATCGCCTTAGTCGCGACAACACGCCAGGAAACTCCAAGCCACCTACCGACCCCAGGCACCAGCCTAAACACGAGAACCCCACCCCCCCGCACCGGCTTACACCGTCCCTCAGGGCCGGGAGAGCCCCTGGGGAGGGGCCCGTCCCGGTGAAGAGCGACCCCTCCCGCTCCTCCCCGGTTCCCCCGGCACCGAGTGCGGCCCGGTGTCCCCCCCCCGCCGTTACCTTCCGCCAGCAGCTCCTCGGGGGTGACCTGATAGCGCCCGACAGCTAACACCTTGCCCAAGGCGACGCCGCTGGCCCCGCCGCCCCCGCCGCCGGAGCCGACACCCGCCGTCCCGCCGCCGCCGCTCCCGTCGGACTTGGGCATCCGAGAAAACTTCTTCATGGCGAGCGGGGGGCCCCGCCGGGCCCGCCGGACGGGCGCCGGCCGCAGGCGGCTGCCCGGCCCCGCGCCGCGCAGCGGCGGCCGAGGAAGAAGCCGCCGGGCGAGCCTGAGGCGAGAGGCCGGCCGTTGCCCAGCGGCTACCGGAGCGGGGAGGGAGCTATCCCGCTTCACATGCCGGCCACGGCCCCCGCCCCGCTTCTCCTCGCCCGCCACCGCCGGCTCCGGACGCCCGCTCCAGGGGGAAGGGGGGGGTGGAGGTGGAGGAGGTGGAGGAGGAGGAGGAGAGAGGGGGCGGGCACAGCCCCGCCACAGCCCCGGGGAGGCGGGCAGCAGCGGGAGGAGCTGCGGCGCCAGGGCGCATGCGCGGCCCCCGCTCCCTCACACACACCCCGGCCTTACCGTTACACACCCCAAGCGCCGCCCGGCCGGAAGTGAGGTTGCCCGCGCACGTGGGGGTGGCGGCAGTTAGGGGCTACGGCGGCCTCGCGCCCGCCCTGAGGCGGTGCGCGGTTTAGGCGGGAACCCGCGGCCTGGGGGAGCCGCGGCGGGCCCCGGCAGGTTCCACACGGCAAGGGGGCTCCGGGCGGGCTGCGGACTGGCCTGGGGCGCGGAGCCGCGGGGGAACACGGCCCTGTGCACCCCGGGGAGGCCGGCAGATGGCCGTAGGCCCTTTGGGGTCTGTCGGGCACTGCCAAGTAGGGCAAATAACTGAAAAGCGATGACGACAAGCGTGGATTTGCAGTGGTGGGTCTCCACCCAGGGGTTAGGAGTTGACTGACTGAAAAGAGGTGGTAAAAGGAGGGATCTGTACAGAAAAACAACAGGTGTGAATTTCCCACTGTGAAATATACCGTCCATGGACGTCTCACCTAGAGACACTGACAAAGGCACCCTGGGAGCTTTCCAACACAAGCTTCCTTTCACCTGTGGTGTTTTCAGGAAAATAAGAACTGTATTTGAAAGACAGTTCCCGAACCGCAAGAAGTCCCATGCCCCACAGTCCCTCAATTGGGTTTGTCAGCTTGACTGGAAAGGCACAGAGCACAGCAGCCAGGGAGCTCCTTCCTGACTGTCAGGTACGTTACTATCACCCCGCTACTAGGCACACACAGCCTGGCTACTAAAGGTAATATTTGCCACAGTTCTCCAGAAACAACACTTGGGAAACACGCCACACTTCCACATATTTTATCTCAAATTTCTAATTCAAGTTCACATTCAGACAAACCGAATTTCAAACTGTTCGAAATGCCAATGACATCCAGTTTTTGAACTTCAACAGTGATTCACGTAATCCAAAAATGGTGAGAGATTAGAGTTGTTGAACATGCAACTTGGTTCCAAGCCTGTTCTCCTTGGGTAGTCTCCCCTGTGCAAATACAAATGACGTACTCACACATTTTTTTTCTCCTTACTGAATGAAATCATACAACAAACCCAAAATTTGTATGGGATCTCTGGTCAATCTTTCATATGAATGAATGGCATTTAACAACACAGCCTTTCACACCAGACACCTAGGTTTTAGATAGACGTCAGTTGCAGCTGTCAGTTAAGTAAAACCTCTTGAGAAGTCAGAAGCTTAAATCTTTGGGGTAACATTTCAATAATCAAATTAGTTCTGACGTAATCGTACGGGCATACTCTTAGTTGGTAACTAAATGACGATATTTCTCTATTGAACTTGTAATACATTGAGAGCACCAATACAGCTATTTGCATTAGTAGTCCTCTTTCTGTAGTTGTTTCAATCCTTTCAGTAACTAAGGATCAATTTTTCAGCAGCACATAGAGACTCTAATTCACATTTTTCCTTGGAAGATAAAGGTATTTTGACTGCAGATGAGAGGAACGGAGTACTGTGAGAGAAATGGCATTTCATTAATGAGGGCATTCTTACAGTGATGTATGCCTGCGCTTCTCAGATACATGCTTTTAGTTACATCTTTGAGAAAAAATGCAACTAGGTTAAAAGCACGTAAGCTCAGTGCCAGTGAGTAATACAATTTTGCTTGTCCTCAGTAAAAAGAATGGATTTTCAACAGCCACTGCGAGCGGGTTTGGCTTTTAGGTTAGCTGGTTAATTTTTTGGGGAGGTGAGGGGCATTCCCACCCGTGTATTTATATTCTTTTTAAAGTAAGAGATTGAATTATTGCTTGCGGTATTTATAGGCCGGAGAAAATGAGCACTCTTGTTATACTGGGATTAACGCTACTAATCTCTGTCTTGACATATAAGAGGACATAGAGGTCAACTACTAGGCATCACCGGCAAATAAGTGTATCAGTATTGCACACCGAGTTGTGGTCATGAATGCGTAGGTGGCTGCAGAACTGTCCAGTCTCTCAGGAGTAATCTCAAAGAGCCACACTGCAGCTACCTTACGGTGTTTCACAGCCCATTTAATCACAAACTTGGCACCCAGATAGTCTTTTTTTGTAAGACACCAGTATGTTGTGAGGAGGTTTCATATTAAGGATTCCCTTTTATTAAGTATAGATCAATGAAGTTGAGTAATAGAGACAATTTTGACAGAACACTTGAAAAAAAATGGGCTGATCCTCCAAGCAGGTAACTGAGTGATAATTTCAATTATGTGAATAGATTCACTGACTTTGATTTAATTCCTTACTTGAGTGGAACAATATTTTGACATTTCTAGAAGATACAATAATTTCCAGAAAGGAAGAGTTGTGAGACTTCTTTCACTCAGGGTATGAAACCCAAGGTAAACTTTGCTCTCCCATACTGAAATGTAACCTCTCGTTTAGTTCAGGCAGAGCAGGGATGCTTTCTTCGTCTGCATCTGGGACTCATGCAGTGGAACCAACCTATTTAATGGAACACGTGCTTGACATGACAGTCTTCGCACTACTTAAAAAAAAAAACCAAACCAAAAAACAGAAAACAAGTTTTAAAACCTTGAAACTACCCAGAAGTATAGTTATTTTCTGGTTGATGTGAAACAGAAAAATCCAGTGACAAAGAACAAAAGAACAAAGAACAAAAAATCAGAAGTATGAATCCTTAAGTGAGAAAACACCACTTACAGAGGTGGAGAATATGGGAGATCTTAATGCAGAGGCTGCACCGAAGCCAGGATACAAGTTAGCATTACTTGGGGGGGGGGGTTGCTATATAATGTGGTTTTTTTTAAGCCTTCAACTTGATGAATCATGAAATCATAGGAGATATTCAGCTTTCATTATCAAAAAAATAAAAAAGCAATAACAGTCAGCTTCTGCCTTTTATAGCTGTGGAATCAACAGTGAACTTTCACTGCATGAAAACAAGAGACAAAACAAAAAAGTCCCAGTCACACCCTGCGTATGTCTCCATCATAATATTGGTACGTCTTGCTTCTTCCTTCCCTTTGTTGCCTGGGGTCTAAAATGCTGAAAAATTCTTCCTTTTTTAATAATTGCATAATGGAAGATGTATAATGGCATGCAAATTTTTCCACTTACTGTCTTTCTTCAGCACGTAATACACATATTGAAACCTCTCTCACACTTCCACAAAAGTAAACCTCTGGACTTGTTTGGTTTTTGTTGTTGTTTTGGGGTTTTGTTGGTTTGTGTTGTTGTTGTTTGTTTGTTTGTTTTTTAAATACAACAGTAACTGTATTCTCAGTGTCAAGATAGCGAAAGTCGTGTCTTGTGTCTGATAATGTATCCGTGACTTTATCTCAAAGTGCTTGAAATTTGGATCTCTCTCCTGGCTGCTGGACAGCCCTAAGCACACTGCTTCACCTCAGTATACAAAACAGTTTCCCCATCTATAAAATGTGGATAAGGCAGCGTTAAGTATGCTATTTCACCCCTATATATGAAGAATTTTCCCATCTTTAAAATTAGGGTAATGATTGTTTACTCCATTGCAAAATGCTTTGAAGATTTATGGAGGAAAGCTTTAGGTGAGAACACTGCTTGAAAATACAACATCAGATATTTCACGTCTCCTCGGAGTTTGAAACATGATGATTTAGTCCTCTTTAAACTGCTGAACAGTTCAAATGCCTTTTACCTTGATTATGGTTTCTTTAGCATTTCTCTCCTTACATCTCTCCCTACTCATAACTCTTTCTTCTGTACAATACATAAATTGGTTTTAAATCAATGCTGTAAGAATAAAACAGCTTCCTGAAAACATGTTAAATATCCCTTACAGAAAGTAGCTATTAGGGGAAAATAGGAGTGGAAACCTTTCTTTGTGTGAGTGTTGGTTTGGAAACGTCTCTTGCTGTTTCTGGACAAACTCTTTTAATTCTAATTACCCAAACTGAATGTTAGAAACGAAAGAAAAAAAAATTCTAATTTTCTAGAAAGAAGTTCTTTACATATTACAACTTTTTTTTGTCACTTCATTATTCTTCACCTTCATTAAAAACACACAGATCTGTGTCTTTGTAATACAGACTCTCAAGTGTTCAGCAATTACTGCAGTAAAATTTTTTTGTTTTTCTTTGGGTATGCGAGGGTTATTTTCTATTTTGTACTAATTCAGTCAGTGTGAACAAAGCACTGGTAGAGAGAAGGTTTTCCCAGCACTTTCAATTCTTTTTCCCCTCTTATCACCTCATTGTTGCATGTTTATTTTCCATGGGAGCTGTGAGAAACATCATTTTGCACAGAGAAGTAGCTATACCATCTTCCTATCTTAATAAATACTGTTTCTTAGTTTCATAGTGCTGACCCTGATAGGGTCTGTTTTAGACACAGTTACTAAAACCAGACAAAACGTTTATGATGAGCTAAAAGCTAAGAAAACCCCATGAGAAAACTGCTTTGGGTTTGGCTTTGCTCTTTTCTAGGATCAAGCCATATCCCAGCTCCACATCTCAGTAGTAGTAAGGAAAGGCTTTTTTTTTTTTTTTTGCTTATATACAAAATAGCAGAAAGATTTTGATATGTCATGAAACATGTTGGCATGGAAAATATGTTGACATGGGAAAAAAAAAAAACAGACTGAAATATCACTAGGTGCAGAGGCATGGCATAAATCAGCTACAGAACTCGTGCATTCTCTGAGTTTTCTTCTGGTGCATTCTTCGTGCATTCTTCTGGTTTTCAAGATCTGAGCAGCCCTAGAGGCTTTGCATTGACCTTGTGAACAGAGAAAAATTTTAATTCGTTTCTGTTTCTATCAGCTTTTCTAATCGGCAAAGAAACAAAAGGAGCTCTGGAAAACAACTGAGTCGCTGATTTCCCACATTAAAATGGAAACAAACCGAGGCACGAGCTCGTGAAACTATTTAAGGTACAAATAACTGACATCAGCTTTGGTGACACCCAGCGCAACTCTCATTGACACTGAGGTCAAGAGTCTTTTATTGCAACGCAAGATTCCGTCATTTGTACTACAGCCCACATTGGGACCAAACAAAATACAAATTGCTTGTTGACGCAACAGCTTTTGGCTGTTCAAAACAGCAACAGAAAGTGGGGAAAACGTAAAGGCAGATGCATCTTAAAGAGTCCTAGGTAGGCATCCTAGAGGAAGAAACAGTAAAGCGGCTATAATAGGCTCAGAATTCTTTGCATCTTGACCTGATAAATTGCTTCACGTTAGTAATAGTCCGTTTCCTTTCTGGAAAAGAACAGTCTATGTTTGTCTTCGTGACCAGGACTCTTACTTTTTCTTCTTACCCTATTTGCAGAGATAGGTTTGACTATTATAGTTCTCCTCCCCCCCCCCCGTGTATTTTTTGAGTCTTAGAGAAATGCGAAAATATTCCTGGTCATCACTCTTTACGCTAAAAATACTTACTTTTTTATGTAGTCTTAGAAGCTTGAAGGCAAGGGGAAAAAAATCCTTGGAATTGAGAGCCTGGGAAGAAAGAATGTCTTTTGGGTTACACCTGAACAGTCTTTGCGCTGATGCACATTTAAACATTGAAATGGTATCACTGCAGTGACTGTGGATGTCATTGCTGGCTGAGTCGTACCTTTGAAAGCCCACATATAAACACAGTTATGTTGCTTATAAATTGTTTACTTTTGCAAATAGGTTATTTCCACTCACAACCTCTTAGCTGAAAGTACATTTCAAATACTATGGGGGTATGAACTTTAGTTTTACTTTTGTTTGGTTAGAAAAATCATTAAGATTTTTGCGAGGTGTTTAGTCAAAGCATTTACATCCATGCTGCAATAGAAGTAGTGGGAAAGATGGAGGAGAAAACAATTACTGCAAGTTTATGCCAGATGTAAGTAGGTACAGAAATATGGTAATAATTGCTCATGATTTTGCAATAGCCTTTCCTGATATAGGCTGTCCATTATTCCACTATGCAAAAAGATGGTGACGGAGCTATTGCATGTCCTAATGACTGTCATTTCATGGTCTGTGGCCCAAGTACATATTAAATAGGATAGATAAGTCTTTGGCATGAGATAGGAATAACTTTCTGTTCTGGAAAGCAGAGAAAATTATTAGAGGATGGACTATGCTTGATCTGGTTTTGAATGATATGCTGAAAGTAGTTGTAAATCTAGAGGAATGAAGTGTATTAAATGAAAGCGATCACATAGCAATTAAATTCACCATGTAAAGAAGGAAATAGCAGTGACAAAGCACAGGTGAGGGATTTCAGAAAACTTCATCGAGTATCACGATACGTATGGATGGGACCTTGGGGTAGTAAGTCAAGGAATAAAGGAATGCAGGACACCTGATGGCTTCTGAAAGGTACACTACAAACTTAGCGGCAAAATTTTCTGTTGCAGTGGAAAGATGGGCAGTTTAGTAAGGAAACGATATAAAAATCTGAGATGGAAACATGTTAAAGGATTCAATAAATATGTGAAAGAAACTCATGTTAGGGATACCATTCCCTTTCTGACTGTAAACTGGGCCACTGCAGTAGTCTCTGGTGGAATGGATTTTATTTGAGATTACCGGATAGCCTGGACCATGGAAGAATGTACACTCCAGACTGTTTTGGTGACTTAGTACCAGGGAGGAGCTGAAAGTAATTTGGAGGGGAGAATCCAGAATCAGAGGGATCTTTAGAAATGGACAAATGGCCTGAAAATAGCCTGATAAGATTCAACAAATACAAATGCAATAGCTCAGGGCAAGAGGAAAAAGAAATATTAAGTACAAAAATAGAAGTATCTGACAAAGCAGCAGGTCTGTCAAAAAGGGTCTGAGGGCCACAGCGGCTCACAGTCTGAACAGAAATCTGCAATAGAGAACCCAAGGCAAAATTCAGTCGAGCACATATTGAAAGAAATGACATCTGTAGGACATGAAGGTAGTTCATCTGCTGAGGCTTCATCTGAAATATCACATCCCATTTTCAGTATCCCACATTAAGACAAGTTATTTTACATCAGTTAGTTCAGAGAAATGCTGCATATACAAGAAGTCTATAGAAGTAGTCCTGTGAAGAAAGGTTAAACAAGTCCTGTTCCTCCGGAGAAGAGAAGAGAAGAAAATAGTGAGTTATTATTCTGCAATAGAAAGGTTGTTAATTACAGGAAGTTAATTAATGTTTCTCAATATTTACTACTAGGAATACAAGAATAATTTGTCTTAATTTACAGGAGAGGGGAGAAAATTTAAACTAGACAGTGGGGAAACCTTTGCTATAATTAGGATAAGGAAGCAATAGAAGAAAACTCATTAATGCAGTACCCTTATCATAAAGATTGTAGAAGCTCTAACCTTTTCAGCGTTTCATTTGTGGTGTGTTTATTTTTTAAAGCTACATAGGCAAGTGTCAGTTCAGAAAAGATTGAAGTTGAGTTGTATATATGCATGATATTTCTTAGTGCATGTGGATTGAGGAGCTGAGCAGGTTCTTCTCAACTGTGTATTTCTACATACACATTCAGGACAAGGAACTACTAACTCAGTCCAATTTTATGTGACATGTAACAAAGATGTCACAGAACTTAATAATCAGTGGTGCCAGCCTGCAATGTGCTGGCTGCTTGAATTTCGTCTCTTGTTCCTCCACGCTTGGTTGGAATGGGCCTTCAAACTGCTGTAATGTTGACTTTTCCGATGAAATTATTGACTTTTGAATAAAAATTGGCATAAAGTAGTATTAGCTTTAAAAACGCATGAAAACTAGCTTTAACAGTAGAAGGAAAACCAACTTCTGTGGCAGAAATACCATCGTAGGCCCATAAATAAAGATTTGTGACAGGATATGTTTGGAAGGAGGGACTGTGAGCTAAACCCCAGCAAAAGCATAAGATGTTTTTCAAGTTCACTTTTTAAGCTGGCTAGGAAGTTGAAAGATGATTGAAACAATCTGACAAGCTTTCAGGACATACATTCTTTTCAGAGCATGCATTGGCCTTCCAATGCCAATAAGATTGTGTAATCTGTTAAAAAAAATCCTTTCTGCATTTTTTCCTTTGTTTATTTCTCAGCTCACATTTGCAATAACAATTTCTCTGCAGGATCTTGGCCCATCACTTCCTTTCAGCCTTTTATTAGTCTCCAAGAAATGCCTGCACCTAGTCATTATTGTTTAATTGGAGAGTCACCAAATAAGAGTAACGCTTTTAATCTTTACAAAGGGTGATGAATTAAGACTTGCGGTGTCCTTGAGAGGAGATGAGTAAAAGCAATCCAAGGAGCCGTGAACAAAACCTGGGCACTGCCCCTGTAAACGTGGTTATTGCTGACAAGAGCAGAAAGAAGCAAAAAGGCATGAGCACTTTAGACTGCAACCAACAGAACCTGGCTCTCTAGCAGTGAGTGATTCGTCATTCGTGAGCGATTCCTACTCACCTCTAGACCTTCAAACAGACCAGGCACAGGTTTTTCGGATTTAAATTCAATATTTACTTCTTTTTGTCCCCTAAATCTTACAGGCAGTATTGTCAACAGCTGGTTAGCATTATCACTGTTTCTGCGATATCACTATTCCAGACCTCCTGCCTCATGAAGATGCTGCATCATCTCTAGTTCATTTTGTCCACAATTAAAAGACTGCAAACTTCTGACCATTCACAAAAACATGGGATCAAACAAGAAGATGCCAACTAGCCCAGGATGCTGGGCAGGGTTATCATCTGTAATCTAGCTAGGACAGAAAGAGAATGCTGTATCCTGCACACCAAGTTCAGTAATCCCAGTGGCAAAAGTCGCTTCCATTGGGCTTCTCTCATCAACACAAACGGGGAGTTGGTGCACAGGAAAATGGAGCTGATACAGTGTCGACTGTGCTTCTGCATGCATACACCATCAGAGAAGCATTGGCACGGAGAATCGATTAGGGGAGAAAGGATGCAGGCTTTTTACAGTTGTTTATCCTGTGGGAGCAAGGGGAAACGCTTGACTTATGCCTGGTCTTTCATTTTGGTTTTAGGGACAGCCCGACTACGCAGTGTGCCAACTCCAGGTTTGACAGTAACATACAGCAATGTTAAAAATGCATTATGCTTTAGCGGATATCTCAAACAATTGCCACTGCCTGTAGTGATTGAATTCTGGGGGCTCACATCCACTCCCGTGTAGCAGCAGTGGTTTAGATGTGAGCTTAATTAAATCACTGCCATGTGCACACTGCTCAAGCAGTTTCTAAACTGATTTAATTAAATCAATCAAGGCAAAGTCTTTATTCAAACTCTTGCTCAAGTAGTTCATCTGTGATCAAAGAGATCATGTCCCGGTCTTTGCTGTGAGCGGCGGGTATGCCTGGAGAGTAGCATGGCATTCATGTTTATTTCTTGCTATCCTGCTCTATATCAAACTCAAATGTTTAGAAAAATAAATAGCAAAGTGCCACACCCAAATCTAAGGCAGCTATGTCCATAGCTAATACCTGTTAGCATTACTAAGAAATCTCAGGAAAAGACTATGAGAGGAAAGTTAGTAAAGATGGAACTGAGCGATGTTGATAATTCTATGACCCTGGTATTGGTATACAAACCAATGAATAATATAAGAATATTTTATTTAGCATGCTCTGGTTTTGTATTCCAACATTAAGGTAGCCAATTAAACACAAAAGCAAACAGTTTAAACCTCTGGAAAAAATATAAATGTACTACATCAGGTATACATACAAATGCATAGAAATAATATTGAGTATGTGTATAATACTGGACCAACCTGTAGAACTCTTGGCCACTAAGGTTATGGAGATTATGTGCTTAAGTATATGCAAAGGAGACATCTATTTTGATAATGACAAGAGTCTCAATTAACTCAAGCATCTTGATAAATTATTTAATCATTAGTGAGCACTATTAACTGTAGTGCTTCATTGCAGATAATGGGGAAAGTGTCATTATTTCCATATATATTGTTTTCTTTCTCCTGTTTAGCATCTGGTGTGGTTCACTTTCAAAGTCTAAATGAATCAGCATCAGTTTCCAAATTATAATTAATACAACAATATATTCTAATACTGTTGTGTAAATATTCTGATTTACCTACAAATCTTATCTATCTGCCCAACACATATCTGTATGTGCTAGAACTTTTAACCGGTAATAAGATATAAACATTTCTCCAAAAAAAGGTCCATTTATTTAAAAGCAAAACCTGTTTGGGGATTTGTCTTCTATTGAGGGAAACAGTGTTACTGTTTCCTTAGCTTACTTACATTAGATACAGCTTGAGAAATGAGAAAAAATGTCACAGATGTGCTTCATTTAGTTTGGATTCATCGATTGAGTTAGAGTAATTTCCAAAAACATTTTGAAGCCCCACTGTCCCCGAGAAGCCAGACACTTTACTTCTCAGTTAATAACTCTGAAATTAAAAACACGGGCTGTGACCTAGGAAAGCAGAGCCTTAATACATATCCTCCTGCTCTTCTACATCACCAAGAGGTGCTTACTGACAATCACATCTCTGCTTAAATATTTGCGGTGAAATAACGTTACGAAAGAAGGCAACAGCAGCCTTGCATATCACCAAATTAGGACCTACTTGCAATGTGGGCTCACAGAAAAGTATGGTTACAGTGTCTGTCAATGCTGCCTGTTATGGTCTAGATCCACCAAACAGCTTGAGAAACTGCACTGGTCTCTAGGCAGTCAGAAGCTGGGAAAAGTTTAGTAGTTAAAGATTATAAGGGAGACATTGCTAAAGCACAAAAGGGCAGTTGAGCACATTTTCCCTCTTGTGCCTTTATTAAAATGGACAACTGTCCAGAGCTAGGATGCAAACAGCTTTTCAGCCTTAATTATGGCTCTCTTTGTGTCTGCTAACATGGTTCAGCTGTAATGATCCTCTTGCATGGAACACATCCAGTCACATGCCATGTAAGTGCAAGCAACAGTATAGGGAACCACTATTGCCGCGATCATCTTCGCTTCTTCAACTATTTGTTTGTACCATAAGTAACACTAGACACTTAAATGCAGCATTTGGTACATTGCATTGCAAAAGTTCCCTTTTTCTAATATATATTCAGCTGGGAATGTATTATTTCTTAGATAAGGTATGGAAATCTCTAGTTGGGCTTCTGTCAATCTTAGCTGCTGATGAGAAGATGACTTCTGCTTCCATCTGTGAACACTATGTTTTCATACATAAAATGCTTTAGGACATGGAAGAATACACAGCCTAGATTGTCTTAGCATAGGCTTGCTACTGAAGGCACCTATGTCTGCCAGAAAAGCACATTATGATGCGCTTTTTTAAAGACCTGTGTGGCCAAAGTCACAGCTTTGTGATACTACTTCCAAGTAGTCCACAAAAATGGGATCCAGGCCTTCATTCCTGCAGAACCCATTCATGAAGGCTAAATGAATTAACATGGGATGTTTTGTACATTTTTGATATTGATAGAGATTTGCAAGTTGCCTCTTTTTTCCAGAGAAGAAATAAATTTTTTCTTTCAGTACTATCTAATTGTTGTATAACAGAAAATTAAGTGAGGAGCTAACCTGCCATTTGTGCAATGATACAAAACTCAGCTTTTCAAGAAAGGGGAGAACATGATACAAGCCATCAACTTAAACATGTCCATATCCATGGTGAACATGTGTACATGTTTAAGACAGAAGTCAATACCACCACATACTAAAAATTCTGCATGATAGAAGACAATTGAGGACAGTTAACTGCAGCACAGGTTGTTGGTTTTTTTTCTCTGCAACTATGAGTTTCAAAGCTACACACTATTATCAAATGACACCGTTGCTCTTCTGAAATGAGTTACGTTACGCAACTTGGAGACAAACCAACCCATAAATGTGGTTTTGCTATTCAGAAACACTAATGCTGCTAACCAATTGCAGAAGACGGAGAGGGGTTGCTCTATTTTCTGCAAAAGCACAGAAAGAAGTGTTTGCCCGCAAGTTTCATCATAGGCTCTTACCGCAGCACCAAACTGGTGTTTGTATTAATCAGCATGATGTAGGCACAGAAAGGAGAGCGAGCATATCCTTCAGCATCAGCTTATGCCCTTTCTGGGGTGCAGCTTATCCTCTGGTGTGTCTTGTCAGCTCTGATGATGGCATACATCTGCAGGTATTCAAATACTCCAATACACAAATGCTAAGCCTGGGCATTCTCAAAGGCACCAAAGGAGACAGAACCACGGTGATGAATGAGAAATAAATGCGACGGTGGGGGCCCTCCCCACCCCGAGGGCCAGAGCACATGCTATGCCCATCCATCCCAATGAGGCAGATGGCTCATGGTCATACCAGGCGTCCTGTGTCCCTGGGACAGAAGAGGAGAACTTAGCAGCAAATGGTCTTTATATTAGCATCCTACAGCTAAAGCCTATGAAAATTTAAGAGTCATGCTACAGAGAGTACCAGCCTGATAAACAACCACCACAAAACCCTAACCTAATGGGAACATGCATCTTCTCCGATTTGTGCTCTACAGTTCTTCCCTGAACGTGCTTTGTCTCTGGAAAAATGCATGTGCGGCATCTTTTAAAAGCAGGATATAAGCTTGCCCTGTCATTGATGAAGTAGATAAAGAATGGCTTGATGTTCTTTGAAGTACAGAACACACAGCATATCTAAGAGTGTAGAATAAATTGCCCAATATATTCTAGATGAGAAATAATATGCCACATTATTAAAGACACACTAATGCACAAAAGATCAGGCTTAAGGTGGCAGATTCAACTTGGCATTATCTTTTTTTGGAGGGGTGGGGGGATGGTCAGGAGAACTTGAGCCATCGTTACCCTGAAACTCAATGAACTTTATTCTATCATTTAGCTCAACAATAGCTTGTCTAAGTGTCTGCTTTTAATTGATAGAAAGTTAAAAGAAGGCTTCAAGTCTGCATAAGGCAGGCAAATGTGCAGCATTATTTTAAGACAGAAATTACTACTTGAACTCCTGTGAACCATTTATACTTTGAACAATGAAGACTGATGGCTCTGGTGTCTCTCTCAGCTAGTATGAACACACAAGCTAGCTTCTGTCACACTGTTTTTTGTTTCCATGATTGCTATGCTAGTAACAAGCAAAGCTCCCTCTGCCCAGCCAAGCTTACAGTAATTAAACCAGGCAGCGCATCTCAAACTTCTCTTCTTCCACTGCCTGCTCAAGTGGAGAATTAAGCCGAGTTCACAAATATAATTCCAGCCGTTTGTTTTGTAACCTCATACACCAGTCAATGTTAGGCAACTACAGAAAAATAAATGCATAAACAATTAAACAAAAGTACAAAGAACAGCTTAATACTACAGTAAGCAATTTAAACAGCTGTCTTGGTTTATCCTTCCCACAGAACAGTGTTTTCTTCGTTCCCCAGCAAGCATCTCTTTCAAAAGAAAAAGTAAACCTTTGTTAGTGCTTACTAATTGTGCCGGATAAAGTTGGCAAAAGTTTTCTTCATTTGTTTCCCATTTAAAATATAAGGCTTTATTTGCCTTTTACACTACTGTGAAGTTTGTGTTTATGTAAGTTCATGCTTTCAATTTGCAGAAACTAATTCTGTACAGACACTATATATATGGAGAGTCACTACTGTTTGCAGACTTGAGCGTTCTTAGTATCCTCAAAAACTATTTTTCCCCACCACATAAATGACAAAGAAAATATCAGACTCCGTTAAGAGAAATATTGAGGTTGTAAAAGTGAGATGCCCTTTCTCTCCTCCTCCCCCAAGTGTAGGAAATTCAGGTTTCCCCAAGCATTATATTAGCTCTAAGATGCTTCCAATAGTAGGAGTTCCTTTAAAAAATAAAGGGGAATTAAATATGCTATACGAGCATGTAAGAAACCTAACCTTCCTATATTTAAATCAGTCTTGGAGCCAGAGTCCAGTTCGCTGTTAGCCTGTACAACATCCTGTGTTTATTTTTCCCCCTCTCCTCCAACTCCCATTTCACAACCTTTGCCCTTGTTTGCTGAAGTCTTTTGAAGACACAGCATAATTTCTCATTTTGGGAAAGCACATAGGTCCTTGAGTCATTCTGTAAGTGAATGTAAGACAGAAGCCCTGCAGCTGAAAGTAAAGAAGATCATGGGGTTATCAGAACTAATAATTCCAGAACTTAATCTCAGTTCTTCTAAGAACTCAGTGCAAGTTACTTGCACTAAAAATATGGGCTGAAACAAGGGGGGAAGGGTGCTCGTGCTGCACTGTCTCAGAGGGATGGGACGGCTGCTGTCTGTCTTTGCCATACTTTGAGGAAACCAGCGCTCAGGGCAAGATAGGGAAGAGCAATCCTCATGCACTTGGGGTGCTGGAAGCAACAAAGGCAGGCAGAGGAGCCACCTCTCAGCCAGAGCACGCTGCCAGGTGAGCCCAAGGCTTAGATTCTACTTTAGGGTCGATTACTGCTTTTTGACATGAGGAACAAATCCAGTTGACCTCTTCCTGAGAGAACAGAGATAGCCAGAGATAAAACCTGAGTACCTTTCCTGCAGCAGGTCTCTTCCATCCCAACGATGGCAGAATGTTACTACAGACCTCGGAACAACACTGGCATGGGTTTTATGGGCATTTCTCATCTCTCTCTAACGGAGCTAATTAAAGCCACACAGTGCCATAGACCAGCATGAGACTGTAGAATACAGCTACGTATGTCCGCACCAGCAGTCTATCTACCTGGTTATTTCCAAATTTGATACTGACATACAAATCCTGCATCCACTTCTGACTCTTCAGGCACATCTTTCTCTCCGACTCGTCAGTGAGCTCCTTCTGGGAAAGCAATACTGTAGTTGTACTTCTGAGACGCTCTGCGTGCTGATGCAAGCCTGAACACGATTCCCTAGACTCAGCTTGGGTGGAGAGGGAGCAACCGTGTTACAAAACACATCCGCAGATAAATTCTTGAAGTACGTTGATTTTCACATAACACAGTTTTCTTAAAAGAAAAAAAACAAACACACACAGTACAGCAATAGCAGGTTTCAAACGAACTCCCCTCGAGCCTGTGTCCACCACTGTGCCCAAAAGCATGCTGGTACGGTTGCCTCTGGAAGACCCCACAGCACTGAAATGCAGCAAGCTTTCAGCAGGGCACATAAAAAGGGACAGAGCCAATCACTGGCTCACTCCCTATACAGATGAGGTACTCCAACTAGACATAATGCAAGCCAGGAGAAGACAGAAGACCAAATCTGTCTAGTTTCATCTGTAACTTCCAGTGAGTTATGTTGCCCCACTAATTTCCTGTGCCTCTTTTTCTTTAGAAACTTGCCATGAGGAAGGCATGTGTTTTGCACCCTGTCAAATCCCAGTGAAGCTATTACAAAATTATTAAGAAGTGAGTTTACTTAGCCTGCACAGATATCTCTAAATAGATACTTCCCAAAATAACCTGATTTCAAAGGTTTTTAAAAAAACGCACACATAGAAGTTTTTTATGCCCAAAGAGATGAACCAAACCATTCTCTGCACTCTGAAGTCCTTTCCAGAACGGGATTCCTTCGATGCTGCCTTTTCCTCTAAACACATTTGTTTTATTTTAAGTGGAGTGTTTTAATGTGTATGTCTCTTGAAGCTCATCTACCTCAGACTCAGCAAGAGTATCAGTGTCCCTTATGAGATAGCATCATGGAATGTTTAATATGCTATGACAAGAAATCTCTTCTGTAATATTTTGGTCCAACATTTCCTGGGTTATTTCATCTCAGCTTTTTAAAAATGGAGTGTCCTGTAAAAGGAAACTGCATTAGAGGGAAAGCTATAAATGCTCCATTCAGTGTGCTTGGCCAAAATAGCTCACTGAGTATTGGAATGAAAAGACCCTTGTCCATAACAACACAGACACAATTACAAGCACGGACAGGATGGTTTTGCCTAGAAGGGGAAAATGCCTTGTAGTGTTACGGAGGAGGGGTGAAATCTCTCAATGGGTAGGGCAATCGGTTTGATACTAATTAGGACGCTTGTAATAGGGAGTGAGGAAGAGACAGGAGGTCAGAAGTGCATAAAGGGCACAGCAAAGTGAACCTCCCGTCTTCCTAAAGAAACCACATCCTCTTTTTCCCTTCCTTTCTCCCTTAACAGAGTATTGAGGATAACTCATCACAGAAGCATCCCAAGGAGAAAAAAAACGTCAATTATCACTCCCTCCACCATTGTTCTTTCCCAGCTGTACCTTCTTGAATGTTGTAACACCTGATCCAACCATTTTCCATGTCATCCTTCTCTTCAATCGTTTGCATGTTACTCCTCTTTCTTACTGCTCTTATAGAATTTGCACTCTGCCTTCCACTTCCACCCCTTCATCTTAACTCTCCCTTTTCCTTCTCTGGTCCTCATCTGCAGGTCTCCTTTAACTCCTCTCTCCCGAGGGATTGATGTCGCAGACAGCAGCAGCAAAAGCAAACTCAGTTGCACCTTAGAAGCCGAAGCCACAGGGCTTCGACAGTATCAGATCCCACAGTAGTCCTTAGAGAGATGCTACAAAAACTTCATCTATTAACAGGGGTCAATCAAGCATGGTGCCTTTTTTTATTTGTCATCTGTTAATGACTCCTTGGGACAACTAAAATCATCCCACAAGGTTCAATTCAGCAGGAACACTGTTTTGCAGAACTGCAGCAGCACTACGGACCTCAGAAAAGAAGCTTGACTGAGGCTCAGCACTTCATCTTCACTTCTTGCTTCCCTGAAAGTAAATCAGAATTTGGTCTGAACAAGAAGGACCAAACAAGCAGCAGTCACCCCCAAAACAAACATTCTGATAATGAGGTTACAAAAAAAAGTTAATCTCTTGGTATGGCTATAAATACAGAGTAGCTGTCAAACGTAGGGAATGCTGCTCTGCACGTCTACAGTGCGGTAACTGTTCCTGAACGGATCTTTCAGATGTCACAGCATTTCTGTCCCTTCGGGGAGCGATGCTTTCAGTTCCTCCCTTGATCACAAGTTCTCTGACAGCACTGCATTGGAAAAAAAATTGTTATGTGCAAGCTCTTTTCAGGCTATACTCTGTTCATGCTCAAGTTCACTAGATTTCTACTGTGTAAAAATACAGGCTGCAGAGACAAGACATATTCAGCCCACTTTGCAGTACACAGGAAATTTAAGGTAGAGAAGTGCATAGGGTAGTGAACCGTGCATGGGACTCACAGTGAGGGACCCAGGTGCTCTTCCTGCTTCTGCAGACAACCTGCAGTGACTTGAGACTAACAAGTCTGTGATCCTGCTTCCTACACTAAAAAAAAACCACCCTATTTTATGCATCAACTTACTTAACCACCATGAAATCTGCAAATATAAAGAAGAGTCATGTGTTTTCAGTAGGAGGAGATGATCTCTCCTCTCTTGACACGGGAACAAAATCTCTGAAGACAATTTGCGCTCATAGTTCTCTGCTTTTTGAGAGCAATAGGATGTGACTTGTTCCAAGGCAAAGTGCTTTCTGAAGAGGCTGTTGCATGCTTTCCAGATGGGCTTTGCATTATCTCTCCATACTGTCAGGATACACTTCAACAGCACTGCCAGCAACAGGAAGTTGCTGATGTGCTTACTCGCGTGTTTTAAGATGCCTTAAGGTGAGCCGCCAGTTTTTCAAACAGAGGTTTTTCTGTTTAGCATGCCAAATACTTCTTAAAGAAAACATACTCCATTTTCTTTTGTCTGTGCTATCACTCAGTTGCCCTGCTGGCATGGAAATTATGTTCTAGTCACATTGCAGATTAACAGAAAACATTTTTTGCTTTTTTCCTTGGAAGGGGTGCCAAGTAAACCAAATCAATAGCTGGTTAAGCTACATCTTCATATTGAATGCACTTAATGTAAAAATATTTTATCTGTTGATATTGCTATCAACTTTCAGATAGATAATTATCTGTAGCAATGCCAGCAGCACTCACTGACCTTGTTTTCAAATGGAAGGTTGTCATGGCACATGCCAACATTATGTCTTATACCACTGTCTAGACACGGCCAAAATTACTGTGAGCCTTTACTGACACTGTTACAGGAACAGATATAAGTCGGTAATATAGCTTTTCAACCCACCCAACACAGCACAAAGGACTTCCTTTAACCTGAACTAAAAATGAAGCCCGACAACAGAAGCATAGTACCATCTTGGCCTAGTAATGCAAAGCAAAATTATTTTTGCCTTCACATGTCAAAATGAAAAACATGCAGCTTAGTTATTTTTATATTTTCAAAAAGTAATTTGTTGTAGAGTGAAAAATACAAAAAGCCACAGACAGTTCCACAGGGAAATAGCGTCCCCTCCGCAAAAACTAAAACCAGTAGAAATTTACTCACTTAAGTAAATATACATGAGCTCATATACATCTCCTTAGTCTGAAATCAAAGGTCTAAAGCACATGATCTTTTTTCTTACTCCTTTTTCTCACCATGTGTATTGTCTTATCTCAGTGCTGTGAGGCACAGAGTATAAATAAAGAGTACCAAGCTCTGATTTCTCAGCTTAGTCTATGCTTTAGACTACAGGGTCCAGTAGGCATTTCCAAACTAAGACTTAAGCTTAACAGTATAAAAATTGCTGAAGTCAAGACCATTTTTAGCTATAGCTGTCTCTGGCTTTCACATCCTGGATTTAATTCTCACATTGTGAAATACCTTCCTTTACCTAGCCTAGTTCAACTGTCTGGGTAGTCACATTGTGACCTGAGCTGCTGAACATAGCCGAGAGCTTTGTCTAACCCAAGAGCCTCCACATGAAAAGCTGCAGAGGCTTAACTACCTCCAGAATAGGCTTATGCACATGCCTGATGCATAGACAAGACAAAGCGGAACCCCTCCTTTGTTTGGTAGCACCAGGTTTTTCTCTCAGGGAACCACACATCTCCTAGTTTGGTAGACAAGCTGCATTTTCTTTAAAAATACACTGGAAGTGCTGTGAAAGAAAAAAATTATCTTGGAATTTTATTTTTTTAAATGACCCATTTTTCTTATCCCCTAAAGTAAATAAACCTTACAGTGATGCACAACATAATCCACACCTGTCTTCTCCTCTGCCTTTTTCATTCTACTTGCTTCCCATCAGCTTATATCACTTTTCTTCCCCTGTAGCAGACTCTTCTCAATCAAGCTGTCTCCCACCCGATTGTGGAGTTAGAGAACACTTAACTAGGCCATAACAAAAATTGTCTTACTGCTACCTTCCAGTCTAAATTTGTGTTTTTAAAACCCTGTTTTCCCTTGTGCCAACCTCGCAGTGTTTTTTTGTGTGTTGTTTTTGTTTGTTTGTTTCCTTTGTTTTTGTCCCCATCCCCCCTCCCCGCATTTCTTTGTACAGCACTTAGCACAGGGCCCATTTTGGAGTTGGTGTAGCTGCATTTTGTAAAAAAGGCAATTAAGAGGAGAAAAAACCCTAAGTTACTTCATGCTAGAGATAAGCAAAACAATTAGTCACTAGAAAGCATAGTTTCCCTGTTAGTGGTTGGTCTTTGTGTCATATGGGTTCCGTCTATTTGACAAAGCAACCGTGCTGAAAATGATATCATTATACAGCCCAGGCTTTAGCACAGTTCACAGCACTTAAGAAAAAACTATAAACATAGCTCAGTTCATTACAAGAGGCAAAATAAAATAAAATATTTTCCTCTCTTTTTAAGTATGACATACAGCATTGTCACCAGAGTTGTATCACCCATATCACTTAACTCTAGACATAAAAATCGCCTTAAAGCCCCCCAAAAGTCAAGAGCTGCTTTAAGACTTTCCGTTAACATTTGATATTATTAATCTAACATACATGGCATATGTGAACTAAAAATTTGGTTCTGCTTTCATTTGTCTTTAATTGCCTTTGGGGTTTTTCCTTTCGTCTGGTACTCAATTTCCTTTTATGTGTATACAAACACACACACGTATATAAACAGACAGAGAAATGCTACATTTCTTACATAACAAGGTGACCACAGAAGCTGAAACAAACTGATACTGCAAACCACACAACATCATGTGTTTGGGCTCAGACCATAAACCTGCAAGCAGAATATGCCGTACTGAGATTACTGAGACGCAGGACTGTTTACCTGGTCTCTGCTGCTAATTCACTGGACGATGCTGGAAAAAAATCCCGTTCTCCCACAAAGACCCTAAGTGCCTCTTTGTAAAATTAAAGCGGCAAGTCCCATTTCCCAACTTCAGTAGGAGCTGCACATAATAACAAATTGAATAAGTATAGGATGCATCCCTGTATTAGCCTGCATTAGATGACTTGCACATCACAGCTGTTTTTCCGAGTCATCAGCTACTCAAAACAGCTCTTTTGAAACCTTGGAGTTTGCCTTTAAGATTTGTTGAAGTCTGTGTCATTCAACAGCTCATTTTACTTCCTCAGCATTTTCTCACTTCCGCATTGTACGTACTGGCAGTCATCATCGGATAGTTTCAAAATAGCACTCTTCTGAACACAGGAAAGTTTCAAGCACCAGGTCTGATCTCATACCAGCACCCAGCCAGCACATCACTAAGACAGTAGTTACTCTGGATTGCTATTAGGATAGAAGAGGCGAAAAGCTGATCCAAACTCATTCTGAGAAAGAATAAACACCATTCTGCAAATTAGCGAATTCTGACACTTTTTAAGACAAGAAATCCTGCTACCAAGAGAACTGAATAGCATAAACCAAAGTCTGTCACCGTCAGAAACGTAGAGCTCTCACTGACCGTGGAATTACACCAGCAGTGTAGGGAGCACACACTTTAAAAAACCCAAATCAATCTAAAAAAGCTTTCCAAGGGACTAAGTTCTTGTTTTTCACCATTCCCCCTCCCACCCAGTGAAGCAGTAGGTCTTTCTCTGTCATACAAAATCACGCTTTCACTTATGCTGAAGCATGCAGTGTAAGAGTTCAGTTCTTTCCTTCTGCAGTGCTGTTCTCGATTTTAGAGGAGTTGTGAGTGCTTTACACCATTCTAAATGAAAAGAGAATCAGACATTCCATCTTCAGTGCTTTTGTTTCAAAGATAAATGACTGTGTTTTGCTGCTTTCCCCATGGCTTATTCCAGAGATCTGCTGCCAATTCAGACTGGCTCAGTGTCAAGACTTGACACACAGCAAAAACAGTCGAAAAATAGCAACGCTCCATCTGATCGGCTAATTTGGAAGTTTTGTGCACTCAAAGCTGTAACAGTTGGGAAGGTAGCAGAACCACAGCATTTTTAGATCCCTGTTTCTAATAGAGTGCTGTGCAAAAGTTTGCTCCATGACTTTTGGACAGGAAGCAGATGACTCGAGAAGCTTAAATGTTGAAAGGAAAGAAAGGGGGAATGGAGAAAGACAAGAGAGAAACAGCTAATTGCTATAGAATGTGTGCAAACTTAGATGGGCAGCCGAGCAGGACACATCAGTGGGTCACGTTTGAATAGAAGATAAAGTGAAGGTCTGCTAGAGCAGTCCTGCAAAGACAAACTAATGATGCACAATTAAAGCCTCTTCTGTAAACAATAGTCTAGTTCCAGTGTTTGACCCACTGCAAGGATTCACAATTGTTTAACTTTTCACAAGAAAAAAAAAATTCCTTCCTGCCCTAGCTGCAAGACAGTCAAAGAAGTGGGGCCATATTCCTTTCCTGTGAGGCTTTTTCTGGTGATGTGTCAGAAAGAAACCTCTCCTTAAACACTTAATATGTTTCATCTCCATCAGTCATCGGGTCCACATTGGTGAAAATAAAAGCATTAAAGTGAAACAGACACCATTTCCATGGGGAAATTTTATGTTACATCAACTCCAGAGTGGACATCTTAAAGCAGTTAGCACATGGTGTACTGTTTTGGAAGCAAGTTTTAAGTTAGAGCAACTGCTTTATCAGAAGTAACTCTCAGAACTACAACATGTGGGAGGCAAAAGTGTTCAGTCTCAGTCAGAAACACGTCAGCTGTTCATGTCATGTTGTAATGTGCATAACTTGTTAAAAAACTATTTAGGCCATGGACTTTAGCTTTAGTCTAACACCTGCTTCAGTACAAAATCATTTCGTAAGTTCCCTATGCAATTTGGACTGGAAGCTTCACCCTGAAGAGTGAGTCAGTATATGAAGTTATCTGTTTATTTTTGTTTCATTTCTGTGAGCGTCCCGAGCCACTGACTAATCAAGAGGAGTCTCCTACTTCTCTACTCCTCGTAGAGCTGAAGAGCAAACATAGTAACAGCAGGGAGACTTATTTCATCTCACATTGTCAAGGAATGGGCTGCAGTACTGTTATTCACAGCATGCAGACTTTTATTCCACTGTCATCTCACCTGTGAGAGATGCTAATTAATTCAGAAAGACTTTTTTTCTCTTCAGGATGTGCACAAGAAAACCTAGATGAAATGTCAGCTTCCACATTTCAACATTGACAGTTAAAAAAAACAAAAGAAAACTTTCTGCTTGGCAGCTGCTGGGGTTTGCTTCAGGGAGCCACACAAGGAACTGCTCAACACTTGGATTCCGCATGGGGTCCCCCCCCTTTTTTAACCAGTCTCTTTTAGGACTAGGACTACATTTCAAATTCTTCTAACATAAGTGCCTGACTAAAAATAGTCTTTTTGAGAAACTATTCAATAAAGCACAGTGCAGAACTCCCACTGTGAGTAAGAAAATGAACATGATGAGCTCTTAGGCTTGTTTTGACAGAGACATTCTTTGGCCACCCCAGCTGCCCATCAGCTTGGGAATGGCATCAAAATCCTTCTCTTCAAGGGACAGCTGGAAGCAACTGTGGGAGACAGAGAGGCACTGTCACAGAGCAATAACTCAGCTCTGAGCCCAGCCTCAGCCAAGCCAATTTAGGATGCTCAAGTGTTCCTAAGGGATGGATAACATTTTCTGCATTGATGGCTGTAGCAGAGTAGAAATGTTACAACCAACAGATGGTTAAATTCACTATACTCTGGTGACTTCTTAAGAAAGAGTTATGTAAATACTTCAGGAGCTACCTCTTTTCATTATTAAAAAAATAAAAGTCATAAAGTCATTCACGGTCCATCAAAAGCCTTGATGCTACTGTCTTGGATAGTTTGTTATCTCCCTGCTTTAAAGCGCAGATTTCTACATCCTCACTGCTACCTACTGGAAATGACTGTTGGCAAAAAGATTTTTTTCAGGCCTCTGACTGTTCTCAAGGCTATAACCCTTGAATATAAGAAGTAACATGTGCTCTCTTTGCGGGACTGCATAGTGATGGACTGTGTGGATTTCCTAGGGCAAATCGCAGATCAAATGAAAGGACTTACTTAGCTTTACACCATTCGCCTGTTCCCATTCCGAGATGCCCGCAGCCTCACATCAGTGACTCAAATATGCTTTAAGTAGGCAGACCATGTATTCATGTCATGGTCAAGCCAAGGAATACCAAGTCCCACCCAAATCATAGTGGTTTATTCTTTTTTTGGGGCAGAAATATTTCTTAGCTGACCGGATTTTGTGCTTCTAGGGTTCACTTTCTCAGCTTCTCTTCACCACCATGAAAGAGGCCTATTTAAAATTCCCCAGAAAACTCTCCCTTAATTATAAGATTTCCAGAGCTGCTATTTCCAACAAGGAACAGCTCACATGAGATTTGTGCTTTGCAGTGATAGTCAACAATACCGACCTGCCACACCTCTCTGTGGCTTCACATTCCTTAACTGACATAACAAAGGATTTTTTTCCCCTGTAAAGCACAAAATCCTCCAGAAATTGAAGCGAAAGCTGCAAGAGATCATCTACTGCCAGAGAGAGAAGGCGGTATCAGTCACTCTAAGTAACATAGCTGACTGCCTTCCAATTAAAAGACTGTTCCCTGGGAGGCAGATACCTTTTATCTTGGACATGGAAATCATCTATTAGCCTTCCTCCTGCATTTCCTTGGGTGTGCTGGAGACAACCATCGAGATTATGAAAAGCCTTATAGGTAGAAAGTTCCAGGAGTGTTACATAAAGAAAACACAAAACAGAGGCATAAGAAATCATCCCTTTCTTACAGGGCTGAAAGTAATGTATTGCTGTAAAAAGACCTATTTTATATGTATTTCGGGTTCTGTGCTTTAGAAGATCCTAAAGCACACTCCAATTTGGCACTGCTTGCACCACACACCTCTCACAGTCACCTATATTAGCACAAGGGCCGACCTACCATGCTCTCGGTGTTGGGTTGAAGAAGGGTTCCTAGTTCTGTGAAGCATGCAAAGGGAAGGTTCTGGTGTTATATTCCCTAAGATTGATCAACTGGGTCAAAGTCTTCTGGAAATCCTGGCGGTGCTTCTCTGGAAAAGCACGGGAAAGGTGTTTCCGAAATAAAGCTGATGGACATATACGTGATGTCTACAAAAGGATTTAAAAAAAAAAAAAATTCCCCTGTAAGAAAACTAGTCAGTCAAGCCTATGACCACCTTGTAACTCGCCTGGACCTGAAGAGAGTCCTAGGGTCCCACACAGGCTAGAGCTGCCTATCACACCAACAACATATACTAAGACCTGGAAAGTGACCGTAATCCAGTCCTGTACCACATCTCTGCATCAGTGTTAAGGGAAGGGAGAGAAGGGAGACCCAGGACAACTCATAGCTCTTGAGCCAGAAGCAGGAGATGAACATGGAGCTGAGGAACATGCCCATCACTACAGATTAGTTTTGTTACGCATTTTTCCCAACCCAGCCCATCCATGATCAAAACCTTGGGAGTCTCCAGAGGAGGGGTGCCCTGCAGCCATGACCCTGCTACCAGTCGGTTTGTAGGCACAGGAGTGAATATCGCTCCTATTATGCAAGATAAAAGAAGCATAAAATCCCTCCCTACTGCTCCATGGGTGCAGGTAGTGGGTAAAAAGCCTAACTCCTTCCCCACACAGCCACACTAGATACACAGGCTCTGGCCTTGGTAATACAGCTTTCTGTGATTAATGATCTGTACAAGGCAGTGGATTTCTTACGCAGGCACCATGTTCCCTTTCCTTAGCCAGGGCCACTCCAGTGACAAAGGGGACTGGCATAGGGCTCCACTTCACTAGTCACATAAGGTCCTCTTCCTCATTGACAAGACTGCTGGGAGAGAGAAACTTGTTTCTAGAGAAGCCCGAGACACTGGCTAAGAAAAACGCCAATGATTCTGTGAAATGGTCAACCCATTACTCAGCCACCACAAAAAGAAACTAGTCTCAGATCCAGCTGCTGAAAAATGCTGAAGTGATGTCTTCTCAATTAGTTTGGGCAGTCACACTGTTTTTGTTTAAAGCTTAGGAGAAACAATAATACTAGTGTCACAGTCCAGCAAGAAGGGCTACAACACCTGTACTAACTCACATTATTAGAGAAGGAAGAGCAGGCTGGGCAGGTACACTGCATTATAACAAATCTACCTTTAAAGACGTCCTCACGCTTCTACTGCACCACAGCATTTCCAGTTATTTGTCAGGATATGTGCCCTGTGGCCCAACCAGTACCTTTTCCTAGCCCCCAAATTTGCCATCAGGTTTATTTGGGGTATGAATAGCTGAGAGCCACAACTCCCCAAACAACTGCTTTCCTGCTTTTGCACCTTGGGAAAATCCTGACGGGTCAAAGCCTGTAGGCTCACGAGGATCAGTCAGCTCAGCGCTGCCTGGAAAGCAGCAGCTGCTATGAAACATATCCTGGGAACTGCATAGAGAGGGTACAGATAAGCAAAGACAGGGCAGCATTCCCTTTCCGGCCCGGGACCTGGCTGTCTCATGTTCTAAACAAGCAAAAGAAACAGTATACAGGAAAATATTTTAATGGAAATGCAAAAACTGTTAGAAAACTCTAGTTATTACTAGTCCACTATCCAGACATAAAAGCGTATTTTGCAAGTTCCTGGAGGGCTATTTCCCTACCCCGATGCTGTTAAATATTTTCAATAAGATACCTGGCTGAGGAGGCCCACATGTACTAGAGAAAAACAGAACCAGATTTAAGGGTGACTTGGAAAACAAGAGTGCCACTAAGTACAGACAAAAGTAAAGTGCTCGCCGCACGGGAGCGGGGCAAGGGAGGCGACAAGTCACTCCACCGTTCTGCAGAAAGGGCTCAAGGGAGCGTGCAAGAGGTGTGAAGTAACCCTTTATTTCTATTCCATATCCACAGGAGTGCTGTGTCCAGGTAGCATACTGCGCTTCAAAACGAGGTGAGCAAACAGGATCAACTCCAGAGGATGGCAGTGAGAACCATCAGAAGTCTGGAAACCGTATGGCCTGTGAGTAAATATTAAGTGGAAGGACTGGTTTAGCCCAGAAAAGAGAGGACAGAGTCAGTACGTAACCTATTATTCACAAAAATAGCAAGTCAGTACAGCCATGTTCCCTTTAATTAGGGTGCACCTGATAAAGGTGTACCTAAATTATCCCAAATGAAATCTAGGTTAAACGTCGTGGACGAATTTTGTAGCTGCAAGGGTAATTAAGTAATGAATAAGTTGCCTGGGGAGATGGTGATGTTTCCAGCACAGGGACGTTTTCGTAACAGGTTAGACAAACAGGTGTAGTTAGTCCGGCTGTGGGACAGGAGAAGAAACAGGATGAGCTTGTGAGATCCCTTCAGGACTTACCTAGTAGTCTAGAAGAAACACCAAGAATGGTGAGCAGCTTCAATTCCGCCATTCCTCTACAAGTGAAAACAAGGGTGCAAGTGTGTTTTTAGAATGCAGTTCTTGACCAGCCCTATACTCCACCTTTACCTGGCTAGTCCAGCCTCTCCCCTCCTCCTTCTTTTCCCCTAGCTCGAGAGCAAGCATATTAGGTTTAGGTTAGTTTGCGTTCTCCAGGCAGCCCCTTATCCCAGTGCTCCCTCACTCCTTCCCCGAGGGTTTAACTACTTCGTCACCACCCCACCTGTCCCGCAAGCACCAGCTAACATCTGAGGGTCTGACAAGTTACATCTCATACAATCCTTGGCACCTTGCTTGGTTTTGCCATTTACTGCTTTGTGTCAGACCACAATAAAGCCTTATGTGCCTTACCATTGAAATATTACCTGTCTACTGATATTAGTTAGCATAATAAAGATGCAAGCTACTCCACACCATGTGGCTTAACTAGAACCTAGACCAGCAACACTACCAGGCCTCCTTGCTGTCCTCCTACTCCTACCTGAATCGATTGGGTCAAGCACCACACAGCATTTTGCAAGGGCTGAAAACCAGACTTGTTTCCTGGCTTGCCTGACAGAGCCAGAGTACAGAGCCTTGCCCAAGGATAGCTTCCTCTTTGCTAAGTCAGTATCATTGAGAATCCGTTGGTGATTTTCAATGTTTCTGTTTCTGCTCTAGAAGTTGCCCCTCTCTAGCATTCTGTGGTCAGGCTGTGTCTGGTCAGCCTTATGGACAGCTGCTACGAAGACAGTGGGAAACACATACGAACAAAACGGGTACACATTTCCAGCAGCTGCTTTCCAAAAAAGCCTTCTGGAACTTCACATACAGCGAGCACTTTGTACCCAGCTAGAAACAGTCCTTTTTCAGCCATGTTGCCTGATAAAACAAAAGTTATCCCATCTCCACATAGTTCAACTGTTTCATAACAGATGATGCTGCAGCAAAAGTCCCCTCACTCTGACTGGTAACAGACCACCTCTTAGCAATGCAAGGTATAGCACTGCTGCTAACTCCTAGGGCTTGTTTGACCAAGGCATTCCCACCCATTTCATGGGTGGCTAACCAGTTGCAGTCATCTCCTCCGCCCATCGTGATACTGACATCCAGGTTAGCCACGATCCCTTACTGACATGGCATTTCTTTTCACGCTTTTATTTACACACTGAGGATTATGATAACTTCTCGATAAAGCTCGTGGCAGTTCCGCCTGCCTCTGCCCCCAGGAGATTTGAGTTTTTCCTGAAACTAGCTTTAGTGATGAATTACCAATGACCAACCATTGAAACAGCCCAGTCCCACGGCATAGTTCTGCCTCATGTAGCCTCTTGCTTGTCATAGTGTTTGTCCTGAAGGTCCCAAGTCAAGAAGCGCTAATCCTCCGGGTAAATTTATCTAAGTTGTTCCTGTAATAAGGTGTATAAAAGCATAACCTTTAAGGCAGACACCACACTCCACAGGCAAAGAAAGTGCTTGCATTTACAGTGTGAAGCCTGCAAGACAAGTTTTCCTTTAACCTACCACCTGATAAGTAGAGAGCTTTAGCACTGCTGTCAGAGTTCCCTGAAGCAAAGGCTATAAAGAAGTAGGATTTGGCAAGAGCTGCTGTCATCTGCAAGACTGCCTCTTTGATCCTCCTTACAATTCTGTAATCATGCCAACATCTCTGCAAAACAGAGCTGCTGTATAAAGGCGATCTCCTTCTCACTTCCTTTTTTCTTCTGGTGGAATTTTTGCTTGGTGACATTTCTTTTTTTATACTGTAAGAAAACCCCCACACCTCCCTCTCCACAGTCTCTACCTCTTTATTGCAGCATTTCTGTTTAAGCTCACATGAACCCTGGCTCAAAGAAGTAGCACTGACTAGGAGAGGGGACACTGGTCTGCAAGTGAGGAGACCCACGCACTGCCAGCCATGCCTCTGGCCAGTCATGAAACTGACTGAGCATGTCCCTTGTGCTGCTTTACACTGGGAGCTCTACCCAATCACAACCGGTTCCTCTGTGTTTGCCTAGCACATTGCCTGTATATGACCCCCTGAAGCAAATCGGGGTTGAGTAACCCAGATTGCTCTCTGGCTTTAGGGGCTGCATGGACCATGTCTTGGACGCCGTGAAAATGTAGAAGCGTGCAGGCCAACTGTGATACGTGATCTCCAATGTACATACACAAGTCCAGACAGAGGTTGCTCCTCTGATTTCTCACTGTATTTTCAGTACCGTATTATGTTGCACAACAGCTGAAGAGTAATTAGCAAAGTCAAGTAGGAAGTCTTGTCCTGAAGAGTCAGCCTTCGCCAAGGCCTGACTCTGCTCTGCCAAAAGCTGTGGCAAAACTCCAGGCAGTCTTTTCCAGGGGCTCGCATTCATGTACTGCCAGTATCAACCTTTCAGAACATAGTCATTGTAGACATCAGTCAAAAAATATGAATAAAAATTCAGGGTGTTCTTCCCCCCCTCTAGCACTCTTCTGATTTGTGAGTCCTGAAGGTAAGTGTCAGCCATATTTCTGAACCTTTTTGCCTTGTTCTTTTTAACACTGTGACTATGATTTTCCTATCAGTGTATTAACACAGAGGGTTAGTCTGTAAGTAAAGAACCAAGCACTGGAAGACTACACAAAGATATGCAAGGGCTGGCATTTATGACTTCAAGCACTTGAAGTCAAAGTCCCCGTTAATTCGTGTAATAAAAAACCTTAATGTACTTCATTAAAATACATCCAATATGTTAATAATTCAATATTTATTGAAATACATCCGGATTAATAGTATAAAAGTACAGGTGGAATACAGAGTCAAACAGAAATGCCTGTTTTGCTTGAAACCCTTTGCACATTATAGATGAAAGCTGAGGGAGATTAAAAAAAAAATATATATATATGTACAACTAGCATGCAAGCTTTCACTCGCAATTATTATCAGACTACCAAATCCTTTTGACTTATGGTTCACTAGACTGCTTCTGTTTTTGAAAGGAACAAACCATGTCCAAGCAACTGAACTATACTTATCTAGAGACCGGGAAGTCAGAGCTTCCCAACACGTGCCTTTACAGTTAACATCCACCACATAATTAGTACTTTCTTTAAGAACACGTGTTTTTAAATGGGAACATCTTTGGAACCTTTGAATAGGTATTTTTAGCTTCAAAAACTAACAGAATTTGGACACTCAAAGCACTGTCTTTATTCTGTGTTGGTATAGCAGCCAGTACGATGGGTCTGGATTCACAACCAGAGCTCCTGTAAACTGCCACAGTATTTGTTTTTGAAGAAGCTCTCTCAGTCTCATCTACTAGCGTGGAAATTACATCCTTTAGAGGATGTTGTATTTTGCATGACTCTTGATTATTGCCTTTTTAGGGACAAACAGAGCCCTTTCCATTGCCAATACTTTAAATAAAAGGTACCGTTTAGAAAAGATGCAGTGTTAGGCTTCCTTTCACTTGATGCCTGCAGTACAGTTCAGTATTTCAACGCAGCAGTTGGTAGCATGTTCTTGAACAGAATTGGAGAGTCAGAGCAACTACAGTATTCACTGTAAACATGAATTCATTGACCCAAGGCAGCAGACCAGGCCCAAAGTGAGCAGTTTGCATTTGACCTTAAATATTAGGCTTCCATGAATATGTGTATTTAACAGGTTTGTCCTCTATTAGCGTATGTTATTGTTTGTATAGTCATTTGTACCAGCACAAAGAGTCATGAAAATTTATCTGGATCAGAGTGCTAACATCTGACATGCACTCACTTCACCCCTCTGTCATACGTATTCATCAGTGCTTTTCTTTCTGTCATTCTCTATTTACATCTAAGATGACATTTCAGACAAAAGAGCAAAAGAAAAGGTCATTATTCTCTGCAGCACAAGGGCCAGATTCTCCATTGCTTTCCACCATGCCATAGCATGGGCTTTACTGTAGCACAAGTGGAGCACACAGCAGCCCGAGTGCTTTGTGCCCCCTCTTTGAGCAGGTTGAAATGACAGCATAAGGTGTAGTGGAAGGTCAGGTGTACGGCACATTGTCTGTAAGCTGGAAACGAATACCAGCAATTGGACTGATGTAGGTGTGCTCTCTGAATGTCAAACAGGAAAAACTCCATAAACACACAAAAACTTACTCAGGACCCCTGACCTATAGGATACACGTCTCCCTCAGTCATTCACAGACTTGGATACAGCATCAACTTTTTCTGTTTGGTTCAACAGCATTAGCAGGCTACCCAAGCACTCAAGCACTCATCTCTCTCAAAACCGAGATGGAAGTCTCTTGAATGCCAGGACAGCTGTTGCTTCCTTGCACACGCATTACCCAACATTGTCTTTAGTTCCAAATACAGTTTTAGCAAAGTAATTTAAGTGGAAAGACAGGTAAAATCTAGGGCAGATTGACACAGATCATGTTGATTATTACTGCACAACATTACAGTAAACAGGAAAATAGCTCTGCTTTCACCACACACTGCGGGTAAAGAACAGCCCAAGTCATATTTGGCTAATTTCTGTAGAGCTAAATTAAAACCCTAATGGAACTGCATTGTTGGGATGCTCTTCACACTAATGTTGCGATATGAGAGGTGATACGAGGGTGGCAAAGAGAAATCCTCCATTCATTTTTGAAATGCAAAATAAACCAAACCACCACAAAACCAAAACCCACCAAAATTAAGGGCGAGATTTGAAGTTTTTAAAAAATAGAGACTATTTATCCAGGGCTCCGCGGTGATGCCTGACACCCAAGATGGAAATACTAAGGCTTAGACAGGGCCAGTTAAATTGCTTCTTCTGACAAAGTTCATCTAAAAATCCTTTTCTATTTTTTGACCTGTGTTTTGGTGCACCTGATAATTTCCAAGCTGTGGGTATTCAGTTGCATTAAAGGAACAAACAAAAAGCCTTCTGCTGTAAAACAGTTAAAGAAAAAAAAAAAAAAAAAAGTAGTTGGGAGTGAGAACTGGGGTCCTATCTCTTCTCTGCAAAAGACAGCCTTACTTTAAACCAAGTGCTGTTGCATCAGAATTGCTCCAATTCCACTCACTGATTTACTTCTCATTTATTAAGCAGCCTGAGCTTACAAGGTCAGAGTTATAGTACAATATCTGTTCAGCTATCTTCATATGGTAGGAATAATGTGAAATCCTGTCTGGTTAAAACAGAGCTCACTCGTTTTCTAACCATCTTTTCAGTTCTTTCACCCCCACAGCAGATTCTTCTTTCTGAGCCATTTCAGCCTTACTAATTATGTGCCTCTTCATTGACCCATCATGCACAGAAAGTACACATGAACTCCACGCTCAACGTATTTCAACATTTTAATGATCTAATACACACTGTTATCAATAGACTAGTTCTTGTGTTAAGACTTCGATCCTGACAATCTGAGGCATGTCTTTAACAGTCCAGAAAGAGTCTTACTTTATGCTAAGCACACATTAATGAACACAGCAAACCTGGAAAATGGAAGGCTTTCCTAGCTCACCAGCACCCAAGCAAGCTTTGAGCAATAGTGCTCCCCTGGCACTCAACAGTTGCTCATGTCAGTGGAGCACTGTGAGTTGAATGGCAGAGAGGGCTTGGTTTCAGACAGGTGGCAAAGCTGGGAAACCAGAAATCTTCCTGGCATAACTCCCATTAACTTCTGTACCTATTCCCGAAGGGAACTGTAATTTCCCTGCTGGTAAATTTTCATCTCGGCTGTAGCTGACAAGCCATCGAAGCATCCAGCCAGTCCTGCTCACACAACCAGTTATATGATCAACTGCGAGAGAACGGGAGCTAGACCTGAAAAGGCTTTTGGCCTCCTGCTGTGCTTAGATTATGATTTAACACTGAAAAGTTGGCATGGCAACCAAATGCTTGGCAACAAAACATCACAGCCAAGGAACAGGTCCAGAAGAGGGCCAAGCAAAAGCACTGCCCAACTCTTCTGCAGGCAGATCCGTGCCCTACATACGCTTCTTGTCGATGCTTCTGTAGCAGCAAGGATTACGTCAGAAGGAAGCGTTATTAATAAACTAGGCAGGTCTGCAATAAGAACAGCAAATTTCTCCAACACACTTGAAATGGACCCTGGTGCCTTATTCACGCGCCTTTCGCACCATCCACTGATTGCCACCCGTTGCCAGGGGACAGTCTTGATCCACACGAGGACTCGCCACTAACTGCCATTGTGCTCTCTCTCCATGTCCCCCTCCTCCCCTGTCCTGCTCTTGCTCCCTTCAATGACAGGAGCCTGGCAATGCCCTGTTTCTCAGTTCTGACACAATTACCTCTTACTTTGCAAGTTTTCAAAAGCTTTTTGCTTTTTCTACAATGATCAACCGAGCAAAATCCCCAACCCACAGAACCCCAGACTTGCAACACACAGACTGGAAAAGGGACTCAAGCGCCTTAAAGGATAGGGCTGACATAAGGGGAAGTTCGTGAAGTACACTGTGAAGGATCCGTGCCAGATGGATCAAAGACTAGTCATTTGCTGCATGATCACTGTGGCTGCATCTCCTGAAATCTAAGATATTAAGCTTGGGCGCCTGGTTAGTGCACACAAGATATGTTACTTTCATTTGTCCTGGGAACTTTATTACCCATTAAAGCATACCCTTGGCTACTTAAATGCTCCCAGGCTTTTGTTTCATCATACAAGGCTTCAAAAACCTCTCTTGCCTTTGGATATTGGCAAGCTTAGTCCCACGCACATCAGGAAATAAGCCGTTCATTCTTCAGCCTTCGTCAAGTGCTTTCCTTGTATCTCTGAAGGAAACCTTTTGAATATAGACTCAGTACAAGCCAAAACAGTGTCACCTTCCCGAGTCTGCTGGCGCCGCTGCCAATCTCTTACTTCAGAGAGCTGGGCTGTTAAGCAGATAAGTGAAGTTAAAGGCTAATCAGTTCCAGGGTTGGTTTGCCAAGTCCTGCGAGCCAAGGATCAGTTTATGCTGCCATTTGGCACCGTCTTCCATGGTCAGAACAGACTGAAAGGTGGCAGCTGAGGAGGAGATCGCTGTTGTAGCAGAGGCCTCAGCGCTGAAAGGCTCTTAGAGAATAGCGTAGGTAAGGCATAAATAGAGAACATGGTGCTTCAGCTTCCTCAAGGATCTTGGAAAGCAGACAGAAAATGAGAGAGGATTTTAATGCTCCATTTGCAGGGACTTAATCGTACAGCCTGTCCCTGCACCTATCGGGAGAGTCATTCCTTTACATGTTATTCTCGGTGCTGTATCCAGATAGAAGCAGAGTCATCTTGTCTTTTTCTGGGTGAGAAATCCTTTGCTGTCTGCAAGTAAACTAAACTGAGCGCCCGATCTCCATCACTCCCAATACTTCTTTTTCTCATTCCAGCATTCCTATTCCCCGTCCTACACTTCAGCACTCCCTGACCACCTCTCTTCCCTCCCTCACGTCTTCATTTTCCCGATGCTTCTAGTCACACATCAGCTCTTTACCCGTCATGTCAGCTAACCTGGACAAATTGACACAAAGAAAATAATTTTAATTGAGTGGACAGGGTAATTAAACTAATTTATTTCATTTCACCAGAACTTCACTGCTCTGTTTCCAATTCACTCTGGCACCATGGGACTCATTCCCCTCATTCTTCTCTCCCATCACTAGGGGCAATGACAAACGAGTTACATATTGTTACTGTTTTGAGACTCCACAGTTGAAAATGACATCAGAAAATAAAGCATCAACTTCCCTGTTTCCAGCTTTCACTATCAGAACAGAGTAGCTGTGTTATGAGCCAAGAGCGATGAAGCAGAGGAGTGGATTCTCTATCAGCAGCCCCGGCTCTGTGCCTTACTAGCTGAAGAAAAACAGCTGAGATGTTCCCTTGTACAAAATGAAAGGGGAATTTCAGACTACTCGGGCAGCAAAGCAACTCCCTGGCATGCTAGGTGATACAGTGGGCAGCTGAACATGCTCTGCGTGTACAATAAAGGTGCATGGGTAGCACCAAGCTGCTAATCACACCCTCTCTCACCACGCAGTCCTAATGGCCATGTTAGTAACCAAATTAGCTATGCTCATAAGCCTCACGAGGATAGCTGTTTTCTTTGTAGAGCTCCATGGGGTAATTGTAGCTGGTCCCAACGCATCTGAACTTACTTACCAACTCTGCTTTTATTAACGTGTGGAACTATATACAGAAACCTTTCAGACACACCAGAGGCATAGCATAGGCCCAGCATAGACAAACTGCAGGTTTCCCAGTGCGTAGAAGGGTTATGTTTGCCTGTCGCTGCCTGCCCGTCCCTCTCCTTTTGTCTTTGATTAAAGACACAAGCCACACACTGACCAGCACGTGGACAGCCAGTAAAGCAAGTGCAAGGAGGGTCACAAGCACACACACATACAGCTGAGGCTTTGTTCCCGTCATGTTTACTTGCAAGGCAAACAGTTAGGCATTGTTTCTATTTGACAAATTGTAACTGTCCAGCTAGGAGAGATCTAGTTCCAGCTGGTTAGAGCTGTTTTAATTTCTTACCTCCTCCCTCTCCCTCTTCAGTAACTTATGAATCCAGCTCACCCAGGGACAAAAAGAACAAGTACAAGCTGCCCATTGGCTTCCTTCCCACTTCAGATTGACACTGACCTAACCAAAGTCCCTACTCCTACTGCCAGCAGAGCTAAGGCCCTTATGAAGGATGGCTTGAAAGGTGAACTCACACTTGACAGGTGTCTTGAAGACATTAAGGTCCTGCACTTTTGTTATTATTAGGAGCAGTGAAGAGAGAAACCCTTTCATAGTCCCCACTAAAGTGCTCTCAGCTTGTCAGACAGTGGAGAACAATGGACATTTGTTAGTGTTGGAGCACAGCCACAGGGACCTCAGAGCTATTTACTTTTTTGCCTTGTATACCACCTGGTGCAGCAGGTACTGATCATGTACTGTACAACACCAAATATCCTGTACAACTCTTAATATTGGTCTCAGAAAATAAGACCGCACTATCATCAGAACAAAGCCACTCATTTCCTATTAGACAGGCACAGAAAAGTAATTCCAGAATGCTGCTGTTTGATTTACACCCTCTTTCCATCAAGTAAGTTTGGTTTTTTAAGACAACTTACTAATTTAGAAAGACATTAAGGCTCTGTCACAGCAGAAGAAACAGCTGTGTCAAGGAGCTGATAGTCTTCACAGAGGAGAGGTGGCAGAATCGGATTAGTATCCAGTGAAATAAGATCTGTTATAGATCTGCAAAGAGAATCCGATGGTTGTAGGAATACAGAACCAAACTGAAATTCCTGGCTCACTGCTGAGGCCTAAAGTCTTGTTCGTAAAAACATCAGAATTATATGAAGTCCATACAAACAGATGCTTCTTAGCTTCACTGTTCTGTCAAGAAGGTGGTTTCAGAACCTCTTCCCCATTTTGGGCACCTTTCCTATTAACTACAGTGTATTCTCCTTTGAGGACTCTCAATTCAGCCATCAGTTCCCATTAGCATTTGTAGAGCAAAGACAGCATTAAACCAGGTACATCTCAACTCTGATCCAAAGCACTAAGCGACACTCCTCTTCCTATTGCCCACCATACGGCTTGGGCCCTGTAATTACTGCCAAAACAAAGGGATCAGGAAGAACATAAGGACATCAACATCAATACAGACAATAATTTCTTTCTATATGGGAGGTCGAGACCTAAGAACACTGGATTGGCAATTGGTTCTAGCTATCTGGGTCACCAAAGGTAGATCCAGAGTCTTGAGGGTTCAGTCAGCCCATGCCACTACCAGAGCAAAGCAAATCTAACATCCATTTTCCAAATAATTTTACTCATGTTATATAGCATTTTGAAACTGTTTTCCATTTCAGTTTTTTCCCTTCTGTAATTGAAAGCCAGTGTTCTTCACCTAGTGCTGAATTGCCTCCAAATATCCACAAACACACAGGGAAGTCTTTCAGAGCATAATTTAAAGCTGAACTTGCACCCCTATCCAGAACCCTGACCTTTAACTCCTGACCCAACAGTATGACTAGAAACTAAGTGCACAGTTCACGTCCATATAATTTGTGCTTATATATGTGATTAAAGCAGTGCATTTTAAGGACTATGAAACAAGTCACAAAATCTAAACGTAACAAGCAGACCGTGAGCCCTCAAGTTCTTCATTTATTAACCCCACCGTCAGTATACAAACAAAGTCTGACAGCAGTGCTAACATTTCTACAGTATTCCATTTAACATGCTGCTTTAAACTTTTTCGCCTGACCACCTTGTGTGCTAGAACTCAGAGCTGGGTGACCCAGACGTGTATTTCCCCTTTAGAAGGGGAAACTGTTCTTCTGGGCACTGGTGAGGGACGGCACTTGCAGCTTCAGTTTTGTGAGGCTAGCTCATACCAGCAGATCTCATGACTACCAGTCTTGCTTGTTCCTCCTGTTACTAAGAATTCTCCAGATAAACTTCACTTTATCTGAAGGGAGGAAGTTACCACCGGATGCAGAGAGTCAGGAAGGACAGCAGCTTATTGCACAGAGCAATAGCTTTAGAGGAACAGTCATTTTCCCATGCAGATGGGAAAACAAGACTGTTAACCGCTCAAGTGCCGTGCCACTAGCTCAGCCTGTACTGGGCTCACCACTTTGGCAAACTGAAAGGATGAAAAGTAAGCTATTGAAACTCTTTGATAGCCTAAGCTGACATAAACTAGAAACCTTAAGATTAGAGGCTTTGAGGCAGGGATTCTGTGCCTTGAACCGCAGCAGGTATCAAGCCTTTCCCTCTGCTCTCCCCATATAGCCTTGGCTACTTGGCCTCCGTGCTTAGCCAGGAATGCAACGCCCAGGAGAACAGGCAGCTGCCGGTCCAGTTCAGCTGTCAAAGGTCAAGTCAGCCAGAGAAAGAACTGGATGCTCAAGAATCAATCACGCAATTGTTTCCAGAGTCTCTTGCACTATCTCTGGAGGGCACTTGAAAAATTAAGCTGATCTGAAAGAACATAGATAACCAGGATATTCTCTTTTCAGAAGGGCTCTGCTCAGTCATCCTTTTTTGCTCAAGTGGGAGGTCTGAAGGGAAGTGATAGCACCTCCCATATCAATATCCCAAATGGTATTTGTCAAAATTATACTTTTGACAGATGGCTATGCTTCTGTGGCACACAACATCCGTCCCTGTGCTCAGTCACCTGCTCAGAAGGTAGGTTCAGACGTTTGCCATGTCTCTTCCTGGGAAATGTTTTAACCTAGGTGAGGCATCTTTTCATGGGCTTTTCCCTTTTTGAAGGGGAAAAAAAAAAGGACAGCTTTATGTATTTCTGTATTTGAGAGTTTGGCTTGAGCATGTAAGTCGAGTAAAATTAATTTAACAATACATTACTTTTCTTAATGATCAAGGTAAAGATCCTACTACTATTCCTTCAAAAAATAATTTCCATAGAGAACTAGTAAGATATCTCCCTTTCTTTGTTGTCTGTCACTCCCAAAATTGCTATTGACATTATAGTACAAGTTTGACATTAGAATATTGATCATCTATAGATGAAGAAAGAACCGGCCTGTAACAAACGTAATGAGTCAACAGACTCTGAAAATCTGTAATTTCCTTTCTGGTAGAAAGCAGTGCCTACTGAGCCTACTGAAGCTTCTACTCATCCAGAGCCTATAGCAAGTCAAATGAAAAGATAGACAAAAAATTGCTGCTGTAAAGAGACCCTAGCGCAGAGGAGGGTGAGAGCCAGTGGTCCCGGTCACTTCCCACTACCCTTTGCACAGGATCTCCAGAGTCTCAGGTCAGAGCATTAGTGGTGAGCAAGCTGCTTGACCTCTGCAGACAGCCGTACATACACAGAGGCTCAGCCTTGCAACAGACCTTCTTTGCAGATGTCCAGTGCATCCAAGAAGACACCAGGCTTTGGAGCACTGGCGGTGCTTGCTTATCAGAAGCACTGCAAAGGTTTTAACAAGCTAAAGAACAGGAGACATGTTTTCTCAGAGGAAATGGTCTCTCCTTGACATCATTGAAAGAAACAACCACAATCTTCGGATGCTTAAAGAAGGGCACTGTAACACGTGTCTAAAAGTGATGCTACTCCAACACCCCTTTTGTCTCCCAGAAAAACAACCAGGGGTGGCACAGATATAGCCTGTAACAGATTAAGGGTGGCGGCATCACAAAGCCACAAAGGTAGACAGAACCTCCTTGGTTCAGCTGCTCAGGAGATAACATATGGAAAAAAAACCACCAAAAACAAAACCAACAGGGAAAAAAAAAAGACTAAAGCCTTCAAGCCTTCCAGTGGTTGTCCCCCCATTAACCACTTCTCCTCTGGAAGGTTGAAACAAACAAACAGATTCAAGAGCAAGCCTAAAGACAACTCTCCCTGTACTGAATACAAAAGAGTGGGTTGCTCAGTTCCAGCATATAATCCAGGCTCTTGGCTGGCAGGTAGCCACAGAGCTGGCTCTTCTGTAGTAACTGAAACAAGTGGATCAGGACCTTGTTTACAAAGAGCAGCCACCTGAGTTTGGAGATGGTGACCTCAGACTTCAGAAGCTGGGGTGACTTGCAGTATCCCCAAGGGTGCAACAAGCTGCGTGTATCCCAGCCCAGGCCTTTGCCTCATCTACTTACGTCTAATGCTTTACGAGTGAGTTACAGCCCATAGTTTGCTAGGTAACTTTATTGTTTTAATGCTCTAGGATGAAAGTCCTCCAGGACTTGCTCACCTTAAGGAACCAAGGCCTATCGACTCAGTCTTTACACAAACAACACCTTGCCACTTGGCCAGCCTCTACAGAGGCCTTCTATCTGCATATCCTGATAAGATAAGGATACATCAAAGGTGTGATTAATTCCCCGATTGCCTCTCTGAGCTCCTTTAGCTTTGTCCCTGCAGCATTGTTACTTTGAAGTACAAGTCATTTGCTCCTTACTTACATAAGTCCTTCAGGGAAATCTCTACCTTTTGTTAAGTGCAGTCTAGCTGTCCCTCTGCCAGAGATAAATTACAGCACAAGCCCTACCTAGAGCACCAGAAGAAAGAGCGCACCATAATTGCTTGTCAGCACTAACAGCCACCCTGCTCTGCAGCACAAGTCATCTCAAGGCTTGAGCATCACCTCATTTAGTATAGTGCAACACTCCCCCCAAGAGAAGAGTGCTCTAATTCAGGGCCATGATAAAGCCCGAGCCAACATCTGTGTTAATATACATGTTCTCTATGCTTTTCTAGTCATTAGTTTATTTTATTACCTCTGCTAAAGGCCATCTTCCTCATCCCTTCAAGAAAAACAGAACATTATATGCAAACAACCTCCAGCTGCTTCAGTGCAGAGTCCAGCAGTTCCCAAGCACTTAGTACAGGTTAGTTAAGCAAATTTCACCAGTTGACGAATAAACACTGATGTCTCTTGCAGGCTCTGCTGAAGAGGTAACAAGCACCAGCAATTGTGAAACCAGTAGCCCTAATTGGATTTGCTTCTAAAATGAAAAGAGGATTGTTATTATTATGGTACTGAAGCACTCTCGCTTACACGATTTAAGGTTTCAACAGAGCTATTTTCAGATACGAATATAACCAAAAAACAGGCCAGTGAATATTCTGGTTCAAAACCAACTATCATAAGCATTAGTGCTACAATGCACAGTCTGAAAACATTGCACAAACCTACATCTATATACAACAATAAATTATATAAATATTTTACAGGAAAGCAGAATAAAGTCACAAAAAAAAATTATCTCCCATGAATAGACTCACCACAAAAAAAGCACAATAAAGCTGCTCCCTTTTGTGAACGAGCTTCTTTCATTCTTGAAGCCCTTAACACAAAATCACTTCCTTTCACCTCTTCAAACCAGCTTGTTGGATGACCATGTGCTATTTTATACTGGTTACAAAGTCTTTGGCAGGGTGCTTGGGCTGAATCACTGGCAGCTGTAGCCAAAGTTAAGTGATTTCTCTATAGAGGTGGGGCTCCATCCCATAATGAGCACCACACTTGAGCCACAGAGTCAATCAGAGCAGTGGAGTCACTTTGTAACTATAAGATAATCTTTCTTTCTAAGGTCTTGATAAGCTTTCTGGACAGGGCATGGCTAAACAAACTGATCTGCACAACCTTAGGTAGCAGAGCTGCTGACAATCTCCTGGTCGCACAGGTTAGCATGTTACGTGTCATCCGGTGGTGTGTAAACCTGATTATTCTAAAAGCAAAGGTCACTCAATTAAGAATAACGCAATTAACAAGGGTGAAGGGTCTTTCATGCTTTCTGAACTCAAAGTCACTCTGTACACCTGCACCCAAGGGACGAACACCTGCTAGTCCCAGCGAGTCCTCTTTGTAACAATACATTTCCCTTATCAGATCAAGTATCTGGAAAAAATGGCTTGGCAATGAAATTATAAAATCTACTGGAAGGTACAGGAAGTTTTCATTTTCATCCTTTGAAACCACCTTGATATTCAGCTGTGCAAAGAATGCAGGGTTTGAGAGGGTTATTTTTTGGGTGACGGAGAGGGAGTTGCAATTCTCTTCACGCACTGAGCACATTGACAGTAGAGGTCCAAAAAGCAAGAGCCATTCCAGACAGGGAAGGGAAAGGAGGGGACAGTGCGAAGCATGGAGACAGACCACGTAGGCAAATCAGGAAGCTCGGCCGAAGAGGAAATGCTTCAGTGCCGTCTTAAAAACATTTTTCTATGAAACTCCAGGCAGCTTGAGAGAGGTGAAAGAAAACCAGGTTTCTGCTTATTCAGCAACCTGAAGCTCATGTTCTGCAGCACAGGGACTCTTGCGCCTTTCCCCAGAGAGAGGACTGCAGCTTACAGCAGCTTGCTGTACAAGCAGCTGGAGCGAGGAACCAGCCTCCTGGCAACAAGCTCCGAGCACACACACTTTCATTTCACGTGCACAGTCTGCCTGTGGGATTGCAGGTGGTTTCCAGAAGTACAGGGGGCACGGTCATAATCCTTTGGTGGCTTATGCTCCTTCGTGTATTTGGAAGCAGCTTGTCCAATGATGAGATCGCCTACCTCACGTACTATGATTTCCAGTCTCTGGCTGTCAGGATATACTGTATGGGGCAATGCTGTATAGCAGTAGCCTCAAAAGCCTCAGCTGACACGTCACTTCACCATCAGATTGATTTCCCCAGGACACTCAGAAAGAGTCTTCTGATGTAAAGGTGCTAAGATAAAATGGATTAACTGGATCACAATGAATCAGTGTGTACATTCCCATGTAGAAATAAGTACCAATCACTCGTCTTACCTTATTTTAGTGCACATGTAAGTAGAGAGGACGGAGACTCATTTTTAAGGGTTAGGAGACCTAAAGTGTGAGCAATGGGGAAACGTTAGAAGTCACAAGTGTTTAGACATAAGAGCAATCACATTGTGATGTCAGATGAGGTAAGTGACAGATATCACAAACGCCTTGGCATGGTCACAGCCACACAGCTCCTTCCTTCTGTGAATTAGAATCATTACAGACATTTAGCCTTTCAGACACAGCCTTTCTCCAAGCATTCATGAGTACTTCACATGAATGAATGACAGGATGAGAATCAATAAGTACTGTTCTTCCTAACTCAGACATCTCAAGAAATAATTGAAACTTCATGGACTTCAATTGTAACTGTCCATTTAGTTTGTTTAATGCCAGGAGATCTCTTGTGCAAAAGCAAGTCATCTTCTTAAAGCCAATTTAGCTAATCTCGTGATCCCTGGAACAACAAACAGGCAGAATTTCCAAGTACAAAGGTGGCCCTGTAGTCAAAATCTCTGAAGTTGAATGACTCCTTGTTTTATGCAATCAGCATCATCTCCGAGTTTTCTTAGAAGTCAATGTAAAGAGGACCTCACTCAAACCTCCATTTTGCAGAGGGTAAACTTTTGTTGACTAATGTGCAGGGCTCCTCCAACACAGAGGGTAGTTGTTGTAAGACAGACACAAACCCAAACACACACACACACGTGCGCGCGCACACACATGCATGATCTACCCAATGTGCTTTTGTTGCTGTGGGGGTTCAGCAAAGTCCGTTATCCATTTTGCTGAGTAGTCTTTTTTTTTTTGCTCTTAATGGTGAAAGGCAGTTTTCAGTTCGCCATCAATGGTGATCTCAAACTGACAGGCCAGCAAAACATTGCATAAACCACAAAAGAGTTTGCTTTCTTTGGCAGCACGCCCAATTCTGTCATATTAATGCTCTGCCAACAGCTATTGTCCTTGACAAGTGACTCTGCACCGGCAGAACAGGATCCTCTGCAAAAAAATTCTTCCCATGTGCTACATTGCTAGCATCTTCTGAGCCTTTAGGAATGCTAAAATAGAAAACATCTATTTTACAAAGTCTGGAGGCAGTGATTTGGCATTGGAAGAAAGAAACTGTGTCCAGGAGACATTAGCCACAGAACAGCACAGGCTGCAACCGGAAGAGACCTAGGCAGACCCTACAGAGCAAAGCAAGGCACAGTAAATTTGTGGATGAGGCTGTATTGCATTTGTGCTCCATGCATTTTTGCATTTGCTTGTTTCCACGTAAAAATCATTTTTGGAGAAGAGGAAGAGATATATACAGATCCAGGGACTTCTCTCCTTGCTTAGAGCAATTAAGCGTGCAGCCAATGTCTGTATTCTGTCCCTTGGAAGAGAGCACAGAGGAGAGGGTATTCACACTGGGTAAAGACAGCAGTAAAGTCAGCAGACCAGTTAGTACATGACTGGCTTCTTTAGAGGCTGGCTTAGGCCGGGAGGTTAAAAAACACTTTGTGGATCACTAAAACACTGTGTTTTGCTAACACTGAAATATCCTGTCCAGGTTCTACTTTGTTTATACCCTCTCGTTTGTGATGAAACATAGTGCAGAAGCGTTCCCAAATATGAAATCGAAACATTTTCTATCTGTGAAAACCAAATTCTTCTTCCTCCCATACCAGAAGCTCTCCCTCAGAAAGTTTTTGTTCCATTTAGCTGCATTTTGCAGTGAATAAAATGCTTTGCTGCGAAGTTTTCAGCCTGCCTGAGCAAAGCACAACACTAGCAAAATGCTTAAATACTGACAGTAAGAATTTTCCTTTAAAAAAAAGGAAATGAAAGGACATTATATGAGTCACAGAAAACTTCCCCCATGTAAAAACAGAGCTGAAGGGGGATTTCTGGGACCCAGTGAGACCAGAAAGTACAGAACTGGCATGTTGATCCATGCATTGGCGCCAGCACAGGACACTTAACCTTTGGATAGCTATTAGCTTCTGTAGAGGGACTGCATCTCAACGAGGCCTTGAGGAAGTCTGTAAGTACTAATTTTCACCAAGGAACAGAATTACCCGAGCGTGCCCAGCTTGTGTTTAAAAGAGATGACTTTCCACAGCAAGGGCGACCTTGGTTAGGGCTGCTGCTTGTCAACACGCTGTAAACTGCTGAACCAAATCCAGAGGAGCCCCGAGCCGGCTCAGTGCCCCAGCACACAACGCTACGCTCCGCCTCGGAGGGCTCTGCCGGCACTTTCTTGAGCTCCCTGGAAGGTTTTCCTGTGCTCAAGGAGACATTCGTGTTCCCTGCTAATACGTCACAATGTGTTAAGTGTGAGGTCGTGACGTTCCTTATAGGCAGATAAGCTTAGGACTTAAAAGGACATCCATCCATGCTCTGCCAAGCGCTTCTGAGGGGAGACATCTCACAGCGCAAAAAGTCAAGGGGTTCAAATCTCCGTTCATTTGCCTTTCTGCCAGACAAGCTTCCTGGCACTTGGTCTCACCTACAGAGTAATCTCACCCCCCATCACTTTCACTCTCCTTTTAAGACAGCAGAGGAAAGGACACATGTTCCTCTCAAAGAACCTGTAAATCTTGGAACAGAACATCTTGTGTCTGTTTTATCTATATTTATTGTTGATGTTATTATCCCATTTTTGGTTTGGGATAATAGGCAAACCTTCCTTTCTTTGATGAGCAAGCAAGACCACCCTCTGCATGTCTAAAGTAAGAAATAAAAGAGAAGCTCCATAAATGGTTTTGCTCTGTCTTTGTGATGTAGTCTGTGCTCCAGAAGAGGACGTTTGTGAACGAGATCTGAGTTTTATGGAAATGCTTTACACTTTAAACAGAAATCCATAGTTGCTGTGCTCTGACACTTGGAGCTTTTGCCAGTCTTTACATAGACCTTTTCTCTTTTCATACTTAAACAAGGTTGCGCTTCCTTTCCCACCCCAGGAGATTGCCTGCGAGTTTTGAATAGAGTCACTCCTTTTCATAAATTGAGAAAGTGTTACCATTTCTGTAGCTGAGAGTCACCTATGCATGAACAAAGCTTTAAAGACACGATTTTCAAAGATGGCTGGGCATTTGGCTACTCAATTAAACCAAGAGAAATTGAATGTCCTGATCCTCTGAGGTGCTTTGGAAAAATCTCTCACTAAATGTAGCAGCTTAATGAAGATCTAAACATACATAAAGACATTTTCATCTTTTTTTTTTCTGAAAAATCAAGGGTTACTTCCACACAGTGTAAACTTGACAGGCATTAAAGAATGTCACTAATTCCCACAGAGGCAAATCTTATTCCATTCTTCTGGACTACAATCCAGTTGGTAGCCCTGTTGTTTCTTTCCTGAAGTATGCCTAATTTATATGGCTAGGGCAGCGTATCTGCTGCATTTTGGGGCTACCTTTCCGCAGGCAACACAGAGAATGGCACATCAGCAGTCTGCGACATACTGTTTGGATCACAGCGACTGTGGATACACGAGATATTCGTACAGGTCAGGTGGCTTGGTTCAAGCTCACACCTCCGTATTTCCATTCCTGTACATAAGTATAAGAATTTCATGAGACGACTGACATGAGAGCTGTCAGAGCGCTGTGGGCACCAGCTGGCCCTCATTGTCCTGACCAACTACACCTGCTGCCTCCATCACACACGCTCTGCTCATTGGTCCAGCAGCCTTATTTAAGCTTGGGCTTATGACATTGGTTTTTGGTTTTGGTTGTGTTTTTTTGTTGTTTTTTTTTTGTTGTTGGTTTGGTTTGGTTTTGTTTTGGTCCTGGGCTTTTTTTTTCCTTTGTTTATTAGTCTTTGTCTTTATGTTCTGCTGCTTTGGGTGTATTTCAGTGTTGTCTTATTGCTGTGAGGGAGGTCTCTTAAAAGTTTAGGTTGTGGCTTGCTGTGGTTGCCTTCATTAAACCTGTTGTGCCTGCTTTATTTAAGCAGTGTGGGACTGGGACTGTGCTGCTGAGGGTACAGCTGTATCTGCTGGCTGTTAGCTGGAGGTCCTGGATTGTTGTCTTTCAAATAGCCTGATTTTTCTGCTCCTTCAGAGAGGCTTGTTAAGTTTCAACCTATGGACCATCACTGGCAGTGGGTAATAACAAACGGGTTTCAGTAATATGTCTGAGAACCAGAACCTTGCTTGCTATGAAGTATAAGGTACCATTGTACTTAAAAACTTATTTTAAGCTTAAGTGCTGCTGTAGGTGAGGATTTGATTGCTCTGTAAATTGTCATCACGTTTTGTTGGCTGGTATAACCAACAGGAGTCTATAATCACTTTAGGGAGCTTTGCTATCCTGTTACTGCTTATATGTTGAAAGCTTTATAATTTACAGTTTTGTTTGGTGCAATAAAAATTTGTTTCTGTTAGTCTCTTGGTTTTTCATATTAGAGCTGTGTACATGAACTTGGTGAGTCATCTGATTGAGAAAAATGGTGTGAATTGGAGAAATTAGTTACGTGCTGATGGGTTGTCCTGTTCATTGATATGCTATGTTTTCCTTAGCAGGAGGTATAAACAACAGATGACTTAAAGAAAGAAAATTTTGAAAGATGACTGGTATTATCTATGTCAAGGTTTCCTATATTACTTACAGAAAATGACTCGCACAAAATCTGAAGCTCATACAATAGTTAAGGATTGCAAAACACATCAGTTGGGTAACTTCTTGATGTTTTTCTAGGCAGAACCTGTGAAGTGCTTTGGCTTAAGTGATAACTCAATACAGATGTTGGCTGACAAGGAGCTAAAGTATTCACTAGGCAGAATAATTCCCTGGTTTTCTCAGTGATCAATTTACTGTATCTCTATCTTCTGAGAAAGGAATGCACTACTCTGGACAATAGCAACTCTGCAGGAAGCTCTCCATCTTATCAAATGGCTCGCTTAAACAAGTTGCTGACACCCACCCAATAATGACATAAAGCTTTGTTTTTGCCATGTATTCATGGTGTGGGAAAGGGGGAATTGGGACTCATATTACCTTGCAGACTAAAGTTTCCTGTGATCTGCTGTATTCACTAAGCAGGATGCAAGCTGTGGTGATTTACTGTGAAAGGTCACGCAGTCTGTCAGCAGTAAGTGCTTAAGGGGTGTGGGGGAGCTTCGGGATTTCTTAACTTGCAGAATATCAATTCTAATTGTTCGGTAAAACTCCTTTCTCCCAGAAGTTTGCTAGCTAGCATGATTTTGCACCTGTAGGCACTCTCCAGAAATTTTGCTTTTGCTCTAGGTTGTTTCCTGGGTGCACTCCGATGTTTGCACAGTTGTGAAATGCTGTTAAGCTTACCAAGTGAAATCAGGAATGACACTGGGAGCCATATCCTGTTTCCCTGATAATTCAGGTAACTGCTTCCTTGACATTGCTTTGCCACTAGTTGAAAGTGGTATTTACTGTCCAGTTCTCAGCTCCACAGTTCAAGAAGGACAGGGAACTACTGGAGAGGGTACGGCAAAGGGCTACTAAGACAATTAGGGGATGGGATGGTCTTTCTTAAGAGGTAAGACTGAGGGACTTGGGTCTTTTTAGACTAGAGAAAAGAAGATTGGGGGGATCTTATCAATACTTATAAATAATTAAAGGGAGGGTGCCATGTAGATGAGAATAGTCTTTTTACAGTGGTGCCCAGTGATAGGACAAGAGGTAACAGGCACAAACTTGAACACAGGAAGTTCCATCTTAACATGAGGAGGAACTTCTTTACTTTGAGGGTGGCAGAGCACTGGCACAGGCTGCCCAGAGAGGTTGTGGAGTCTCCCACTCTGGAGACATTCAAAACTCGCCTGGATGCTGTCCTGTGCAACCTGCTCTGGGTGACCCTGCTCTGGCGGGGGGGTTGGACTAGAAGATCTCTGAAGGTCCCTTCCAACCCTGACCATTCTGTGAAAATATACAAGCATAGCTACTCGTGTTGCTGGAAAAACACCTCTAATCTGTTAAGGAACATATGGGGGGATAGGAGATAAAGAAGCAGGAGTGGAATATTTTTGAGGTAGTCTGAAACTTCCTGCAGGGTCTTTATAAAATGACCTCTTGTTTTCAGTGCAGCTTAGTGCAAAGCTTCCCTTCCTGGCTCTCTTCTGAGCATTATTATCTCATCTTCAGTTCTGCAAATTTAAGTTGACTGATAATACTGATAGCCAAAGCTGTTGCCCCAACAGGGAGTGCATGTAGGGAGAAATACAAATCACAGTCAAGTCAGTCACAGGGAGGACACTTCTGCTGTAGTTGAACCCTTAAGCTGCAGCAGGAATACACAGGCAGAGAGTGTTAAGCTATCTTCCTCACCTGCTCTCTAGAAATTTCAGCCAATTTCTAATCAGTTCTTTCTTTTAATCTGTTCCCTGCAAGGAAGGATTTCTGTAGAGGTGGAAGCCAGAGGTACAAAAAGAAACCTGTGGCTGATTTTTGAAGTGCTTTATTTTTTTGTATTAAATCTTGTGATGAGTTAAATACAGCAGGCATTGCTACAAGGGAAGGTAATTATATTAAAAACTGGTCTATAGGGAGCTTAGCAGAGATGGCTTTTTTTTTTTTAAAAAGCACCTGCAATGATTCCATGATTTAATTCAAAGGCCACTACACTGAGCAAGGCACGTGCTAAAACAGGAGGATATGGATTAAGCCCTGCACCTTCAAGTATGGCCATGAACATTTCTTACCTCAAATGCAATTTTCTGGCACCAAAGCAGGTCAGTATTTCAAAACAGGTACCTGCACCAGCAAGTCTTTCCGTGCTCCTGTTGACAATATTGTCTTGAATGGTGTGAGGGGTTTCCAGGCTGCCCATGTAGGCACTGCCTGGTTATCCAACATGTCTGAAAGCAGATGAGCCATATGGCTGGGTAGTGCCTTGCTGTTCTCTGCTGTGTTCCAGAGGTGTTCACAGGAGCTGGCAGCAGTACCCTGTGGACATGTCAGGTCCATTACTGTGGCCAATGCCAGACTGAGTAACCGGACTCTGCTGCCAAACCATGGAGACAGGGAAAAGCTGTGCTGCCTAGGTGGAGCTGGGGAGATGCCTGGCTGCCCTCAGGGGACCAGGCAGGCTTTGCGAGTGCACTGCCGTTGGTATACCTACTGGGTGAGGGTACAGAAGACCCCAGAGTGATGTGCTGCACAGCGGCAGCTCAGTGGCGTTGTCAGTGCTACCACAGCATGTTACTGGGTACAAACTTCCGCAGAGCAACTTGGTGCCTTTTGCAGGTTACTGTGAGGTAGCTGGAGAGGTAGAAAATCATTCCTCACCTTCCTGACAAAGTTTCTTGGGCAGCAAGCTCTTCTTCCAAATAAGGGTTAAGGAAGTAGCAAAGGCAGAGGTGAGCTGCACTGCTATGGGTTTGGTTCCGCCATTTATAGTTTTAAGTTGAACTAGTTCTTGTTTTAAAATTAAGTTTTGCTTGAAATTGGAGAAGTTCCTTTAGCATTCTTTTGTTGAGATAATGGCAAGATAAGGTTCTCTTGCCCTGGTTTTTAAGTAATTACTTTGTTTTTATCACAGTTTAGGAGTCACAACAGTATTAATACCGTTATTTGAGGTGTGATGTGCATGAGCTGTCTAACTAGCTTGCTATGATCAAGGGTGGGCACATGTTCTTGGTAGCAGCTCTCTTAGGAGGGAAACTCGAGCCTGGATCTAGAAGTATTGTGGAGCTTGCCAGATGGCTGTTTCCCCTGGTTTGATGCATTGCCTTATGTTCCATTTCTAGCATATCTCTTCTGGTGAGGTGACACCACCTGCTGCCAGCCTGCAAAGCTGCCTCACTCTTTCCCTGGCTGCTACAGCCACCTGCCAAGGGCCTGTGCTGACAGTGCACTAAGGCTCAGGCAGGGACATTCAGACAAGGCATCACAGATTAAGTTTTCTCTTAAATGTATTCCCACATCTTGGTGGCAAGGTTGCACGCGGGGTGTAGATTTAAATAGATGTGCTTGAACGCCTTCATGACAGCCTGACCAGATTTGGCAATTGGGAGATAAAAAAGCAAGTACTCATCTTGTCTGCTCCTGCTCTGGTATTTTGTTGAAGGTCGTGAGATCACCATCAAGTAGGAGATGACTCTATCTCCAAAACCTCCTTCAGAGATATAAAATAATGCCAACCCAGGGAGAAGGTGCAAAGGTGTGGAAGCCTTCATGGCTTTTTATTACAGCTGTGATAGTAAAAACCAAACAAACCCCAAAGACCAGCATGACTTTTCCCACCACAGTAACAGGTGTTTTCCTTCTGTGATAATCTTTTAGATTTAGGGAGGTTGAAATTAGATTTAGACTATTGAAAGCAGCTGCTTTACAGCCTACATCCTTAACTGCCCAAGATAATGATCAGAATGGCAGCAACTAAAATGAGAGGCAAAAGACAGGAAAGAGACACCCATCCAATAAAAACAAACAGACAACAAAGAAGCTCCCAGAAAGGATTATTATTTTTGGAGAATTTCTGTGAGCAGAAATAACCAAACTGAAGTGGAAGTGACCATGCAGAAATTGCAGCCATGAGAAGACTGGTCCTGCCATTTGGTCTCATGTGAGAAACAAAACCCCACCTGCATCATCAGCTAATGCTGAGAAGCTGCTCTGTGTTGCAGGGGCAGAATTGCAGTCTGTTTTTACTTTGTTTTCTTTGATTTATTCTGGCCGGAGTAATACATTGCCATGTGCTTGCCGCTTTGTTGTCACTTCTACCTTCAGATTCAAAACTGCAGCCAAAATCTCTTTGCCGGGATCGCCATCTCTTTTTGCTATGATAACACATATCAGGATAATCGTGGAATCTTCTAACTGCCTCCTGCAGGACTGCTGAAATCTGTGACTGGCACTTACCAGCGAGAAGGTGGTGTCAAACACAATGTCGTACACTCAAATTTCAGTGGATTTATTGGAAATGAGTCCAGGGGTTAGGTAGGTAGCTGACAAAACACAGCTAGAATATTAAGATCGGAGGAGGGTTTTACTGTTTCCACTGCTCCAAAGTTACATCACATTTTCTTAAGGCTATACAGCTGCTGAAGTGCTGTTAGTACTTTAAAACATGCTTTTACCTTGCAGGCAGCCACAGTCTTTGTATTAGGCAGAATCAGCCTCTGATAATTTCTAAGCACAGTTTACCCCCACCACCGTATGTGGCAAGATAACTATCAGCAACTGCCTGAAGAAATGAGTTAAAATAAGCATCTCTTTATTCTGATGCTTAATGAGAAAGCAGTTAGTGTCTTGCAGTTTGACACTTACTTAAACATTTAAGAGCTTTGTGAAGTAAATGGCAGTAAACAGGAGAAATGTAATAGCATTGCGTTCATTTAGAGTTTAACTTCGGTTACCTCCTCTACAGGTTGTCAGCAGTGGGGCTGTGTAGATCTCAGAAGTGTGGGACTGTCTGAGAGAAAAATCGAGCTGAACTGCAAGATAGAAACGCTTGTGGGGAATTTCTGTCTGGTAGTGGAAAACCACCTGGTTTTCTAAAAATCAGTCTCTGCTATTGCTAGTCTGTGTTCACCCCCTTCTTGGATTTTTGACCTAAATGCTGATGGGTGGAGGTACAGGGATTTGATTTTCCTTTAAAAATCAACTGCTAAGTTTTTGGTTTTGGGGGTGGGGTCAAAGATGATTGTAATGATTTCGATGGAATTCACAACTCAACAATGAAAAATGGTGCTCTAAAGAAATAGAACTGGTCAGGGTCATGTATTGGAAGTTACGGGTTTTTTTTCCTAATTTAGTGAAGGACTACGTTTTTTAGAAAGCCTGCTAGAGTTAATTGCTTATTAGAAATGGAAGGTTGGTGGCCCCTGTTATGACTTGACTGGCAGTGGTTTAAACAGATCCTGTCAAAATGAAGTGGTGCTTAAATTGTAGCTGATGCTTTTAAGTTTAAATGAAGGCTTTGTTTCATTAGTTCATTAAGATATCCAATGACACTTTCCTTTCTAAGGAATTCGGGTCCAGGGATATTTTAGATTACCTTGAAAAGACTGTCATTTGAAGTACAGAAGTGAAACAAGTATGTGTGGAAGTGTTTGCCCTCGGTCACCTGAATTTAGCTTCATTATTTGATCAGAGCCAACTTCCCTAAGAAAATCTGAGGTTATGATGGAGAGTTCCGCCGGAGAATATATGTAGGTAACATAAAAACTGTGTAAAGGTGTAGATAAATATATATGTAGCATTTCCAAATAAATTCTGGTGTGACAGTACAGCAGATGGATTAAAAGCAATGATGCCAAACTCTTGAAGGGGAAGGGGGACCTCAAAGATCCCAAAGGGCACTTCATCAGTCTCTGAAGTGGGTCTGGAGCATCTGTGCATACCTGATGTTCCTCAAGAACTGAGTCACTCTGTCACTGATTACACCAGTCAGTGGGCTCAGACTGTACCATCCTGCACAGTTAACATCTAATGTGACCACCAAGGTAAGGTGTAGGACAAAGCAAAGAATAGCTATGGGACACCTGTCAAAAGTTGTTTTGGAGTGATGGACCGTGTGAGGTCCCTGATCTTGCTGTTTCTGGAATGCTTCAGATTAGCACCACTTGTGAGAATGCAGGTAGTGAGTTAACTGTAACCGTGACGGCCACTGATAGCACTTGTGTCCTTCTGAAGGGATGAGTTTTATGCAGCAAAGGTTTTGTACTTACAGGCATCTTTTGGACAGAGAGGGTGTGTTGAGCAGCGTGTTCCACCGGTTGTGGTGGCGCCCAGCAAAAATACAGTTGCCTGTATACAGTTTTGTCGGTATCTGGTCTGTATGCTGCATTCATGTTGACACTATTGTGTTAGAACTGTGCTGTGATCCTGGCTGTCTTTGAGAGAATAGGGAAAACATTTGCTGCAGGATTTAAGACCAGGAATCCTGTCTTTTCCCAGCGAAGGTGGAGAAGACACTCAGTTCTGTGGGGGCATATTGATTCTGAAGTCAGGAGTACTCAGCTAGGACAAACCATGCTCTACAGCAATTGTTTCAGTTAGCAGTCTGATTAAAGCTTACTTACACAAATCATGTGGTATGGTCCATCTTCATGAGCAGTCCTGGATAACCGGGGAGGTCCCAGCTGACTAGAGGTTGGCAAATGTGACACCCATCCACAAGAAGGGCCAGAAGGAGGACCCAGGGAACTACAGGCCAGTCAGTCTGACCTCAGTGCCTGGGAAGGTCATGGAACAGATCATCCTCAGTGCCATTACATGGCACATGCAGAACAGGGTGATCAGGCCCAGTCAGCATGGGTTTGTGAAAGGCAGGTCATGCCTGACAAACCTGATCTCCTTCTATGATAAGGTGACCACCTTAGTGGATGAGGGAGAAGCTGTGGATGTTATCTACCTGGGTTTTTGCAAAGCTTTTGACACTGTCTCCCACAGCATTCTCCTGGAGAAACTGGCTGCTCATGGCCTGGACTGGTGTTTCCTTAGCTGAGTAAAAAGCTGGCTGGCTGGCTGTGCCCAGAGTGTGGTGGTGAATGGAGTTAAATCCAGTTGGTGTCCGGTCACAAGTGGTGTCCCCCAAGGCTTGGTGCTGGGGCCTGTTCTCTTTAATATCTTTATCAGTGATCTGGATGAGGGGATCGAATGCACTCTCAGTAAGTAACCCTAGGCACGCGTGTTGATCTGCTTGAGGGTAGGATGGGTCTGCAGAGGGATCTGGACAGGCTGGACCGATGAGCTGAGGCCAATGGTATGAGGTTCAACAAGGCCAAGTGCCGGGTCCTGCACTTGGGTCACAACAACTCCATGCAGCGCTACAGGATTGGGACAGAGTGGCTCAAAAGCTGCCCAGGGGAGAAGGACCTGGGAGTGTTGTTGGATGGCTGGCTGAATATGAGCTGGCAGTGTGCCCAGGTGGCCAAGAAGGCCAACACCCTCCTGGCCTGCATCAGGAATAGTGTGGTGAGCAGGACTAGAGAAGTGATCATCACCCTGTACTCGGCACTGGTGAGGCCCCACCTCAAGTACTGTATTCAGTTTTGTGCCCCTTACTACAAGAAGGACTTAGAGATGTTGGAGCGTGTCCAGAGAAGGGCTACAAAGCTAGTGAGGGGTCTGGAGGATAAGTCTTATGGGGAACAACAGAGGGAACTGGGGTTGTTTAGCCTGGAGAAGAGGAGGCTGAGGGGAGATCTTATCACCCTCTACAACTACCTGAAAGGAGGTTTTAGAGAGATGGGAGCTGACCTCTTCTCCCTGGTGACAAGTGATAGGATGAGAGGAGATGGGTTCAAGTTATGTCAGGGGAGGTTTAGTTTAGATATTAGGAAAAAATTTTTCACTGAAAGGGTCATTAAACATTAGAATAGGCTGCCCAGGGAGGTGGTGGATTCGCCGTCCCTGAAGGTGTTTAAAAAAGGGGTAGATGAGGTATTTAGGGACATGGTTTAGAAGTGTTTTTTTTCAGGGTAGGTTAATGGTTGGACTTGATGACCTTAAAGGTCCCTTCCAACCTCAGCGGTTCTATGATCCTATGTTTCATATATTAGAAATTTTAAGGACTTAATGCTAAGGGGTTTGAAGTCTTCAAAAGATAACCAAGACAGTGATGACAGAACAGTGTTATTGCCTTTATCAGCTCATCTCTAAATTTAACACGTGGCAAGATGATCTGCAGAAATAATCATCTCAAAAAAAAAAAAAAAAAAACTAACAAACCAGTCTCAGTCAAATTACACAGGCCATTTCAGTTGAGGTTTGCTCTTAAAGCACAGAACGGTGGTGAGTGTACTCTGATCCCTAACCCACTTCTTGTCAGCATTGCAGAGAATAGTTCAAAGGGAAAAGAAGGAACAATAATATTGTCACTGCATCATACCCTCTGTTCCCCGTATCCAAAGTTAGTTCTGGTCTACCACAAACCAGCCTCCAAATTCTCTCTCTTCTCAAGGCTGGCAGAAGAATCCCCTATACGGGCATTTCTGTAGCTGTGCATTGTTCCTGCTTCTTTAGTAACTGAATTTCAAGCTTTGCATTTTTTTTTTTTTTCATCCTGGTATGTGTCATTGTAAAATGCAGAATTCATTTTCAATTCACTTTAGGGTTCAGTGAGATCTAAACTATTGTGAAGAACAAGATTAACAGATTTTGGTACTAATACATCACTTGTTCAGTTCAGGACATGGTTACTAATGCCCCACCCCGCTTGTTCTGTGGTGAAGCCTTCTGGGTCCCTCTTGCCTCTCCAGACATGGACTTGACAAGTCCTTCTGCTGACACAGCTAAGGGAAGCTGTTTGCAGCATCTTGTTGCGAGCCGCCAACTCTATTGAAGAAGCAGCCTCACAATTAGATGTTCAGAAGATCCTGAGATACATCACACTGATGATCGGTGTTAGTTCAAAGTCCTGAAATCCAAACTTGAATTTTCATACGTGACGAGCATCACTGTTTTATTTTGCTAAGGGGATGTCCATTGTAATGTCAGCGTTCCTCTCAGGCATTTAAAGATATTAATTTGCACTACTCAGCTTTTAGACTTGGAAAAGCACAAGTCTTAATAGGTAGTGGAACCTGTGGAGTATAAGTAATGCCACATTTATTTTGAGAAAGCAATAATGTGAGCTTATCTGGGTATCTTTGTAGCTTTTATTTGACTACCTTCTAACAAGAATTGAAAGAAAATCCTCTGGTGCTATACTCTTGCTATGTTTTGAAGCTTCTCAAATGTCAAACTTTATCACATAAGGCCTGTTTCCAAAGATAAGTCTTTGTCTCACAGCAAGAGTTCTTCCTGCTCAGGCACTGTTCATTTAACTGTACTTGTGCATCTTTCTTTGCGAAATGTTCATAAACTTTTAGACTTTATTTATTCTGCCATGTGTGGATAACAGAAGTGCTTCAAATTAGTAAAATAGCCACTAAAAAGGAGGTGGGGTTTTACAGGGACCGGCAGTACCTTTAGCCGGCATTTCACACACACAAAGAAGATCAACGAGCATGGAATGTTGGGTGCAAGCATATCATGCTGGATGTCCCCCGTTCCCCTGACTTCACATTTCTGCCTGGCTATAGGAAAGGCTTTTTTATTTTTGTGGAAACTGAGACAGAAATGCATTACCAAATCAACCTCAATCAACACAGCAGTTAATCATGACCCAAATGGCTTTACCCAGCCTCGGGCCTTTGTGATAGAAGTACGATGACTTAGTGGTTCTTGTAAGGCGCTTTCATAAGAAAAATAATTGTGTTCTGACATGCATCATCGGGGTGGTACCAAGCTATCTCCATGGAGGACGGGAGGCATTTGCTTTTTACAGGCTCTGGATTTTTTTTAAATCCTCATCCTGTACTAAATATGGGAAAATGCCATTCACTTCTCTTTTTTTAAGGTTTGTCTCAGCCTACTATTTTCTGGTTTAGACTGAAGGAAAATTATGTTGGCTTGGTCCTGACATAGAGGGAAAAGGTCATTGTAGAAGGTTGGTGCTGTGAAAACTGAAATAAACCTTCTTGAGTCTTATTTAGCCTGAATGAACACACTGTAGCTGGCATACAAAACTTCAAAGAACTAAAAGAGAGAAATTGATGGTAATGGAGAATGGTTTCCTCCTATCTGTAGCTTAACAGATCTCCCCGCAGGTCAGTGATCTGCAGGGGAGAGTGAATGGTTACCTGAAAGCAAGCACAATTGGGTGTAGGGGGTGAAAAGGAAAAGCAATTTGTTGCAGCAGTGGTTAGTTAACACAGTTTCGGGCCGTGTGGATCTAACGCTGAATATCAAGGTTATAAGGAAAAAGTTTCTACATGGTTGAGTCAGGTTCAAATACCTCTTACATAGACAAATCATGCAGATGATTATCAGTGGAAAGATTTGTAGCAAACAGGATGTGAGCCAAAACGGGTAGCACCAGCATCATCTACAGAAATGAGTGTGGCATCTGCTTTTGGCTGTATCTGTGTAGCCTGCATAGGTTGTCACAGGCTGGGTGTTTCAAAGTGATAGTGGGGAGCTATAGGTCCAGACAGCATCAGTGGGAGCTGCAGCTGCTCTTTGCTCTCCGAGCATCCAATCCAGCTAGTATCCCCTTGGGTCCTGCTGAAGTTTGTGTCCTACTGGGACCCGAGACGGAAGGACGGGCGGAGGGGTGGCATGAGCAGAAAGGTGCAGCTGCACGCCCTGCCCATGCTGCGAGTGTCCTGCAGCACCCTGGTCCCTGGCAGTGCCGTGAGGACACTGGTGCCATGGGTTGTTGGAGCAATGGGCACCGAGTCATTAGCTCTTTCTCTGAAAGGTCTGTCCTTCTGGCTGTTAGCCTGGAAGATGAAACGCTGCTTTTACTGCTGACTATAGGTACAGATTTAAAGACAAGAAAAGTCAGGGTTAATTTGGAGCCGGATCCAAACGTGTTTGAAAGCTAAAGCTGCAAGTTTCGGTGTGTGTGTTTGGCATATCACAAGCAAGGCTTGGCAGAGAGTCACGCTGTAATATTACTGCATAAGCACCACTTCTGCTTGCCCTCCGTGGCGTGTTTAACAAATGCTAACAGACTCCTTTTAGGAACATGCTGATACGTGTTTGGGAGGAAGCTGGTACATGTAAGTTACTGCCTGAGGTCAAAAATACTATCCGGAGTAATTACCTCAACAAAAGATATCGGTGAAAAATACATACTTAGAAATAGTAATTACGCTGCCAAGATTTCATTATTTTAAATATTCTCCGTCTTTCCCTCCCAAGTTCTCCTAGGTATGTAGGCCAACCAAGACACTGCAATTATTGTGTTTAATAGTAGCGTAAGGATAATTGAAAGTCACTGTTCCCTCCTACGTTATTCAGTATAGCAACATACAGAAACTGAGCTTGTAACATATATATTCACAGAATAATTTTTATATCGCCTTAACAAGCTTTGACAGTAATGCTAATTCTTCATTAGACGTGACAAGTAGGCTGATTTAATATGCATCTAGCACTGAAAGGCTTCTAGCACATGCAGTGAAACTTTTATTACTGTTTGACAGCTTTGGATATCTAAATGCTCTGCTTAGTCACAGAGGAGGTGCAGGCAGCAGCGCAGGTTTTCCCTCCTTTGTCTAAACTGTGGTCCTGATGCAGAAACGATTTATTTGCGTAAAGGCACAGGCATTTAATTTTCATGCCTGTTTTATTTGAGGTCTCTCTCTGCAGACATTGCAAAGGTTGCGAAGAATTTGGAGAGGGGGAGGTTGTTGCTATCTAATAAGTGACAACCTGGCCATAATCAATAAAGCTTAACACCACAAAGATGAAGTGGCAACTAAACTTGTTTCAGTAACAGGAAAACCCAGCCAAGAAAGGGCGCATTTGCACAGTACGGGGGAAAAGCAGACAAAAGCACCCAGGAACTGTTACTTGTGGCACAAAGGTCTGGTTTTCCCGGTCTGTTATTTCACCTGAGGGTGAGCTTTTAACTCAAGCCGGGCAGTTTTCTGGGAGTGATGCTTGCTTGTGGCATTGGTTCCCGTAGGATCTGAGAAAGGCACGCTCTGCGGTACGGCTGGGAAGCGGACGGCGGTTCGGGCATGTAGATGCTGGAGGGGGTACCGAGTCCCTCTGTCCGTGTGGGAGCTGCAGCCTGAGTCAGCAAGCGGTCCCTCTGTCCCTTGCACAGCTCGGGTGTTCACACAGTGGACCCGAGCAGTAACCCAGCCTGCGCAGGCAGAAGGAGGGGAGTAAGAATCCAATGCTGGCGAGGTGACAGACCCGTGTTCTTCGGTAACAAGGCAGGGGCTGTGGAAATGGCACCGCTCTCTTGTCTGCACGCTCACCGGTTTGGCTGGGGCAATGGGTGCTTGGGAGAGGGACACCCCAGCTGCCGTGTGTGCGGCGCTTGGTGTGGCTGAGCCACGCTGCCAGCCGGCCGCTGAGTCCTGCTGTACTGCACATAATAAAATAAAGAACTGGAACGTGTCAGTTAAGTATCTTTCAGTTACAGACACTATATTTTCAAAGCTTGGGGGAGCTGACGCAGATCTGGCTGACAAGTTACATCATGCCCTGCCAGATGGTGCTTTTCAACTCTTCGGTGCACTGGGAGGGGACAAGACACATACAGGGGTTGATGGCCGAGAATGAGGATACTGAACACAATTCTGATGCTCATAAAAATAGCAGATATTTACCTGACAGGTCTTTCAGATGAACCTGTGACAAGAAGTAGGAGGTGGAGTTGGTACCAGAGTTTGTTTTCATTCACTCATAATTAATTATTGGCCTGGAGGAAATAAGGGGTTTCCTTCCTCCTCTTCTCACCCATCTCTCTGTCCCATACACTGGGAAAGGACTGCAATTCTTCTCACTGGGGCTCTGCTGTAAAGCAATGTTATGGGAAAATCAGGAGGAAAACTTACTGACAGCTACACTTGGGGGAAAAAAGAGTGAGAAATCCATATGTATCATCTTATCTTCTCCTGCAAGAATTCAGATGATTGAAAGAGAAGACCAGAGAGTTGCCCAGGGGTGGGGAAGCAAATCCCAGCCAGGGCATGAGCTCAGTCTGTTAGGAATGTTGACTTAGTTGCTCAATTTAACAACCCAGCAAATACGCATTCGCCTATTTCTGTGTTCCTGTCCACTCTGCTCCTCTCCATGGGTTTGATTGGGGGGAGCTGGGAGAAGCAAAGACAGACAGGCCTGGAAAGCACATTGCCAGGAGTTTTTCCCACTACCACTGCCATGCTGGGACACTGTACACCCGTTTCTCTTTGGTGCACAGCCACTTCATTCAAACAGCCTTTTGCTGGTCCTGTGGAAGTGCAGCGGGGACAGGTAGAAAGCAGAACGCATGGCAAGAGCGTAACTTTGGCCCCAGTGAGACCTTGGTCTGGGTGCCAAATGAGGCGATCAGCATTGCTTCTTTTTCTTGTCCCCTCTGCTCTGCAGGGCAGTGAAATGTGTGATGCAGAAGTGCTTGAGATCATTCCTGCTTCAGCTCCAAGTGTTTCCCACAGTTGTGAAGCTGAGAGAGCACTTTTTCAGAAATACTTGAATAGGAAAGAGAAGTCTTAAGGAGGTCTGAGTACAGCTGTCACAAACCCAATTAGCTGGGTTCCACTAGTGCTAAACATGCTGCGTTTGAGGTCTCTGAGCCAGCCAGATATCCCGTCCCCAGCCTTCTCTTCTTGTCCCATCACCAGCATTGGTGTGGTGATGCCCCTGGGGAAACAGAATCTGCACAGAGCTAGATCAGCAAAAGGGAACAAGCTGGGTCCTTCGTAACACTAGTCAGCCCCCTGGTCCGGTTCTCTGCGAGGACGCACAAATGCTTTTGTGGCTCATGCTGGGTAGGAACAAGCGAGGAGGCAGGGAGAAAGGGAAAGCAGGCTTGGCTGTCTCTGCTAGTGCTGGCTTACTTCCTTTGCTGCACAGCAGCTGAAGTTTCCTTGCTCACACAGCAGTACCAGTGTGTTCCCAACCTCAGGGTGGAGACAGAGTCAATGAGGCTACGTGGGAAAGGCAGCCCAGCTTGTGGTGCTTGACCACAACTTTCTTCACCTGCTTTCCCACTTGAAAGCACGGTGGTGGGTACCTCCGGGACCCTCACAGCTGATCAACTGCACTATTTTCAAAAGTAGTTGGCAGTGAGGGGGTAAAGGGGCAGCTCCTAAAATCCAGGAGCCTGATAAGTGAGCTCCCCGGGCATCCATGCCGACACCTGCTGCAGGGTGTCTCTGGGCTGCTCGTGAATCACACAACAGCAAGTTTCTGCTCTTGCCAGCCAAGCTCTTGCATCCGACCGCATATACAGGGAAAGTGCTTTATCGGGAGGACAGTCAGTCACCGGAATGGGTTGCCTGGGGAGGTTGTGGCATCCCCCTCCTTGGAGGTTTTCAGAACCTGACCACACACATTCCTGAGAAGCCCAGTCTGATCGGCTGGCTGACCCTAGTCTGAGCAGGAGGTTGGACTAGAGACCTCCCACTGCCTCTTCCCACCTGAATTATCCTACAATCCTGTGGCAGTTCTGGATTCTTACAGTACCAGTTCGTTACATGGTCTGCAGAAAAGCTCCTTTGGACAGTAGGCAGTCCCTGAATGACCATGCATTGGCATCAGAGATCCCCAAAGCTGCCATGTGCCCCAGATGACCCTGATCCTCAGCATTTCCCTAGGCACAGAAATGCTGCTGGGGCCTGTCCCTGCTGTGCAGCTCCACAGGGCTGCAAGAAACAGGCATCAGACACCGTGCACAGCCGCTGGGCCCTGGCAGCCCCCTCCCAGCCTGTGGTTTCTGATGCTCAGGGAGCTTTCCTCAGCCTCTGAGACTCTGCTACTTTTCTCCTAGCATTTTTTATTTTCCCTGGTGGTTTCCTACAGGCCTTCATTTTGTGAACTTTCCACAGTCGAAGCTCATACACTGAGATCCATGAGAGACAGGGGAGATTGAGTGAAGAATTTAGAGCTATTCTGTGGTTTGGGCTGTCACACAACATTGCAGATAAGTTAGATGGTGGCTTTTGGTGACTGGGAAAGCTTCAAGCTTGGCAGTAGTAGGGTCACAGATTTTAGTGTCCTTCTGTCTCAGATGATGGCCAGCGAAACAAAGATTTCCTGTGACTGGGTGCAACACACCACCTTGGCAAGACAATAAAATTAACCTGGTTTCAGGTCACTGTGTCCAATTTCATATACAGTTTTTTCACATCAATAGCAGCTTCTTGTCATCAGGCTCATAATATCCCGAAGCACCACATCCATCAGCCCAAGCTTCTCCACAGCAGCAGCTGTTAGCAAAAGGGCAGATTTCAACTTTTTATTGCCCAGTGGTGAGCGGCTAGGAGGCTGATGTGTCAGCCCATGCCAAGACACAGCCCTCATTACTGTAATTGGGCCAGTGGCAGGGATGTGGCAGGTCCTTGCTACCATGGCCCTGCTTTCAGTTGAGGTCTGGGGCTGAGCCGGGGGGACACATCCAGATCTCTCAGCTACACAGAACACCAAAAGCCCTGCGTGCATAGCTGGACATTAAAGCAGTTGCACCCTCCAGGACTAACTGGCTACCCCACTAGTGAGATGCCTGAGTTTCCTTTCCTTTTGTAAGAGCCAGAATTGTGACAGGGTCTCTCCTATTTCTGATTTCAGGCGGTGAAGATGCACACACATCCCCCCAGCACAGGTCACACTGACTTCATTTCTGCTGCGCTGGATGGGATGCTGGCCCTCAATCCTATGTGTGCTCAGGCAGCTGGCGAGTGGCTGGTGACCATCCTGGAGAAATGCAGGCGGGACAGTTATTCAGAGAGGTAAAATAGACACTTTTTCCCTATGGCGCTGAGCTTCCCACCTCGGCTGCCGCAGTGCACCGCGGGCAGTTGGTGTGGACTAAAGCAGCAGACGTGGTGTGGACAGCCAAGGGCTTTGTCCGATCCCTGTGCAGGCAGCCACATTCCCGACAGCTTCTCAGTTGGGTGACACTAACACACCCAGACCAAAACGAGCTCGTTCCCATGACCATTACAGCTGAGACACCCAAATTTCCCAGCTGCTCCCCATTTCCCAGGGGAGTGTTCAGCCCTCCTTGCCCCTGGGCCCTACAGGGGACAGCACTGTCTTCTGCAACAAGAAGGCGGGGGGCTGCAGCGAGCTGTTGGCACCCTGAGTCCTTCCCAAAGAGGAATACTATGTTGGCACTGGGGGGTTTGTCCTCCTCAGTCATGGCACTGCTGATTTTTTTTTACACATTTTCTACACAATCCCCTTATTTTCTCTTTGTTGGTCCCCAGTTCCATGAACTTCCCGAATTTTATTCTGTATTTGGTACATGTTACAACATTGTCTACCTGCTCTTGGTTCTTCTTGTCTTCCCTGAGCCTGGCTGCTCCCAGTGTCCCCTGGGCTGTGTGGCCATCACCCACAGTGGAGAGAGAGATCAGCTGGTGCCTGTGTCACTGTCTGAGGGCCAGCCCCATCACGAGAAGCTGAGTGCTCCCATGAGACAGTGACCCCATTGTTTGGCTGTCCCTATCCCAGACACAGTTTCTAGCTTTGAAGGCTCAGGGGAAGGTCCTCTCCTGTGGGGAAGGGGGTGGGCATGGGGGAAAGGAGGAGGCTGGAGGAAAGAAAAGTGTCCCCAGAGAGCTGGGTTTGTCTGGAAGGGAGGGCGAGTACCTCGGGCAGGGGATCAGACTGATGCAGCTGCGTCGGTGGGAAAGGCGGGTGTGCTCGCAGTGCGCACAAGGCATTCACGGCAGACTGCTGGGGTGATATTTAGGGCTGCATCCAGAGTAATTGTCAGGGGAACTGGTATCATCTGCACGGCTGTGTCTGGGCTCTGTAGGAGGACAGGGAAAGGATGAACAGAACAGGTCTTTTTGTCTTCTTCAGTCAGGTACCAGAAGTCCTTAGCACTACTTATGTCCAGATGATGACCGTGCAGCACAACACCATCTGAAGCTTCCTCTCTCAGGCAGTGTCTGTGCTCGTCCTCGCTCACCCTGTGACTGTTAATAGCCCCCTGGAGCTGTGGCTGCCCCTGGACAGGTACGTGTCCTGCCCCAGCCCCTGCGGGCAGGCCTGATGGCTGAGGAGGAGCTGGCGAAGACGCTGGCCCTCATGCTCTGGGGAGAGGAAGTCTGAGTGTGGCCAGATCCAGCGTTCCTGTGCAGACCCTGGCCCCCAACAGCCGCTTTGGGGCAGAGGGGAACTTGGCTGGGTCAAGAGCATTGCAGGTGCCACAGCCCATGGGCCAAGTGGTGAACTTCTGCTCCCTTGCAGTGACATGATGGAGCAGTGGGGGGATCCTGGGGAGGAAACACTTCACCCTAAAGGTTTTAATGGAGAACTTCTAGAGAACTCAGGCAAGGACAGACCTGGGACCAACTCTGCTGATCTGAGGCCACTCTGCAGATGTTTGGTGTGTTTCTGGCACATCCATTTCTGCAGCTCCTTGTCTACCTTTCTGACTAACTCTTCACCCTGAGGCAATTTTTGGCTCCCAGCCTGCGGGGCTGCGGCAGAAGGCCGAACAGCAGACAGCAAAAGCCCCACAGGTGGGTGTGGGCCAGTGGGAATGGGCCTTGGTTTCACTGGCAGTTTCTCTCAAATGTCTGGGCAGATCACATGTGCCACCTTGGAGGTGCTGTCCATGCATCAGAGCCTGGAGGCCATCACTCCTGAGTGGCTCCCCGCCCTCCTGCAGCCAGTCAGTGCCACCCTGGGAAGGGAGATGCCTTTTTCCCCACTCAGCCCCGGGGAAAGGTAGTTCCTGCGGGACGGGCATCCCTGCAGGTGGAGCAAACGGACATGGGCTGGGCTTCACTCCCCAGGAGCAGGTTGCGGTTGCTCCTGGCAGTGGGGCAGAACTTCAGCCTCTTCATCTCCTGTGGGGACAGGTTGCTCCGGTTAGTTTCCCTTCCATTTTTTCTCATGGACAAACGTTGATCCTCTGGCAGGAAGGTGTTGCCCAGCTCATAACCCCTTGCCTCCCATGTCTCCTCACCACCTGGTGCCCGGCCTTCTCCTCCCTCCTGGTGCCCGCTGCGGGGGGGCCCTGCCACCCTGCCCGCCCTCAACGCGGGGACACCCGTGGGCTGCCCGTGGGACTGGGGTAACTGGTGCAGCCCCGGGGTGCCACGATGGAGACATTTCCCTGGGGACGAAACCTGACTTTTTTGTTTGGTCGGTGCCTGCCAGAGGAGGTTTGTTTTTTCCCTCGGCATTGTTTATTTTGGTTTGGGTTTGTCTGGGTGTATTTCTCGTTTTGTTAGTGTTGGCTTGAGAACCGCTTCGGTTTCTGTGGTGCTTTGTGCGGGGTGGGTCTCGGGGGATCCCCGTTTCAGGGCTTTAGGGGCCGAGGCCTATCCCTGTGTCCCCACCGTGTCCCCATCGTGCCGTGGGCCGGCGATGGGCGACCGTCCCCGGGGGAACTCGCGGACCGGGCGCGGAACACCCGCCCCGGCGGGCCGAGCACCGTGCGGGGGGGTGTGTCCTGCCCGGCTGCGGGGGACACCGCCTGGTGCGGCGGTCCCCAAGTCCCCTGCTGGCGTCACAATGCGGCCGGTGCCGGGGCGGGGCGGGGCCGGTACCGGGGCGGGGCGGGGCGGGGCCGGTACCGGGGCGGGGAGGGGCGGGGCGCCGGTACTGGGGCGGGGCGGGGCCGGTACCGGGGCGGGGAGGGGCGGGGCGCCGGTACTGGGGCGGGGCGGGGCCAGTACCGGGGCGGGGCGGGGCGGGGGCGCCTGCGCGAGGCCAGAAAAGCGGCAGCAGCGGCAGTGGCCACACGTTTCTTTCTGCTCCGCTCTGCTCCGCTCGGGGCCCGGCCGGGCGGCGGCGGGGGGAGCTGCGCTGGAGAAGGTGAGGGGCTGCGGGACCGGGGGAGGTCTGGTGCGATACCGGGCCGGGAATCCTCGTCCCGCGCGCGGGGCCGGGCTCTGCCCCCCCGGGGCCGGTGGGGACAGAATAGGGCCCGGGCCGAGCGCTGTGTCTGGGCAGCCGGGGAGTTCTGGGGCGGGGGGGAGCGGGGGTAGCCCCGTGTCACCCCCGGGCGCTCCGCGCTGGGGCCGGGGGGACTCTGCCGCTGCCGGCGCGGCTCGGGCAGCGGCGGCGCGGGGCGCTTCTGCGGCGGCAGGCGGGTCCCGGTGGCCGCACGGGCGGGGAAGGGCCCCGGCTGCTGCCGCCGCGGCTTCTCGGAGCGGGGGGCAGGTGGAGGTTGGGGGTGTGTGGGCCCCCCAGTGGGGGTTTGGGGTGGAGGGGGATGTTACCCCCGAACGGGGCTTTGGAGGGTGGGGGTTTGTGTGTTTCACCCGGAGAGGTTTTGGGGTGGGGGGTGGGTGTTCCCCTGAGCGGGAGGTTGTGGGGGGATATTGCTCTGGAAGGGGGCTGTTGTCTTCTTTGCCCGGGGGGGACTGTGTTCGTGGGGTGCTTGGACAAGGCTCTGTACGGGGGGGTTGTGTGTGTGTGGCTGCTGATGAAATAAAGATAAATAAAGTAATTCCCTACAGGTGCTAGCGCTGCCCCTCCAGAGACAAGGGGGCTTGCTCCTCCCTGTAGGGAGGGTGCCTCCACCCCAGTTCCCAAGCACTCACTGAAAGAGCATCTGGGCCCCTGGGCTGTGGGTGGGCTGCACTCCCCCTTCCCCCTGACATCACATGTGGGCTCAGAAAACAATTTCAGTGCTGGGTTTAGGGGGTGTAGAAACATGCTGAGTTGGTTGGGTTGTAGAGTGCAGAAAGGTACCAAGTAAAGCATTCTGAACAGTTGAAAACGGAGAGTAAGTCTTGTGTTTTCATGTTTTGAAAACACAGCCTTAAGCTTCTGAAGCTCAGAAAAGGACTAGATGTCCTCGGTTTTCATGGCTCAAAAAAAACCTTAAGTTCTTTATTTTCCAGGCTGGAAAATAGAGATTATGTGCTGTGTGTTTTGAGACTTAAAAGCAGAGGGTGAGCAGTGCCTTTCTGAAGCTCAGAAAGAGACTACATCTTGTGTTTTCAGTACTTGAAAATGCAGGTTAAGTCCTGTGTTTCTGAGTCCCAGAAAACAAAAAAAACTAAGTGCTGCGTTTTTGGAACTTGGAAACAGAGGCTCAGTCAGCTGCTTTCAGGCCCCAAAACAGGCACAGGGGGAACAAACTTCGGGTGGGTGGGAGACACAGGTGGGTGGTGGGAGGGTGTTTCAGTCTTGGGGGGTGGGAGGGGAGGGGAGGCAGGGTGCGTGGACCCCCACCGGAGGTGGGGGTCCGGTCGCGTTGGTCCCCGAATTTAGGGACGCCGGCATGCACCAGGCAAAAATCAACGCATGAGATAGTCTCTGGGCGAAAAAGCACTTTTCCCACTGTTCGTGTGTCCAACTCTTTATTCAAGGGGGGTACAACCCCCGGACTAGTTAGTGTACAATTATGACAGTTCATATTCATACACAAGTTATGACAGTGATTGATTTACGACCTCGGCTAAAGTCGAGATTGCTTTAAATGGTTGTAAAAAGAGAGCGTGTTTATTGAAGCAGCAGTACGAGCCCGGAATGGAATGAACTGGACTTTCCATCAGCTGGAGCATCTCAAAGCCAAAGGTGGACCTGAAATTACCTCAAACAGAAATAAGCCAGAGTTACAAATTGGAGTATGCAGTAGCTAGAACTGAAATGAAAACAATCACAGCAGGAATTGAAATTACCTGTGGCTTCACATACCCTGAGCAGTAACACACTGCAGAGCACGAACATCTCTTGTCCAACGTGTGCTGCTGTACAGCCGCAGTGTCCACTACCTGGAGCTGTAACAAGCCATGACGTAGCCTCTATTAGGGAGAACAGTACTTACACCTGCAGCTCTAACAGGAAGACACGACTGTCAATCATCAGGAACAGCTTCTGGATGGAGCTGAAATTACCTGGAGCTATAACAAGCCAGGGTGTCCATCCGCTAAGTCTGTACTGTGCAGGGAGCCTGGTCTCTTCCCATGGTGATTACGTCCACATCTTGGGTCTCTCCTGGTCCTGAGGACAGAAGCGAGGTGGGGAGCCCCGCTACCAGGGGGCGCGTGCAATGCACCATCTCCTCTGTACCTGCAAAAGTGAAACTGGTCAGTGAGAGCTCCTGGGGTGCACAACACGGCCCCACATAATGCAAGGGAGGTGCGTGTCCGCCTCCAGGCTGCGCAATGCCACACAGGGGCAATAGGGAAGGAGAAACAACAGCAGGCTCGGAACTCAGCCTGAAAAAACACATTGCTCCCCAGAGAAGCAAACAAGAACACACACCTTACTGAAACCCCACTGCTCAATAAGGAGCATTTCAAGCACAAGACAACACTGAGCAGTACTGGGGCCAAGAATGGGCTATTCCAATACAGCACTCGCCGCCACCACCACCGTCGCCCAGGAACAAGACTGGCAGAGCCACAGGCTGCACTTCACCCCCTGCTAAAAGTCATCGCCAAGCTCAATGCTAAACATCAAACAAAGCTGAACCAAACCAAAGGGGTTTCAGTGAGGAACTCAGAACAACCAGAAGCCCCACAGGGAAACACAGGACAGGGCTGTCGCCAGCCTGCCCATGGCCAAAAGCTACACCAGCACCGGTGCAGGCTGGATGCGCTGATGGTGTGAGGAGAAGCCGTCCTGGGGCAGTTCCACACCAGAGCTTCCCCTGCAGCGACCCATCCCAGAAGCAGGGGCACGGTCCCGGTCCCAGTCCCAATCCCAATCCCGGGCCGGGTCCTCTGCCCAGGAGTGCTGCCGGCACTGCCCCACAGCACGACATGCGACACCACCAGAAAGCACAAGCAAAAACGCTTTCCTGCCAAACCACAGCCAAGCACAACAAAGAAACGAGGTGTAGCTATAACCCCGAGCCCGAAAGCGGTGCCAGCCCCAAACTGTCCCACAACAGGGCCGGCACCAGCAGCGCTAGCCACAAGCACGGCACCTCGTCCTCCTCACCCACAACCAGGCACAACTTCCAGAGCTCGTGGGCGTTTGGGGTGTCCCCGTGCGCCCGACGCCCCCCGAGCACCGCACAGACGCTTCAGAGCACTTACCGGACTTCTCCTCCCGTGCCGGGGCCGTGCTGCTCGTCCAGCTCATCCTGCCGGGTCGGCGTCCCCCGGCGGGGCCGTGCTCCCCGCCCTGGCCCGGGCTGACCCCTCCGCCTCTCGGCTGCCTGTGGGGGAAACCCCCCCGAGGAAGCGGCCGCCGCGTTGCAGCCGGGGCGAGGGGGCGAAGCTCTCGCTCGAACGGGAGCTCCCGGCCCACACCAGAGCCAACGTGTGTCGGTTTGCCCCGGTGTCCGGGGGGAGCCCGGGGCCAGCGCCCCATCCCCGAGCCGCCGCGGCTGCCGTGGGAGCGCGGGGCCGGGCCGGGCCGACCCCGCTCCGCTCCCCCGGGGCGGCCGCAGTCTCCCGGGCAAAAGCGAAACCCGGGCGCCTCCCCGGGAAGCTGCCCCCGGGCAGGCTGGGCCCACGGCGAGGGTAGAGGTTCTGCCGCCTTCCCGTGCCCCCTCCCCGGCTGCACCCCCCGCCTGAGCCCGACCTGCGGTCCCGCCGCTCCCCGCAGCTCCCGCCGCCGCTCCGTCTCCGCGGGCCGCGCAGGGGCGGAGGCTGCCGAGGCCGGATCTCCGCTAACGAGGCTCAGCCCTGCCCGGCAATCAGAGAACCTTTCCGCAGCTTTTCCCAATCTCGCAGGTGCAGCCGCTCGGGGCGGGGGGAGGGGGGCGGCCCCGCGGCCTCCGCGCCGCCGCTCACGGGCTGGGGCCGAGCACCGGCAACCGGCGGGGAAACAAACCCCGCTCCTGTGCGCGTTCCACGCGGATCAACCCCCGGGAGCCGCACCAGCCTGATCCCCCACCCCGCCGGTCCCCCCGCCCCGACGACCCCCGACTCACCGCGTGCTCCCGGTCGCGGTCCCGCCCCGCCGACAACGCCCCCTGGCGGCCTCGGGGGATAACGGCGCCGCCGCCGACAGCACAGCGCCCCCTCGCGGTCGGTCTCGCGACCAGCGCCCTCCGCGGCCCCGCCCCACAGCGCCCCCTGGCGGGCACGACGCGGCACTGCGTGCGCGGCACATCCCCCCCAACCCCCCCGGTACCGGCGGTGGCGGAGCGGCCCCCCGCGCCCCCCGGGGCCGGAGACACCGCCCACCCCCGGGGGGGAGATGTCCGCCGCGGCCCGGACACATTCCGCAGAGTTTTTGTGTATTTCTCGGCGGAAGCGGCACCCACCGGCGGCGGTCCCGGTCCCGGTCCCGGTCCCGCCGGGGACGGGGGTGCGGGGGGCGGCCCTGAGCACGGGGGGGCAGCGCCGGGCGGGACACGGACACAGAGCGGAGAGCGCGCGCTGGGGCGGCGGGAGAAACGGGGACAGCGCGGGAGGTGAGTGAGGGCGGCGCGAGAGCCACGGAACGGCATCGACAGGTGACACTGCGACACACACGGTGACACACACACGGTGACACACTGACACACACACGGAGTGATGGGGACACACACAGGGACAGGGGCACACACACAGTGCAGGACAGACGCACTCACACTGACACACACAGTGACGGACACACACTCACAGATACACGCACTTACAGACAGACACAAAGAGTGACAGACGCACACACACTCACACACAGTTCCAGACACACACAGTGGCGGACAAACGCACTCACACTGACACACACACGCACTCACACACAGAGTGATAGACACGCACTCACAGACACACACACAGTGACGGGGACACACACGGTGACGGACACACGCACTCACACACACAGTGACGGACACACGCACTCACACACAAAGTGATGGACACACGCACTCACAGTCACACACAGTGATGGGGACACACAGTGATGGACACACGCACTCACACACAGAGTGACGGACACGCACTCACAGACACACACAGTGACGGGGACACACACGGTGACGGACACACGCACTCACAGACACACACAGTGACGGGGACACACACGGTGACGGACACACGCACTCACACACAAAGTGATGGACACACGCACTCACAGTCACACACAGTGATGGGGACACACAGTGATGGACACGCACAGTGATGGACACACGCACTCACACACAGAACGACGGACACGCACTCACAGACACACACAGTGACGGGGACAGACACGGTGACGGACACACGCACTCACACAGAGTGACGGACACGCACTCACAGACACACACAGTGATGGGGACACACAGTGATGGACACACGCACTCACACACAGAGTGACGGACACGCACTCACAGACACACACAGTGACGGGGACACACACGGTGACGGACACACGCACTCACAGACACACACAGTGATGGGGACACACACGGTGACGGACACACGCACTCACACACAAAGTGATGGACACACGCACTCACAGTCACACACAGTGATGGGGACACACAGTGATGGACACGCACAGTGATGGACACACGCACTCACACACAGAACGACGGACACGCACTCACAGACACACACAGTGACGGGGACAGACACGGTGACGGACACACGCACTCACACAGAGTGACGGACACGCACTCACAGACACACACAGTGACGGACACACACGGTGACGGACACACACACTCACACAGAGTGACGGACACGCACTCACAGTCACACACAGTGACGGGGACACACACGGTGACGGACACACGCACTCACACACAAAGTGATGGACACACGCACTCACAGTCACACACAGTGATGGACACGCACAGTGATGGACACACGCACTCACAGACACACACAGTGACGGGGACACACACGGTGACGGACACACGCACTCACACACGGAGTGACGGACACGCACTCACAGACACACACAGTGATGGACACACGCACTCACAGACACACACAGTGACGGGGACACACAGTGATGGACACACGCACTCACACACAGAGTGACGGACACGCACTCACAGACACACACAGTGACGGGGACACACACAGTGACGGACACACGCACTCACACACGGAGTGACGGACACGCACTCACAGACACACACAGTGATGGACACACGCACTCACAGACACACACAGTGACGGGGACACACAGTGATGGACACACGCACTCACACACAGAGTGACGGACACGCACTCACAGACACACACAGTGACGGGGACACACACAGTGACGGACACACGCACTCACACACAAAGTGATGGACACACGCACACAGTCACACACAGTGATGGGGACACACAGTGATGGACACGCACAGTGATGGACACACGCACTCACACACAGAGCGACGGACACGCACTCACAGACACACACAGTGACGGGGACACACACGGTGACGGACACACGCACTCACACACGGAGTGACGGACACGCACTCACAGACACACACAGTGATGGACACACACAGTGACGGACACACGCACTCACACACAGAACGACGGACACGCACTCACAGACACACACAGTGACGGGGACACACACGGTGACGGACACACGCACTCACACAGAGTGACGGACACGCACTCACACACAGAGTGACGGACACGCACTCACAGACACACACAGTGACGGGGACACACACGGTGACGGACACACGCACTCACACAGAGTGACGGACACGCACTCACAGACACACACAGTGACGGGGACACACACAGTGACGGACACACGCACTCACAGTCACACACAGTGATGGGGACACACAGTGACGGACACGCACTCACACAGAGTGACAGACACACACTCACAGACACACACAGTGACGGACACACACAGTGACGGACACACGCACTCACACACAGAACGACGGACACGCACTCACAGACACACACAGTGACGGGGACACACACGGTGACGGACACACGCACTCACACAGAGTGACGGACACGCACTCACAGACACACACAGTGACGGACACACGCACTCACACACAGAGTGATGGACACACAGAGTGACGGGGACACACACGGTGACGGACACGCACTCACAGACACACACAGTGACGGACACACACGGTGACGGACACACACACTCACACAGAGTGACGGACACGCACTCACAGACACACACAGTGATGGACACATGCACTCACAGACACACACACTGACGGGGACACACACGGTGACGGACACACGCACTCACACACGGAGTGACGGACACGCACTCACAGACACACACAGTGATGGACACACGCACTCACACAGAGTGACAGACACACACTCACAGACACACACAGTGACGGACACACACGGTGACGGACACACGCACTCACACAGAGTGACGGACACGCACTCACAGACACACACAGTGATGGACACACGCACTCACAGACACACACACTGACGGGGACACACAGTGATGGACACACGCACTCACACACAGAGTGACGGACACGCACTCACAGACACACACAGTGACGGGGACACACACAGTGACGGACACACGCACTCACACACAAAGTGATGGACACACGCACTCAGTCACACACAGTGATGGGGACACACAGTGATGGACACGCACAGTGATGGACACACGCACTCACACACAGAGCGACGGACACGCACTCACAGACACACACAGTGACGGGGACACACACGGTGACGGACACACGCACTCACACACAAAGTGATGGACACACGCACTCACAGTCACACACAGTGATGGACACGCACAGTGATGGACACACGCACTCACAGACACACACAGTGACGGGGACACACACAGTGACGGACACACGCACTCACACACAAAGTGATGGACACACGCACTCAGTCACACACAGTGATGGGGACACACAGTGATGGACACGCACAGTGATGGACACACGCACTCACACACAGAGCGACGGACACGCACTCACAGACACACACAGTGACGGGGACACACACGGTGACGGACACACGCACTCACACAGGGAGTGACGGACACGCACTCACAGACACACACAGTGACGGACACACACAGTGACGGACACACGCACTCACACACAGAACGACGGACACGCACTCACAGACACACACAGTGACGGGGACACACACGGTGACGGACACACGCACTCACACAGAGTGACGGACACGCACTCACAGACACACACAGTGACGGGGACACACACAGTGACGGACACACGCACTCACACACAAAGTGATGGACACACGCACTCACAGTCACACACAGTGATGGGGACACACAGTGACGGACACACGCACTCACACAGAGTGACAGACACACACTCACAGACACACACAGTGACGGACACACACAGTGACGGACACACGCACTCACACACAGAACGACGGACACGCACTCACAGACACACACAGTGACGGGGACACACACGGTGACGGACAAACGCACTCACACAGAGTGACGGACACGCACTCACAGACACACACAGTGATGGGGACACACAGTGATGGACACACGCACTCACACAGAGTGACAGACACGCACTCACAGACACACACAGTGACGGACACACACAGTGACGGACACACGCACTCACACACAGAACGACGGACACGCACTCACAGACACACACAGTGACGGGGACACACACGGTGACGGACACACGCACTCACACAGAGTGACGGACACGCACTCACACACAGAGTGACGGACACGCACTCACAGACACACACAGTGACGGGGACACACACGGTGACGGACACACGCACTCACACAGAGTGACGGACACGCACTCACAGACACACACAGTGACGGGGACACACACGGTGACGGACACACGCACTCACACACAAAGTGATGGACACACGCACTCACAGTCACACACAGTGATGGGGACACACAGTGATGGACACACGCACTCACACAGAGTGACAGAGACACACTCACAGACACACACAGTGACGGACACACACAGTGACGGACACACGCACTCACACACAGAACGACGGACACGCACTCACAGACACACACAGTGATGGACACGCACAGTGATGGACACACGCACTCACAGACACACACAGTGACGGGGACACACACGGTGACGGACACACGCACTCACACACAAAGTGATGGACACACGCACTCAGTCACACACAGTGATGGGGACACACAGTGATGGACACACGCCCTCACACACAGAGCGACGGACACGCACTCACAGACACACACAGTGACGGGGACACACACGGTGACGGACACACGCACTCACACACGGAGTGACGGACACGCACTCACAGACACACACAGTGATGGGGACACACAGTGATGGACACACGCACTCACACAGAGTGACAGACACGCACTCACAGACACACAGTGACGGACACACACAGTGACGGACACACGCACTCACACACAGAACGACGGACACGCACTCACAGACACACACAGTGACGGGGACACACACGGTGACGGACACACGCACTCACACAGAGTGACGGACACGCACTCACACACAGAGCGACGGACACGCACTCACAGACACACACAGTGACGGGGACACACACGGTGACGGACACACGCACTCACACACAAAGTGATGGACACACGCACTCACAGTCACACACAGTGATGGGGACACACAGTGATGGACACACGCACTCACACAGAGTGACAGAGACACACTCACAGACACACACAGTGACGGACACACACAGTGACGGACACACGCACTCACACACAGAACGACGGACACGCACTCACAGACACACACAGTGATGGACACGCACAGTGATGGACACACGCACTCACAGACACACACAGTGACGGGGACACACACGGTGACGGACACACGCACTCACACACAAAGTGATGGACACACGCACTCAGTCACACACAGTGATGGGGACACACAGTGATGGACACGCACAGTGACGGACACACGCACTCACACACAGAGCGACGGACACGCACTCACAGACACACACAGTGACGGGGACACACACGGTGACGGACACACGCACTCACACACGGAGTGACGGACACGCACTCACAGACACACACAGTGATGGACACACACAGTGACGGACACACGCACTCACACACAAAGTGATGGACACGCACTCACAGTCACACACAGTGATGGGGACACACAGTGACGGACACACGCACTCACACAGAGTGACAGACACACACTCACAGACACACACAGTGACGGACACACACAGTGACGGACACACGCACTCACACACAGAACGACGGACACGCACTCACAGACACACACAGTGACGGGGACACACACGGTGACGGACAAACGCACTCACACAGAGTGACGGACACGCACTCACAGACACACACAGTGATGGGGACACACAGTGATGGACACACGCACTCACACAGAGTGACAGACACGCACTCACAGACACACACAGTGACGGACACACACAGTGACGGACACACGCACTCACACACAGAACGACGGACACGCACTCACAGACACACACAGTGACGGGGACACACACGGTGACGGACACACGCACTCACACAGAGTGACGGACACGCACTCACACACAGAGTGACGGACACGCACTCACAGACACACACAGTGACGGGGACACACACGGTGACGGACACACGCACTCACACAGAGTGACGGACACGCACTCACAGACACACACAGTGACGGGGACACACACGGTGACGGACACACGCACTCACACACAAAGTGATGGACACACGCACTCACAGTCACACACAGTGATGGGGACACACAGTGATGGACACACGCACTCACACAGAGTGACAGAGACACACTCACAGACACACACAGTGACGGACACACACAGTGACGGACACACGCACTCACACACAGAACGACGGACACGCACTCACAGACACACACAGTGATGGACACGCACAGTGATGGACACACGCACTCACAGACACACACAGTGACGGGGACACACACGGTGACGGACACACGCACTCACACACAAAGTGATGGACACACGCACTCAGTCACACACAGTGATGGGGACACACAGTGATGGACACACGCCCTCACACACAGAGCGACGGACACGCACTCACAGACACACACAGTGACGGGGACACACACGGTGACGGACACACGCACTCACACACGGAGTGACGGACACGCACTCACAGACACACACAGTGATGGGGACACACAGTGATGGACACACGCACTCACACAGAGTGACAGACACGCACTCACAGACACACAGTGACGGACACACACAGTGACGGACACACGCACTCACACACAGAACGACGGACACGCACTCACAGACACACACAGTGACGGGGACACACACGGTGACGGACACACGCACTCACACAGAGTGACGGACACGCACTCACACACAGAGCGACGGACACGCACTCACAGACACACACAGTGACGGGGACACACACGGTGACGGACACACGCACTCACACACAAAGTGATGGACACACGCACTCACAGTCACACACAGTGATGGGGACACACAGTGATGGACACACGCACTCACACAGAGTGACAGAGACACACTCACAGACACACACAGTGACGGACACACACAGTGACGGACACACGCACTCACACACAGAACGACGGACACGCACTCACAGACACACACAGTGATGGACACGCACAGTGATGGACACACGCACTCACAGACACACACAGTGACGGGGACACACACGGTGACGGACACACGCACTCACACACGGAGTGACGGACACGCACTCACAGACACACACAGTGATGGACACGCACTCACAGACACACACAGTGACGGGGACACACAGTGATGGACACACGCACTCACACACAGAGTGACGGACACGCACTCACAGACACACACAGTGACGGGGACACACACAGTGACGGACACACGCACTCACACACAAAGTGATGGACACACGCACTCACAGACACACACAGTGATGGGGACACACAGTGATGGACACGCACAGTGATGGACACACGCACTCACACACAGAGTGACGGACAAGCACTCACAGACACACACAGTGACGGGGACATACACGGTGACGGACACACGCACTCACACAGAGTGACAGACACGCACTCACAGACACACACAGTGACGGACACACACAGTGACGGACACACGCACTCACACACGGAGCGACGGACACGCACTCACAGACACACACAGTGACGGGGACACACACGGTGACGGACACACACACACAGAGCGACGGATACGCACTCACGGACACGCACTCAGACACGCACAGTGACGGGGACACACATTGATGGACACACACACACACATTCATACACAGTGACGGACACAGAAAGTGACGGACACACGCAGAGTGACGGACACACAGTGACTGATACGCGCACCCACACTAACATCGAGTGATGGACATACACACACACAGTGACAGACATATACAGTGATGGACACACAGTGACAGGGACACGCACTCACAGTGACGGACACGCACACACAGTGACGGACACTCGTGCACACACTCATACCCAGTGACAGATGCACCCCCACAGGGACACACATAGTGACAGAGACACACGCACAGGCAGTGATGGACACACACAGTGATGGGGACATGCAGCGTGACGAACACACACACACAGTGACAGACACACACAGAGTGACGGACATGCACACACAGTGACGGACACACACACAGTGATGGACATACGCACTCACACTGACACACACAGTGACGGACGCACACAGAGTGATGGAAACACACACTCACAGACACTGTGATGGACACACACAGTGACCGACCCGCACTCACACACACAGAGTGATGGACGCACACAGCGACAGACACACACAGCGATGGACACATGCACTCATAGTGACGGACATACGCACTCATACTGACACGCACACAGACAGACATGCATACACACACACAGTGACACACATGCGCACGCACAGGGACAGACACACACAATGACAGACGCGCACAATGACAGACACGCACATACTGACACACAGAGTGACAGACACACTGACACGTGCACACGCAGACACACTCTGCCCTTCATGCAGTTCCCAGGTCAGCGGGATCATCGGCGCAGCAGCGGCAGTGGCGGCAGCCGGGTACCGGGATGTCCGCTGGTGCTCAGGCCCCACAGCCGCCGGCAGAGCAGCAGCGACAGGCGCCCACGCCCCACGGTGGTGTTGTCCCCTCGCACCAGCACAGGCGCCCAGCACAGGTTACAGGCACGTGGTGGCTCCGGCCACGTGCCCCACAAACCCGCTGCTCTCGGCTGCGTTTCCCCATGTGAACTGCACAACCCCAGCAGTCGCGGGGATGGCAAACACCTTTCTAACATCACCGCCGCAGCAGTTTACAATGGTCCTTTCGCGCAGGCTGTGCCTGCTCATGGCGACAGCCAAGGGGACAGGCGAGGCCACCACAGCGCTGAAGCTGTCATAGCTTTCCGACACCTTTTGGCTGCCCCCCGGCACTTCCCCTCTACAACCCCCCCATCCCATCCCTACGCTATGCACGTGCACTGACTTTTACCTTGCAGGCAGCTCTCGTAGCTGTTGAGGCTGCTCCTCAGAGCAGGTTTTGGTGACTTGGTCTTAGGGGTCTTCTACAGGGTCTCGTTTTTTCATCCCAGTATTTCAACTCACACAACTGTGTAACTTTTCAGACGCTTCCCAACTGCCATTTAGCAGAACCTATTACAGCCAGACATGCGCTTGGCAGAGGACTCGAAGACCCAGCAGACAGCAGCTCCCAGGAACTTCACCCAGAGCAGACCCGCGCTGCGTAGATTCCACGACTCCGACACAATTTATCTACAAGCCGTGTAAGAATAACCCTTTTTACCAACCTTTTTGGATAAATGCTGGCATGGCAATGCCACCGAACACAAGAAGGGCAAAACCCAGGGATTATCTTGCAGTATGACAATCAGTTGCACAGTATTAAGAATAAGCAACATTAAAAATGAGAGCAAGACTTTTTTTTTAAGACAGCTTAGCTCATGTTCCTCCCAGCACCATCACAGCGTTCATTCAAGATCTACCCCGAAAGCCAGGCACCGCAGCGCAGGCCCCACAGCCCGGTGGGGCGTGGGGGAATCCCACCTGGGACCTCGAGTCCTCCCTGGACCACGGCGCCCCGAGGGGAGAAGAGCCGCCAGGCCGAGAGGACCAACCTGCACCCAGGTCAAACACTCGAACCAAAGTATGTGACACTGCGCTACCGGGGCTTCCCAGCACCTCCTGACAAGCCAGCAACAATTTCCTGAAAAAAGCATTTTCTGTACAGAGAGGGATGAAACGGTGCTCTACGGGGACCTGCATTCAAGAGAATTAGGGACGTGGATAAATGCTGCAGACATCAGTAGTTTATTGGTATGTTTAGTCAAAACACATTCAGAATGGAAACTCAAAAGTAAAAATACTTTCCACCCGCAACAATTAAACTAGAATCTACTAGCATATAATGCTTGACACGTTACAGCAATAAAGATGGTAATCCACTGTCTTGTATACCTACTAAAGCCAAGATGGTCAGCCAAGTTTGGTGAAATAGAACCGTAATGACAAAATACTCCCACCATCCACAAATCAGCAACTAACAGAAATGGTCAGTGAATCCCTTCCTTTGCTCTAAGAGGTACATTTACTACCGAGAGGGTCGAGAACACGTAAGAGTCCACAGTACAGCAGGTGAGCTATCACCATGTAAACTTCTCTGGATGACGTTCCAATGGTTGTTCGTGTCACTTAAACAAGAAGCAAGCCAGAAAGCAGAATGGCTCAGTAGCTCTTTTTAATGCTCCGGTTTTTGTTGTTGAGATTATTCCCAGTGCCATTCGCCATACAAATTAATTAGGTGGCAGCAATACACCACAGCACTACAAAAAAAAAAAAAAGGGGGGGGGGGGGGGGGAAGGCTACACAAAACACACTGGTGGCAAACTGCTAACTGCTGACAGCAATTTGTCCGAAGGCTTCAAACCTAAGTAGTGGCGGTGTGTGGCGAGCAGTTCAAGTACTACAGATTTCCAGGTAACAGCTGAAAATGCAAGACCTTCAAAAAAAAAAAACAAATATGGAAATGGAAACTGGAAGAAATGTGCCCCGGAAAAAAAAGTGTATGAAAATAGTGCAAGACTTACCATCGAACACAGAAGACCTCGAGTCTGGGAGAAAAGAGAGAGATGCTGCTTCACTTTGCCTAACGTATTGGAAAAATACGTGCACAGTCTTCCAACTGACTCAAAACCAGCAAATGATTGCATGATCCAGAGACAGACTGCTATGATGCCCTATCTGCTTTTGCTTGAAATTGCAATGATTTTCTCTGAGGTCTTCCATGCTGAGAAGCAGCTTTAAGTGGTCACACTTTCACACAGACGCACACACAAACACCCCCCCCTTTTTACTCGGACGCCTCGGCGCCGGGTGCTCGCTGCACGCCCTGGCGGCGAGCCGCTGGACCGTCTGCTGCAGCTGCAGTTCACAGGAATACGCTGCAGCACGTCATCCTGAAACAGACCTCTCCACTGGAAAAACCCACCAGTCAAACGGAAGAAGAGGTTTTCTCCTTGCTATCCTTCAGTCCGGAGCCACATAAGTGTCAACTTCAGCTGAGAGTTATGTGCAAAATGAGTAAGAATTTTTCAAAAAGCGCAACTGGAAAATGCAAATACTTAAGAGCTGCTGCTTTGTTCTCTGAAAATTGCAGTATCCTCGTTTGATAAGCTCACCCTCACAAAGGATGCTCAGTTCTAGCGATTATGAGCTGGCCGAAAGCGTTCACCGTTCTTGACTGACTTCCGAAATTCACGCCCGAGAGAGAGATTTCAACTCCGCTTTCTTTAACTTTGACATTGATTAAAGAGAAGAGACAACCTGGAGACTAGTTGGATGCCTTCTTCCTCCCTTCCCCCCCTCTGCAAAAAAACAGGCGAACTTGTTAATTGAAGAGCAAGGTGGATGATAATTTTAGCAATGTTTACTGATTGAAAGATACTGCAATTTTTTTTTAATACAATTTTTCAATGATTTCCTTTAAATGCTTTGCAGCCGGTCGGCTTTGCAGCACAGTAATTCATACACTATACTGTACAAAATCACCAGCAAGACTGGAATGATGTATTCATAGAAGGCACCATCATGCTTATTACATTACCAGAGAACTCAAATACAGTCAAGACAAATTTCACTGTACAATGCTTATCGAAGGGGAAGGGGGAAGGAGGAGAGTGTTGAGCAGCCATCCCTGTACTGAAGAGGGGCAGATAGAAAAATCTGACATGAGCTATCAAACTTGTTGCGGACTCAGGGCTACGACTTGGAAACTCTGGGTTCTGTTTAGTTTACAGCTAAATGGATTCCTTCTGGAATAAACTTGTAGTCTTATTAAGGTTTGTGTGTGTACATATGTTGGTCACAGCAAGCAGATCAGATGCCCGCATCGTTTCACAAGCTATTCTGTCTGAATAAGAGGATGAAGGGTTTTTTCCTCCGATGCCTCCTGCAGATGTCAATAGAAATGAGTTCAGAGTACCCATTAGTGCATTTTGATGAGTGCGTAAACACGAGTTTGTTTGGAGCCAAGTGTTCTAAGAAGGAAAAAAAAAAGGCAAGCTTCTCCAATTGCACAAATTGCACTATTTGTGTTTCCAACAGTAATAGGCAGAAACAGTAACACTTACACAAAATGTGCAGCAGAGGGTTTTTTGACTGAAAAGACCTGAATTCTATTGGGCATGTCCTTTAGTTCACTTTTGTTGCAGATAGTTAACCGGTCTTTTTTTTTTTTTTCTTTTCTTTTTTTTTTTTTTTCAGTCCTCAATTCTCCAAGTCTACATTTATAAATTAACAGTGTGAGTCCTGTTGTGAAACTGGGGAAAGAACGTCCACCTCAATTTAAACTGGAAACCAAAGGATGCTTTCACATCAAAGAAATGATCAGAAGGGCTGTGTCACATTCCAAAGCCAAAAAAAAAAATTAACAAGAATGCAAACACGATGGATAATGTACCACTGCCAAGACTGTCTGCCCACAGTGGAGACTTCAGCGACGTTGTCCAGTGAAACGGCCTTCCATCTGCCCGGTTCCTCGTCCAGAGCCAAGTTTCTGTGCCATGCCACCTCTCGGAGGGGGTCCTCTTCCGTCACGGTCTCGCATCATGCCACCACCCACTATTCCACGGGGACCCCCAGGGCCTCTATCATTGCGACGAATATCCCTACGATCATCGCCTCCACCTCGGGTCTCTCTTTCACGAGCGGCTCTTGTTTTTTTCTCTTCTACGTTCAAGCGCACCTCACCCCGGAACATAATAGGCTTATAGGGAAAAGTTTTCAAGGCACACGTTAGTCACCATTTCACAAAGTCCACTTACACAAGGCATATGAAAACACTGCATTCGCTGCATGCCTCAGCCTACCTTCACTCACAGGTGAAAGACAAAAACTGTTAATGGTTCCCTGCAGCACATAACTTTAGCCCTAGAGGTCTACAGTAAATGGAACAGTGTTTTTAAATTCAGTTTTCATGCAAGGAATTAAAACGTCTTCCTCAAGTAAGGGCTGGGTTGTCTTTAGCCTCTTCACTGCTGGTTTTAGCCTTTTCACTTCAGGGCTAAAGTTCCCGAAGAATTGCTCTACCAGGTCTCACTCACACATACTAGAAATGATAACTGCTGCTTTCTCCTCTCAAATTCCTCAAGTCACAAACACAAATAACCCTGCTCCTTTTTCTCAGCCCCAGGACGCAGAATTGAGAGATCCATGCGATGCCCTTCTAAAAGGTTACGTACTCAACTTTCAGCTTAAAAGGATCTCTAAAAGCAAGCGTTAAGCTGCGTGTGGTGTCTATGTGCAGAGGTAAAAAAACTGAATTTGGTATGACGTGGTTTGAGGAACGCTGGCACAGCTTTCATAAGCTACAGAACACTCCCGACAGAATGAGTGTGCCAAAACTATGTTTTTCTAACAACTGCTGTTAATGAAGGAATGCTAGAAACAACAGCAACGCAAACGGAGATGGCCTGCACTACTTGGGGTTTAAGGCATTCAGTCCATCCCTTGAGGGTTATTCAGTGCCAATACTTACTTTTGCAACTAAAATTCGTTGGACCGGCTCGGAATCGTCAAATACCACGAAACCAAAATTAGGCAGTTTTCCTCCCACTCCTTTAGTATTTATGCGAAGTTCTACCACATTTCCGAAGCCTGGAAAAGCACAGGGGAAAAGCCACGTTATCAAAAACCACAGTGCTGGCTCTACCACCCCTCCGCTTCTTCCAGACAACACCTGTAGCGTTACATTGTGTAAAAATTCTCCTGTGTGGCCCTAAGTGAACGTTATGTGACTTTCCAACACAGATTTTCTTCTTAGTCTCCGCAGCTGAAATTGCTACTTACTCATGAAGAACTCTTTCAGTTCACTCTCATCAATATCGTGCGGCAAGTTCCCAACAAAGAGCTGGTGGCTGTCTGGATAGCGAATTATTCGACGATTATCTGACTCGTTCTGTTCCATGTCCCCTCGCCCTATTGTCAAGAGACAGAGGAAGGTAGAGCCACTGAGATTAGAATATGCGCGTAGATTGAGATGAACACATCTACGAACAGCACTGAGCATGTTCACTCAAACAATCCCGTACCTTCAGCTCTCAAGTGGGTGACACAGTGGGGAGGATACTGTCTTCCTCTTTACACAGTCCTGACAATTTTTTGATAATACCACAGAGTATTTGGTTTCTCTGGTTAGGTTAAATAAATCTGTGTTAACTAAAACATCTGGGCAAGTTTGCTTAAGAGCTTGTTGTTATATCTTTAATCATTAAAAAGCTCGCTGACACCCTTTGAAAATAATGTGGTAGGGCTTAAGCTCTTCCATTTTGTCAACTGAGATTTCAGCTTTTTCTCCCCTGCCTCTGCTACCCCCAGTGTAAGATCAGCTCGGTTACACGTTTTCCGTGTGACTTTTATTACATTCAAAAGTAGTAGAAATGCAGATTTGCAACTTGATTTAGCCACAGGTTGCAGCTTTTGCTTCCTACTGCAGATGACATTAACAAACCAAGAAATGTTAACCGGTAACAGATGCCATGGTTCTTTCTCGGTGCCTTAAATCCTTTTAGTTTCACTGCTGTCCCTGAGTGAAGATACACTTGCACTGATAAAAGCCAAGAACACTTTTTAGCCTAATCCATGCCACAGTTGCACTTACAGAAAACCTTCCCTAGAACCAGTTTTAGCTAGTTGGTGGAGATACTTACATTCTCTGAGACTCAACCACTTCTGCAGGCAGCACTCTGCCAGCTTCTGCCAGCTTTACACTACCACTTCAGGATAATTGCAAATACCACCCCTCCCTTTAGAATTCATGAAAACGATCAACATCCTGTAACTCTGGGCCTTTGACTAGATAGATTTGGCCAGCGCTTCACAGAGGTTTACCAAACGACCAGGCTGGACTGACGAATGCAACTCAGAAGGCTTTCACCTCTCAACACCACTTCTGATGACTGTCAAGTAAGCTGCGTGGTTTTTAGCCAGACCATCCTACAGATTTGGGTACTCTGTATGAGAAAGAAAATGCAGAGAGCTGGCTGCTCATAAACTAAGACAAACATGAGGCAGCCAAACCAGGACCGGTATTTTCGACAATTATAGAAGATGGAAAAATAAGTATGAAATTATTAACTGACTGAGGCTGACACGGTGGGAAGGTTTTCTTCCAAAACAAAGAGCAACAACGGGCATTTATGAACTCTCACTTCCAAGTGAGAGCAAAATTAGAGGACATGGAAAAAAACATTCAGATTTCCATACCAGCTTTTCAGAACTGCATCGAGCCACATGACAAGTACTCAAGCATGTAAGCGAGTGGCCTACTTACTATTAAAAAAAAATGTCAACAAAACAGAAGTTTGGAAATAATGCCTGATTTTTACAACAACTCATCATCTGCTTGGACTCCAAACCATATTCCCCCATTTCTACTTGAAGGCAGTAGGAACAGACAGTTCATCATCAGCCAAGCACAATACAGGTACAGACAAGACCCATCAAGGAGACACCTCTCATTAACTAGCCCCAAACAGACACAAGCCGATCCACGTTACCTGGTCGAGGTCCTCGGGGTGGAAAACCTGGTCTTTCCCTGGGACGCTGTTCACGTACACGAGGAGGTTGAGACTGAGCTTCAGGTTTAGCTTCAACTCTTGGCTAAAACAGGAGAAGAACATGCATTATTAAACACGGGCCCAGTAAAAAAAAAAAAACAAAACCAAAATTCACCAAAACAAAAAACCCCCACAACACAAGACATAGGTAAGCGGCATGCACAAAACGAACTCCAGAAGATATACATCCATGTCAATGTGTCTGGGAATACAGTTTTTTCACCTCTACAAATTCCTCTGTACCAATCCAGGACTGCAGTGTTCAGTTCTCTCTGCTAAAAGGAGCAAAGCAAACATCCCTCAATCAGAGCGTCTCCCCAAAACATAGCTAAGATGAATTGTCCATGTTCGCTCAGGCATTGAGACCCCAATGCTCCGTTATTCAAGAATCCCTCAACCTGACTAAGAAGCCCACATAGATCAAGTAAAGCTTCCTCATGCCAAGCTCAAACTTCACGGATTAGGAGGCACCTCAAACTTCACCGATTAGGAGGCACTCTGAGATGAACACGAAGAGACGGGCAAATTACATTTTCTGTCTGAGTCCCTGAGGGATTCTTTTCCTCGAGTTCAGAACAACTATAAAGAAATCATTTTAGCACAAAAAGAGAGAAGAACAAAACAAAAGCCCTCAGAAGTGTAATAAGTATTTCTGATACAATTAAAACCACCTGAAATGACAATTTCTACAGAGTACTCGCTGAGGATATTCTTCAACTGTCCTGATGTCAAGACCGTCGTGCTCAAAGTAGTCCCCTCTCAGGGACTAGAACATCTATTCCATTTTTTGCAAGCAAAAAATGCTTTTAAAGGCAATTTGAGAAAAAGAGGCAGGACCAAAAAAAAAAAATGCTATGCAGCCTGCTGGTTACTGAAGCCATTTGCAACATGTTTTAAATTCCATTTTCTGTACAACAATCCAGCAGCTGCTGCTGTGCTGCGTTCTTATCTTAGAAGAACAAAATTATCCTGAGGAGCATAAAGAACACTAGCTTCTGAGGAAGATTAAACTCAAGGACAGCGGCTATAGGCTCAGACTGCTGCGGAGAAGAAGTTTATATTAAACATCTCCCTTATTTTCCTTTGAGGACTCAAGACAACTGATGGTTCCACCCAGAGAGTACCTCACAGGGGTAAAAAGATTGTATTTTACGTGAAACATGCAGGTATTACTCAGCAAATAAATGTTTCAGCCCTCCTGCCACTCGTGCTCCACCCCACATTTCTAGGGCCGTTTTTTCAACTCCAAGAATAAGCTAGAAAATCAGCCTTCCCGTTAAATCTCTTTTCATTATACCTCCTCACGGGTCACTGCAGCTCCCCTGCCATCTTTCACTCACACATCTCTACTGCATTATAAATTACACCTCCAAAGCGAAACTCGATACATTCAGACCCCCATTTCTTAGATGCTTACGGCTATCAGGCTTAAACACACTGTCTTTCCCTCAACCATAGCAAAGACTTGCTAAGTCACTGATGTCCTTCTATTAAATCCCAAATAACAATTAACTTCTACCCGCTTGCTTTGCATTTCGCTGAACTTCTCATCTATCACACAAATACTCTCTGTCTACCCAAGCAACAAACAGCTAATCTCATTACTTCCTTTCTAATCAGTACCACCCCTTTTTACAGAGAAGACTGCCTCAGTGCTCTCTGGCGCTGCCTGAAGAGAAACGCACTTGCAAAAACTGTGCTCCCCCAAAACACCGCAATTATCGGCAGCATCACAAGATGCCTATAAAGAGCTGCCATTTACAGCCCAAGCAGCAGCTAATTGCAACTCTCATTTCACAGAGAGCACACAAAGTGGCCTGAAAGGCACAGAATAATGATTTCAAAAGCCAAGGACTAAAGGAGCGCTCAGCCCAGGAGCTAAGTATGCCACAAACCTCAGCCTAACGGAGCTTTGAGAACAATTAAGGAAAAGGTGACGTTGTCTCTTCTCTCCAGGAGCTCACACGGGGAGGGAAAGGGACCTCTTTCTGCTACGGCAATGCTACTGGCAATGACAGCAAAACCAGCCACAAGTCAGCCTTTACTCACCAACTTTGGAACTGAATACACCCCTGAAACAGAGGAGGATGGGACAGAAAGAGCAAGAGAAGAGGTGGCTCCAAAGGCTGGTACAATTTTATTTATGAAATCTTACAAGGCTTAGAAGTTTCTCTAGAGCGAGATGCCTGCCAGAACCAAAACGCATGTATGCACAGAACCAACTAGCCAAGCAAACGAACAAGAAACCACACTTCACGTGAAACAAAAGAAAAAAAAAGCTACGTCAAATCACCAGAATTCCAGTAGCTAGGTTAGATGCATACCTCAGATAGCTTACCACACTGTCTCTGGGGTCAACGTGGACCACGCAACTTCCTGAAGGCACTCATCAATCGCTTCCACAAAGGCGCAACACATTATAGAAGAGTCTATCCAGAGTCTGAATAGACTTAAGGTGGTGAGAGAATGCAGCACCTATAAACAGATCTCTCTCTCCCCGAAGTCACCAATTCCAAGCCAGAAGAGTCAGGGAGCACCGTGCCTGCCTCTGCCTCTCCGGCGCCCCTGCGACACCTGATGTCTTAATGCAAATGGGAGGTCAGAATGTCTGAAAATCCTACACAGAGAAGGCCCAATTTAGCAGTGTAGGCAGGTTGATTTATCATCGCCCACAAGAAGAAAAAGAGCAAGAAACGCTGACCTGTTTAACTCCATAGCTGTAAATAAACAGGAACCGAACTGGTTTATATCCAAAAGAGCGCGTGTGCAGTCCTTTGAGGGGTTCTGAGCTAATGCTACAGAGGCTGTATTTTTAACTTGAGCAAAGATGGGGAAAAACTGCAGTGATGCAGAGAACAGAACGAGAAGGACAGTTAACTGCTGCTTTGTAACATCGCTGATGCTGGCTAGGCCAGCACCCCAAAGGAGCTGCCCGCCCACTAGTGCAATCTACTGGCCTCATACACATGCACAATATCTAGCATTAACGGATCTGAGAGAACAGGAAAAAGCTGCTACTGATCTGTAACCCTTGTAGAAATCGTCCAGGTGCCTCTTCCACCAGATTTCTGTATACCATGTCTGAAAAGCGTGCAAGAAAAGGAGCCAAGAACTGACTAATTTTCTCTGCAGAAGAGCTGGGAGTTGAAATTCTTGCCACTCCAGTATTGTTCAGCAACTTCCACATCAAATTACTTAAACATGAAGTCACAGCAGAAGTAATCTAAAAGGCAGAAAGCATGACAAGCTGCAGAGGCAACACACAAGAGTGTAAGGGGACAGATATAAGCTGCATTCTGCTCTCTTGTACAGATATTTTTAAATTATTTTTGCAGTCATGTTGCAAAAATCCACCTGCTCTACTGTAAATAAATCAAAACCAATGTTGGTTTTGCATAAGGAAAATCTATTCTGTATGAGAAAAAACACAGTTTTTACTGCTCAAATACCACCTAAACGCTTAAAGCCCTGTTGAAGCTGATGAAGATAGACAGGCTTCCCAACTCATTACGTAGCCATTATCTGGTTTCCATGACAGCCCTGTCAGACCAGAAGCAACACCATACAAGGTGGTGGCTTTTTGTTGGTTTTTTTTTTCCTGTTTTCTTTTTTATCATGCATTTGGCTGAAGGGCAATCCTAAACAGGTTCCTCTCTGCCAGTAAAAATCGAAGCAGAAACCGGTGCAAAAACAACAGCTGCAATAACCCAGCTGCTCTACTGAAAATTGCAGTCTTTCGAAAAGGTTGGACGTGAGCTACCATGACATAGAGTCATTCAGTACACAGTGTCAGTAGAAGAGGTTAAAGCACGCGTTTTCTATTTTGAGGGTTTTTATATAGATGGAGGCAGCTGAATTGAGTCTCACACCAGCTTGGCATGTGCGGGACATGAGCTATCACCCAGTCAAACGTTCTTTCCTCTTTCCCCTCCTCACCCAGTCAACCTAGGAATGGGAAGATAGCATTGTCCTGGCAAGGAAATGTGAATCCTTCCATTCCTGACACAGTCATAAGTTGGTACAGGGTTCTGTGACAAGTTAATTATTAATCGATAATGAAATCAAGCATATTTCTATGGATATTAGCCTTAAAAGGACATCTTGCACCTTCTCAGAAACGGTGCTCTCATTTTTTATTGATGGGGGAATATTTCCACCAATGAAATACCCCTTTCAAACACACTAGAAAACTACCATTTTGTGGGGAGTTGTTTTTTTTGGTATTGTCTCTCCCCCCCTTCTCCCCCCCGCCCCCCCCTTTGTAAACCAAACCATATCCCGTTCAGATAGGTCAAAAAAATTTCAGTACTGATTTCCTGTTTCCACATGAACAGATTTTAATGTCACCATCACCCAAAGTTACGCCTGTTACGTGTACATGCCTGTGCTTGCGATAAGAAGGTGAGTTCATTAACATTTAAGACACAATTAATTTGTGCAATTTAAGTCAAACAAATTGATCTGTTAATTTAAAAAACTGAAGCAGTTTGCAGAAGTAATGAGACAATCCAAGGTGTTCACAGATGGGTTACCTGTGAGACTGGTGCTTTAACATGGGGTGGAATTCCAGAGGAAGAAACAGTACCACTAGGAGGCAGGTTTTTACTGGTCACTGAAGCCCAAGAGAAAGCCTGCAGGAAATGCAACAAACCTAGGCTACTAATCATGGCAAACCACTGACATTCCTACAGGGAAACTCGTCTGCTGAAAATACACTTTTGGTTCCTATCTGGCTATCAAATAATTGTTGTGCAAGCATTACAACGAAGATACTGAAGGATCTGCAGTTCTGGCCGTCTGTGGACTCCAACGGCGTGGAGCAAGCGTGTACCGTGCCCACTATCAGTACTCGAGTGAGCCCAGCTCCCTCGGCAGCCCCACATCACTGCTTTCCCATGATGTAACAAAAGCTAGGACCGAAACCCCTGTAGTGTTGAGTGTCTTCTGCACAAAGAAAGAAAGTGGATGCCAGAAGTCAGAAGTAAAAACGGAAAAGAGAAAAAGGATTGAAAAAATAATACGGGAGACACAGTGAAGCTAGAAAATGACCTCTCTCCAGCTTTCACCGGTTCCTCCCATGTCTCTGAAACTACCTAAGTGTAACCATACCAGATGACGCACGGTGTGCACGGTGGTTTCTGATTAGGCATCCTGCCTCTAAGGGAGACAGTCAATGCCTCCATATTGATTTTGAACCTATACTGCCAGCAATTTTGCAAGTGTCAATGCGTTATGGTTTTTTTTCAAGGAAGAGCAGTGGTTCCCATTGTATGAGATTTTTGCTGGTGGTAGTCTGAGGTGTTTTCTTAACATACGTTAACTGCACATTTAAAAAGGTTTACACATGCATAAAACCACACACACACACTTTACGAGCAGAGCATTAGATTTACGATAGGTGACTTGAGCAGCACTTAAAAAAACCCATTCTTTCCTTTTTTAGTGAAACTTTGCATTTTTAAAAGTTCAAGGTTCAAGTCTAGCTGTTCATACAGCACGACACTGAAACGAGGTACCAGTTTGGCTGCTCAAAAAGGCTAATAATAAGTTCAAAGCCAAATCTTCTAGTTTACCAGCTGCACCTAGAAGCACAGGTATGACTTTTAACTAACCTTTGGTGGTTCTTGTGGTAGTGAAACAGGTTCTACAGGAGGCGGAGATGGAGACTTCTCTTCTAGCTCCTCAAGGGTCTTTTCTTCTACTTCAGCTTTCAGCTCCTCAGTTTTCGTTTCAGATTCCAGTTCCGGCTCAGGTTCATGAGACGATTCTTCTAGCGCCTCCTCTATCCCATTGCTAGAATAATCAAATGCATTTAATGCAGCTTATCAATTGCTTTGTATTTTATGACTTTTTATAAGCTCCGCTACGGTAATGGCTGGTATTTAAAAGATCATTGTTTCCAGTTGCTGCCATATGGTACCTAAATATAAAATACTGTGAGAAGTTAAGCTGTACCCCTAAGTTGCATACAACGCCAGATTTTACTCTTGCTGAAGCAAAGACATGTTTTACAATTCTCTGCAGAGAATCTGAAAATCGCACAGACATATAAACCCTTTAAGGGATAGGTGCTAAACTCCAGAACTGCTGCTCCTAAAAGAATAGAAGCACAGTGAGAGACCAAGGGAAGATTAAGCTGTACACATAAATTAAGCCAATTTTGGAATGAAACCCACAGCTTATTTACAAAAATGCCATACAAGTTCCTTACCAAAAGAGTCGTGAGCCTTGTTTACTGAAAATCACATGCAACTTCTCTACTCTGTGTGTTTGAAATATAAGGAATCTGAGCTTCTTCACTGCATTAAGTGTGTACATAAACACAGTTGCTACCTTTTCACCTGGCCTTTGAAACCAGAATTGAAAATACAAATGTAAGAACATCTCCCTCACTTCCTCTCTCCCCTTAAGGAGCAGTGTTTCAAAATAATATAATGTTAACATAACACAGATCCATATTAAGTGCAGTTTCCTAAACTACCTGTTAAATTACATCCAGAATCCAAAGCCAGAGTAGTTTGTAATTTTTATTAAAAATGCAACTTTATATAATAAATTGAAGTTCTTACGTTACAGGATGATTTTCATAGTAAGTACTGCTTGCATTCTCTTGCACAGGTTCAGGTGATGGTTGTCTTTCCTCGTGCTCCTCTTCCACCTCTTCCTCAGACTCTGAAACAAAAAGAAAAACTTCCTTAAACTTCTCTGAAAGCGTGCAGAAGCCACAGTTAAAATAAAAGCATATTAAACTAGAAGTAATCAAAATAAAGCTTCATCCACAAAATAAGCCAAATTAGCTGCAAGAACAGATAGGAGACCCTTCCACGTGTTCAAGAGGCTTTGTTTCTTACTATTTTCACAAAATGGAGAAACTAGAGACATATTGCGGCTACGAAGTTCTGGGAGGAGGGTTCGAGGGACTTCTAAAGCAGCAGATGCTTTTCATATGGTGGCAGTAAAGGAGAAAGATTGGGTTATTAGCTCATAAATCTCAGTACCTAAAACTAAGAAAATTAACCTCAAATACAAGGATGATTGCCTAAGATGCTTTGTTCCACAGAACTGAGATGAAAAAAATCCAGACATTACCCAGCAATCACATATACATACATTCTGGCTGTACTCTGATTTGCTTTGCCTCAGTGAACAGAGGGGAAAAAAAACACCCAGGTCAAGTTCAGCCCCTAAACACAAATGAATTACTGAATGGGATGATATCAAAGTGAACTATATGTCATATCTGAAAACCCAATGACATTTTTTTTCTTCCAATCACTTTACCTAAAAATTTGACTGATCAGAAAAATCAAGTCTACCCGATGAAACTAGTGGCAGCAAAAGTACCACTGCTCATTATTTCCATTCTCTGCCAAGCCTCACCCAACCCGAGCCGGTTCGGCCATTCGAGGAATAAAGTACCGCTATCTTCATTTTACAGAATGCTTTGGACCAGCAGATAGTTCCGGTAACATAACCTACAGTCCCTGCCTCAGCCCCCTCCCAGATTACTACACTCCACGAGAATGGAATATCCATCTCCTCTAGACGCTTCTGAAAGCTCTGCATACATGCTAGAGGAACAAGAACAAGACAAACTTGACATGTACAGTTCTTCTCACCTTCATCAAGTTCTCCTTCTGAATCCCCAAATACTTCATCTTCGTATCTGAAGATATCATTATGGACATAGAACTTGTTTGGAACAGAACCCTGTAAAAGAGCAACGTGCATTTTTTTTGCATATACGATACATTATTAGTCAAAAACAAGGATGGATTACAGATACAAGCTTTGGGGTACACACCAACATTTTGGAATAGGAATATTTCATTAAAGCCATTTTCCACGTGGTACCTCTTCTCTAAGCAAACAATTGAACGGTAACTTCGCCCAACTGAAAAAGGAAGTTTCAAACAAAAAAAAATATTTTGCTAAGTCATGGCAATCGTAGGTTTTAACTAAACATAAAGTCCCTTGGTTTCATGAAGGAATTTGAATTTTCCCTATTACGAAAACTTTACAATAAAAAACCAGGATGAAGTTTTTACAGGGTGACTGGATGCCTACAGCGTTGCATAGGGAAACAACGAAGAAATTCAAAAGACTCTAAAACATTAATCATCGACCACACAATAGTTTGTGATGAAGTGGGGGGAGAGAAGTAGAAAGAACACAAGACCCCCTTTACCCTTACACAGCTTTGGTCTCGCTAAGAGCTAAATTTGAGCAGTAACTTGTGCAGCATCAAACCATACTCACATTTGCCAGCAGACTCGAAAAAAATACAGAACTACCCTAGAGACTTGATCTGCAGAGCTCAACATTTATTTATTTATTTATTTATTTGTGCAGCTCCCAAATGCAAGCTCCAATTTGCTTTGGATTACCCCTCCAATACTTCAAGTCTAAGGATGCAAAACAGCTCAGGATGGGTCCAATACACTTGTTTGTCTGCACTCACATACTGTGACACATTTAATAATAGCCTCAGGGCCAAGCTCTAAAAGCCAGATCATATCTTTTGCCCCAGTAGGACAAATTGTAGCTACAGGTCAGGTTTCCATCATCATTATTTGAAGCTAAACACGATCTTCCATATACTTACTTCTGGAGCAAGCACAAAAGTCTGCATGAACCTCCTCATGGGCTGCCCGTTGTTTGACAGCTCTCCCATTACTTGCACAACCACCCCATCACTCAGTGTAGCATGAGCATCCACGTGACGGATCTTGGTGTGGCATTCGCTGAACTGTAATGACATCACTTTCTTGTGTATCTCCTAGAAATAGAGAGTTACACTGAGTTTTGTACAGAGCTTGCCGCCTCTTAAATACCTCAGTCTGAACTAACACAAAAAAGCATTCCACTGAAGCTCAAAAGGTAAATACAGGAACCAAGAAGCATCTTTCACTGAGAACAGTCTACCTAAGCTCTTCTAACTTTTATTCTTAAGTTTTCCACCGGGATTCAAGTACTTCTCAGAGCATTAAAATAACGTACAACTTGCTATCCGATTTTTCCAGTTCTATTACAGCATATGACCTATTTTAAGGCTTTCTTTTTTCAAAGGGCGTGTGAGAGGGACATGATTTACGCTTAAAAAAAACCCAAAACCACCAGCCCCCCAAGCAAAATCCCCAACCCTCTATGCATCCACGTAGTACCCAAACGTCGTGGGAAAGGGTAACATCTGCACTGCCGAGATTTTTATGCTGCCAATCAGGTTCTGCTGGTGAAAGAAGAAACCAAACCTGCCCTGGGCTAAAAGCCACATTGCTCAAAGATGTGGCTATCACAGAACCGATGCCCCTAGGTGACAGACAGTACGCTGATTATGAGCTACCACCAAAGCGAAAACTTGTGTTTCCTGGACATACTTCACGTCTTCAGAAGTCATCTTCCCCTTCAAGAAAACTCCACTCACAGAAGAATTTGGTAACATAGAGAATTCCACGTAACACACAAAGATCAGAGTCCCCTTCCCAAGGAACCCACTTCTAACTGAAATGAGATACATCAATAGGGCAAGTCTAACAGGTCCTCTCGATTTTGTTTCCCATCCTAAATGTATTTCCTGCAGTCCAGACGCAAAGCTGATGTATCAAACACAACTCACAGTAAAAGCACCAGCAATCAAATAAAAAAATTCAAGCCAACAAATTCCTATCTGCCTCTGAACAGGAGGCAGTATCACAATATGTTATTTACCAGATAAGAAAGTCAAAGTAATTGGTAAAGAAAAAGACCGACTTATACACTAAGTTCTGAACATTAATGAGGACTACAGGACCGATTTTGATACGCACAGCTTGACCGTACACTGCTTCTTGCGGTTTCCCACTGGCATCCAGTCCTCCATGGACATAAGAAGAATTCCTTCCATAAAACCTGGAAGCAAAGAGATGTAAAGGTCACAGCCATGAAAAAACAGAACCTAATCCAAAAAGTATTTTAGCCAAAAGTTGTACAGCTCAAGGCATCAGGAATTTTAGCACAAACAGAAATTCAAGATATATTTTCCACTTGTGAGGCTCCACAAATACAGGAACAAATAAAGCTTATTATTCAGCATTCCAGTTTGCCCAAGATATGTAGGAAGCTCGTAAATCAACCTCAAACTTTCACTTGCTTCCTTTAAGCAAGGTGGCCGTTTTGGCTTGAAGGTTCCCCAACGTCAAAATCATCTGCGTGTGGTAAAGCCGCGCTACCCAGCCAAAGCGTTAGCCTAGGGAGGAAGAATCTGCTTACCTCTCCTCTGAACCCCGGTTCTCTTCAAAGCTTCGGGCAACAGGGAGGGATTCTACCTTGGATTCAGACTGTACAGACAACTTGTCTGATCAGCCAACTCACCTCCCCACCCATCCCACCTCTCTGCTACATGTGGCTGTTATTTCACACTTCAGCTTTCTCAGAAGCAATGGCCAAAGAGCTCATTACAAACCTCCGAAGTATTAGAAAAGACCAGATTCCTCTTAGGCATCGCAGCTGAACACAAAGCCTCCAGAAGAAATGCTGTCTGAAATCAAATGTCAAAAACCAGCAAAGGAAACAAGGCCAAACAAAACTGCATCTTACTGCTGCCACAGCAAGGGACAAATTCAGTACTAGATGTAGCCCAGAAGCAGAGTTCTATCTGTGCTTCTTACAGCTAGGCAGTGAACAGTAATTCATTTGCATTAATTGCATGATTATGTACAAGAAGTGAATCGCCACTCATAGCAGCCTCTACTGTATAACTTTCGACACAAAACTAATATTCCATATTTATGCAAACCAACAAGTAGCAGTTGTGGTTTTGGTCTTGTAAATAGCACAAATGTCTCGACCGCTCCAAAAAACCCAAACCCTAAGACCCTCTCTTGACCCAGCTGCTGGACTGGATTTCAAAAACTTTTATTTTTTATATGTAATGTGCGTATACTTGCTTCCAATATTTTTCTTATATTTCAGAGATCTTTTTGCATCTTCATTTCACTTCCACATTTTGAGTCTAGAACAGTCTAAGTTGTGGTTTGGATTTTTACTGCCAGCTTATAAAGCATGTGACAAATGCTTAATATTTTCTGGACATCTAGATTAATAGCTCAGACACAAACATCACATCACACCTTTTTTTATTTAGAAGCATGCTTTGCCTTGGGAGTGATTGCCATGAGGTCTGAACGCTAACACTTGCCCTACTTCTACAAGACAACATTATGATCCACCCCTGTAATGTACATATGAAATAAAATTTTCATTCAGTACTTCTATAAAGTCACTGTCACACAGACTAGGAAGGATACACAACATTTCTCCCTAGTTAAACAAGCCAATGCAGAGGGTCAGTGTTAAGATACAGAATTAAACACTAGAACTTCCACATTTGCCATTTCTTGGTTCATCCTGCTAACCCTAGAAACTCTTCCCAGTTTTACTTTCCTGAAAATACCAACCCAAGACTTTAACTCCCATCACCATGTCCAGAAAAAGTCTGGCAATTATTAGATTGTTTTCTTTGGCACCAACTGGACAACCATGTTGTTGAGCGTGGTCCAGCACTTCCTAACAGCAAGGAAAAACAGAAGTTCAGTGGAAGCAATGCACAAGCAGAAAGAAAACATCTCTTCACGCTCTAAATTCCAAAGTAAGCCCTCTAACAGCATAACTTATTACATGCTTTCATAGGGAAACCTTGCTTTTAAGTAAGTATTCCAACTCTTTGGTAGGCAGAAAACCTAACAAGTGGGAACCGCAGATCAGGAAAGGATTAAACATTAAGTCCTCAGTTATATGGAATTACAGATTTTCACTTAAGGAGACAGTAAAGCCATATAAATTTACCTAAAGTGCAACAGGCATAAAAACTACACTTAGAGGGCAAACTGATCTCTGCTTACCCGTAACATCAAGCACCATTAAGCCAGGAAAACATTCTGTTTCTGTGGCAGCGAGCAAGTTGTTGTTCAGACAAACAGCAAGAGAAAGAGGGAAGGTAAGATCCCTTCTCAGAAGAATGTCACTCATAAACAAGGTGGGGCCAAAGAGCAGAAGGGCAAATGTCTGCCGTATCTGAGCCTCACTAGAAAAAAGTAGCCACCTCCACAGCCCCCAAAAAGGGACAGCCGTGGCAGAGAATAAAACTGGCTAGAAGACATTTCGCACACGCAGCTCGAGAATCAGCTATGAGTCAACCGAGCCAGATCAAAACCTCTAGGACGCTTCTGTGCAGAGGTATTTAAGAGAAATTTCACAGATGCTATTGTGAGTGACACTTGTGCCAACTTTAAATTGAACAAAAAATAGTCATGAGCACAGAATTATCACCTGCACCAGGGGAGCTCCATAATGCTCCCATAGCATGTGTTAATGTTGATCCAATGGAAGTAATTTTGCCGTACTACAGGAAAGTAGGAGGGAAGGCAAACCTGGAACGGGCTGCTCTTCTTTGACTGAAGCTGTTAGGGAGGAAAAACGTACCAACAGGATTTTGCTTCTTAAAACACCCCACCCCACCCCACCCCCCCCCCGCCAAATCCTGCCAAGGTTACAGTCACTGTCATTACAGGTAAATGTTCTTACGAGCGGAATCAAAGACTATTTTCAACATCAAGTTTAATGCATGGATGATTTACCCCAATACACAATTTAACTGCCATCGAAAAGAAATGTTAAAAAGGAAAAGGCAATCTCACTGTAGAGCTAATATAATTCTCCCTCTGCCTTTGGTATTAAGCTGTGAAGCATGGCCTAATCGTCCCTTATAAACTCTTCTCTGTCTCTTTGTTTATGCAAACAATTTCTGGGTTTTAGAGCAAAACGACAGCACATTTCTCAAGAAACTTGTCTTACTAACTCGGGCTTTTCTATCATTCAAATATGGCCCTGCGGTTCCGATATCAGGATTTCCATTGCATTGTTCGCTCAAAACGTAATTGTTGCCTTGAAAAAACTGTACAGTCACACCGTTTCTAAGTCTTTTAAAAGATTTTCAACTGCCTGACCTTTACTGGCAACGGATAGTTATTGATACGGACACGATACTAACTGCTGCCAGACATGCCTAAGAGGTGCCTCCGAAGCTGACTCCAAGGCAAGAGGTCCTCTCCCAGGCCACCCAGGGAGAACATCCAGGCATGACGCGTCCTAAGGAATGCAGTTCTCGAGTCAGAGCGAGCTGTCAGTTCATATATCAGGTATTAATGCATTACATGGACATACTTGTCCAGTTGTTGATCTGATCCGATGCGTTTGTTGATGTTTTGGGGGCGAGGAAAAATTCTGCGATTAAAAATCCTGCTTTCAACTTCTGTTAGATTACTAAACATACATTAGGAAAGCTTGGAATACACTGCTCAGACACCTTAAAAATAGATTTAAACACATAAACAACATGGTTCCACAGCAGTTTGGTAATTTAAGTAAAAATGATACCATTCATTTTCCTTGTCTCAAAGCTACAGATGAAAAGAGGCATTATTCAAATGACTGAATTCTTAAGTAAGCCATCTGAGAGCTGTAAGTTGTGCTCAATCAAACAGTCCAATTTTTCACCATCAACCTCATGTCAAGTTCTGAGACAAGACCAGCCCAAGCAGCGATTGCTTTTTTTTTTCTAATACACTGGCAAAGCTACTTTCACCTTTATTTATTACAAGTCCATGCTGCACTAAGTCCAAATGTGGAAATGCAAAACCTTAAGTGACAAGATCTATGTAGTCAATCAAAACCAGAAAAAGTTAAAAAAAAAAAAAAAGGAAGAAACACATTCAGAGTACCACTTAAATACTGGACACAGGGGAAAAAAGAACCTACTGTATTTTGCACCTACCTTGTCCAGGCCATAACATTTATACATAATGTGGATAAAGCTTCTCAGAGGCAATGCAAAATACGGTATCCTGAAATAATGAGCATGATTGTCTGAGGTACTAAATGCAAGTGATTAAGTGCTTCCTCTGCCACTTTCTTCCCTTTTCTTTTTTGTCTTTTTAGAAAATTATTTCTGGAATACGTTCACATTACTGGCCTTTTTATCAGCTGAGAAGCAGCTCACTTTTCCATACAGGAAATACCTTGATAACGTGCCATACATCCATATGATCAGACTTGCTTCTAGAGCCCAAGGAGTTTTCAGTAAGATGAAATAGTTTTCCAAGAGCCCAAAAGTTAGCCAGGTCTATTTCCTCCCATCCTCAGAAATTAATGTTTATTTGATTTATAACAAACAGCACAAACTTTTGTTCAAAAACATTAGTCACATTGTGTGTGAAAGCGTTACCTGTGCAAGAAGTCAGGAGCTTTATTTAGCAGAGTGTAGTACTGTCGCACGAACTCCCGCCCTACAAGCAGGGGACTCGGCTTCTCCATCACCATTTCTTTGGTACGCAGTGTCAGATGCTGTAATTAAAAATACTCATGTTAGTTTGATGGCGGCCCTATATATCACAACTTTCCCATAACAGGATGAGCATAATGATATTAGAATTGAAGCATTTATTTGAACAAGAACTTAATTCACACAGAAATACTCTACCAATTCAGGACACCCCCTCCCCATCTCCTTTGAGTAAGTAAAAAGATTTCAGTCAATTCATGTGTTACTTGGACAAAAAGGGAATGGTGAAAACAAAGTCCCTTACAGAACAGGTGCTTTTTAAAACAAACAAACAAACAAAAACAAAACAAAGAAAAAACCCAAAACAAACAAACAAAAACCCTTTTAAAAAAAGTCTCCTCTCTCCAGGTGATCCAATCATCTAACAACCCCGGTGATCCTACACCAGACCCATTCCAGCATGTTGGTTTCTTTCCTGTACTGAGGAGTTAAAACTGGGGGCAATACTCCACTTACGGGAGTTACAAGAGTCCAAACGGAAGGGAAGAATCACTTCTGCTCACTACGCTCCTGCTTACGCAGCCCAGAATACAACTGCCCTTCATAACTGCACAGGTGTGCTACTGACTCAAGTCCAACTGTTCTGCCAGGACACCAAGGTCCGTTTGCACAAAGCTGCTTCGTATACAGTCGTTTCCCAACCTTCACTTTTGCATGCAGTTTTTCCACGCACATGCAGAACTTGGTAATTTGCCTTTGTTGAACTTAATGATGTTCCTGTCAGCCGTTTCTCCAGCCTACCCTTCCAGAAACTTGCTGTGGATCACTGCATATCATCCAGGTCACAAGAAAGGTGTTAAACAGCATTAAACAGCATCAGCCCCAGTACTGCCCCCAGAGAAACTTTGCAAGCAGCCAGATACCAGTCGGACTTTGCGGCGCTCACCACAACCCTTTGATGCTGGCTGTCCTCAGACAGTTTCCCACCCACCTCATAGGCTATCTGTCCAGTTTGGCTCCAAGGATAGCACAGGAAACCAAGGCCTCACTGAAATCAAGTTAAATCACATTTATTACGCTTTCCTCATCCCCTGAGCCAGTCATGTCATCGCAGAAGGCAAGCTAGTAAGTCAGTTATAATTTGCCCCTGGTAAATCCACGCTGGCTGTTCCAGACACGTTCTTGTCCTTCACGGATCTCAACACAACTCCCAGGAGGACGTGCTTTGCAAGCCTTCCCAGGGATCAAGGAGAAGCTGGCCAACCTGTAATTCCCCCAACTCCACCTGCCTTGAACGGTTCTTAGTTTTACTTGCTATGCTCCTACCCATCCATGCTGTCTTGCAGATCATCCATCTCATAAAACGATCTTCATCACTCCGGAAGTCTTTCTGATGGCTTGCCAGCACCTCACCTGTTGCTTTTTCCAGCTCGTGTCAGCTTTTTCCAGCTCGTGTCGTGAATTCACCTCACAAATACCAGCGTCTGCGATCACGAGATTCCCTCCATTTCTCTAATAAAAGCTTAATCGACTTTCTCTCTCAAAAGCAAATGCATAGACAAGGCAGCAGGCAAAGCCCAAATTATAAGTTTTGAACTTGGAGATAAGAAATCCGAAAACTTACTTTAGAATTATCCAAAATTTTTACAATAACCTTCCAGGACTCTGAAACACAGTATTAGTTGTGTGTCACGGGAAGCCCCAGGGGAAGCCATTTAGATAATCAGACCCAAACCCAAATGTCGGGAATACCAATGGACATCAGAGGCTTGAGCCCTGTGCACGTTCAAAGAGGAAGCCTGTCAAGAAACAAAATCTGAGCCATTTGGGGATCTTCCTAACATGACTCATACTACAGCAATAGGACACTTGTGAGAATTTTTCTTGGAAACCAACCTTAAAAGAACAAGGACCTCAGTTTCTACAGGTGAGACTATTTTTTTTTTTTGCTTCCCTGTCCCACAAGCAAATGATGAACACAAAATTGGTGATACAATCTTTTCCACAAGCGCTTGTGAGAGTACACAAGGACAGAGTTTCATCACAATTTTTTTTTAAGATCCTATTAAAAAGCAGATCATAGCCAGCATACACTCTTATGAATACAGCAATAAGCAAAGTACATATGTTAACAAATTGCTGGCATACCACAAGGAACACTGAAAATGCCTCTGGGTACAAAACATAATAATCTGTGACAAGTCATTACACTACATCAGATCTGTATCACACTAGATCTTTTCTTCATTGGAAGCTGTGCTATTTCAGGAAAGGCTGCCGAAATCTTTCAGAAAAATCTGAGAAAGGCAAGTAGGCAAGGATCAGACATAGCCAGTTCTTCCCTAACAATTTCAAACAGAAGTTGGTTTACACACTCCAAGACATGAGTACTGTCCACCTCTGTCCATATTTCAAGTGACAGCAGTATTGATTTACACCAGAGAATCACAGTACTTTACAGAACGTCTCAGTACAATTCTTCACCTGTCTCAGTATTATTTCCTTTCATTATCTCTTCAGAGATCTCAATAGGGGTAGCAGAAGCTTAATGAACTGTTCAGGTCTGCAAGTCGTTAAAAAGCAGTAAAATAAAAATGCAGGTACTCCTTGCTATCAACATGGGTGCCATGAAACCAATCTTTTAAAAAGATTAAAATCTCCACATGTCCCAATTAGTATAGCACCTCCTTAAAGTCAAGGACCTGAGTCTTAGCAGGCCCGAGGGGTTTGGAGGTAAAGGCACCAGTGAAATATAAGCCAAAACCCAAGGCATCGGCATCAACAATTTAAATAGTCCAAACTTACAAAGAACGGCATCTCCATGTTTTACCAGGCACTAATGGAAGCCACATAGGTGCACATACTCTATAAAAACTATTTTTCCAGTTTTAATCGGTACATAGTCAAGAGTCAAGGAATAACAGCTAAGCAATAAGAATCTAAGCGCTCTTCTCGCTTGAATAAAATGAGCCACGTTCTTAGATGAGCCTGAGCAGTCATTGGGAAAGCATCTTAATGAGAACTTATTGCTGGAGGCACTCACGTACACACTAGCCAGAAATAAAATACTGAAACTGAGATGGCAAACACCAGGAATCAAATAAATTTATCTGCTAGTTTCTTTATGGTGCAACTGTACTGTTAAAGAAGCCCCCTCCAGCACGCACACTGATAAAAGCTACACAGACAGGGTAACACGAGCACCCATGCATCTGTTGCCCGCCCACAGGTAATCCTGCCTACATCAAGCTGACATAACGATTAATCGACAAGATTTAATTTCCATCCTGTTCAGCACCTCTGATTGCTGTGCTACCAGGAAGGGACACTGGATTTGCAGTGCATTCTTGAACCAAGGAGAACCGGCAGCCACGTGATAAATTTCGTAATAGACTTGCAAGCTGGAGGACCCAACAAAATGTGGAATTCCTCTCTTCCCCAGGCAAGGCTCACAGGTAACAGACCCAGAGGCACCCATCGGAGGGACCGGACCCCAGAGCTCAAGGAACATGCACACGTACCAGTGCGATACTTCTTGCAATTTCAGTTAGCATGATTCAAGTGCGTAACAACTTGACAATTTAAGCCTACAGACGGGACTGGATAAGCTTGTCAACGTTACCTCAAACAACCAAGTTCCTATTTTGAGTTATTTCCACACCCACTTCTTTCAAGAAAACAAAAACAATGGGAGAGTTAGCACAGAAAGGAATTATTTGTAATTTGCATGCAAAGATAAGCAAATGAACAAAAGCAGAAAGGATATTTTCCTCCAAAGGGCAACACCAAGGGCAACTGCAGGGTAGCGCTGAAATAAACAGTAACATACACTTAATTTTCCCAGCTACGTTCTGCTAGATTCAGGTACAAGATTATTACAGACTTTGCTCAGCTCTGCAAAAAACATCTTTGACGGCCCAGGATAACAAATGCCAGCTGTGACAAAGAAAGCAAGAAGTTTGCCTTTGGAACGAGATGAAACTGTTAAGGGCTAAAAGGATGAGATCTAGTTCATGTTAGGACAATTGTGCTGAAGTACTTGGCAAAAACTGCTACAATAGTTTCTCAAGTCCACATCAAATTAATAGCATGCAAATTCATCCAGCCTGTAATCACCTTTATACATAAAACCTTACTGTGTCTGTCACTTCTTCAACTAAATGAAAAAAAAAACAAAACCAAACACCAAACTATTGCCTATCAGTTCGCACAGGAGGGCAGAAGCAATTTTATTTCTGAAGAAGTCCTCAAGGCCACTACATGTTGAGTAGTCAAAACGTTCTCTGGCACGCATCTTGCTCGATAAGCAGCTCTCACATTAGAGAAGATGTTTTTTCCTAAATTATCTGTAAGCTTTCTCATTATTATTTCCCTTATCCTGTAGCAAAAAGAAGTGTGACTAGTCATCTGTAGCAAGGCATTAAGTTATCTGAGGCGATGACTGAGCTACAGAGTGGTGGTGCACCTGCTCAAACCTAGGTATCCAGAGAATAAACTTTGGTACAAAGTCTTTGGTTGCTCCCAACGAGGTAGTTCAAGGCCACTTCCATCCTGTTTCAAGACAGACCAACAACAGTGACACTGCCTGGATGCTTCACCGAAAGAAACCCCCCAAATGCTGAACTGAGTTCTGATGGGAGCTCAAAAACATGTCATCTGAACTTGAAGATAACCTCCATCAAGACAAACTTTTAAGCTTTGGGAGGGAGATGCAGGCCTCACCATTTGTTTTACTAAACAACTATAAGCAACTAAAATACTTTGTTTTATTGACAGGTGAATTTCCTCCTCTGAACATAGAACAATTTGTCCATGAGTAAAGGCACACAGACATTGAGCTATAGTTTTACATAAATCTGCAACAGCGTGGTTTGTTCTTAAATCCATAAAAGTCTGCAACTTTTATGCTGATCAGATTTGAATACACCACTGAAACTGAAAATAAAATTTGGCAAAATGCTCTTGCGAATCAGAAAGATGTTCCCCACACAGCAACAACACAAACCAAAGCCACGAGGGACACCATGCTGCTTCCCACGCCACAGGAGCTGAGGGAAAACGGAAGGGAAGGGGAGAGCAGCTTTCACCGTCTTGGACAGGTTTCTCCTAAATCCAGATTATCACTTTTAAACTGCACTTCCTGATGTAGACAAGCAAATAATGCCTTAAAGAGTGTGTCTGTTACTGTGATCCACAACCGTGATGCTGAGATGCTGCTACTGCAACACACTGTGTGAGCGGCCACACCTTGAATAAAGCTAAAAAACCGAATGGCAACTGACAGTCCAGCTGGTGCAAGCCAGAGCATCTGTAATACAGCCCTGCACAGGCTGGCGCGTACTCTGTGGTAAAGTAAAATAAGCATCGACTAAAATGAAAAAATAGTGAAAGAGCAATCGAAAGTCCCAAACGACCCAGCTCAGTAGTGAAACCACCTTCGCTCCTTCATGCTCTGCAAAGTAAGCACTCAGATCATCCTCCATCCGCAGTAAGGGCCAGCAAACCTGTATAATCTATCAAAATCCCTTTACTTTATGATCTCCTTTACCTAATCCGCTACAATCTGAACTGGCTGAGGCCCAAGGCACAAATCAAGCTGTCCTGGAGGGTTGGTGGTTCGTTGGGGTTTTTTTGAGAGGAGCTTAATAGCACCCTGTATTTTATGCACATGACTACCACAGGAGACCATCTTCTGGGCAGTTAAGCTGCACTATCCATAAGAGCTAACGCTCACCCAAATAGCAATGACAATACAACTGCAGCCAATGGCACCACCCATTCTGGGGAAGCCACTGCATCTCCCCCTGTCACCACCCAATGCCAGGTTCAGTGCCATTTTTCTGGTATAACCTCAGATATACCTATTAGTCTGGCATATTAATTTTTTCACATGTTAAACTTGAGTTGCAACGCAGTTCTTCATTTGTCAAATACTCTCAAAAGAAATGACATCAAGTGTCACAACTGCTACAGTAAGAAGGAAGACTCAAATTCAACACTGTGCGTTAACATACTGTGTTTCCTCAGCATATTTTCAGCACTGTAAAATATTACTTAAGTGTGAGAGCAGATGTATGATTTGAAACCTCAGTTCCATAAAGGAAAACATTTTATTCATCAGGACACCGCTGGATAAGTAGACTGGACGGTCAACTCATTCTGTTTTCTCATCAGTTTAAGCTAGCTATCACAAAAAATATTTTATTCTGCTAATAAAAAATCGTATGATACAGATGATAATTACACACAGTGAGCACACATCTGCCAAACAGAACATTCCAGTGGCAAACAAAGATTTGTCTCTTACACCCAAGCTACCAGAGTCCCCAACAAGAAGGAATCCTTAAGAATGAAAAGTCTTTCCTAGGGCAGGTGTGGCCCTGTGGGCATACTTCAAATCACAATGAACACAGAATGTCTCGTTAATGATAAATTAACTACAGAAGCTAAAGCAATACCGGTTTGTCTCGAGCACCACCTCGGGCTCAGATGCAAGTTGACAAACCCTATACCCACTCGCAGAGCCATGATAATACAGCTAGACGCACGGGTAGACACAGCAGTGCTTGCTCCATTTGACCTCACATGAAGTCTGCCACAGCATGGAGCAGGACAGCATGGCCGATGCTGCAGAGTAAACATTTCTTGTAAGTTGGTCACTGATCTTTATTCTGCTACTACTCCTCAATTAAAAGTGTCCATAAGAGAAAAATAAAACCAACCCTGAGATATCTGAGCCAGCAGAGAGTGCTTTATACAAAAAATAAATGCTTACTAAGAGAGGATATATTTCCTCTCATACTCCTCCATCCCATTACAGATCAAAGAACGCTGTGCTAGCTTTAAACATACAAGTTGCGTATAAGTTGTGTACCTGTTTGAGAAATAAGCAAGGAACAAAGTAACTTACCCTATTTCTCAACAGATCAAAAATACCTAGGGCATCTTTACACTTCTTTCTATAGCAAAGTAGAACACTTGCACCCTGAACTCGAAATGCCTAGAAGATACAGAGTTTCGGAATTGCCAAACCCACATGGAAGGCCACATTAACAAAACCTATGTGACTGTCTAAGTTTTTCGGGTTGAAATCAAACAATCTCATATACTCTACTGCGTTAGTTCTTTCATGCAGTGGCGCTTGGCACGACGTTCAAGATCCAGGGTGACCCAACTAGCCAAGGGATTTAAAAAGCTTTGTCGTGGGGATGGCTCTTGTGCCCCCACACTGGAGCGGCAATGACCTCTAATTTAGCCCTGCGAGGTTAAGGCGAGCAAACGCCTGAGAAACACATCGGGCCCAGCTCAGACGCCAAATGCGAGGAACTCTGAGACCTACTCAAGGCATCCAGATCTGCAGAATAAAAGGTGCTGCGGCAACTTCAGCCATGTTACGTGCGAAAACAGAGAAGCTCAGGTCGTGATGGGGGAAAGGCGAGGTCCGCAGAGCTGGGAGAGACGCTGCGGCCCGCCATGCCGCCGCAGTACCGGCCCGGCGGGGCAGAGGAGGGCTCGCCGGGCGACGAGCTACGGCAGCTCCCGCAGTGCGAGCGCGGCGGCGGCCGCGCCATCCCGCACAGGCCGAGGCCAAACACCTCAGGAGGCCCCCGGCAAGCAAGGCGTGAGGCAAGCCGGGCGCCGGGCCGAGCGCCGCAGGGCCCGGGGCGTCCCCCCTCACCGCCACCCCTCCCACCCCGCCCGGGGGCCGCCCGGGGCTAGGCGGGAGAGCGGGCGATGGCCGGCGGCCGGCACGCCGCCAAGGTGACGGCGAACAAAAGCCCACCCTCCCCGCCGCCCCCGCGCCGCACCGGGCGAAGAGCCGGGCCGGCAGCCAGCAACGGGGCTCGGCCGCGCCGAGGCGGGGCGGGCGGCGAAGGGCAAAGCCGGGCTGCGGGGCCGCTCCCCTCAGCCTCGCGACCGTTAAACGGCCACCACCACCCCCCCACACACACAGACACCGCGGCGGGGCCTACCCCCGATCCTCTCCATCGCTCACCCAGGGAAAAACTGCGGGTGCGCGGGGCCGGGGCACGTCCCCCCCAGGGCCTGCTCGGTGTCCCTCGGCGTGTCCCGCGGCGGGGACAGGACGGGGCGCGGAGGCGGAGGTGGAGGCAGCGGCGGCGACAGGGCCGGGCGGGGGAGGGACGGCCGGGGCTCCCGTGCGCGCGTGCCTCTGCCTGCCTGCCAGCGCGCCTGCGCGGCGCCAGGGGGCGGGCGGGGCCGTCAGGGGAGGGGCGGGGCGGAGCCACCTCCTCCGGGCGCTCTCCGCCAATCACCGCCGAACTGGCGCGGTGACGTCTACTGGAGCGCCCGCTTTGGGCCGGGCGGTTGTGAGTAGAAGGGCCGTTACGGGCGGGTTCCGCTGAGGGTCGGTGCCCGCGGCTGTAAGGTAAGGTCTGTCACCCTGCCGGGCTCTCCCGCCCGTCGTAACTTCGTTAAGACCTTCGCTGAAACAGAGGAATTTCGCGGAGTTACGGTGGGAGCGGTCAAAAATGATGGTTGTGGGATTAACAGCAAAAATTCCCTTGCCGGCGTGGCGGAAGCTGGAGCCCGGAGCGCGCGGTGCCTCCCGGCTTGTCCCGGTGGCTTGGGAAGAGACTGCCCGCTGAGGTGCGGGCGCGCATCAAGCGTCTCCCAGAAGCGAATCGCTTTCTTTACCCGAGGCGGTATATGTACGGATGGAAAACTTTGCAATAAAAAGCTCAGTCTTTCGCAGGAGAACCTGGCTTCGTTGTTGTTTTTTTTTTTTTTCCCGGTGAGGGGCGGAGGCCCCTTGTGCCCAGGGTGAGGGTGTCTGACGAGCGCTGGTGCGTGTCCGCTGCGGGCTCAGGGAGGTAAGTGCCTTTGACCATCCCCTTTGAAGGAGGGATTCTTTTTCAACCTTTATAGTATCCAAACCCATTTTACTTAAGACTTTTGTTTTTCTTGAAGAAAGCCTCACTTCTACTGCTGGGCAGTAAGCGCAGGAGAGCATCACAGCAATGTACGTGCCAGGATGGACTGGCTCCAGCTCCGTGCTGCTGGGAGGAGGGTCAGCAGAGCCAGCGACGCAAAGTGCAAGCTGCTGCACTGCCCTGGGGTGGCACGGAGCGACGCCAGCCTTGGGTGAGTGCTGGGACCGCAGGCGGGCTGTGTCCTGCTGTGACATGGCCGGGTTTACTGTGAAGTACCCAGTTATGGGGCGAGTAAACCTCGGTGAAGGCTGCCTTGTTGCCCATCAAGGTAGAAATCCTCTGCTCCCTGTGCCAGGTGGTGTTTGTGCAGAAAAAAACCCAGCACCAGAGTAAAAGGGAAACCATGGCCAGCTATGAGGTTTGGGCAGGTTTCTGGTGGCACAGCCAAGCAGTCAGCAAGCTGAATGTTGGAGGAAGCTTGTGGGTTTTTTTTCCCATTATGGAAGATGAAGGTGGGGAAAATGCAGCTGCTTAGAAAAGGTGTTTGCCTTAAGGAGGGCGAATGTAGGGCAGGTGAGAGCTGAATTGCAGGTGTGTGTCCCAAGGGATGCAGAAATGAGCTGTGATTGTTCTGTATTTTCTTTGCATTAGGCTGAGGGGTTTGCTGCATCCAAAAGCCTATGTAGCTTCCTATAGGCTGTAGGTGCTCAGGTCTTCATTTTTGATGTTACAAGAAATGCAGTTAGAAATGAACAAAACTGGCTTACGAATGCCTGTTTTGTAACGAATGCTGTGATATCTCATCATTTTAGACAAATGCATTGATTTTTGCTGTCTGTCGTTGGATGGGGGAGGAAGCTATTAGTTTTCAAGTATAGGAGGAGTAAAAGTTTAGTTTCAATTAGATGATTTAAAATGTTGATTTTGTTCTTTAGTTGATGTGAAAGTAAAATCCCCGAAACTCTTAATTTAAGTTGCGATGTGAGAGGGTTTTTTTTCCCTGGAATAAAATAAACTAGTTTTAGTCCCCAATAAGATGATCAAGTCCTTTCTGTGTTAATTTGCAATTGTTGCTATAAACTTTACTGTAACTTGGTTCAGCAGTATTTTGTGGTTTCTGCATATCAGAGGTATTATTGGGAACTGCTGAGTGGGCTGCACCAGGCTGGGAGATGGGTGCAGAGGCAGAGCCCGAAGGGTCTGTGGTTCCCCAGCAGAAAGCACGAAGTGCAGCAGGAGCATCCAACCAGGGGAGGTTTAGCTTCTGAAGGTAATTTCATTACTTAGTGCTCTTCTCTTGGACTGCACCGTCACTGGCATCTGGCTAAGCTTCTGTTGTTCACCAAGAGATTCCGTTCCAAAAATGTAAGACTGTAGTCCTCTCCTTCTCGGTAGGAGTCGGTATCGCGTTTCCCTTTTCCATTGTAAACACAATTTCGGTATTCGAGGCCTTGGCGTTTGCCGTGGGCTTTTTCCGCACACGTGCACCCCTCAGGTGACGGGGCTGGGTCGGTTTTTAGGCAGGTTAATGCGGATCTGGTGTTCGTTGGGAGGAAATGCACAGCCAAACCGCTGCCACCTGACCTGTGCTCGTGGCCCCGCCCCCTGCCCTCCGGCCCCGCCCCCCGCTGGCCACGTCGGCGCCACGTGGCGGCGCAGGCGCGTCGGCCGCTTCCGTGGCGGGGGCGGCGGCGGCTCCGGGAGCGGCGGCGGGGCCGGGGGCGCGGGGCGAGCTCGGCTGGCCGCGCCTAGCCCAGCCCAGCCGCCATGAACTTCTTACGGGGTGTTATGGGCGGCCCCAGCGCCGGGCCGCAGCCCTCCGGCGCCGAGACGGTGAGCGGGGCCTAGCGGCGGGGGAGGCCGCGGGCCGGGGCGGCGGGGGGGTGCGCTGCCGGGGCGTCCCCAGGTACCGGTCGCTGCCCCCGGCGCGGGCGGTGACAGCTCGTCCCGCGGTCGGGCCGGGTGGCGGTGCAGCGGCAGGGAGCGTCCTTCCCCTGGGTTGCGGGCCGGGGCAGGGCCGGGCGGCGCGGTGCGGTTCCTGCGCCTTCCCCCGGCTGTGGTGGTGGTGGGGGCTGTGGAATCGGGTCTGTGCCGGTAGTCCGAGGGCGCAGCGCCTTGTTCTGCTCGGAGGAAGGCAGCTGGGGTGCGGGGGTTAGAGGTCCCCGTGCCGTTCCCGGGGACAGGCTGTGCCGTGCAGGGTCACGGAGCCGTGGCGTGCTGTGGGTTGTCACGCTGTCCTGTGCGTTTCCAGATTCAGAAGCTGTGCGACCGAGTCGCTTCTTCGACTTTATTGGATGACCGGAGAGATGCCGTACGTGCTCTTAAATCGTTATCCAAGGTAAGTACGGAGCTTCTTGAAGCGTGTGTGTTTTAATAGATTCATGATGCGTTGCTTAAAAACCTTTGTTTGGAGTTTGGGATAGACCGTTAACTATACAATTTTCCTCCCAACAGAAGTACCGGTTGGAGGTGGGCATACAGGCTATGGAACACCTCATCCACGTTCTTCAGACAGACGGGTAAGCATGTTGCTGGCTCCTGGCAGCCACCTCGGGCTGATAACCTCCTCCCTTCCCCGCTGCCACGATGGACAGATGTGGACTTGGTACTGGTACCGGGGGAGCTAGGAGGGGAGCTGGGCTCCAAACAACTCTTCTGGCATGGGGGCTTTTCTTGATGACGAACTGAAGCAGTAAAAAGAACAGAATTCCAGCAACTTGGATGAGAGACAGAAAGACCAGTTCCAGAGTAAAGACAGTACCAAAGTGCGTCTTAAGACTTCTTGGTGGTCAGTTTCCACTACTGTGGAAAGCTGAATCTAAAATGGCAATGTTACTTAAGTACAATATTTGAAAGAACTGAAATCAACCTGTTATTGGGCAAAAGGTGAACTAGAGAGAATTAAGAGGAGATGAATGAAGTCAGCAAATGTGTGTTTTCTCAGGTGTGTGTCATGAAATGAATTGGTAGAAGGATTCTGTGATGGGGAGCGATGTGGGCATTTCTAGTGAAAGGTTCAAGTAGATGGGGGAGCTGGACTGCACGGCTGCTGTTAAGACAGGTGACACTACTCTAAACACTGAATGTAAACGAGAAGATCGTATCTATGCGATTCAGCATTTACAATACCTCTGCTACCCATCTCTTTCTGCAGTTGATGGCATTGCTGCTGTACTTGACAGTACCCACATGTTGTAACTTGGCAGCTTTTTGCAGTGCTCTGATTTTAGCTCCAAATCCTGCACAGCCATGGTGCTTAGGTAGGGCGGTGTACTGTGACAGGTGCTCAGTCTGCATTTGAACATGAAGTTGGTAAATATTAGTATAAAAATAAAAGTTGTAGGGGCATATGTGGAGTACTTACAGGTGTGTACATGGGAAGGAGTGCATCTTTAATGTCAAGGCAAAGGAGAAGTAGCAAAGCAGCAGTTCAGTGTCTAGAAGGAGGCATCTTGCTCCACTTCTGTATATAGGACAAGAGACCCTTGAGTGCTCAACCAAAGGCTGCTGGTGGCCTTCCTTGCCCGGCTGGTGTCTACATGAGTCCGTGTTATTTCTGTTGTGTTGGCTGGGTAGTTAGAAATGAATGTCTGGCCTGCGTGCGACTGGAATGCTGCAAACAGTAAAAGGGAAGGTTATAGGAGTAAGTGTCACTGCCATGAAGGGGAAGCCCTTTGAAAAATGAGGTCAAGGAGCCTGCCTTCATCCACTTAGCTGCTCTGGAGGCCAGACTTGAACTTTGCGAACGTAGGCGGGGCTCTACTGATCTCCTTTACTTGGAGATGCTAACCTGAACCCTTCAGAGCAAGAACTTCAGAGCTTTTCCATGCTTTTTGCGCTTCACTATGAATGCTGGGGCTCTGTGCAGATGCCTTGTGTGACCCAGGCTGCAGTTCAAAAAACAAGAAAGACTTATTTCTGTGGTTTTTTTTTGATTTTCAGCTGAAAAAATGCCATTTTCAACAAAAGGTTGATAGGCAGATTCCCTATTGCATGATTTATAGAGGACCAGCATGTCAGCTGGCCTACCTGTTGGGTGCTGGGCTTCATTTGAGAGGTGTAGTTGAATCCCCTGTATCTGACAAGGTCAGGTTCGTGTTGCCAGTGGTGTGACAGCACCATTTGGTATCAGTGGCTGTGGAGGTGAGGCTTGTGGGGCTCTTCTAGATGCAGGAATACAAATGAAAGCCAGCTCTTCTGCATTCCCAGCTGATATGAGTTGTGGGCTCAGCTGTCTCCGCTGCCTGGTGTAATTGGCATATTGAACAGGGAGCATGGTGGTCTGAGAGAGGACAGTGCTGTTGCGCTCTCATCGCTGTTTCAGTGTGTGCCTGTAGGTGTGATCTTTGGACCTTTCCTGTGTCCACCTGAGGTGCCCTGAAGCTTTTTGCAGAAGTGGAAAATGCTCATTTCCTCCTCCTGTGCTCTTTTTTTTTTTTTCCTTTTGTGTTGCAGCTGCTTAAGATTATTTTTACAAACCAGCAATTCAACTTCAGAGAAAACAGAAGTCAATGGTTGTCTTCTGACATGTCACTGTATTTATGTGAGCGACTCGCGTGTGCTTGTCCTGTACGCTGCCTGTGTTGCTGTGAAGTTTTAAGATTATAAAAGGTCTAATTTGATTAGAAAAATGAAAGGACCAGGAAAACAGTATGCTGGAGACATTATACACCTGTCTGTTTAGGACGTACACCTCTAGTTGCTATGGTTTGTGTGCATCAGAAAGGGAACATAATCCATGAGGAGCCCCTTTTGGTTCCCAGTCGAGTAGAAGCAGGACTTGGTTGGGCTGTAGCAGGTGAGACTCTTCTGCTCCGCAGCCTCTTGTGCGGTGCTGGGCTGTTTGGGTGGGAAGAATGTTGGGGAGGAGTGAGCAGTAGGTGTGGGTCTGAATTCACAGGGCTTGTGTGGAATGGATAGCTGTGGACGGAGTACTGTAATGTGAGAACAGTGACAAGTGGAAACATGTGTTCCTACTATGTATTTACCGGAAATTAATGGAATAGTTCAAGATGCACAACTGTTTGATCTTCAGCAGCATCTGTCTTGCTGAAATATGTAATAGCAATATGAAAAATTGCAGCAACTTTGCTGGTAAGAGATGGTTATTTCCTAATGCAAATCAGCTCATTGTGAAATCGGCATCTAATCGAAAAGTCATTTGGTTTTAAGACCTCAGCCAAGCACGATAGTACAGCTCTTATCTTTTCCGAGAATCACGCTAACTATTATTCATGTAGCCCTTGAGTAGAAGAGTAGGTGTCTATCATCTTTGGTGTGTCTCTTGATTTTGGTGAATAAATTGTTCCTTCCCTCGGAATCTGATGCTACGAGCACGTGCTACGGTATCATCTCTGTAGTAGTTCTTCCCTTTCTTCCATCCATTTGCAGCCTCATTGCTCCACAAATAACTCGCTTCCCTTGCGGTGAATCAGTTTTCTTTAGCTCTTTGCATTATAAGGCATGCTGATATTTTGTTAATTCTGAAGTTAGCGCAAGGTGAGACGCATTGAGAGTTTCATCTCCGAACTTCAGGAGGGGGAAGGCCTAGTGTGCATGGTTGTGCTGAAATGCTGAGCGTTTCTTGTGTCCTCCTCTCATTTCTGTCCTCAAATCTTGCACTGCTGCTTTGAACTATTTACAGTCTTTATTCTGGAACAGAAATGCACCACTTCAGTCTCTGAGATGAACACGTTTGTTATGTGGTTTACTTGTAGATTGCCTTAAGCTCTAAGTCCTGCCTGAGTACTTAAAACTCACTTCTTTCACTAGTTTTTCAGCTAAGTGCACCAGCCATCCTGGAGCCCAGTAACACTCCTGAGTCAGCCTGTAAATGCTCCAGACTCTTATACACACCAGTGTTGTTATGCGATATGTTTATTTTGTAATATGAAGTAGGAACTGTGATCTACTAGAGGACTTATTCCTGAGTTGCTGTCCAGATGTTGCTACATCCCACCAGGGATTATTTTGAAAAATAACTTGGCGTTGACTATAGAACAGGGCAGTACCACTTAGCTGTTGGTGTGGGAGAAGGCACCAGAGCGAGGAGTCAACTTGATCTTTAAATGCTTTGGTTCGGCTTACATAACAAGGTTTTTAAATTTCGGTGTGACAGTTCTCATAGTTGGAAACCTAATATGAACCGAAGAGAAAGAATTCTTTCTTTTCTTAAGGCAGAGACCTCAGTTATTTATGTGCTATTAGTTCCAAGTTTTCAAGTTGTAATACGCTTCTCATGAAAACTTCTGTAAGAGGTAATATAAATGTCATTGCCCCAAAATGCCCTCTATTCTAGGCAGGCTGTGATTGATGACATGACAGGAACACTCTGCTTTCGTATGCTTTTTGTAACAGCATGGATGATGCTTGTCTCTGGTCTGACAGTGAAATGCCATAATCTTAGAAGAATGGGTAAAAGCATCTGTGAGGCAGCCTGCCTGGGCAGGACAGGGCACGGGTGCCTTCACTGCCGTATGATTCTTCTCTGCTCTTGTTTGTGAACTCAGCGCTGCACTGACATCTTAGTCGAGTGCCACATAAAAGCACGACTAGCAGAGGGACGATGCCTGAGGTGGTTTACGCTGCATTGTTGCATTGCATAAAGGCTGTCTCTTTTATGGATGCCTGAGGGACTGGTAGTCTTATTCCTTGACCAATTTTCACTACAGAGCGAAAGCTGTGCGACTTCAGTCTGAACAGAATAATCAATAAAATGTTGTATCTGGTGAACAGCAGATGGTAGGAAGGCAGCGAACAGCAAAGATAGGATGCTGCTGTCCTCATTTTGTGATGTTGTTCTTTCAACAAGAGAAACGAGACCTGCTTTTACCACATCTACATAAAATTTGCTTACTCTTTTGTAGGTGCTGTGATTTCCCTAGCAAGGGAGAGGAAAAGCAAGGCTGAGGCTTGGGTGTGTGCTTTTTTTTTTTTTTTAAGTTTCCAAGAAATAATTTCTATGTGTTTTTCAGATGTGGAATTGTTTCAGTAGCATGAAAAGGAAGCCATAGGTTTTGTAGTGTTGTGATAAAGAACTAAAATGACAATAGAGGGAAAATGTAAGCAGGCTGGAAATGTGAGCATACCTGCTGGATGAGACTGTTTAAATGGACTCAAAGCTTCCTTTACTTGCTTTGACTAACAGTTTGGCAGAGGAGGAGATAATTTTTTCCCGTTTTAGTTTCCATTACAGCCCAGCTTAAAAGTGGGTGGTATGAGTTGAGTGACACTGAGGAAAAATGCTCGTGTCCTGGGAGGACATCAGCAGGACCAGGACTCAATTCAAAACCCAACGTGAAAGAACAAACTGCACTGCCACATGATGACTTCTACCTTTTGGTTTAGTGTAGGAGTCATAGGAAGAGAGATGAGGTGTCGCTTTGTCAGCATGCTAAAGCCCGTGCTGGAGTGGTACAGGAAAAGTAGGTAGGGATTGCTCCATTGTGCCTTGTCAAAGCTAATGGATCACCTTGAGGTGTCTCCAGTTTACTTGGTAGCATCAACTGCTGTAGGTCTGTCATCTTTGATTGGTGGCCTCGCTGGCCTCAATTAAGGCTTGGCTTTGAAGATGGCTGGTTAGACAGGTTGTTTTTCAGGCCTCTGCTCTGAACTGGCTGAGTGGCTTCTTAAAATGCAAACTGATCTTTGGTGTGGAGGAGCAGCACAAATGTTTACATTCCTCCCCAAAACTCTTGCACTGGATCTTTGTTGCAGCGGAGGGTTTATGGATGGTTTAGGTTTTGTAACACAGAAGAAACAGTTTTCTCTTAAAGCAAGGCTTACCAAGAGAGGAGTCCTTGGTGTAAGCAGGTTACCTTATGCTTTGGGGTTGGGTTGCTTGCCCAGCAGCTTCCTGGGGAGTTCAGAAACCCTTAATAACTGGGTGTAGTCCGAGTCGGTGACGTGGGGGCTGTCCTGTTTGGGAGAATCTGCAGCTGTTGCCATTCCCTTCATGTGCAGTACAAGGTTTGGCCCCTGGTTCTCACTGATGGGGTAGCGGGGAGGGCCTTTGCTGGAATGGTGCTGAAGCTTCTCTGCAGCTTCCTTGGGTGCCTTTCTGGGACAGGGTCTGGATCCTTCCCAGAGATTTCTCCTGGTATACTTGAGGAGCAGGTTGGAAGGAGTAACTCTGGAAACGGAAGACATGCTTACACCTGAGGTCACTTTGTCTCACCAGACCTGGATGTGGCCACCTGAGGGGATGGAACTGGGGAGTTTGACTCCATTTAGGAACAGGACAGCTCATGGTTATGTGCTATTACAGAATGTCTGTCAACATCAGTTCTTCTCACTCACTGTAATGCTGCAAAGGGAACTGCCTGTGCAGAAAAACAATGTTGTAAGAGTAGTTGGAAATAAGTTATTAAAGAAAAGTGGTTCTTTTATTTGCAGTTCAGATTCTGAAATAATTGGCTATGCCTTGGACACTCTCTACAATGTAATATCGAATGACCTAGAAGAGGAGGAGCAAGGTAAGCGCTTGGTAGTAATAGTTGTACTAACGGGGGGGGGGTCCTTCCTGGGTGGTTCTGTTCAGATTATAAACTACAACACTCTGCAATTTGCTAATGCTGAGAATTGCTTTGCTATTGTGTAGCTGTTATGACAATGCTAAATCTTGTTGTACGCAGCTTGTGTTAAAGTAATACTCAATGACTTGCTTATTAATTCAAAAAACTATTCTGTGAACAGCAGCCGCGTTGGAATGGGATAATTCATTTTTTCTAGTAAATAAAGAATTGAATCATTCTTTTTACTGGGAGAGGACAGTCCTGTGTTTTCCTGTCAAATGGGACACTGCTATCTGATGATTTGATGAGGATATTGAGATGAAATCTCAGGTACCTGTGATAAGGTGGCTATATTTATGTGTGAAAACCTTTTCCAGCTCTACTGCGGCATTTTAGAAAGAGACTGTGCCTGTCCTTCCCACGATAGTTAGGAGTAGAAGTAGACACTCTACAGGTAGGCTCTGAAACTCCCTGCCCCCCTTGCCTTTATTTTATTTTTGAAAGCCTGTCTCGATAGCCCATCACAACTGGTCTCAAAGGCCAAGGAAAGGGCTGCAGCTATTAAAAAAAAAAAACTGCCATATTTCACAGAAACATCAGTACCCTGAAGAAAATGACAGCAGTAACCCAAATTAGGCTTGGGCAAGAAGAATGTTCTTAAACCTAAATCCCTGGATTGGAGCGGTGAGTGCCTAGCCTGAGTAAGAGCCACATGGTTCTGACAAGTAAAACAGCTGTGGATGATAACCATTTCAGGCTGGTGAAGGGTGAATGGTGTGGAAGGCAGGACAGTCCAAGTGTCCCTGTTTTTAGCATCTAGAGAATGCGGATGGGATGTAGCTGAGGGCTGTGCAAGTGCTAGCCTGGGAGGCGGCGCTGATCAGAGCGATGTCTGTCAGATGCTGAGCCTGTGTGCGCGCTTCTCCCCATCACAGTCACTGGGGAGAATGAAGACCAGGTACTAGTTACAGGCATGCAGGCAACTGCCAGGTAGGTGAGCCTGCCAGACATGTTCCTAGCTCTCACACTGACGCAGGTGGTGTAGCAGAGTGGGATTCTTCTGATGCTTGACCTGTACCATGTTGCAGGTGTTATTTGGAAAACCAATTCTGTTGGCATTTTCACATCAGGTCTTGGCTTGATAGCTATTTAAACTGGTAATTGAAGCCAAATGGCCATAGATGGGCTTTCCAAGGTTTTGAGAGGAAAATATCAACAAAAAATAAACTGTTTTGTAGGATATCCATTCTGCTTTTGGGTGAATGAACATGAAAATCCATCATACCAGCTTGTCCAAAAAAACAAAAGACGTCTTGGGCAAGCATGAATACAGTGTGAGCTGAAGGAGACATTAAAGGATACTGAATATTTGTGGGGTCATAACATCCTGCTTTTGCCATGGACCTCGAGTCTTTCTAGTTCCTGACAGAACTTGTATCTCATTTTTTAGTTTCCATTACATGTAGTGGAGTGGAAAAGCTCCTGTGAATGGGCAAAATAGAAGGTGCTACTGCTGTTTGAGCTCAAGTCTCTTGTCTACAGTATTTACCCCAAGATCTTTCTTCAAAGGCCCCATAAGTGATAAATAACCTAATGGAAAGTAGGTGAGGGTTCTCCAGTATGAATGAGTTTTTGCCAGTATGTTGGCATTAAGGTTGTGCAGTGTGTCCTGTCACGGTGCCTTCTGCAATCAACTGTCTTGTCTTAGGTAACTGCAAGAGGCTTGCAAGCTGAAACTCTTCTGTGACATGTTATTCTTAGCCAAACGACAGCTTGAAACAGTTTACTCGCCCGTCTTTTCCTTGTTCATCCAGTTGCCTGCTCTTGATGCAAGAGGGTTTGGACAAGATCAGTTTCGCAGTGCTGCTGAATCCGTGTTCATGGTTGTGGCCTTGATTATGGACTTGACAAGAATGCTATTAGTAATCTCTTACGAAGAGCAAAGCATTGACAAACTTGAGTTATATATGTGTGATCACCAGTGTTAATAAGAGTTACGGGATTGTTTAGTTTGGCCGCTTCCACAAGAACCACCTGAAGGAGTAATTGCTGCTATGGACAGCTAGGATGGCCGCTTTGAAAGTCTGAGCTGATGCTGCTAGTGGTTGTGCTGTTGGGAAAGCTATTCAACTTGTAAACCTTTCTCTTCTTTCTTTTTCTTTTATCTGCACTGACAGATGATTCTGAAGGTAAAAGAACCTTTACTTATACAAATATGGCACTTTGGTTTAGGTCTAGTTGCTATGCACACCTGTAACACGCGCTGCTGTTTAAAAAGGACACTGTCAAGGCTTGAGTTGGAGCTTAGTGAAAGCTTTTTACATCCTGCTCTACACATTTTCATTGGAGCTGAAGTGTCTTCCCAGTTTTATTTCTCATACGATGTGGGCGTGTTGAATGCCAGCAGATCTCCAGAGATGGTATTAACGACAAATTGTTGTTTTGGATGCCATGAAGGCGTGCGGCTTTAGCATGGGTAGGATTTAAATGGGTGAAAATTTTTGTGAATCAAGCTTATGTTTTCAAGAAGCCCTGAAGTTGGACACAAATGCAACCGCTGCACGTGAGCATCCTTCACAGTGTCTCTTTTAAGCAATGCATGTTAAAATACAGTGTTCATTTCTATTGTAAGTTACCACTAATGCTTCGTATGTTCTTTTTTAAACTGGTTTTATCAAAATGCACTTCACTTGTGTATCTTAATATTAAATTCTTGTTTGCAGTGCTGCTTCTTAGTGAAACACTAAGAGCTAAGCTTGTGAAGGACAAGATGTTAAGTCACAGCTCATAGGAGAACTCAAAGTGAAATGTTTTGACTTAAGCATCTATTTAAAAGGAAAAATGTTTAGATCTATGGGCTTTCCTTGGTTTGCAGTAAGCTGCACCGCGTGTAATCCATGTATGATTCTCAGCGGAGTTGCCTCTTGCTCTACAGTAGCGAGTGAGCAACTGAACTTCGGCGTTGGCTTACTGGGGTGGTTTTGTTTACTCATGTAAACCAGGAGTGACCAAGACTTGATAAGCCCCTCAGCTTCAGAGAGCTCACGATTGGACTTGTGTTCTGCTAGATGCTACATAAATGGGCTAGAGTTATTTTTGCATGTAGTCTGTCCTCCCTTTTTTTCAACTTTTGTTAGTATTTCATAATTTCTGCAGCAGAAAATATAGTGCAGACCGGTGCTGCTTATCTCTCCCTCTTGTAAGCTACCTACCGACAAGCCTGCTCCAGGGGAGAAATGTAGCTATACTGCATTAGAGAAACAATCGGCTACTTTGTGATGTCTGAAAGGCCAAACAAAAACCTCTTTCCTGTACTGGAAAGCCTTCAAAACTAGATCTTAAACTTACACCTGGCAGTGAATCACCTTTGCCAACAGTTTGAATTGGGTTGGTTGAATTAAAATTGTTTTCTGAGCACCAAATTTTTACGGTAGTGTCCTTTGCTTTCTCCATTTTGCCATACCCCTGACAAGGTACAGAGTTTGAAGATAATGTGTGGTCTTTGACCCTTTTTATAGCTGCTCAGTTGTTAATGGTTTGTTATTGACTCCTTGATGATACAGTTGGTCCTGTACGTTAAGCAGGAGGAAAAATCCTTGTTTTGCCTTCGCTGAACCAAATCAGACCATGAGATAAATTCATTAGCTTTACCACGTATGTTCTGTGCTTTATGTTTCAAGCTGTTCCCGTGCCCGTGGTTCCATCAGCTCACATGGGATGGTGTCGCAGTGCTGAGTGTACCTCTGTGTGATTTGTAGGGCAACCCAATTTAGAAGATGAGCAGCTCTTCAAGGAAGCGTTGAGCTCTCCGACTGCCTGAAGCACAGAACAGAGCCTGGGCAGGGGGGCTCGGAGCTTACGGAGAGGGGGCAGCAGAGCACCGAGCTGTTCAGGGCAGTGTGGGGAGAGAAAGCTTTGCAGGAGAAGGGCGCTCAGCGGGAGCTGGGTGTGACTGGACGTGTCCCGCATATTGCTGGCCTAGCAGGTAGTTTGTGTTCGCAGGCTTTCTGTGCTGCAGGGAGAAGCCTTGCGTAAACATAACCAAGCAAAAATAGGATTGGAATTACTGTGAAGCAGCAGGGCTCTCGGGGACTGTAGTGGACTTAAATGAAATGTCTTCTCTTTCTGTCTAAAATTAAAGTGTAATAAAACCAACTCCTGTTGAATTAGAATTGGTCTTCCTCAATTTTTCAACTGAAATTCCTTAGGTATGCCAACCTGTAGTACCTATGTAGGATTGCTTTGTGAAATAGCTTTGTGAATTGTCACACAGCCCAGAAAAACAGCAGCGGTGCAGAGCTGCTGCTTGCATGTTTTCTGTTGTTTTTTCATTGTGCGGGAATGATGCATGAAATAATTGTGTAAGATGAAATTCATGTGCCACCACAATTCTACGCAACTGAAAAACAAATAGCAATGAAGTGCCATTCTGTTCTTGTGAAATTAATTCACGTTCTAAGACTGAGAGGTTTTGATGCTAATCTTTCAAGCACGCTCTCCTCTCCTGACATTTGGGTCTTTCCTGTTGCTAAACCAAAAGAAATGAATGAGGTGTTTGAGCCATTCTGCTTTAGATGGTTTATATTCCCCACCGCCTCGGTTCAAGCCTCTTGGTATGAAATATGCTTTGCGGTTTAGTGAATGGTCCTTAGGAGGAGCTTCTCAACTGGTCAGTTCAGCTGCACATAGTCGTAGCTGAGTTGAGGCTTTCTGTACCTCCTCTGCTGGGAGGGTTCTCTTTTTTTTTTCTGAATTCTCTGCTTGCTGAAGAGTGCTGGGTTTTATCTATTACAGGCAGCTGCGGGGGTGAGAATTGTGAATCTGGTTGGGTATGATAAATGAAAACAGGAATTTTTTTTTTCTTTTAATGCTGAAAGTAGTTTGTTTAGTAGATTCTTGGTTCCCTCCTGTTTTTAAAACAAGGTACCTCTCAATAAAAGTTATATTTGGGGTAATGCAGGTTTTCATTTTTATGCAAAGCTTGTGTTTTGTGTCTGTTTTGAAAATAATTCAATTAACATCATAGCAGTGACTCTAAACCTTTGTCACCCATAGCCCTATTTTAGTAAGAATAAAAACCACAACTACCTGAAGTACTTCCAATCGTGTTGTAATACATAGTTTTTTACTGTTACAGAAGAAAACTTGCCAAAACAAGTTGATGATTTGGGAAGTCAGTTCACGGAGATTTTCATTAAACAGCAAGAAAACGTCACGCTCTTGTTGACTCTTGTGGAGGTGAGTAACAGTATCATACTTGGACTACTGAGACACGTAGTGCTGTACAGGGAAAATACCTTAATGCAAGAAGCTATGGTTTTGTCTTCCTAGTGAAGCCCTTGTCAAATGCCAGGTGTTCTTAGACATAGGGAACGTGGGGTTGGAGGTGAGTGAAGACCGTGACCTGGATGAACGCTGTTAGTGCAGCTTTTAAAGCAGCCTGACAGTGAAAGGCTTTTAGATACTTCATTAGAAACAGTAAAAAATATTGCTCCACAAACAGCAACTGTTGTAACTCATGCAAGGATAATTTTTCAGATGATGATTAAATGATAATGAGATAGTAACGTCTGTTGAAATGCAGTTGAAGTAGAAAGGGTGACTGCTTCCTATCAGCATGATGAGTTTTCCAACAGTTTTCATTTTCCAATGGTTTTATCCTCAAGAATTGTCTCTTTATTCAGAACTGTTCAATTTTGTTTCCAAACTAAAAATATGATGGCGCTTGAGAGGAACAAGAGCGACATGAATTTTTTCCCTGTTTTTTCATAGTCCATCTTCAATAAAAAGATGATATTCTACTCTTCCTATATGGAACTTAAGTCATGCTTTCTGCAGTATTAAACACTTGCCGGTATATCTCAGGCTTAATCCCCAAGTGCCAAATTTTGGCTTCAGTAGACGGATATGCAAATCGGGCACAGTTTTGTAGACTACGTTTAATGAGTTAGTAAAATTATCTTTCTGAAACTTCTCTTTGTGGCTGACAGTCCTATAAAACTACTTAGTGAGTGTAAAAGCTTGGCTTATAAACATATTCCTGGGATAGATAAATGCAGTAGATATATTAGGAAAATCCTGGATGTATCTGATTGACGTATCTGTTAAAAGTTAAATTAGGGCCTTACTCTGCAGCAGGGTGCTGTTGATTTTATTGATCCAAACTTGATATCTGCAAGTTCAAACCAGCAAGCATCTGTCCTAAAGATAGGTGAAGCCTATAGGTGGAGCTGTGCGACTGCTGAATAGCACACGGAAGTATCATTTGATAAAAACGTATAGAGCCTTCTGCTGGAAGCTTGCAATGTGTTTTTTAAGGTTTTTTTCCTCTGTGGATGCCTTAGTTCAGCGTCCTCTTTGCTAGCGATATTATGCCATTTAGGCTTTGTCCTGTACAAGAGTCAGTTTTAGAAAATACTGTATAAACCATCGAGCCTGTTTGGCGAGATGGTTAGAAAATTGAAAAGCTAGCACCTCTCTGCAGCAAGTAGAGTGGAGATGTTGATGTGCTGGAGAAATGGCCAATGCCTGAGGTAGGTAAGGTGCCGAGGAAAGGAAGACGCACTCAGTTTTCACTTACAACTAGCAACAGAGTTAAAAGAAGACTCCTTGCCCAGATTAGTGATCTACTGCCTTACTTGAAGGTGATGCTTTAAAGCCAGCAGGATTAGAAGTACAGAAAGCGCAATGAGATGACTCAGTTGAGATGAGGGTCCAGTCAGCAGCTGTTGAATGAGTTAGAGCTGACCTTGGGAGCCCAAAGGTTTGTTGCGGTTGATGAAGTCTGTCAATGGACACATTAGTTCTTGAGCTTTCTCTTGCTGACAAGACCCAATTTTGACAGAGAAGCTTTTTGGGAATAGGAAGGAGATATAAAAGGGCTTGCTTTTCTTTCCCTCTTGGATGTCTGGGTAATATGGGCTGATCCCTGGAGGGTCAGACTGACTGGCTTTTAGAAAGACAAAATAGCTAGGAAAGCTACCCCAGCAGAGAGGAAGGAAAGGACGCTGCTGGGAGTGGATGCTGCTGATAATAAAATGGAAAGAATCACGAAGAGGACAGTGTTTTGATTACTGGCCATGTGCTCTAATAGGATAGATGAGAAAAGAAATTGATAGGAGATGAAATGGTTTGTCTGTTTGGTGTCTGTTCATAACTGGTGACTAAACGAGGAAGATGAATAGTGAGGAATTTATTTCTTAATGTACCCCTCTCCATCTCTGCAGGAATTTGATTTCCATGTTCGTTGGCCTGGAGTGAAACTACTTACATCTCTTTTAAAGCAGCAAGGACCTCAAGTGCAGCAGATAATTCTTGTCAGCCCTATGGGTAAGCAGCTGAGTTTATTGCTGATGTGAAGCTGGAAGCTCAGCAAACATTTATCATGGCAGAGGGGTGGAGGAGTCTTGAGCTAGGTGTTTTAAAGACCTTCAGCATGAAAAAGCTGCATGTTTTTTATGCTTTTTTTTTTTTTTCAAATGTGTTTCTTGCAGGTGTTTCCAGACTCATGGATTTATTAGCAGACTCTAGGGAGGTTATACGAAATGATGTAAGTACAGAAAAAGGCAGTTTATCCTCTTTAAAAATAGTAACTGTCAATTGAATTACTTAGTACTTGTGCAGAATTTGGTTTAAGGTAAGCGAATGCATGTGAAGAAACCATTGTAGTTGCAAATTGGGAATATTTCATTGGGTGGCTTTTGGATATCTCGCAACAATTCACGTAACAAGCTGTTACCGTTCATTTACTGTAACCATTGTCCCTTGGGTTGGGTTTTCCTATTATGTTACGTGATCCTTCTCTCGGCCTTCTGTCAGGTTCACTTCAGTTCTTCCTCCGCGCTCATCAGATGCCAAAGTGCTCTAATTACTGACTGCAGAAGAGATGAAGAGCTTCACAAGTTCCCTCTTTCTTCTGTATAGCCACTTACTGTCCTTTTTAACTTGTAATGTGCTTCTGTTTTTGAAGTGCAAAGAGGGAACTGTTGCATGGTGTCCATGGTGGGCTTTGTTAGTTGTGTTGAGTTGCAGGGCGCACAGTTCTGGCCTCTTATTCTGGCCGGGGGTTATGCTGCTGATTTAGCATCCTTCTAAGAGCTGTGACTTGTGAAAAGCAATGTAGTTCTAGTAAAACTAACTTTAATTTCTTGTCTCCCCCCACCTGTCAAGGGAGTCTTGTTGTTACAGCAATTGACGAAAAGTAATGCAGCCATACAGAAGATTGTTGCCTTTGAAAATGCCTTTGAGAGACTTCTGGATATCATAACAGAAGAAGGAAACAGCGATGGAGGTACAGAAAAGTCTTGACTTATTCATAGTCTTGTGCTCCTGCACAGGCTATTAGGTGACTGTTCATAGGCCGATGTTAGTTTGTAATTGGAGCTGGGTCAGTGGGTAGAAGGATCAAAACGTACAGCCTGGTTGTAACGAACCAGGCAAAAACAGGCTGAGAGAGTAGGCAGGGTTTCAGCAGACTTTTAAAACTAGTCTTGAGCTATTTAGTTAAAACAACAGTGAATTTCTCTGAACATGTGTGCATGAGATTGTGTGTTTCTGTTAGGCTTAGCCCTGTGAATGTGTATACTTTGAATGGCAGTGTAGGCACATGCTGCATTTGTCACTTACCGCATTAAGCATCTGCATTCTTCTTGAGATCCTCAGATGCTTGGAGTGGCTGGAAGTAACAGCTTGCTGAGTTTCTTCAGCCTTGCTAATAATGCGGTTTGCTGGTTGGCTCCTTCCCAAATCATTTACCTGTTGGGGGAGTGGGAAAGGATAAAAAAGCATGAGCAAAAATGATACATCGCTTAGGCATTCTTCTTTTTGTTAGATAGCAACACATCATGAGTTTACCACCAGTTGTAGTTTGCTACAGGATCTGTTTCAGTAACAAGACAGGTTCCTGTTCCATGTCCTTCCTGTGGGCTGCAGGGGCAGTTTATGCTCCTCTCCCAGCTGAATTATTCCAGGTATGTTGGCACAGAAGGATTAACCAAGCCTTTAAATCAAAGCTGCTATTTTTAGGCAATTAATAATTTTAAGAGACTTGGTATGTAAATTCTGAAGGGCTGCGAGTTCTGCGCTTTCCTCCCTCCTGGGTGTCCATTCCTCCTGTCTGCAGCCCTGCTGAGGGCTGGAATTACCGGCTGCGGCTCTGCAGCAGGACTGGGATGGGGGCATGTGACAGACACCTCTCCTAGTTCTCCTGCTCCCAAGCCTCGCACTGCCTGCGTGCTTTCAGGAGTGCAAGGAGTAAGTCTTTATCCTTTCTGTTGAGTCCAGATTTGGAGGCATCCCAGCAGTACCAGAGCCAGGCCGCCTTTATTCGTGTTGTCTTCTGAACGGAGTTGTCTAAGGATTTTCTCTTCGCAGAGTATTGATGAGCGTCTCCAGTGGTTTTTCAGTACAGAAAAAAGGGAAAAAGCTGTTGCAATTCCAAGGAGTTGAGTTTGGCTCACTGAAAGGGCTATTCCCAAGAATTGCTTCTCCACCAAAATAACCCAAAAAGCAGCTTTGAAATGAGTTGAAGATGTAGCCACTGATTAAAGAATGTGTAATCCAGGAAGAGTTGCTGCGTTTGTATCACGATACAGCTCACGACGAACTTCGTTTTAGTGCTTATGCTACAAAGAGACAGTAGAGTAGCCTGACTCTGAAGTAGGTGTACTTCGAGACAATAAGTGGTTGTGAGGCTTTGTCTGAAGTTCTTCCATTTCCTACCCAATTAACTTGTACAAACTGTATATTCTTTGCAAGTAAAGTTGTTGCTTCAGACTTGTGTAAGAACCACAATTATGGTTTCCTCGCAAATATGCTGGATCAACACGGACGTGTTTAATTTCATGACTCTTGGTTATTTTTTTCATGCATGAGGTTCACAGTTCTTGATCCAAATCTAATGTTTAAGAATGAAGAACTCGGAAGTGTGCGCTCTGTTCCGTGTAGAACATAGCGCGTGGAGAAGCTCGGTAGTTTTCCATGCGTCATCTTTTGATTCATCTTTTGGTTTTTTTTTGTCTCACCAGGAATAGTAGTGGAAGATTGTCTCCTCCTATTACAGAACTTGTTGAAGAATAATAATTCCAATCAGAATTTCTTCAAAGAGGGTTCATACATCCAGCGTATGAAGCCTTGGTTTGAAGTTGGCGATGACAACTGTGGGTGGTCAGCACAGAAAGTAACTAATCTTCACCTAATGCTGCAGGTAAAAGACTTCATCTAACTTCTGAGTACCCATGTCAACACTTTGCCAGCCCTCTTGCAACGAGGAGTAAGTGTAATGTAAGAGTTAACTGTGAAATCCACGTGTTCTGTTTGGCTCAGAATTAGCTACCAGAGTTCATGAGATGTGCTGTTTTCAGCACAACTACTATTGCCTAATTGTGAACTGGTAATGGCCGGCATATCGCAGAACTGCATTTCACTAACTTAAGATGTGACAGTGATGTCAGTTAAATACATACTTAGGAGTGTTCTATAGAAAGAATCCTCCTGAATGAGTTCATGTATGGCTATGGGGCATTAACCGAGTTGCGGTGGCTGCCTTAGCTCTGGGTTCATTATTACTGACTGTCGGGCACCTTCCTGTCTGTTCACCCTTCCAAAAAATGAAATGAGGTTTTCCTGTCCTGTGGCGCTTCGTGTGGGAGCTGAACAGTAATGATGACGGTAGTTTCTCACTTTCTGAAACGTAGTTCTGAGAAATTGTGATCCAAATCATGGAATAGTTACAGCGTGATATCTCATCGCTTCATAGCAACACATGCAATGGAGTCAAATACTTGAAGATTGTAGTGTTTCACTGAACTTAAAATCAAATGGCCATATGTAGTAACGAGATGGACATGCTGTGTAACTGTTGTCTTCTACGCCCGTTTTTAGGAGCAGTTCTACTTCCTGGTTAAACTTTAAATGGGTAAACTTGTTTCATTCTGCATTTCAGAATGTCTCGAACTCTCTAACTTTTTTTTTTTAAACTCTCTCACTTTTTTTAGCTTGTGCGGGTCCTCGTGTCTCCCACAAACCCTCCTGGTGCTACCAGCAGCTGTCAGAAGGCAATGTTTCACTGTGGGTTGTTGCAGCAGCTCTGCACGATCCTGATGGCAACTGGTGTTCCTGCTGATATCCTGACAGAAGTAAGTGGGAGGGAGTAGATGTAGGGATGGGGGCATCTGAATGGGGGAAAGCAGGAGTCTACAGGGATACCGGCCTGCTGCAGGGACAAACTGCAACTAGAGTATTTGCTGAGAAAGTATTTCACATGACAGAGATGTTGGCAATGTAAATGTAAGGTACTCTTTTACATGATATTCTGCAACCAGAACGTATTTGCATATGCTTATTTGCTTCTGTTGGATTTCAGCACATCCCGGAGTGGCTGAATTGATTCATGCTTTTCCTGGTTTTGGGGGTGGGTTTTTTCTTTTTGCTCTCTTCTGAGAGAGTCCAGAAGTATTCTGACTCGGCAGGTTTCCCATGATGAGGGATTCTGAGCTTCAAGAAAGCCCCGTCAGCAGTGTAGGCCGAGGTGTTTTTTTGCTTGATAAAACGGTGTGCTTAGTTTGAGTGTGAGCGGTTCCTTCGGCGCTGCCTCCGTTGCGATGCTTTTATTTCTTCAAAGCAATGGAAAGATGAAACCTTCTAGATGTTCAGTAGAACTGGCTGTCATAGCAAAACTGACCTGATGTAGGAAAGGAAGTTGGAGGTAACCGAGTACGATGGAGCCGGGATTTCTGTCCCTTAACCTTCACTGCTGGTGATTGTTTGGATTTCATTTGAAATGGTTTTATTTAATAAATCTCTGTGCTGAGACTCGGTATGTGTTGTTCCGTACTGAGCTGTCAGGGTAATCTTGAATAATTTAGAGTGGTCTAGGTAGCAGATCATGGCTCACATAGAACTAACCAATTTTTTTTTTTCTCTGCCCTTCCTGTAGACCATCAATACTGTGTCAGAGGTCATTCGAGGATGCCAGATGAATCAAGACTACTTTGCCTCTGTAAACGCACCTTCTAATCCACCAAGGTAGAGAAAGAAGAGTGTCTAACTGGGCTAGGGAGCGATGTATTGGCGTGGGCAATGGCAGTCTAATCCAAAGGACTGCTTAAATTCAGATTTTGGAGTTATGATACAGAACAACAGCTTCAAGTTCACATTGGGTGTATTAGAGCGTGAAGGTGTGAGGTGTGTTTCCTCAGAGATTAGGCCTAGATCCAATGTTTTTTTGTTATGTGGTACCTGGGAAGTGTATGGGCAGTAGTTGAGACGCTCCTAGATGAGGATGAGCTGCCACTGTCAGCCAGAGGACAGCCTACAAAGGGATTGAGAGGCCAGGAAAATGGGCAGTTAACTGGTATTTACTCAGACTGGAGACCAGAGTGTTAGCTAAATGACATCCTTCTGTCAGCATTTGAATGTGAGGGTAGAAAAAGAGCATTCTGTATTACAAGTGGCTAGTGGCCTCATGAGGCATCTTCTACGGTATTACTGCAGGGCGCAGCAGGGAGCAGCAAATACTGCAGAGGAACACTACCTCTTTGCAGTCACATGTAACGAATCGACTGGTCTGTGTTTTAACAAATGGGTATTAAAGGTTTTACTCAAATGTTTGAAATGGTAATAGATGGGAATAGGCAAAAGCCTCTTTGCTTACCTAGAGAAGACACTCTACATTGACTGTCTGCGGTAGTCTTCGTTCACAACTCTGTCCTAATGGTTTTTGTCTCTGTTTGCAAACAGGCCTGCGATTGTAGTACTTCTGATGTCCATGGTAAACGAACGGCAGCCTTTTGTGCTGCGTTGTGCTGTTCTCTATTGTTTCCAGTGCTTTTTATACAAAAACCAAAAAGGACAAGGAGAAATCGTTTCAACGCTTCTGCCATCGACCATTGACGGTACGCAAAGCTAATGTCTCTGCAGGGAGCTGTGAACGTGCGCAACTGTGTAAGGCATCACCTGATGTCTTTTGCTAAACTATCTACCTGCCCTTAAGTGCCTGCTCCAAGCAAGGTGATTTGGCTTGTGACGTCTCCAAAACTTGGAGCTTCATTTTACTGGGTTTTAACTGCATGTTGATGTGTTACATGTTTTGGCGGTTTTGTGGCTTGTTTTAATCTGTCTTGTACCTCTCGGCCGTTCTGGTAGCTACAGGTAACTCTGTCTCTGCTGGCCAGCTGCTCTGCGGGGGCCTCTTTTCCACGGACTCTCTCTCCAACTGGTGTGCTGCTGTGGCCCTGGCCCACGCCTTACAGGAAAACGCCACTCTGAAAGAACAGCTCCTGCGAGTTCAGCTGGCCACCAGCATCGGCAACCCGCCCGTGTCGCTGCTGCAGCAGTGCACCAACATCCTCTCGCAGGTACGCTCCCGCTGCGGGAAATCTCCGGGTATCCATGAGGAATGCTGCTCCTGTGCAGGCGCATCGCAGCAATGCGTGAGGGACAGCTTAATGGGAAGGAGGATTCTCGCTCCTTTGCAGACCACTTTTAAGCTTTGCTTAAAGCACTCTGGGCTTCAGGTGGAGAAGAAAAGGAGCAAATACTGCTTTTTCATCAGCAATTGCTGCTTGATGTCGTCTGCCCTCAGTAGGCAGAGGGTCCTAAAGCATCTAGACCTTAAACTTGCCGTAAAAGACAAGGCAGGCTGGCAGGATCCCCAGTCACGTTTTGTTGCTGATGAGTGCCTGGTTAGTATTTAAATTGCAACTGCTAACCTGAAACATCTTGAAGATACCGGGTGCTCATGGATTGGTGGTTGTTGGTTTTGCTAGTCAGAGCTAAAAGCCTTTTTTGAACTTGTTCAACATCTAAACCCCTGGCTTTGCAAATGGCAAGCGAGTGAACACCTCCTAGCCCACGCTTCCTTGTGACACTCCCTTCTGTTACACATACTTTTTCCCCAAACGGTTGTAATAATAAGGAGGTAGTTAGCTCTGGCAGCAATTAGACTTTCCTGCACTTGAGAAAAATGGCAGAATGCTGGAATTTTGAATTACTTCATGTGACTTTATCTGCTTTACCTGAAAATCCTTTTTATCTCTTTCTGGGCGTTTTTGTCTAAGCTAAATTTGGGTCGGTAAAACTGCCCATGGCTCTTGAGTCTTAAGCAATACGAGGGGACTCAGACTTTGGGGGTATGTTTCTGAAATGTGTTCCACTTCAAGGTTCTCAAGTAATATGTGTGTAACTTGCAGGGTGATAAGATCGACAGACGGGTATGTATTTTTTTGGCACAGCTTCGGCACTTTCTTGCCAAAAGCAGGCCTCTTCCTCTTGTCTTGGGTTTTGCTGGGGAGGTTTCCTTTAACTGCTTTTTGATGTGTTTCCACTGACAGCTTTGTGTTTGGGTTTGGGGTTTTCCCTGGCATAACAAGCTCGCTCTGTGTCTCCAGGGGATTCTCTGGGGGTGCTCCACAAAACTATGGGATAAAGATCTCGGGGAGCACGGGTGCTTTCTTTCCAGTGGGGCGGACTCATTCACCATCTGTTCACCTAAGAGATGTGCTTTCTTGTAAGAAAAATTACAGCTGTTAGAAATGATGCGGTTTTCTCAGACTGGCCTGTAGCTAACAGCTGGTGCGGTCTGAAGTGGGAACATGCTGGTTTCCTGACTGCTGAAAGAAAAACTGTTTAACCTGCCTTCCGGCCGCTTTGTACGTTCTACTTACCAGCAGACGTTTTAACCTTGGAGCTACTACTTGTGAATAGCAGGGATCTCATAATTAGTGAATGATCCCTGAACGTGGTTGGTTGACTTTCAGGCTGTGTTACTTAAAGCACTGATAAGTTCGTTATCAGCAGCAGGAAAAAAAACAATTCTGAAGTATCAGTCTTGTGGATTTGTCTGCTTTATTTAGCACATTTACCACAGTTGTCCTGAGGGGTGGGGTTGTATTGTTACCAGCCCTGAACTGCAGAGCAGCAGCCACGGAGAGCTGTCATCTATCACAGTAGGCGTTACTGTGTTAGGTCTATAAAAGAGCTGTATGCTGTTTCTTTTTTAGAGAGGGTGTTTTGGACTGTGGCAATCCTCAAGCAGAAAATGTTAATCTGACCTCAGAATGGCGTGCAGTGCTTGAGAATAGATGTGGCTTGCGACTGCTTCCAGTAGATACTGTGTGCTGTAAATGCTGGCTCGCACAAGCAAAAGTAACTGAGTTTTGGACAAGTTAAGTGACGCTTCTACCAGTCTTACCTTAAGAAGCAAGAGGCGTGCCAACGTGCTTTGGGACAGGACTGCCAGTTACAGCAGTTGTTCCCAGTGCACGTGACCAGGCTAATAGTGTTGGGACAATAAGAGCCAGTCTTATAATGTGAGAGAGGGGAAAAGGGTTTCTAACATAGCTTGTTGTGTTTGAAATAAACATTTCTTTTTGTTCAGTTAAGGGAGATTCAACTCGATCTCTTGACAAATAGTAACTTGGCATGACTGTCTTTGCGCAGATAATTAGGCGTCACCAATGTGGTGTGGCAGATGATTTTCTCTGAGCTTTTAAGACCTATAATTTGTCACCTTGTGTCTTAATTCACGCTTCACCTGAAGACTGGAGCATGAACACAGTTCTTAGCCTGACCTAGTGGGTAATAGAAAGTGGTGAGACAGCTCTCCCAGCATCTGTCTTGCCTTTGTGGGTAAACCCGCTACACGCTAGTGAATCTCTCTTAAACGTGTCTTGCCATTAGACTGCCTTGGAAACAAAGGTGACCTCATGAGCAGAGATTGGGAAGCGTTGTGTTGCATGCAAGTCATGAACTAATTGCCAAGTGCAAGGTGGGTAGGGGAAACGCACAGTGGTGACAGGGAAAGGTATAATGAGCGGAGCAAGAGGAGAGTAGAGTTTGGTGGTGAGTAGGCAACTCGTAGTGAGGTCTAAGTGAGTGGAAGCCCGTTGCAGCATTCAGCTAGAAGGGTAACAGCAAGGAAGATGTGCTGTTGTGTTAACACACAGATTGACAGGGTCACAACAAAGCTGCAGACGAACCTATAGCAATAAGTGAACAGTGACCGCTAGCTGGGCATGTAGTACTCACTGTGAAATGCAACAGGCAGGTGCTGTGCAGTTGGTGGTGATGGCTGTGTTCTCTGCTTTTCTGACGTACTTCACTTGGGTCTCTGGAGGTAACGGCGATGATCAAGATGAAAAAGGGCCAGATGCTTCTTTACCAGCATTAGGGTCGGCTGCACAGTCTCAGTATCTATAACCTGTGTTCTCCTTCTTTATGGAGATTGTTTTGTCTTAGTGATGGTGATAGACTGCAGCGAATCACAGCACCTCAGAAGGAAGTCCTTGAAGGCAGACTCTTCAGGGCTTGGTATTTTCTTCCAGAGCTGCTAGACTCGGTTCCTGTCTGCCTCATGGCCCACAGTGGCAGTAGGGTAGCTGAGAGCCTGCTACTTCTGCAGGCAGAGCTTCTTGCCAGGTTGCTGGTCACAGGCTGTTTCAATGGCAAACTGGAACTGGCTTATTCAAAGATCTTGGGGGTTTTGTGTGGTGTGTGTTTTTTTTGTTTTACTCGTTCGCTAAAGCTAAAAGCAATGCTGCCTGCAGCTTTAAAGCACAGGGGTTATTAGAGGCAAGGATGGAAGTTCAGTGTCGCAAGCACAGGTAACTCTCCAGCACAGACTCTGTTGTTGATGAATACTTCTCTCTTGCCATTGTCTTGATCCCTCTGAGCACTTGTTCCAGTGTATTTTCTTGACTCTGTTTAAAGGTATCCCAGCAGTTCTATATGCCTCATTGCCTTTGAGGCTTGACTTCTGCTTCCACGTACTTTACCCATTTTATTAGGTTCTTCTATGAAGTTTAGTTTCCCATGCAGGGAACACTTTTCTTGGTTGCCTTCTGAATGTTGACCGTCGGAAGAGATGTATGCCCATCTTAACGCTGCTGTGCCCACAATATCTGCAGCAAAGACAAGAGGGACAGAATTGAGAAATCAATTTGCAGATGAAAACTACTTTTCCCTAGTTAATAAAAACAAAGACTGCAGTCAGCATTCCTCTTCCTGGCTTAATGTGCGTATTGTCTGAACCAACAGCCACTCCTGTATTATTTTATAAGTAAAGAAAGATAATATTAGGAACACGTGGTCATTTTTAGTCAGCAGGGGAAGTACTTTTTTTAGGTAATCTTACCTGAATTAATTTATACAGGGGTGGTATATATGTTCCTTCATGTTTCCCTAGTACTAATTACAAATGCAGAACTAATTTGTTACGATTTTTATATTGGTGCTAATTTGCATTGAGTCATATTTCATATCTGTGTTGTTGCTTGTTTTGCTCTGAAAACCGTTAAATATGAGTGGTTTAATACTTGTTTCATCAAAACACTAAAGCTGTGTTCAGTATAACTAACAAATGAGTATTTGGAAAGATATGACTTGTTGTTTTTAAAATGATGTGAAAGTGGATGAGTTCTGAATCAATACAGCTCTTCTTGGTATTTGAGTCCTCTGCTGTAGAAAGATAACGATGGGGGGTTTTATTCTTTCAGGGCAGCAAAGTACAGACCAGGGTCGGACTACTGATGTTGCTTTGCACTTGGCTAAGCAACTGCTCGATTGCTGTCACCCACTTCCTTCACAATCCAGCCAATATACCTTTCGTATCCTTGACCTGCTTGCAGAGTGGAACCGCTTGCCTGGAAGTTACTTGGAGTACTCACGTTTGAATGTAAACCTTTATCCGGATGGGTTTGCAGGGATACTGCATGATGTAAAAGAAAATGCACTGGGGCAAGAGATACCAGCACCTTTGCCAGTGCTCTGTGTATGCTGACCTGTCTATAAGACACACGTAAGTTAAAGTACCTTGGAAAGCTATGTCATTACGCCAGCGAAGTGTATTTCTATTGTGACAAGCCCTTGGATATTTTTACTGTGACTTACGCTTATACCCAATAGGCAGGAAGAATGCTTCCTACTTCTGAAGCTTACTTCTGTGCTTGCGTTTCAGGAAAAAGTCTGAGTAAAATACGTAAGGCTGCACTGTCACCTTATGTAAACTGCAAGCCTGTTTTGGAACAACTACATCTCTTTGGTTGAGGCAGATGGTTACTGAGGAAAGAAATGTCAGGGAAACCACTCATTACCCAAGTCCTTCAAAACAGGAGCTAGCTTTGCAAGCGTTCCATCAGCTAGTTTGCCTACTTCCTAATCGAGCTTGGGTTTACCTGTGAAAATAACTTGACTGGGAATTTATATAGGAATAAGTATTGTGCTTATGAAATATCTGAGATAACCTTAACAAGAACTCCAGCTCACAGGGCAGATAGCTGAAAACCTTGGAGAAGAGGAGCAGCTTGTCCAAGGCCTGTGTGCACTTCTGCTTGGCATTTCCATCTACTACAACGACAATTCCCTTGAAAATTACAGGAAGTAAGTATGATACAGAAATAGAGGACTGGAGGGAAAGGTTCTGCGAGTGGCAGGTGGTGGTTTAAAAGGCTTTTAACTGAGGCACTGCACTCAGCAACATATGGTTGAATGTTTCATGTGCATGTTCCTTGCAGGATGCAAAACCACTGACCCACCTCTAGCAAGGCAAAGCAGACAGTGTTGGGCATAGGTTCTCCAAACAGCTGAGTTTCTGGGCTGAGAATACGTGTCAGTGGCAACTGAAAAACTGTATCTTGCATGCAAAGCATCTGGTGCGGTTAAGATTTGAGACAGATGATCAGAGTTGTAACTGCAAAAACCACCTTGAGGGAAGGATGGGTTCATTTCTCTAAGTGTTGCACTGTGAGTGATTTGTGTCTTCCTTTTAGAGAGAAGCTGAAACAGCTGATTGAGAAGAGGATTGGCAGGGAGAACTTCATTGAGAAGCTGGGCTTCATTAGCAAACATGAACTTTATTCCAGAGCTGCTCAGAAACCGCAGCCTAGTTTCTCTAGCCCAGACCACATGATGTTTGATCATGAATTTACCAAGCTTGTAAAAGAATTGGAAGGTGAGATGCGATGCTCATTCCTTGAGTTTATGTGATGAAGTGATGACCAAACTACCAAGTGTTCTGAATGCAACCCTCTTAGAAGTAGCGTGATAACAAAATGGAGTGTTCTGAAAAACACGTTACAGTAATAGCTGTTATCAATCATATACCTAAGCTCGCAGTTCAAATACTTAGTAAAGATATTCTTAGTACAAGCCTGTAATCGGGGCTTGTACAAACCAGATAACTTTATATTCTTAGATGAAATGATTCTTAATACATGCTGTGACTTAAATGCAGCTCTTGGCCACAGCGCAGTATCTGTGCTCACATAGAGACTCAAGTATTGAGTGCATATGATGGTCATAGCAGCTTGATCTGTGGAAGTACACAGTCTAGATAATTGCTGTTTCTAACTGATTCGTTATGAAAAATTGATTGCTGAATTTGCCAGCTAGTTAGAAAATTATAGGGTCTTCCGTCATTCTTTTCTCTGTTTCACAAAAGAGATGGCGTTGTCATCACCCTGACCATCTCATTAATGTCCTGTTTATTAATATTGCCCACCTTAAATCAGTATAGAGAAGGAAAAAACCTTTAAGCATCAACAGTAAAGATGGTTCTGCCCAATCACGTTTAATCTGTGTTGCCTGTGTAGTCCCAGGTCTTTCACTCATTTGCACAACCGCTTGGGCAAGAACTGTAGTGGAGCCATACTGCAAGGAAAAAACCTGTTCTGATTGGAAGGACTCGGAACACCCATTTGCTTTTCTGAAACTCTAAAGCATTAAGTGTGCAAACCTTGCTATAAAAAGATTGCCGTTTCCTATTGTCTTAAACCTGCTTGTCACAATTGCTTGTTTTTTTTTTTTGAAAGCACGGGTTGAGTTTCTAATGCCATGGACTCGGTTAAACTCAGTGAGGCTGTGAGACTGCTTTGAGGACAAAAGAGATGTGTGAAGTGGGCTTTAGTTGACAGAAACTGTTTTTGACAGGTGTCATAAGTAAAGCTATTTACAAGTCCAGTGAGGAAGATAAAAAGGAGGAGGAGGTCAAGAAGACATTAGAACAGCATGACAACATTGTGACTCACTACAAGAAAGTCATAAGAGAGCAGGTAAGACAGGGTTTCACTGCACGAGTGTCTCCAGAAGCTGTTCTGGCTTTCGGAGGCACCGCAGAGCAGTTTGGTACCTGATGTTCCAAAACAAGTAACAAGGGATCTAGCGATGCAAACACTTCTAAAAGCACTTTAGCCGCGTTCTTAATCAACTGAAATGTCAGCGTTAAGAATACTGGTTAAGTTTGATTCTTTTCCTGCAGTACACCTGTGTTTTCCTGTGTCTGAGTATTTATTTTTGAATGAGTAACTTGAGAACTTGCAGCCCTTCGCAAAAAGATGTAATTCTTAGTTCTGTACTCTTACCTTCAGAAAGATGACAGATGGAATGTGGCTGAATGTAGAAGTGAAGTTGGTCAGTGAATTTTAATATACCTGCTGTGGTTAGAGACTAAATTTTTGTTTTCCAACGGTAGTTCACTTGTTTTGCTGCCACAACTTACATTCAGAAGTAATGGAACAAAGCTAATAACCCTAAACAGCTAATGGGGAACTGATGCAGGTGTCTTTAGTTAAAGGATTTGGAATGGACACGGAATACAGGGGTACGTGTGGAAGTAAGGGGCACTTTTCAGCTGCCAGAGAGACTTTATTGAACACACGATGACTGCAATTACTATGGCTTCTTTAGAGACTCCTGAAGCGGACCAAATGCATGCAGGCTTCAGTGCAATGGAAAAAAATGAAAATGATCAGATATCCTTGATTTCCTTTTTTTCTCGGTTGCCGTCCCTGGTGTGGGGATGCCAGAGGTCTCCAAAAGATTCACAAGGCATTGGTGTGGCGTGACAGGCTGCTGCTGTCTTTGCCAGGCTTTCTTTCCTAGGAATAGCTAGCTAGGTTTGTGTGAGGCTTTTCTGCTCACGGCACAGGTAGCACTGACAGGGTCACTAACTAGTGGTGTGTAATGCTGGAGCTAAGGTTTGTCTGTGTTAATTTGCCTTCCTGCCAATATTGTATTCAAAAGTGTTATGACTCCAAGTGCCTTTTTCTTCTCCTCTCCCAGGACCAGGAGCTTGAAGAATTAAAACAACGAATTAACACTTTAACATCTCAAAATGAACAGCTCCAAGCAACAGTTACACAGCAAGTGTCGCAGATCCAACAGCATAAGGACCAATATAATCTCCTTAAAGTACAGCTAGGTAGGCTGCAGAAAGAATAATCAAAAACAACCTTGCTAGCACAAAGATCTTGTGTGGTTTACGGCAAGCTACAGAGCAGCTCCTGCAGACAGCCTTCTCTCGCTTCAGGCATCCTCTTCTATGTTCTGCAGCATATGAAAACTTCCCGTAGAGATAAAACACTTTTTTCAACTTGCTGTTGAGCATTGCAAACAATTTTAGTAATGACCTTTATTATCTAAAAATACTAGATTTTGCTTTAAGTGCCTTAAAACGTACAAAAGCAATCACAGTAAGAACGGAGAGGACAGCTTGAAAATGGTATACGCTGAGGTATAATTTGTTCTTGCGCTCTGCTTAAGTCCTGGGTCTCTTGAAATAATAGTACTGTTTTCTGCCAGATCCATTGGAGCACTTGAGCTGGGCCTGTCTGCCACGTAGGGCTGCTGGGGTTCACGGGGAGAACGAGCACCTGAAAGTGACTGCTGTAGAGCAGAGAGTTCACTTAGATGGACACACAGAAATACTGCAATTAGCAGTAGCTCTTGACCTGATCCTGATTTCGCTTTAGTTGCCTGTGACAAAAAGCAAAGCCCTTCCTTGCTACCCTAGCTACTTTCCCGCAGGTGTGCCTGGCGGGGGGTGGGAACTGAAACCATAAATGCAGAAAACTTAAACAGATGACTAATGCTTTAATTGGGGTGTTTGAAGCTAACTTGAAAATGTTGTTGTTGTTTGTGACATTTGTTATAAACCCTTTCTTTTAGGAAAGGACACTCAGCATCATAATTCCCACAGTGATACGTTTCAGATGAATGGCATTCAGATGGAAGAAGTGAGCAAACTGAAAGAGGAGCTGGAAGAATGGAAAAGCAGGCATGAACTGCTGCAAGGGCAGCTAAGGGAGAAGGATTCTGTAATAGAAAAATTGGTAAGCACTGTATCAGCACAACTTGATGCAACTTCCAATTCTGTTTTCAAATGTCATTTCCCTTAAGCTGTGTAAGTCCTCATTATGATGGCAATTAAGCAATCATAACTGATTGCATGCTGATAATAGGAAATGTGGTGGGAAGTGGCTTGAGCAGAGCCTTTTCCGCTTTGCGCTGTTCCCAAGAGCAATTTGTGCAGCTGACCTGTTGTACTGTAGAATCGGTGGGGGAAAAACAGTAGGTGTCCCTGCGGAGCCTAGTGGGGGTAATACCTAAGACACAGTTATAGTGGCCTGTGTTTGGTGGCCTGCAGGTCAAAATGCAGGATGATGTGTGCTGCTTCTATTTTGGGCATGTCTTTTGCATTTGAATTGCTGAAAGATGCTTTTGCATCCCCTGTAGAGGAGACATCCAGCTGCTGCCGCCATGTAGTCGGAGAGCTTTATGATGTGCATTTCTTACCCTCTTTGCACCTTCTGTGCTGGGAACTTTGATCACGCGAGCACGCAGTTCGCTTTGTGTTTTGACAAGATGACTGTATTTAGTCTGTCTGCTTCTATGGCTGATTTTCCCTTTGCGGTTACAGAAGTCTTCACAGTTGGAAGTGGGAACAACAGAGCAGTCTTCACAGACCAGCAAATCCGGTGGCTTGGAGCACAGTAACGAAGTACAGAAGGTGAACTTGGGGTATTTCAGCAAAGCTGCGGTGAACAGTGGTAGCTCGGGATGGGACAGGAGCTTTGTCAATCTTCAGGGAGGAGCATTGAAGTTTTCAATGGTGTGCCTTTATGTGATGATGGTACTCATCTTGGAGCATCAAAATAGCGCATCCAAAAATTAATCAGTTGTTTTTGCTAAGCAGGCTTGAGCCAGCAGAATACACTTCAGCTGACTCTTCAGACTTGCAAAATCTGTTTATCCATTGCAAAACATACCTTTAAATATTGATATCAAAGCTTCCAGGTATTAGACTCACAGCATACAGTAAGTGTTTAAATATCTGCAGATTCAGTAATGTACGGTAGCTGTTGCTCAAAAAATACAAAGCAGGGTTTCTCTGATTAGAGAAGAGAAATGCTTGGACTGGTAAGTCAAAATGTGCTGAGAATGGTGATGTGTAAGGAACGCTCATGGGAGTGCTGGCGGTGTGAAACACCTTTATGAACACAGTTGAGGCTGGGAGAGACGCCTTGGGCGGGCATTCCACAGAAAAAGGTTCCAAAGAGCCAAGCGGGAAATCGTGCATGTTGCTGGCTGGTTTTGTCTCCCAGAGAAACGGTTGCTTTCCTCTCATTGAGAAATATATATGCAGCTTTCCTCCTGTGTATGCTAACATGAAGCAGTTAGTCTGTTAGCATTTAACTTAAGAAAAATTAAATGTGACCCTTGCCTTGTCAAACTTGCTTTAAACTATGTTTTGTCTTTTTGTCCCAAAGGAATTAGAAATGCTCAGGACTCAGATACAACTGCAGTCTGCAGAAATCTCGAAGCTTCAGATTGAGAATCAAAAGCTACAAGTAATGGTACTAGTTTCTTATTTTCTCTTTGGGGACTAAATCTTGAAGACTTTTCTGCTTATGCTGTCTGTAGCTACTGTCATAAGCCAAGCTTGTTTTAAGAACACACATCAGCAAGGGATACCAGCAGAGTTTTAAATGAAGTAACGTGTTACCTAACCCAGAGAAGTTAGCACTCCTTGAGGCCATCTGTCCTTGGTATTTTTAAACAAAGGAATACCAACTAATCATTGTTCTAAGCTTACACCCTAATTGAAGGAAATAAGCTCGTGAGACACAAATGCGTGATACCATGTGTGTTAGGGGGTTTGTTATTATTAGCAACAGTTGGGGATACTCATTTGAAAGTTGCTGTACAGTTGAGTGGCAAATGGTAGGTGCATCTGTGCAGACCTCCAAATGCTTCAGAGCTTTTTTAACTGTGTATTGGAAAGATTAGCCAATGAAGCCTTAGAATAGCTAAAAAAACACAATCGTGGCCTCAAAACTAGCTAATGGCACTAGAAGGTGAGCTTGAGAACTTCAATGACGAGTTGTACGCAAATGTCACAGACGCTTCCACAGCAAAGCTAACGGATAAAGCTGCAGGAGCATGGCCCGCAGGAACAATTGAAAGGAAGACAGTGTGTGATGTTTGGTGCTCAGGCAGAACGAAGGTAGCTCCTGTGTGCCCTGCTTGGCGACTCCGCTATAATGCAAACAGGCTAGCTGGCCTGTGGTAGCTGGACTCGCTTAAATTCTTGCTTGTGGCTGGTTTGTTCTGACTAGTGCACCAAATTCTATTTTTGGTATTGTGAGAAAGAGGACTTGTGCGAGGAAAATACCAAGTGTTTAGTTTAACGTACAGATAGGGGTAATGGGCACAAGTTAGAACACAGGAAGTTCTGTTCCAATACATGGAAACACGGTTCGGGTGACAGAGCACGGGCACAGGCTGCCCAGGGAGGGTGTGGAGTCCCCTTCTCTGCAGATTTTCAAGACCCGCCTGGATGCAGTCCTGAGTAATGTGCTTGGGGCAATCCTGCTTTGGCAGGGGAGTTGGACTAGATGATCTCTAGAGGTCCCTTCCAACTCTGAAAATTCCGTGATTCTGTGATACAGATGATTTGAAAGAGGAAAGCTTTAACAGTTCCACTGTCCCGTCTCAGCTGCTCTGACATGAGATGCCATTGCACACGTGTTGGCCCTGTGTGCTGTGAGCAGAGGCACGCTGAAGAGCTCCATACTGCCACCAGTTGCCGGACCTCCCCACTGCCATCCTCCAGACTTGCCTGCCTTCCCGACGGCTTTGGCTTCCATGGGGTGTAACTCCAGAAGCAATTATCTTGAATTCAGGCCACCATGCGGTTCTAGCTGAAAGACAGCTGCCACGTTTGGGAAATAACTTTGGGTAGGGCTGGCTGACACTAAACTATTGCTATTTTTAGTCGTCGCACACAGATTTGGGTATTTAGCTGAAATAAAAAATAATCTTTGGTACTTAAGGAGCATCTGAATGAAGGCGGCTGGCCTGTAATAGACAGGGTCTGCCTAGAAAATAACTAACAGTCTCTTAGAGTGCAACTTGTATGAAATAAGGGTTGCCGCTTGTGTTCTCATTTGGTGTGCACGTGTGTATGTGTTCATTGAGACCTCAGGAAGCACAGATCTGTTTCCTGATGCCTTGCAGCGCAGGATGGATATAGCTACCACACCATAGCTATGCCATAAGAAGAAAATATGCTTTTAAATTCTACAACTTAATGTCTTAGATGCTGTCTCTGTATGCGAGGCGTTCGGCGCTCTGATACTGAATTTCTTGCCCACAGAATACAAGTGCAGATCCTGTGTTAGGAGGCAGCGGTGCAACAGCAGCGAACAACTCTGAACTGGAGGGAAGGCTTGAGCAAGAAATAAAAGAATTGAAGGTTGGTAGCGGGTGAACACCAAACCAAGTCGCTTAAAACTCAGCCTTCAGTTAGGAGGGGTTCTACAATAGGAAAGGCATTGGGTGGAAGTGGTTTGTTTCCTCAGCATCTGCAGTGTTTCAGGCTGCACAGGGTAAGCTGGGTGCACCTCCTCCTTTTCTTTCTCACTTGGGGAATGTAGGCCTTGTCTGCCTGGAAAGAGTTGGTAGGGGCAGTCTAGGGAAGAGCTTTACTTTGACACAGACAATCCAGTTTGCTGGGAGGAAGGCAGCCACTGTTAAGACTTCTACCCACCTTACTCCTGCTTGGTCGTAAGGGGAGTTTGGATAAGAAGTGTGTAGGATCAAGGCCACAGGGCACTGGGGGGGTTGGAGCTGTTACAGGGAGTGTATGGAATGTGGTTGTAGGAAACGAGGCTTCAGCTCTTCCTGTGCTTACGGTGTAATGCGGTGTGGCATTTTTCCTGTTGCCAGAGTGAAGTCAAAGCCCTTTTGGAGGAAAAAGAATCACTAAAACAGCACCTGGACTCCTCCAGCAGTACAGTTGCTATCTTGCAAGATGAGAAAAGTAAACTTCAGCAAGAAGTTGCAGAATCAAAGAAAGAACAGGACGATCTCCTGGTGCTTTTGGCTGACCAGGATCAGAAACTATCTGCACTGAAGATCAAATTGAAGGATCTCGGTGTACCGGTAAGCAAAACTAGGGGTCATGTGCGTTCTCAGTCCCGAGCAGTCCGGGTATGGCAATACTTGATCCACTCAGTCTGGCCAGGCATCCTTCTATAACTAGAGGGCTGTGGAAGGTACCGGAGTAGCTTAGTGTTAGGCTTAGGGCTGTGAAGAGGTACCTGCCAAACTGCTGTGAGGAACGCTGCTTGTCCTGTGTGTGTCTGGAGTGGTACCTGACCGCGTGCCTGGCCTTGCTGCAGCTTATCCTGGCTGCCAACCAGAAAGCAGATGATGGCTGCGCTGTAATCCTAAGGGATCATTCCACAGATAGTACAAGTGATAACTAGAAAGCTTTACACTGCCCCTTAAGAGCACCACAAACTGTGCGGGCAGTTTCTGGGAGCTTTGTCTTCCGGACAGCTTCTTTTAAGAATCTGTGTGACTGTAAGGTGGACATTAATGGCTTTTGTGCTGCAGCTACTGTGTGCGAACGCCAGGCTAGGGCCCGGGTTCCCTATTGGGAGACAATCATTCTGTCGTTTACGCAACCCTTCCTAAAGGAAGGATTAACAATGAATAGTCAACTGGTTTAGCTTCAGCTGCAGGAATAGGGTTTTAAAGAGTCTGTGTTGGGCAGAGGCATTATTTGTACTGAAAAGTACTGGTAGCAAGCGTAGATCCTGTAAGTGTAGCCAAGGAATCTGAGTCTGTTGACTTCAATAGGGAGGAGGTACCCTAGAAGGCACAAGCAGCTTCACTTGTGGCATTGCAGAGCACCGGACAGACACGTCTTCCTCCTCAGCATCTTTGAAGAATGCGGGTTTTGGTTCACGTGGCTGTAAGGCAAATGCAAGCGCACGTGGCGTTCCTTATGCGAACAAAGAGGGCAGAGCTGGTGGTGCTGACGGGGGGCTGCTCTACCAGCAGTCACCCAGCCTTACCAGAGAAGGTTAAAAACTCAATGACATGACAAGATGACAGCTGCCTTTATTAAGCACTAATTGATACAGCTGGATAATTTTAGGTTAGCTTTAAGCTTCTTTCCAGTCCCTCAGCATTTGTCTTGCCTTGAAAAGGCTCACAACAGATCTTTCTGCGTTTCAGGTTGAAGATGAAGACGATATTGAATCTGGAGATCAAGGTGATGAAGATGAGGACGGGGATGAAGAGGAGCAAGACTAGAATGCTTTTGTGTGTTACCATGAAAACTAGATTGCATTGTTATTGGGGAGAAAAATCTATAATTGGTATACAAAGCAAAACGTGCTTATGAGCAGCAGATGGGAAAAGGGCAACCGTGGGACTAGTTCTAAGTTACTGAAGCGTTTGAAAAACCTTCATACTAGGTAAAGCAAACAAAAATCACTGTTTAAGTTCTACATGAGTATCCCGAATTGTACTTGTTTAGAAGTTGCTTTAGACACCGTTTAAAGCATGGGGATGACAATGTTGCTGCCGCAGTTCATTGTCATTGACTGAAGTTCTGTGCATTTGTCTATGGTTTTAACCTTCTGGAACTCTTAACATAATTAAATACAGAAGTATTTGGTTTAACACCTGTCAAATGGAATCTTTGCCCCTGCCTTCAGCATGGAGCTTCAGTGTAATTCGTGGCTTCCTTTAAGAGCAGTGGTGAGGTGGAAGGGTTGGGGCGGCTGCGGGGTGCGGTGGCCGCTTGGCCGGTCTTGTGGGCTGGTTCTCTGGGTGCGAATGGACCTGCACAGCGTCGAGTGCCTTGTCACCTGATATGGTTGCATTCGGAACCTCCCGTGGGGAACCACAACACTACACTAACGATGTGGAAGAGGTTTCATGGAAACCTGTGCGAGAAAGGTAGCTTGTTTAAGAAGAATCTCTGTGGAAAACACAGACCAATATGCTCTTCCTAAAGATCTAATGTGCTACTGAGTCAGCATAACAAATAAGTGAAAAACCTGTTGACTACTTCAGTAAGCAAATGAGAACTACTATGATTTATATAACTTATTGGCTCTTGACAAGTGAATAAAAGATAAGATTTTAAACGAAAAAACCTGAACACAGTAAATGCATTGATTTCATTGTTTGGTAATAAAAATAGGTATGTCCACTTAGTTCTCATTCAGTTAATTCTCTTGTCCTGTTTTAATAAAATATATTTTAATACACATGTAAAATTGTTGAAACCCAGTGTAGGGTGGCAGATGACAGTAACAATATACTTAGTACTGCGGCTCTCCTATGAGTATAGAGGTGTGCTGGTTCAGTCTTTGCTTTTTTCAACAATACGGATTTCAGTAGCTCACAGGTCTTGATTTATTTTTATTTTCAGTGCTAAGTGGGGCAGTGAAGGGTATTTCGGCTGCCAAGGGTGTTCTGGAGCTCTTGTGTCAAACTGGATTGAGTGATAAATGGCTTTTAAAGTTAGCACGGGGAATAATAATAATAAGTAGTGTAACTTAATGCTCAAGCTTTCTATGTAGGGACTTAGTACCAAGTAGGTGAAATGGTGTGCTACTGTCTTTATGCACAGATACTACCGTCACAGGATGGGACTACTACAAATAGCTGAAGAATTTAAGTACCCAGCTCTTGCTTTGTGCATGGATGTAGGCTGATATTTCTTATGCCTTGAAAATTCTGTTAGTGACTTGGGTTCTCTTAGGCACAAGGCAATTGGACTCTTAAAGCACGGTGCCTGTAATCTGTTAAAGAAGAAAATGAGTTTTAATCTGGACTTGACGGTATGGGTTTTATACAAGGATCTAGATCATTTTAGTTGTCAGGTCCTCTAACACTCACTTTACATTAGACATGTCTAAATTTAATTTTATCATCATCATAATGACTTCTGTAAGCTTAAAACTAAACGACTACTGAGTGGTGGAAGCTATGTGTGCCTTTTAGATAGTTCCGGTCTCGTTTACTGCTGTATTCGCTTGCTATCATCTGCTGTGTCTCCTCACCAGTGGTAAGGCTTATTAACTATTCCCATGGAACATTAGTCTAGTGTGGTTGAAACATCCAATTAGATTAGCAGGTAATCAGACTAGGCATGGAGCCATCCTGCTACTTACGATGTCTCTTACACGAATGGTGTGATAAGAATTGCAGAGATGATTACTCCAACCTGGAGAAATGGGAGCTCCTTTCTGCATGACCCATGAAGTCAGTTTTAAAAAAGCCTTTTTTCATGAACCCTGGTACAGGTGACAGCTGCAGGACCTGGTTGTCCTGTGAGCATGGTCATTGCCGTTTGCTGCTGTCAGCAGTACTTCCCCGATGGACCTGGTGACAATTCGTCCTACGCTGCTTAGACAAGACAGACCTACTTATTTATATCTGCTTGAACCTCTTTACCCATCACTGTTAACTGTCCCAGGAAGCAGTGCTTATCTTTGGAAGTGTGCGATCCTTCAGTGGCAATGGAGAAGGAGTGGTGTTAGGAAGCCTTGTGGCTTTGTTGTGTATGGAGAGCCTGTAGAGCTGGACCAGCAGGGCAACCTGCTCTTCCCTCCCCCTGTCCCGCTAAGTGATCTGTGGCCCTGCACGCTCTTTGTCTGTTCTACGCACCTGTTACGTTGCCCCGGATGTTTTTACTTTATTGTTTTCTGGGTGCCTTTCTGTGAGGTCTCTAAAAATGCTGTGGGCAGAAATAAACAGATACTTACGTAAGTTGTTCTTCATGGCCTAGGAGGCAAGTGTATCTCTCCACTGTAGAGGGAAGGGGAATAGAGAAAGGAAGATATGGGAAAAGAAACAAACCTTTTCCTTCTGCTCATGAGACGAAATCACCTGAAAAATAAGCACAGACACCAACTCAGTATGGGAAAGCCTAGGGCACGTGATTGATGGTCTGGCCTGATCTTGATCAGGCACTGTTCATCTGGCAACCTTACCTGGACATCAGTGCCGCTCCCAAATGATGGTATGCCGCAACATTTTTTTGTTGCCATTCTCTGCAGTGTTATGCTTGGGAAGTTCTTCCTTTTGGATTCAACTTCAAAATGTTTGAAATTGCAAAAAATGAAGGAAGAGATAACTAGGTGGGGTAGGAAGTTCAGGAGACAGACAAACTGGTTACAAACAGGTTTTAAAGAAGCTTGTTCAAAGCGTTTTTCCCAAGTAGAAAACCTGTTTTGTTGATTATTTTATTGCACCATCCTAGTGTTGTATCTCCCTGCTAGTAGTAGACGGGCCTGGATTATAACTGTATTATTGTCAAATGGGTGGCCTTTGCCCAGAAGGTATTCACTTGACTGTGCATTCTTGGCTGTGTCATGAAAAGTAGATTTATTCTTGATTCTCTGGAATCTCTTCGTGCCCCATCATGACTGGGACACCATGAATGCAGGGTGTTTTTCCTCACTCTGCACAGTGTTTGGATCCTTTCCACAAGTGTCTTTGTCAAAGCAAGCAACAGAGGGTAGTGAGGACGTAAACCTATCACAGCTTTCTAGCTTGCTTGTGGCACGTACTGACATTGATACAGATAAACAGTCCAAGAGATGCTGTGCTTCAGAGAGTACCAGGAGTGAAGAGCAGAAGTAAGTAATTCTGATTATCGTATGCCAACAGTAGAAAGCGTAACCCACCTGGAGTCCAGAGCTGGTGCTTACGCACCATGTCCAGACCAGGCAGTGGGGGCCCCTTCATGTACACCCTTTCAGTGTAAGGGTTTCCAGGCACGTTCCAGTGCTCCCTGGTCTGAACATGGGAAGTCTTTGTAATAATTCCTTTGAGACGGCTGCTACACCATTTTCTGGAACAGTTATTGGCAAAGTACGGATTGCAGGGAAGCAAAAGCAGCCTTACCTGTGCGTTGTAGCCTCTGCCTGCTGCTGGTCTTCTGCAAGGCTGAAATTTGCCAAACCTCTTCATTTGTGTGAAGTTCTTCCTACAAAATAAAATCAAAACCAAGTGTTCAGCAGTGCATACACGCTCAAGAGATCTGTTCTTTTATAAATACTTTACTAGTAAGGATGTCTCCCTTTCTTTAAATTATAGGAATAAGGGAAAGTTTCAATGGGGAGAGATTGGAGACTGATTGAGGGGGGGAACTAGTTGCCCAGCAATGAAATCCCGGGCCTGGGCAGCGCTTGGGTGAGGCAGGTGTGGGTACCCATGGGACACGGCTGCTCACCAATGCCCTTCAGTCACCTGTCGGTGTGGGTGGTGTGAGCGAGATTTAATGCTGGCAAACCTGACACCTTTCGGGAGGATCGGGTGCCCCCATACCACCTGCAGCGTCGTTCTCCATCCCATCTTGAGGATTTTTAACCATTCTGCACACCCCTGGCCACCTTGCTTGCTGAACCAATTGCCATTGTCCCCTAGGGTGGTTCCTCCCTCAGCCCCTAAGGGACACTGGAGGAGAACAACCAGGACCTTTTCTCCTGTTCCTGAGTGCCGAAGTGTTGGCCAAACAGCATCTCCACTTTAAATAAAAAGCTGACTGTGTTGCCCCAGCCTTGTGCATTCATGAGCAAAGGGACAACTGCCATCAAATGAGCAAGGTCCCTGTGGTTAGCTGAGTTCTGCGCTTTTCTTCTGTGGCACAATTCTGTTGTGAAAACAGAGTGAAACCCACTTTTCATTTGCTCGCTATACCTCTCAATTGCTATTTAAGGTGGGACTCTGTCATACTACTTATTCCTCTCTGTGTTAAATCATTTGGCAAATTTCCAAATCACACATGGTACTGTTGTGCCTGTGCATGTACGGTCTGTATGAAACAGCCTTGTCAGTGACCCTTTGCGGAAACGGGTGTCAGGAAGTGACATCTCCAGCTCGAGTCCCCACCAGGCAAGAGGCTGGAGCTCACCTGGCACACCAGTCCAACTAAATTTATTTTTGAAAAACCACAGGCCCTCTCTGTGGAGGCAAGTGGTGAATCTATGTCACTAGATCAGTAGTTACGGCACTTACAAAATGCTCTCTGCTAATTTTATAGCCCTGTTGTGAAGGCTGTGGGTACATATCTGAGTACATATCTGACTCCTTTGCTCCATGAAGCAGGTGCAGAACATGACATTATTTGAAGTGACATTTCAGAAACAAGAAATGGGTCTGGACAAGCCTGTGACCACTTCCTACCACTTATATAAAACCAGTAACTTCATAACACTGTTCTTGACCAAGGACATCCTACTGGGAGCAAACTATGATGCAACGGACTTGGATCCCGAGGCTAAGGTGAAGGTCAGGCCAAGGCTGAAAGTACCATTGGTGCATAGTGTTGTGCCTTGAAGCTGAGAATTTCACTGCTGGGCAAAGAGGGGACAGTGAGTGGTCATTACCGGCTGCTCACAGGCAGCACGTGTTTCACTAGAAGCAGTGTAATAAATCACAGGGCAGACAACCTGCTTGATTGGAAGGAGATACCGGTGCCAGTCAAGAAGAGCTGTTGCTCTTCAGGCTGGTGCGTTTCCAGACGGGAAGATCCTTGAGAAAGCACGTGCTCGGGGGTTAGTGTAACAGAGGGGCCTCGGACCGATCCCATGAGAGCAAGCCATGATGAGCTCAGCATCAAGAAAACGGAATTAGCCCCGATGGCGGGTGAGACCTGAGGCGCAGGACAGCTGAGTCCCCCCAGCCATGTCAGCAGACGCAGCCGTTGCAGCCAGATCAGTATCGCCTTGCTGACCCGGGGTGATGAGGCTACGTGACAGATCGGGTGAGAGAGGTGCTTCCCAGCTCACGGGGCTGACACCGAGCACACAGGTCACAGAATCAGGCCCACGCTGCAGGAATGAACTGTTTCTGACTCTTCTCTTGCTGCATCTCCACTTAGGCAAGGGAAGAACAGCACAGGCTGTGCCTGGAAGTGTCACCAAGAAAATCAACTGGGTAGTACGGAGATGTGCCGGGCTCTGCAGTCCCTGCCCTCTTCTAAGACAGTCAGCACAGGAGGACTGCACCCCACATCCAGAGAGCGAGACGGCTCTCACCTAAGTTTCACCACCAATGAGGGGTTCCCAGAGCTTCCCTGATGGTTGCTGAGTTGTCTGGTGCAGGCAGGGCTCTTGGCGGGGCAGGGATTTCTAAACACCCTGTCTTACACCAAGGAGCCACGTGGTGAGCCTGAGGAAGGCAAGTTCTGCATCCACAACAGCAAACCAGCTTGCTCTTCGGCTTCTTGGCTCTCCGTTTGGGCCACGTTGGGGCCAACGATAGAGCTGGTGCTTACGCACTTCTCAATCGTGCTGGCCCCAGATTTCCAACGGAGCAGGAGCCAACTTGCAGAAGCGCACGAGTCCAAGGAGAAGCTTTGTCAGTACTTGCATGAATCTAAATTTCCTTCTTAAACTCCCAATCACCTGCTCCTCCCCCTGCAGACAGATCTGTTGCCTGCATCTTAACGTATTTCCAGGCATGTTACGTGAAAGACCTTTCTTATTCGTTCTGTATCTATCTGACTTACCCCAAGTTTTAACCTGTCCTGTCTATTCATACCTCTTCTTTCAGAATAAAGTGCAGAGTGGAACAAAGGGTCTGAAAAACTGCTATTTGCAGCTTAAGACGCAAAAGAGGTGTAAAATGACAGGATCTCTGCCGCCTCAGTGAAGGAAGGGCCAGGCTGCTGCATGCTCACATCTCTAACTCTATGGGCTCCCTCTGTGGTGTGTACGTACACCAGCAAATCCATCATGGATTTGTACATTTCACTGGGTAAAGAACTTAGCTCCCAGATATACATATGGTCCAAAGAAAAAGGAGAAATAGAGCTTCCCCACTAATTAGGGCTGTCCTGAGACACGTACTGGTTTAAGCTATCAGTAAAAGCCTTCCTGCACCTCATTTGGTGACAGATTAGCGCTGCTGAACACTCACAATGAGATTCATTCAGTCTAAACCGAGACCAAAGTCCAGCCAGATGTTGTGTTCGTGTCATCTCCCACGACACCATCAAGTTGGGTAACAACAGCACAGCATCGCAAGCTGCGTCTCCGCCTGCCCTCCCGTGGTCCCCTGACTCTCATCCGCGTGCTTTCAGCCCCAAAAATGACGCTGCGAGGGGCAGCGCGTTTGCTGCAGGCTGCATTCTTCTCCCGGCAGCTCGGGAGGGCGTGAGCGTGGCTGGGCGAGAGAAAGCTGCCGAGGCAATTAGTTAGACCTTGTTTCTCCTTAGGCACGTCTCTGTAGCCATCTGGGCCTACCACAGTGACCCTGGGGGAGGCTTTGCTACCAACCATCCTGTGTGCCAGCTCCAGTGTGGCCACCAGAGGTCAGGGTGCTCCCACGCAGGCAGGCCAGGGCCCTGCTTTGGGGCAGAACAGAACCAACCCCACCGATGCGTCGGATGTATGTGGCTATGGAGCCAACACCTCCGGCTGGGGGGCTCCCGGGAAATGCAGGCGGGAAGGCAGGCACAGCTAGCTCCCAGGCTGAGGACGTGCCCGGGCGCTGGGCTGCCCTCCCGTCCTCTGCCCTCCCCTCTCGCTGCCACCTCTTTGTTAAATTGCTGCTCCCGAGCTCAGCGCGAGGTGACTGGAGGGCTGCTTGTTTACTTATGTCTCAGTAAATCAAGGAGTTACTAAAAAATCACCCAGGTTGAATGAAAAGCTGTATCCGACCGGAAATATTGGCATGCTTGAGATCACACAGGTGTGAATGGCAGGAGAGAGTGTTTGAGATACCTTGTTAAAGGTTTCTAAGCTATTTTAAACCACACAATGGAAAAAAAAATCCGGAAATAAGACCAAGTGCAAAATGTGTCAATGTCTCTCTCCGCTCACACAAACACCGGCAACTGGAATGGACCGCCTGAAAGGTTTAAATGCAGCAAGTCATTTATTTGTTGGGAGGGTTGTTTTTTGGTCTCTCTCCAGGGGAGCTGTTTTCCCAAACATCTGTCGGCGGGAAAAACATTTTCCCAGGTGGCTAGAGAAGAGTGCATCTGTTAGGATGCCTGGTCAATGAGCAAAGGGCTTCTCTGGCCTGTCACGGCCGCGAGTGAGTCCAGGAATACGGGAGGCTGCCAAGGGTCTCGCTGCTTGCGGCAGGAAGCAGTCGGTTTTGGGCCAGAGCAGCAGGCAAAGACAGCGGGTATGGCACCCCAAGATGCTCTCTGTGCAGGTTAGTTCTCCCCTGCTCCCTCCAGCGTAGCCGCCCAGGAGGGTGCACAGTGGACGCGCACAGGGGCTGGGGCTGGTGCAGCAGAGGCGAGGAGAGCAGGCTCGAACAGCGCACCGGTAAGGGCAACTGCTCCCTTCTCAGTAGAAAGGCAGGAGGTTGTGTCAGCCCGCCCAGATGGCACATGCCAGAGGTAGAGCAGAAACATGCCAGGCTCACTCATCACTCCAGGAAATCCGCTTGGATAAGAACAAACTTTCTCTATTATTTTTTTTTTAAATCTCTCAGACACCTACACTCAACTTTTGTCATAAGCTGTCTGGAGCTGATTTTATCTCGCACGCTATGCACTTCAATGGGAAGGAAGGGGGTGACTGTTGGGCAACGGACAGAAGCTTCCACTCGGAGCAGCCTCAGCTGCAGAGCGATTACTCACTCCTCTTCCCGGCAGGGCCCAGTCTACCCGCTTCCTAAAGCATTTCTAAACGTATGTAGCTGCAGGCCACCGGACTGGCTGCCGTGCCGGAACTATGGGGCTTGGACTGAGGTCCGAGGGGCTTGACTCGCTGGGAGTTCTGCCACCTTCTGGGCAGCCCGAGCAGGTCTGCTTTCCTCCTGCAACCGCTATGGACCCGCAGCAACTGCTGCTTCTGACCCCCATTTTTGACTCTGTTGTATGAGAAGGATAACAAGTACCTTTTATCTAGAGGCTAGAAGCTTTCAGCAGGGCGTTTGTCTCTTCATTCCCAACACATTACTCTCAATCCAAGACCAGAGCAAGAGGCATCTTTTCTCTGGGATTTCCAGCCCATGCGTCTGCCTATTGCCCACACGTGTGAGCGCACATCCAAAAGGGAATGGGGTAAATGAGGCCGCCCGGGCAGATTACGCTTTGCCCTGGTCACCTGCATGTTGTGTTGGTGGCGTTTCCACCACAACCACTCTAGCTGTATACAGTACAGACATCTGTTTGTTTGGCTTGCTTTTAAAACAAAGCCGGGATGCTGAAGAGTGAAGTGTCATTGATGCTATTGTGTGCCACCCCTCAACCTGACCTTCGTATACTGCTGAAGCCAGCATACGTCAGCTACGGCCACGTGCCACCACTGCGCTGTTGTGGCGGTGAGGTCCGCTTTCCACAGGTTGTCCTGCCTGCGCCGGCCAACCGAGTGGGCTCAAAGACATGGCCTTGCTTCGTGTTTCTGTGCAGCCTCGAGGACTCGGCATTACTGTACCCCGAATGCCGAATGAAGGATGTTACTGACCAGTCCCACCAGCAGCGCAACATTTTTCTGCCTATGGCTGAGTCGGTGGCCTTGAAGGGCTCTCCCAATGACAAGAAGTGTCACAACTTGCACTTGTTTATTGTGTGCTATGCAGGTCCACAGAAGCGGCTGGACTTAACGGCAGCTATGTCAGACACCTGACAGCTTTGAAAAGATGCCCTTTATCCACAGCTATGCTCTAGATGTGTGCTTAGGCTGGTTGCATCATCGGTGTAAATCACTGACTTGGCCATCTGAGGACACAGAGAGCGTGTGAGTGTCTGAGCTGGGCCCAGCGCTGTGGGTGAAGTGCTCTGATGTGATTACTTGAGACAATTTCCTGGTGAAGTTTCATATACATTTGAGTCACGTCTGCCCTTTGCTCTGGAAACCTCCTGCTTTGACCTCAGCAGACAACAGAAAAGACCAAGTGAGAAATCCCCCCCCCCCCTTCCTGCTTTTTACCCTTGAAATGTAGCATTTACAATGGGGCTGGCTATACAGTATTTTAATTCAGCCTTCAAGTCCTGCTTGAATGTTCCTGGTGACGCTCCCAGCTCCTCATCAGATGTTTGAGCCAACTTCTGATTGAGCAGATAACATGACTGTTATTCTTCTTTCCCTGTTGCTTCATGGTGTGCAACAGGACATTAGTCAAAACGGTTGCTTCCAGGTACCTGCTGTTTCAGGAACGACCTACCTACAAATATCTATTACTTGCAGATTCGCTGCTGTATTTCCCTGAAGAATCTCCCAAATGAAGTGTCAGGGCAACAGGATTGATGATGTAGCACATATTTCCAGCTCTGAGAAGATGACAGGACTGACAGCAGCTGTAAGTCAACGTGAGACCAGAACTGCCCAGAGGATCCCCGCTTTCTGCCAAAGCCCCTCCTCTCTGCCAGCAGAGGAAAGCGGTATCCCTTTCCGTGAAGATGTGCTTCTAAGTGCCCGCTACACCCGGCATTCCGCAACGTGCAACGACCTGACTGAAGCGCCAGGAGCCTGCCTCAACTGTCTGCTCACATAGGGTGCCTGCGACCCATACCTGCCAGAGGCCGTGGTGCTGCCTGGGAGGAAGGAGCCAGCTTGGAGGGAAGAGGGCTCTTGCAACGTGAAGGCCACGCTCGGTTTCTCCCTGCAACTCTGTGGCTTTCCAGGCAGATTTCCAGGCGTGCGTGGACGTCTTGCATCTGTCTAAGCCCCCAAGAAACACCCGAGTCCTAGACTCCTCAGGAAAGAAACCAAGGGAAGGAAATGCCCATTTCAAATGGCCTCTCTCTTAAAAGGTCTCCAACCATGCATGTGCCATGTGCTTTCCACAGCAGCCCCTTCTGTCCAGTTCCCTCAGACACAGGTGAGCGCAGAGCAAAACTGTTTCAATCCTTTGTCTCTCTGTTCTTCGTCCAAAGGATAAGAGAGAGCAAGAGAAAAGAGGGTTGCTGGTGTGATGGAAAAGCCACTCTAATGGGGACAGAAACGGGGACCCCCTTGACATTGTGGCCAAAAGACAACGTCATTCCCGTCGCCTGTGCATAGCCCCTTGCTGCCCAACCCCTCCAACACCTCAGCCGGACAAGAGAACAGTCCTGCCTGCTCAGAGTTTTCTGGATCAAAGCAGAAGGCAAATTAGGGAGGAAGGAGCTGTCCCCCTGCAAGCTGGGTTCTAGTAACACCTTGGAAGACAGTCAGCATGTCGGAGCAACGGGCAGCAGCCAGTGCCTGGGTGTGCTTGGCAGAAGACCAACCGGGCAAAGACAAGCTCTGTCTACTGAGTAAATGGCAAGCAATCTCCTGTGAGATCTTGGCAGCGGGATGTATTCTGTAAAATCACGGCTTCCGCTGTGGTGTTTGTTTTGTGTGGAGCTGGGGTTTGTCCCATCACCATTGGCTGGGGGGAGCTGCTCGGTTTCTGTGAACAAAGGCACTCGGGAACCCCGGGCTGCTCGGACAGATCCCAGCCCCACCGCTGCCTTTTCATGAGCCAAGCACGTACAGCCACGCAGACATCCTTCACATGCCACGCAGACTTCAGCGCCGAGAGCCGGTCTTTGACTCAACTGTGCTCCCGGTGCCCCAGCCCTAAAGAAGCGTTTTGTGATCATTATTACCACCTGAAGTTTTGAATGGGGCTCAAGAAAAGGTGGTGCTTAAAAAGCACCTCGTTTGAATTCATGCCAACTGCATATTTGTGATACAGGACTGAAATGTGTCCTGGAGACGGATTTATGGCATGTGATGGAAACGCTGCACCTCAGAGACGGATTTTGCATGAGTACGGATACACGCATCCATGACTGTACCTTTAATCTGTCTGGGACTCTAGTTAGAATTTATCGCCATGGCTGCAGGTCAAATGAAATCCCTCCATGTGCCTCAAAGATCCCTCCATGCTAAGGACTTAGCTGGCATCAGCGGGGTGGGGGGCACCTCCCTGTTATCTCAGAAACTCTGTACCGACAGGGGGCTGCTCTTCAGTATCTGTTTGGAAAGAGAGATACTGCTGTGCTGGGTTTAACTGCACCCAGGACATCCCCAGGGGACCAGTATGTCCGCACCACAGCAAAACCCACAGGTTCTCATGACTAGTTCCTATTGACCTGAGAAGGCTGTGGCTTAATATTTGTCAAGACCATAAAGATCTTGACTGTGGTGAACTTGAAAAGAAACTATGGCAAGAATATGTTTAAATACTACCACTGCATGCATTAATATTATTTTAAGCTGGTGGATTGTTTATACATTTGCAGGAAACAAGGATTATAGCTTGGATTTGGCAAATACATTTGGCTGAGTCAAGAAATAGAAGGGGGTGGTGACATGTTTCATTTTTGTTTCAGTTTGTTTTCATATAATTTCATTTCTCTTTAAGGAAATCCTTTGGATTTATTCCTTTTTAAATGTGTCTGTGGTGAAAATAGCCAGGATTAGACGCAGAAAAAAGGAAACGTTTTGCTCAACACCAAAGAAAGTTTTTACGAGTCTTCCTTTCAATCTGTTGAAAACATGCTTTCAGGTCGATGCAGAGGGCAGTACTGTCTTGGATTTATTTTTTTGGTTCATCCTTAACAAAAACGCCCCTCTCAACCTAGCTTTTTAAATGTATCTACTCACAGCAGATATATTTTAAATATACCTATTAACAGCCTGTGAGGTTGTGAAGTAGAAACTGAAAAACAAAAGCAGCACTTCCAAGCTGATGCAGCTCCGCCAGGCTACAAGGTGCAAATGCTGCTTGACCAAAAGGGGACAGAGACGAAGTACCCGTCCTGCTCAGTGAGGCAGATGGTCCCAGCTGAAAGCCAAGCGAGTTTCTGCGGCATGTTTGCTCCAAAGAGAAGGTTGCTGTAGCTGGTCTTGTTGATCTTGTACGAATTGGAGTTGGGAAAAAAGAGGGTTAAGCTGGCTCCCTCTTATTTCAGAATACACACTGACTACGTGTACTCATAAATACTGGCAGCACACAGGTGTTTAGGAAAATGGAAGATTTTGGTTCCTTCACTGTGCTCAGGAAAAGCTTTCCCAGCGCGCCACTGATCCGGCCTCATTTGAGGCAGCTTCCTGTGTAGACTGGGAAGATTTCATGAGTTTTACCTTCTATCGGGGAGGATGGAAGGTGCTTTTTAGAGCCCACAGCCAGAATGCAAGGCTTTGCACAGCCCGTTGGCAAATGAACAGAGGTAACTTGAAAGGCATGCTCCTGCGTTTCTCCCTTTCTTTCGATCTTTCCATTTCTATACTATCACGGTAATTTTCAGTGAAACAAAACTGGGCAAACCCTCTGGCTCGCAGCAGACAGAAGAAGGCGGCCCAGACTCAGCTGCCAGGACGCATTCTGCCAGTTGCAGAAGTCAGGACTCACTCCCCCAGTCATAAAATTAAAAATGAGTTAAACCTCTAGCAGGTGTTAATAGAAGGCACGAACCACCCTGCAAACCGCAAGCCTTGGAAGAGGTACAAACTAAACGCAGACAGGAAATCCCCCACCCAGCCAGGACCTGGAAGTTGCCTACACCTGAAGGAGAAGTAACTGGGGACGGTTTACTTTAGGTCGATTATTTGCAAATGACTGAATGTGACTGACGTCGATTCCCTTAATTCTACAGTAATGTCATCAGACAAGTGAAAAATCAGCCCTTGCTACCTCCCAGCTTCCTCCAACTGGTAGGTTCTCCCCTCTCTGAAGACCTGATCCTGGTCTCCTTGATGCAGGTGTCAAAGGAGCACTCCTGCCAGCCAGCACCTCTCTATACAGCTGGGTCACAGTCTCAGCGCATTCAGGTCCGGATGAGGGATGAGGAAAGGGAATTACGTCCATAGCCGCAAGGAAGGCTAACTTTCTTGGTAGAATCGGGCTGCGATGTTTTAAGGATTGCTGCTTACACAGAATGTCTTTGCTTCCATCTTTGCTATTCCTTCACAGCGATCCAAAAGCTGACAGAGATTACAGGGCAACAAAGAGAGGTGCATATTTTACGGATAAGGCAAACCAGCCATAAACGTGGCCAATGTCCACACGGAAGAAGCTGGCTGGGACAACAGCCCCATACTTTTCTCTCTGGCATCCCATTCCAGCTGGCCCGAATCTTCGCTAGAGTAACACATCTTTTCTGAAATGCACCCACTCTTACTAGTAGTCAATTCTTCATTTCCCTATTCACACGCCTCCCCTGCCCCAGCATGCCCTTGTTAGTTCAGACTGGCTCCAGCCAACTCTATGTGTATTTATCTTGCAGAAACAATCAATCACTTACGTTTTCTGGTTTATGGGCGTTCTCCCATCTGGCACCTGGCTCCATCACAGTTTGTTGCATTACGTGACCTCCCTGTCCTCCTGGAGACTCTGCGATGGCTCCCAGCTCCGTGCTTCAGTGCCAACAGCCACAGGTTAAGCCCTGCAACAGAACGGGGAAGGATCGTGTCTCTACAATGGCCAGTTTCTCCTTTCGCTTTCCAGGTATGGTTTTGCTGGGAAATGGGAACTCATTTTAAGTGTCTGCTGACACTGACGGACCGGACTGGGTGAATTTGAGAGTTCCCTGTCCATGTGCCACAGATGGGACATAAAACCGATCAGAAATACACCAAGTGGACACATTTTCACATGTCATTTTTTCGGCACAGAAACCACTTGCTATGAATAAAGGGAAAAGAATAACTCAAGGCCTCTGGAGACAGAGGCTGTGGTGGTGACAAGCTATGTTCCTACAAGAGCTATGAGCTTGGTGTTGTTATCTAATTCTCAGTGTACCAAGGGAGCATATTTACATTGCAAAGTGTTCTTCATATACCAATGGGTCTACGCAAGACAATTAGTAAGTATTTTTAAAGCTTTCCAAATAAACTTCAAAGCAGGAGCACGTCCTGTTGGAAGGGAAGGGCTGGCTACAAGTGGGAGCCTTGAATGCCACCTGCTAATCCCTTCCTTCCTGCCGTCAGGCCTCCCCAAGGGTGGGCTTCTCCTGCCTTTGTTTCCTAGGAGAACAGCCTCATGAATCATAAGAAAGCTCTAGAAACAAACCAAATATTGAAAAAAGAGGCTGGAGCAGCAGGCCTCAAAGCAGAGGCTGGAAGAGTTACACAACTCCCAAGCCCAATGCCGTGAGTAAACGCTGTTTCACAGAGTGGGCTGCTGCTGATCACCTCTCTCCCAGTTAGCATTCCTCTTTTCAGAAGCAGGAGTACTCACGGCCAATGAGGCCAGCGCTCAGGTGCATGTCTGCCCAGATATGGGCTAAATAGGCAGAGCAGAAACAAGTGGGAAAGGACTCTGGCTCTGCCACCCCCCTGGCTCCTGGCGCCAAGGAAAGGAGCGCACTGCCAGCCCCCCACCGCTCTGCGGACACTAGCTCAGCAGCTCAGTACCTCCTCGCTGCTCAGGTGCTGACACTGGAGGGAGATGCCACACTTCACACAACCCTTTCCACACGCAAGATGGAAAATGTGACCTGTGGCTTCCTATGTGACAGCTATTTGCTGTGAACGCTGGCAGGGTGAGCCAGGAAAACCTTCGGCGCCAATCTCGGGCCAAGCTTTCTTTTGCATCCCGTGCCTTTATGTTCCCAAACTATTTCAAATCCAGCGAATTAAAAATTGAGAATCAAATGTAAAGGGATTGCACCTCTTCAGGTGAGATGCCTCGTGTCACTTATAAGATCCAATCTGCCTTCTTTCTGAGACCACAGTTATCTAACATGCTCCCTTCTTCTCCCAGTGAAATTCCCACCAGGCTCAGGACACCACTGTGTTTCTCTGCTGCCTCCTGTCACCACCCCCAGAAACTTGGGTACCTGAAGGGCTTTGGGAAATGATCAAGGGATGGAGCAGAGGCAGGAAGCTTGGCTCCTTGGTAGCCTGAGAAAGCTGTGGTTCCTCTCAAGGCAGAGCAGCCATTAGATGAAACGAAAGGCAGTCATTAGGTGAGGACGCTCATGGATTGCCAGGCCTGCCTTACCCATGCCCACAGCACTGCCCCCGCTCAAGTGTCAGATTGCAGGGCACATCTTACTTTAACTGGAGACCCAGTATAATTACAGAAACATGCATCTTTTGGAAACATAATTGACCCTTTGGAACTGACACACCATGAAGGTGAAATTAAGAAAAGCAACAACGCATTGCAAATATTGGGGCGATTTCCTCTTGGCACATAATTGCCTGTTTTGTGACCTAAAAACCAGTATTCCTTACAGTCCTTCATAAGGGTACAGGTTACTTAAACTATTTATAGATGCTTTGATCCTTTCTGCAATCGAGGCGGTGATACACGGATCAACCAAATGTGACATAATTCTTGATGCTGCCATCTTGATGAGCTATGCCTCATGTGACCTACCAACTCCTCGTAGTTGCTGTGGGCACACTTTATCAGCTCCATCTATTGCAGCCTTCGAAGAGGTCCCTCCCTAGCGCAGAGGATGCTTGAGAAACGCAGGATACCAGGCACGCTATGTTGTGTCATCGGCCCTTGATGAGGGGTTGAGGGAAGTCCATCTTGGCAGTACTTTTCCACTTGCTTTCCTACCAGGGAGCTGGTAACCAGGCTGTCATGACATGCGTGAGCTTTAGTGAACCGATCCTCGCAGAGCCAGAGGTCAGATTGGGCTTGGAATACCTCAGAGGTTCGGTGATGCTAATACAAAAAGTGAGTTATTTTCAGGTATGAGAGATTTCGGATGTTCCTTCCAGAAAGCCCGCGCAGTTGAATTGGAATGGCCCTAGATAATAAATATTCAGTGATTTGCGTTAATAGTCACTGGAGATGTCTGAAAAACATGAGGGTGAAAGGCTGTGGAGCTCTTTTTGTTCAGCGGTGACTTTCTAGCCCTTCCCATGGGCAGATAGGAGCAAAACTCCAGAGCTGGCAATTTCCCACGAACAGGAATCATAAAGAACGCGAACTTTCTGTTTTGGCAATGCAATCTCTTTGTTGCCATAACATTAGTATGCTTCATTTTGACAATGGTGAAAATATTTGTCTGTCAAAAGGTAGTAATGATATATCGTGTTTAAGATGTGAGATGGTATGTTGCCTTTTAACTGTGAAAAGCAAATTGTAACACAAAGAAATTAATAAAAATTAGTCTTTGGAGGCAGGATGAGGGAAGAAGAGCAGTCCCTATGAAAAGGAAACTTGAAGAGTAGAGAGAGAAATAATACCCCACACAGCAGAGTGGTTCGGAAGCCAAGAGGCTGGCCGACGAGGAGATGCACCTGTCCTGCTCAGCACTGGTGCATGCTCCTGTATTGAGTCTCAGTCCCAGGCTGCAGCCTCCGGCTCAACTTCCTGTCCCAAGAAAACATTCTGCCTTGAGCAGGTGTTTGTACACCTCAAGGGGTAAAGACTGGAATAGAAAATGTCGTTTTTTTCTTTTCTATCCAGAGGACAAGCTAGAACCGGCTTCCCGGGAGCAAGGGCTTGACTCCTGTCCCTGGCGACAGATCTGGTGAGAGACAGGGCAGAGGTGGGACTGGAGAACTGCTCTGCTGGAAGGGCTGTCTCGGGACAGAGCAGGCAGGGCCTGTAAGAGATCCCTCTCATCTTGTTACCATGGGAACATGAAAACAGGCAGAAGGGGACTGAGGATGCCCTAAGAAAGCTGAAGACCTACAGAAGGAAGGGGGAGAGGACCTGGAAGCAGTGAAGGGCCACTGATATGTTGGGTCCTTTCCTTAAGATCTCACTCCTGAGATGTTCTACAGGAATAGTTTTCATTTCTAGCGGGCAGAGCTGCCTTGGGTGGTGTGGAAGCAAAGTGGGACTCAGGTTTCAAGCAGCTGGAACAGTGAATGGCACTGCTCAATCCATATCCCTGTGGATTTGCTTGCGATGACTGCCAGCACCTACCCTTAGTTCCTTGGCCTCCTCACTGGGGCGGATAGACTGATTGAAGCCAAGACTGATTTAAGGACCCCTAACCCTCAAGCCATGGGTGGAAGGAGAGGAACTCACATCCAGCTCTAGACCAGATACACGAGGCTTTGTTGCTCAGGTTGGAGGATGTCAAAGACGTATCGAGGCCTGGGACAAGCTGTAGACCGTGACTTACTGGAACGAGCTAGTCCGATTTTGATCCAAGGCAAAAGAAAACCGGGAAAGGCTCTTCTTATAGATTGTATCGCCACTGCAACAGTGGGGATGAACCTGGAACTTTCAGCATAGATCTGCTTGTGAAATCCTGGCCTTTCAAAGTCTGTATTCCCATTTGAGCCTCTTCTGTATTTTTATTACAAAAACCTTACAGTTATACATACAGGGGAATTCCCCCTTCTCCTGCCTACGAAATTATGTGACATATAAGTGAAAAAGCCTCCAAACGGGGCATCTGAAACAAACTTCACTAAGTGGCCTGTTTCTCCAAAATTACACTTCCCATAAATATTTTCTTCTCTCATTTCCTGTGTGCTACTTGTTACGTTATTTGTTTAAGTCAAATCACCATGTGGCAACTGCTAACAAACACAATCTGACTGTAACTGCCCTGGGAGCGAGTGAAACTGCATGGACAAGAAGGACAAGCAAGTGGAAACGGAAACCACTGATATGGCAAAGTGCAAACTGATAAAACCAATAAAACACCCTCTCCTTTCCTGATTGGCAATGGACTATGCTGGTAAACTGGTCTTTAACGTGGGTGACAGCGACCTGCTTTAGGAAGTTTTTTTTTTTTTTAAAAGACCAGAGGGCACAGCGCTTGGGCTAACGTGGCACAGCTGCTCATGACTCAGTGCCTCTGATGTCATTCCTGCTGTTGGCACGGAAAGAGAGAAAGAACAGCGAGTTCAGATAGGACCAAGGCAATTTCTAACTTCAAATGGGTGGGATATCACGCACCAAACTCTAGGAAGGCAGCGGTGCCTGGTCTCCCTGACCAGCGCCTCATTAAAACTCCTCCTCCCTCCCCACAGAAAACAAGTGGGGCCAAATCCTCTTTTCCACCCTGAGTACCGGTGGCCACCCTGCTCTGCACAGGCTCTCTGCGAGGCTTCATCAGGCTTCGCAGAAGGTGAAGGACCTTTGCACTGAGATGGGGAGGTATCCAGCCCGACATGGAGAGGAATATTTTGCTGGAAGTGTTTTACCGTTCAGGTGGTTACTAAAGGAAGGCGCTGTGTGTGAGCGGTGTGTCTGCAGGCCTTTGTCTCTTCCCTGCTGCACCCGGAGACGTTGGCATCTTGGTTTGGTCCTGTCTCTGGAATGAGCAGCACTATGTCAGGTGGCCCTTAGGGACACAGGGGCGGGTGTCTCAGCGCCTGCCCCCTAGACTCTCCACAGAGGCAAACCTGGCCCATAGCTATGCTCGGGCAGATGATTTCTCCTCATGCTGGCTGCTTCCACGGGCTGTGTGGGTACCCTTTTTGCACCAGCCAAAACGACTCGAGACAAAACCTGACTCCTCTATGAAGATGCTTTGGCGTCCGCAGCCGTTTTTAATTAAGACTACACTCCAGCCCCTGGAGTAATGGTTGCATGCCAGTTCAAGGGAGACAGCATTTCTAAAGTACCTCCTTTCTCCCTTGTCCCCAAGAGGTTAGAGGCTTCTTCTGTCATCATCCTTACTCGCCATGATTTCCCTTCTCCCTTTTTCATGAAGCAGCAATTTCTTCCCCGCATCGGCATATTCTCTGCAGCCTGTAGGCAGCATCAAAGAAAACGACAGCAAGCTGCGGCCTGTCCCGTAGGAATGCCATCCATCGGCAGGCAGAGGAAACAGCGGGAGGCACACAGGAATGACCTCGCTGGCGGAGGCAGGCTGCGAGGTAAGGAGCTGCAGAAGATAAAATGCACCTGTTTTATTGAAGGCGTGTTTACATCGAGGATCAGATTCTGTCTTACTCTGCTAAAACCGTAAAGTGGAGCGGCTTTTCTGGAACAGCTCCTGAATGGGCTTGTCTAAACAGCAGCAGGGGAACATCAAAAGGTGCAGTGATCATCCGCAGATAAGAACCTGAACTGTCTGATCCTGAGCTACCCCCAGGCATGGCTTAGTAGTTTGTCTGCCCCTGACGAGCTGTCTCTATAGCTCTCCCTTATACCAGAGCCTCCTTCCACAGCGATTGCTTCATACACGTGGCAAAGGGCTCACTGACTGCCCGTCAAGAAGGTTTGATACCCAAAGAATAGTTACATGTTGGATAACCCCCAGCGTGAAGCCCTTTGAACAGAGAAAGGAATGGGAAGGCAGGCTTGGGTCAGCGCTAGAGCAAGCAAGTCCCCGCTGCAGTGACCCAGCCACAGTGGGAAGTGTGTTTGCATCAACCATCTTTCAGTAATTATAGCAACAGATGACTCAAGATCAAAGTGTGTTTGTGAATGATGTGGCGAAGTAAATCTATGTAAATCTGAGCTTTTTTATCTCTGGATCTGTCTTTAATGCTGACTTCTGTCCGGCTGTAACCTGCCCTGGGAAAACATCTCGGCTTCCACCGCTGCAGCGCTGGTCTGGACAGACCCCCGCGAACTGCTGGGCTTCCTCCACGCTCTCCTCCTTGCCTCGTGTGCAGTATGGCTGGGGCCGGCAGCCGCCCGTCTTTGGGGTCTCATCCCCAGAGGAGTTCTCAATGCAGAAGGGCACGCTTACTGTCACAGTGAGTCAACAGAGCCAGGTGCCCGGGCGCTTTGTGCTGACACGCCGGGGTGCTGCTGGTGGTTGCTACTTCCAGGGTCTGCCCCTCCCAGATGCTCCTCCACTGGCTGTAGCCCAAGTGCTCCAGAGATGGTTTCTGATCCAACTTCTTTCGCCCTTGCCCAGCCATAAGGGCAGACTCCAAAGAGGGCTTGACAGGAAGGCCCCTTCCTTCAGGGTGACACAGGTGACAGATGGTGGCTGATCAGGATGTGGAGACGGTACCATTTGCCCAACCCTCTGAATATATCCCATGATCGCTCTTCATCTAGGTTGAATCTGTTTCATCTTCTTTCTGTCACGTATCCTCCTACCAGCTTCTATCATGTGTTTATCCTGTATTTTCTAATTAGTTAATTACTTTGCCCATGATGCTAAGCTCCAGTCATTACACACACCAGGTGTTCTCTTTGTGCCATCGATCTGTAAGCGCTCCATTGGGATGTCTCCTCTTTGCACGACCTACTCTGGACAGCACCGCACACGTCCGGGGAGATCTTTCCAAGCCCTTGAATGTCCTGCAACTCTCCTGCTCGTTCGTCTAGTTCCCACCACTTTCACAGCCTTGCTTTCAGCTCCCCTTCATTTGCACTACTGCAATAAAACACTGCTTTTTTTTTTTTCTTCTTCATCTTTATAACATGGCTTTTGCCTACAACACTGTGCACATGAGGAGCAGGAGAATTCTTGGTGTCAGCTTAAAACACAACACAGGATAAAATCCTGCCAGAGGAGTAACTCGCTGGGTGAGAGTGCTAACGAGGCCCTTAGCTGTCCTTGCCTGTGTCCCCTCAGAGGCCGACCACCAGGGGCTCGGTCCCAAATATCAGTGGCCTGAGCTGCCCTGCAGGGAGTAGGAATAAATGCCTTCTAGGGCCACAGTAAGAAGGGACTGTGATGATCAGTGGTTCAATTTGCTTTGTCACTTGCATCACGGATATTCACCCGCCTCACCTCGTGCTGCACAGGTAGCGGATGGTTGGTTCCCCAACAGAGGTTAGAGGAAATGAGCCAGGGAGAGGTTTTCTAAATGTGAGAAACAAAGAGAGAGAAGTTACTCCACACACTGGTCTCTCGTGTGGTTGCACGCTGGCTCCAGACATCTTTCCTGCACAGTTCCTGGCTAAAGGTGTTTGAGTCACAAGCAGCAGAGTGCGGACAGAAGGCCCGGGTGGCTGGGGGTTAGGTGGAGAGAACGAATCCTGACTTAGAAAGCGTTCCCCAGACATCCCTGAGACAGTCTCGATCTCTCCTGGTGATCGCTGTTGCTTTCATTTGCTGTTTTAATTCCAAAGGCGCCTCCATAGCCAGCGCCTTCGGCACAGTTACCATGTGGCAAGGATGGCCATGTTAGATATAGTTTAGAGTTGCCACCTGGGACCAGGGACCGATGCCATCGATACACAGGATTTCCCAAATCACATCAATCATCTAGATTTTTCATTGCTTATGCTGAGATGCTGTGTTGCTCCTACACGCTTATTTCTCAATAGAGCAGAGAGGCTTAATTACCGGGTTGCAAAGCTCCCAAGGGTCTTATGAAAACCGAACTGGAAGAGCGAAGTATCGTGACGTACTGGGATTCCTTAAACCGTGATAGGTTGCTAGCCGGTGATTTGCTGTAATCCAGGGGAAGTCTGTCCCCAAAACCAGCTGCCCAACATGCATGTGTTTTGGTTGCTATCATCAAAGTCTACAAGATGAACAGGCAATTCATTATCATTTAGGGTAGCGCTTTGAATGTTATCATTTGAGCTTCTTAAAAGCTTAATCTTTCTGTCCCTGGGATCACATCTACCTGATGAGGAACAATTAGGGTATCCTGTGGTGAAACACTGGATTACTATTAATGAAACTTGCTCTGCCCTAGAGTTTTAATTGACTCAAGTGTTTAAACACATGCCTGACTTAAAATATGTAGGCACTCTCATTCCTGTCACAGGAGCTACCAATGCTTTTCATGCAATGCCATGAAATGCTAACTATTAAAAACACGTTTGATCATTTATTAACCTCAGTTCCTCACATGTCCTACTCAAAATCCCTCATCAGAAAGTGCTGAGTATTTAATGTGACCTTGAAACCAAGCAGGGCTTTAACCACACGTTTCTTTTCCTTAAGTCTTGCAGGAATAAACATCTGGATTTTGCAGTGCAATGGCTATCCATAGACTCCTGTTTGCCTCTGAGCCACATTCAGTTGTGGTCTGTAATATCTTGAACCATTTTTGTCAAAGTTTTCAAGATGGGAGCCAAGCTTTCACATTTGCACACCAAACAAATGTCAGGTGGCCCTTGGTGGTGACGTGCTCCCGCCAAGCTGTAGATAAGCTTACAGCTGAGGTGAAATGCTCAAACAGCTTACGTGGTGGGGACAAAGGGGGTACCCTGGACCACGACTGCCACCTGGACCAGACTATAAAGACAGCATAGCTGAGGTTTTTGCCCATATGCAGAAGGCAAAGGGAGGTTTGCTAATTATTTAAATGAAGTCAGGGTTTGACGATGTGTCTGTTCTCTCACCCCACCTGTCATGGTTTCAGCTGGGATGGAGTTAACTCTCTTGCTAGCAGCTGGTGTAGTGCTGTGTTTTGGATTTGGGATGGGAACAGTGCGATAGCCCACTGGTGTTTTCAGTTGTTGCTAAGCTCTCAAGGCCTTTGCTGCTTCTCACACCTCCCCGCCAGCGAGGACGCTGGGAGTGCACAAGAAGTTGGGAGGGGACACACCTGGGACAGCTGACCCTGGCTGCCCAAAGGGGTAGTCCAGACCATGTGATGTCATGCTCTGCCTATAAACTGGAAGAAGAAGGAAGCGGGGGGACGTTCAGAGTTGATGGCATTTGTCTTCCCAAGCAACCGTTACATGTGATGGAGCCCTGCTTTCCTGGAGATGGCTGAACACCCGCCTGCCCTTGGGAAGCAGGGAATGAATTCCTTGGTTTTCTTTGCTTGTGTGTGTGGCTCTTGCTCTGCCTATTAAACTGCCCTTATCCCAACCCATGAGTTTTCTCACTTTTACTCTTCTGAATCTCTCCTCCATCCAAACCGCGGGAGTGAGTGAGCGGCTGCGTGGTGCTTGGTGGCCGGCTGGGGTTAAACCCCGACGCCACCCTTCCAATTCTCCTTTCCCATCACAAGCTATCGGATGGAGACAGTGAGGTTTAAGGAACATGCCCCGTCTTTGCTACCTGTGTGTATGACCGGGATACAGCTGCATCTCAATTCCTGCATGGAGACTCCCAACCACTCCCACAGTACTGGTTCAATTTTGTGGGCGTGGAGCAGATGCAAGGTGCTTGCCCAAAAAAGAGCAGAGATGGCTAGATTTGGTGCTCCGGGCCTTCCTCTCGTTGTACTTCATCTTCACGGGAGAAGGGCCAAGGAGAGAAAAGGCACTGGTTGCTGCCAATGGCTATCAACGAGGAGCACTTCATGCAAGTCACATCTGTTGCCCTGCTAAATCTCATGATCCAGGAATGCAGATATTGCTCAGGCAGTTGCCAGCTGGCCAAAGCAACTGCAGGTGTGTATCTTTTTATTTGTTTATATATGTAAATCGAGTCCAAAGTCTCAAACGATTAAGTCATGCGATGCAAAGCATGTGACAGAGTGGTTAAGAAATAGTGAAGTGCACACAAGGGGGACAGGAGGAAAGCATTTCAAAGTGACAGCTGTGAGCTAGATCATGTCGGAATTGGGTAACCTGGATTTAGGGGAGAGGTTGGAAAGGAAGGGCGTAGCACTGGGAGATGAGCTCGCTCTTTCATTTTCTCTGGAAAGGGCCCTGATGCTCAGGCTGCAGCCCTGATTTTTGGTTTATGTCTGCTACTGGCAGGGCTGATGTGCACCCACCAACCTCATCAGAGAGGGGCCTGACTGATGCCCAGAGAAGCCACAAGTTACTGGGATCGGCTGCGGGTTTTGGGACGTGCTCCTGGCACAAGCAGAGATCTGCCACTCCTCTCCTCTCCTCTCCTCTCCTCTCCTCTCCTCTCCTCTCCTCTCCTCTCCTCTCCTCTCCTCTCCTCTCCTCTCCTCTCCTCTCCTCTCCTCTCCTCTCCTCTCCTCTCCTCTCCTCTCCTCTCCTCTCCTCTCCTCTCCTCTCCTCTCTCCAGTTGTTCAGCAGTTTGGTAGATGTGGGTTGCCCCAGCAGTTTACTCCTGCCTTCTCCGTGGCACATGAGAAAAGGCAGAGAGGTGAATGCAATGGGCTTGTGGATGGGCCTCTGTCTCCGGGACTCATGTCGGATCACACGGGAAGCCTTCAGCTGAGTGGAAAATGCCCACTTTAATGGCAACTGGATTTGAACCCATAATTACCACAACCATCACATGTCTCATTTGCAGTTGTGTGCACAAACAAATGATTTGCCCATGCACTTCTGCTTCACATTACATGCTGTTGCGTCCTGGTCTTTAAAAAAAAACCCACAAAACCCTGTTTTTAGCAATACTGGTCTGATCCCCACAGAGATGAGTAGGAACTCCTGTACTGACTTCAGGAGAGCTAGACGGTACCCTTACACACAAAGCAGCCCAGTGGCAGACATCAAATGAAGTCGTTCCCTAGCAGTCTACTGATGTTATCACCGTTTCTTTGAGTAGTTAGAAAGAACAAGATTCTGCAATGACACACCACAACGTTTGTTGTGGTACATGAAGACAACTAACAAAAAAAGCCTTCCCAAATAATTAAAAAAAAAAAAGGGCATTTCATGTCCCTTTTGTTTTTCACGGACCAAGCACCTCACATGCAATTTGCTCATGATCTGCCAAACAAAAGGTACTAGGGTCCATCATAGAAGACTGACATAAAATAGCTAGAAAATCAAATCCGGAGAGGAGAACTGCACCATTAAAAAGGAATCATTACCTTACACATAAAACTCCAAATCAGTATCACATTTACTAAGCTTTGAGGCATACAGTTCCAAGGAACAATGAAAAGCTTATTTTAAATTAATTGAAATTGTTACTTCTGAGTTTCCTGACAGTGGCTGCTTTCATCCAGAGACTAAATGCTGTGTATAGCACTGCCGTATGGAAAGCACCGGGACAGCCAGTCATTGTTTCACCTCCACTGACTGTTGGCTTTGTAGAAACGAAGTATTTGCAGTTTTGCTATGAGTATTTTTCTTTTAGGTATAAGGCTAATACAAAACCAGCACAAAGAACTAGGTTTGAGTCTCCGATAAGGAGGAGTGTCAAATATTACAGGCTGTTATGTCTTGGGGTGTTTTTTTTTTTCAGAAGGGATTTCTAAACCGTGAAACTCAGATGCATCAAGTCCCGTGAGTTCCTGAGTCCCTAATAAATCAGCAAGGTGGATGTGGAACATATGTTAAAGACCTAACTTGTGCCTAACCCCAGTCAAACGGAGAGTGAGAAATGTGCAGACACTCAGCAGGGACGCACGCTGACATCCTGCCGCGGCCCTTCAGTCAGGGAAGATGGGGCAGGAAAACCGAGTGGGTTTAAACTGGAGCGTGATAAATGAATTAACAGGAATATATAAAGTGCATGTTTGTTATGCCAGGGGCTGGACTCGATGCACTAGGAATAACTTTCCAGTCCTGCATTCCTACACAAAGCCTCAAATACACGTTAAGTCATCTAAATAAAGTGCTCCCTGACCTCACTGGATGTTGCACAGGGGGGAAAAAATCAGACTGTCTGCATTTAAAGTTTACTCATTATATATTTACACTAACATCAAAATTTACACACACAGCACTGATGTATGTAAATGTTGACTTACATTTTGAGGTTTGCTTGAAGGTATTTGCTCCAACACGCCGTATCAGTTTGGCTATTTCCTTGCTAGATACCCTTGGCAGTTCTCCCCTAGAAGAGCAGCCACTCCAGGTACAGAAAGACGCTAAGAGGGTTGCGCAATATGCCCTATAGACGTCTATGCCCTGTCATCATGAGGCTGTACGATTTCATTCAATTACCAAGTCCTAATATGCGTGTGGCACTTTGGACTGATCGTCTGTTGGCTTTTGCAGAGTTGTTAGCCAGAAGGGGAAAGTATTTTTTTCCATTGGTGCTGTCTGTTATTCCGCTGTGAACTCCCCCAAATCCTCAGTGTCAAAACACCTGGCAGTGCTGTCATGTCGGTGCTGCTTGTTTGTCCTGTTACCCCGAGTGCCGTGGCGGGTGGGAATTTGGCTGGCCCTGGGGAAGCGAGCCACATCAAACACCGGCGCTCAGAGTTGCATGTGGATTGCGCTGCCTGTTCACTCCTTGCTGCGATTTGGGTAGGCCAGGATGATCTTCTAAGAAGATGTCCCTGCACTGATGAGAACGATGGGAAGGAATCTCCATAAATGATATGGGGTTAGCGTGGTGAGCACAGTGATTCTGGACTAACACCAGCCCCGCTGCTAGTGGCTGCACATGAGTCCGTAGAAGTCACCTTTAAGCTTGAGGCAAGAAACATCATGTAACCATACAGAAGTGAAGTCCGACATCCACATTTCCATCACCAGGTCTGGTCGTCCTATTTTCCCGGTTATCAGAAGGCCCACAAACCGAAGCAGGTCAGTTGCAGCCCCTGCCTACTGTACAGCCTCGCATAAAGCAACTTTACCAGCACCTGCAAATCCAGTTCAGTCCCCGGAAAAACGCGAGCAGAGCAGTGGTACAGACCATACTTCAGGGTGGAGACTCTTCTCCCAAAACCAGCTGCAATTGTTTGTTGTGTAATGGTACCAATGAAGTTTTGCAACTCCCTCATATACTGGGAGGATTCACTTGATCACAAGAGTAATTTCACTTTCTGGCATCTATCTTCCATCAGAAATTCCAGGCCAGAGCTTTAAAAAGCAGCTAGTGACTTAGGATCTCATGGCTGCTGAACATTAGACTGAGGTATCTCGGCCGGCACGCACAATCCTCCTCCCCAAACCTCCTCCTCATAACAGGAATCAAAACTGTGGGTCGCTCCGAAGGCCCTAGGCTGTGATGTGGAGCTAACACTTTTCCAAGATGAGTCACAAAAGCTCCTTCTGAACCAAAATGTCAGCTCTAAGCCCCCAGACAAAGATCCCTGCACAGGATTTCAGGGAGCACACACATCCTTCCCTCAGCTACAGGACCACATAGAAGTTTTAGGCACAGCAGTGCCACAGACACGAGGGGTACATCTTAGGAGCACCCAAGGCCACCTGCCAGCATCAGCAGAGGCCACAAGCCCTGGCAGTGCTGACAGGCTCATGGCAACACCAAAACATGGCCACTCTCAGCCTCATGCCAGGCTTTGAAGCTCACACAGCCACCCGGCTGACATGTGAGGGGGGACGTGGACACAGAGCCTCCTCGAACACAGAGGGTCTGATGAAAGGTGTCTAAGCTGATGCTCCTCTTGCAGCTTCCTTCAGGCCTAGCTCACAGGGAGGTGCCAGCCGTCACCTCAAAAGGCTTTCCTCAAAGCAGTCCTGCCACATGCGTGCTGTGCTTCATCAACAGCATGGCAAGGGGACGCCCGAAAGGCGCCGGCTGCACTACACTGGCACTTGGCCCGCCTGCTGAGTGGGGTTTGTGGTCCCAGGGGTCCGCTTTGACGAGCGTGGCTCCTTGCCCCCGAGGAAATGAGTCCAGTCGTGGTGTTCCCTATCAGTTTATCTCCCTCTTGCGTCACGCGGCCGCTCTCTATGCTGTGGGCGACTGGCAAGCATTAGCCAAGCTGCTGCTGCCTGTCAGGTAAGGCGGGAAGGACTGGGAGGCCTCTGTAGTTACGCTTGTTGCAGGAGACCATCAGCAGGGCTGAGGGGACGAAGTAGGACTGTCAGCAAACCGGCAAGGAGCAGCTCCGTGCATGTTTGCCATCTGGCAATCAGGAGTCCAAGCGCAATGAGGGCCATGAGCAAACTGGGGAGTCTGCCATGGTGTGGGGGCACAAGGGTCACCTCCCCAGCTTGTCGAGTCGTACACAGGGGACGGCAGCCCCACTGCTCGGCAGCTGGCCATCTCCAGCCTACAGCCCCCGCGGCCCCAGGGTGGGTTTGCTGCTCGGCCTGAGGTGATCTGCGCGCAGTAATGTGCAGGGCTTGTGAAGGACTGTTTGGTGGTCCAGCACTTCTGCACAACTTGCACCAGCTCGGCCTGCTGATACTCGGAGCTGGGTCCTGTTTCGGACACGCTGTGGACAAGACTGGGCTTTGTCTGTGAGACCCTGCAGGGGAACCCTGGCTAAGTAGCTCTGAGACCTTTCCAGCTAGTAAGACTGACCCTGTTTGGGTGATGCTGCTCGTGAAGTGGATCCAGGGAAGCTTGGCAATTGTATCTTTGTATCTTACAACTAAAGGTCTTCAGTTAAGCTATAAAAAAAGCATCCTACCTTCCCTGAACCCATCTTGAACTCTGCCCTACACCAATCCCTGGCAAAATGGTACCTGCATCTGTTCCACCCAGCACACAATCAAATGGTGACTCATCGTCACGTACTCTTATTCATGCATTTATTGCCCAGATAACTCTCCATTAAGCTAATGAGTCATTCTTTTACACCCACCAAATGCATAGCTAGGATGCTGTTGCTTTCTGCTATTCATAAACTAGAAGAACAGACATAGCCTTGATCCAGAAAATCTATCTCCTCTAGAGAAGCTCTTCAAAGGATGCACAGCTGGATTTGTGACCTCTCCATAGAGTCTCATTTAGCACATTTAGTGAAAGTAGGGGTATGCTTTTCCTACGCACCTTATTTTGAACCTTGTCTGCTATTTAAAGGCAACTGGACCCTGGGTGGAGGAGGGAGGAGGCTGCTGGTGAGATATGTAAGGCTGCCAGGTTTAATAGGACTGAGTAAAATGTAGCTGTTAAACAACTGTCCAGGACCCTTGCAGCTCACACATTGTCCCTGCTCTTTGCTTGTGAATTGAGTGAAAGAGATCTCCATCCACACGCCCAGAGTTCAGCTCACTTCAGGTTACTGCTGGCTCCGTGCATTCCTTGCACTACCTTGAATCCAGCGCAGTAGGTAAATCTCTAGTAGGATCCAACGACGAAGAGAAAGGTAGTGTTCACACAACTCCGCTGACCCCAGGGCACCAGTCTCCTAGGACGCGCTGTCTCTTACAGACTTCTGTGACCGTCGCAAGGATGGGAGCCCAAAAGGCATCCCCTCCCGATCCGCGTGAATGAGTAGTGCAAAGCTGAGCTCCATGTGGGTTGTCTGGTATCTCCAGTGGTGACACCCATTCTTCAAATTCAAGGAATTGGGTTTTCTCTGTGTGTTACAGGCAACAAACTAGGCCCCAGTGACTACTGCAGACAAGCACTCAAGAGCTAATGCTACTAACGTTAATTAGGTAATGCCTCATACCGGTCTACTTGTAGAGCCGGAGGATTTTGGTCAGGGCTGCGCAGGCCTTAGATGCCCAGGAGTCGTTGGCCGTGTTTGCAGCTGCTTCTCCACAGGCCAGGAGACAAAGTGCTTGGCATAGTGTACCTCTATGTATGCACAATCCACGCAAACTTCTCTGATATATTGCCAGTTCGGCAATATTTTGAGTGCTCCTTAAGACCCCAGAAGATAGGGATTTCTGAATGAGGCATGAATCTCTGTTTTTTTCCTTAAAACAGGTTTCGTTCCCTCAGGGCTGTGGACAAGAAACCTGAAAACATGATTTCAGTGCATCCAGTGAGCTGAGAAACCAGTTGGAAAATAAGAAACTGTCTGTAACTCATATTTTTGTGAGAATAATATAGTTTCTATGTAAGTATCAAGGTTATGAGACCCAGTCATTTATTTTTTACACGCTTGATGCAGTCTATAAGGTATAGCTGTAGTTGAATGCTCTTTTGACCCCTTTCAGGTGTGCTTTGCAGCTGAGGAGATGAGCGGCCTGAGCCTTGTAAATAAAACACTGGCTTGGTGTCAGAGAGAAAGGTGATGGGAAAAGTTCTACCGACTTTCTCTCTGTTTGTGTTGCTGACAGGTCAGGAGTGTTAAACCAGACGTAGTTTCGCACTGACCTTTCATCCTGCCGGACCAGTGGGTGCCCTCAGCCACTGAGCTGACAACTGCTTAAGTCAACAGCCAACCGGTTCAACTTCTTAAGGCTTATCGAATTATTTGCATAAACACTGCGATCAGAGCAAGAGTGAAGGAAGATTGGCTTGAGCTTTAGAAAGGCTTTTTCCTACAGTTTTCTTAACTTCACTCCTCTGTCTGTCCCTGAGCTGCCCATTTGAAGGACTTGCTCCCCAGGGACTGAAGATCCTAGGTTTCCTCTGGATGGTGTCTCGAGCTGGAGCCTGCAAGCCCTCTGAGCCTGCACTGCCAACTTCCACTTAGTGGAGGCACTGGGGGGGAATTTGTTCTTTCTCCAGTGAGCTGTATTCACGACACAGACACAAACATCGTATCGTTGAGATCCTTGATGTGTGTCTGAATTTGGCGTGGTGTTAGAGGGGGACTAAGAGAGACAGGCGTTGCACAACAGCTAAGACTCACTTCCTTAAGAAAATAAGCTAAAGATACCATGCTGTGATGCAGCATTGTGGCACGCCTTCTGTGGCTTCACTAACACGAGGTTTCCATACCACAAAGCATTTGGCACATGAGTTTTAGGCAGCTTTCTCTCTGAAGAGGGGAGGAAGGTGTGTAAGGGTGGTCTTCACGATCACATCCCCTGCCAGCAGAGTGCAGGGCAGCGTAGGTCAGAACAGAGCTATGCCTCTGGCAGGCTGTGCATCCCTTGTGCCCTCGACAGCTGTTTTCTCCTCGCGCTGTGACTCACTGCACCATAATCCATGCAGAGAAACAAAGGGCATTTCCAGCCCACAGTTCCCTCTCCGGTCAGTTCAAGTTCGAATCTGGGGAGAGTGCTCTTGCAAGGAGAGGAGAGCGCAAACCAGTCCGTATGCGCGTGTAGTGAAGCAGCTCCCATGGTTCCTCTCTGTCTCTGAAAGTCCAGACTCCTCACTGGACTGCCATAGCTTTTGAAATTTTCTTCATTTCTTTTTCTTAGTTCCCAGAACTTGCACAGGATCCCAGGCTTATCATCTCTGCTAAGAAAAAAAGTTCTCCTCACATCTTTTCAAAAAGGGAAGGATGTAATGCTGACCAATATTAAGAAATGCACTCCCCTCATTTCAGATGCAGTTACTGGAATGTGCTTGGTATTCAGATGATAACTTACGTCTGTAGCAACTTGCTGAGTGATGTCTTGAATCATGCTTTGATGAAGTGATGTGTTTGAAGTTTCTGAAGGCAATACCTCGCTATCATTCCCTTTTCAGTGCTGTCACTCAGAGCTCTTCAGCCTTGCCCCTGTCAGCAGGTAGACTAGAATCCCATTCAACTAAACCTAAACCCCATCTGGGCTTACTCGATTATTGATTAAAAACAGGCATTAAAAAAAACATGGACAACAGTCTTTTCTGAACAAGTTTGCTTAATACAAACAGTAACAGTATGTTTTCCCCCAGAGCCAGACCCTTCCAGCCACCCATGCAGCCGAGCTTTGTGCAGGCCATGGCATGGGACTTTTGGGGTGTTGGCTTCTCTCGTTTCGAGGCTATATCTCCTACATAAATGGGGTTTAATTGCTCCTTCCATCGAGCCTGACAGAAGAGTGTGAACACACCCACTGGCTGTAAGCAGGCCTGTGACTGTCTGCAGATCAAAGTTGATCCTACCTCACGGCCATGAGCACATTCCAGGGTAACGAGAGCCCTGCGAAAGGTATGGAGAACCCTGTAGCCTCGCAGTGCTCCCCACCCACCGCTGACTTCCATTAATTAATTAACTCTGCAGCTTTGTACCCTTATCATAATCCTCCCAGCAACAGCACAATAAATTGTACTTGCAACAGATGCTTAAATGAGATGATCCCAGGCCTTTGCAACTTGAAACACGGGTGGGAAACTCATAGCTTTGTGGTGATCTCCAATTCATTCATTATACAATCGGATCTTAATTGCTTTAAGAATATGATTCTAGTAAATCTGGCCTCTAGTACCGCTCCTGTTAAAGACTTCAGTTGCTAAATCTCTACCGCTATACACAGTCAGTCTATCCCTTGTGGTCTTTTTTACTTCAGTGGGCTCTAAAGGATTGAATTATCTGTAGAAACTAATGCTGTGTTCACCCACCCTGTATTTACCTACTGAGTGGATAGGTAACAAACTTGTCTGTTTTGAGACAGTGAAGAAGAAGGCATTTCTATAAGGAAATTGATTTAAAATGAGGGACCTAAAATAATCCAGATGAATCATCCACTGGAGATGCTTCTTTCTACTGGCTATAAAGGAGGATAGTCATGAGACGCTGAACTTACAGACTACTGAAGCTGACTACAATAAAGCCCACCTTATGTGTGCAGAGACCCGACTATGAGAATAAACAGAAGGTTGCTTCAGCGTAAGATTTGATGTGAGAAGTGCGAGGGGACTGACGCCTCATCCTAACACTGGGGAGAAAGTCTCTGAGCGGGGAGATCAGTATTTGCCTGACTGGTATGAAGTTCTGTGCGTATGCATGGGACAGAAATGGAAATCTGCAGATTTAGCGGCCATGCAATTAATGATCTGCATGACTAGACCAGGCAGCATGCAGCTCTGAGGAGGCTCTTTTCAGGCAAAATGAATTCCTCACAGAGTTGAAAACTTATTTGGGAGAGCTGGAGAAACAAGAATTACTCTGTGTCTGTGTGTGCACTGACAGCGATCAACAGGAGTTCCTGGGGACCAAATGCTTTTAATCTCAAGATTTTGAGAGGGGTAAAAGAGCTCTTCTTTTCTGATCCTTTCAAATTGTCCAGTCAGAACATCAGCATTTAAAGCTCTGGAGCGTTTACCTGGTTTACTCTGCGGTTGGCTTCGCCAGTATTTCGTCTGGGGCATAATTCTCAGCAGCAGTTTTTAATAGCTCCTGTGGGAGCTCCGTGTTATGAACAGGTAACATAGAGCAACATCCTCGGGGTGCTTTTGAAGATGATTCTTCTTTAAAAAGCAAGACTGCATCGAGCTAACTCACACCATGGTCCTTCTATCCAAACAAAATGTGTCTAAACAGAAACATAGTGCAAGAGACCGATGCTGCTTATGAAAAATTCAGAACCAAGGGTCCTGCTGAATCCTGGACTGACTGAGGTCCTTCCCTACAGCACTGTGCCATGGTGCGCCTCCCTGCCTGCTTAGAAACTTCAAAGGCGCGCTCAGGTGTCACTAGAGGCAGCTCTGGTGACTCAGTAGGTGGCAGCCTTCACCTTGACTTTGCAAGGAGTTGTCACCCTGTAGAAGGTGTTAGGGGATCGCTGAGCACTGGGGACAAAGGCACCCCTCTGCTGGCATGAAGTGTTGGAGCCTGGACAAAGCCAGCTGTGAGACTTCACCCCGGGGTGTGAAGAGCCCCATGACAAAGTGCGAGAATAACTCACCTCCTGGACAACGAGTGGCCCTGTGGGTTGGCTGAGATTTACAGCCCTGGAGGTACTGCCAGCACGCATCTCTCACTCCAGTACACTCCAAGGGATCTCTATGTACCACCAATGCAATTAAAAAAACAAACCGAATGGTTTTGGCACTTTGGAAAAGGTTTGGATCAGCAAAATCACGGGTCATTCATATGCTAAGCAGGAAGAGGGAGCAGCATAGTTTTTCCCTAGTGTTTTTTGGGGGAAATTTGCTACACGGAAGAAAATGGTGCCCATGAGAGCTGTGTTTTGGGAAAGGGACAGCTTGGGGAGTAAACAGAACCTAGCAGAGCTTTATGTGGGATGTAACTCACATGCCCATGAAGAAGGGAACGCTTTCACTACGCAAGTCAACATTCATTCCTCAAGGAAAGTGGAATGAGAAAGCCTGGGGCGGGGGAGGGTCTGCCCATGGAGAAAGCAAGACAAACTCCTGCTGGCGAATGGAATTGCTACTTTCAGCCTGTCTCCTCCTGGCACCAAGATGAGGGACCAGCCCCGAGGGATCAGTTTGGTGGGGGGCAACATCCTCCATCTGGGTGGGAGAGTGCTGAGCTACAGAGGCAGAAGCCTCTTGACATGGTTCAGCCTCTTGACATGGTTCGGCCCAGCTAACCCCAGCCTCGGCCTCCACAGCCCTTCAAACCCAAGGTGCTCCTAAGCATGGTAGTTTTGATTTGAACTATGACCCTGGACCCCTTTCCCAAAACTCTTAAAAGTTTCAGGCACTGTCAAGCTGAATTTTTTTGAACTGTTCACCTGAAAATGAGAGGAGGAACCGTTACTAATCTGAGAAACCATCCTGGTTTCCTCAGTGGATACTGGCAACGCCTACCTTACTACTCAGCATTATGCCTGCCTACCCTTCTCTCTACCCCTGAACGAGCTTGAACGAAATAGCAAGCATATTTTCTCCTCTTACTGAGAGGCAGATTTATACTCACGCTCCTGTCATTCTCTCACAGTACCTTACCTAAATCATCATTGTTTTTGGAGAGACGCCAAAACAGTTTGAAGGAATGTGTACAGGACCTACCAGAACAGGGTTTCCCCATGTTTCTGACTCTATAATCCCCTTATTCAGAGCTAAACCAATAGGTTCACACCTCCCTGCACAGACAACCTTTTCCAACTCCATCCACTGCCTTTAAAAACAAACAAGGAAACCCACAAACTCATGCCCAGCTATTACCATGAAAGAGAAAACAAGAGAGACAAAGCAAAAGAATTTGCCGCATGCAGATCTATAAATGTTAAGTCCATGAGTGAGAAGACATTTGTTTTTGTTCCGCGTAGTCAAATATGTCCTAATCTTTAAAGCACCTTTACTCTAAAATTGCAGCTGATTGCTTAGTCACAGAGGATTTGCTATTTATACAATGGCCTTTGCTGAGACCCCAAAGCGGTGATACTGCTAGACTATAAATTTAAGCACGGATAAAGTTTGGGGAAGACACTTCCGTGAAAAGCTGCCAGAAGTAAGGAGGTTGGCAGGACTTTGCTGGGACCACCGTATTGCCACAACAGATTGCAAAATTCAAAGTTGCAGCTCCGAACAGGCTCTGCAGGGTGAGCGTTAGGTATGGAAATCATTGGGTGTTCACTAAACGCATTGGTGACCAGCTTTGTAAGCAGTCCATTGACCGAAGGTAAAACACACTGCCCAGAAAAGACCAGAAGTTGAGACTTTACCCACTTCGTCTGTGAAGAGGTTAAGCGGCCTAGCCAGTTCCACAGAAGAGGACTAATGACAGTGGTGATGTCAGCTATAACAGTTCCAGGCTTTCTCAAGCAGCCCCTACCAGCTCTATTTGCTGGCCCTTGCACTTTCTGGCAGACTCTCCTGCTCCTTCGTTATCAGACTGCCATCTGAAACAACCAAAAAGACAGCCTGCTTCAAGCTGACACCCCCCGAGCCTGGGAACTGCTGCTCTGAGTGCCTCTGCCATTTTCCCGTATGAGAAGGGAGGGTCAGGTTAGTGCAGTTATTCCAAAGGGAGCCAGCTGTGGTGCGAGGATTACTAGGGGAGACTTGACGAAAGTGGGGACTTGCCTTCACTGTCATCTTTCATCTTCCACGACCTGCTCCATCCACAACGACACTGTCTTCATCTCTATGTCAGTTGTTTGCCCTGGGAGGAGAAGGCACGGATAAAACGCGAAAGTCAGAGCTAATCCCTCTAGCTTGTTTCCTTCTTCAGTGACTGCTGGTTCTGGAGAATCCACAGACCTGCTCTTGCACACTTTCTCACAACCCCGGTATCTCCTTGATCACACACTACCCGAGGAAACACACACCTTGCAGCCCCAACGTGTTTGTCTGGCTGCAGCCATGTACGATCCAGACTGGCTGAGCGTGGCGTGACAGGAGCAGACCTGGGTTGAAGTGCTTTGTACAGAAGGCTCTTGCACGCTCTTCATATGCAGCTGTATCCCTGGGGCAAAAGCCCCATGACCTCCATATCTCAAGGCTTTCTGAAGAGAAGCTGATTGAAAAAAGGGAACTTTTGCTTTTTCAGTGCCAGGCCCCACCCAGAAGCACTACGCCATCCTATTGCCTGCCTCGTGGTTAACACTAAGATACGGGTGCACAAACCACCCACAAAAGGCCTCACACACGAAGCTCTTATTCCTGCCTTTCCTCACGCTGCTTCTCTGTGACACCAGCATGCCTGCCACCCAAGTCCTGTCTGCGCCAGTTTGGACAAAATGCACAGCCAGGCACCGGGGGGCGGGGGGTGCGGGGCTAGCTTAATCCTGCAACATGGCCAGCGAAATGCACCTTCCCCTGTGGGGCCTGAGCTAGGCACTAGCACGGAGCAGGGACTGAGCGGCAGTCTTTGAGGGAGCTAGTTAATCTGGAAAGATTTCTCCTGAAGATCATGGATGCTTGCGACTGCTTTCAGAGGCTGGTCAGCTCAGTGAGGTGTATTGGCTCCCTGCATCTCTGAGCCCTGATAGCATCCACACGGCAGGGTCTGGCCACTGAACCGGGTGAAGAAATCCTAAATCATGTAGGAGCTTTTAAAAACCAAGGTGGACGCAAAGTCCCACAGAGGCCTATGACAGAGGAACACAGGACTACTCCCTCTGTTGTAGCTAACAATGTTCATCCCAAGCACAGCACCCATACGAATTAACCAGCTTTACAAGACCCTGTCAGCTATTTGACAGGCTAAGAAAAATACCTCCTCTAAACTGCCCTGTTATCCAAGGGCATGTGGGAATGAAATTTCCACTGTTAATTATCGGTAAGGCCGTTGGTGTCTGGAGCTGTGCAAGTATCTCATATGGAATGCAAACAGGGCGCTCGGATGGCCAAACAGCTGCTGCATTTAAATCCTGGCCGTGGCCTTCCCCAGACAAGCTAATGTAGCTTTACATCCTTCCTGCGCAGGCACAGGCGGGTTTGTTATCCACACTGATCGCTGCACAATTGCTGAGCACGTCCCATGCTGGTCGGGGCAGTTTGTTTGGTGTGCCAAGGTCAGGAAATGTTAGTATTTTGAGAAATTTTGTCTAAGACAAAGCCCCTGGCTGTCATCGGTGCAGTGACAATGTAGCAGAGCATAGGAATTATCAGCCGGATAACGTAGCCTGCTGCACAGCGTTGCGCCTTCTCTGAATGCCTTGGACCCGTGGGCTGAATTTCCCTGTAACCAGCTCCCGCAGCTAACCGCGTTTCGTTTGTCACTTCTTACTTGGCAGAAAGAGTCGCTTTTATATCCCAGGAGCTCCACGAAGAACAGAGAGGCATGCAGGTGAACGCTGTCTTTCTGGACTGGAACACGGCAGTACAGCAGACGCACGTTTGTTGTGTACACCTTTTGCATATGCAGGCTCTCACCTCCTCCACAAAGCTGGAGTGGGCCTAATTAGAGAGTAAAGCATCAGTAGCTAATCTGCAGAAGGAACAAGAGAAAAGTATGCCAGTGGCTTATCACCAGAGATGGGCAGAACCCAAAAGAGGTTTACTTTCTGCTAAAGCCGTCTCTTTCCCCTGTAAGTTTGGGGGTGGTTTTGTGGTTGTTTGGCAACCAGGCATAGGAAACATTTTTTAAGCTTCATCTGTGCCTCTGAGGAAAAAAAAAATAGTAATTCCTTCCCAAGTTATTTTTAGGCTGCATCCAAGACTGTAAAACTGGGGTAGAAAAGAGTATATAGCACCAGGCTCTAACTGGGCATGAAGAAAGCAACTGCGTTAACACCAAGCATCTGGACTTCAGGAGAACACCTCCTCCCCTTTTAGCTCTCAGTGGTTTCTTCTTTCTTCTGCATACGCGACACACAACATTGTGGGGGATTTATTTGCTGCTGCTTCGATCGGGAAACACAATACTGAGTCTGTACTACCTGAGAAGAGGGCCAGTCGGAGCAAGCAAAGACAACCTGGAAAGGGAGCCACATGTGCACAGAGCAGCGTCATGGTCCACAAGGCAGAGCCCACACCAACTCCCATCGCATCTGCAGCAGCCACCAGCCCCATTGCTCCGTCAGGGGCTCCTGCCTCCAGCCCTGACGTGGCAGAAGACGTGTGGTTTTAGGCTCCAGGAGGCATCCCTCTGTTGTGTACGCTTACGCTTTTTAAAGGCACGCACCTCGTTTGAGAATCACGTGCACTTTCTAAGACTTCAAAAAGAGACGTTCCCATGAGCTTACCTGCTCTTTCTGGGCTGGTCCTGGTCCCGCGATGAAAAGCGCATTCCAGTCTGCACATGGAAACGATGGACTGCTTGGCAGGCAGGAGCTGGAATATACAGACAGTGCATATATGTATTTTTGCAAGGTCAGACTTTTTTTTTAATCAATAGCTCACTGTGGTAAACTCTTCTGGCACCCAAAATATCTCTGGATATGAGGGATACCTGGGGATGTAATAGGGCAGGAGGCCGGTAAGTAAACACGCTGCTTCTGCTCAGACTCCCTGACAGACGTACAGACCGCCTGCAGCTTCTCTCCCCCTCACCTGCACCTGCTCGTGCCTGTAGCCTCGGGCTGAGAGATCATTTGGGCAGGGATGCCCCTTGTTGGAAGCTGTCGCTCAGCATTCCTGCAAGCAGACCTTTTCTGACCCAGCAGGGAGAGAAGGATGTTGCTGGAGTGCATCTGGCATTGCCAGTGGACGTGTATTTCAGGAGGCAGGCAGCAGTCTAGTTTTGGCACAGGTCTTTCCACACAGCATCGCGTCTTGTTTGGTCCAGTGTCCCTGGAGACACCAGGAGAACAGGCTGTGAAGGTGCGGGATGGGGTTGTTTTATTGTGAAGAGACTAGCTTCTCAGTTTGTGCTTGACTCAGTTGGGCCAGTGGCACCTAAATCACACAGGTATCGAAACAACAAAGGACCTGGGCACTATTTCTGTGTCCTTGCCATGAAAGATGACTTTCCTGCTACTCCTCGGGCCATCATCGGTTAAGTTTTCCTGATGTCTCCGCTACTGTGAACAACAGGGCTGGATCACAGCCGTACAAACCCACGCACCTAGCTTGTCATAAAAGTGGCCTGACAACAAGATGGCAATAGACAAACGTATCGACTGCTTTCCTGCCCTACATCAAGACTTCACACTGCATCCTGCTGGCCTGAAACCATAAAATGGTACCATCCGAGACAAGCCAAACCCTGCCAGTTGGCGTCAACTCTGGCCATCAGCGGACTCAGCACAGTGCAAAACCTTTTTATCAGAATATTCCGTGGGGAATACACATCCTGTTCCATGATTTTACGGATGTGTGGCAGCATGAGAGCGACCATGATAATCCCCCTGTATCGACTGTTCTTGACATTTTTGGTCGCAGGGGCTGCAAAGGCACCCCAGTGGAGACAGGCTTCTCCCCCTTCGGTGTCAGAACTGGTGGGGCTGCAAGCTTCGACAGACTGGGATCTGGGACGGCTGGTGAAGACCATGTGAGGTAGCACCTTCCAGAATGTAGTTTGTCTCCAGTCTAAGGAAAGACCTAGGGCCCTGTTTTATCTATTTAAATTTTTGTGTGGAATGTATTGCTTTTAGTAAGGTTTCAGGTGAGTTTATATTTTAGGTGTGTGGTTTTGCAGCCAGCATTTTACAAAAATATCCTGCAATTATGAGCTGCACAGCTTTAAAAAGTTTGGAGGTTGCCATGAATAAGCCATTATTTACTAGCACTTCCATAATGAATAGATCATATTCCCCTAAAATTCAGAACAGGGAACGGTGAAGGTTTTCCCAGTCCTTTGAACAGTAACTGTGTGAGTGTATGAACCCATCTGAACATGGAGGTTTTTCTGTGGGACCCACAAGTCAAATTCTCCTTTGGCTGGTGTTTGTGGAGAGGTAGCTTGCTTCAGCCCAAACACATGTGCCTCAGAGCACGTCTATCCCAAGACAACACTGAGCGTATGTTCTTTTTGCTGACAATGGGAGCCGGGCACACACGTCTAATTCGGTACATGCTGACTATGCATAAGTGTACAGATCTGGGAATGTTTCCCACAGCCATACCCAGCATTGGAGGGCTGCGAAGATTCAAAATGGGAGCTGAAGGTACATGCCCAGCCTTACAGAAGACTTTCCGCCATTTTTAGTGCCCTCTCTCATTTTTTCCCTTGCAATATTCAAATACAAGAGTATTTTTCCAAACTACAAAAACTGTGTATGCTACACATCTCAGGAAAACAGTACTTGTGGAAAGTCCACAGCCTCCTCTGTGTACACAGCAATCTCTGTTTTGGGGAGATTCATCTTCCTGGAGTTCAGACCGCTGTCCTCGAGTAGTTATCTGACATGGGGCAAAGAACTGCCCTCTGTGTGAACCTACCGCCTTTCCACTGACGGCGGACAACCAGCAGAGACTCGATGTCTCCTCTTCTGACGGCTAATGCGAGGGTACCAAGTGTGCACTATGAAGCTACGGGGACTGCACTAATGCATACAGACTGGCAGAGCTAGTGGCTGGAAGGGTGGCCTGATCCCTGGCGCTGCATGCTAGGAAAGCAGAGGGGCTCGGCGGAAAGATGCTGATGAAGGGCAGGGTTCCCTCCATGCTCGCAGAGGTCCAGCTCTGACCTCCCTAAAGCAGAGCTGTCACTGACACCAATGGTGGCAGAATTTGGCTAACACCAGAGCACCCTGTCTACATGTTTATAATAACAGCTAAGTTTCTACCTGGAAAAGGTTACAATCCCTGTGGGGCCCGGAGGACGTAATTATAGAAAGGCAGGCCTGGGGTGATATGTTTAAGGCACGGCTTTTTGAAGACATTTCCCCTAACCCAAAGGGAAGAGGCAAGAAGAGGTGCACATACTCAGGGAGTATCTTCTAAGCACCACCTACTACGGCACTGATGTGGCAGACAGCCTTTCGTTAAGCCGAGTGCCTAACCTGCACTGGTGCCTCACAAAATCTCCCAGCCATCTCTTAGCCCTTAAATCCCTATAAACATCCCAAAGTAGCACAGGGCCCTTGGCTGCCACAGACCAAGTTGTGTGTGGACAGCTAAATGCGCTTCTGCAGTCTGGCTACAGAAAACAGGATTGCTCACGCTTGCAAAACAGCGTGAGAACATGTGAACAAAGTCTGCAGACTTCTTCCTTGTTCCCAGTTTACTCTGGAATAATTGTTTACTTTAGCCAAGCTCTTCCTGATCTATATCCACAGATCAGCGTTAGGCTCAGCACTGCAGCCTGTCAGGCAGTATCTCCAACATGAAAGCAGACACCAGAGATACGACAGGGCAATTTTCTCCTCAACACCTCTCTGCGATGGCTTTGAGGATGTCGTGGCTTTTAGGCACGAGGCAGCAAATCGGAGGCTGGTACTGGGTTTAAGCCACTGCCTTTCAAGCCTGAGCATCTGGCCAGCTGTTTGGCCCTGAAAGTGTGGTGCCATTTTCCAGAGCAAGTGTGCTCGCTTTGTGGTTTCTATTGTTTACGTGCTCAAGAACCCCAGCTTTTATTCTCTGGTTACCTGCCTTGCCTCCCACCAGTCTTTCAGGTCTCGTGTTTGGCCGAGAGCGTCCGGGGAATCTCCAGTCGCATCTTGCTGGTCACGGCCACGTGGCTGGTGTGGGCTCCTGCCTGCGCTTGTTTGATGTGTGACCCATGCACAGGCTGCCCCTTACCTGAGACACTTTCACGCAAACAAAGGAGTGACCCGTCTCTCGGGGTGCGATGCTGGGGAAGGGTGCACTCAGACACCCTGTCCTGATGAGAGGCTCTGATGCTAATCACCTGCCTTTGATCCATTTGCCTTTCAACTAAAACTACCATCTTCTCCCCTGTCTCCCTCCAGGCTCTTCTCCAAATGAAGACCTGTGCAGCTGCCAGGGCACATGATAGGAAGTGCCACATCCAAGCAGATCAGAAATCTCGAGCCTTGGCGAGGATTTTCTACAGGTAATTGAGGGTGTTTGCATTTTGCACAAGCAAAATCAGTACCGGTTTGTGCAGCTAAGTACACGGCTGCACCACTGCCTAGTCTGGACATGCAAATAGTCCTTGGTGAGAGCAAGTGCAGCCTTTGGACAGACAATTCTAATCTGAGACCTCAATTTTATGCCAGCCCCAGAAAACTGGGGTTTACCTTGCTAGCCCAAAACCAAGTAAGAAGTTCAGTCACTAGAAACCAATGCCAATTTCTTGACATCAGTGACCTACTAGAGATGGGTGACGCTACACTCACGGCCCTTGCAGATCTTCCTTTTAAGGCAGGAGGCTTCTTCTAAATGTAATTTCTGTGCACCACTAGTAGCAATGTTAACATTTGACAGCTATTTTCATCTTACTCAAAATAAGGACTAAATGATATTTCCACGACAGGTTATCTTCACGGTCTGGGAGTGAATTTTATTTCGCTCTTTAGTTAGTAGGTTTTAAACAGTTGCTTTTAAATTTGTCCCCTAGATCCACATCAGGTTGGGTATCAAACCCATCAGCATTTCGGAAACATTACTCCTAAGCAGAATCCAAATTTCATCCTGGACAGAGGCAGCTTTTTTTTTTGTTGTTGTTTAAACTTTTGAAATTCACGGCTGAAGACCAGGCCCACATCTGGGTTTGGATCCAGGTATCCCGTAAAGCATCAAAGCCCACAGGTCCCCTCTGGTCCATCTAATTCCCCTAACTAGTCCAAAAGAGTGCATTCCCGGACAGACTGTTTCTAGGAACAGTACATTAGCCTTGTAACTCATTAATGCTAATAGCAGTTGCATAACGCACAGCTGAAATGTGGCTGTACAGTAAGCTAAGAACATATCCCAACTATATGAGGTATATTGCCAGTCAAAGTTTTTAAATGAGGGTCTTTCCTTACTATTACAGCTGAATTTATCTTTGATTGCAAATGCTTTGGAGGAGCCCACGTTTCACGGTATCACAAAGTCGTGCCACTAGCTCTAGCATAACCATAGAATCATAGACTCACAGAATGGTTTGGGTGGGAAGGGACCTTAAAGTTCACCGAGTTCCAACCCCCCTGCCCTGGGCAGGGACACCTCCCACCAGCCTAGGTTGCTCCAAGCCCCATGCAGCCTGGTCTTGAACACCTCCAGGGATGGAGCAGTCACAGCTTCCCATGGGCAGCCTGTGCCAGTGTCTCACCACCCTCATACTGAAAAATTTCTTCCTAGTACCTAATCTAAAACTACCCTTTTCCAGTTTGAAGCCATTATCCCTTGTCCTATCACTACATGCCCTCCACTTAAATGCTGCACGCTTGGCCACAGTCTGGAAGGAGGTAGGAGCTCACCTTGTCATTGCCGTCCCTGCGCAAAAGCTGAGGAGCAAAACCTCAGGACACCTCCAGAAGGGCCTTGGTCACTAACTGCACCTAACTGCCAGGGAGCTCAAGCATCAAAGATGACACGTTGTACTTTAGCCCTCAGGGAGCCCTGAGCACTGAGATTCACGGTGGAAGAGGGCGAAGGGACATCCAGGTCCAGCGATGTGACTAGCTATTCCAAGGCAGGGTCCGAAGCCATGCAAGGAGAGAGCAAGGTTAGGCAGCTGCAGAGTCACTCACTTAAGTTAGCTCTGGCAATGAGCGTAAGCAGAACCATGCTAACAAAACGGAAATCTCAGCCTTTACAAAAATTGCTAGCGCCTGGTGTGTTGCACGTAAGTGCACAATGAATTTTTTCCCTGTTCTGCAGATTTGGTCAGTTCTCATGACCCAGTACAGCTGTCTCATCCCGTTGGCTTGCTAAGAGAACATGAACTATGCCCTCTTCAAGGCCTTGTTTCTCTTCTTTTGTCATAGCCTCATCTAAATGCTCGTGATTGTCTTTAGATAAACAAGCTTTGGACCATGTTTAAAATATAAGGCCAGCTGAATCCTAGGGCATCAGATAACATCTGATGGAGCTCCGTATGTACAAGCTAGACCGAGCCCTTAGTTTCTGTGTTGCATTGAACAGCAAACAGCCCTCTACTGCCTGCTCCCTGCCAGCAAAACTGTGCAGGGTAATTCCCTCAGGAGACACTTCTCTGTGTCCTGACCCTTGAACTGCCAGTGCTCAAACTGACCCTTGCAATTTGGCAACAGGCACCCGAAGAGTCTTCAGCTTTGCTCGAGTCCCACGTAACTCAGCTGCTTTGTCAGGTCCCCTGACTTCCCCTGAAGTACCATGAAAGAAGCTTAAAAAGAGAAGCCATCAAGCCAAGAAAAAGGGCAGAATTTTTCATTGTTTTTCTGAGCTACGTCCACGTGCCTTCTGGCAGCCATTCTCACTGTGGGCTTTGCTGCTCCAACAGCCAAGGGCTGCCACACTGGCAGTAAGGGTGGAGCCTCTGTGTGACCACCTCTCACTCTGGGGAGCGAGTTTTCCTCACCCGAGAGTGAGCTGATTTGCTTCAGGTGAAAGCCAAAGTGCCAGCCAGGTTGTAAACAGTACAGATGATGAGCAAGTGAGACGTAGCCTTCAGACACTGATGCGGTGTAGGCAAAGCCAGAGCAAGTCCACGTGACGCAGCAACACAGACAACAGACTTGGCTGTTCAAGGCTGCTCCTAACTTTCCGCCTGTTTGGACCAGGTTGGGGAGATCCTGATGCCGCTGCGGTGCCCGGGAGGGATGTGCGGTTCATTCTGCCCTCTGCCTCTGGCCGGGGACTGCCCTGCGGCAGCCCTTGGTGGGGGATTCCCCCTCACGCATACCCAGAGAGACCAGGGCTCAGCAGGAAGGCAGCTGCTGGCTGGCCAGTCTTCCCTGCGTGCTGTGCCCACTTGCCCACCATGATGCAGTCTTTTGCTCTAGATGCCAGTGTTTTGCACCGAGCCACAGAAACCAGTGTTCAGCTGTGTGGAAGATTGCTGCCTCCCAACATCTTTGCCTGCTGCACTGTCACTTCCATTTGGGAACGTGTCCTGCTTGTAGCTGACTGAAATAAACGACAGGGCTGAATTATGAAGACACGGGGCTGTGGGAGGATGAAGAGTGCTGCTGCAACTTTGAAACAACAGAAAATATTAAATAAACCCTAATTCCCTGCTGGCACATATACACACTATAAATAAACATTATAACTATGTAAATAGCACACAGCTCCTAGGAGGTGGATCACCTTCTGAAATAGCAAGCAGAGGAGTCTGCTACTCTACAACAGAGGGATCGTGTTTGGCTAAATTATACAGTTCATTTAACTGCATGCTGTACAGCAACATAATTTTTGGAAACCATATAGTTTGGCCCTGCTGAGTGATTCCCAGCAGTAATTCCTGCGAGAAGCACACACCCAAGCCAGTCAGAATTTCTGGAATGACATTCCAGTTGCTCAACACCTGGTTATGCAGATAGAAGAGAAAACAGAGCGACGCCTTAGCCAGTATAATAGATAAGGGTGTGAGAATTCAACTGGCTGGCGAGCACATGAAAGTGTGAATGACCTCGCCCCAGGATTGCTCAAGCCATAGGAGATGTCAGTATCAATACACACATCTTCGTTTATAGTCACAGGACAGCTCTCTTCTCAGTGTTTGCTTCTGCCCTCAGATCTTAACCCCAGCATGGAGAGAAAGCGCGACGCTTGTCGAACAAGGTGCTTGCAAAGTGGTTTGCTTCTGCAAACCGACTGCAGAAAAGGATTGATGAAATTCTCTCTTTTATTATTCCACCCAGTGGAAGACCTTCCGCCCCTTCAGGTAAACTCACATGCAATTAGAGGAAGGTCGAAGTAACGGGTTCTCCGTTTTCTCCAGGCTGAGACTAGTGGCTCCACTATATTATCTCCTACATAATGACTGGGTGACCTTCCCTGTATTAAATAGAAAGAGGCTCCTCTCCGTCATAAAATCACTGAGTGTACTCAACTTCTTTTTGTAAAGCAACAAAGAGCTTGAAGCAAATGCCATTTTGCATCTGTGTCCTCAGTATCTATCAGCAATGGGCAAAGAATTCTTATTTTGCATCCCTGACCAGAAGAGAAGATATGTATCGATAGTAGTCAATTAATTCACTGACTAGCAGATTTTGGCAGTTGTAGCCCATACCCATGGGTTAGGTAGGAGGGGTGAGGTGAGTTGCTTGATATGAATTCCTCCTTGTCCCAGCTGAGGTACAGAGACCATTTTGCACCAGCGAGATGCAAGGAAATAGATGGTGGGTGGAAGCTGGGGATAGGTGCTGGGTGAAGGGGGCACCTCTAGCCTCATGCCAGTGACACGTGGGGAAGTTCCGGAAGGAGTACAAAACCGAGCAGTCTGGTGCTAATACAAGAGGCCCAGCACACGTCCTGCAAAACCCTGAGTTGAAATAAAGAGCACAGTGAAATGGTTGCAGGGTGGGTGTTCGCATTTCAAGCAAATGTTTTCCCCTGAGCGAGAGGGAGATCTTCAACAGCAGTGTGTTACGACTAGGTTGCTAACCTGGCTACAGCATTGATTGAAGCGATTAAGCTAACCCTGTAAAGGCAGCTTTGGTAAACAAAGACTTGTGAGCATGAGTAGGAAGGATTAGATGAGCTAAAAATGCAGCAAGCAGTGCCTCTCCCATAGGAAGGGAAGATGCTTGCGACAGACGCTAGTACCTGTCCCAAAAGCACCACGAGTCCCTCAGTCGGTCAGCCGGCTTGCAGCTCCTGGTTTTCTTTGTTAGCAATGAATCAAACCCTTCGTTCCCGGTCCAGGAAATTCCTAAGGCACGTGCTTTTCTACTGACTTCTCTGTGCTCCAAGAAAGCAGTCTTCTACTCCTCTTTCATTTTTTTTCTGTTTTTTTTTTTAGCCTCTCTTAACAGCTCCACAGTAACTGACACAAAAAACATATATGGGAGCCTCCTGTGACTTGAGACATGAGGTTATATTAGAACACGTCTGGGTGTCTCCAAATTGCAGGAGAAGGGCCAGATCCTCAAAGATAGTAACAGACTAAATTCTTGCTGGAAGAAAAGGATCTTTGAGTATCTGGACCTGTCCTCATCCTAACTACATCTGTAACTTGTCACACAGTAAGAGATACCTGCCAAGTCTCTTGTTTCTCACTGAATTCAGCGGGGTTCAGATTGGCCCGGCACAGACTAGCAAACGGTTCTCTGGAAACGCTTGTCTCAAGCCCCAGTGAGATGACACACGTACAGCTCCCTCTCCCAGCTTGCTGTGCACTATTATTGAGGTTGTCAAGCCAAGCACCCAAAATTCATAACGAACCTTCATTCTGCCCGCTCACCTATGTGCTTCACATAAGGCCATGAAGTATGGGCTACACCAGACCGTGTCCAGAATTTTCATCTATGAATTGGCTTCGATTGAAGCCAAAAGCCCAGACTATTTCTCTGAAGGAAGCCCTGTTTGTTCAACAGGCAAACATCAGTGAAGTCCACAAAGGTGTTCAGTGAGAGGGCGTTTGAGTATGCAGGAAGGTCAGTAGCGGTGGGTATAACTATTATTGGATAAAAAAGGGAAAACGAGGTGGGAACAAACAGTTCTGGGTTCCTTTAAAATATCATCAATCAATTAGCCAAGCTCATGAATGAGTAAAGGAATGATCTAAGACATTATGACTATGATAGCTAAATAACGACAATATGGAGGAAGGTGTTAACTGTAAGTATGGCTGTAGTACGGCCAGGGAGTCCCAACATACTCAATGAGAGAGATCCTTAGGCATAGCAGATCCAGCAAGCACTTACTCCAGGAACAGCACCATCATTAATCACTGTACACAGCGACGGTGCAAAGGCGGGATTCAGCCTTCACCTGAAATTGCCCGTCTTCTCTTTGAAGAAATGAGCCAGACTTAAACAGATTTTAGCCTCTGAAAGATGCCAGAGCTCTGGCCAGAGAAAATCATAGGTGCACAGAGACGGATTTCCACCAGGTAATGATGCAGCCCACAGGATATTGGACTGAAAACAGACTCATACCAGCCCATCTGCTGTGAAACTCTGACCTTCCCTTCCACACTGCAACCGCAGCCGTCATACGCAGTATGGCTACGGCTATAGCTTGTGCCAGAGTGACACCTGCCTTGCCTGTCTCACACCGACTGAACCCCTTTATCAGCACTTCTAGCTAACATCATTTCATACCTGCTGGCAAAGGGGGTTCACAGAGTTTCTCACACCTTCCGCAACACACACGATGGCAATGCAGCTGACATATAGTTACAGCTGACAGCTTATCTCTGGAGTACCCACTTCCAACCATCCCCTTCTTTTGAAGTCCCACCATTGCCAGCAAGCCATACGAGAACAATCCCTCACTTTTAGAAGTGTCACAGAGGCTACTAGAGCATAGGTTCGGGTAACAATGACTCAGAGGTTTGTTTCAAGGCAAACACTACTCTTATTTCAAACAGATGCAGACGGGTGCCTGGTCATTTGGGCTGAGCACTCAGGGGCACTTGGAGATAGCCAGCTCACGCCATGTGCGCTCCTGGCCAAATGTGGTAAGACCATCAAGGCGTGGAGTTGTTCAGGTCTCTCTCTTGGGAGGAGGCTATGGGCCACTGGACACCCATGCTTTTCTGCTTCATGCTACCCATGGGAATTTAACTTGTTCCACCTCAGTTTAGCCATGCTAGAAGTTAAGAAACAACCTTCATTGGTCTGGGCGCCGACCCCAACCTGCGGGCCACCTTCCCGCCTGACCTCAGACCTGCCTGAGCCAGAGCATGGCACAAGTGACCAAGGGTATTCATTTCATCAGACAAACCTGTTCCTCTGAGAACAGAAATATTAAAAATTCCTTTGATCTAAAATGTAATAAAAGATATGAAGTCAGTAAAAAGGTTTGGGTTTACCTCAAAACATTGCTCTGCTTATTAGCTGAATGACTGGGCAAGAGAAGCTTCACTTTAGTATCGCTTTGGTTATATATGCTTTCTGGGAACGGCAATGGTTTCTAGGCCATTAAATATTTGTCTGCATGACCGATGTGTTCTACCATCTGCTCACCTGCACTGCTAACGTACTTTCCCTGGGAGATGGAATGTTTGCCATACCAAAATAGCAACTAAATGAATGAAAGTTCAAGTAGAGCTATAAATAGAAAGGGCACCAGGTTTTCACAGTGTGCGTATAAGCTATTTCACACCCACTTCCTTTTGTCTGCCATTAACTCTGAGATCTGAAGTGAAATAACCTTTCTGCACTTTGGAAGAACAAACAGCAAAACAATAAAGAGACCAAACTGTTATGAGGAAGTCACTGAAGTGATGTGTAGAAAAGATGGACAGACTATTATATATATATATATATATATATAGCACTGTGCCCCACAGCCAGAGTTGCCAAATAGTAATACCCGATTTAAATTTCAGCAATACTTACATGGGAATTTGGGGACGGCTGAATGAAAATGCCTTGGGTGGAATTTCACTCTGTCCATTCTTCTTTAACAGTCCCTCTCATGTGTCATGTGGAGCAGAGCCAACTGCTCAGTCTGTGGGTAACGCACAGTGGCACCTCCTGGTGGAAACCAGCTTCCAGGGCTGTGGGCAGCAAAACAGGGAGAAAAACACATGATGAGGAGTAAAATAAGAAAGAAAAGCTAAAAAAAAAAAAAAAGAAAAGAAACAGTTTTTTTTTTTTTAAAGGACAAAACCCGCTTGCTTTTCATACCAAAGACAGGGCACACTGGCATTATCCCAGTATTGCTTTTCCATGTAAATAAATGCCTTTTCAGGTTGCCACAAGGCGTGCTTAGGACAACTATGAGTGGGAGGGAGGGGGTTACAAAGGCAAATGGGGTGGGAAGGTGCTCTAGGAAGGAATCTCTGCTGCAAGACTCAGTCCTCATTAACACAGCCCACAAACCCTCACACTACGCTGTATTTTCCTGTGCCTCCCCTGGACTGGCACCGTCTAGAAGTTCTCTTGTGGAAGGCTGTTAATATTCAATAATTGACATTGAGATAAAAACCAAATAAACCTGGAAGAAAATAGCTGAGTCAGGCTAGATTAGATAAGGTGGCAATTTACTATTTTTAGTTTTAACTGTTGGAAATGGATACCAAACAAAATCTCCCTAGAACGAAACTCCTGCCCAAAATGTAGGCTCATAAAAATGTAACGAGTTCACAGGTTGGGTTTATTGTTGTTTCAGTGTGTGATATGAGATGTGCATGTATAAAGGGATGCCCTTTTCTCTGTTTATGGAGCTTCTCTGGAGGTTGGCATGTGTAACACTTGGCCTGTTGGGAGTTTCATGCTGTTTCCAGGTGCAAATGGGATAAGGAGTAATAGAAGAAAGCATCAGAACATGTCTCATCTTCTGATGAGAACTCCAGGCCGTTTCTGCACAGCTGCCTGAACAGAGCTCCTATCTGATCCTTATTGTTTCACCCCTAGCAATGGAGGTGGCTGGACTTTATTTTTTTTTTTTTTTCACTTTAAAAATGTTGAGGAAACTAGATGGAAATGCTGACAGAACAACTTCCTGCCTTTTCTTCTGAGCAACTGGACATGTTAGATATTCTCTCTATCATCTCACTGACCTCAGGGTGCATTGCGCTGGGGGCTGGGTGGAGAGAAGACTGCAGCCCATAAGCACCGAATGGGTCACTCCTGCAATCCCCTGAGGAATCACTACTTGTCAACCCTGTGACCAGATGGTCACTGCCCACCTGTTTTCTCTCTCACCCATCCCAAAACACCTCCAAAGGGAAGCAGCCTAGATGAGAAAGGAATTCTAGTTGTGTTCATAGAAGTGCTGCAGTGAGAAGCTGCTTATCCCAGGACTTGCACGACTGTACACAATGTGAGCAAGGAAATAATCTGTCTGGGAAGATGCTGCCGCACATGAAAGCATCTGCCTGCAGCTAGATTCCATCAAAGAGCAGATCTGCGGATTGATTTTCCCAGTATGACATCTTCCATCTGCAGAACATTCAAAGGTTCTTTTATTAGCCCCGCTGTTGTTCGTGATTCAAGCAACATGATGAAACAGCTCACGAAAAGGCGCTCAGCTCCACAAACACTGCCCCATAAGCAATACAGAAAGTCCCAAGATGGGGTGGTGGCAACAGCAGAGCCACGGTGACAGGGGCAAGGGAGGAGCACGGGAAACACTATGAGTGCAGGCGACGTGAGCGGTGACATCCACCGCTGGCAACGGTATTTCTCAATCCGGCTTTTAACGGAAGCCCACCTCATCTTCCTGGGAATCGGCTTGTCCCGGCGCAGCCCACATAGGCAAACGTTATCAGGAACATTGCGACTGCTGTCAGTGAAAACCTGCACATTCATTTATTATTTCCATCTCTCCGCTTTGGTTCTCCGCATGCATGGGCATGTTTTTATGCATTTTTATTTTATTTGCAATGATGTCGCGGGCAACCTTTTGATGACTTATGACCCACAACAGGCTAAGTACCACTGGCTTGTGAAACAATGAAGGGAGAAGAAAGTCAGGAAGAAAGCCGGAATAGCATTAAGTAAATAAACTCAGCAACCAAAAGGACAGATGTGGCACATAATTTCCACAGTGACCTGCCACGGACATTTCGGGAGGAGCCAGTGAATAAGGGAGGCTTTCAGAGTACCGAAGAGATTTGGACACAGCAGAATATGTTCCCCAGGGCTGAGCACCTGAAGCCGGAATAGCCACATCAAACATTTTTGGGGCATAGCACACAGCATGTCAATTTGCTGGGGACTGGGTTCTGCCACAGGATATGCTAATACTATACAAGAGGTCTGAAAACATCCTTGGAGCAACCATGCAAATTTGTATATCCCTCTTCAGAAATGGATTTTATTAGATGGTCCGAACAATTTATTTAGCGCAAGCGTGCTTTTATGTCCTCAGCCTATTAGAAAGCTCTATTAGACCATTATGCTGTTGAAATACAGTCTCTTGCTTGTCGGAGGGAAGCTATTCCTGAGCCATTCCCTGGGCTTTTAACTGATGGGAGAGGAATATGTTGTTCGCCAAGAGCATTTCCTACTGATTCACTTCTCTTTATCATCTGATTTACAGGTCTGATCTTGACTTTTCACCACACCCAGATCTCCCATTGACTTCAAGGAACAAGGCTCTGTGGGGGCAGTGTGAAAGTCACCCAATAAAGGTTTTCAAGAGGAAGCTGCTGAATTCATCAACACCAGAATTTACATAGTTATAAAAGATGCTAACAGGTTCGCTATGGCAAGTATGACGAGCTGTGTCAACTCAAGTGGCACGATGTAACGAAGAAGGACCGTGCAGAACAGCCCACGTATTTGCAGTGACAATCCTTTCCACCCCTTGGCAGAGTATGGCATGTCCCCTGCATGCGGACCCCCCTCTTTCAGTCCCAGAATGAGGGACTGCGATGTGTTGTACAGAGTCACTGTCATTTCCTACCACCCACTCCAAAATGACGCCAGAAGCCGTAGTCTCTAACAGAAGCCAGAACACATTGTGATAATTTTGTTTCCACCATGAAGAATTCGCCACAGACACTCAGATAATCCTCAGCTCAAATTAGAGACTTGTTGTGTCAGATGCTACATAAAGCACGAGTTACCTTCAGAGCCGCACAAAAACTGGGACAGTTACAAAGGGCTATGACGCAGTGCAGAGAAGCACACCCAATGCTGCAGCGAGGGAAAGCCTGATCCAGCCCCCTCTCCAGCCCCGCTCTGAAGTGGGCTTGGAGAGACACTGGGACACAGCGAGGCTTTGCCAGCTCCATCCTTAGTACATGATACATCCACAGCAGAGCAACCTTGTGTCTGGATAAACCCAACACCGCAGTGATTAATCATAAACACTACTTCTGTAAGATTGGGAGGGGAAGAAATATTTTTCTTCTGCTGAGGAGAAAGATATAATATCCTTGAACAGCATCATTTGTATAAATGATTGTGCTTTTTACCCACGGTACATCTGCCAAGTTCTCTTGTTTGGGAGGAGCCTGTGTGTGTTTTGATGTGTAAAGTAAGATAATGGATTATCATTATTAAAGGGTTTACAAATTGGGCAGGCAAGCCCCAGGTGAGAGGTCACTCTGACTGTACAAAAGAAAAGGTTTGAGCTGAGTGAGGAAGCTTGGGTTTAACTGAGAGGACAGGGAAAAAGGTTTTGTTCTGTAAGGTCTGTCCGTCTGTCTGAACAGAAACCAGCTCACGGGCTCTTTTTTGTGTTCTGAGTTTCTCAGTCTGCCCGTTTGTAGAGTGTGTCGAGCAGGTGGGATAACAATAGAATTCATCCACCTGCACTTTTAATAAACGCAGCTGCTGCAGAGGGGAACTGAAAACAGGCTCTTCGTATTGTGGGGCTGGAGAGGGGTAAGGAGTAGGAGGAAAGCCGTCTGAATGACTAGGAAAGTTTTAGCTGTCCTTCCCAGAGGGTGAAGTCCTGGGATGGAGATGGAGCCACAGTTTCATTTATTCCAGAGAAGGAGCCCTAGACGGGCTGATGGTTGCCCTGGGTATTTGGCTGAAGGGTCATATCACAATGACAGCAACCACAGTTGTTTAAATGGTGTCAAAAACACATCGTTGCTGAGAGAGAAGACAGCCAGAGCTAATGAATACTGACGGAGGCACTGTGTAATGGGATGTCTGCTTACCAGCTTGGAGCCTTTTGCTGCTCCCCCTGATCTCAGGTTGACATTGTCATCTGTTTCAGGGGTGGCAAACACAGGCTTCAACCACAGAAGAGGTCTTGTGAAACAAAACTGTTTGTTTCACTTGCGTTTCCCAGAAGGCCGAGGAGGGGCCTAGTCCAGCACTTCACAGAAAATAATTCATAGCATCACCAGCTAAGGTGACAGCACTCCTCATCTCGGAGAAATCTTTCCTTTTTACAGCTGCAACTCCTGCAATTATATGAGATTCCCACCTTTGATTTTAAAGAAAGAAAGGAAGCACTACCTTTCTAGCCCACAGAGTTATAGAAAGGTATTAAAATGCTTGGCCCCTGAATTCTGAAAGATGATTAGCAAATAAATGCAGATTCAAAATACATAGGCTAAAACACTGTGTCTCATCAAGTTTACGCCAATCTTGAGTTTTTTGAGGGCTCTACTTGTGATTTCTGAGTATGAGGGTTTAGTTACACTGTGCTGTATAAAACAGTAGGCAAGAGTGCCATGCCTGTTGTCCCAGCAATTCTATATCAAATATACTTTGTTTACAAGCAAAGAAGTGCAAATGTAACTTGCGATTTGAGACTCCTGACTGTGTCTTCCCCTTTGTGCACTCCGTAATGCAGACTAATCAGAAAACGCCTTCGCTTATCCCCATGCAACACCACAGACTTCAATCACTGACTTTCAGGAGGTGTTTGGAGAAGGGCAGTTTAATAGAAACTCGGTGGGGGAAGGAAAAGAAGCTCTTAACAGGAAGGGAGCCACTCTTTTTTTCTCTTAGCTCTCCAGGATTTAGTCCAAAAGGAATTCAGCACATCTGAGGTAATGGTAGTTCTTGAAGCGAAAGCAGCACAGCAGCAGCTACTCTGCTCAGGCTGCCCATTTCAGAGGAGGACACTGCTCTGAAAAGAGCATCTCAAAGATGCTGCAGGCCTGGGGAGAAAAGGTGGTCGTGGCAATTTACTTAAGCTGATCTAATCCCTCCAGGACAGGCCACAGCGCGGATTCGACAACCAGCGATGTGCTGGCCGTCCCAGATCCCACAGTGCTCTTTGGCCCAAGCCACACTCTGGCAGCAGTAGTCTAGACGGGACAATTTGGGATGGCAGCTTTTCTTAAGGCCTCCAGAGGAGCCTGAGGTACATTCAAGCTTGATTCATATTCAAGCTCTTATGCGCAGCCCTACCTGAGTCCAAACCAAAAGGGCTTCGTTCAGTTTCTTCCTCCTTCTCTTTGTGAACCTCCTCAGGTCTGTCTTCCTAGAGCAGAATCTTCTCCCCCCCTAGACATTGCTGTTCTCCAAGCTGCCAAAAGTTTGGCCTATTCTTTCTCTACAGTCTCATAAGACTGTGGCAGTAAAACTCAAAGCCCTTCCTAAAATTGTCCAGCCTGGATGCAGCACGAGCCTTCCTCCTCCTACACAGTGCCCTGCAGAGGTCAAAAAAGTCCAGAGGGTATCAGGAGGTGTTAAGAGAATACAGTCGTGCCACAGCGTACTTCAACAATGTGGCAACATCTTGAATCCACTTGCAGTCTTAGTCATCCCGTTGCTGTGACTTCTTTTTTCTTCAGAACTAGAAAAGTCTAAGGTGACACTGTTGATGAGGGACATAAAATGTCTTCAGCAGCAGGAGAGAAGAAACAGATTAGACCTCTCTCACTTGAAAAGAACACGACTGAAGCTCTGGAGTGAAGCATAGAATGCAGTCAGGGAATGATTTTTCACTTCTTCCTGTAACACAAGAAGTAGGCAAAAATAATTGTATTAGACTGCAGCTGTGAAACAGAAGAGCTCTTCCACACAGTGATTTGCTCCAAGGCTGCTGCCTGAATGGGCCCACTGGGGCCATCATTCTTTTTCGCTTTTTTTGTGCATCGTTTACCTGTGGAACTCATTGCCACAGCCTGAAGTGAAAGTCAAAAGTATAAACCGGTTCAAAGATTACCTAAAAGAATTCAAAGAGGGATCATGAAAGTCAAGTGAGCATAACGATGTGAATGTTATGTTATTGTTTTCTTTTTTTTTCCTCATTCTTTTCCTGCCTTCCCCTTTCCTCAACATATATCCCATTTGCTGTGACACATAAGTTTTCGGTGTTACTTTGGGGCTTGAAGAGACGGTTTCTTTTCTTTGCCTTTCAGCCATAGGGCGCAATTACATTTCACAGTAGTTGAGAGCCAACAATGAGGTATCAGCATGTGAGGAGATGTTTTTCTCCAGAAAGCAGATTTCAAGGTACCAGAAAGTTTGGCAGAACCATGAACTGTCAGTAAGTAGAGGGAATATATTATCCTGAAAAGATGGGCTCAGCCCCTGAAGTGTTTCCTGGGTGTTGCAAGTTCTTGTTCATTGGGTCCTTCTATATTTTTCAGCTCAGTGCGTCACAGTAACTTGGATTTCAAGTACTGCTAATCACTAGGATGGCATGTGACCACGTCACTGTAACATCTTTGGTCCTGGACTCACAAACTAATAAACGTTTGACCGCTGCCTCTGCACTGACGTGGTCATTACCGAAAATGGTCCAGGATACAAAACACCAGCGTGCAGACCAGGGGAGAGCTGCTATCATCTACTGTGTGGCGACACGGCTTCCAGTGGGGAAGAGGACTCTCGTAGACCCACTAAAACCAACAATGCTGGTCTGCAAAGTTACTCAGATTCATTTATCTCTATTTCCAGCACCCCCAGAGGCGGTTTATAGTTTGTAAAGTACTAAACAAACACTCAAATACACTGTGGTTTTGTAACAGTGACATTAACTCTTCTCTGTCCCTTGCTCCCCATCACCGTCCCATGGGTTTACCCAGATGGGACTGGCTTTGGTAAGTGATAAGAGAGTAAGGAGAGGGCACAGGGAGATTGGTTGCCTCAGGGCAAAATTCTGAATCCTCCAGACAGGAGAAGGAAGTAGCATGCCAGAAAACAAGAAAACCTTGTAAGACCCTCAAGTGTTTTGGCCGAGGTGGTCTTGGAAACTAATGCTGTTCTTTTCCACAGCAGAAAGGGAAAGTGTGGGGGGGGAAGAACTCTCGCCTCAAATCAAGTGCACGTGATTTGTGAAGGACCGGTTGCAATGAGTTACTAATACACTTGCCTGTTCCACCTGAACAGCTCGATGTAGCAGACAAGCTGCCTGACTGCGATGAAGGCACTCCACGCAGTTTCACTCAGACGCTGAGAGACAAGCCTACATTCAGCACATTTGCAAGAGGTTTCTGCTGTGGCCATAAGGGTAACTGCGGGTGACTGCAGCCCTGCAGCATTAAGCACAGTTTTCTACTGTGGCAAGGAGGTCCTACTGTCTGAAGAGAAAAAGTTAAGATATGTTTTTTGCTGGGAGGCAGGCGCCTCAACGCAGGCCAGAAGGGTGAAAAGCAGGGGATGCAGTACCAGGCTGTCTGTGCTGGGGCGCTGCTTCCCAGCATAAATCCAAATGGTCCTCACAAAAGGCAGCGATCCCTCTGCAAGAGCCAACGGAGGAGGACAGCCAGCCGAGGGGTGCAGCCTTGCTGTGAAGACCTCGTGCCTCTGAACTGAGCCTGTTTATCCAGGATGATGGGAGGGGATTAAAAAGTGCTTTTACTTTGCATTTGATGAATAACCAAACAAACCAACAAACCCTAAAATTATTCATTTCTCCACAAAATGTGAGCGCTCAGGTCTGCAGATACAAGAAACTGCTTTGTTTTCACTGGAAGGCCAGTAGAGAATCTTCTGCCAAAAAGCGTACATTAAGTAACGTCAGAATACAAACTGATCTCTTGTTCTCTTCATTTCTAAGTCATAGTTGAGATAATGGTGGATATCTAGGAAGTTTCATGGATAATCGGGGTACTGCGTGTCCAACATTAGCAGCTTGATGCCTAATTTATTCTGTATTTTCAATGCAAAACCTACGCACTGAGCCAACAGGTAACTTGGGTTTGGGTTGCTATGTTTGTCAATCTATTTTGTTTATGCTCTGCCAGACTTCCCAAATGGTTGCAGAGCTGTGCATCACCAGTAGTACAATATAGAGAATATGGAGACCACTGAAGAGGTCAGAGGTTTCTGATAGAGAAGGTAGCTCTGAAGCATCTTGTTTGACTCGAGAGTCCTGCGACAGAGCTTAAAATTTACCTTGTTCTGTCTCACGGACAGAGATGTGAGATCCCTTCACTCCTGGTGGCAGGATGGTGTGTTTGTGTAAGAAAAAAACTAAACACAGCCCTCTGACACTTTGCACAGCCCAAACATAAGCTTTCCGAGCCCTTCCATGCTGCACAGTGATTGCTGCCTGGAGAGAAAGAGCCACTTCCCATGACTTGTAACACAAACAAGACTTTCTGTGGAACCTGATGGTGAAACGTGTGCTTTGAAATGACTGCATACTATAGTTACAGCTGGATTAGCAGCAACAAACTTACTTAGAGGGTCTAAAGGATTTGGGGCCGGAGGTGACTTTCTGGCACCGAGGTCCAGGCCTTACCTTCCTGCTCGTCAGCAGAAAAGATTTCTGGGCATCACCCTGGTACAAATGGATGGTTAACACATCATCCACAGGGTCACTGGCGGCAACTTGTGAAATCCTGGCTTGGAGAATATTTGAACGACAGATGGTTCATATTCAAACGGTTTCAAACCGTGAAATCCCTTCAACTTGTGGATGTTAAAGTACTTCCAGAAGCAATAGAGGGAAACTGGCCGTTGAGGCACACCTACAGGGTAAAGGCTGCAAGAGCACATTTCAGCTAGCCTTGTCCCATTTTTACAGCCTATAAGACCAACTCATACGGAGCTGTGCCTGGGTCAAGAGATGTAGCAACCAAGAAATCCTTCTTCCTATCCCATCCAGAGGAATAAGTGCTAGCAGTGGGGGGCTCGTGTAGCTTGCAGGAGGCAGCAAGGCTGATGCTGCTCTGCAGGCAGCTGGCCTGCTTTTCCGCATTCCTTACGGCCCAACAGCCTGACCAATGCACCAGGCGCTTCTCCTACCTCTTTCACCCTCTTTAACGGAGAGAAAAAGGGGGCGAAACTTCTGCTGCTAGCAGAAGTCTAAAGGAGGGTGGGAGACTAAAGTTCAATGTTCTGTCTCCCCTCATGCCTAAGCAAAGATTACAAATCTTTGTTTAATCATTCCCCAGGTGAAGACACGCTGCAGCAATTATCCCTCTCAGGGCACTGTTGGAGGGCCTCTCCCCCCTGTCAGGACAAAAATACCTGCGCTTGCTGCCTTGACACCCTACAGGTGCTGAGAGTTGCAACATGTCTCGGAAGCCAGCACTGAAGCCCTCGCTCCCCTGATGGTATCGTTGCAGCAAAGAGAAGAGATGGAGGTGATATGGAGGAAGGGGGACCACGACCTGGGAGGTCAGCAGCTCCATCACTCTGAGAGACGGCTCTGTGAGAAACGAATCACTTGAGATCCAAAACCAGCAGAACAGGACTTGAAGCAGCGCTTTATCTCAGGCAGATGTCTAGACCAACGGGTTGTCAAGTGGAGCTTTTTCTCTCTCCCTTAGACTCTTCTGCTGGAGCTGCCCTTCACCATTAGGTGTATAGCGGTCTATTTTACCTTTGTGACTCCACAGTCCAACAGAGCTGTGAGGAGCTAGACTGCCATCACAGCCAGCACAGTCCTTGCTCGCTAGAAGACAGGAATAACCTGCTCCTTCTACAAATGTGGCACTCTCAGAGTAGGATCTTCTGATCTAACTGTTCCCCTTCACTAATACGAAGAAGTGAGCTGAGGGTAAGAATTCAGATGTGTGTGGCCCTGGTTTGAGGGAACACGGCACAGCTATTACCCTAGGGAGCGACCCTGAGTATCTCTCAGATCTTACAAAGAGCTGACGAAACCAAAGTAAAAGCACCTCAACTGCAGAATAAGAGATGCAGAAGTGGCTCCCACTGGGTTAACAGCCTGCTGATAAACATGGTCTTGGCATGAATGGGAGGTAGTTCGAGCCTTACTCTGCACCTCACAAAGAACATTTTCTGGAAGGCTGCCCCGCAGTCCTCGCAGTCTACCAGCTGTTCCCTAGAGCGTGCCATTCCCTCTTGGCTCTACCAGCATACTTGTTAATGCAGCAGAGACCAGTTATGACACAATGAAAAAAGTGAGGTTAACTGCTTTGGAGGCACAAAGAAGCAGCACACTGGCAGAAGTGTAGGCTACCGATATTACTGGTTGCAAGGGTCTTTAGATAATTTTTTAGATGCTTTAGAATCTGCATCTCTCCTGTGTCTGTAACAACCTTAGTTATCACAAGATATATAGACATAGATACATGTGGGGTAATCGCATTTTTTTCATGTTCTCTTGTAGCTCTCCTGTTTCGGCCTAACTCCTCACGCTCTAAAGGCAAAGCACATCTAATTGTGTATCATCAAAGTGGCCCTGTGGTGTTTCACCTGTTTGGGATGCTGAGGTGCAAGACTGAACTCTAGGAGCAGTCTGCGTTGTACACCAAATTGGGCTCAGCTGTAGTGGAGAATCCAGAGGACAATCCTCTGCTACAGCTGCTGCGATTCAGGCATGCAAACTAGACTTAATAACCAGTGGTTCGGAAGAAGTCTCTTCCAGGAGCAACCATGCTGAGCTGACAGACCTTTTGACTAATGTCCGGGGCAATGTTTCAGTTCTGACCCTCTCCTCCTCCTCTGGGACAAGTCCCAGTACCGCTACACAAAGGTGCTCAAGTGCGACTACTTGAGGAATGGCTCAGCAGTCCGAGACAACCACCCTCATCCAGCGTACCCACTCACAGACTGCCAAGTGGTGGGATTCACTCCAGAGCTGGTTAGGTCACAAATCTGTCCAAATAGGGCGATTATAAAGGAAGTAGGAAGCTTCATTTATTTGGGTACCTTTGGAAATAGCATGTCTGTACAACCCTCATTTGGCTGTCTTGTGTGTATGCATTATGAAACAGCCTCATTACACACACAGGTAATATTTTATTTTTGCCTCCTTTCCTACGCAGGACAGGGCCTGCTCTAAGGATGAATCAGAGGAGAAGACTATTGTCTGTAGCATCCCAGCTTCAACATCTGCTGAATTTGGACAATAATGTGTAAGTGAAGCAGAGAACTGTAGGAAGAGAAAGGATTAGGGCAGTCAATTGCTGCCCTGAGGACCTGGCAATTGTCCTGCCCCGGCTGAGCAAAGTAATGAACCGGAATTTTTCAGGGTTGCTCACTAAGTATGTGTGCATGCACCCCTTTGCTGAATGCTCATCTGCACAGCCTTGCACTACTCCTGCAGAAATGTCACGGAAAGGAAAGAATGTTCTTTTTTTTAAGCTTAGTGATTACCAGCCTCAGTTTAGTATGTACAACGGGGACCAAAGTCTCCCAGTTTTTCAACAAAAGGCTTGTGAAATACATAGGTATCATAGGGATGAACGGCACAGAAAAGCTCAAGGAGAACATAATTGGTTTGGTCTGCAAGGTACATTTTGAACAGTGGATTGCAGCAAAGCCTAGAGATACGCTCACATGCAAAATGAGAGAACTCACACCAACTGCTGGCTCACAGCACCCTTCCTCCACTACAGCTGCGTCTCGCTCGCTAGCACAGGGCTGCATAAAAACCACCCGTGTTTTAATCTAGCATTTTTCCATTGGGAGATCTCAAAGCACTCTGCAAAGGAGATGCCTGTTATCCTCGCTTTACTGATCTGGAAATTAGGGCATAGGGAGGTGAAAGTCAATTAACAAAATGCAAAATTGGCATCCAATACATCTGGATGGTCTCATTATATTCCAGCCCCTGGGCACTGATGCCCCTTCTCTCAAGGGTGGCTGCAGGCTTTCCAGCTCTCGCAGCACATCTTTCCTGTGCTATTTCACCCTGCAGCCACTATTAGCATGCCCTCGTTCAGCTCTGTTGTTCCCAATCACTTTTGTCTCTGTTCAGTTTCACCAGGCTTCTCCCGGAGAGCCCACTTCTCCATGGCTGGCTGTTCCCAGGTAAACTAATTAGGAAACTTGCTGCCTCCAGAATTTGTATTCTGGACGATCTACTCTTGCACAGAGAGAATGTTGAGCAGATAGCTGGGAAGACAACCATCTTTTTAAGGCAGGTCACTGAAGCATCGCAGATGTATAGGACAGCCAGAACCATCCGTGATTGAGGTCGCTACAATAGCTGAGGAAGGGAGTGTTTTGTTTAGCTGTAGCTATGGTTACAGTAGCCTATAACTGCACGCATTTCCGTTTTGGAGCGTTCATGGGGTAATATAAATTTCCTTGATGCCACAGGCCTGTTAAAATGCAATACAGTTATTTAGTGCATTAGTGACATACTACTCTTTGGCATGGCAGGCTGTATGTGGGCTAGTGTGCAAAGTGAAGTGTCACCAAAGGTTTATGGGAGGAAGTATTCCTTCTGCTCGCCTACTTAGGAAGGGAATTAGGTAAGAGGTGCTTGACTCTTCAGTTGCCTAAGCACGGGGAGACCTACATTCTCCACCAGCCCCCAGAGAGACTCTGTGAAAGCCCCATAGAGTTAAGGGCGACCTGGTGCCTATAGCGCAAAAGCACAAAGATAAACTTCTGTTTTAAACAGGGGTTTGAATTTTATTTTTTTTTTTGTTTGTTTGGGATCTTAAGCTGGAATTACCTGAGTAATGTGCTCTGGGCAATCCTGCTTTAGCAGGGGAGTTGGACTAGATGATCTCTAGAGGTCCCTTCCAACTCTGAAAACTCCATGATTCCGTGATTCCGTGACACCTGAAGCCTTAAAAAACACAAAAAAATGACCAGCCTGGTTTGTGGTTTCTGCCTTTTCTCCCTGCGTGTCTAAGCTTGCCGCGGAGTTACGCTGAGGTAAACTGCAAAAGCGCAGGGGTGAAGGATACAGTAAGTAGAATATAACGACTTTATTACAATAATGATACATCCGGGCAATGAAATTGATGCAAGTGGTTAGTACTTTTCAGTATCTTTAAACGACCACTCCTTGAGCAGGTGCAAGAGAGTGGGTGTAGTTGTTGCCCCGCTGATGTCAGGGGTAACACCCAGTGCCTTTTGAAGCAGGTCCTATGTGGAAACGCTCCCCTGCTCCCCTCCTGGGAGCGTGTGAATTCTCAAGAATCTGAGCTGCCTTTTAGCTGCAGAGGTGACTGATTTACACAAAACCGGATAGCAAGAGAGAACTTCCTGAGATGACCCTGTTTTGTGAGGAGATTCTAATCTCATGACAAGTTTGTCTAGCCAGATAATGACAGTAATTAGCCAGGAGGCAAGAAGGTGGATCTAGGTATTCTACTTCATGAGTAAGAAGGATGTTTTATGGCAGTGGAATTAGGAGGAGGATGGAAACTGCTAATATCCTTCAAAACGAAGTTGGAACAAACAGCACTGGAGAGAGGACTGCACTTGAGAGGAGATTCCCCAACCTGCTCTCCTCCCAAAGCGGAGGGGCTTCGAAAGAAAGAGGTCTTTTTCCGGAACAGGACAGTGCTAAGCCGGTACCGGCATTTAACAGTAGCAGCATCGCCCTTATCTCTCCTCCTGCTACGCAACTCAGTTTGTCTGATACAAGGAGTGGAAGACAAAGACGACTAGTGCAATAAATAAATGTCATCATCAGATATTCAAATGAAATTTCCAGTGGATAAATAAGCAAATAGAAGAGGCAGGCTCTCAGTAAAGACCATAGTCATTCTAGGATACGATAAGCTGAAAAATATCCTTGCAGTTACCATGCAGCTTGGTAGGGGCATGCCTGGTGCAGCACTAGCAGATTATCACTTGTCCTTATCTCTTGTCGTTTCCACTCAAATATTTGCAAAACGCTTACACACTGGGTAGATAACAACCCACAGGAATGGAGAGAACAGAATATCTAATTCAAAAGTGCATGGATATACACCCCCCCCCCCCCCCCCGGAAAAAAAGGTCTTTGTAAACCAAAGGTGAGACATTCCTTGCAAACAGGTAGCTCTGGTGGTATCAAGTGATGCAGTTTTGTCTTTCTGGGGTGCTGCCAGGCACCCTGAAATGATAGTGTGGAGAGGAATGCAAGATTTCCCCCTTTCATCATAATGGTTACTTTGAAGCCTAATTACAGCCATTTAAACACCAGCCTATTAGCCATGCTACTGCTGATCGCTGCACCAAAATGCACAGCCTGACGGGGAAGTTCTCTCCCGGAGCTTGGTGGGCGGCTCAGGCATTGCATTGGAGTTTGGAAAGAGCACGGAGCAGCAGCGGGCGTCCTGGGCCTGGCAGCCTCTGACATGCCTGCTCCAGTGCTACGCGGAGGACAGGAGCGCCACGGGACATGCTGCGGTGTGACCCACCGCGTGGCCATACTTCACATGCCACAAAGGCTAGTGCTAGGCAAGTACACCAGAGAGCTTGGCCACTTCACCTCAGAAATTCTGCAGCTCAGGACTGCATCAAAAGATGACTACAACAGTAAATATAACCAAGAGGCAGCACATCACCTACGGCTCCTCTTGAAAGACACGCACCAAGAGCCACTGCTGATCTCTACCTGCTGCAAGGGACTCTGCAGACCGATCCCCACCACTTCTAGCAGCTGGAAAGAACGCAAGGCCCGGTCACATTTGGTCTTCCTCTTCTGTTGCAAGACTTGTCCCCTCCGTTACATTTCATACTTCTGTCTGTGTGCACTCCAAAAACCAGGCCTAAATCTTGAGTGTCCAAGCACTTTGCTTTTTCCCAAGAGAAGTTTAACTGGTGATCCATCTCTAAAATAAAGGCCTAGCACAATGGTGTCCCTTCAACAATGGAGAAGGAGCAGAGACCTGAGAAAGCTGACTCTTTTACCATCTCCTGTTATGAGTTACACCAACTAATTTCTGCATGGTTCCTAATGCTGCTTCTCACAAGTGGGCCACCCAGCACAAGCCAGATATTAACCTGGTATAACTGGAATAGCGGTGTCTACCTGATGTCTTAGGGGATATACATGAGCTGAAGATCTGACACTAATGAAGTTCTCGTGCATCTGGTCACATTGTAAGGTAGGTGAAACCAGCGTGGCTTTACTTCAACTTGTTTGGTTATAAACTGTGGCAGTTCAGCTGCTTCATGACCAACCGAGACACCCCTGCAGCAGAGGCGGTATCCTCTGAGGGCTGGAGCAGAGAGCTCGGGCAGGAATAACAACAGCTGTCCCAACACAAAGTGTTCCCACTTGTGAATCAAAGCCCTTACTAAGATCTTGTCATGTCCAGACACGTTTGATACTTATTCTTGCAGACATAATATGGAGGCAAGGATCCATCCTTTTTCAAGTGCATCTTTTTTTCCTCCCCTTCCGCAATGGGAGAGGAACCCAAACCGAAACGTGCACTTGCTGAGAGGCTGGAAACAGGAAGTTCTGTTTGATTTGCACATTCCCTGTTTCTGATGAAAAGTAGGAAATATAAATCACAGCCTTTTATTTCAAATTTGGCATAAAAATTTGCCTTCAAGGTAATGTCAAATAACAGACTTCACACTGCTTGGAATTAGGCTGATGATATTCAGCGAGAAGTATAAGGCAAAGGCTCAGTTCTGGGAGAGTTTAATCTTGGTACATTTGCCCATTCAAATCTCATCTTTGAGAAACCCACAAAAATAGCAGCAGCAGCAAGATAATAAATAATAGCTATTTTACATGATTTTTACCTTTAAAACGCATCTTTCCTCTTTCTGCCTCACATCTTCTAAGTGCTGGGGAAAAGCCCTTAATAATTTTACGGAAAGAAAACCAACTTCTTTTTTCAGTTATTGTTTTCTCCTCTTTTGCTTTCTTTCCCTTATGTAATTTGGCATTGTTTTTAATCTTTTCTGGTCTCCTACTACTTCCATCTAGGAACACTTCTGGTTATACTGGAAATTCAGACAAAGACATCCAGCAATCCAGAAAAAGTGTCAAGTGAGTTTATGTTTTGAATCTGAAAGAACAAAAGCAACTTTGAACTATTCACTGGAACTATGAGACTTCTAAGAAACTCATGTGGCCCTACATCAGGTGTATGCTTAAAAGTTTTCCTGAAAAAAGTATTTTTTTGTCACAGGTGTTATCGTTTTACTAAAGTTACTGGGGACAGAACTATACCTCACTTATCTGATTTATCCACAGACACAGAGAGGTAAAGAAAGGATCCTACAGCAGAACGGCAGTTTCCACATCCAATGGGAGGAAAAGAGACTACACTGACTTGCCAGAGAAATTAAAGGCTACAAGCTTGCAAGCAATGACCACCGAGAACCCTCCTCATCCACGCTGCGATCACAAGTAAAGTTTTACTTCACTCTGGCCCTGAGATGGGGCAGAGGAGCTGGTTGTGCACAAGCAGCATCCTACTATAAATGAGTCTGTTGTTCCTACAGGAGGATGCAGTGACCTTTTGTCACTTTGCGAGCAGTGCTCTTTCCAGAGTGGACTGCTCCTGCCATTTGAAGTTAAATCTCTACTTTATTCCCTGCAGATACAGGCCTGATGTTTGTACAATGGCAATGAGTAATTTGGCTTCACATAAAAACCTCATGAAATTACTCCAAACACGACGCTGGCATTCAAAAGCAAGTACTTCACATTACTCCTCTTTGGTTTCCACTTTGTGACTGCAACTGTGTTGCATATTTATTTGGGCATCTGTAGTGTTGCAGAAAGGGAAAAAGCCTAGGGACTTGATCGCCTACTGTCATGGTAATGGTCATAAATGACTTCATGGTCTTGAGATGAGAAACTGGTCTGTAATGTGATCTGAACCCCCTTGAAGGAGCTGCAAGCTATCAGCAAGCCTTACCCGATAAAAATAGTCTCTTATTCTACATGAACTGCCATATTCTGGCTATTCTACTCACATTCAAAGGCATCTCAGTTCAGCTGGTCTGTCCATGCAGCGGTCACAGCTACTCTACGCAGGCGCGGACCTTACTAAAGGCATGCGCAGTCTCCTCAGCTGGGAAGGCAGATCACAGACGTCACCATCCTATAACTCAACTGCTCCGTCTCCCCTTTCTCAGTCGTGACAGCCATTTCAGGAAACAGGTTTGCAGCACGGCTTTCTGAATATCTGCACCTTCCAAACTGCAAAAGAGGAATATCTGATTTGATCTTGAAGAACAGGTGCTATACAAGTTCTGTCTAACTACTAACAGCATTTAGGATCAGCAGTTTCTAAAGACAAAATTGTGTTTATGTATGGCTGGACTATTCTAAAGAACAGGCCAGTAGTTCTTCCTGATTTCGCCCCTGTCCCTGTCACAATCACCATATAATTGCAGGAAGGTTTGGGCCCAGTGAAAGAGCATTTCCTGAGGTTAATTCCAAACAAGCAGTTCTCTGAGCAGTGGAATTAATAAATCCTAGTTCACCGGGTACCTCTGTCCTTTGTCCCTTAATCTCCCCACCACAAAAACCTCTACCCCTGTGTCAAATGTAGATGAAATTAGTCAATGCCTTTGAAAGTTATTAAGAGGAGACTGACAAACGATGAGACAGATAATATATTCGTGCAGGCTCACCTCCTCCAGAATCCAAGCTGAAAATGACCCACACAGCTTCTGCCCAGCCCAGCAATTATCATCACTCACAGTAAATAGCAACACAATATAAACAACGTAAATTCATTTGTATGCAAATATTACATCGGTGTTCCATGCACAAGTATAATTCACGTGGTTGGGGCTATAACAATTCCATGAATGACTTTAATAACTATTCCTCTTAGTGACACTGTATCTATTAATACCTGCATTGTTAAGTCTAATAAAGGCGATTATGGAAAAAGAGGAAACAGTGACACCAGTTTTAGAATGCGACAGAAGAGTTCCTGTGTCTGGCCATCTGTAAATAACACAATGAAACTGTTGTCACAAGCAGCAAGCAGGTCTTCTCTTGTCTTACACCTCAGCATTGTGAGAAGGAGTCCGTCCCATGGCAGTCTCACCCAGAAATTGTTCCCTCAGTGAAACTCCAACTAAAAAAAAACCCACCCAAAATGAGACTTTTCCTGAAGAATTTGCCCAGCTCATATGCAGGAAACATCTAGATCATGACCACTGCAATACAAGTATGTTGGCAGGGAGTAACTTTAATGATCTGGCTTAGCAGACCCACGAAAACCTGAATATATCTGAAAAAGTTTACTCCAAGCTATGATCCCACCTTCTGAATGGGAAACCACCCTTTTGTGTTTCTTTTCTACTGGTGGTTGATCAGAGCGCTTGTTTCACAGGAGGTTTTAAAAAAACCCCTGTGTTCATACTCTTCCCTTGTAACATGAATCTATTAACACTCATTTATGCATTGCTATGGAAATGGATGCCGCAAACAGAGAATCGTGACTTCAAGAATGGAATATGTATGAGCAGATGGCCATCAGTCTGCCCTTTCCTGTAACTGTTACACCAGCAAATTTCTAAGGTTTTTGCCACCGTTTCAGAGTTCTGGACCAAGGTTCTACAGCTGAAGTTGCTGAACGGTCCATTTATCAAAAGGTTCATACAAAAGCAGGTTCCTAGCTCCAAGGTCCTGAGATAAGGAAAACGTCCTCTTCTGTACGTATTCCATATGAAGACCCTGAGTTTTTATTCTACTCCACTCTAGCCACAAAGGCTGGTATCGCCGATCACCTCCCTGCTGCTCCCGTTAGCAGAAACTTCTGCCCAGGTACAAGTACAGGCAAATCCTGGGGCTGTGCACAGTGCAGTTGGCCTTGGCCTTTCCCGCTCCAAGCCCCTGCCACATGCTGCAATCAGGCCTGAGCCAAAGCCCTTTGATTAAAATAGGGCTTCCCGAGGCTCGCCTTAGGTGTGTGTGTCTTCCACCTGCCAAAGAGAATGCAAACAAAATTTGATTCCCAGTACCAAGTAACGCTGCCCTAACACAGATCAGCCCATGTGCATTCAGAATTAAAGCAAGGCGGGCCATTTGTCCTCCTCCAAGCCTCCTTTGTTGGCTTAGGTGTTGTATTTCCCTTTTCATGTCACGCGTGCAAGTTTGTATTCTGATGGCTTAAGTAAAGGCATGCCAGCATAAAGGGACTGTTTACATGAACAGCTCACAATGCCCAGATGGGAAGAGCCCTGAGTGCTCAAGAGGATGAAAGTGAAGAAATATTAAGGTTTATCAAAAGAAAGAGCACCAAGTGAGGAATGCTGGTGCGGACATTTTGCCCTGTGTAAGCACTTGTTTGTATTTACAGAGGGGGAGACAGTCTTTCCAGTGCAAGTGAACAAAACGGGTGCTCTAAGGGTAAGAAATTCAGCTATGGATCAGAAACCAACACTCAGAAGCACAGGTGATCTGCTCTTATTTTTCAGTACAGCCTCTGTGAGTAACAGCCTCCTTGGCACACAGGCATCAGGAACACCAGGTGTGTTGCTCTAGCACTCCCATCCTTTTCCTCTTCCAGGAAAGACTGTACAGGACAAAGATCATGAATCTTACTTTACAGACAGGGAAACTGAGGCAGCAGACAAGGAAGCTGAAAGGAAACCTGCTGCCCTGAGTAGCAATCCCTATGCCAGCCAATGGCCTGGCACTGTCATTTCCTCTCCTCCAGAAGGGTTTTATGCATGGAAAATCAAGAGTGCAAACGAGAAGCGCTCCTCGCAAGTCCCGGGAGAGAGGATACTTGGATTTTTCACTGCCAGACGATGGTGCAGCCCAAAGACACGCAGCGAAAGAGACCCTTTGCAGTCTTTGGAAAAAGCCTAATGAAGTTGATGAAGCCAGCTGTATCTGTGATCTTTATCTGACTCCCTCTGATCTCCCCACACAGCTGCGGGGTCAAGACAGCCCTGCCTGTGGGGATGCTGCGTGTCCTCTGGGGTGAGCCCCCTCCTGCCAGCCAGCGGAGGGCGAGGAGCAGGAAGGCAGGCAGGAGTGCACGGCGCCCTGCCACGGCACGGCAGCACAGCCGGCCTCGCTCCCTGCCTCGGAACAAGCGGGGAGAGCCCAAAGCAAACACCAAACCACGCTGCGCTTGCAGTCATTACCAATGGAAACATGAGCGTCGCTAGGTCAGACTGCCCACTGACACCAAGCTAAGAGGCCCGTAAAGTTCAGCTTCTCTACATTTGCCTTATTACGCTTTGTTCAAAAACTATTAGCGGTTATACATTTTAACGCTTAAACTTCTTGCAGTCACTACCGCAAATGCAGTTTACGCAGATTCACAAGTTTGCATTTTTTTCCAAGAAAAACATGAGCTGATTAGTTCAGAAAAAGCAACCAGATTTTTTTCACTTCTGAACTTCTCACCAACAGAGCAAAACACACCACTGGATTTCCCTGCTGGACTTTGTTTGAATTGAACAGCAGATGAGGTTCTCATTCCCCTCTTTGAACTCCACCAGCCGTAAGGCACCCTTGAGGGCACCATCCCCCTGCAAGGTACGGCAGGGGACACATGGTTTTGGTCCCTTAGGACTGATGTGGTGAAGTGGCTTGGTTCAGAGAGGATAACAAGGAGGTAAGCAACGCTCAAAGCAATGTGCTGCTGTGGGAAAATCTGGCTTAATATTGATCTGACTCGCGCTGTTGGTGTGAGACGGAGTAGCCTGAGCTGCATTCCCACATCCTTCTTGTGCTATAGTTTGTTGGAAATTTATGTTAAATAAATCAATAGCAGCTGTTGGACTTGATTTGGGACAAGAAAACTGCAATTATTTTTTGATGGAGAAAGACTTGCTGATCAAAGCATCCTCCCCAAGTCACATCTCCACACAGGCCCAAGCAGACGAAGACAGCTGCGTCGGTTTGCTCCAACTCAAGATGGGGTGTTAAGTTTCCAAAAGCCTGAATAAGGCTGGACCTACACAGGCATTGACAAAAATGTTTTCCCTTAAGGAGCCGGACACCCGTGTTTGCCCTGACATCTCATGTTAAGGCAGCTGGCCTGTAGAGTCCTTTGAGGGTATAGCTGCAGATCATATCTTGCTAGAACCGTTTTGATTGTCTCTCCGATTTCTGGGTCTCCAGTTCACGTTACACCCCAGGTACGACATCTGATCCTACAACGAATTCCCAGCAAACAGACCCTCTGAGCTTTCACAGTATCACACACTGAGACTACAGGGCTCCAATTTGTCAGAGACCCCAGAGCGGGACAGTGAATACAGGCTAGAGAGGCCACGCAGCCAAGAGAGAATAACCTGCCTCCAAAAGCTGCTTCTGAAAGAAACAAGTGGGTTCATAGAACAGGCGCCCCTGATCCCAAATGGGGCTTCAAGACATAATCATAGTAAAAATATGAGATAGCACCTAACAGCTAGAAATACAAACACACACACAAGCACTTATGTAGGGATGCAAGAGCTGACGGAAAAAATCAAAATGGAAAAATGCGGTTTCTTCAGGCTGAAGTAAGAGAGAAGCAGCTCTTGTCTTTCCTGTGCTAACAGTGCTGAGCTGTGCCTTACAGCGTGTCCCAGCTGAGGATCCACGGAGCAGCCCAGCCAGCATGCTTAACCAGATTTTCCACCACACCTTTGGGCTGCAGCACACTGTCATTATATCATGCATGCCTGAAATATCTCAGTAAAGCTGGGATAAAGGAACCAAGGGACCTGGTTCTGACTTTGCTCACCCAAGCTAGCAACAGCTCTATGTGCTTTCTGGGGGGCTGCTCTGGAGAGGTGAGGGCAGCCAGTCCCAAGCATGCAGGAGGACAGGCATTCTAGGGGGGTAGCATTCCCCTGCTGTCTGCCTGTAAGCAAGCCCAAGCATCTCTGCAGAAGAACCAAACCATTACAGGGCAAGAAAGCGTCCAGGTCATTATGGTGCACACAGGGCCTTTCCTTAACTGGGTTCAGCCTGCGACACAGATGAGTCATGTTTGCATATGTATGTGGGAGAGTGCATGCACACATATATACGTACTACCACTTAATTCCCTTGCAGACAGATTTCAGATTCAGAAAGAGAAAAGAACCCAAAACCTGGACAAATGCCAAGTCCTGCCAGCGCAGAATCTACTGGGGTTGGGGAAGTAATCTCACAACACAAAACGTATGGTGACCTGTGTGCAACTTGAGAGTTAGCCTTCAGAAGCGATGGGTACTCTGCGTGCCTCGGGTAAGTTCCACTGAGGCCAAGCCCACCTCCTGTACACATACTTGCATTAAACCAACAGCAAATGGCCCGCCCGCTTCATCACCCGTGTTCTGAACAGCCCCTCACTTCACAACACTTTTCAGTCATTTCTGAAAAATTTTGGGTTCTTCCCATTCATGGAGAAAGGGGCTGGGGATTTCAGGTCTCATTCTTTGCCAAGCCCAAGCCACGATTATTAAGTTGACATATTCTCCCAAGACCCACACAACCACCTTGATGGAAGGGCATGAGTCTTTCTAAAGGATGGGCCCTGTCATCTGCATCAGGAGATAATGTCTTGCACTTTCCTCATGCCTTTCTCCTGAGTAATACCTTCTCTTGTAAATAGACAACGGAGGGAGGGAAAAAAGGAAGCCAAGCAATTCCTTCACTGCCTCACAAAATATTAATATTCCCAGAATATTTGGTTGGGGGTACTTTGAGACAAATCAAACGGTTTTGCTTGACCAGGACCAAAGCCTTATCTCAAGCTGCAGCTGGGCTGTCACGGTGCCTTTTCGTCTCCTTTTTGCAGGACGTTCGGACCACTTGTAGCTGTCTGGCTGCAGCACTGTAAGAAACACGGCCTGGCTGCATAGCTTGCCCCTTAGAGCACAGGAAGGTCAGGCAGCACTGCAGCAACACCACCACATCCAGATTACTCCAGCAGAAACTAAATGCTTTGGCATCTTCAAGCGCAATTTGCCAATGCACAAAGCACTGTTCTCCTCCTGTTGCTCCAAGTTTAAGCCAGCACAAAAGCACAACTTATGGGACTGAAATCATCTGCCTTCAGCACTAGAGCAGCCTTGAGCTGACATGCAGAGGTGTCATTCCTAACTCTGCCCATTTCTTTAGTCTCCACCTCTCCGCTATCATATTCCTTTTCTGTGGGCTGGCCTTACAGTGCTTGTTATTGCTCCACCTCAGATGTACTTGTCAGGTGGCTTCACCAAGACCCTACCAACTCTATTCCTGCTTTCCCTGCTTTTCAGTGCCATACCACCGTGGCTCAGAGTCTTGACATATTTCCTCCACACCCAGACTCACAGCAGTTCCTCACTGTCTCCTACTGAAACCAACAGCCCATTTGTATCCCGCTTCTGTCCTCCCAGCAGGGCTTCCTCATCTCACTCATCTCATTCCAGGAGTACACCTTAAGAAAACCCCAGGGACTTGCACACAGACACAATCGTGGGGGAAACAAAGAACAAACGAACATCAGGACTCAGCACACTGCAAACTGCCCCAGTAAACCCAAGCTGCTCCAACACGAGCACAGTTACCTACCTGTACTTTCCCGTCTCCCCAACAGAGAAAAAGAACTGCATAAATCTTTGACAATACTTGTTATTAAGAGCTTTGGCCCTTGCAGCAACTACGCTGTATATTTAGTTACCAGTATCTGTTAAGTACTTACGCTGGAGATGAGTAGAGCTGCCCGACCTTGCTGTCTCTTACAGTGGTGAAACATTACTGAGTTCGCAAGAGGCGACGGGATCCACAGTTGCAGAGCAGCATTTTCAGAAGTCCTCAGCATGGGCCCAGCTCTGCCCTGTTGAGATCAGTGGGAAAACACCACAATTAGCGACGTCAGGGTGTGCTCCAGGCTTTTGAAAATTAACCATAGATTTTGGTAGGACTTCTTCTGTCATCCGTGAAACTTGGACCAAATGATGTGGTTACACTGCACCTGTATTTTGTCTTAAAGGATCCCATACTATTTATAGCCACTTGCGTTTTACTTTGAGGTGTGTTTGGGTGGATAAGCGGCAAGGACAAAGCCATACACCTAGGTCACCTTACTGTAAACAAATATATCTTCAAACCATGCGCAGCACCCAGTGAACAAGTGGGTAGTACCTGCGCATATGTATTTTGTGTTCTGTCCCCATTGGGCAGCCTGGAGAACTCTCACCTCACAGTGGATATTCCCCTGCGTTCTCACCCAAATGAAAACACACCCAAAGACAAAACTCCAGGTCAAACAAAACGTCGTCTTCTACTCAGAACCAAAGATTCTGCTTTTTCGAGTGATTTCTTCATTTTATAAGAAATGAAAATTATTTTTAAAAATTGAATTATCATTTATAGAACAAATGAAATATTTTTGGATTTAAAAGGGTGAAATTAGACCTTTCTGCGACATTTTTTTCTTCCTGAACTAATGTCACGGATCTGTGATATTGGAGTCTCCCTCTCTGGAGACATTTCAAACCCGCCTGGATGCCGTCCTGTGCAACCTGCAACCTGCTCTGGCAGGGAGGTTGGACCAGATGATCTCTAGAGGTCCCTTCCAACCTGACCACTCTGTGATTCTGTGATTCTGTGATCTGCTAGACAGCCATTCTCATCAGAAGAAAGAAAAGCAGTCCTCTCCTTGAAATACCTCCTACTTGTGGTCAGCGATTAGCAGCCAGGCACTTTACCAATAACCCTGTTTGCTGATCCTAGGGCAGAATTTCCCCTGCAGAGAGTCCCTATTTGAGATTATATGTTAAGCAAAGGAGAGCACTTGAAGTATTAAACTGTGTTTCTTTACCTCTAAAGCAAACACACAAGCCTTCAGATCACAACCATTGTTTCACATACCTGAACCTTCTCACATGAACTTTAGTATCTCCTGCAGACGCATGTGCTAACAGCAGGGAGGCCACCCAGGCTCCGCATTGCTAACCCGTGTGCTGCACATGACACTGGCTGCGCTCAGTACAGGGCTCTCGGCAGGCAGGTAAGGAAGACCAGCAAAGACCGGAGCAAAACATCCCTTTGTTGACAGTGGTGGCTGCCATTTTGCAAACTCCTAAAGAGAGTCCTCACTCCGAGAAGTTCCCTCTGTCTAAGGGCAGAGGTCAATGAAAAAGCCATGGCAATAACCACATATGGGTTATGCATGTAAGAACAAGTTCCTGATCACATGGTCTCAGTCAGGTTACGGTCCCTCGCTGCCCAGCCAGAAGTTGATAAGTGCCACATCAGATTAAACTTCCTAATTTTGCTCCATGATCGACAAATTAGAAAAGGAGAGACATTCCAAATGCTACCTTTAATATTGTACATCAAAGGAAAAACCAAACAAGAAGCCCCCAAGCCACTCCCTCCCCACCACAGGCTTTGCAAAGTGGTTATCAACCACTTCTTAGATCCCTCTACCTTGAACATCTGAACAGCTGCTCTTAAAGCACAATCCATTCCGAAAGGTGCCCTGGATCTCAGACATGAGACTGTCTCATGACAGTGAAGAAAGAGGTTTTGTTTTGCTGTTTACACTAAAAGACTATGAAGAACCAGAAGGGCAAAGTTGCCTCTATGTCTGTTAACTGAGTCAAAATAACAGTAAGAGCAGTGGGTAGGTCAGATCTGCGTGCAGGACACAGTGGGTCCCACAAATTACCAGGGATTCCCTTGTTTGTTCCTCCTTTTCTGCTGGGAAATGGTGTCCAGGTAGAATGTGAGGCCTCTGGACATTTGCCCAGGATTTCTAGATCTCCTCCAGGTGAGTCAGAGCATTAGATCTCCAGAAATCACAGCCATGTCTGGAACACATGTACAGACCGCCGACCAGACTACCCATTTCTGAGTCACGGTGAGAGACAGTATCTGTTTTATTTATTTGGATCTCATCTGGGTGCTATGCTCTCTAAAAAAGGCAGACTGCCGAGGGGACTCGCCTCACACCTAGAACACAAAGATAAGAAAGAGAGGTTTTGCTTTTCCTGTGGGGCAGAAGGGACCGCAGAAGGGACCGTGCAGTTTACTGCAATCCAGAGCCACTGAGTTGGCAGAAAGCAAGCCCCTGCAAGGACAGAAGGTGTCTGTGCCTAGCAGGGAGGTGTTATGGCCAATAACAGCCCTTATTTTCAACCAGCCCTTTGTACTTTTCATTCTACTCAAGAAGTTAATTATTCTCGCTTATGTTCTCATATAACCAGCTTTGGAGTTTCAAAGCCTTGTTGGTGGTCTTTGGAGAGCTGGTGATACAGAGAAGGCCTAGGCAGAGCCACCTCAAAACTCTGGTTAACCTAGGATCCCACCACAGTTGCAGAAAGTCTATGTACGCCTACACAGACCTTTTGGAGATGTCTCGCTTTTGCCGCACTGCGGAGACCCAGGGTTTCCCTGGGGGACACAAAGAGGCTGTTACTCCCTGTACCTGTATGGTATGCTACAAACATGGGAGTTGGTCTCAAACCAGCAGCAACCTTGAGTATTTTGAAATCTCCATTCCTCCTCTGAAGACATGTTGCAGGCAAATATGGGCTCCCAGGCTCTAGACCATCTGCTCCAGCGCTGGGGAGGTGATGGAGGGAGCAGGAAGAAGGGCTCTGGAGTGCAAGGCAGCAGGGGGAAACGGAGCTTGCTGGAGTTGGCTTTTAACAGCTGTGTTGAGAACGGCTCGGGATGGGAACGGCTGTTGACTCGACTACCTCCAGCACAGCCCTGACTAACGGCATTGCACTTCAGCAATGCATGTGGTGGCGTTCCTTTCCACACAGACAGTATTTGCATAGTAGTAACAAGTGAACAACCTCAGCTGTGACTGTTGCTGGATCAATACAGGTAGCTGACCCCTTCCAGCCGTCACCCTCAGGAAGCAGGGTATGTCACAGCCTTTCCAAGGCAAACCTCTTCTCCCTGAGAAAGACAGACGCTTCTGCAGCACTCCTCTCAGTCTCTTTCCTGCTTTGGGTAAGCTGGGCCTGAGAAAGACTGCAGCTTTTATAACACAACATGTGCTGGCAAACGTCCTGTCGCCCTCGCCAGAATTAGCCAACCTGTGAAACACACTTGACACCCAAAGGACAATAATTTGCTCACAATGATCCAAGCAGTGAAAATCATTTGATAGCAACACTGGCCACTGCTCCTGCGTGACGTAACTTTCTACATAGCTTGGGATGCAAAAGGAGTTAGGCACTATTGTCCCTTCAGTGCCAGCAACTCAGCAGGTATCAGGCGACTGAACCCTTCGGAGTGCCGAGCATTGGGTGCGCTGGAAACTTTTACCACAGTGCTTCCTCTCCATATTTAGTTCACTGATGGAAACTAAAGATGGGATTTCTGTCCTTCTGCCTTTGGAGGCAAGCTAGATTCAACACAAGGACACCAATCCACCTTTCACGTAAGTCTGTTGCCCGATGTCGTGTCGTGCCTCTATCTCCCTGGCTGGAGAAGAGAAGTCCCTGGCTGCACAGCACTTTACCGGGTGCTTGCAGAGTGCAGGGACCAAAAGAAAAGCCCAGGATCCTGCCTCTAACGGTGCCTAAAAGAAAGAGTGGGACAGCGCAACGACAGAGCACTGGGCCAAAGAGCCTACACCGTTCTGCAATGGTGTGTCTCGGGATCATCTTCAGAGGGAGGCTGTGCTTTTTGCAGTCAGCACCTTTCACTGGAGTTCTCCTTTCACTGGCTCTTTGATTTTAAAGCCATTTATATTCCAAGCCAATCCGTACTAAAAATAGGATTCCTTACTAAGAATGGCACCGGCATTACTCACTTTCTGCTACGTTCTCATCTCATGCTACACTGCCACACCTCCAGCTGGAGGAGTGTGCTGCAGTAATCATCCACAACTATGTGCTTCTGTGAGCAGGTTTTGAACCTTTGCCATCCTTTGGAAGCTCCCACTGTTTTTCCTTTCATGTGCTAATACAGTTCAGTGGCTTATCTCCTTTCACATCCTTGGGGCACACCTCTTCCAAGACTGTATACTGACAACCCAACTAAGTGGGAAAAACACACAGGAGATACAGCCGTCCCTCTTCCTCCCGCTTGCAATTCAGGCCAATCTGCAGTTCTCGGCTGAAAAGGATGCCGTTCTTTCTTGCATTGAGGAAGAAACAATTTGCTCTCCCTGGAAGCTACTGCATCCTTTGGCTTTGACCGTCAGCTGCTCCACTCAAACCGCTCATCAGTTACTAGGCAAGGAGGCTTTTGAGCTTTCCTGGTGGGAGGTACACTTTCCCAGCTCTGTTTTGCCAGATGCTAAGCATTTCTGCAGGGTACCGCTCCTACATGTGCCTGGAAACTGAAGGGTGTGGGAGGTGGGACATACCTCTGGCCAGGTCTAGCTGCATGGTTAAATGAATCCTATATGGGGTTTTGTTTTCTTTTTCAGCATTCTTTTGAGTTTTGCACACCATTTTTAAGTGCAGGAACGTGTTTCCTCCTGCCGACCATGTCAGAGGTGCAGCCAGTGCCAGAGCTGACTGTCATTTATTTGCTCTGATAAGGGGTTAAATATGCACAGGTAAACTTGGGCGTATGTTCATAATGCAGGTGGCAGTGATACTTTAAAGGAGGTACCTTCCTTTGTTCCCTTAATGATTCATTCATTGGGAGTGTGGGAATTAACCTATATAAATTTTTGCTACTAAGTAGATACACCTAGATCCTGAAATAGTGGATGGGTGAGAACCAGTTATAGAGACTCTACGCACTGTCCTGGTAGCAAAGAAAGAAACAAACCCACAACGGTAGGCTGGGAACAAATAACTGCATGGCATTTCTCACGGCAAATTCTCTTTGCCTCCTGTTCTCTGGCAACTCACCAAAAATCCTACAGGGCTGCAGCAGACACCTCTGAGAAAGGCCTGACTTGACTGAGACCTTCAACCAGGCCCTCTCTTCAGGGGGCTCAGCTCTGACAGCTGGAACCACGCACGGGTGTAACTGATATGGCTTAGACTCAGCAGCGAGCACAGGCAGCCACACTTTGGTTGCAGCAGCACTGGGAGGCAAGTGTGAGATTGCATCAGGAAGCTAATATGAAAAGGGAGGCTGGCTTGCCAAGCCTGGCTCAGTGCCCCCTTTGTAAGCTGCAGCTTACACCTCATCAGCTGGGAGGTGGAGAAGAAACAGCTTTGTATTTAGAGCACCTCACTAACGGAGAATTTGTCTCCCTCCCACCTAGATAGAGGAGGAAAGAAACCTTTCTGGGAGGTTGCGCCTCAACACAAGTTGATCAGTCTAAGATTCTTTAGAGAGGACAGATCAATCCCGGTTTATCCACTGGAAGTTCTAAATTACATTAGCACCTGAGGAGCTGTGCGAGCTGATGGAAGCACGAGGCAATGGTCAATGCCCTGTTTCTGCTTTCCTACAGCTTTGAAAGGAGGTCACATAGCACTATTGTTGCCAGTAGGATGAGGTCTTGGTTGCTTCATCTCTTCAAGGTAGGCTCCCCTAGAATGAGGCAACACCCCAGACACTGCAAAACCTGCCTGCATCTTGCAGGCACCTCCAGCGAACCCTCCCCTCACAGCAATAGTTCAGAGCACACTGCTTCAGACAAAATGAGGGGAAGAGCTTAATGAGCGCAGCCTGAAGGAGTCCAGGAGAGGCATCGCCATCACACTGCAGTTGTGCCAGGAGGTCAGAGCAGTGCTAATACACTAATGAGGCCCTTAACAGTCACTAGCGAATCGAAAAAGTTAGAAATGCACACAGAGAGGTAAGTTTCACGGGAGACGCAACTGTCAGCTCTTTGTCCATGACAGGGATGCATTCCCCACTTAGATGTGCCAATTCTCTGAGAAGGCATAGTACATTTCACAGATCTGACAAAGGGTAGTGAGAAAAGGATGCTTAAAGGTGTGAAGCACCACCAATCTCAGCTGCCTAAGGAAGGGAAAGCAGAGGGTTGGGGTTCCTGGGGAAACACACTGCAACTCACAGCTCAGAAGGGCACATGTACTGGGGGAACAGCTATTCATAGGCACAGTGGTACCACACTGCCTACAGGAGAGAGACAACAGCAAGGAGGAACAAGAGGTACCAGGAGGCTATACTCCAGTCAGGATGAACCCTTCCTGGCAGGGCAGCGCAGAGAAAAGAAATACCTCCAGTGGCTCTCTCCCGCCCAATGCCCTGTCATTGTGCTCGGCGGCCCCGATCACATCGACCAGGCTTCTAAGCTGCTATTAGCCATGTGAGCCACAGCAGTGTATATCTGTGGGCTGCGAGTGAGTGTCCTCTGGGAGGCCAGGCAGCCACGCCACACCAGGTCATGGCAGAAGGCATGTGGGCACAGCAACCCAATGGAAAGCACCCTCTTGTGTGGCATAACCTGTTCCTCCCCAAGACATGTACGAGGTCACCAGCTTAGCCACGCTCGTGGGTGATAGCATCTGTTTAATCAATGTTCTCTGTGCTACGAAGCCATCCCAGATGCTTTGCATTGGAGACAGCTTTTCCAATAGTCATTAGCAAGGCAGGAGGGTGAAGAAGCAATTGTCAGGCTTCTTCTCCAATATTAATTAGCAAGGTAGGGGGGTAAAGAAGCAATTGTCAGGCTTCATTTTGCATAGGTCATGGCATTCATAGCAAATTGCCTCCCCCAACCCCTGCTTCCTCCTCCCCTGGTAACTGTGAGCCTCCCTACACTTCACTTTGGGAGCTACTGCATAGGAATATTTCATAAAAAGGCCTGAGGGTTTGTCTGCTGCCTGTCCTACTTCCTTCAGAGCACCTGAGATCAGCTGGGCTGGAATGTCTGCCCATATCACGCTCCTGTGCCACCTGAATGTGCGATGGAAACTTACCTGCTGAGGTTGAAGATGGCTTCTCACTCATGGTCTCGGGCTCTCAGCTTAAACCGTGTTACAGTTGGCAGACGGGCCTCCCAAATCATAATGCTGACTCTAAAAATCAGGAGAGGAAATAAAGTAAGTCTTGCTATTTTCAAAAGACTTTAGGGTAACGTTTCGGTCGTACCATGAACTTCATCCCTACTGGTTCCAGGGGCCATAAATGTCCTTGCTCAAAACAGCTATGGGAAATTTAGGTTCTCAGGCCATGCCTCCATGCCAGGAGCCAGCCCTTTGTGCAATACACCATTAAGCATCTCCAGGGATTGGGCCCCTGAAGGGACTGCCTCATCTAGTCCTCCACAGCACCAGGCAATTGTAGATACCTAGATTTGATGTGCACGTGTACAAATATGCGTACAAAATACTTTAAGCTCCTCCAAAGCTTCATACTGAAACACTGTTAATATAAAAGACCGAAAACTACAACTGTTTCCTCCTTTGAGGCGCCATTGCTGATGGAAAGGTTCACAGTGAAGTCACGAGCATTGATAACCCTGCACAAAGCAGTCGGTCCGAGGCATCCTTTCTGAAAGGCTAGAATGCTTTCCATAAAGTTATCTGTATCATCAGCTGTTAATCAGCACAGACCAATCGATTTAATCTTCCACTAAACAAGGGCCTGGCTCATCCTTGTTTTGGTAGATATTAGTCTGTGATAGTTCTGTAGCTGTGACGGTGAAAGATAGTACGGCTTGGTAGCACTTTTGCTGCTGTTTCACTTATCATTTCGCTCTGTCACTGGGCTTGGAGCCCAGGGAAGGGTTAATCCCTTCGCTGCTTTTGCCAGGTAACAGCTGTTCCACTTTCCAGATCCCTGGATCACCCAGGTTTTGGTGAGGTAAGTGGATGTCCTTGCAGGAGCTCCTGTGGGAGGAGCTTTGGGAAAACTAGTCAGGACTGGTCCCACCAGCCCCGGGAGCATTCCTGCTCCCATGCTGATGCAACTGGATCCAATCTCCTGGCAGACCAGCTGGCCGATTTCCAGACAGCTCCCTCCAGACTCGCTCGAAGCTGAGCCCAGACCCAGGACGGCTGTGATGAAATTTGAGCAAGGGGACGAAAGGCCTTCGGCCCTCATTAAAGCTGGGAACACTTGATGAAGATAATGCTTGTTATTAATTGGCTCCTCCCAAGAAAACACGAGCTGCCTTGTTTTGCTGCGAGTTTACCCTTCTGTGGAGCATCTCTCCAGCACCAGCGAGACCGTGGATGTTGAATCATAGCGTGGAACCATAGCGCAATCACTTGGGATGTATGAGTGGGATTCATTTAGAGACTGTTGTGCAACATCGGTGCGAGACGGTAAAGCGCAGTTATTTCAGCGGCAACACTCATCCTACTCCCACTCAGGATTCAGTGTGTAACATCTTTATGGGACACGCTCTGCAGCAGAGCGTGGACTTAAAACACATCCCGGAGACGAAACAGCTGAACAGTGAGCACGGCTTAAGTATGCTCCAGAACCAGGTAAAACCAGAAACAGGGTTTTAACAGAGAGAAAGATGCAAATCCAAACCATGTGTTTAAACTATATTCCAGATGCACTGGGAAGGCCTCAGTTACCTATGTATGTCTTCTGAACAAAAGCAGCTATCAGCACAAGCCAAGATAATCTTGACAAAGAGAATCACGAAATGCTTTAATCATGTCTTAAAGCAGAATTTTTCAGACGCCAGCAAAAGGATGGGATATTCTAAACACTGCTGTTTTCCATGAGCTCCCGCTAAATCAACGACAAAACTCACGCTGATGCTACTGGGACCGAGATTAGACAGAGCTGGTGGCTAACAAGCTCCCCACCATCAGCATTCACCACTCCTTCCCAACTTTTCTTGCGATAATTTTGCTAACAGACACAAGTGCTGCCTGCTCATTAGCATTGCAGTAAGTGATTTCTTATGTAAATCGTGCCAGCCCACAGAAAAACCAGTTCAATACCAGTCTGCACTGCTGGGATGGACACAGAACAGAGGAGAAGTGCTAATGGTCTTTTTTTTTTTTTTCCTTTTTTTAAAAACAGAAAACCAAGTACCATGCATAAAAGCAGTCATTGCATATCTTCCACTGCAAGCAGAATTACCCTCGCATCTGCAGAGAGACTACTCCAAATAGAAAATTCCCCTGGCTATCTATGTGCAAGTGCCCTCACCAAACTTGTATGTACAACAGCAGTTTCTGTGCACCTAATTAGAGGTTTGAAACTGATGAGCATTTCTGTCTGTGGACCTCATGACTTCTTTAAAATCTCAACTCTATCTTTTAAAGGAATAGCTATGTAGCTAACGGCAACATATCTTTTCTATGTGTCGTCTCATAAACTTAAAGACCATAAATGTGACCAAGAAAAATAAGTGTGCGGCCACGCTAAGGGGATCCTTTTCTTCTCACTGCTGCTGCTAATACAAGCTTCTCAAAGGTCTGGCAGTGGTTTCTGGTTTTATCCACGTCACAGCGTGCATTGCTGCGTCGGTATCCCGCCAAGCTTTTCCCCACACAGACAGGTCAGAGGTGCTTACTGCTGAGCCTACAAAAGGAACCAAAACGCTGGCACTATGGTATGCACTTACACAGCACAGGGGCCATGCCTTAATATGCCTTACTATGCCTTGACGTTCTTTACTATGCCTTTCCTTAATATTTGTAGCAGTATGAGAGAGATATTGGTTGAATTTAGCACTTCAAGATCTCCTTCATAGGTGATAACAGAGCTCATGGGAATTATCCTAGCTAAGTCTTTAAAACTGAAAGGGAAGTTACTATTTTTTCCATGGCAGGGGTATTTGTTAGGGAGTCAAATGTCAAATCCTGTTCTTATTCTGGCTCATTTTGCTCTACTCTGCTACTCTATCCTTCCACCCCACTCCGCCTTCCAGCCGAAATCCCAAGTGCTGCTGTCTTTTTCAGGCAATATGCTAGTGCTTGCGTAGAACGTCTAAACAGGATTAAGGCACACAGCTACTGTTCATGTTCTTGACAAGCTTTCATCATAAAAGAGAGGGACTAAGACCTGACAGGACATCTGTTTCCCTAAGCCCTGGTTTGGTTTTGTTCCGTTCTGCTCCGCCCAAGAGGTGTCTGCCTTTCATCCCTGACAGTAATCATCTCCGGGCATAAGACAGGAAAGCACCTTTTAACTGGAAGGAGCCAGATCCACAGAAGGCAGATACAGTATGAAAGCAATGCAGACAGATATCAACGGGAGCCACGCTAACTCTGTGCCTATGGAAATTACATTTGAAAGCCTCATTTGCAACTCTTTTTACCTGCATTTTTCTGTGTATACCTTTTAATCATTTCTGAACATAAATCACACTGCTTAGAAATGTGAGGGTGTCCTGGTTTGCCTAAACCACGACAGAGGGCAAAGGATGCAAGAGGAAGGGAAGTCTTGGGGCTAAAACCTGGGACAGCTACCACATTCAGCTCTTGTTTGACCACCAACAATTCACCTTACCATCCCAGCAGTGAAATAAGGAGTGGAATACAGATCTGACAGCACATCTGGATTGTTTCTGCTGTGTTTGTGCAGCTGTGGATGCTTTAATAGAGACATTTTAAAATATATTCATCGCTTTAGACACCTAAAAGTCATTTTTGTTACCATCGTTTTTTAACTAGTTACCTGCAGCACTGAAGAGATTTCCTTTCCTAAGCAAAAAGAACATAACTGATGCTAAAACGTGTACTTCCTTACCTTCTGGAAAACTAGCAGGTTCCAAGCGCTACCCATGAACTAATTCAGTCTGTAAGTCATTGCTGTCTGATACCCAAACGGAAACTCATTGCCAGCTGTGTAAGGAAATCACACTCAAAGAAGGAAGCTATGTTCCCAGGTGTGGACCAAAGCACCAGTAGGCAAGAATCCAGAGGTAGTCAGAAGTAACAATGATGTTATCTGACTTAGCATGCATGGCGTTGGATTGACAGTATGACATCTAGGTTAAGACATATTGGAAATGCTGGATTAGATCAGACTCTCAGACTATTTAGCTTTGCTTTTTGTCCCAAAATGTAAAGAGAACAGGCTGCATTATTTCAGTCAAAAAATGCTGAGCTGAAAAGTGTGGGTTTTTTTTTCTGAATTGTATGCAAAAAGATAGGCCTTTCTGACACAAGAAGTGTACGAATGAAAATCTGGTTCTTCTCAAGAAAAACTGCTACTCTTCTTACTAGGAAAATGTATTTTGAAAGCACTTCTTTCCCTTGGACTTTAGATGTCCCACCTCACAGGTCTCCTTTGGTTGAAAAAGGCACAAATCCTGCTTCCTTGGCTTCGGGCCCACATCCACAGTACGCAAACAATAGCTATTTCCCTCTGACATTCACAGGCGTAGCTGTCTCGACCGAGCAAACTCACGAGTCATAGGCAAAGCCAGACCTGCAGTAAATGAAGATTACTCGCTTAGGGAAGGTGTAACCAGCAGAAGAACGATAGGTATGTACAGCTTTGTTCACAAAATGAGAGGGAATCGGGGTTTGCTTATTAAAGGCTGCCTGACCCTTCCATCCGCTGATCTGCCTCATGTGAACAGACTCCGACTCTGACACTGACAACTGGCCTTCGCTCCTCAAGCACGCTCACTCACTGCATTCAGCTCTCACCAAGAACGCAAAGCCATCGCTGCCTGTCAAAGATAACACCTCAAGACCCAAGTGACTGCAGGACTGTTCACTGAAGCGAGACATACTGTTAGCGCATCAAGAAAACCTCTTCAAAAAGAGGCAAGTATTTGTCCCAGGTAACAACCTTGCTTTCAGCTATGTTTGCTCAGGTAGTCTACTGAAGTATTTGTAACGCTAACAGGCTAAGTAAGTATATTGATATTAAAAACGCCTAAAGTTATTTTAAGAACTCCAAACTTTATACCAACTAGTGGAAACGGCATGGAACAACTGAAAGGTGAATTTAGGCAAACCACTGCACAGCATCTACTTGTGGCCACTGATAGTACAAACACCTTCATAGATGTCCATGCATATCTGGATTTACTGAGAAAAAGAAAACAAATTAAACTCGTACCTTTTCACTGCCAAAGAGTAGAACTAGCCTTCCTATAATATCCAGTACACCAAGATTCAAAGTAACATCTTCTACCGCTCTGAGGGAAAAGGGGCATACTGGGAGGAGGAGGAAAGAGAAGTCAAGAAGTAGACAGGAAGCTACTCTGGTCACAGACAACTCAAAAGCTCCATAAATACACAACAGAGAAAACCACTGTGAGCAGTTATCGTTTTTTTTCTTCAAAATGTAATAACCATGGAAAACAAAACATTTGGGAAAGAGGAAGGAATTGTGCAAGCAGACATGACCCTCACATTACCAGAATTCCTGGATACTGATCTGGATATCGAAAATACCTTGCAAAATCAGCTGCTTGCGCAGAAAATTGTGCAAGAACATCAGGCTACTCCTTCTGGGACTCAGCTGATGCAGCTACAAGTGACAAGGACACAGAAGCTCTCCTGTCAAAATAACATTGCCACTGAAAGGTCAAGAAAAATCTGAAGGCATAACTTACTAATAAAATGTGGGACCAGAAACCCAGGCATGCTTAGTGGAACTAAGGTAACTCCATGGTGAAGGGAGCAGGATAAAAGCCAGATGATGTATATACATCCTGAAGAGCAGACCTGGCTGTGCAGGATCAACAATAAAAATTATCTTTGTCCTTGCTCTGAACCAGATCAGATTTGCTTGTCACACAAGTGTAGCATCCTTGGATAGTAAGAGACTGCCAGACATATAGTTCCACCCATGAGTTGAGTTTTTTTTATTTAAGCAACCAACCCAGTGGACACTGTAGGTCTTGATGGTGCTCATGCATCAAATTTACATTAGGAAGCTGGTATTAGTCGGAGCTGTAGCTCAAACAGAAAAAAAAAAATCACTGCTTGCTAGAAGCTATAATTGATTAAAAACATAATTAAGGGATTATTTTTTTTTAACACAAAGCTGTACATCAGTTCTCAATTTACAATTAGGTATGTAATTCCTGGGCAGGCAGAGCTGCCCTCAATTCCCTGCACTAAATTTCTCAAAAAGGAATTCCCTCAGCAAACACAGAAAACTTTCCACAGTGCTCAGCAAGCCACCGCAGGGAACACGGGAAGTTCCCTGCCTAGCACAAGACTGCAGTCATCTCTTGGGCACGGAAAAGCTCTGCTCTGGTAGCAAGCACAAGAGCAATGCTGGATGTGACTGACCCAGAGCAAAAGTCTTCTCTACAAGTGAGTTGCTGACTGCCCTACCTCTCCGCAAATCTGGTTGTAACCTAAATCCTCAGGGAGGAACAAGTTTTCAATGAAGCCTGCCCTCCACTGTTTCCGAGCTTTCAGGTAAGGAGACTCGGCAATGATTTTCCTTCCTCATTATTGACAAGAGTTCAAGTCCAAGTCAGGACAACATCAACTGACACTCAAATTTTCAAGAATCCAGTCTCCCAGAAATAGCTCAGTTGGACATCTCCAGTTGAGATTTATGTTTCAAAAATACCTTCCAGTCCTTTCAGTAGTCAGAGTATGAAAAATACACAACAGATGGAAATAAGTCACACTAGTAGCTTCATTCCTGTTCAGCTTTGAAGCTGGGAAGAGGGAAAACCAGCTCAGTTTTCTATGCTACCATTGGTTCCATATGTATACTTGATAGGCTATATCAAGTGGAAAACCCAATATTTACTCCAGAAAGAAGACTGCAGGTACAAGAGTTTCTGCAAGGAGAGTCTTATGGCTTTCAGATGGGAGTTGTGATCCATCCCTAGTCTCACTGGGCTATGGCTCTGTTACCACCGAGATCGAGCTTGTTTACTCCAAAGCAAAAAGCTTGGCATGACTTACAGAAACAGCTTTTCCTGCCAGAGCTCTAATAGCAAATGTCTGTGGAAAAGCCGCTTGGAGAAGTGCTGTTTACTCTGGTAATGAAGCAAGTTCCCTGGAATGAAGTCTTGCAATCTTCCCAACAGATGTTGCAATCCATTTACCTGTACCTCAGCTACATATCATACAGGCTGCTGTCGGAGTTCGAGAATTACCTGGCTAACTCAGGAGGCCAAGGCAAACACCTCTCAGCTACTCTGGACAGAACCACACTCCGTTCCTACACTGGGCACACAACCTGGGTCCTAACTGAAACTGGTTGTTTTTCCCCCCAACACCCCCTACTCTGCTTTGAGGTAAGCCACAGCTAACAACATCTCTGGAAGATGCTTTTGAGAAAAGGGTCTCAAAAGAAGGTCCTCAATCATCATCTTCGCAAGTGTGGCTTTCAAGCCAAACTCACCTTCACACTCATTTTTTTGGGTCAGCTCTGAACTTAGACCCCAGCTCACTAGTAGAATTCTTCAGAGGAAACATCAGCACACAGTTGGACTAATAGCTACCAGGGGAAGAGAAGAAATGCAAGGTAGAATGTGGAGGCCAAGGCTCTCTTTCTGTTTAGGGAGTCACTGGCCTGAGGCTGTTCTGCTTTTCCTCATTTATTTAAGACCAAGTTTCAAGCCACTGTCCAAATTCTCTCTGACAGCATGGAGATGAAAGGCTCTTCCCTATTCAATATTCCCAGCTCTTCAGTCCAGTGCAAAGGGGTACCTGTTACCTTGAACTTCAGTTTGAGATTTTTCTTCCAACGAGGTGTTTCACATAACCCCTCCCTAATCCAGTAACTAAAGGATTCATTTGTAGTTGAATTAAGTGGACTTCCTACTGAAACAGGTACCTGCATTTGCGCATTTTGTTTACAAACAACTTGCACTCTTGGGAGACCACCAAGCTCCTAATTCACACATGGCTGTATTTCTTCAGAGCCATACTTTGTGCTCTTAGGTGTTGAAATTCCTGCTTTGAGTAGAAACCAAGCTCTAATTTCAAGTGTTTACATGTACTCCCGAGAGCAAGAAAAAAAATCTTACCATGATTAGGTTATGTAAAAAGTTTAATTATAAAATAAATAAGTTTGTTATGGAAACATTAAATATTAAATACAGTAATAAATATTTACACATTTACAGATATGACTTGACAATTAATGGTGTTTCTCTGCTACCAGAAGAATTCTGCTCTGTTTACACAGAACACATTGACTCTTCGAAAAAGAAACTGAACTCAAAATAATACTCTGTGCTCAAGACTGCATGGACAGTTCAAGAAACGAAGGACGCTTGGGTCGAGAAAGTTTGAGGTAAATTGAGTTCTTTGCACCAGAGGGTAGAGCACAAGAGACCACTGCTTGCAGAGTGTTAGTGCACAAATTTAATTCTTCAAAGGAACAGGTTCTTGGTCAAGTTCAACTGACTAGATCTGTTGTGAAGCATTTATCATTTTACATTCTAAGTGCTGCTTAAAGCAGCCTCGAATATCTGCGTAACAGAAGCAGCTCTGTTTATAACAGATAGTTCCAGGCTTATCAGATTGTTTAAGCATGGATCTTTTCCTTCGGATACAGAGCTTCAGAACTTGCTTTGACTGTCTCAGCATCCTGAGGAGAGCAATTTTAACTCAGGCTAGCACACACGCAAATGGATAGCTCCACTCATACAACAAGTCCTACTAAATTCAGAGGTATTACTTTCCACACATACAGTAACAGAACCCAGGTGTGGCTGACAAAGATCTGTCACCAACGCCCTGCAAGTCAGAACTAGAGATGAAGTTCTTTGAAGCTGATATCAACAGGGAACACAGCGACAGCAGAATTTGGTTTTTTATCCACTGAGATCTAAGGAGAGAAGCCATCCAGAGCTCTTTCCTTTTCAACTTTGGGATAAGGAAGGGTTTTTCTCTTCCCTCCATCCATTCCTGAAAGCCGCAACAAGCTCTCTCCCTGAGGGTTAGAGCTGCCCAAGGAGACTTGCTAATAGAAAGAAGTCCATCCACACAACAGCAGAATGGAGCTGTAGCACTGATAGAGGGCTCAGTTGCAGTAGTCTTTAGCAGGTCCTGACAGCAGGTCCTCCACCCCATAGCGGTAAGCTCCTTCCACATCACTGTGCCAAGACATAGCGGTAACTTGTCCTCCCCAGCAAGCGATTCAGTAGCAAGTGGCACATTGACATCTCCTTGCAGCAGCCTCTGTCTTCATGAATCAGGGCTTAGTGGCAACAGCTCCAGCCCACAGTGTCCAGGTGGATGTGTCAGGTAGCCAGAGGTACCCTGCAGCTTGACAGTGGCCACATCAGAATTGTTCTGTAAGGGGCAGACCAGGCACGTTAATCACCACTCAAGACACAAGCACTCTGTGCTAGAACTGCATCAAACCTACATCTGAGGCAGGTAGGTTAAGTATGCGCACACACCTGAGGACACTCTGCTAGATACTCTTCAGCTTCAAGTAAGCTTTGAGCAAAACATTCCAATAGTCACAGGACAAAACTTGGATAACGTCTGCAGCTGACATCTGGCAAAGCAAAACTTGTGAGTTCTGCCAGAACTTCTCAGGACTATCCTTTATAGCTTCCTCCTTCAGCTTGTAGTATATGTCCTGTTCAATAAGGGTCCTCGAGTCTGCTGTTAGGTACACTTTCTCTCAGAAGAGACCAACTTGCTTGCTCATTAAAATCCACTAGATTACTCCCAGGAGTGATCCACCTAGGCCAAGGAGCTTTAGCACTCAGTTGCTATGACAGTATGGAACTTGACTGAGAGGCTATCTATGGTGCTCACAGAATTGGCAGCTTTCTCTTGGTCTACAGCCTCTAAGCACCAGAAACTTCCTGATGCCTTGCAGAGGAAACAGGAAAACGCTCAGTACTTCTCTTACGAAGGGAGATGATCCACTTGGCTGCTGCACCATCTTCCATGACAGAAGTCTGCTATGGTTTCTTGCACTAAACCTGCCTCTGCCCAAGTGTGAGGGTGGGTTTTTTTTCTTCCCTTTGTAACTTCACTTATCACAGTACAGCTTCCTATCCTCACTCTTCCTTTAAGACAGCAGCCAGAAGGCTAACAGCACTGTTGAGGAACTCGCACAACTCAAGTGATTTCGGGAAACCAGAAAACAAAGCCACTCATTCAAATGGAAGCTAGGTGTTTCAAGGCATTTCAAGTGTTAGGTGCAAACAGTAGCTTCCCAACACACACATGCAATTCTCATATGGTAACTCCAGCCTGGAAGGAGTAAAAGGCATTTCAAGTCAGCTTTCATACCTGCTTTCTCCCCATTTACACACCAACATGGCCATTTCGGTTTTCTTGTCGAAGTTTTTTCCTTTCTTCTTTCTCATCATACTGGGGACACTTTTTCCTCACCCTGTGGAAATATGGCATGTTAGACTTCATTTTGAACCCCGATATACATCCTGTTTTTACCTGCCCCCAACACCCTCTGCAGCATTTAGACTCATGTCCTTCAAATCCTCAAGCAACTCCTCAGCACCAGGAAGTTTCAAGCAAAACAGTTTTTAAGTATTTGGCATCAAGCAGTATCTGACAATAACATCAAGAAGCCCCCGAGTTTTGCCTCACAGCGCTAGGGCTTCCTGGCTTAAGCCCAAAAAAGTACCAAGATGAAGAACGTTTATTGCTGGAACTGAGCAAAGCACCAGGAACCTTTCCGGGAAACAGATTTCCTGGTGGCCTTAGAGAACAGCTACAGAGACCAGACTGCTTTCCTCTTCCCCACAGCAGAGCCCTGTGGACTTCAAGTATTTTAAGTCCCTGTCCCCTCGATGTGTTCCTTGAACACATCATAAGCAAGCTGCTTATTGATTTTCATCCCATTTCTCCAGTCATTTCTTCTAATGGTTGCAAACAGACCATCTAGCTTCTCCGGATCAAGGTATATAATGATCATCATGCTTCAAGCTTGTGAGGGTTCAGAGCATGAAACACACACAATCCTAGTCCATGGCTTGTCCTGGAAACTAACAATGATCATTTGCTCTGACAGCACTACAGAACTGGTTATCTCTCCTAGCAGCAAGGAATGAGGCAGTGTTCAGAGAACAAGCTTTCATCCCAGCATTCCTCAAGTTCAGATCTAAATGTGAAGCAACAGTGAAATGACAAATGCACACCTTGTTTCCTGAATTGCAGGAAAGGGTACAGCACGTACCCAATTCCGTTGATTTACTTCATCAAGATCTAAAATTAGACTGAACTTTTGAGTTTCACCTAAAATACCCCAAGCCCTACTGTGGTGGAGCTGCAGCATCAGAACTGGAGGACTGCTCCAATACTCAGTAAACACTTACGTCAGGCTCCCCGTGCTGACAGTCTAACCTCAGCACAAACCCCCAGCAAACACACTGGCAAGACACAAAGGCACAGACAGGCATAAGCTGCTGCACACTGATTGTTAGCAGGCACACAGAAGGGTTTGATACATGGCCTGAAACATGTACCTGGAAAAACTCTTTTAATTTGTTCATAACAGGACCCCAAATTCTGATTACCCACCACACTGAACTGTCAGCAGTTGGTTACGCTTTATCTTAACTGCAAGCAGGACGTTATTTGGGACTGACAGAGCTTGTGCCCCCATTTGCTTCTCCCCCAGTGTAATTATTTAAGCCCAGCAACGCTCATTAATGAATGGACAGTTGGAGCACCATTTCCTTCCCTCCAGCTGTGTACCCAGCTGTTGGATAACAGCCATGCATGAGGCTATTACATTACTGCTCGCAGGCTTCTCCACAAGGATGAGGGAAGGCACTGCTGTGTCAGCATTAATGCTGCTCCTCCACTTCCTGCTGATGTTCTGCAACACTGTAACTATCCCGGTTCTAGCAAGAGCAGAAAGACTCCTGTTTTACAATATAAGGGTCTCAGGCTGCCCACAGCCAATAAAGATAAGTGCACACTGAGTCACTTATCAAGTTCTCAGACCTGGTTTCTACCCTCAAGACATATCCAGGCTGGGATAACAAGTCAGCCTTTTTGGATGTCTTCCACGCAAGTAATTCTGGTGAGCCATGCACATGTCAGGGCTACTGCACACAAGCCCTGCTCACACTTAAGCTAGACAGACAGAGAGTATAATACTTACTGCACTATCACAATGATAAGTACAGTAATGAAGCTGATGCTTGAGAGCAGAACAGCTACCACTACCAACACAGTCTTCGAGTAGTCTGCCACATCATTCTTCTTTTGAGTCTTCATGAACTGTTCACCACAGCGTTCACCAAAAAAATCCTGATGACACCTGCAGGTAAACATTAACACAAGTTCTTATCAGCTCCTGTGCCGTCTGGAGCCAAGGACACCCACACACATTCAAGCCTGACTTAGACATCTTCAGAGTTTCCCATGAATCTCAAGATGCTCCCTTTAGAGTGTATTCATGAAATGCAGTCACCGCTCCAGCACAAGGTTCGTCAGCATTTCAACAAGTCGAGATTAGTTTGGGTGTGATGTTCCAGGAAGACACACCTTTTCATTCTTTTGCTTTGAGTTTATGACCAACTGATGAGTTCAGTGGCTTGTTATGCATCTCAGATTCCATCATCGCTTAATTTACATGGCAGAAAGATTCTCAGTCAAAATACAGCAGGAGATGGATCTATGCCAAGTTGACACTGATTTTTCCTCTGAGCCCTCATACGCCACAGGCTCACACCAATCACACCTATCTCACAAGGTACAAGCAACTTACTTGCAGGTCACCATCTGGAGATGTTCTAGGTATACGCATTCACCATGGATGCAAAAGTTTTTGTATTCCATTTCACAGGGAGTCCCTTTCTTTTTGTTTTTCCCTTTGTTTTTCTTCCTTCTTGACTTGCCAGCATTCTTCTCACCTCCCCTCTTTGTTGGCTTGGGTTTAACCACAGGTTCAACTGAAAAAAGGACAAGATGACTCAGTCCAGCAATGCTAAAAAGCTAGATTCTGTGAAAATTTAAGTACAGAATTTAGTGAGGGGAAGGGGAATGGTCACTGCAGGAGAATCTGACCAGGAAACATAGGATGCAAGTGAGCGTGCAGCTGGGTATTACACACCCAGCACAAAGACAGCAAGCTTAGAAGCTCGTTAGGCACAACTCCGCCACCACCAAGTCACACGCAAAGCGGACCAAAAGCAGTATGAGCATATGAGCTGAGAGCGCCATCACAGATGAAGAGCAGAGTGGAAGGACTGCAGCATTACACAGCATAAGATACCTGAGTGAAACCGTACAGGATCAAGCAAAAAGACCTGTAAAGAACATGGAGCTCACACTGAGCCAAGCCATCCACTAGTTTTATATCAACTCAAATACAAGGCTAACAGCTTCCATTGCTCTAAACTCACCATTTGCATCAGTGATGAAAGGCATTATAACTCACTAGATAGTCCAGGGCACTTGCAGAGGCAAGACAGCTTGCTAGCCCTGTTAGCATACTTGTTTCCCCCAAATAACCTGCAGTACTGTCTTCAGCAGAAGATAGTTCATTTCCAGTTCTCCTACTTTGAGAGAGATGCCGAGTGCATTGAAGGAGTGAAAGCAGTATAGTCCGCAAGAGTCAGGTTATTTGTTCTGCCGCTTACTGTTGCCCCTCATTATCTCAATTAAGACAAACCTCTAGAAGAGTGTGGTTTAAAAGGCTGGTGACTTAGTAGCCTTTGGATTTAGGCAAGGCCAATCATCTTCCTTTCGCTGGGGAGAACAAGCTAAAGCCAGACACTGACTACAGGTCTTAAGCTCTGTAGCTGCTCCATGCAGCAGTCAAAGCTCAACGCACCATTTTAGAGCAAGTTGGTAAAATACTGGTTCTCTGAAGAAACCATCCTTTTACTGCTGTCCATAAAGCAAGTTTTGTCTCCACGCTTCTGAAGTAACAGTTAACCAGGTGAGTTTGAACAGATCTTAAGAACAGTAGAGCTATTTACCATACTCTAGAATTCTTCTATTGTGCTTTGCAGACCTAACGAAATAATTTTTGGAGTATTAATATTTTACCCAGTGCATTAAGCATGTAGGCCATCATCACACTAGGATGCAACTTGATCCAACTACTTCATAACCCTGTATTTCTAGTGACGAGAAGAGATCCTGCACAAAGAAACAAGGTGTAGTTCACTGTTGTCTAGACAGCTGATCATCTTAACTTCTAGAGCAACAAGCCTGGCTTGAAGTTACTTAAAAGCAAAAACGCCTTCAGCAACCTGAAGTCTGATTCAAATGGTATAAGCTATATTAATATGTAAACGAGGAACACTGTTCCTGCAGCAAGGTTTCCTGTCCCTAGAAGCGCAAGCCTGCTACTGACAGCTGAGGCCCCTGTTCTGTCCAGTTTGACTTGATATTTAGGTTCACACTTTCATAATTGAGGCTGCTTCCATTCTTCCTTCTTCAAGGCTCAGCTTGTCGGTTTGATCTGTGTCCCTGTCTACAAGCTGCATAGCCAGGAAAGACATCCGCAGTTGAATCATAGCAGCTTGAAGGCTCCACAGATAAACCTCACACCAAGTAGAAGAGCTGGTCTACAAACCAACCACCTTTGGTAACAATTCTGGTTTCTGTGCAGTTATACAACACTTAAATCAACAAGCCAGTAGTTTTACAAGCCGAACTGCTCAATAACTCTGACATTCCCATTGCCCCTGGAGGTTTTCTACTCACAAAAGTCTCCAGCAAGGGTCTACAAATTCACTAAATTGAGTATGGTCCCCCTTCACCTAAAAGGTGCATTTAGTCTCATTTAAGTCTCAGGGTGTTTCCACAGCAAAAATAATAGCCAGATCACCCTAGAGAGCAACAGCACCAGCCTACTAACATCTGCTGAGGTACAAATAGCTTGTAGGTACCTGGCATGTATTACAGTTGCAGTTAGGTCAGAACCAACAAAATCCTCCCAACCCCATAGTCAGGTGGGCTATTTAGATCTCCTCACACCTTGCAAGTGGACTAATTACAATAAATTCACACAATAGCTATTAACAGTGAAGTATTACCTGAAAAATGCTTAACAATCTTTCCTGCAGCCACTTCACAGGTTTCAGTGCTTGCTTTCCCAGGAAATTTTAGTCCACTCCAACCCAAAGAAGCCATCATGAGAAAACTGCCAGAAAATCCTTAGAACAATACAACTTGATGTAAACCCCACCTTTAGGGCCAAGCAGCCTCCAGAAACCCCACCGAGCCTTCCATGGCAAGTAGGTGGTTGCTGCCCCATCAAAGCCCTCCTGTCAGGTTTACCGAAGGAGCACTACAGCAGGCAATCAGCTAACCTGCAGCTTCCACACAGCGTAAACACACTCACACTAAGTTTTCATCCCTGACAGCCTATTTTTAATGCGAAAGTTTCAAACAGAAGTGTGCTCTTGCTCCAAACTCTGTAATTTACGTGCAGCAGCCGCACAAGGGAAGCAAGCCAGAAAGAAGCCAGTGCTCCCAAGCAGAGAGCCCTCAGGCCCGCCACTGCCGAGCCCGCCTCACGCCTGGCCCCGACTCACCTCGGATCAAGTCGTCCACGATGTACTGGTGAACGGGCACCGCCTCCTCGTACTCCTCATCCTCTTCGTAGTCGGGACCCGAGAGGACCTCGCGGGCCTCGGGCTCCCGCTGGCCAGCGCCCCCGTGCCGCTCGGGCTCCGTGGCGTTGGGCGAGGACCCGGCGGCGAGCCGGCAGGCTGTGAGGGGAAAATGGCGCCGTGGGTAAGGGGCAAACCAACCGCCGCCGCGCGAGACCCCCAGCCCGGCGCGAGCCCTCCCCTCAGCGCCAGACCCCCACCTCGGCACGAGCCGTCACCTCAGCGCGGGACTCCACCTCGGCGCGCGCCCTCACCTCAGCGCCAGAGCCCACCTCGGCGCCTCAGCGCCACGGCACACACACCGCCCCACGTCCCCCCGCCGGCCCCGCACGCACCTGCCAGCAGGGCCAGCGCGGCGATCAACGCCACAGCGCGCATCGGCGGTCCCGGGACGGGCGGCGGCGAGAAGCGAGAGGCGTACGATAGGCAGCAACGGGGCGCAACGCTCCATGAGGAGCCGCGCGCCGCCGCCGCCCGCTTTATAGGCGGCCGCCGCTCGCGCGCCCGGCCGCCGGGCGGCGTCAGCGGGGCGGGGCAGGGCGGGGGGCGGCGCAGGCGCACCTGGGGCGGCGCAGGGATCCCGTCGCTGGGGGTGAGGCGGCCGCGCGTTGCCGTGGCGACGGCGGGACAGTGCACACACACAGAGACAGGGGTTTTATTGCGCGGGCACACCTGTCTGGGCAGTCCGCTCTTTGCTCTGCCTGAGGGAGCAGGCGAGATACGGCAGAAAAAGGTTCTTCAGCGATAAACGCGGTGATCGCCCTTCGCCTCGGCCGCTCTGCCTTTGCCTGAGCGGCGCATGAGTAACGGCTGAGTAACGGGTGGGGAGGAGGGTGGGTATGGCTCCGCGCTCATCGCTGCCGCACCGCCGCTGCCTCTGCTCGTCTGCTGAGTAAGAAAGCGTGAAGTACTTTTAGGGGAGAAAAAACGCGGGCAGCGGGGCTGCTGGTGTCGGGTGGGAGGCCGGGGAAGCCGCGGGACCCCCCGCGGTGCGATCCCCACAGGGGCCCTGTGGGACATGGCGGGCGGGAGGGCAGTGGGGCCTCGCGCCTCCGCGGCACGAGCAGGCGGCCGGGCAGCCCAGCCATGTGGGCGACCTTCTGACAGAGGGGCTGGAATGCTACTCACCGCTCAGGTGGGTGACGGAGCCTTGGCTGGCGGTGGCTGGGATCCGAGTTGCTCAGTCGTTAAACCTTCTCCCCTCTTCCGCGCAGGCCGAAGGAGAACACGCGGCTGCCGGTGCTGTCTATGCCAGGTGACGCCGATCCCAAGCAACGATGCCCAAAGAGCGCTGAAAAGCAAGTTGCCAAATCAGTCACTCGGACATTAAGCTGCGACAGGCGGCCCCGGGAAACCTCCGTCAGCCCCTTTGTGCATAGTGCGATTAAAACCGATTGTCATTAGCTGATGGCTTCACTGTGTTTTTTTTTTATCGCTGTGTTTCCCCTCATTTCCCATGCCTTTTTCCATAGTGTCTACAGAAGAGAAAAGGCAAATCCTGCTCGGCTGCCGCAGCCTCAGAGAGAGAGTGCTGGGTCCAGCCACAGCAGCATCAGGCAGCCGCCGAGCAGCTCCCGGGTTGCAGCTCGGTCACCATTTGGGGGCAGCCGGGCGCTTCATGGGGGCCCCCCTTTCCCTCTCGGACCAGAGTGCCCTTCCCACAAGACCCCCGGTGAGGGCCAGAGTTAGCAGAGACTGACTGTACGAGCGGAATTTCTGCAAAGGCAGAGATGTTGGGGTTTGGGGTCTTTTCTGTCAAAACGTGGGGTCACTTGTGTGAGAACGGCCGCAGGGAGGTTTGTAAATGGGGAGTTTTCCTTCCCCCCCACCTGCCGCGTTCCAGGCCTGCTCCCTCCGCGAGGCACCGCAGCTTCCCTCCTGAATTTTGCAACTGTTAAAATGAAGTATTTCTCCCAAGTTTTTATCAGAGTCTCACTGGAAACATTTTCAGTTATTTTTTTTTAAGTTCAGTTGGAGAAATATACTGTGCACTTAAACCTTCAACCCTGCGCGCTACGTTTGGCAAACTGTGAAGCAACTGGAAGGAGAGCCTTAGCGGGGAAAGGTTGAATGACCCGAGTGCAATTGCCCGTGTTACCTGCGCTGTTTAGAGACCAAACACGACATATCCAGCGCCTGACTCACTACGTTCCCTCTCTCCTCCAATCTCCAGCCAATGGCTCCGTCTCACTGACTGGCAGCAGCGAGGAATTTGGCTCGGCATGCTTCGGATTTGTCAGGCATTTCGCCAACTTCCTCCTGCCTCTCCTGCTTCTTTGAAGCAGCCCAGCATCAACCAGCACCACTCCTCAGCGTGCAGAAAATGCAGCAAGGTGTTAATGGCCACGGAGAGGTTCAGGTGGGACATCAGGGGAGCTTTTCCCAAATGGTGGCATCCTGGCAAAGCCCTGCTTGGCTGCTTCTCTGACAGGACACCCTCCAGAGGCCACGTGTTTCAGGACATTCGGGGTGCGATCCTGCTGCGAGCCCCAGCTCTGCCATGGGCTGTCACAGAGGAGGCACTAAGCTTGGCTGTGGCCTTCTTCCATGGCTGGAAGGACACTTGAGCTCTGCCCCCAGGCCAAGCTCCCAGAGGATGTCCCCAGGAGCAGTTAAAGGAGGAGAAGGCTTGAGGGGGCTGCAAGGCTCACCCCTGTGGGCTGCCCCGCTGTGGCTGGGCCGGTGGGACAAGTTGCTGGGCCAGCAAGGGCAGGGCTCACTTTTGGGAAGGTGCTCGTTCCCCGTGGATGCAGAGTGCCACCTACTGAGCCACCGCTCCCAGCAGCACTTGGGGTTTTCTGGCAGGACGCTCAGCTTGGGGCTGCTGCTCAAAGTGCCCTTGCCTGCTCTGGCTGGTCCGTCATGCCAGTCCCAGAGGACAAAGAGCTTCCCCAAAGGCTGGCGAGCCAAACAGGGTGCCCCTAGAGATCAGCAGAGAGCCTGTTTCCCCTCATTTCCCATGCCTTTTTCCATAGTGTCTACAGAAGAGAAAAGGCAAATCCTGCTCACACGGGCACAGCCGGAGTCTTTCCCTGACGTCTGCCCCGAGCCAGACCTTGATTTCCACAGTCTATCAGCGCAGTGGGAGGAGATGGGCCGGTCGTACGCTGCCCCGCTCTTGCTGGGGGAAATGAACGCCTCGGGAGCCAGGCGGGTCCTTCCCGTGCCTTCACTGTCTTTTTGATAGCCCAGAAAACCTTCAGCACAGCCTGAACTCACACAGCACCCAACACCACCCAGCGCAGGTGGCATTGGCACCAACTTTTTTCCCCTCTGGTGTCAGGCCGTGTCTGGAGTATGGCACTGCAGCCACATTGGAGGGGAGGTTTCTCTCTGTCGGTCTGCATCTCTTCTCCCAGGCTTATCTCCAGACAACATCCCAGGGATGAAGACTGTGGCTGTGTTTCCTGCTGTGGAGCAGCACATCACCTGGCCACCTGCCGCCCCGGGGCCACAAGGCCACCCTGGCAAGGACCTGATGTTCTGAGGCACCGGTTCAGCATCTCCTGCTCTGTGGTGAATCCCAGCACATTTTGCCGACTTGGCATTAATGCGCTCTCTCCTTTCGCTTGGCAGCTCCTGGGACCTGCTGTCCCCCTCACTGACCGTGGCCTGTCACCTTGGGATGACTAAAAAGGAAGGATGTGCTCAGGATGCAAAATTGCACGTTGTCAGCTCTGGTTTGTGCTGGGAGCCCCCGTGCTGGCAGAGTATTTGAATTGTATTTCCTTCTGCTCTGACCCCAGGGACCAGGGCGAAAAGCCACCCTGCTCTCACCCAGGACAGGGTGGCCAGCACAGCCCGTCCCGTCCCCAGCCCGCCGTGGCAATCAGGGGCGTAGGCAGGGACTCACGGAGGCGAAGCGACATCGATGCTGACAGCTGCCTGGCCTTGGCGGAGCACGCTTGGGCATCCTGTCTTCCAGAAGAGTCCGGGTGCCAACTGCCATCTTGTTATTCACTCTCTTTACTTTTGATAAAAACTCCTGAGAAATGCGTGAAAGGAAAGGACCTATCTGCAATACCTGCCCATTAATCTTCTTCACTGACATCAAATGTTTATTTTGCAAGGGCGGGCACAGCTGACCTGGGTGTTGGAACATGAGTTATCCTTTCTCATCCATCCAGTTGAGAACAGGTGGAAAAGGGTAATGACTCAAACCGGAGTGGTGTCTGTCTGGGCAGCTCACCAGACTTTCACTTCACTTGTGATCTGCAGACGCCGGTATCTTCTGCTATCAGCAGCTCCCTCATAGGCAGGGAGGGAGCTTTGAAGTGAGGCGTGTGTGACTCCAGTTCCTGCTGATGTAAATCAAGATTGCAGCAATAAAGAGGATGTAGATGTGTAGCCAGGGTGTTGGGGAGGAGGGAAGGGGAAAGGCCCAGATACCGCCTTTCGAGAAATGGGGGCAGATTGTGCTAGCCTCTGAGATACGCAGGCGTTCAGATGGCCGTGCGTCCCTGCCGGGAAAGCCCTCAGCAGATAATTTTTTTCCAAGATGGTGATGTTCTCCCTGTGCTACGCTCCTTTCCCCAAGACTTCTTAGGCTGAAGCAGGGATTGCACGAGCGAAACCTGCCCAGAAACTTATGCACTAGAACTGCATCAGCTGTTCACCCGGGGGAAGTCTGCCCGGTGGTGTGTGTTTTCAGTCGCTCCTCATCTGTCTGCAAAATCTTTCGGACCAAATCTTTCTCTAAAGAGAAAACCAAAAAGGACAGAATCTGCTGCCCCCCACAATGACAAGATCTGGATTTCTCTCTCATCGATGCAAATGAAAAACAGTCCCCCTGAAAATCTAAGAGGTACCTTCTCAGCCACGGGAAACTCCAGCAACCCCGAGCATCCCCGCTTAATCTGATGAAACATGCAGTGCTGCTGAGGAGTTTAATGCTGCCGAATCGCAGCGGTGGGATTTTACACTTACTTTCCCCAGGCTTTCACAAACGGCAGGCAATGGGGAACGAAGCCCGATAATTTGCTGAAAATCGTGGGCCATGTTGTGGCTCTGGCTGTTGCCTGCTCACTGCCATAGACGCAGCTGAGCAGGACAGGCTGCGCTCAGCTTTGCATGAGTGGGGGGGAGCATGTTGCAAGCCTGTCCGGGACAGTAGTCCTGCCACGTGCTGGGAGGTTTTTGGGAAGCTGCCTGCTGCTAGCATGCTGCCCCTGGGCTTCGACTGTTCTATTTTCCACACAACACGCACCGAGCAGCTCTCATGGGACCAAACACATCCTCCAGCGCTCACCCACTCGTTTTTGTGCAACGGCTCAATTTGCAAATGCTCAGGGGCAGATCCTGACCCCGGCAGTAATTGTAAGGGCCCGAAGCGGTGAGCTGGGTGAAGCAATACTGGATTTACACTAGAATCGGGAGCTGCCCCTTAGCTAACAATCTCCTTTTTTAAGACCACATCCCGCCACGCTGGAGAGCACTGAAAATTGCTCCTCTTTCTTCCATTTCCTCGGGAAATTTGCAGAAACTTCCCACAGGACTCTCTGTCAAGGGCCGGCTCGCGGCCCTACTCACATCTGCCCCGAGGCAGGCTCCCCACGGTTCCCCAGTGCAAAACCTCCCTCCTGATGGCGCTCGCCTGGCCCCATGGGGCAAAGGGGTAGGTGCTTTCCATAGGAATCCGTAAGGAAACCGAGGGCAGAGCTCAGCTGTTGTAGTCACTGCCATTACACTGATTTACCCAGCAACGTTACTGGGGCCCTTTACCTTCAATACAACAGCGTTTCACCTGCACCGCACGTTATTTTATGTATTCAGCTTACCACGTCACTGTTAGAGGGGCAAAATCGTCAGATCCTCTCTCTTCTCTGCAACGTTTCCAGGATTGCAGCCCAGCATGGTCCCTGCAGAGGAGAACACCCAGCTCGTCGCTTTCCAAAGGTGCGTGTAGCCACCGGCTCATTCTGTAAGTGCTCCAAAAGTACGCATTCTAAAAAGAAGCGGAAAAAAATATGTTTAGATGTGGAGCTGCGCTCAAGGTGGAAAAAACTACTTGACCGCCATTCATTAAGTTTTGGTGGTCTCCCAGCTCAATCACAGAATGCACTTGACCCTGAGAGTGAGTGTAATTATGCGCACAGTGTGGCTGTTGGGAAAATAATGTCTATACTTGGGAAAATATAGGCTTTTTTTTTCCTCTAGTGTCTTAGAGAATGAGCTGAAAAAGAGCTGGAGCAGAAATCTTTGTATTAATAAAAGCCTCCACAAAACAAAATGCCACGACATGGTGGTTTTACAAGCTAAAACGTGGTTGGCTCTAATACCTGGAAAGTTAGCTATGATTTTTCTGTTTTCTTCATTTCATGCAACTTCTGGACAACCACTTTTTTGCTTACTGTAATAAAGTGACTTTCTGTAGGCACAGGAGGTTTTTAATTATCACATGCTGACTGCAGCCTTCTTTTTAAGGAGCACTGGGTACTAAAATCAGGGCAAATACAACAGCCAGTTTTAACGGTGGAGGAACAATCTTTTACAGTCACAAGGCAGGGCAAAATTCCTTGAGATGGTCTCGTACAGAGGGACCGGCAAGAATTTGGGGTTACCTTTAAAGCTCTCCTAAGAGGATCTCGGCTATGAAAGTCCGGCTGACCCAAAGCGTGTTGGCGCCAATGAAAGTGGCAGTGGGTAGTTTGACTAACTGCGTTTGTTAAGAGGGGTGAATAATATATCCCTTTCCTCACCTTAGTGGCTTGGGTATGAAGTCACCTTGGAGATGTGTATCACAACTCATTTGAAAGCACATAGCATGTGAGTAAATTATACGGTACTGCCCATTTTGAGGCATTGCAGCTGCACATGAGGACTGGCAACATGTGACAGAAATAGCGTGATGTTTTTCTTGTGTGTCGCATGTTATTTCCAATCGTGCCCAGAGTAATAGAGAAATAAAGGACATGTGAGGATTGTTTGGGAATTTTCTCCTGGAATGGCAGCTGAAGTCTTAGCTTTTTCCTTTATAATCTTCCTTGCACAGCATTGTTTTCCACCTGGTTCCCAAGCTGGGGAGCTGGTGAGGCAGGTAAACAACACAGGCAGACCCACAGAGCGTGGACGTCCCCCTGTCTGACAGGACGTAATCTCAGCAGGAAAATGCTGTGAGCTGCCTGGATCCATCCCCTGCAGCAACCCAGGAAAATCCCCTCCGCCAACACGGGTCCTCTCCCATCCTAATGGAATACTTTTTGCCTCGGCACCTTTTCAAAGACACACGCAGCCCACGGCGTGAGAGAGGGGCTGCCGTTTTGTCGCTGCAGGCCCGTTTCTCCTCTCCCCTGCGTTCGCTGGTTTGTTGGCGCTCAAGTCCTATCATCTGACGTGAGAATCAAACACAAATTTTAGAAATAAACATGTGCCCCCGCTCTCATCTCCACCGCAGTCGTTGGGGGTCACACAGCCCATCCACCTCCTGCCCGACAGCAAGCGGATCCTGAGCCCCCGACTCTCTCTGATCTTAGGCTCACAGGGGCAGGATGAGGCAAAGGTCAAATTAGATCCCGGTGGGGATAAACTGAGCAGAAATGCTGCACAAAGAAGTCCTTGATTCTTCTCTGAGCCAATACGACTTTTGTCTGCGGCTGATCACCTGCTTCCCACGAAAGGCCCTTTGCCCGGCTGTTGGAGGGACCCTCACAGTATTTTCCCTGACGAGAATGGTTTTCCTTCTGATTCTCCCCACCATCAGGAAGAGGAGGGCGTCTGGTACCTCCTCACCACAGCCCGGTTTTTGCCTGGTGCCTTCCCATCGGTGCATCGGGAGGTGAATTTTCTTTACCTATTTGAAGTCATTTTGTATGTGAAGGAGCAATGAATCACAAAGAGAAGCCTACAGCAATTAGAAACTCCTTTCCTCTCACCTTTGCCAGAGCCAGATTTTTTCCCTATAACAAAGCCCAGGCAAGCCTTCCTACGCACAACAATGATTACGTAGATCACTATGGATTTTGTTTTTTTCACAGGCTACGAGCAGGCAAAGCAGCTCAGGAGAACAGTCTATTTCACAGGCATGTTTGTTACGCTTCCTTGGAAATCCCATTGTTTGCTGGTAGTGCCTGCTTTTGGCTACAAGTGCTGTGCCCTCCTGACGTCGGCTGCCTTTAATTGTGCCAGGGTGCTAGCAAACAAGCATGAAGTTTGGCAAACTAAAAAGGTGCCACTGGAATAAGTCAGTCCTGGCAGTTTGGGCATTCATTTCAGTGTGCTGAAGTGGGATCGGTGAGCGAGTGCTTTGCGAGGCTGCTTCCAGTCACACACGTCCGTCCATCCGTCAGCGAAACCTGCGCAGACAGAGCACCTCCTGTCCCCTCTTCCTCGCGCATTGCGTGTGTCCCCGGCAGCTGAAGCGTGGGGCCAGTGCTTTCCCAGGAGAGGACGGCTGACACACACCGTATGAGTAAGGTCTCGTTTGCATAAAGATTGCACACTCATGCTGTCAAGGAGGTTTCCTAGGCACAGTCTCATTTCCTTCTGTAGGCAGTTTTGCCTTCATGTAGGAAAAACCCTATTCTTGAAGTCCTTGGATAGAAACCAGCTCATGTTGACACATCACAACGCCGTCCCCCTGGCATGTTTGGGTCTGCCCAAGTCTGACCGCACGGAGGCACACTCTGCCCCTCTGAAGCAAAACCGGGTCTCTGCTTTGAGTTGGATGCAGGTACACTGCTTGTGAGGGCTGTGCTTTGCTGACAAGAGGTCTCATTCTGCTCTTAAAAGGCTTTTCAACATCACCGATGCACCAGCGTCTGCATGGCTCCTTCCCTCCTTGCGGGCTTCACCCAGGAGGTTTCAGCGGGAGCAGAGGTCTGCTTCGAATGGGGCGGGAGGAACCCAGAGGTGGCAAATGCAGGGCTGAGCGTGTTGGTCTCCACCACTCAAGGCTGTCCTCAAAGCGTAGAGCTCAGCTCTGTTCCCTCGCCACGGTGAGAGGTTACTCAGCTACAGCAGGTGAAGTAAACTGGTTTGGGGCTAGTGCAGGAGCTAGTGCTGGAGAGTAGATGCTGAGAGGAGATCCTGGTGCTGAGAGGAGATCCTGGTGCTGAGAGGAGATCCTGGTACTGAGAGGAGATCCTGGTACTGAGAGGTATTTGTATCAAGATCAGCTGCCTGGCAGGGAAAGAGGTCGCTGCCTCTATCCCCTCTCACCTGGGTGATGCTGTTCTGACTTACAGAAGGGCGGGATGGATTTATCTGCCCCAGGGGCCCCTTTAACGTACAAGCTTCTGGTAACAGAATTTGCGCCCCTCCGCCCCTGCCCAGCGTCTTCTGAGATCTTTATTCAAGATTTACCTGCTTCACTGATAGTGAACGATCTCATTCATTCTTAACTTTGTAAAGTTATTCCCAAGCTTGCTCAAGTTGCCCGAAACGAAGATGTTTCTATGTAAAAAGAGAGAGAAAATTCAATGGCTTTTGACTAGACTTAAATTATTTTAGGATTTAAAGACATATTGCCTTAACATGCCCGAAACAGGTCACTAAGCACTGCAGCCAGAAAGCCATTTTTTCCCCCACATTAGCAGAGTGGTGGCAAATAAAATAAAAAACATTTAAAAGAAGGAGCTGAGCTGAAAAAAATGCACAGGACTTTGTACAAAAGCTCAGAAATGGTCGTACAGTGTCAATTCAAGAGTTGCGTTTCAAGTATCCTGACCCCTATGAATGCCAAATTCATTTCGCAGGTGTTACGCACTACACATTAAGCGACACAGTAAGTAAACACATTAAATGTTTTGGAAGAAACTGAAAGGAGGAGAGCCGAGGCTGCTCGGGGCTCTACTGACCCACAACAACAAGCGGCCTCGCACGCAACTTTAGAAATGCCTCCACAAAAGCGATTTTCGCACAGGCTCTGTCCCTTCCCCACTGCTAAACGCAGAGTCAGTATTTTCCTGGCGTGCGCCCACAGAGGCAGAGCCGTCGTGCCTGTGCCTTTAGCCCTGCTGCGGTGGCTGCTCCCGTCCCCACGGCCCTTCCCCACAGCCTGACACCGTCTCTCTGCGAGGTTTTTCAGACTGATGGGGTTTTGCCTATCGGCCCTCCGCCTGCGACTGCCAGGCACCACGTACCCATCTTACCGTCCCTATGCTCCACGGCGCTGCCGAACCGGCTGTCCCTCGCCCAGCGATCCCAAGAACCGGACCTTCGGTGCAGCGAGGGGGCCGTAAAGGCAGCCTCTCCACGACGCCTGAGCTCTGGTGCTGGGAACGGTGACCCTCTGCTGCACCGCAGGCCAAGATCTGCGAGGGAGACAGACAGATAAAGCATCGTGTCATCAGTAAAGAGAGGGGAGTCTGTGGGACGGCTTTCTCTGACACAGGTCCGCACCCCACGCTAGGAGAGCCACAAACCGCGTGCGTGCCATTTCCTTGCCACCCCTGACTGCCAAATTACTGCCGCGGCAATCAGAGATCTTGCTGTCCTGAGTGTCCGTCGGTGGGCTAAATGCGTCAGGGCTGAGGTCATTGCCAAACCCCCAGGAGGACACAGTGACTCTTGCATTCTCAGACCATGAGTTTGAGCAGCTCGTTCTGAAGTTGATGAATTTGCAGGAAGGGTGGCTGCGCGGTGAATAAAATCCGTCAGATCACTTGGCATCGCTTCCAGCCCCTGCCGAAGGCAGGCCGAGGTTCGGGGTACCCCTGGCTGCGAGGGCCAAGGCTGACAAAATACTCTCGGTGGCCGCGTAGCTCTTTGGCAGCTGATGCTAGCCTTCGGTTTGGAAAGGAAGGAAGACTTTGCTGGTAAAGATCAGGAAACCGAGCTTTGCAGTAAGGATTAGCCGCTCCGAGGACAGCTCGCACAAGGAACGGTGAGAGCCTTCTGGCAATGCTGGGCATTTCAGATCAGGGCTGACCAAAATCACCTGCCTGCTCCTTTGGGGAAGTCTGGCTTTCCAGCTCCCATTTCTATTCCAAACCAGGGCATTACGCCAAAAATGTCATAATTATTTTGTCGGTGTTGTGGTTGGCAACGCTCCAAATTTTACATTAAGAAAATGTTGAAAGCCTTCATTTCCACTTTCTTGATGCATACCAAAATATCACATTTTTGTAAGCTGAGAATGTTCTCTGCCGTTCTGAGGATGAGCACAAAACGCTGCTTTTCCGCAGTGAGTTTCCGCGCTAACTCCCCATGGCAGGACGTGGCAGGGAGTCTGCGCTCCCACCCTCTGTCCCTGCTGCACCGGGTCCCATACCTGAGCCCCAGGCACGCCAGAGTGGGACGACACTCATGACGCCCCACGCAAAGAAATCTGGAAGTGGGGGATGTAGTCTCCGAGGTGACCACTAGGTGGGAATGAAACCAGTGCTGGAAACGTCATGGGCAGCGAACCGGGCAGGAATACTGACTGACGAACGGATTTTTTCCCCCTCTGCTTGGTTTGAGCTCATCAGAAAAAAACAGCTTGCATGAGTTCGGAAAAAAAAAGTTTTGACAAGTGATGAACTGGCTGAAATGAAATATCCCAGCTCAGTTATCCCAGCAGAAAGGAAAACCAAATAAATAGGTGAATACGTTGGGAGAAGAAACAATCCCAGGTCAGATTACTTGTCTGTTTCAGAACCTACATTTTCCCCCAGAAAAATCCTCTGGGTGAAGAAATTCCCAGCGAAACTTTGCTGCATAAGGAGAGCCCCGCATCTCCACGAGCGGAGCGGCTGACATGCCCAGCCGTGTCAGGCTATCTGCATGGGGATATCGCCAGGGAGGCAATGGCTGAGGAGGAATTATGTGAGTCAGGACAAAGAAGCGGTAACCACAGCATCAGGTGGGACAGGGCACTGCTCAGAGCGGCAGAAGGCTGGCCAGGGAAGCCAGCAGCGGTGGCCGAGCACTGGTAGCCCTCAGAGCAACCTTTTGCCGGCTGAGCCTTTGCAGCTGCTGAGGGTGGCGCTGGGAATACCCTTTTCTGGGGTATTCTCTTCCCAGTTCAAAAGACAAACATGTTACTAGTGAGAAGGAGAGGAGCTGTGGTTCTCGGAGCTTTTTAAAAACCAGGCTGCTGGAAAACGGCAGCTTGGACTCACCCTGGCTGGCTTTTCCAGCCGCTGTAAATCCAGTCTGATTTCTGATATTTGACCTTCCTCGCTTAAATGTTCCTGTCCTGCTGGTGAGCCTTCTACTGAAGCTGAAACTTGCTGTGCCTTGCTCTGCTGTCTCAACGATGTTCTTGGCATGGGTGGGCTGAGCAGGTGGACCCCCTGAATGAGCTCCAAGTGTCTGGGAGGCCACTGGTGCACTGATTTTGCAAGGTACTGAGTTCTCCTGTTTCCTCCTGACTTCAATACTGTGTCTTTTTTACAATCAGAAGTCGCACCAGCTTTTCTTGCCCTCATCTAAACCCTGTTCTTCCCCGATTTTCCATCCCCTTCGTAGGTCTCTTCAGTCCGGTTTCCACCACCCCTCTCAGCAGTGACCTGGAGGCTTATTCGCATGTTGCTGTGTGTATCCGGATGGATATCCACCTCCCATCAGTTAGTCCTCCCTCCTGAAATTACCCTCTGTTTCCCTCCCTCTACCGCCTAAATGACAGCAGTTCCGGGAAAGGCAGTTAAACTGGCCCTTCCTCCTCATTCGTGTGGCTTGTACAACCACCTCGGCTTCCCGTTATAATGCAGGGCATCGACAACCAGCCTGACAAACTGCAGCAGAAAGAGCCACCATCACAGGACCACTGGGGACCTCTGACGAATGTCCATGGACAAACGGTGGTTCCCACTTGGGGCCGGCGCCTGTTCACTAATGCATCTCATCTCCTAAATTCCTACTGGGGTTTCCTATCAAGAGGCCGATGCCCTCTGGTGACTGGGTCAGAAAAATCAGAGTGGCATCCACCAGGGTAGGGCAGAGAGATTTCTCAATGTTTTTTGGTCAGTTGTTTTAATCTCCCAGTTTGCCGGGAAAGCTTTTAATCACACAGGATGGAATTATATAATGGGAGTGCAGGAGTAATTTAGGTTTGGCACCAGCTTTATTAAAATAATGATGACTATTTGTGCAAGACCAAACTTCTACATTTACTGATGGAACACCTTCCATCCATCCACCCATCCATCCTTCCTTCCACCTATCCTTTCTTCCCTCCTTCATTGGTCCATCCATCCAACCATCCTTTCTTCATCATCAACACAAAGGACAACGGCTACTGACTCATTCCAAATTTGCAACAAGTGCATGATCTGTAAGTCTTTCCAGCCTATTTAACCTCCTCTTTCTCCTTCCCATGCTCCACACCTGCCCTTCACACGAGCAGCTCCGAGATGAGGTGCCAGATGCCCTGTGCAATCCAAGGCTTGCCTCAGCGGGGCCTAGGACCAGTTGTCCAAATGTCCTCCACCTCTGTGATGTAACCCCAGACCGTCATGGAGGCTTCCTCCAGCTCTCGGCAAACTTGTGACATGACCGGCTGACACACTCTGAGGAAACCCGTTGAGGGGGACACGTGACTCACAGAAGCTTGAGATGATTGCCAAAGCACCTCTAGTGACATTGCCACGAAGCACGCAACAGGCAAGACGGTATCTGGAGAGAGAAAGGTCAGCCTCCCAAGTAAAATGCATCACCGTGTCACCTGTTGTGTGGGCCACGGATGAAGAGTGTACTAAAGGAGGTTTGGTTTTAACCCCTGCGGCAGCCACGGACATTGTGGTAATGGTAACTCCAGGTTTGGTAACAGTGAGCACTTGGCAGTCGCTGAAAAAGTTTCTCCCTCAAGAAGTGGTAAGTAAGGTGATGGATGGCTTAGGTAACTGTGGCTACTCCCATCCCGATCTCTCTGCGGTTTTGTGGCTGGCTGCTGCTTTTGGAAAGATTTTTCTAACGTCTTCTTAAAAAAATTCGGGTATGTTGTGACCAGGGGACATACTAACACCGGTAACATCTGCAGAAAAGCATAGCATTTCAGAGAGCTTACAGTAAGCCCTACTTCAAAAAAGCCCCGTCCTTCCCAGAGCACAAAGCGAGGAGTTGTTGTCGTTGCGTTCTAGGTCAGACAGCTTGAAAGCAAGCATCGGTTGTCCTTCTCCGGAATCCCAAGAGGCTGGAATGGGTTTTGCATAAAATAGAGACTTGTGGACAAGAACCCCACAGCAGGGTTACTGACAGGGTGGGTCTGGGATGGGGTAAGTTTTAAAATGATAGGGAGATGTCAAACAGAGCGCCACTGAGGCTGATAGGAGCTGTGGTTGCTCGGTCCTCCCGAGAGCTGCCAGCAAAAGCGTCCCAGGCAGAAAAGCTGCACAGCGATATGTCGGTGGCCCTGAGGACATGTAGATGGCTGTGGTATCAAGTGGGTCTCTCCAGTACTGGTCTCTAGTCCCTGTCCCCACCTGTTTCACGCACTTACTCTGCCATGATGCAGTGACACGGGCATGGGAGAACTGCCCCGACGGGAGCCTGCAACACTTGTGCAGGAGGCGAAGGCGTTTGGTAAGGAAGGCTTAGGCAGGCCAACCTCGGAGGCACACCGCAGGCGCTCTCACCGGCGGAAAAAGAGTTGCAGCCAAAAGTGACTCTGACAGTGGGCGGTGCGGGCAAGGAAGAGCTGCACCAGGGGGATGGAGGTGGTGCCAGCAGAAACCATGGGAAGAATGAGGGAGGTTCACTCTCTGAGACAAATTATTTGGGGTGTGTCACCAGGACCCGGCTGCGTGGTTGCTGGACTGGCAATCTACGTCCAGCCGGCACAAAGCTGTTGAGGTGGCAGGCTGGTATGCGGCCCCAAGCTTTTCAGTTGCTCAATCATGTGCAGGAGTGAGAAAAACACAGGGTCCGGAAGGGCTGTTATGGGCTGGGAGTAAGATGAGCAACAGGATAGGTGGAGAAAGCCCAAGCCAAATCTAGACAGTCAGCTAAAATTTAAGACGGATAGAAAAAACCAAACAAATCCTGCTCAGGTCTGAAAGTGGACTATGCCTCTTAGATCTGCCTGACCCTCATAGCTAAAGGCGTGATAAACCCCAGGCTGTTGCTGCTACTGCAATTTAAAACTTCTGCAAGCGCAGCAATGGGCATGCGGACCCAAGTGCTGCAGCGGAAAGATGCGTCTTTAGCTGCTGCGGCTGCTCGGGTGCAGAGGGGCGGGCAGCGAGTGGGGCAGGGGTAGGGTCTGAACCCTGTTGGCCACTGGAGTTCTGATAGCAGGACCTCAAACATACGGGGTCAGCATTTACAAAAGGTGGGGTGAGAGGACAGGGTCCCTTTCGTGATGCTCCTGCCAAGCAGAGCAGAGGAGTGGAAGGGCAGCGTGTTGGGGTCAGAGCACCAGCGCGGCCGGGCTGCACGTGCCTCTGCGCTGAGTTTCTCCAGGGAGTTCAGGAAAAGTTTCTGGAGGATGAACAGGGACCGGCCAGAGCAGTTCACAGACAGGCAGGGAAGCCTGAGGGAGAAACAAAGACGTGTCACCACATATCCTAACTGGGTCACAGCAAGAATGGAAAGAGGCTCCGAGAATCGATTTTTGCCCCATCTTCCCATTGGGAAAGGCTGTGCTACAACGCGGCTGTGGCTGGGGTTGCCATTAGCTGTCAGCAGTGACCCGGCAGAACAGGTTCCTGTATGACAACTGGATTACAGGAGAAGGAGAGAGGAAGTGAAAAGCTGAAAAGCAGCTAATAAGGGCGCTGTGACACAGAGTTAACCCAGTCAATGACCAACGATCCCCTTCTAACTCAATGCTGAAGGGAAACACAAAGGACCAGGCGGACCAGGGAAAAATCTGTTCCATCCAGACCCATCTTAAACACTGACTGACCAAGACTGAGGGCTGGATAAGGACTGGTCTGCAGCACTGCCAAAAAGGAGTGCTTAAGTTATCTCAGAAGGTGGCAGAAGGTAGCCACAGGCTACCTGCACAGACCCAGCACGTCGAGCATAAACGCTACAGGATAACCCAGTGTTGGAAAAAGATGGGCAAGAGATCCCATGGTCAGATCACCACAGGTTGTTCTGTGACAGAGCTCAAGTCAAACAGCGAGAGCCAGCTTGCCTGCAGCTGTAAGGACATGCAAAGGAGGTCCCTTCTACCCCTACATCGCCATACTTGATCTGGAAGATCTTCTTGTCTTTGGTCAACATCGTTTGGTGAAGCTTTCCTCCTGAGAAGCGGCGATGAGCAAAGCATCGCTTACTTTGGCTGAGCAGGCCTGGGTCTTGATTGCACTTTGTTTACCTGCAGGCCTGTGGCAGGCAGGACTGGCGCTGTGGCTGCAGCGCTCAGAAGCTGGTGGTATATCTGCCAGAGAAAGACCAGGAGAGCAGCATGCGCTAGAAGGTCTGTAGTGACGCAGCAGAGCGAGCAGCACAGAAAGTAACTCAATCCCAGGCCGTAGCCTTGCAACCAGAGCTCACATCCACCAGCCTGCAGCATCCGGGCTCTCCTGCCGCGCGCTGCTGGAGCACATCACATGCAACATTGGTCTGCTCTGATCACACTTTTGTTTTGCTAAGTGGACATCCCTCCTCCTCACCACCTCAAGCACTCCCCACTGGGGAGACGAGTGCAATGAAAACTGGCAGATTCTGGGCAGAGCTTTGTGATCACACCCCAGGTCTGCCTGCCCACACCTTTGCTGTGGTTGGTCCTCGTCAGAGGAAAGACAGCGGGGAAAGTAAGTCCAAGTCAGGAAGCGAGTATCAAGCTGGGAACGAGGCAGAGCTATCATTTCACATGACTCATCTTTTCCACAGAAAGGGACATAGGCCACACGGCCAGGGCAGGGCATTCAGGCAAGCCTTTCCCACCTGGCCTCCCAGCCCCAACCGTGGGGACCCTCCCCCGTGCCACTCACAGCCCCCCTGTTCTCCAGACAGGAGACTGACCGCTACATGCCCAAAGACCACTGCTGGTCGAATGACTTGGCACAACCGGCCTCCTTCTGCCGGATTGCTGCACGTGTGCGTGGATGAGTCTGTGGGTTCCCTCTCACGGCAGGTCACAGACAGGCTTTACTCCACAGGAGGATGCAAGGCAGATTTAAGCCCTGCTACCTACAGGCTCAGCTGAAAATTGTCACTGGACAATTCATAATCAAAGAGCCAGGAAAGTCACTTTTGAGATTCCCCCTTTCATTTGCTTGATCTCAAAAGCATCTAATACAGGAGAGCAGTTTATGGAGAGAGGGAAAGAGCCAGTTTATTCCTCCACGAGGGCCTCTGGCTGACAGAGACCTTCTGAAATAGCACTCCCACTTGGTGATGTCTTGGGTCCCACCACTCTTCTTTACAAAGATCCTGTTGCCCAGGCCAAGAGACCAGAGGTCTCACGCCCATAAACACAGGCTGATGCAGCTCACATGGACCGCTGGCAAAGGCCAGGAGTGACGTAAAATAAAGATTGCGCTTTTTTTCACATCTTCCGAGAGTGTGAGAAGTGATGGGATTAACAGGGATGATTCGGATGCTGCAAGAATCCTATCCTTCCTGTTCACGGGGAGTCACACTCGGGGTCTAGCTAAACCCAGTAGGCTACTCATTATTTCAGGCCAACAAGATACCTACATGGAGCCCAAACTCAAAACCTTTCATTTCCCCCACTCCCAGCTGTACCATAGACACACTATGGCAGAAACAATATGGGCAGGACGCAAGGGCTGGTACTTGTTCTGAGGCCGCTTTCTTCCTGTAGCTACACTCCCACCCTCAGCTGCCATGTGTTACTGCGTTTGGCTGCAGAGACTGATCAACCCCGTGCTGCTACCTCTCTACTGTCATCCAAAATATATGCAACACAACTTTCCGGAGGGCATGGATGAAGTGAGATCCATGCTGCTGTCACACAGTACGTGTTGGATGGGCTGTGGAGGAGCTGCACTCCTTCTTCCTTTAAGTTCTCCTCCAGTTACGCCAGCTAATAGCTATGTTCATTGGAACTAAGGTGCATTGATACCTATTATTAACGATACTATGGTTTCTCTCTCCGAAAATAACTGGTGGTGCTTCAAACATCCTGCTCAGCCCAGCCACGCCAAGGTTCATTTCAATGAAACCACACAGACATTGTGACTTTGTCTAGAACTTTTATTTCAAGGAGTAGAATTGTTTTGAGCATATTCACAAGAATAAATATAAAATTACTCTTCAGAGTAAGAAGACGAGTTTTTATAAAAATATATCTCTATCCCACAGAACCACTTAGGCGAGGTTCTCATTAGGAAATATTATTTAATAAAAAAATAAAACACTGAAAATAAAATGCTTGACCTATACTGATTGGATCACCAAACAATTGAAATTTTTAAAAGGATATAAATATTGTAAATATTGTTAATAAAAATAACATTTAAATAGATGGGAAGCCACTGAGTCCATCCAGATGAACAGAACACTGTAGGAAGCCACCGTTTCTTCTACAGGGCACCAACTTCCTTGTATTCGCTGGCGTTCGTTTGTCTCTTCTTGCTTCTGTACCTGGAAGGAGAAGAGAAGCGTGAGTTCTGGAAAGCCAGTTGCTCCAAATGGCTTTTTGGGGAAGGGGGAGGTGGGTGAAGGAAGAAAAACAATGCTGTATGAACTCCTCACGTTTGTTTTAAACCTCTAGCAGCTAGGGTCTGTCTGTGCTCATTTCCAGGTCTGAGATAACTTGTATGCAGTCTCATTTCTCAACTCTTCACTGAAGATTTCACATCTGCATTGAAGTCTTGCTGCTGGTGCTAGGTTTGTCTTTGAGAAATCCTGCTGGCTCCTTCCCTGCAACAGGGCTGAGTACCCTAACCGACTAGGCCATCTTCTGTTTGAGATGACGCGCCATTGGGTCTTCAGGTAGGGAAGAGGAATTACAGTGGTTACCATCTAGCTATCAGATCTGCAAAGCCGAGCTCTCCCTCTGGGAGTCGTTCCCCCTTCTCGGCTCTCTGACAGCTGCTTACAATTAGTTATTAGCCTGGAGAATGATTCCTGCTGCTTGTGGGTCTGTTAATGGAGAAGACTACTGTCCTCCCCGGTAAAGCTGATAAGGCAACGCTCCTGATATCACAGTCACCACAATAACACGGCAGATAAACAAATTAGCTAGTATTAATCCAGTTGCTCTCCAGTTCCTAATGACTGGGGAAATGGCATTACTGAGAAAAGGAACTAGAACCTCCCTATTCCCTGTTTGCTCTCTCCTTTACCTCAACACACCCTCTGAGAGAGACGTGAGCCAACCTATACAGTCCTCCGTCAGGGTTAAAAGGCATCCGAGAGTTCCGTTGCCGAGCCTGTAGTTTGGGCTATGCTACGTGGCCAGCATACTCCCTTTTCTGAACGCTTCACTAAGTGCAGGCTAGCAGGTCTGTACGTCAAACTACCTCCCTGCAGTCAAGTGAGTGTAAGTATCCCAATCTATCTGGAGGTATTCAGCGGACATCTTGCTACACATACAGCTGAGTTGCCTTCCGGAGCCACAGAGAAAATCTTTCTTACCTTCTGCAGATGTAGTAGCTGGCAATAGAGATGGCGACGAGGAAAAGCAGAACTACGATAACTGTCAGTGCCACGTACTCCTTACTGAGGGGTTGTCTGACAAGTTCTGAATGCACACATCGGACACCAGAGAAGCCCACATCACACCTGAGGGTAAGAGACACAGAATTAGAGACATTGCCGTGGGGTTACTTCAGCAGTCCACAAAGCATGCTACACTGCTGGCCTGCTGTTTCCTCAGGGACAAGCCATTTGAACTGATGTAACTTATGCCCACGCAGTCCTAGAAATGGTTGCAAATTGTTCAAGTAAATGAGGAATACCCTTAAAAACGCCTAGAGGGTCTTTATTTTGCAGGCTGGATCAAAGCAGAGAGCTTGCTGCTTGGCCTGAGGTCTGGATCTCACACCACTGTAAATACAGATGAACAGTGGAGCACATCAGAATGAGTGTCCCAAGTTTATGTTGGGTTGGTGACTAGTTTCAGGTGTCTAAGACTCTCACCCATGTTTCACTGGAGCCAGCACACGTGTTTAACACTTGCTTAAATGCACCTAAGGTGTATTATAGATATACGCCTCCTTTTTAAGTTCTGTGAACATTTAAATCCTTTGCTGGATTGGTATTCCAGCTAAGCATCAATAGCAGTGAGATCAAAGGTCACGTAGGGTCCCCCTCAAGGAGGTGTGCAGGATGCATTGCGCCCCGTCATACCTGCAGTAGTGCTCATCCAGGTCCACTATGTAGACACACTGTCCGTGGAAGCAGTAGTCCTTCATTTCAGGCTTGCATCTAGTTATCCCAACTTGAGCCACACGCGGACTGTTCTCTGTCTGGACTGTAAGGAGATTTTGTTAGCATCTCATTGCCCTTATTTTCCCTTTGTATTTCTCAAACAACATACAAGCTTTACAAGTATGACTAACAGTCTCCCTACCAAGAGACCTTCAATGCAGTCGGCATTAAAGCAGGAGAGAACGGGGAGAGGATTTTCCCAGGCCAGAGTTATACTGACTTTTCCTTCAGGAGTTCCACATAAGCTTTTTCTGCTTTTACAGCAGAGTTCTCAACTAACACAGAGCTCTTTTGCTCAAGAAGAAATATTCAAGGAAATGCAGGCTAAAAAACGGTTCTTGTTCAGCAAGCACACTTACTTAGTGCTGTCGTGCAGTTCTCCATTTCACCAGGCCCACATAATGGGATCACTGTTGTGCCCAGGACTGCCTGTAATAGGTAACCTACGAGAGAATAAAAACAAGAGTCAAAACTAGATGCTTTTCAAGTATAGTTAAGTATTTCAGCTGGTATACTCATTATGTTAATACAAGAAGAACAGAAGCCTTTATCCCAGTAGGAGAAACCTAGCATTGTAAGCTGAAAAAAATATCGGTCTAAGAGATCTGCTGCCTAAATTATATAAGGTAGCCCAAAGAAACATCTCTGAAATACAAAATTTTTATGCCGAACAGAGATCAAACAGAAACTTGCTGTCTGTGACCACCTCGCACCCACACTCTGAGTGAAACTGGGCAGGAACAGGCTTGGAAAGATTACACAGGAGAGGCAGAAATTAGTCCAAGTTGATTACGTTAGGTTTCTGACTAGTCTGGCATGGCACCTGCGCAAGGGACACAGCCAGGGTTCCACAATTAAGCATGACAGTCCAGCATTCATCGCAGGAGGAGTTCTTTTGGTGATCAAAATCAAGTTGTCCTTGAGTCACAACAGTCCACGGGGAGAGGGTTTCCTAGGACTCAGCAAGTCAGTGCAGCTGGTGAGTCAGTAGGCCAGGTCAGTGCCGAGCCAGGCTCAGCGCCCCACCACTGGCTTCAGAGACCACATACTGCTCGAGGTAGGCTTAACACAAAAGCTGCCCTTGAGCAGCAAAGAGCTTCCTCAACGCTCTACTTGCTGTACCCAGCCCTAACGGCTGGACACTTCCTCCACTAATATCCACTCTTGTGTTGGAGGTTTTCAGGTGAAAGCCCACTGGCAAAGACAACTAACACGAGATACCAAACCCTCTTCATCTGGTCACTGGGTTGGAAAGGTCATAGAATCATAGATTCTATAGGTCACTGACCATTTTACAGATCCTGAGCCAGTGTTACTTATCTGAGTAGAACCTCAGAGGAAAAAGTGTACATTTCTGTCTTTCCTTCACGACCCACACTGAAGAAAAACTGCAGGTTCCACGTGGGTACCAGACATAAGAGGAGACTGCACCATGCAAGCTGTATTGTGCTGCACAGGCACAGCTTTCGGGTATTCTACCAGTTAAATGAATAGTTCCAAACAGGATTTGAAGGTCAACACAAGTACTTGTAGCTTCATGGCTAGCCCATGAGGAATAGTCCATGTTTGCCCCAGCTGGCCATGAAATCTACTTGGCTAACGCTCCTGCTGTGGTCACAAACTAACCTGCTCATGAACTGCTTAGTCATCAGCCCCATTCCACAGGAGTCTGTAATTTGTATCTTTGGGCTGTTTGCATCTATTAACTTGTCAGGTCATGCATGTCTAATGGAGGGAGTGTGCCCTCATAATTTCTTGATCACTCTAATTCAACTCTGGTTATTAGAAAGTTTCATTACGTCTCAGAGTTAAATCTAGTAGTGATTTATGGGTTTCCTGCAGCTCATCTATTTCTGGGTGATTAGCAGGCTTCCTTTCAGCTTTACTCCAGCTAGGTACAACAACAGCAGGAATATCTATCTTACAGGGACAGGGGGGGGTTGTGTGTTTTGTGTTCCTTTAAAAACACCATTCCTTCTCCTCATCTCCCTTCTCCACCACATTCCTTACTGAGGTAATAAGCTAAGTTTCCACCGAGCCTCAGAAGAAAAGACAAAGACTAGGTCCACCAAAGTGAGAGCCACGGTGACAGACCGACGATGCCGGCATCTTGACTTGTCCAGGAGACTAAGCTGGAGACATCTGCGCCTGCTACAATTACTCAGCAGGACCTGCCTTTCACTCCAATGGGGCAGGACCAGCAAGTTTACTTTCAGGGTGGGATTTTTTTGTGTTTTGTTTTTTAAATAGCACTGTGCTCATTATAGATTTCATCAGGAGAAGTGGTTTAACACTTCTGTAAGGCAAGTTTGAGTCGCCGTGACAGAAAGTTAAAGCGTGGGAAGGATGAGGCCATCAGCTGACAGTCAGTGGCAGCTCAGTTACTGCTAGAAGAGAAGGCTTTGGACCTGGTGTCCCAAATGATGCTGGGAAAAGCAGATTTATCGAGTCAGTCCCTCTTCCCAGGAAGGAAGTACTCCATGGACTAAGCTGCTCCCTTGGCAGGGAGCAGCCATGGCACAGGACAGCACTGTCCCACTAAGTGTACACCACATCACTGCAAGAAGGGATGCTGAAATCCTGAGACTAGCGAGAGTTAGTGACCTGAGGCTCCTTCCTGTTCCCCATGTAGTGCTGCTATCTCTGTGTGACGTGCTATGGCAAGATTTGCTCTGGAGCCACGTGACAGTAATGAACATAAGCCAAGGCAAAATATGCTAGAGGTTCCCGAGGTGCCCACTTCTATTGTGCTTAAGTAGATGTGTTAAGCCAGCTGATGTTCTCTTTTAGCCTAGATATTTCTGTTTCAGCTTGCATATTTCCTTGATCTGAGCAGCTGCTTTTTAATCTAATCTAAAGTTTCCAGTTTGAGAGTTGCCAGAATCCAGCTTTTGCATTTGAGAAATTCAAACCTAGGTACGGGCAAGAGATGGGTCAGCTCTTCTCTTAGTTCCAGACAGAGGCACCGCTTTCCAGCTAGAGAAAAGGCGAAAACTCAGACACCTGTGAGGGACAAATTAAAATATACCTCCTCCTCCAACACCGAACAAAGGCTTGCCCCATTCCAGCCATGCGCAACAACCGATAGCCTCCTCCGCCTGACTGCAGACACACAGGCTGGCAAGGCTGGAGTGCAGGCGTGGATATTTGCTGACACCCAGCAGTATTTTCTGCATTCGGGCAAAGTTCTTCCTGCTCTGCACTGTTACATTTTGCCCTTTCCTCCATGCACATATTTCTCCTGTGACATCAATGGGAGGGGGATCCCGCTGGAGCTAAGGGATCCACAGGAGAGCCTTTCCCAGGATAATTACCAGACTATACCAAACATAGGACCTGGGAGAGGTAGTTATATTTTTATTCCTTCGCCGATCACTAAACAAATACTCTACAGGGTACAAAATAAGAGTAATGAGATGGTGGATATTCCTTTGTGTCTCCCAGGAACGCGAGCGCTACACTTATCGCTACACCACTAGCATGCATGCGCACTACCATCTGGGATCGCAGGTATTCCTGTAAGGTTAACACTGACAGCAGCGGCTATTCCTGGAACAGGAATAATGCTGCTGCTTACTTGTCCTTCCATGAAGGATGAAAGGAAGATGAAGAACAGAGACTGGTAGCCTTCACGTCCAGCAGCCTTCATCAGAGATGACATACAAGAGCTAATTATCAGTTCACGCATTGAAAGCCAGCTATAGTTCCCAGTTACAGGATGACTGTTAAGGATGAAGGATGCACATACAGGATACACATAACTGAGAATTAGTCTCTTTGCAAGATTTACACCCATTTTAAAGGGGAATCATCAGGTTTTCAAGAGGTCAATCATCATTTGAATTCACTTTGCCTGTCACGGAGATCACTAGTCTTGTACTAGTTCATCTGAAGAAGACCCCGTGATGCTACTTTGGCATCTCCGCCACGGAGGTAGCACCTAGACTCTTCAGGTGGGTTGCACTTCCAAAGCAATGCCAAGCGCAGAGGTATCCAGGTGACATGCCACTGGAGGATCTCAGCCCATTTTAACTCTAGAGAGAGATCAAGGTGGACCCCCATCACCTTATTTTGGCCACCCAGAGCATGTCTGACTGTCTACAGCCTTCTTTGTGTAGACTAAGCAGGAAACATGGAAGTTAGCCAGTCTGTCCTACTGGCTTTGTAAGCATCGCTACTACCACCAGTTTAACTCCAGTGCATCACCTCCTGTAACTGTCTGCTGATAACCTCCCTAGGTAGCCACAGAAGTTTGCAGGCCATCTCAGACAAAGCAAGCACCTCTGGCAATAACGGCTAGGTGGGCGGCCGTGTTTTAGATGAGGATCACAGAAATGTAGAGTTAGCCAGGAAAGCCTTGCCAACAGCTTGTCCTTATTCAGGATTTGGCTGTGCAACTATAACCCTTGCTCACATCAACCACAGCAGCTCTAGAGTTCAGGTTATCCATGTAGACTGAGCGTTTTTTTCCTGGGAAAGGGAAAGCAGTCATTTGAGAGAATGCTAACTGCCTCAGACAGGGCACACCTCCCCATCCCTGCACTCAGGATACATCACTTGGTTTCTTCTTGCTGTTTCGGGTAGGATGTACCTGGTGCCTAGTTGCCCGACCGTGCCCATTCAAGGCAGGTACCCAACACTCCTCTTCCTGAGATGAGACACACAAGATGTACAGGCCGTTCTTCTCACCCATGTGAAAGGAGATGCTATCAGCTCTTTCCACCCCTTGTCCCCCTGCGGTGTATGGATGTTTGGCCTGTTGTCTAAATGGAGGCACCAGATGTGATGGTACTGAGAGAGACAGGCTCAAATATATTACCCTTAGGACAACTGGACAGAAGTGTCTATATATATTTCTGGGAAGCAGCATCCAGGTTTCCCCATCTCATGTTTTCTACCTGTGACTTCAGAACTACCCACTCAAAGTCGGATGCCCAGGGCCAGGCCAGAGCAACTCTAAGGCAGCCCTGAAAACACCTGCCTGTACAGGAAGACTGTCACTCCAAAATTCCTACAGGCCCACATGTTCATCTTCAACACTGCCAGGACTTACCCTTAAGCAGAGATAATGCAGATAATTACGTATTATGTGCACACAGTCGTCTCAGGACTGCTTCTAGCCCTGTGGAGACCCACACACGAGTGATGTTATTCACATGCCACCCCTGTGCCACTCTGCTTTCCACCCTACTGTGTGGAGGCAGAGGTCCCTACACCACAGAAGAAGCAGAAATCCATTATTGCTTCCAGCCATACACGTCAACCACTGACACTTTCCACATCTCCACACTCAGCCATCTTTATATTCAGCCCCCTTGCTGATGGCCAGACACAAGTGATGCAGGAAAACATAAGGTCAGCAGCTCCTGAAACTGTCCAGTGAGCCTGGAGATCCGAGGCCTGCCTTCCCCCCTCTCTGGGCATTACAGTGACTGCAAGGAGAACAGTGCCAAGGCTCCTGCAGTTACCTCACGGAAAAGGCAGGGCCTGGGCTTGGCTCCATCACCGCCACATCACTGTGTGGCTGGCACATCACCATGGCTCCTCAGGGGCTGGCAACAGCTCTCTCCCACCACTGCCTTTCTGCTGCACAGTCGCCAAGCCCACGATAGCCAGGATATGAAGCTGACAGTGACTGTCACTTCAGTTCGGCTTCAGCTGCTCAGCAGGGAACCTCTTAAAGTCTGGCATAACACCAGCTACCGAGAGTCATCCCAGCTTCTGCCAGTGGCACCAAGTTCTGCTTACACTACCAACCTGGGAGGGAAAGGCAGTAAAGTGCTTGTATCACTCGTTATGCCATCTAGCTATGACTAATCTATCTCTTACTATTAGATTTTGTGCCTGCCCCGGAAATAAAGAAATCCGTACACAAATCCATGAAGACATACCAGTTCCTTCCAGTGCCAGTTTTGTGTAAAGCATGGCTGAGTCACAGACAACAAGATGTTTAGCCTGCTGTCCTGGCAAGTAAGATGCTGTGCAACAGCTAATCCATAGGATATTATGGAAGTACCTGGCCAAGATGAAAGAGAAACTCATGCTGCAATGGGCTCGGCAGATGAGGGAACATCAGCCCGAAAAGAGAAGTCTTGGGAACTGAGCTTCTCTATCTACTGTGACCCTGAGACCAACGGCACGAGTGTGAGAATTTGCTTCAGTTCAAAGCAGCGTGCGAGTGCGTCAGGTCTCGGTGCTGCCTCAAACGTTTGCCGCTCACACAGTTCAAATCACCTCACAGGGTCAGCTCTCGGCAGTCACTGCCTGTCACTGCCAGCGCCCAGCAGAGGTGTGTAGCAAGGACCGGTTGTTGCTTCACAGCACACCCGGGCTCCAGGACTCTCAAGGCTCCAAGGATACACGTGTTCACTTTGGACTTTCAGGTAGCTTATGTCATGCAATAGAGTAACACGCTCCCAGTGAGGAGGTACAGAAGTGTCAAACAGAGGGAGGACACAACCTGTTTTGTTACCATACGGAAGTCTGCTGCCATGGGGAATCACCTGCTGAGCTCATCCATAGTGTGGCCTGGGTGAGGGCAGCAGGACCAGAACACAAACAGGACAAGACAAGGTGAGAGAGAATAGACTGCACTGCTTTAAGCAAACCGTGCTGCGAGCAGAGCTGGGGAGAAGAGGCAGGAATATTCACCTTTGCTCAGCCACAGGGCACACTTAGGCATCGCACAAGCAATGAGACATCCCTTAACAGCACAGCACAGCACAATGCAAGACCCGTGTGCTCTGCTCCTCGACTCAGGTACACCCACCCCTGCCCACGACTTCATCGCGGAGAAGAAACACATCGGTGTCACCTGAAGGCAAGCTGACCTTTACATTTAGCTGGAGATTTTCCAGCAGCCAGAGAAGACCCCAACCCCGCGACTCGGCGCCCGGTCCCCTCCCGGCCCCGCCAGCCCCTGCCCGGAGGCGCAGAGGAGCCTCCCGCGGCGCAGAGCGGCTTGGCACGGCCCCGACCGGCGGGACGCGGCGGCGGCACTCACCGAGGAAAAGCAGCAGGCTGCGGACCCGCAGACAGCCGGCGTCCATCGCCCTGGCGTCCCAGGGAGAAGAGAAGGAGGAGGAGGAGGAGGAGAGGGAGGCAGAGGAGGCAGCCGGCGGCGGGAGCGCTGTGGGTGCCGGCCGCGCCGCCCCGGACCTTTATGGGCCGGCGGGAGAGGCGGGGCGCCGCCGGCCGGTGATGAAACCCGGCCGGGCCCTGGGCAGGTGCCGGCCCCGGCCTCCTCGCTTCCTGCCCGCCGCCCCCGGGCCGTGCCGAGCCGAGCCGGTCCGAGCCCCCCCGGGCGGGCAGAGGCGGGCGCCCTCCCCGGCCCCCATGCCCCTGGGGCGGGCAGGAGGGAGCACCCCGGTCCCATGCCCCAGAGGGGAGCGCAGACCCGGCTGGAAGCACTCCGGCGGCCGCCGGCTGCTGTCTCTGCACGTTTAGTTTTCCTTGTTTTAGCAAGAATCACACAAACAGTGCGCGGGGTTGTAAAATCACCTGCCCACTCCGAGCAAGCTGGCCGAGACACTGATGCCCGGTACTCCCCGGGGCGACGGATGCCCGCATCGCTGCCTTCTGCTTGCCTTCAGTTCACCCGTCAGAGGCATAACGGTGTGGACCCGCAGCTGACGGCTGCCCGGGTGGGCCCTGCCCGCACACCAAGCCCCCTGCTGGGCCACTGCACTGCCACCAACGCCACCCACGCGTGAACCAAGGTTTGGGAACACACCTCAGGGCGGGCAGCCAGAAACTTGCTGCCTTCCCTCACCTCCCACCTCCTGGCATTTCTGAAGTGCCCCTCGGCACACACGTGCTGCTGCCGGGGAGTTAGGGGCAGAAACGGTCTATTAACTTACAGCACAGGCCACAGGAATGCCAGCACCTCGCCCAGCACCCGCACCGGCCGCCACGGCCTCAAGGGCAGTGGGCGCTTACCCTGCATTTTCCCTCCAGCCCTTGGCCTCCTCGCAGCCCGGTAGCATGGACAGTTCGTGGTAGCAACAGCTCTTTCAGTTACTTAGACAGCAGTTTACTAGTTATGGCTACTTTTTCTAAAAATTCCTTTCAAGCATCTTGTTGAAGCCCATGCACTCTGTCCTATGTGAGACACAGCCTCGTGCGGAGCTCACATCTCACCATCGATAGCTGCGGGACAGCCCACCCCCAAATCCCCACTGTACACATTTGCCCAAAATACAAAGTGTGCTTTATCTAAAGAAGCTGCTCAGCAATGGGGGTTATTTCTTTTCCTTTTAAAGCAAAAACTTTCTTCCCCTGCCTTACCACTTCCCATCGTCAAAAAAGGCAAGGTGATACCCAACTACTGCAGAACTGATAAGCCTGTCTCCCGGTGTAAGGAACTTGAGTATTGATAACAAAGTGCAGTTTAGTAGCTGATGACTCAAGTATCCATAGTTTCTCCATTTTATAAGCGGTTATTGATACAAGAGTTCACTGTAGAAGATACTGCAGAATAAGATATACCACATTCTCCACGTTCAGATTGCAATTACAAGTAATAAACACACTAATTCAAGGAGCTGGAATAGATCTGGTACTTACAAATCACACTCCTCCTTATTTTGGGAGCATTTTCTTAGGTCTACAGAAGTGTGGAGATGCTGAAATGAAAAAAGGAAATGTGTTAGTATAAAATTGTATGTCAGCACCGTTTATTAATTATCCAAATGGTATGAGAGTTGGCAAGATAAACGTAACAAAGATTGGTGTGAATGTAGCATTTACAAGTTCATCCTCCACAAATAAGTGGGACATGATAAAGCCAGAATCTTTTCCTAAGTCCCCCTTTTCCCCCTCTCTAGCAGTAGGGTCATGGCTTACCCCCATACAACGTGTATACCGCTTTAAGATTAGCAGATGGTAGCTTTTTTTGATGCCACATGACTATTTTCGTTGCTTCTTTAATTTGGGCTGATCCCCCTTATTAAGGATTTTATGGTCTGCTCTTTCAGGGATCATAATGAGTAAAGGAAGGAATTGCAATGATTAGTAAAGCATTTCTGTGTGTGGGCATGCAGATGCCTTAAAAAGCAGCATCACTGTAGAACTTCCACTTTATAATTAATTTCACCCTTAAATTCCTGCATGATTTATCCTCTGAAAGAGAGCATTTAATTATAGTCTGTACCGGTATCCAGATACCATGTAACTCTGACACAATTGGAGCAATTCATTGGAATTTCCTCTTTCACATTTGAATATATGGAAAACAAGTCTCACACACGCATCTTTGTTTCATCTTTCTGTAACGTTCTTAGTCGCACGGTATGCAATGCCACATCTGGCATCCCCGCTCGCGGCTTTCACCATCCTCTCCTCCACGCAGAGGCTCCCTCTCTCAGTAAGGGCAATACGCACCTTATGAGCCAATTTCCCAAGAGGCTGCTCGCAGCAAGCAGTGCCTCCCTGCACCGGTAGGTTCATTGTGAGGTAGATTCATTGCATCCCACAGACCTGCGTTTGGAGGGATATGTCTGTACAATGCCGAGAGGTAGCACTGATTGGGCAACAGAGCATCACGGGTGCATTTTGGCTAGTGGCCTCAATTTTGGCTGGGGTGAACTGGCACGCCCCAGTCAAGTCAATGACGGATTTATGGCACTTGGCATCAGACCAGCAAGTAGCCCCCAGAATGGTCTGACATTCCAGGATCTTCTTCTTTACGAAGTCTAACAAATATATGAGGAAATACTTTAAGAACTTGTGCAAAAGACTGACTTGCTTTTATCACCTTGCAATGGCTTAATAACCATCTTTAAAGAAAACCTCTATTTATAAAGTACACAGGCTCAACTCAAGCCGAGCCCAAGTGGGATGGCTCCTGTGACTCGAGTGTTGGAACGGACGGATACAGGCTCTTCAGGAAGGACAGGCAGGGGAGCCGAGGAGGGGATGTCACCCTCTATGTCAGTGACCGGCTGGAGTGCATGGAGCTCCACCTGGGGACAGATGAGGAGCTGACCAAGAGCTTATGGGTCAGGATTAAAGGGAGGGCAGGGAGAGGTGACATTACAGTGAGGGTCTGCTACAGGCCACCTGACCAGGAAGACTGAGAGGATGAGGCCCTCTATAAACAGATAGGAGCAGCCTCACGTTCGCAAGCCCTGGTCCTAACTGGGGACATAAACCACCCTGCTATCTGTTGGAGGGACAACACAGCAGGGCATAAGCAATCCAGGAGGTTCTGGAATGCGTTGATGATAACTTCCTTCTCCAAGTGACAGAGGAGCCAATGAGGAGAGGTGCCACGCTGGACCTTGTTCTCACCAACAAGGAGGGGTTGGTGGGGTATGTGAAGCTCAAGGGCAGCCTTGACTGCAGTGACCATGAGATGGTGGAGTTCAACATCCTTAGGGCAGCAAGGAGGGTGCACAGCAAGCTCACTACCCTGGAATTCAGGAGAGCCGACTTTGGCCTCTTCAGGGATCTCTCCGGGGAGACCTTAGAGCCCCTTCCAGCACCTAAGGGGTCCTACAGGGAAGCTGGGAAAGGACTCTTGATCAGGGAGTGGAGTGATAGGACACAGGGTAATGGCTTTAAACTGAAAGAGTTTAGACTAGATATTAGGAAGAAATTCTTCACTATGAGGTTGGTGAGACACTGGCCGAGGTTGCCCACAGAAGCTGTGGCTGCCCCATCCCTGGAGCTGTTCATGACCACACTGGATGGGGCTGGAACTGAATGATCGTTAAGGTCCCTTCCAACCCGAACCATTCTATGATTCTATGAAGTCCACGTTGTGCTTAATCCTCTTTCAATGTCACCTCTTCTTTTCAGACAGAGCAGCAGTCGTTATTTCAAGGGTATGGATTGAGCTTTGCCTATCAGCTTATCTGTCACTGATGACGGAGAATTTTATATGAACATTATACCCTTTTCAACTTACAGAGGAAAAGGTACAGGTTAAATCTACATTTCTGTGCTTGAAAATACTTTTCCTCATGGTGATTTGCTGTAGAAGAATACACGTGTTCATAGCAATGAACTCCCCCTGTATGTATGTGTTTTTACATAACTAAAACCATACATGACAAGTGACTATATTACTTACTTTAGCTGCTTTCTGTAGGACTTGCATTCAGTTTATGCATTGCTGTTGCGGGGATGGATCTCCGTTGTTCTTGTCCATCAAGAATAAGACCTATGTGCAAAATCAACATTTTTTTGTTAGAAAACATTTTTGGAACTGGAAGAAAATAATTTATAGCTTTGCACTGAAGCACTTGGCACTGTTACACACACACACACACAGAGTAACAAAACACAGCATCTTCATTAAAAAAGTCAGCTAGAATTTTTGAAAACGGCATAAGTGCATACATGAGTATGTGCATACGACAAATTTTTATATTCAGCAAGCTTTCATTGCACAGCATGAGAGATCCTCAAGAAATACTCTCAAAAGATCAGACGGCTAATTGGAGTGCAGCTCAGTTGACGGTATTTTCATTTGAACTACAGAAGATTAATGTTAAGTATGAAAATCAGAAGTGGTAAAAAGCACGGGGTCACATGTGAGCCCAAATGCCCTAAGAAGGGAATATTTTTAACTGGGATACATAGATGAGATAGTCTAAAGGAAATGGAGTAAGGAAAAACCTTGAGCCAAGCTTATTCCATCTAAAGGTCAGCTTCAAATCTGCCATGTATGTGAGGCATGAATTAGGTCAAATGTTCTTAAACAACCAGGCTTTCCTATAAACTGTGAGTTCAAAATGCTGCCCCCAAGGCTGAAAGTGGCTGATGCCTCTTCCTGTAAATGCAGGGTGAGGTCAAAGCTACTGGACAACACAGATGTTTGGTTGTTCTTTAAAAAAAAAACCAAAACACCCAAAATTCGCTGATTTCTTAGCCAATTTCTTGGGTCAGCATTAACTACCAATTCAAAAAGAAATAAAAAAAAACACCAAACAGCTAATTCCCATCCACCTCAACACGGTTCAGGAGATGGAGATGTGAAGGCAGACAAATCTGCCAGTTCATGCTGGATTGCTCCCGACAAGGTAGTTTTTAAAGCTTCATTCTTCTGGCTTGTATGACATTTCCATTACTCTCCCCGGGCAACTCCTGAATGGCTCAACACATCTCACTAGCAGGAAGAACTTCATAATGCTCAGCTGATGTTTTCCCTTTCCTAATTACAGCCCAGTGCTCCATGGTAAGTGATTTCTTAGCCTCCCAGGGGTTTCTAGCTTTTTTTCATTAGCGGAGTCTTTCCATGGCTTCTGCCTTTACTTGCTGCTACACAAACGTGTGCAAGCATTTTATTTGTAACCTTGTAAAGGGTGTTATCAAACCAAGTCCCTCCCATATCACTGCCCGTATATCTAGCAACTGTTTCTCCTTACTCAAAGTGATCTGTTAAGAATATGAGACAGACCAAGGTGGAAGAAAAGTGGTTTTGCCCACAGCATGTAGCAGGCTGCGAGCAAGCTGGGAGAAGAACACCAGTCCCTTACCCATCAGTCCTGTGCGCTGTTCGGTCCATCGACACCTCTTTCGAGTTCATGAAGTCGTCTTCAGCAGTATTTTTCATTCCCCAGGAAAATGAGACTTCGCCACTGAGAGATAGAACACATGCAAATATGAAGACTGCCCTCTCTGATGGTTCACCATGTGTACACATGTATATAGCATTTAGACCCCTGACCAGTGGCCAATATAACTGAAATTGTTATGTGAAAGTGTGTTCCTGGCGGCTGACCATGTGGCACATCTGCTTGATAGCTCTGCCTTGAGACCGACATCCCTCTCGGGACAGTGAAATGAAAGCGTGACTCAGCAGGCACTCACCGGCTCCTGTCGGGCTTTCACCACAGCAGTCAGTCCTGGCTATGGGCCCTCCACCGCTATCTTCCATCCCTCCCTTCTGTCTTCCATCCGGACAGCTGGCGCTAGCATGGGAAAGACAAGAGGAAGACACGCTGTATACGTGTGCCATTGTCAAAGGGAAGGAAAGACCTGCCTCAGGCTGGAGCAGCGCCAGCCTCCGAGGCCTGCGCTAAAGCCTAGACAATACGCACATGATCAGCAGAGCCCTCTGCCTCTCCCCTGCCCCATTTGGGAAACTTGGCCGTCAGCTGAGCAGTTACGCAGGCCTCAGCTACAATGGCTTCAATGCCTTCATTGCCCCTTTCCCTGCCGCAGGGGGCTTGGGGATAAAATCAGGACAAGGGCAGAGGAAAGGCTGACTTGCGGGCTATTTCCCAGCCTCAGAGTTCCTGTGCTTGGCCTGCCGAATCGGAAGCAGCAGGACTGAGCTGTGACTCGCCCTGTGCTCCAGGCCCTGCACCGCCACTGGGACTGCACCCATCTGCAGACTCCACATTTTGGCTGCAACTCAGCGGTGACTGTCACCTGCACGCTAGCCATGCGCACGGGGAGCTGGGGCACCCTCAACATGAGAAATGTGTCATTAGGGACGACGGAGTAAACAGCAATTCACCTGAAACCAGCTTAGCCAGCACACGTTCCAGAAACCAAATCTAAGAAAGAGGCATGGGTCCACCGTGTATTTGTTTGGCCTGGTAACTAACGCTAGGCATGGGAGCAGATGCACTTAGTGGAATTCCCCCATCCACTAGCATTATGGGACACTCCCATTACTGTTCTGATAATTACTGTTAATCATTACTATTACTGAAGTGACCAAAAAAAAAGTTGTCAGGATCAGGCCTTTATTGTGCTGGCTGTTGTCATGCAAAGGTGATGAGACAGCCTGCCCCAGGGAACCTATAAACACGGGTGCCCAATTCATCGCCACAGTCATATTTCAAACTAGGACACTGTGGTCCACAATGAAGCTCCCCTGCAACTCCAGCAGTACGCCAAGGCACTCCCTCCGGCTCACATCAGCTTGGAGCCAGGCTGTTCACATCATGCTCTCTGTCTGCTGAGATGCAGCTAGGAGAGAAAGAAGCTGATCGGGAATGCTTTGGGGTCGCAACACTCAACAAGGTGTTCTTATTCTGTGTTTTCCCCATCTGGGCCCAGCCTGCTATAAAACTCCATATTCTCTGATCTCCGGTGAATTTAGTACCACCAACTCCTGAGAGCCAACCATGAGTCACATGGTACGCGGAAACCTTCGGGGTTTGGTTTGGGAATGACCCAGACCATATGAAATCATCTGCTAGTCACCTTCTCCTCCCATCCATGGTCTGAACATCACCTCAGGTATCCCAGCCTCTCCGGACACTGTTCCTAGGTCACAGACTGAAGACATGGATGAGCCAGCTTAGCCACGGGCTGGGTACCAACAGTTAAAGCCTGTAGGCCTCTGTGGGGCCGAGAAGAGCAGAGGTAGCTCCAGCACAGGTGGAAACCATCTGCCTGCAACCTTGATTTTTCTTCCCACATATGCAGGTCTGTCTGCTATCAGCCACTCGGAAAGGAGACAGACCCCAGTTTTCTGGTGAGAGCTGGCTGTTCCCCAACCCGTCTCAGGAGTGCAGCCTAGATTCCTCCCTGGCTAAAAAGCAAAACAAAATGTGTCCAGACCTTGTGTGTTTATCTGCCATCATAGCAAGGAGTTGTGGGTTTGCTCAAGGGCCAAGGGGTAGGGAGGGTGCTGGTCACCTGCTGTGCGCACGGGAGAAGGGACGAGGAGAGGAATCTGCAACTGGATGTCCTGGGGGAGAGGTGCCAAGAGCCGGTCCGCTGACTGTGACACTTCCATGGATAACACCTCTGCGTAGCATCTACACATCCACCCCCTCGTCCTCGTTCCTGCAGCTTGATGATATTTAAGAGATGCAGGAGATATTCTTTATGACGCTCAAAGAGCATGTCTGTAAATCAAATGGGACAGGACGAAGGCCATGGCTAGGCTTAATTAGATTGGTGTTGGTTATTAAATTACGAACACCGTTAAGCTAGGGCTGGCAGTTCATGATCAATGCTCCTGCAGCCGGGGCCTTTGTCGTTTACATATGAAAAAGAGGACTGTGGATAAGGGTCAGTTAGCCAAAGCTGCCAAACACAAGTTAGGTCTCTGAATCTAGTCAAACTCCTCACTAACAACAGTCCCTCTACAGGACTTTCAAAGAAAACAGGCATCCCCGAAAACAACTTTTTTGTAAGAGTCCAAATAGAGGCTGCACATTAGATACTCAGGATGAGACACCTTCGGCCACTGACTTGCAGCATGCCTACAGCAGAGGTCACCCCTTCATACTTAACACACTCACGTTCCAGCTCCACACCCAGATTAACGTACCCTGCCCAAACCAGGCACACAACCAGCCTGATATCAACCAAAACAAAGGCCATCATGTCAGCAGAGGAGATGGCCTGTTTCAGGTGTAACACGCCCGATGCGAGAGCCTGTGCAGAACACGGCCCAGCTCTCTCGCCTCCATCCCGGCTTCTGAACCCTTTCCCCCATTTAGTTTTTGTGACAGTCCCCTTTGTGAGCCAGGAGAGAGGTTTCCGGGAAGGGTCTGCTGTACGCAAAGCTAATTACCCATCTTTCCAAATCAACCACTTTAAAGGGTGCATAGGTTAACTAAACTAAAAAAGAGGTCTCTATGCAAGTCTCTTCCCCCCCCCTCCTAGAGCATTCTTACGCAACGCGCTGCGCACTGCTGCATGCATTTGATTGCATTGGGACAACTTTGATTACCATGTCACATATCATCAGAGTTGCCGACTGCATTGCAAATGTCGGAATTGTCTTTTACGTAGATCTAAATAACATCGGAGCCTTTGGGCAATGGCCTTCGATTGTTTACATGGTTTTCATAAACAGGATATTAACAATTTGTAAATATCCTGTTGGAAATCCCTCAGCTGGAAATCCCAAACTCACAATAGACCAGTTTGATATATGCCAATCTGCAATAAGTGTCTCTCGACTAAAACTTCACTGGTAACATTGCACAACTGTTACTGACCACAACAATTGCCTCTAATCGTACGTAGCAATGCTTCTACTTCATGGCTTCTACAAATTGTTTGTAGAGTTGATGCATCTTTAGAGCATTTGCTGGGGAACTATAAATCACAGAAATACTACATTATTGTTGTCATCATTTTCCATAGGCTTATCCTGTGTAGTTCTCATTCACGTAGAGAAAGCAAGGGAATTACACTGCTCTGAATTCTTGTTGCTACATCTTACCTAGAGGTAGTGTTTTTCCCCCCGCTGCTTCATAGAAACTTCCACTCCAGCTGAATGAAGATGGTGACACACACATGTATACACAGACACACGCACACAGAAAAATATCTAATTTTCTTGGGAATTCATTTGGTGTTTCAAAATAGGACGTTTCGATGGTGAATAATTAGATAGCTGTCCATAATTCTACACATTTTCTGCAGTAAATCTTAAAATACCTCTCAAAAAGAAGTCATAAGACTAATCTCTCATTTTCTAGCAGTCCACCTCAGGACATAAGCTTTCAGCAGAGTTAGGCTGAAAGTTCCTTCTAAGCTAAATACTGTATTAAAAGCAATGCATGCCTAACCCGGTTGGCACATATTTAACTGACCAGGTAGCTAGCTCTGGGGAATGGAGGAGTTGCCTTCGTGCAGCTTCAGCTTGGAAGCTAACAGAACAACAACAGTAAGAACCCTTAGTATAGGGGAAGTAGAAGCACCAAGTTGTGTCACTCCTAATCCACACGTGAATAACCCACTACTAGGAGCGCACCGACGCAAAGCAGTCTGACAGTACATCCTTAGCTCCAAAACAAGTTCCTTAAAGAACTATAACTCCGGGCTACAATTGTGCTAGCATAAGGTCAGATGCCAGTAAAGCATTCAAGAAATAATAAAAAAAAAAAAAAACTTTAAATACTATTTGGGCAGGTGAGAGAGTCCTCTGAAGAATGTATATTGTTGCTGTCTCCAAACATGGTCCATCTAAAAGAAATCTTGTTACAGCTACCTGGCGCCTTTTGAATTTAGCAGCTATTTCTTTGCGAACCCCCGGGGTCTGCACATAACACAGAGCCTAACACTGTCCCCATGGACTTTAATACATCTCTGAGTCAGGCTGGTTTCCCTCAGCTCCCACATCCTTATCTCTGATGTACCCTTCACCAAAAAACATATACAGCCTCCCATCCAAGATGCTATCTCCTGCACATACTCAGTCAAGCTTCAGTCGCGCCGTGCACTGCAGTGAAAGCTCTCTGTCCGAGCCAGTCCAGCTCACTGGCCTTGCTGAAGATAGTTCTGAAGATAAAGAGGGCACAGCTTACTATCCTGGCCTCTTTAGAAGGGCTGTGACAGATCCTTAGCTACATCTCTTTCCCTGAATTGTGGCCGTATTGTATTCCCCAACCTTGCGGGTTCTTATTTTGCAAAGCAGTCCCATTCCTCTAGCGGCACATGTGGCTAAACCCCAGCCTTTCTCTTTCCCTTGCCCCCAGCTGGACGCTGCACAGCTCATCTCCCAGCCATGCCTCCTCCTGTCACCAGCACATCTCCATTCTCTCCCATCTCCCAGTTCCAATTTGCTACAGCCATCGCGCTCATTTGCTACTTTATCTGATCACAATCCTGAACAGCAGCTGGGCAGAACGGCAGAGCATAAAGCCAAGATTGCCTGGCACAAAATACACACTGGCACCTGGTGGTCTTGCAATGATTTTTTTTCCCACCACTCCTCCGTATATTCCAGAAAAAGGCACTGGACTTGCAAGTCTTGTTCTTTCTGCACAAAACTCCAGGGAGACTGAGATAAGCTTTCCTACATTTCTTGACCTTCCCATTCTGCATCTCCTCCCTACTGCACGCACACTTCCCCCAGACTTTGGTAAAAAGGACATGAGTCATACGCTGTGTCACGAGCAAGAAAAAAACTAGAACACATCTCATTTCAGTCTGACTCCCAGGATAACCTCAGTGTGGTCGGTGTCACTAAAACCTTCTTAGACAGGACCCCATTTTCTTCTCTTCTCGTCCTATGCCAGTCACTTTGGTGAAAGGAATGGGTGGGCAGGAGAGACCGCTCCTGGCAAACTCTGAGCCACCGAGAGCAGCCTTTGCTCTGGCTGCAAGAGCTGCCCTGGCTGTACCGATGTGGGGGCACTGACTGCTCTGGTGTCATTCCTGCTGCCACCACAAGTGGGAAATGTTGGGCCTGTTTTTCACACCTCTAATCCATCATTAGCACCACCTGAACACAGACAACCGCATCTGAAAAAGGTGTTTGCTGTAAACGAAGCAATCATGAACTTTTTCTTTAATTTAAAACAATGAGGAAAAGGCAGTGGTGTTAAGTCCTGACGCTACTTGTTCTAAGGTAAATCACTGCGTACTGCACTATGAACTCAGCTGGGCTTCAGATTGCTTTGCAGATAAAGCAGGAGGAAACTGACTTACACCCACTACAAGTGTATCTACAGCTGAGGAATGAGATAACTAAATGCCCTTGGGGAGATATGAGAGGCATTTAAAGCATAAAAATTGCTTACCTTTCCCTTACCAGGTGGGCAGATAAACACAAATGTCTCTGTTCAATAGTGCCTGAAAGTCTGATGCGAGCCCTCAAAAGCAAAGGAAATGAAGGCTGAGAGGCAACCATGGTGCAAGGGTGCGCAACACCAATGACAGAACATTCCCCATCAAAAATACGCAGCTCCCGAGAACTGCACGAGTTGGCAGAGACCATGGGCAAAGCGAGTGTGGGAGGGCAGAGACTGGCACTTCTGCGCTGGACACAGAGGCCTGGGTGTTTCACAAGGGCATTCCCAGCTTACCAGGTGCTGCGCTGCATTCAGACTTTCAGTCACGTGGCTGCTGGCATAGACACTGCTTACCGCATGCTAAGAGAGGGTGGGAGCAATTTGCTTTACTGTTCTTGCCAAAAGCCTCTATTAGTACATGTTATGAAAGCTCCAGAGAGGCAAAACATTCCTAAAACCACTTTATTAAAATTAGCAACACCCGAAACTCCCCCCAGTTGTTTATGGATGGCAGAGCTGAAGAAGGCAAGCAGCAAAAGCAAAAGAAGAGACAGAGAAGCCTTCACTTGCTCTGCAGCGTGACAGGCCAGGGGAGCCTCCATATAATTTCAGCTGGGCGCTGACAGGCTGCCTGCTTCCCCCAAAGTGCGTGCTGAGGGCGAGACCGGTTTTCCATCTACAGGTGCAAAGTGTTACTTAAGGACTAAGTATTGGTTTACCATCGCCCAGCACCTATGAACTACCTTCACAGTCTGTAATACTTTCAGCCCCATGGCATCCCTGTAGCTATTTAGATACTCCTCTGGTGGTAGCACCGAGGCACGCAGAGCATCTGGAACTCACCGAATGCACATGTGGAGGCAGAGACTTGCACCTGCATCTCTCGTGATCCAGACTCCTGCCCTTCTCACAGACCGCTTCCTCTGGAGACGGTGAGCCGGAGTAGCACTGGCTGCCTCCCAGACTCCTTTTCCTGATGCTACAGCCTCGATCCATGCTGCTGGAGAACAAAAATTTAAAGTTGACCAACGAGAGAGATTAAGAGTGGCAAAACTGTCAGGTCGTTACATTCAAAAGTGACGATGACTTTGTCCCTTGTGCCTGTTTAACTCAGCAAGTTGGGACACGTCAGATCCTGTGCATGGTGGCCTCAGCGAATCAATCCATGCTTTTTTCCCTTTGCTGCTTCCTCACCCTTAGCACAGGCCAAATAAACTTTTAGCTCCTGTCTTGTACCCAGGTAGCTTGTTGCTTTACAAAAGACACAGGAGATTTACAAGGTCTAGTTTGAGATGGACCCATGTTTGAGCTCAAGCTTCTGAAATAACAGGCCTCCTGAAGCAGACGCGAGCTTCTTTCGTACCATCTAATTCCTCGTGATAAGTGGAAACCCTTGCTTGAATTTCTTTGGTAGCGACTTGCATTAAACGATGTGGAATTGTGATTTTGTATTGTTTCTATTAATTATCATTTTTGCTTTCAGCACAGCACCATAAACCTTGGGGGAATTTAATGTGCAGAAAAGGACTGGACTAAAGATTTTGTGCAGAGTACAAACATTGTGCAGAAAGCATCTTCTTGCATACAGATCTGCCACTGCGCCACGGCAGAGGCCCCTGCACCCAACACTCATACGGGGCTCAGGAGTGACACGGCAGTGGGCACATGGGATCCAACTATCCCCCACATTGCTCGGTTTTGTGTTTGGGGTGTTTTTTTTCTGACTGAGTTCTTTCAAAAATCATGAGATATTTTCTGCAGGGCTTTTTGCACATGTACTGATCTGCATGAACAGGAGTTCCAGGTTAACAAAGATTATTTTTATGAGAAATAAAAGACAAACTTGCTATTCAACATTACCAAAACACCTGAAATCTAAGTCAGAGCCTCAGCTCTGCATTAGCACAAGGTATGGTACACACATTAAAGTCAGAGATTTTTTATCACACACACAGGGCACCTTTGTCAACTTTTGACTATATATTTCCACATCAACAGAAGCCCCCAGACTCTCCTGTGTCACAGGAACGATGAGCCACTTGCGGTCTGCTCCAAAGCCTAATGAAGCTGATGGAAAAATGCCCAGGATTTCAACAGGGTCTATCCACACTGTGCCCCCGAGTTTTCTCCTCTGTCGAGGTTGTTTTTAACCTTCTAGTAATATTCAAAGCATGTTTACATTAATGATTTGCTGTTACTGAATAGCATGTTAGCTTGTATCTCTTATCTTGCTCTTATATATCACGGTACTTCTTACTAAAGAAAACACCACAAATGGGAACTTTTAGGAATCCCATGGCACTCAAAAGACAAACGCCTAAATACCCAACGACTCATGTGGTGCAAGTAGCCTAAGTCTGCATCCACCAAAGTCAACGGATGTTTTGCTATAGCCTGCAGCACGGCTTGGAGTTAGGCCAGAGCTAATTGGGAAAATCACAGTTCCCTACTTCATGATTAATTCTCTTGAAAAGCCTTCAGTGGAGGCATTCAATTGCTACATTTCACAAATACTTAATGGTTTAAAAAGCAATCAAACTAACCCTACCTGGAATCATCTTAAATAGCCCTTTAAAGACCTTCCAGGCTGCAGGTTGAATACGGCACCTGAATTACAAGGGCGCACTGAACAAGTTTATAGCAGTACCCCACACAGGGTATCTTCTCTCTGCCTAAATGGACTGAGGAGGTCAAAACCAGTGCAAACATGCCCCGAGTAACAGAAGACAAAAGCAAGGGCAGCAGGCTCCATCATTCCTCCCAACCCTCCCAGGCCTCTCGCAGTTTCTTCCCAATGGGGTGCAGCTCAGCCCTCGGTAGAGCTCAGAATTGGTTAAAATGCTCCTCTGCAGCGCTCCCCTGTGTCCTGCTCAATGGAACGGTCTCCACACAGAGTAAACCTAAGTGTTTTCCTTCTGCATCAACGCACTTGGTCTTGGTGGGAAGAGGGGACACCTACTTTGGGCGCTCCAGGAAAGAAGAACCTGAAAGGAACCATGCTAGACCAGAAAGAAAGGGTCAGGGAGGAACATGAGGGGCCATGCAACTCGGTCCGACTACCCCCAAACTCCTTATGGTTTCGCTGAGGTCATGGCCATTTCTGTGCAGGCCTCAGAGTGTGTGTGTGTCGGTGTAAGGTCATGTCCTCTGCCTGCGTCACTCCTCATGCTTCTTGGGAACAACCAGGAAGAAACTCCTGGTGTTTCTTGGCTCCTGCACACATTTTTCATGCGCAGGGGAGCAACTAGCCCATACAGAACATTTTTTTGCAGCCATAATCTTGATGGAAAAAGTAATTAGTGATGGAGGAAGGAATTCAGGAGATGCCTGAGGGAGGAGAACTTTCAAATGTATTTGCACGTGAGAGGTTGTGAACGTGCCACCAAAAAAGTGAAGAGAAGTATTAATAAGGCAAGGGAAAAGGGCAAGAGAATTTCCCGTCTTTCAGCAACTCAGGAGTCTTGCCTGCATTTCAGTGTGCCGGTTCACTCCGGTAAAGCCAGACAGCCTGAAAAGGCACTGCTCCGAGCGTGGCAGCAGACACTGCAGAACTTATTCACGGGCAGTTAGAGCTATAAAATTACTTCTAGCTGGAAAATGAGAACACACCACGCTTTAACCTCTAGCTGTTGTACACACACGAAAGCTCATGCAAGTGGTACACAATTATGTGAGCACACAGTGTGCAACAGGCACTGCTCTAACAGGACCAACTTTCAGCCTGCTTGGCGACCAAAGCAATATCAGACCCTTTAACACCACCAGCTCATGAACTACTGAAAAGGGGTTTGCAATACAGCTACCAAAGCCAGCTCTACTGCTGGCACCTGCGTTCACTTAACAGGGGTCCGCACACCCCATAGGGAAAGCTAAGAGCTGTTGTTTTAGGCTATGTAAGCCGAGCTGCACATTTTTGCGCTCGCATAGGGGCTACAACGAGCTGTTCAGCCGTAAAAGCATAAGTGGGAAACCAGAACACAGCTGAAGCAGAGGCTGCTGCAGTGAGATACACATCTCCTGTGACTTTCCACACATTTTACTCTGCCATTAGGGTAACCAGTCAGCTGTACCCAAACGCAGTTCTGGGTCTTGAACTTTATTTTGCTTTGAAACACTCTGTCCTGTTTCTTTTGACTTGTTTTACAGGATCAGGTTGGAAGCAACTCATTTTACAGGTTGATTACGCACAGTGCCTTCCACCAGGCTGAACTTGCCTTCATCTTCTTGTTCTTGCCTACCTTGAAATTCAGGGTTCTGCACCTCGCTACCATCCTGAGAATAAGGCAGCGAATTAGCAGAAACTCCTGGTTGAAATTGTTCACAGCCACTGCTCTGTTACAGCCAACAGGTATCAAAGAATTTCCTCCTATGTCTGGACTCAGGTCTGAGCTCAAGTCAAACAGAAAGATTAGGTCCCGTAGCCCAGTCAAACGGGAACCGTGCATTCAATTATTTCCCTTGCTGGGTAAGAAAAATTATGGTATAAAGACAGGCTGACTATTCTTCTAGACCTGCATTATTCATTGCAAGGGAAATGCTCAGCACTCACAGATCAACACCAACAAAGCTAACGTGTTGAAAGCAGCCAAGATCAGGACCAACACATACTTAAGTAAGTCCTGCTCATCGGGACAGGACAAACACAATGCCCCTGTTCAGAAGTGCAGCTGCAGCATCTGCCCTCCCACCCTTGCCAGCAGCTACTCTCCCCCCGCTGCCCATGTCTACAGTGATGATAAATCCAGCTTGCCAAGCTTCAGCGCTTGCACTGCTAGAGACAGAAAGCAGATCAAGATGCCAAAATCCACCAAGTGTCCTGCCAGAGCTACAAAGACTTGTACCCAACAAACCAACGCTTTAGATGCCAAGAGTTTCCAAAAACCACAAACACAAATAGGGCCACTTGGGGGCCCTCCTTGTGTTTCTCTTCCTGAACAGCATCCTTCCAACAAACACACATGAACATGTCATGCTATAGCCTTGAAAAGAGGAGAAAAGGCACAAACCGATTAGCCAAATACTGCATGTTACTGCCTAATGGCATGGCCTGTAATTCAAGGTCCCCCCTCGCTGTCCCTGCTTGCCGCTGACTCATCTTAGCCTGCTTCACCCACCCAATGGGTGGCTGTTGGGCTACCCGGCTCGCAAAGCAGGGATGCACCCAAGTGCCCAGGTCCTCCCTGTTACGTAAAGCTGTCACAGCTACCTGCGAGGCCGATCTGTTGCCCCGCAACCTTTAAATTCTGAATTAGTATCTATTAAGACAGCTTCCTGGAACAGTGCTCATATTCAAATCTGCTGCCGGGCTCTGTCAAACAGCCAGCAGAAGTCAATAAAATGCAGTTCATCATGGGATTTGCCATAACAATGGGACACAAACACACTTAGTCTTACGTATAGAAATGATGTCAAACAAATTAGCTTTGCCCGAGTTAGTCAGACGCTCTTGCAAAGCACGGCCTTGTCCTCTCATGTCTCAACCCTGGCTGTGCTACTTGTCAGATGGAGCTACGGAGAGGCATCTTTGCACACCGGTCTTGAACATGGAAGAGAGAGGAAGGGTTCTTGCATTCCCCCCCCAATAAAAAAAAAACAACACACAACAAAAACCAAACCCAAACCCGAACAACAATCAAAAAAAAGCAGAACATAACATATTTAATGGACTGGCAGTGACAAAGCTCTAACTCCCACCCTGCATCACAATGCGGCTCCTTGTCTTGGGAAGCTGAAGGTGATGGCACATCAATCTGCAAACAGCAACAGCTACTCTGAAGACTGGGCTTCCCGGAGCGATGCAGGTCTGAGGCAGCAGGTATGGGCACCCAACTCTGGGCTCACAGACAGACCCTGCCGAGGAAGCTTTCCCACCCTGGCCACCTCAGGCTGTCTCTAATCAGCCAACGGCAATGCCACCATGCTGCACTTTGGTCAGTCATGACCAGGAAACACAGCTTGGCATTTGAATATCAGGTATTCAAAGTACAGCAACCTGTATTTTTGCTTATTAAAGGATGAAATACTGTTTAAAAGAAACAGCACTATGGAATCTTTACATGGAAACTTGTTTGCCAACATTCACCAGATAAATTCAACATGAAGTTTTCATTAAAGATTAGTGTTTAAGTGACTCAGGGTTAGAGATGGAACCTCGCATTTGAATACCTCTGACCTTTGTATCAGTTGGAAAACTGAGCCCAGAGCTACAGCGGGATTTCACAGGTGGCCTTATTTCCACAATAGGGCGAAGAAACTCCATCAGACAGAAAACTCCCCCAAAACAGCTATGCAAGACATGCCTCAAATTTCAAGTTAGCTCATCTCGAACTGCTCCAGAAAATGAGCATTTGAAAGAGTTTTTAACCTATCGCTTGTAAAATTTTGTCTCACAGACTGTTTTGATATTAAAAAAAAAAAATTATAATTTTAATTTGACTTGAACAACCTAACAATCAGTTTGGACCAGCTATACGACAGGCTCTATATTGTGATGTGAACTGTTGCTTCTACATGGACTTAATAGCAGCATGTGGACCATAACTAATCTTTAAAAATCAGCTACGTGAAAAAGTCCAAGACAAATGTCTTCTAAGTGTTAGGCTTAATTTTGGGTGTCATTTATTGCTTGCATTTTGACTTCCTTTTCTATATGAACATTTGTCAATTTGAAGCCTTTGCAAGACAGACAAAAAGATGTAGACTTTGGTGCCACCAATTTCTATCCTTCCCCTATCATGTTGTTGATCAATTCCAGCAAATGGCACCTCGTATCTCTTTCCAGGCCTTAGGAGTTGGGCCTCTGCTGTTTCCCTTAAATATAAAGGCAAAATGTTGATCTGCAAACAAGAAAAAAGCAGTCACCTAGATCCTGCATGGGTAGGCCAAAGGTCTATGCCAACATCTGGTTTCATGATAGGTTAGATAAAGCAACTTGCCCTTTTCTGCGCCTCTGTTTCCTCCCATATTGTTTCATCTGGCCTCCTAGAAAAAAGACAATCACCTCTTCTCCCTGCAGTTATCTACCCTCTTGTTTAGGGGTCTGCCTGCCCACACTGGCAATGGGGCTTACATACCGAGTCAAACTCCGCTCTCAACCAAAACCAGTCTGCACCCCAGCTTCTAACCCCTGCAGCCACAGGAGAGCCTGCTCTTCCCATCTGTGCAGCCACTCACAACAGGGGCCTGGTGGAAGAGCGCTCCCAGCAACAGCACCATAAACCTTTTCCTCTTCTGCACAAATCGGTAGTGTCGGCTGTGCTGTGACGCCTCCTTCAGCCTGCTGAGAGCTGCTTCTTACAGAGCCTGCTCTTGCTCCCATTCAATTCAGCGAGAGTAGGAGCAGCCCGAAGTCTAGTCATAGTACAAGATTTTATTGCTGACACGATAATTAATGACTACTTACAGAGTTTTTAATGAGTACCTGCACTTTTTTTTTGTTTGTTTGTTAACTGGGTCGTAAAGAAGGAGTCCCAAATGATTTCCTGGATTTATAGTACAATAGGGACCTCTACAGGCGTTTCCCTCTTCAGAGCAAGGCTAACGACAGGACATGTACGAGCAGCCACACGTCACTGCAAATGCCATCACAGCTCTGCAACGCAGAGACCACAGCGCGCTGAGCTGTGCAGACAGCATTTTCAGTCTCTCAGTCAGCGGGTCAGGTTGCTCACTAGTACCTTCGGGCCACCAAAGTGACACCTTGAAATGCAAGCCGTAACCAATGCATTTTTCCCCACTCCTCATTTTTCAGGCTTCTTTTTCTATCAGCTGGATCCAGCAACCCCACTGCCATGAAGCTGCTTGGTTCCATGCCAGGAGCTACTGCAACCGGCAGGGCTATTGAAGACCCTACCTTATGATGCGCTGGAGTTGACTGAAAAGTCTTCAGATTATTCATCTGTTGACCGAATACAGTCCTCAGATTATTTAACTGCCTCACACAAGTTGTCTTATTTCAAACACTTACATCACGATACTTCTCTGAACAGGTCTGAAAGTTAAAACACAAACAATACCAAAAAAAATTGCACTCGTGATACAAGCTATAGGGTTGAAATGAATATTCAAAAAGAAACTCTTGCTGTTTGCCATCAAACTTTGATTTTACCAGGACTGATCCCTCTTTCCCCTCTCTCAAAACTGCTAGCACATTACCAATCTACTAGAGAACCACTTCTTAAAAGAACTCAAAGAAGCAGAAGAATGATCTGTCAGCTACAGCACTACGAGTGGGTTTGAAAAGTCTGATGCCTCTCCTTCATGTGACTTTAAACTGCTCCCCGTCTTAGTTCTCCACACCACATCCTCCCCGCAGCACTGCCTTGCTTCATAGGATGTTCTACAGACAAAGCCATTAAGGACTGTAAGCTTCAGGCGTCACGGGAGCTATTCTGAACTTAATTATTAAATCAATTATTTTGCCATGTTAGCCTTCTCTTTGAGGGATGCCTTTGAACTACAGTGTATTTCATGCACTAGAAATTAAATACAACATATACTGGGTACAAGGAATGACAAAACTACAAAATTTTGCTGAGAGCCATATGATTTTTGGGGTTTGATTTTTTTTTGTTGGTTTGGGTTTTTTGTTTCTTTTTGCATAAAGTCCAGAGTCACTAGCAAATAACTAGTATCACAGCTCGTTCTTAGGACACAACCCAGTACTTACACACATACCATGTGCTAGTTAGCTTTGTGCTAGCCGCAGGAGCACAAATGAGGCTTTTACTTTTAATAGGCACCAGAAGAAGCTGGGCTTCCATAGCAAGTGGGAAGGACCAGAAACTCTCCTGTGTTAATATGCAAAACACTCTTGGTTACTGAGAGTAAGTGGAAACCTTCTCTGATGGCAAACTGTCTCAGACCTACCTGCCTGCCACCAGATCTCTCAGACCTTCTTCAGCAGCCTCTGGTACTGTCTGCAGTCATCGGCTGGCTATTGGACTACAGGGGCCAGTGGCCTGGCTGCTCTTGTGCCCTTGCAGCTCAGATTGCTGAATCAGCCATGTGTGATCACAGGCACGGCTGTTCTTCAGCAGTGCACCCTATCAGGCAGGAAGGACTGGGACACTGCGCACTCCGAACACGAGCCATCAATCCACTTCCTTACGCTTCCTTTCAAGATTAAAAGCAGTATTTTGAAATGGCAGTCATCTTTTCTCCAGGCTTGCATCTCACCATTTTAAACAGACCTTGCTGGGATCAGGTAAACTGCAGGCCACCCACACGCTTCAATAGAAAATGGGTGTCGAATTCAGGGGAGGTACTCAAGTCCCAGCCAAGCATTAGCAACAGAGTACACCTACATGGTGACTGGGTGGCTTAAGGGCAACTGGCTTGAGAGATGCACTGCAGGAAAAGCCAGTGTGGTTCCACCAGCCAGGATCATACCCAGGACAAGCGCTGTGTCCTTTGGAAAGGCGGGTCCCGGTCTTGAACGTCTCTCTCTTGGCCCTGCTGAGCTGGTACCCCAACAAAGCTGATGCAGGACTGCCTGAAAAGCCACACAAACACGGGGTCTCCTCTTGAAATGACAGTTTTTGGAACGTCCAGCTAATAGGAAGCAGAAGCTTACGACTCTTAATTATGCCATTACAGAAGGAGTCTGAGCCTGATAAATGAGCCAGGAAAGATGATCCTGATCCTCTGACAGGCCAGTTCTGCAGGAAATTCAGCACTGTAAGCAGCAACACAGCACACCACACTAGCCCAGTAGCATCTGTCACTTATCAAGGCAGGGCTCATCACGGCTGACTCCACGGAGCACTCTGAGGCAAGGCAGACTTCCTCAGACGGGTCACTGCATCAAACGGCAGAGTGATTCACTCATGCAGTGATGCCTCAAACACAGCTTGGGCCTGATGAAATCCCTGAAAACTGCAATGACAACACTCTTCTCCCACACGGGCTACAGCGTGTAAACAGTGAGACCGATGGAGAAAGCTGTCATCTGTGCTGATGCCACTAGCCTTGGATGTTTAAGAAGCTGGTAGCCTGCTCTGAGGTTGTGCCTCAGCATGAAAGCTGTACATCACCCAGGTGGTGAGCCCACTTCCAGAAGCCTCAATACAGCTTGGAAAAAGACAACTAAAACAAAGCAAAGACCTCCTTCTCCTTCGTTCTTCCCATCTTCGTCTTTCCATTTTATTCTCACTTTGCCCTTACACAAGGTCTCATTTTGCCTGGCACAGACTCACTTGGTGTTTCGCTCTCGGGCTTTTCTTTCACTAGCAGAAAAATCTCAGCGAACTTTCACTAGCAGCCCTTCCAAAGCTACCTTGGACAAGAAAATAAAGTAGAAAATTTTCACTATTTCATCTCCTGTTAAATTATGGCCTTGAAGTAAACCTTCCTTTCTAGTTACGTTTAGCCAAACATTTAAAAAAAGGAAGTCACTGTGTGTTTCTATAGGTACAGGTGTCTCACTGCAATGAGTAAACACTTTTGAAGAAGCACTTGCACATCCTGCAAGGTACCCGATGGGCCACCGGTACGTAAAGGGTGTCAAAAAAGTCAGTAAGAGGACACGCAAATGGTTAAAACCAAACAAAATCCATCTTTCCCCAACAGCTTTCTTTGGACAAGCAGAAGTCCAGTTGTTCAAACTCCTGCCCTTAGAACTCCTTCAACAACTGCACGTACACCCTGCCTAAGTTACGTTACTCTGCACATCTGCGCCAAGACACGGCCTCCGTGATGCAGAAGGGCTGGTCATCTAAAAGTGAATGCAACGCTTGCAATATGCACGCAGGAAGACTCAACTCACTGCGGAGAGGGAAATTCAGTCACATGACAAAAGCTTTGAGGCTCTTCATCCTTTGGCCTATGTAGCTTTAAAATTTTCTCCGAGACCCATGAGAAAGATCTCTCACCTGTGTCTTCCTGGTGACATGCATGTTTCTAATAGGTATTTCTGTTGAGCCTGTCCACTGTGTACGAGGGGTGAAGGGTGTCTTTGTGTGTCTGTGTGTGGATGTGCAGACTGTGATCCACATCTAACTGCATTCTCAGTACATACATGGGACACAGAAAACGTCAGGGCAGGTACTGAAAGCTGACTTGAAAATGGATAGTAAGAAAAGGTCAGAAGAATGGAATGGAGCAAACAATACAGAGATCTGAAGATTTAACTTGAGAAGAAGAAACGAAAAAGGCTGGGAGTTGGAAAGTCAGTTCAGTGCCTCTTAAAAAACGCTCATGTCGACACATAGAGGAAAGGACTGGTGTCTGTCTCCATCCCGCTCCTCACCAGCAATCCATCCTGGGTATGCATGTGTTGCTTGCTCCAGTCTGTTGCATGGGGACTCCAACCAAACAGTGTGTGACACGTTGTTTTATTCATTGGTATCAAACAGAGAGCCAAGATGACTCAGCTACTGACCAGGATTCCCCCGTGTGAGAAGCCCACTGAACTTCAGACCACTTGAGTGCCAAATGTACATTTACCCTTTCAAAAGCCACTCTTTCATACACATTTCAGCATTATCATTGTTGTCTCACAAATACACAGGGTTTTTTCAATAAACAGCATGCAACCTGTTGTGCAAATTGACTCACATAACAAAGACATTCAGCTTTCCAGCAGGGCACCTAAATTTAGGAGCCTATATCATCCCGTAAAATCACCAAGTACCTAACTGTCTTTTTCTCATAGATGACTAAGCATAGCAGGTGCGTCTACAACATGCAACAGCTGAAATGAAAATCTTAGAGCCGTCTCCAGTCTCATCAGCGCAGGCAAACACTCCAACCATCAGTGAGAAGTCACAGTTAGCACCACCAGCTTCAGAATCATATTTCTTCCCTTTTCCTTGAACAAAATCTTTATACCTCTGTGATTCTTCATAGACAAAATGAAGAAAACCAAGCATCTGATATGTAATGTGTTTGTCCAGGGTGAAACAAAATCTCTACTGTCATTTCGTTCTTATTTGAGTGGTCAGTTTGTGCACATAATGTAAGAACGGAATAAAGAGAGTCCGCTTCCTAGGCAAAGCTATACTGAAGTTTCATAACAAAATTCCAGCCTCGCTAGCAACTGAAGCCTTGTGCTGAAATCATGGTGCAGCAAGGTAATGTTCGGCCTGAAGTTCCATGAATCTGATGAGCTGCTATATGATGTTAGGGAAGAGTAGAGTTCTTTGCATAAGCACACTCAATAATCCATTTTGAGAAAGACGTCCGATTCCTTTGCTTACGAAAACAGTAAGAACTTGCCACGCCCAGAGGTGTCATGGTCTAATTTTCCAGGAATCGCTTACTCGCTATTCCTAAGTTTAAGTAAGCTTTTGAGAACCATCCATTTTCCTCATTCCAAAGCATTTTATGATTTTGTCCTTTATGGCAACAGAAGCCTATGCTCTGCTTAGCATGCTGAAGACAACTGCTGTGCTGGAAGAGGGCTGTTTATCCACACACACAGGCAACAGACACTGAAATCAGAACGCAAACGGTTTCTTGTCAGCACATGATGTTCAGAATCCAACTCCATTGTGAGACAGGTTGCACTTTTCCTCCAGAGGAGAAAAAAGAAGAGGAAAAAAAAAAAGACAAAGAAGACCAGAGCAGAACACTGTATTAGGGCTTGAAATGACTGAAAACAGCTAAAACCAACCAGTCCTCCCATCAGCAAATACCAACCACAGGGGAGTGTTGAGAGGGCTGCAAGTACCCTTAGCTGTTCGGACCTGCTCGTCTAGCAACCTTGACTAAAAAGAGGAAGTCTTTCTTCAGAAGTGAGTGGGGCCCATCAGTTCTGCAGGAATTCCTTTTATGTACTTGCTCTGTCATTCCCTTTATTTCACCTCATCAGCGAGGCTGCGGTACCTGCCAGATGGAGCGGGGTGGCCTTCCCAGCAGAACTTCCTCTCATTTACAGGCAAACTGGTAAGTGTCCCAATGCCAGATCTTCACAACGCCGTCTCGCCCATGCACACTTTATAGGGTGATTTCAATTTCCTGCATCTAAAATGGACAAGATAATGTGATTTTAATTAAACAAATCAAGACCACAGCAGTCTGAACAGAACCTAAATCTAATCACCTAACTCATTTAGGCAGCCCCAACAAAACGTGTTTCAGGCAATTGCACCATTTCACCCAACCGGCAGATCAGAAAGCAGAGCTATAAAGTGTCAGCTCCTTTAAGATCACACCAACAACAGGCCAGAACACACTCCCAGCACCCTCAGAACTCTGCACACTGTTTCTTCCTGCCCACTGTAGTTCAGACAAATGTAATCAGAAGGTTACATATCTCCGTACCTCTTTCTTACGTAGCAGTAGATAATAGCAAGTATCCCACTTGTCAGTATTCCTACACCGATTCCCACAGCAATGTAGCGTTCGTAAGAATTATGTGCATATGAATTTAGTGTTAAATGTTCACACCTCTCTCCATTGTAACCTGCAAGGCACCTACAAAATAAATATACACCATGTAAAAATTATTCACAACTTCTTATGCTTTGTATTTCAGAAGCACATGTTAGTTTTCATCAGTTTAAACAATTTAGAACAAGTCTAAATGAGGATGGACTGAATCCGGTGCTTGGTCAGTACCTCTTCACTCCACCAAGACTACCAGTTGCCCCAGTTTATCTAGTTTAAAGGTAGCTGAAGTACTGCAGCCACAGCAGCAAACTCAGCCTAAAACTACCCTCATCGTGGAGGGTGTGGACAAAGAGCACCGAGCTGATCCTTAGCTGCTATAACTACTCCAAAGGCCAAAGCTGCCCAGCATGAACCCTCAAAAATTTTAAGGGCACCATAGTCTCAATTGGATTGTAAGCAGTTGCGGAATAAGAGAGTTGCAGCTGACACCTTCGAAGACCCACAGTGAAAATCTACTTATTCCTCTATTACTTACTCTAGCACCAGCTGTGATTTGAGATGGCATCACGGGAGCGACTTAGAAAGCTGTAATGTTCCCTCTCCCTTCCTTCGTATTACACTGGAGCAGCACTTCTGCCTCGTTAACAGTCCTGAGCCACCATAGCACTCAAGCACATTACATTAATAACATGTAGCAGGCAAAGAAACGATGCTACTGTTTTCTAAGAAGGATACTTATAAGCAGTATACTTTACTTGCATATGGGTTTCCTCAGTTCGCTGTGGAAAGCACAGAGTCCATTGATACAATAGCTGTGGTGTTCTTCAAGACAGGTCTGCATAAGCTTCAAGAGCTTTGGCTGTTCTGTGTAGTCTACTGTGAAAAGGGAAAAAGTCCTATTATATTTAGGAAAACAAAATCATCCGAATCTATTTTCACAACTCAAGTTGAAAAGACATTACCTGCAGAAAACACTTAATACATAGATTTACTGTGATATGTCTCAGGAGCAGTTTCAAACACTGCTAAGCAGAACAAGCTTCTAAGGCATTCCAGCACAGCTTTAGAGAAAGCACAAGCTGCAAATATATTACTTGCTCTTGAGAAGCATGTATAAAGATGATTATGGGAGATTCATCCAGGCCAACATCAGCACTACCCAACCTGCAATCCAATCAGATAAACCATCCCAGGAATATCAGGGGTTTAGGACACAACGAGAGCATTGAATTATTCTCAGGACGCTTCCCATTCTGAATTCAAATTATTAGTTAATTCCGTCTTTCTTTTCCCCATCACCAGACAAACTACTGCATTTCTAACATTCCTGCCTGCCAGCTCTGCAGCTATGAGCGAGCGATGAATGGTGGGATTGCTCTCTCCATCCATTCTCCATGGTTTAATGTTAACGGAGTGTCCAATTACGCTTGTAAGCACCCAAGACTGCCCGGATGGTCTTCCCGCACAAAATCACGGTCCACGACTATTAAGTTTCTGAACTTGCGCAAAATTCTATGCATCCAGGTCAGTTAGCATGCTTCTGCTCTGAAAGCACGGAAAATTACTACCTTATTCCCACCCATGGTGGCTCCAATGAGAATAAAGGAGAAGTCAAAACTGTCCTTGGGGATCTTATATCCACACTACATACTGACAGAAGAGCGACTGAGGCCAGGCATGAGGCACCCTGCTGTGTAGAAGGAGCGCAGAGGCCAGCATTTATCCGCAACACGGGAGCAGGGTTGTGGCAAGTGAAGAGAAAGCTCAAAAGCTTCACCATCAAAGCAAGTATCTGTTTGAACTGGTCTCTCTACCCAGTTACAGGAATTGCTGGTGGGGTGGGGTGTCCAGACAATGTCTTGCTATTTCAGGGGACTGTTTTAGTGATGGCTGAAGGTGATTTCCTAATTGAGTGTATGTCAACACCAGCTTTCAGTTATGACCACAAGAAAAATAACATCATGCAGGAATGTGACAAGGTCTGCTCAGAGTGACTAAACAATGGTCCAGCAAGCAGAAACCTTCCTTTCTGACTAAGTGCTGAATCAAGGTCTGGAGATATTACACTGATGGAACCATTGTCATACATGTAAGCCTCTAGCCATCCTGCAAGCAACTCAAGATCCCACAACATATTTTTCAGGAGTAGCACCACCAACCCTCTAAACTACCCATCAAATTCCAGTTTGAGTCATTTAATGGCAGGAAGCCCCCCTGTGTGCTCAACTAAGCATTTTTTTTCTTCGTCCTTTATGCAGCTTCATCACAGAGATGAGAAGCGATGGTCAACAGCTGCTCTAGTCTGTGCCTGCACGTTCGAGCAATTCATAACTTCATTTTTGAATCATGTGGTTTGGATGCCTAAGAGGCATGATTCTATCACTGTTACTCAGATCAAACAACACTACTTTGAAAATAGTGCCCTCTCAAACCTGACAGAGTAATCAGAGTTCCAGCTTATCAAGAGACTAAGATAGAACAACATGTCTTGCTTTAAAATGAAGTTCTTTGGGTTTGAGAAAAGGCCATCCTTTCCATTCTTGTAAGGGAAAATCACAAGTTTCTTTTCACACTGTAGAGATGGCAGACCTAAAGGTAGCAACACAAGTCTGGAAACTATAAACTAAATCCACGGTTTTGGCCTAGCAATCAAGTGACAATACATACACACCGAAGGATATGCTGAGACTGGAGGCCTATCTCTATCGCACACTACGATGCGGCAGGGGAGTACCCGAAGCGGCTCACAGCCCAGATGTGCGTGCAACATCACCTAGCAGTGAGCTCTATGCTACCACACCTAGGTTGTCCCCAAATACCAAAACCAGAATGATATCTCTGCTATAGAAAGCCATGTGTAGGGCAGATGGACCCATAGCCTTGAACCACACACTCTGCAAGGGAAGAAGTTGGCGCTGGCTACACGCAAGCTTCAGTATGAAGCTCTGGCTCTTCTCTGGCTGGCTCTGGGAACGCCGCCGACAAGCTCTGGGGACAGGCTTCTTGGCTGAGAGCACAGTCACCACAGGACCAGGCCTTGGAAGGATAGATTTAAGGAAGATAATCACAGAATCACAGAATTATCAGAGTTGGAAGGGACCTCAAGAGATCATCTAGTCCAACTCTCCTGCTAAATCAGGATTGCCTAGAGCACATTACTCAGGACTGCATCCAGGCGGGTCTTGAAAATCTCCAGGGAAGGGGACTCCACAACCTCCCTGGGCAGCCTGTTCCAGTGCTCTGTCACCCGAACCGTAAAGAACTGTTTCCGTGTATTTGAACGGAACTTCCTGTGTACTAACTTGTGCCCATTGCCCCTCGTCCTGTCACTTGGAACCAATGAAAAGAGCCTGGCTCCATCCTTCTTCAACCCACCCTTTAGATACTTGTACGCCAAGAAGAACTTAAGAAAGGACAGATTTCAGGAAGAAAAGAGAGATTTTATGACACGAGGCAGATGATAGTATTTTCTGCACAGGAAGACTGTACGATGCTCACTGCTGGAGAAAGCACAACGGACAACAAAGCACGTGGCAAACACAACTGCAGGGCTCAGCATGCCAAGGAAACCCAGGATGCAGGAGACCTGCAAAAGCCTATTTTCACTTAGGACTAACGTACCTGCAGACCAGGTACCAGCAACCGCAGCTCTGCGGGGAAGAGTTTCAGAAAATAGGCAATGGCACATTGACGCTTCCCTTGTGCCTCTCCTTAGGCACCAACTGTTTTGTATCACCATTTCAGCACAAAGGGGGCTGAACAGTGCACTACAAAACGGCTAAACATAACCACTCAACAGGACCCTTTAATGTGCATTTCCTGCTGCCCAAAGTACTACTCTTCCGTCAGGCCCTGAGAGAATGTCTACCGCACAGGTTTAATATTTCACTTCTATCTCTGCCCTACATGGAAGAAAAAAAATAAACGAGGAAGGTACAAATCTACAGAGCAGAGGCATGAAATCCCCAGCCATCTCTTCTCAAACTTCCACCAGATGGATTCAGGCAGCCAGAACATCCCTCCTCGTTTACCCCACCGCTGCCGAGAGGTGGCAGCCTTCCATCTACCACTGCCTCGGAGAAACCTCCCTTCATGCGGGTACACGAAACCTCTTCCCCTGAGTGCCGTGCAAGTTAGTACTGACATTAGAAGCAAAGTTAAGCCTAGAGTAGAACCCTGCCTCGAAAGCGTTTCAGACAAATATCTTGCTGGGCAGGCAACAAACGAGCAATAAATTCCTCCCTCCTTGTCAGGAGCAAGATTTTTGTCCACTGTGGGGCTGCAAGATCAGATCTTATATGTACACACAAAAATTCTAAGCGCCAATTATTTTGACACTGCAAAAGTACAAACTGCTTCTGAAAGAAGAATGAGTCTTGAAAACAGAAAGAACGATTTCTAACCCATCCCAGAGCATTATGCTAATTCATATCATATTATCCACCTAGATACTAAGCAAGCTGTTGAATAAACACATCCATGTGCCCTTTCATGTCACGTGAGTAAAGAAAAGCATGCTGTGTAAGCACTTGACAGTTGCCTGCAACTGAGTCATTCAAACAGATACACTTGGCAAGATCTGACATGAAATCAAAACTACAGGCACTTGGAAGCCTGGGCATGCCAAAACCGACAGACCGGCAACAAAAAGAGTCAGCCACTGACACCATGACAACTCAGCCTTCAAGTATGGTGCGTCGGGGAGGACCAGGAAAGTCAGAAAGGGGAGGGAGGGAAGGGGTCAGCCCCAGGTTCAGGGCCTCCCTTACAGGCTGCACGGAAGCAACAGCTCACAGCACGACGGGATGTGATTTTTTCCCCAGTAAAACCAAGCCCTTCCCTACTCCCAGCCGCCCACTTTGCTACGAAGGCTCCCCTTCAGCACAAACAGCATCACAAATTCTTTATCCCTGCCATGTCAGCTCCCAGCCAGGCATCCTCTCCGTTACCTCTCCTTTCCCCCCGACTGATCGCCGACCCTAACATTGCCCAGCCCCAGCACTGGTGACAAGTAAAGCCTATGTAACATAAAATAAGGAAATAGGACATGATCTTGTAAATATGAGGCAAACGGATTGAGCAGAAAGTTTTCCAAAAACTGCACCTCAGCCCCCAGAGGACTTGCAATCCCACAAGAAATTGCCAGTTCCTCCAGTAATACTTAACCAGGAATTCATTTTCTTAAGATTCAGTATTACTGAACCTAGGTTATAAACCTTACTATAAACTTAACTTAAACAGGACTAGGAGCTACAAGCAAACTTCCGAGAGATACAGCCAGTTTCTTTGGTGATGTTTTAAGCATTTCTTTTCAATCTTCTTTCTGGAAATGCTGTTTTCTAACTTCTCAGTGGCTTCATACAAGGTCCACCACTTCTAATTACCTGTGTAAACGTGTGCTTGTATGTTTGTGAATTCAATTCTGCCTTTGAGGGGAACACGCTCCCAACTAAAAGCGCTGGTATCTAGTTGACTTGCACAGCCACAGCTAACATAAAGGTACAGGGGACAATTACAGATGTGTCTGGGACCCTGTAAATAAGCCTCTTATTTGTTAAACCATGACCTGTAACTCCTGCTTTCTAGAATAATACAAACAGGGTACTTAAAAGCCACAACCTATTTCTACTTCATTATAGTCCTGTTTGCTGTATGCGACTCTGGAAGAATTGTGTCCCAGACAAATCCGCTACGCCAGACCCCAGCGCTGCACTGATAGATAAAACTACTACAGTCAAAAATAAACTTCGTCTTGACTTCACATATGTGTGTGTGTATATATTATATATGTTTTACATACATATATATGAAACCCACATATACAGTATATGTATGGATGAATATATCTACCTATAACACTGTACCGCTATGAGAAATTAGACAAAAGAAAGAAAAGTTTGACTCATGAAAAAAATAAAAAGCTTGTGGATCAACTCAAAAAAGCTTGTAAGACATCCTGTGATGACTTAAAATTAACAGAAGATGATTTGTATGCATGTTTATGTTCTTTTTAAAGTACAGAGACATTAATAAGTATCACAGTTAAAATCCTTTCCTCCTTTACTGACCTGCCAAAACCTCAGTTCCAGATCGCACAGTTCTCCAAAAGTAATGACATCATTAGCACCTGAAGTAACATCAAGAATGCAGCTTGCAGGATAAACACAGCGCTCTGGTCTCAGATGTTGGCAGGTAAATAGCTTGAGTTCACATTTCAGTCAGAAAAGAAAAAGAAAGAAAAGAGAGAGCTAGCACTCTGAAGAAGGCTGTGGGAGCTGCGATAGCCGAAAGCAAAACTGCAACAAAGAAAGAAACTACTGAGTAATGAGAGGCATCACCTGAAGTTAACACTTGCTGCATTCTCTCCTGTGCATAAAGATTCGCACTGAAGACAGCCAGAAACCAAGCACGAGTTAAAAGTAACAGAAATTGCCATCAGAAACACAGACCATCTAACCCAATTAGCCTTGAAATATCTTTTCCAAATTATAACTGACTTTGGATCAACGATCCTTTAGCTGGTCAACGCTGAGCCTACCCCAGCTGAGTGGCAGCTATTACTTTAGAGAGGTTTTTAAGCCTCCGTGAATAAAGCAGCTCATCTCACAAATGAAACACACACAAAATTCAGTAGCGTCCAAGTGACAGGAGCATTATAGCAGCTATTATCATAATAGATTTTTTTGTTTGTTTGTTTCTATGTTTTGGTTTTTTGTTGTTTTGGTTTGGTTTTAAGCGACAGATTAATATAGACAAACAGAACAAAAAAGAAATACCTTCAGCGTTGTTTTTTGTCCAATTATTCCACAAGTCTGTGCTGAGGGATGAAACAGTAAAAGCTGACTCTTCGCTCAGTGCCCCCATTGCTGTGTAATGCAAATAGATGCTTACTGTAACAGAAAAACTTAGTATATCTATTGAAGGTTCATTTCATCCAGAAAACATGTACCCACTTAATACAATTCTGATACGATGCAAATACAATTCTGATACGATGCAGCAATATAACAATTCATTTAAAACATTCTTGCCTCAAACTTCCTTTTGCCAAAGCATAATTATCATTGTGAGGAAACAAACTGTTGTTTGCAAATTTCCAAAATACACATCCATTCTGTTCTCCATTCTATTATCTTATGCAATTTACGACAGAGCTCCCTGTAATATGCTACAATGTTACACCTATTTACCACTCTAAGTAGCTTCTTTTCAAAGAGCCTATATTATACCCTATCAGTTAAAATTTCATCCGGATTTAAAATTACTACAGTAATTCTGCTTCACAATGCCTTTGCATGCTTCCCACCCCTACCGCTTATTTAAGAAAGAGAGAACTATTGTTCAACAAAGCCTTGTACCTTACCCCATTGAAAACCTTCTCCAAACCTACCTTTCAGCAAAATATAGATTAGCATTCCAAATGCCATGGCAAGCAGCTGCTTTAACACCTTCTCAACTCTTCTTTCCAGATGGCTCGCCTGCTCTGCTTATCTGTGCTCCTCTGTTTTCTCTTGCACTTATATGCCATGAAGCGTCATCTGCTGCTCTCACCAATCAAAAAAAGGTGCATCTGGCAACAACCTCAACCCCCGGGGCAACCACACATTTATTTAGGAAACTGCTATTATCTAGCAATGGGATCAGGTTTTCTTTTGAAACCCTGGTTTCCTATTACCTGTGGGCATAATTGTGCATGCAAAGATACACTTTTAAAGAGAGACCTGGTATCTGCCGGAGCAGACCAATGAAATACAGCAAAACAGAGGCGAGCAAAATGAAAAATGACGTATCGTGAAAAACGTGATCTTGCTTTCGCTGAGCAATGTAGCTCTTGTGTTCATTCCAGGAGGACAGTCAGCATTCAGGTCGCTGATATGGAGTGCAGGGTCCGGGGACCAGCTCCTGCTTTGCTCCTGTTCCTTCCCTCAGTCCTCCCTGTACCTCAGTTCCTGCCATCCAGAAGAGGAACTTCGAGAACTGCTAGTGCCGAGATTAGGAAGTGATCAGACACAAAGATAATGGAGCATGTTCTCCATTAGTGGCTGCCAGCAAGAGGTCTTTGATCACAGGCTCTGGCGAGCCCGAAGGGCATGCTAATCACTTTTCACTCAGCCTTCCCATGTGCACAACACTCTGCTGCAGGGCAGGCCACCAACCCTGCGCAAGGCCTGGGACTGCTGGCTGGAGCTACGCGTGGCTGTGCAGGGCAGACGTCGAAAGCTGGCAAAGCACAGGGGCTGAGAAAACACAGACTGAAAGAGCAGGTAAGCTGTTGCCTGCTACATGAGGCGATCCCCTCATTATTCCCGCCGCTATACTGACATCAAAGCCCGTCTCTACCTTGTCAAGGAAGTGGGTATGCCCAATGAGAACAATCATACTTTTTACGTAAACTGTTTGTAGGTCTCTAAGACCTCCACGTTTCTTATACTAAACCACTCTCCACAGCCCCAAACGCTGTCCAGCTTCCCTGGTCACAGGCAGCTTGGAACAAGCAGGACTGGTCTCTCCAAAGGGTACTTAAATAGCCAGACATCCTCTAGCAGGTCATCAGAAAGGCCCAGTTCAATAATGTAAGCACACATCAACAACCCGACTCTCACTGAAGGACAGCTACACACTTCACCCCAGCAACAAGTTTTGCTTTCTCAACTGTGAGCTCCAAGCAACAAGAACATTTCACAAATTTCATATTTTAAAACCAAAAATCTGATAAACGCTCTAATAACTCCGATCAGCTCAAGTTCTCCCTCTACACTGCACTCTGCTCCGTGATCTGTAGGATTAAGTCTAACAACTTCACGTGCTAAGGAAAAAACTCAAGCTAGTTATGCACATTTTAATTATGTGTTCTTCTGCTCATGGACTGCATTCCAGAAGGCTTTTCCCTTCCTTCGCTATCCAGAATTGCTGCATACCTGCACACTGATTGAGTGCAGCTTGTGTGCTGCCCGGATGGACAGGAGCGTTTATGCCTACCTGGATAACCTCTGCCATCAGTCCCGAGCAGGGCTAAGTCTCCTGAGCCTTGCTTTCAACATACATCTGCACAATGGGAGCTTAATCCGGCTTGAATCCGAGCGGTGGCTTCGTCATGAGGCAATACAGCTGGGTGCGGTAGCCCTGTGAGAAAGCTTCAGTGGCTAAGGCCGGGCCTCTGTCTGCCACAGGGCATGCGTGCTTGGACCGGACTTGACCAGGTCTGGCACACGAACATGCTTTTTGGGTTGGTAATAGGCCCTTCCCTCTGGATGCTCCTTCTGGATGTTCTCCCAGTGGAGAACACTCTCCCAGCTGTGTCTGGCAGCTCTGACAATAGCATGCCGTTGACTGAAACCTCAGTCTCACTGGCTTTTGTGTAATGCTAGCCCATCCATCATAGATGAAAAGAGAAAAAGCTTAACGGTTTGTAGGACACAAAAGAGGCAGACTCGCTCAAGTGATGTAAGCAAAAAGCCATAAGCTGCTATTCTGCCCAAAAAATGCAGATATGATTTTAGTTAAATCAAAGAAAAGAAACCTAAATCTAGAAGAGCAACATAAACAGATGAAAGAAAGTAATGACTGAACATGCAAATGACCTCCATTCACCCCACTCTTCACACACAGATAAAAAAAAAAACAAAACATGAAACCACCCCCCAAACCTTATTAAAATTTTTCATCGTGGCTCATGTAACAGTGAACAAATTTTATTCCATCTTAGTCAAGGATGGGTTGACCAGTCTAAGCATCATCTCCACAGGCACGTTGTTCCTCTTAACATTCATACTTCTGCTTAAATTTAAACTGTTAAGCAAGTGTCTGCGCTATTGGCACTATATATTTTGTAATGATTCTGCCCACCTCTTCTGCAAACACTACATGAAACAAAACTCTCAGAAAGCCCATCACAAGAACAATCAGTGGAGAAGCGATGCTCCATCTTGCTTCTTTTATTACAGTAAGCATATTTTTTTATTTAACGGCAGTAACATTTGGCCACAATTTTTTTCTTCCCCTTTCAAGTTATATATAGTCTACCAACAAACATCTAAGGCTCTTGAAGGAAATAAATCAAAGTTATCCCAACTAAGATAAAAACATGAAGATAAAAATCCAAACTGGCTCCCACTGACTTCAGTGAGAATCGGGGTAGGCTCGTCGTATCAATAGTGCGCACACTCAGTTCAACAGTGCGCGCACTCAGTTCAACTGGCAACTCAGCAGTAACTCCACTCCAGCTTTTACACTGCACGAGATTATTCTAGATCTACCTTTGGAACTACAAGTTTTGGGAATAGACATATACTGATCATCTTATCCCACATGGTCCTCTCTAAGCAGCAAAACATTGTAGCCAAGGATTCACAGGGCTGAGCCTTACCTCATAGACTAAAAATAAAACACCCTTAATGCAGTCTCAGAAAATAAAGACAATAATTAAATGGCTTAAAATTCCAACAGAAATATTTCATCAGGGATAAACTTTTGCTTTTCTCTTCCTTCTCTCCTCCCTGCCCCCCCATTATACATATTGTACATACACAGTAGTTTTAACTACATTCTACCTAATTAAAGTCCAATCCAGCCCATTCATCTATTCAGGGTTGGGTTTTTTTTTGTGGGATGAGGGTATTATGTACCAAAACATTTAGTTAAACAAATCCAGACATGGAAAGAAAAGAATTCCTAGCCTCAATTCTAGCTACTTATTCATGCATACCTCTAGCATATGTTTAAGGTCAGAATTTCATCACTGTTGAAGCTGACATGACTATTTTAAACCACGTACTGAACATCTGCATTCACATCAGCATTACTGCCTGGCAGCTCAAACAAAAATTTCAATCTTTCACTCCTTTCTGATGCAACATCTTTGCTGCTATATATGTGTTTTAAAAAAAATAAGTTCAAGACTTCAAACTACACTCAGAGTGCTTCATGACCTCAGAACCCAAACCATATTTTTAAAAGATACATAGCTTGTTGAAACTTAGTTCTTACACTGTTTGAAAGATATGCTTAAAAGATCTTGGTAATTGCACCCCATCCCTAGATACACAGGTATATTTGTAATTCATGCTTCGTTCTTCATTTTCACGCACATAATTGACCACCACCACCAAATCTGCACAGGCTGCATTCTCCAATTCATTTTTGCTCACAATAAGTCAGTAGGAGGTAACACAAAGTATTTAAACATTTTGTAAACCTTCAGGTTTAGCGTACTTGACATGAAAAAATAAATACAATGTAGAAATAAATATCTTTGTAGCAAAAAATAAATGTTTTGTGTATCAATAAATAGAACAACTTGGATTCTTCTTCCAAGGTAGCCCGCTTGCTCTAGTAAATGAGCTTTTTAGCAACTATGAGTGTGTTCTTCAGAAGCATTGCAACAGTCATAGGTCCTACCCCTCCTGGCACTGGAGTGATAAAGCCAGCCTTCTTCTTCACTTCTAAGAGAAAAGAGAAAAAGGTATTGACTAAGAATGTTTCCAAAAACATTTATTTTCTTCAATTGCCCACATACGCCTAACCGGCAACGAGCATAAAGGACTGTGACTTGACAAGTATTGAAGAATATGGGAAAAGTTAAGGCAGATGTCATGGCGGTGGACAGGATACAGTCAGGACTGGGGCTGCAAGGTTGTTTTCTTCATCTGAATATTATTACCCAGGGGCTACTTCTGGGGCACAGTTTCACAACCTGTTTGAGCTGATCTCACTGCAGCAGGCTGCCCTTTCCTCAGGGGAGCAACACACATTCACGCAGACTGTGGTCAGACAGACGGAAAGTCAATCCCGCCAAATTTTCCTGCCAAATTTTTTTGGTAAGGGGCAGTTTTCGACTGTTTGAGGCACCTGACCAGCTGGCCCAGGAACACCTGGGTGACAGGAGCGCTGGACGGACTTGCATCACCACCTGCCAACTGTGATACTGCACCTTCAGTATCCAGAAGAGCTATAGAAACTGGGGATCTCATTCTGCAGGTAAAGAGATGACCCCCCAAACTGTGCGTGTTCCTGAGGAGCAGCATGCAAAGCAGGAACCTGCTGGAACCATCAAAATCGATAGCAGAGCACTAGCAGCAGCTACATCACCTATCCAGCCTCATTTTCCCACTCTGGCCTGCAGCTTCTAGCAAAGATATTCTACAATCAGAAAAGGGAACTTAAGGAAACCGCAGAGGGAGAAAGTACAGTTTCCTGGTTGATTTGATTTTCTACCTCACAATATGGACTAAGAACAAAAATGGGAGTTGTCTTCAAGGTAAAACACATTCCAGCGGCAAAATTCCCACTGCAACTTCAGCCATAAACACTCAGCTCCTCCAGAGGAGACTTTTTATTTTTCCCCAGAACCAGTGTTACTAGGTTGCCTATACTGAACTAGGATTTGGAAGCACAGATGTTGCCGAAGTCTCAAACAGAAAGGAAACTCTTACAGCTGACTTAGCTCCAACCACAAACCACGTCAGACTAACTATCCAAAGTTAGTATACACCTTGAACGCTTGTGTTAAGAGGTAAATATGTATGGATATATTTTTTTAAGCATTTAAGTTAACACCTGTCAAGTTAACCTCTTTGTACAAGCAATTAATATAACGTAGCAATAAATCCTAACTTGATATTCTTATCTACTGTTGCAAAATGCAATCAGCTGGAATTGCAGGTTACTTGCAAAGGAATTACATGCAGCTGGCTGGGAATTCATTGCATGACAAACTGTAATAAGCAGTTATTTGCTAATAATGGTTAATCCAAATGGCACATTACTAACCTGATTACTACGGAGGTTCTCAAGTGGCACCGTGAGAGGTTTTTTGTTTGTTAGTTTGGGGTTTTTTTGCTTGCTTAGAAATAATTTCTTAGAAACTCATCCCCGCTTTTAAAAGCATTGTTTTTAAAAAAGCACACATGCATACACAGGAGAAAACTGAGCAAGCATAACTCTGACACAAGCACATTTCCACCGAATTCGCTACAGAACAGGATCTATACCTGGCTCTGAGAAGAGAGCAACAGCTGGCAAACTAGGCACCTTGATTTTGGAACAAACAAGATGACTTGCCTCTGCTTTATGTGTATTCATCTTTAATGTTTGTGGTACTTTACTGCTGAGAATACTGAGAATAACAAGGTCACACAAAAACAAATATCAAAAGGGATTTGAAAAGCTGGAAATTGTTTGGGCTTTTTTTTTTTTTTGACAGAATATCTATTAGATTTAAGGGGAGATAAATGAAATAAAAACCCCACTGTCTGAACTCCCCAAAGCAGGGACCTAACAAGAGCATTTGCCAAACTTAACAGCGAATATCTCGCTGAACTGAAGAACGGAAGATTAAGCCCCATTGAGGACAGATGGTAATTACAACTGGAAGAGTTTCAATTACTCAGTTGACTGGTACCACCAGACACACTGTTAAAATATTTGGAAAGGTAGACAAATTGCAATGTTTTGGGGTTTTTTTTTTTTTGCATGTAAATTGTAACAAATGAATTAATATCTCATATGACAGTTATTCTTCATTTTCCCAAACACAAATAATTCTTTTTAATAGTTATACTATTTTGAACTACCTACCGCTTGAGATTGGTGTTTACAGTTAATACACTTACTACAAATTTCCCAGATTAATGTCATAATTATTGAAATGTACCCACATCTGAAGTAAACATAGCAATTAACACAGGCATTTTTAGGCATTTTAAATTGAAATAAGTTTGTTTCTAAGGCAATGTTACATACCTCTTTTTGTGGTATTATTCAAACTACTCCTATCTTACTTACAAAGAGGTACAACCCACAACCGGACCATGCCTTACCTAAAGAAAGCCTTCTAATGAATATCATGTACAACATTCATTGCCTCTAGTGTTAGTAACTGTACTCAGCGGTAAACACACAGTACGCTGTTTTCACAAGTTGTTGGGGAATTTCTCTACCCATACTCTATCATTATGGAAATCCCTGTGGGTCAGTGTGGCAGAAGACGTATTTTGTATCAGTTAGCATAAAACCACCCAGATAGATTATTCACAAAAGCTGATCCAGACTTTTAAATACACACCAAGTGTCTATGGTGGGGAAACTACCATCTGATAAGTTTCCATCGGTAAGAGTAAATACAGATAATGGTGAATGCAATTTTCCAAGATGAATACCAACGACCAAAGGGGGAAAAGTAACCTGGCCCTCAAAAATGTAAACAGATTTTCCTTTCCTTGTCAAATGCAGTAGGCCAAAGCACAGTTCCAAAACAGTGCTTCAGTGTGACCGATCTCACGTCAGCAAGTAAGATGCTGCGCTGTCAGTTCCTCCAGAAGGTCTTGTTTCTGCTTCTCAGCAGCACTATAACTTTGCCCCTAGCTTTAACTCTGCTTTCTCGAGAGGCATGCTCTTCTCTCAGGCATTTCCCTGCCAATCGGGAAAATGTTGGTATACAAATTAGGTGCCTATAGGGGAGGAGCTGCTATTTTGCAGTTTCTGTAGAACTTTAAAATCTTCCTTTGATTCTTCAGAAGAAATGAAATGTAGATTGTTTCCTTGAAAAACAGGACCCGCTGCTTTGGAAACAGCCCTTCATTCCTAGGTTCCTTTAAAGCTAAGGACATCAGACACCTAATAGGGTAAATCACACAAACCATGGGCAAGTCTCAACCTGAAGGCGGTTCTGGGTCTTGTGCATCTGCATTAAGTGAGGCAGAGTAATTCCTGCCTAAGCACGGTTTCCACACAGCTTTATTAGTCCCTGTAAAGCTATTCTGGATCACTGCATCCCTGCAGCACTGTGTAAGTGTGAATCACGTGCTCAGCAATCACAGTAGATATCCCATCTTCTGCTCTGCCATTTCTAGGATTCTTCTCACTATGCACTGCGGGGTACCAACCAGCAAGCATCTACCCCATTTCTCACAGTTTCTTCTTCTTGATGTTATCCCAGTTTCTCTTCCTGCAGCTATTTTAACAGCAATATAAAGGAAAACCAAGGAATTATGGCCCAGTGCTGTAATTCTTGTAGTGCATACATCTTTGCTCCTCCAGTACTTCCAAAAGCCAAGCAACAGAGGCATCTGGGGCAGAAAAATCCAGCATATTATTACGCACACCACCTTCTTTGCATTCAGCTAATCAGCACAGAGAAGTGGATGGGATATCACCGTAGCCTTGGGATAATAAGCAGTGGCAGCAGAAACGCAAGATATCAAAGATGACTGACTTAGACCTCTGCACGACATACTCTTCTGCGAAAGATTACCTAGACTTGGCTGTCCAGCAGCTTACTGCCACCAGTTAGCGATCAGTCAACCTGGCCTCCTGGCAGGCACAGCCTAATGCTAACATTCTTATTTATCTCTTGCACTAGTGGAGCGTAACAACAGGCAATGCTTCTCCTGATATTTGAAGAGCAGCGATATGGTGTCAAGATTACACAGACTGGACTTTTATTAGTTGCAAAACAAATGTCAGGTGTTCAAAATCAACTGAGAAATTAACTAACAAAAGCTATAGCAAAAGCAGCAGGAACATCCACATTCTATTTTCACGACTGCTGTTTGGAAAAGATGCAGAGAGAGATAATTTGGAAGAGATTCAATAAACTCAAGAGAAGCCTACAGCCCGGAAGGTAACACAAAGAATGCAAAGCGTCAGCAAGCGACTGTCAGAAGCGACTGCTGTCACAAAGCCTGGGCTTCCCACAAACTGTAGTTAAAACACACCATTTCCATTAAGAAATTGGATTTGAAGATTATTGTGGTGAATCTCCTGAACTACATGAACAAATTCCAAGAAACTTGTCAACCTGCCCAATTACTTTGTAGTCATTAGTCCTGTAGCTGATGAGGACAGGATACATTTCCCTGGTTTTCATTCAACTGATTCCTTCTTTTTGGTACGCTTGGTCTATCCAAAAGCGTTATTTCAATCTGGTCCATTCTCCACCTCAGTGCTATTCAACATTCCATTTCCCTTGTTTCCCTGCATTCACTATGTAGAAATATTGTTCATTCAAAGGAAATTTACACTATATGCCCATCACCCTTCACCATATCAATTGCTTTGAGGCAGCCTTTTCTGCTATTCAGAAATAGGGAGCAGGAACCCCTCCCTGCAGCACCCATTTTCCAGAATCTCTTTTACATCGCCTAGGCTGTGCAAGACAGATGAGTGCGGAGAACAATTCTCATTTATAAAGCCCTCCACTGATATAGCAACTATACCATCTATGAAGGTTTTATGTAAAAGATTTCTTTTCTATATAGGCAGCCAATAAAACTCTAAAACCAGCACTACCATCTGCTTGTCAAAGATATGGGAAGAATCATCCGAGTTCTGTGCACTTCGGTTTCATGGGCATTTCCAGTTCCAGTTCCAAAGGTTAGCTACCACACTAACATGTTACCACCCTGCTCTACCAGTCGCTCCTGGAAATGGTGCTCCACCCAAAAAAGCTGTTCCAGTCAAATGCTCTGTGTAAGTTGTTGCTTTATTTCACGTTCCTGGTCCTCGCAGACCTCCTCCCCCCTTAGCATTATTGCTGTGGCAACAAAAGCCCTATAAAACAGGGCCAAGTACACCCACACATGCATTACCCTGTTCATAGAAACATGTCTCCCTTTCTGTAACTGAAACTCGCCGCCTGAAAGCAACTAAAATGGCGCTGGCAACAATCTAAGGATGCTATCGCTTCTCCTCCTCCCTGTCGCTTCATCCTCCTTCTTGTGGCTCCCAGAAGCTACAAAACACCCCCTTCCTGGACCATATATCTTGACAAATTCTTAACATAGATAAGGGTACACTGAACGTATGGAGAGATGCATATGCAGTTTAAGATGTCCTAGCAGTATCAGGCTAGGTACCTTGGCACAGGGATGGGGGCACTTACAAATACTGTTTAAAGACTATTGATAATACAGCCTAGGATTTTTGCCCAAAATAAACAGTTAAGCCTGACAAGCGCAGAGGTACTCCAATGCCATCACTACCAAGCCAGCCATTATAGCAGCTGCAAAAGTGATATGCACAAGTGTGATACTGTAAAATTTTTCTAAGTAAACTAAACAATCTTGTTGCTCCTCCTTATCTACTGGAGTTTAAAGGACAGCCAAAGTGTGTTCCTTGGCTTGAGAGTGTGTACACACGCATGTGCTGGAGGTCAGTCCTCAGCCTGCTGTGGGAAGCGCTGTCAAGGGCACGGTCTCTGGCTGCAGGTGGCTGCATGCAACTCAGCTGCCTACATCAGAAGCAGACATGACTCAAACAAATGCAGACTTTAGAACAAATTTCAAAACTTCAAAACCCACTTTTTGAGAAGCTATCAAATTCTCTTGGCCTGTGGCAGGTTTTTTTTCCTCCAGGCGTTTCTTATATTGAATTCTATAATGAACAACATTAAAACCAATTTTGAAATGGCATTCTTTTGTTGTCAAAGAGATAAAAATAAACTTTAGTGTCTAACCTACCCCCTAGAGATTAGAGGATGGCATCCAAGTATTGCTAGGATATGACAACTGAATCAAAACAGCTTCCACCCATCTAATAAACTTAATTTCCACTACAGGAGATTTCCAGTCAGATGACCTGATGAAGTAAGCCATTTCCATCCATTTCTTATAAATCAAATTTAACCTCTGATTGCCCAGTTAAATCTCTGCTCTCCCTACAGCCATATTTTTCTACTTAAAGAAGTGGATGATGAGACAATAGGTATTGGTGGGCTACATGATGTTAAACAGGTGCAGCATGTCATGCCAGCCATTTATGTAACTAGCTTTAACCTGCAAAAATCATTTTTGCTTAGGCTTAAATATAAATTCAATCAAGTGATCAAAGGGAGGAAAAGGATAAAATTATTTGCTACCTGAATACACTAGCATGTTCCATTTCCTGACTGCCAAATCAAATACTTGGCAAGGGCGATTTACTTTTTAGCATTTAGAACTGTATACACTGGGATGGGCTTTTTTGTTGTTAGAGATTTAGTGAAACTTTCACCGATACCAATGAACCAACAACAATTTCCCTTTGGCAATGTACAGTGAAATGCTACTTGCAACTGTAGTGGCATAATCCAAGTTGAAGTTCCTCCCTCTTTTTTGGATCTTCCCTCCCCCCAGGTAAAATCCTGAGAACAACCCACAGCAGACATGATGAGACACATACAGTGCATTGCTGAAACTCTGAATCACGGCCTTGCCATTGAATCTACACCTATATTACATTCAGAAGGTCTCGCATTTAAAGAAAAACAAACAAGACGGATACAATTCTATGTTTCTCAAAGTTATAGTTTTTTTCCTCCCATAGCTGCTAAAGCCAACAAAAAATCCTGAAAACTCTCTGTATTTTAGTTCCATTCTGAAAACAGAAAATAGAACCTTTTATTTGTGATAGTACAAGCAGAATAACAAAACAAAAAAAAAAGGAATTCAAGTTGCACTCAAAATATTTTTCTACTGGAGCTCTGTTGTACACATACAGTTATACATTTCCAAATGCCTGCCATGACAATCGCTTAGCTACACGCGTGAGGGTAATTTCATTGACTTTAACAGACAGGTATCATGTACGATAAGTAAAAGAAGCAGCAACTAAGGGAGTGATGTAACTACAAATACTTACAGCTGGCTAGAAACATACTGAATATAATTAAGCTTTGAGACATTATGCCAGCTGAGATGTTAATAACCGTGAAAAAAACCTGTGGGTGATTTTCATACTTATCAAAATAAGGAACTGTTGAGAACCATTAATAATGTGGGGAAATGCTGTCTAAGCTTCCCACACTCAACTCTGCCAATAAGCTTTAATTTTCAACTGCAACAATCCTGCTATTCCAGTCTGGAGCTCCTCCAGAGCAGAGATATTTAATCAAGTTACATTGTGAACTTGCTCTGCAACACATTAAACATAAAAAGATCAATATGTAACATGAATTTGTATCTGTTAGGCTTGCCTGGACCCAGACTTTCAACAGCTTAGGATGAACCCACATTAAACCTCAGCATAAAGGATACTTCTAAAGCAGAATTAACATCTTTCACATACAAGTGCAGAGTGAGAGTGTAAAAGGACGCTTGAGAAGCTGCGGCATAATAATATTTGCTATGAGCAGTGGGAGACCCTATACTTGTGAAAGACCAGAAACTGTTTTTATTGCTTACTCTCCAAACACTTCACAGACTCACAAAGGATTAAAGAACCCTGGAGACAAGCGTCTTCTGCCACCTCATTGCTGTAAGAGCTCATCTGCATCTCTTAAAGGTTGCCGGTACGCGTAATTGAAAGTAACACTTCCTCTCTTCAATAACACAGCATTTCTTAAGAGCAGATATACAAACATATACTTTGTTTTCTTATTTAAGTAAGTAAATTAGAAAAAAAACCCTGCAAGTGTTATCTCATTTGAGACACTGGCTATTCCAAGTATTTATCACGAACAAATCCTACAAACTTAATATATTTATCTAGAATGTTCATGCGAAGAGTGTTTCACTGACCTTCAAAGTCCACATCCCCAACTAATTTGGTCTTTCCTGTAAGAGGATCATGGATATGGTTGATGCCTACATCAATCACAGCTGCACCTTCTTTTACCATATCAGTTGTAATCAACTTTGGGCTACCTGGAATCATCAAGATATAATTGATTAACACGGCCAGGCAGTCTTAGGTCATTGGTTTCAAATTATATCAAAGGGTGTGCAAGCACGTGTATGTACGCACAAAAAAAGAAGATAATTACTTCACTTGAATTTTTCTTGATACATCACACACAGGAAACAATTATTCCTAGTTTCACACAGTTTGTAATCATGACAAGAAAAGGTGATATTTCTTCTTTTTGACTAGATATTGTCAGCTAAACCTGCAGTCACAAACATAGTCAACACGATCTCAGTGACGGAAGTACTTGCTGGTTCGTGGGAGTAAGTCCCTTTCATAGCCTTTCCAAAGAAAGGTCGGATGATAAAGATGCTCTGTGAGCCACAGAAACTGTTCGCATTGTCAGAGGTCTCCTGATCCAGAAGTGTTATCAACCGCTGAACCAAGCTGTGTATGTTACCTCCACTGCATTTTCTTTAATCTCTGCCTTTTTGATATTTGTATTGGGTTTGTGTTACTCTTGACGTCTGATTTCTCATATATTTTACCTGTTAGCTGCATGACATTTCAAGCAGTTACTTAAAATAATGAACATAAACAACGTGAAATAGCACTGCTACAAAAAAAAAAATCTAGCACAGTGAGAAAATCTGATCTATCCTGCACTCTTATTTTTGATTCCTGTCATTTATAAGCAACAGATAGACAACAAGAAAAATGAAATGGCCCGCTCAGATTTAGCCATAACAAACAGCATCAGCTCAATCTGTAGGAGAGAAGCAAGTGCCTTTCAAGTAAAACTTTCTCCATCTGATTTTCTCATAAGCGAGCAAGAAAAACATACTCGACAGAAAATCAGTTGGGTAATTGTACCCAGGTAAGAGGCTCCAATGGTACTTTATGAAAATGAAAGTGTGTGCAGAGGGAGTACCACAAGGGCCAGGTGTTTGTTTATTATGTCACTAGCACAATGGTAGAGAACACTTATTATTTAGTAGTGGCACAAGGTGCAGATGATGCAAAGGTGGAAAGAACTTTAAAGAGACTAGCTTAGATTTCAAGTGCCATCGGAAAAAAAGGAACAGAGCATCAAAAATCATTCCCACATAGACACACCAAAGGGGAAGTGGGAAGACCTCCTACATCAAGTGTTATCGATGCACAGAAGACACTGCTTTGCCTCCTGTACTCCTTAGATAATGAAGTGATTGACATCTGGCAAACACATTTACCAAAATTTGTTCAAGAGTGGAGGATGGCAGCCTGAAACTGAATCTGGGACAGCTGAGGCTTTTCTATGTTAGCTTCTACCACTACTACAGAAAAGAAGAAAACAAAAACAAAAACAAAACAGCCACCCAAAAGTTGTGCAATGGGATTGATCAAGAAATACACTTGACTTATAAGCAATTTTAACTGTGTTACTGGTAACCCCAGTGCCTGACATGGACCTTTCACAGGAGAGCTTCTACAAAACACCATTTCCTGCTATTTAGAGCAAAATGGGAGACCTCCCCATTTGACCAAAGAGGGCCTGGCCTTAGCGCTACACACCTTCACCATCTCTCAGTGGACAACATCTGTATAGTGTCCTGGGGTATGATTTTTTTGCTATTAAGAAATTCCAGCTCAAACAGAGTGCTGCAACAAGCCACCTCAGCTCTTTCACATGCACTGTATTTCTTCAGCACATTTAAATGTAAAGCATCTTGATATTCATCACAAAGATGTTCAACAGTGAGGACTGAGAAAACCTAAAAGGTCACTTCAGGTTCCAGATAAAGAGCTGAGTCAATGGCTGTACATTTCCAGTCAGCACAGCTGAGCTATCTATATACATAGCAAGAGACACAAACCCAGTTATTTAGGTACTGAAACAACTGAAGTAAAAAAATTACAACCACTAAATTGCACACAAAATCTGACCTGGGTCCTACCGAAGCAGGGGGAGAGGGAGTGGAGTGAGTGCAAAACCACCATTTGCTAAGGCAGTAATCCTGGACATTAAATGTCTTCCACTTTGTAAAGATCGCTGCTACAAGGTGTTTCAAACTGCAGGTAGCACCATGCATCTACTTGGAGGAGATCTATCTCACCTAGCTTCCCCAATGTGCTGAAGCCAGAGGTAAGACTTCTATGGCATACCAACAGCTCCACTTCACGCACAGAAAAGACTTTCCTTGCAAGAACAGCCGTTCCGTAGGATCCCACTTTGCAGGGAACAATTTTAATTACAGGATAAGGCATCTTAGAACAAAGATAGTAGCACTGCTTTACAAACAGCAGCATCATGTATGACCAGACATCTGAAAGTTTATGCCTGGACAGTCACAACAAATGAAGCGTCCCCTGGAATGTTAAAGACAAAGCCGTATTTAGGACCAAAGTCACTGCATGCTATCAGAGAGCCAAGAATATCAAGTCCTTAGACATTATCTGCATGAGCCTATCATACCTTAATTGCAACAGCGTCAATCTTTTCTCTATATTCATTTGAAATTACCTCCTTAATTTCTTTCCTAACATGCAACCTCCAACTCCTGAGTGATGCAAAATTCCAACTTTAGAATTACAATTCACCTTGCTCCTTGAGCAATTCACTCAGTTCTATGTTCTGTGAGGAATGTACATCCTAGTAATAGAGTATCCCCAAAGGTGGAATCTAAGCTCTCCTCTCCCCACCAAAGCAGTTTTCTCTCAGGTGGAAAGAAGAAAAAAAGGAAAAAGAGGCAAATCCATAGGGTTTGAGACTAGTCTTACTGGAAGCAAGCGCTGGTATACAAGGGCTTTGGCTTCATTTAAAGTGCTGGATCCCAGCCAGTTAGTCATTTAGATACAGGCAATACAAGAACCTTCTTTGCTCTCCATTTCTCACTCCCCCATAAGACACAAGCTTGAAACTCTGCTTCTAATGTTGAGCAAGCCAAGACCTCAAATTCTTTCTTATGCCATTTGATAACATCTGGCTGCGTCTACTTCATCACACTCTTATGCAATCAATTGCAAGCTGGCTGGTAATTGGATAATGCCTCAGCCTTATGGGGGTAAATGATCTGTGTGTGATAAGAATGGAAGCATATTAACGGAAGCTGCACAGTTACACCCTTTGTAAAATGGTTTGATAATAGGCCAAATACTTAACAGCAACAAATAAACTAACCCCCAAACCAAATGAGCAGATCTATTTACTTAAGCCTACTTTACATACCAAGTAGGAAGAGATAAGCGTCAGAGCAGCTATTCCTAAAATGCACTGACTGAAGAATGTGGGAAAATCTTTCATCAGTACTTTTTGTAGAAAACGATGAATCACATTTTAAACAAAAAAGAAACAACGCCCTACCTAATCCCAGCTTAGGCACAAGGAGTGTAAAATCGCCTACTCCTGAGAAAGCTAACCAGCCACTGTCTGAATAAAAGTGTCTGACCAAGCAGCAATTCCTATACAAGAAGACCACAGATCATGCCCCGAGGGACAGCACAAGTAGTCCCAGAAGAATTTCACCCGGCATTTGGCACCCCGGTTCCTTCTCCTCTCTACCCCGTCTCCAAACCTAGCAGGCAGATGAGTCTTCTCTCTCAAGGCAGACTGGAAAGCCAAGACAGCAGAAGCACCAGGTTAACTAGGCAAAGACTGCCTACTGCGTCCATCACTGCCCTGGAAGTACTGTGGTGGTTATACGAGCACCACAGGTAAAGCTGCATTTGTTCTTCTACTACATGTCTGGGCCAAGAGCAGAAAGAACAGACTCTGGGATGTCTGTATAGGCAGGGATAGAGGGCAAAGATAGGAAAGGCTACAGTGGGGTGCAAAGCATCGCATGAGCTTCGGAGGAAACATTATGATTTGGCCAGAAATACAAAAGCCGCGTGGTATTGAAAGAGTTTAGCAAGCTCCACCTGGAAGCAGAGACACAGATTTTAGGGAGGGGTAAGCTGGACAAGAGCAGCATTGTTGGAACTTATGATGCAAGGACTTGGGAGGGAACGAGAGGGAATGAATAAACCACATGGATAGTTACAATCAAAATAAGCAGAAAAACTGAGGTCCCAAGGCTGGGTGCGAATGAGAGAAAACATGAGGATGAGTATTCTCAAAGTCAGGAGCAAAATCAGAAGCACCTGATTTGAAGTATTACGAAAGCCATGAAGTCAAGTGAATAGCAAGCTCCTCGGAGACAGAAGTACCACACCAGAATGAACAGACTCACTGCAACAAGCCACCAAACCAGGAGCCAGAATGCAGAAGGCTCTTCTGAAAGTATTACATGGGAAGAGGAGAATGAGAATAGGGACCTTGCTCTTACGTGCAGACACACACAAAAAGCTGTTTTCCATTTGCGCATCTTGCACAGTGGCTTACAGCAGCAGCTGTTTCTACCTAGCAGGGCAGAAGTTACCTTTTTTGCAACACGCACTGAACAGGGCACACATTTCTGGGGAATGTATGATCCCAAAGGTACAACGTGCACAGTTCTCAAGTAACAAGGGGAAGCTTGGAGGGATTCCACCTTTCTAAAGTATAACCTTCCCCAGAGCATCTGCTGGGGCAGGGCTGCATATCGTTTACACAATCTAGCCCTAGTTTTTTTCATCATTCCAAGTATATCTCACATTGTGTAATGAGTGTTGTATCATGCTCCTGTTACAAATGACACGAGGAAAATAATGTGAAGAACAAACATGGCTGAATTGCTACTGAACCATTTAACTATGAGCATAACTGATGCCAAACTACGTTCAGCATAAAAATCAGAAGTGACGATTAAACTTGAAGCAGTGAATTTCGATGAAAAGTTACTAGTTTATTTCCAATTAGCACACACACTATTATTTTTCATTCACAGTGTGTGAATTTTGGTCAGGCCCACAGTTGAGTAATCACATGTGGGACAACTGAGCTATTTCTTGTTGCTGACCTGGCATGAGAAAGAGATGGTGCAGTTAAGCCCTGAAGCAAAGGACATCTCACATGAACAGGAAGTGATGAGCTTTAGACGTGTACCTATCTGTCTTCACTGAGAAAATAAGTAAGCAAGACTTCGGTCTTGAGGATGAGGTAGAGGGAGAAAAGGAGGAGAAAAGACACAATTTGTTTGTAGTCCTCCAAAACTGCACAAGGAAGAGGAAGATATCCTGAGCTGCAAGAGTACACAGAATTTTACCAAGATTTTTACTAAGTGGGATTGTTTGGGTTTGCTTTTTTAAATTAATTTATATTTCTATTTACAATACCCATAAACAAAAACCAGAGGTTGCTCAGAAGCAGAGATCTGCTTGTTTCTTTGTTCTAGATTAACCAAAGAAAGTATTTCACTCTACACTGCTTTAATAATACAGACACTGATCTTTCAGACCCCTTCCTCTAGGCAATTACCATTCTTTTCCTCTTTACATGATACTTGTAAAAGGAAAAAAAATAAAAATTCAGCCATTAATAACATACGTTATCAAAGCTAGTGGTTAATTTGGCAAGGTTGCCCTTAATTCTAACAGCAAGGGAACGATACCATTGTTTTATGAATGCAGCCTCCAGCTGATTTACAGAAACCCTTCTGTCAAAATTAAAATGACTCATGATTTTTGCACTGCACAGAGAATGTTTTAATTTACATAATTATACCTGTATAAACTATGCACGGACTGGTTCCCAATCTTGAGTTCACTCTAAAGTCTCCCTAAGGGAAAGGTGTCACATGTGACAAGAAACAGTTTATGAGTCTGCAAATGTGAAGGGCAAGAACAAAGAGCCAAATCACTTGCCTTTCTTACAACAAGAAATCCTACTTACTGTAACACCCTCAAGCAAGCACGAGTAACGATTATTTGGTGAAAGGTGAAACAGCTAACAGTGCTACCAACACGGACACCAGAATTTACTTTTTAGGTTTTAAACATTGTGATTGGAGTATTAACAACAACTAGTATTACCTGCAGCTACTATTACAATGTCAGCGAGTTGTGTATGGATCTTGAGCTGCTCTTTTGGTGTGTATCTGTGAGTAATGGTCACTGTAGCATCACCTGAAATGAGATTATAAATTAACTGTCATATACAAAATGCCTATATAGCATTTACTTTCAGGTGCAAAAGACTTAGTCTGGCACATTAACAACAGTACAGATCACCATCAGATTTGTCTTGGGATGCATCATTTATTTCAGCATAGGCAGAACATACACAACACTTGTTCACACATATGAAAAAACATTTATTCTTAACAATTCTCACAGGATGATTTTATTTATACACTGTGGACTAACTTTTCTTGGTCACCTTCATTATGTTTAGTGGAATTACACAGAACAAAACCAGCAGAGAATCCCGTGTCTACCTTATTAAGCGCAATTTGTATAGTGTGCTACAAGACTCAGTTGTTTGTTGCAAACTACAGCTTCAAGTACACTATCACCACGTTCGGATATCTGTCCTCAATCATGTTTGTCATTCATCCGTCCTGAAGCTCCCTTGACATTCGGTTGCATAGACAGGAAGGAAGACCACAGCCTTCCCTGTACCTGTGACCTAACTTCATAATGGCCTTTCTCTCGAGTCTAAGTTCAGTCTTTGGCCCACGATTTTGAGTGCTCAAGGAATAATTGGTAGTTCAAGTTCAGTGAAGTGGTATTATTTCTTACTGATATTCCCCCCTCCCAAGAATTAACATGGTTGATAATCTGGCCAACAACAGGAGATGACAACTGAGTCTCTTCTCTTTGTAGGGCCTGATTGTGTGGGGAATGAGTCTAGTACCTATGACAGCAAGGACTCTCCTGGGCCCTTCTTTGATTAGAAACCCTGCTAATCAAGGGTCAGGCAGCAAAATCTGTTGACTGGAACGTTATCAGGTTTCATCAATGAGAGGCATTCTTGAACACAATCAACAGCAGCATCAGTATTTACAAAATTCCAATTGGATTGGTCTGAGAAGGTTTATCACCATAACCACTTCAGGGATCAATACATCCAACGCGTATATTTTTCCACACGCTCAAAGCATTCCAAGTCATCATTTTATGTAGCTCAAGTGCAACAGCAGCAATGGAAAAGACTGAACAAAAAGGTGCTCTTATTTTTGCAGGTGTCCTACCATCTCTTGTATCTCCTGATAAAAGAAAAACAGCCGAACCCTTACATCACACCAGAGTAGGAATTGTTTGAAGTTATCACAAATAGAAGCACACATCCTTTTGGGTAAACTCAAAAGATATGGGGCCTGCTCCTGCATGTATCCACATTGCTTGGCAAGAAGCTACAAATAAACCCTCCTAGTAAGACATGAAAAACCTCGTGCTGTTTGATGGAGATACTGAGGATGGACCTCACAAAATGAATTGTCATGGGGATAGGGACTGAAGTCTCATACTGCATCCAACAGCAAGTGTGGTGATCCCTGAAGAACTGCCCAAGAAAACAGCAAAGATAACAGCTATCAAATGGAGACTCCTCCCAACACTCTCCCTGTCAACTATTTATACCACACAGGAGTTCAGCTGTTACATTCCCTCATCTCCACTCCTAAGCCACATTATGAACCATTAAACTAAAAGTTTTTGCCATCTCAGATGTTGCCACCACATCTGCTTCCTCTGGAATGTGTCTGACTGATCTAATCTGTGCCTCTAATCTCATTAACTCTCTTCCTCAAACATCTCATCTTCAACTTGTCTGCACTCTGACTTCTCTGCTCTTTCCCCTCATCTTTGATCCCTCTTCTCCTTCAGTCTCTATAGTGCCTATCGCCTCCTCAAAGAGAAGATCAAGACGTCTTCAGATAATGAGAACAGAAGAGTACAGATGTGCATAAGCAATTCAATGAAATAATGGGAATTGCCAGAAGTTAGAAGTCTCTCACCAACTTTCTATAACTTCCCATGAATTTAAGTGCATCAGAAGCTTAGACAGCTAATTGTCTTGAAAACATCTCTGCAGTAACCTTTCCTGTGATAGCAACATGCCAGCCAGTACATAAAGCCTGCATGTCAAGATTCCTTCAGCTTTCTTCCTTGAATACCTTTGGGATCATGAAATAACAACTCATACAAACAAAACAACTGGAACCGGACCGAAGTGTTACTCATTGATACTCCTCTTTTTGCTAATCTAAAGCAGCATCACTCGAGCTGCTGATTCGTTTGTATGTAGGCCACGCACATACTCTTTTGAGCGAGCAGTATACAAGCTGTAGAGACGGTCGGAGTCTTCCTTCTTTGGAGGCCTCATTCTCCAAACACAGTAATACCATATCACTGCAACCTCTGCAAAAGAACCATGCCTATTCTTTGATGTGACACACTCACCTTTGCTTGGCTAATGCTCTACCAATCACACTAAAACTCAGGGATTCTCTGAAGGGCCGTCCTTCACACGTGAAAGGCAAACAGAGTTATCACTGGATTCTGGAAAGAAAGGATTGAATAAAATAGAGGAGTCTTCTGATACCTATTTTAAGCAAAAGGAGAAGGATGTCCTGCCCAAAATCACAATCATTACTTCCAAAAATATATACATAATGAGACTCTTTCGACCTCTTATCCTATACTCAGCAGAGAGGCTGAGAAAAGCCAATGGATAAAATCCCAAGTTACACATATTCACACCTTCTGAAAAATAAAATCTGTGCCGTTTTCCCATCAAGATTTTAGTGAGGATTATTTCTGTAATCAGCTCCTGAAACCAAGCAATTGCTCTCAATACCAAAAAGGAAAGGAGAAAAAAAACCATTCAAAACCCCTACCTTCAGAAAGGCAGTCCAGAAGCTTAGAGACACCTATATATATATATATATATATATCAATTAAGATTCCGCACAATAGCACTGAGTCAATTCACTAGCTTATAAAATAGAGACAGTCTCATGACTTGCCTACACAAAACACAATTTGTTTCGTAAAGGTTCAGATAGTTTTCCGATCTGATCAGATATTGCCACCTGCAGGACATGACAGTTTGTACATACAAAACCTCACAGATGAAGACAGACCCCAGCTTTTCAGTTTTATTCATAATCTGTAAAAAAAACAAACCGAAAACCTACAACAAAAAAATATAGAAAAATCCAGCATCACACACACACATGCCTTGCATCACTTCTCAATAAAAAATATTTAATCAAATTATCCCAATTGCTGATAAAACCCTTTCCTGACTGATAACCTGAGAAAGTTCCTTTACACCACTTAACTATAGGTCTTGCCTGGTCGAATAAAAAAAAAAAAAAAAGAAAGGATGAAAAAGCTTCCACTTAATGTCTATTAGCAAGTTTAAATTGTTCTAAACATTGGCTTAAGAAGAAAGCCTGCCTTTGTTTGATAAGAAATAAAATTAGCAACTCCGACATGTAGTTTTTAACTCCCAAACCCACTTCATCTAGAAACTTAACCGACTTGCTAAAGCTACCTCATCTTGTTTCCTGGCAGATGTCTGATCATAATGCACAAATTTTGCACTGCTATTAGCCACTAAAAAAAAAGGTGGAAAGGATTATTCCATCTAAGCTATCATTTTTTATAATGTTTACATTTCCAATATTTTCTTTAGCTCCACCTTCATACTTTAGCTTTACGCATTCCCTCTGACTGTCTGTCTCAGCTTTATCTCAACTGCCTTGAGCTTCTCACAATACATCCAGAAATTTTGATAACCCCTGGGGTAAAGTTGAAACCACCATCCAGCCTGCCTTCCCTTCCACACGCCGTCCAGGCTAGCCTCTTGTTGCTCAAAAAGGAAGCAGAAAAAAAAGCGAACTGCAGAAGACCAACCAGATGTTCAAGGACAGCCCGATCTGTGAGTCAGGAATGAAAGCTATACTAGACTACCCCAACTACTACAGTATTTATCACCGTGTACATGACAAATACATACTTAATGCTAATTTATTGTGAAAGAAGTACAAATGTTGCTTTGTTTTCTCATTGCCAACTGCTTTGCACTGTATACTATCACTTGGCAGGTTGGAAATAAAAATAAAAACTACCTGAAAAATAAATCCATTTCTGCAACGAGTTAATTCTTTCTACATCTAGATTCCAGTGTCAATGTCGGTAGGGGAATATCTGAATGTTTTTCTGTCCCCACACAGAATACTTGACATACAAAGCACCAATGACAGTGCCAGTGAACAGGGCTGCCAGTGAAATAATGCATGTTATATCAGGAATCAGAATGTAAGCAGATGACCGTGAAGCACATCAGAGTTCTTTCACAGGCCAACAAACTCATGGACTAACCCCCCCAAAACAAGTCATATTACCAGGCAGTCAAATAAGAGCTACAAACCCAAGAATCCAGTGAACAACACTGAGCCATGGAGCCAACTAACTCAAAAGCTGCAAGTTACAAACCAGTATTTAGTTACAGCCGAAGAACTTCCATGCAACTACTATGTGTTTTGTAACAAGTTGCTGAAAGAATCACAGGTCACTGTCTCCTGAATTCAAGCTGAGAAACATGCAAGTAGTTTGCAACATAACTTTGTGTTGTTTAAAGCCTATTTAAAAAACTGAAGCACACTGCCAGTAATATATAACCCAATATTTGCAGCAAATGGCAGAAATGCTACTAATTTTCATGGGAATGGGAATGAGACCAGAACTACGCACTGATGGTAATTACAATTCAAACACTGAGAGAAGTTTCAAACAGCAGCTTTCCCACAGAAGCTGAATGGAAAAACCAACTCTATGATTAGTAAGAAGCTTTTACTGTTTTATTATACTAATAACAGATTTCACTCCACTCCTATTAAATACGCCTGGGATTAAACATTCATGTTTACCTCATTTACACACACCACCTTGGCAGTTTCTAACATCAAAATGAAGTTGAAAAAGGACAGTATTCTATTTAAATTATATTTGTTTTTCTTTCTACAGCACAATTATAGGAGCGCATGCATGCTTCTGTAATTAGAATTACTTAAAAATAGTTCCATTACAACCCCCAATTTCCAGGGGGATATAAACTGCGCTGCAGAAAAATCCCCCAGGCCGACGTATAATATCATAGAGGTCACACGGAAAAGTTGTTGGTCATTTGGATATTTTCATAATCACCACCTAACTAATATAGCTCAACACAGGAATAATGTCGCATTTTTATATATATGTGTGCACACCATGTGTACGGAAAAACTTGAAATTAACATTACATAAGCATGAGGATAAGCCATACAGTTATATTACTTTGTACAAACATCCTATGAACGTCTGCAGTTCTTTCAGGCCACACCGCCAGGCAATATCCTCAGAGTTCAATGCTAACCATGTTTAAACAGTAGCTGTTTCAAATGGAGGACAAAATGATGACATAAGACCAGAAAAAGTCAAGTCCTGAAACTGCTCTCCTGAGAAGATGTCAGGAAATATATTAACAAATTTATTTCCTTGCTGCAGTTGCAAATATTCTACAAGACACAAAAGATGTCTCTTTTTATTCGAGTCCTCTGGTCAGCTTTATTTTGATGATTTCACAAACGGAAACATTAATACAACATTCATGAACTTACCTCCAGGCCTTTCATGCTCTCCATCAGTATGTAAAAGCATTGAAATAGGCATTCCAACATTCTTAGATCTTCCAGCTACAACAACATTTTTTCCAAATGTTTGTATTCCTTACAGAACAAAAAAAAAAAAAAAAAAAAAAAAAAAAAGGAAAAATAAACTGTAAAAAATTATATTTGGCTATTTCGACATACCTAAACCCTTCTTCTCAGTCCCCAAGATAGAATTATTTGCTGTTGTGGACTGATGACATTGACATGACCTGAAAAATCCACAAGGCTGAACTTTCAGCTTTCACCTTGGCAACTCCTTCAGGTTATCTGAATCACCCTTTGGAGGGACTTAATTTCTGTTCTCTGACCACAAAGGGAAATGGAAGCTCTTATGTGTATCAATAAGAACATGTATATCACACGTATAAAGTGACAACTATTGAATACATATGCATTCTTTCCCCCTTCTAGTACTGAATTAGATGTTCCCATTTTTGTTCTTATTCCTTCCCCTTCCCCCACAGGAACTTACGCATTTAAATCTTCTATTTGATAAATAATCAGGACATCAGCAATATCACAGAAAATTCCTTGAAACTTTATAAAATGCAGAAAATAAGTTACCGAAGTGTTTCACCAAGTATTCTACGCGGAGTACTGTCTACACTTTAATTAATAGTTACACTACTGGCAAAACATCTCATCTATTTGGCACCTCCTTATTATTTAGATTAATCTTCCAAATGTTTGTTCTTCAATCAGCCCAATGCATTTAGATAACCTACACCTTTTAACTCACACCTGACTTTATCCTTCATTCATCTTCCGAGATAAAAACAGTTTCAATACATTTCAGTTTCTTACCTGTCCGTTTTATAATTTCCCACACGGCAGCAGCAGTGGCAGGTATTATAGAAGGTTGATCAAGACACAGACGTCCGATATTCATAATATGAAATCCATCCACATCCTTTTCAGGTGCGATAGCGTTACAAACCGTTCGTTCATCTATGTGATCTAGGAAACACACTGCTTTCAAATTACAGTTCTTTCACTTGTCAGGTGTCATCAACACGATCCGAATCATTACACAGAAAAACACACAAGTTTCGTCTAGCTAGGGTAATTATTATTATTCATTATGAGTAAACTACACTCTCCCCCTAAAGGCAGAAGTTACAACTTCACCTTTTTAAAGTCATCTACTGAAAATTAAACGATTCAGTTTGTGACACTATTAATACAACAAATTAAATCAAAATACAAGAGGCTGATACTCAGCTGAGAATGACAAACTTACTAACTATAAAAATTAAGGTTTAACCAAGACACTTCAGAGTCACTTCTGCATTCTGGAAATGTTAATTACCAAGTGGCTCAAAAAAAAAATAATCATAGGAGTGAAGTAACTGCGCATGTTAGCTGTCTCTAGAATCACACAGGATACACAACCTAAGTTTTAAGCAAATGGATGGAAACCCTAAGCTGAAATATATCTGCAGGTCTAGCTTTGATTTCGATTTTACGACAATACATCTGTTTTTAGTAATTTGCTAATCAGCAGGACCAAAACATATCCTACTTCATTGGAAAATTGTGAGAATGCACAGAATTGTTCGATATTGATGCGCTCGAAACACTAAGTATGGCTTAAATGACAATACCTGCACATAATTTATTATTCATATCTATTAGTAATGATCATTTTCCATATGCACTAGTGATATGGGATAGGTCTGCAACTGCTTGAAGCTTATACTGCATAAGTATTGGTACTGATTAGGAAAAAAAAAAGCATTAGCCAGTCCTACCTCTGCAAAATTACAAACCCAAGTATAAAGATTGCACATGTAAAGCCACCTGCAGAGGAACAGTTCCACAAAACGTCCCCAAACTGACCCAGAAAGCAAACTATGTTTAATAAATGTATTTACCCAGCAGTACCTCAGTCACAAATTTAGAATCACAGAATCATAGAATACTTTGGGTTATAAGGGACCTTTGAAAGGTCATCTAGTCCAAACCCCCTGCAATGAGCAGGGACATTTTAGTCTATTGCTTCATTGTTTAATGATGTCCCAAACTGCTTCAGGATTACTTCCATCTCAGAATGATTATTGTTTTGCATCTTTTACATAATGAGACAACACCCATTCTAGGCTAGATCACCAACAGATCTCCGCAATTCTGAGGCAATAAATCGCAATGTCCAATTCAGGGAGTGTAACGGAACATTTAAAAAAGAGAAATAAAGGGAAATGGGTATTGATTGCAAAATTCAGACATTCCCAATAAACATACTTTACAGACATATACAGGATACACAGGGTGTTTGAATTTAGTAGTCAACTAGCTCTACTTAGGTATTTTGTGATTTTGCATTAAAAGGAGCAAGCTAATTAAAAGATAGCACACACGTCTTAAAATTTAAAACATGGTAATCTCCGGTTTAAAGATTTCCAATTAAAAAAACCCTAGATTTAAAACAGACTGTTATGATTTACAATTTAATTCTTCATATTCTGTTGGGAGGAAGTTTCCCTCTGAACCCTAACGAGAAAGGACTGTGGAAATTAAGATGTTAAGTATGTTGATGAAAGAGTCTCTTAGAAGTCAAACTAGCCTAATCCAGATTGAAGGCAACCATAATCTTGTTTTTATGTCAACTAGGGGAATTAAAAAAAAAAAAAGGAAAGAAATTTGGACTAACCTATTAAACAGTTTTTGCAAAGGACAACTTTTTAACCTTAGGCAATTTAGTTCTTCAAACAAAAACTTGGCAGCTATGCTTTTCCTTGCGCTTGGGATAGGACAGCATGCTGCTCTGACAAACACCTCCTCCTTGCTGTCTGTCTTCAGCTTCCCAGAAATGGACAGATAAGAAATACCTTAATGTAAAAGGAAAGAAACCACGCTTTACATGGTTTTATTTTTTTCACTCAAAACTGGTTTGCAGAATTTCAGAAAAGGGTATACAGTAGTGTGAAGAAACGCAGCTGCATAGCTGGGCCCACGTAGGCTGACATGGGCCTGAGAAGAGAGGATGTGGACACCTTCCCTTCCTCATCAGAGACACTTCTAAAACACTATTTTGGGTGGGCCATCTCCAAACAAACAAACAACATTCAAACTGTATAGACACTGTTACTTAATGAGAAGATTTCATCTGCCTCAAGAAATGTATTTTGCTGTTTTGTTCCCACTTGAGTGCAGATAGCCTCATTTATTTCCAGAGGAACAAAATAACTTCTTAAGTACATTACTGTCAGTCTCATAGAACACGCTTAGCCTCCTCTCAAATGATATTCATACAAACTTACTTGCTGTCATTCCAAGCTACTCTCCATGCCAAGTTCCTCTCTGTACTCACCCTTTCACTTCTAAACCCAACTTACAAGGCGACACTGGGCATCACTTGCCTAACTACTGACAGGCACACAGAGAAACTCTTACCTACATAATAAACAACATGTGGCTCTAATGTTGCCATAGGAAAAATAAGGACTGATGGAAATAAAAACACAGCACAAAAGGGATTCACAAGCATACCACATGGATCAAGAAATATAGACACGGAGCAAGGAGGAAGCTGTTCAGCAGCAGCAGTGAGCTCCCTAGAACTAATTTTGAGAAGCTATACTGAGACGCTGCTATGATTTTAACAGTCAGTTCCACCAAAGCAGGCCACGCTTAGGCTGGCAAAGTCTTTCACAGAGAGACATCATATTTGTACTCCTTTGTCTCTTACTTCTTTGCTGCTTACAACTAAGAAACTTCTGAGTTTTTCATATTCTATCTCAAATAGACATTCTATCTCTAATAGCCATCTTCCATGAAATTTAAAAAAGATACAGGAAACTCTCCACAAAACCATTACCACATCAGAAGTAATGCACCAAAAGGTTCACAGAAAGGAAGTTTTCCTCAGGCAAAGATGACAATCCTCAAAGGTAAGTTGCTCCAGCTCACAAAAGTAAAAGAGAACAAAGCTATTTTCTGCTTCTATTTTTATCCCAACGTTGATCAAAAGCCACACCTGTGTGTGGTTTACTGCAAAAACCCAAAACCCCACACAACCACCTCAACTCTGCAAAAAGCAGCCTTCACCGAAAGTTTTCCCAACTTCTGGGCTTTATCTCCTTCCACTGCAATGCAAAGCAAAAGAATGTTGGAAAATGAGTTAACTTAGCTTTCTGCTCTTCCGTTTCTGAAGTTCTTTTGGGAGAAAAATACTAATGCAGTAAACAGAGTTATATCTGACATCAGTTACGGAAAGAACTTCCTGAACATTTTCAGTTCATGGTAACTCGCATATTTTACTTTACTATACAGACAACGCAACATTGAAAAAGTTCTGCTCTTGAATTTATTACTTTAAGGTTTTTACTAAGGCAGTTTTATAGGTTAGAGGAAGTCTAATTAGTCTGCATGTGGTTACTGTGACAGACGTACCTAGTTTCTGAGAAGGATCTTCAACCAATTACCTTCGGGCTTAAACATTTATGTGTACTAGCATCAGACATTTGAATTGACACAACTAGAATTATCTTCAGTGGTTTTATCTGAATGTCGAACAGGTTTAAATTCACTATGTTTCAAGGCTTAAGTCTGTTGTTGAACAATGTATTGATGAAGGCAGACAGATCTGTAATGACCTGATATCCTCCTCATAAAAAAAAAATGCATTTCTGCAAGTTGTACCTAACAATTTCACCAAGTACCCACAGAAGTAAGACAAGCAACACATGACAACTCCCATTTCTGGGGAACACAACAGTGGATTGGGAGTCCAGTGGATGAGTCTATTTCCTTCGCTACACGCTTCAGACAGAAAGTCAGTGCTCCATCTTTTGCAGAGTTCTCACTACTGAAAAGAAAATTTGTTACATTACCGGCTTCCCCTAATCTGTTCTTAGTGGGAGAGATGTTTGTTCAAAGTAAACCGACTACATTCCATCAGCTCACAGAGGTCCTTACTTGTTGTCCAAGATCAGTCTCCTTACTTGTGATATACCTCCCCCTTGTGGCCTACTTATTTCAACAAGTGGTCTATTTCAGTCAGCTTTCATACAGTGCAAAGCACAAAACTTCTTAATCACAAATGCTGATGTTTATTACAAATCCAAACAAAATATCTCTTCCTCTATAACGCTCAGCACCTGCCCCAATTTTTTCTGTTTCTTAGACATGAAATAAAGGCAGCGAGAACCATCTGAAAGTGAAGACCAAGACTACAAAACAAAGTTTCAACTTCACCATCATTAGAGACTGTTATTCACAGCAACCCCTGGAGTCCCAGCTAGCACTAGAAGTCATGCCTATACATGCCAGAAAGACAGCTCCTGCTTTTCAGAGCATGCAGTGTAAACATATAATAAAAGACAATGCTTGGAAACACAGAGAGAGGGGAAACCCAACATGGCAGTCAATTTGTTACAATGACTGTAGTAATTTAGGTATCTCCCCATTAGGAAGCATGCAGTGGTTTAACTAAGTTGACTTACATACATTTAGATAAAAATTGCAAGTTTTATCACTGCCAAAATACCATTTTGCCAGCTACTTCCAAGTGATATTTTTAGCGAGATTTTAGGAGAAGGGAAATAAAAAACAGGAACATAGTAGAGGCTTTTATGATCTTAGCACAAAGCTCAACCGAAACATTTGGGACAGCATAGAAAACGTGAACAAATGTTTAAAGCAAAACCTGGAATCACTGCGAGAAAGGCCATAGCATCATCTGCTAGACAGCATAACTTGGCATAATGTAGGGGATGAAAATATGGCAAAGGTCTTGGAGTTCAAAGCAAAACAGTACAAGATGTTAAAAAGCAAAAAAAAACAAAAAGAGAAATAAACTGGATAGTGTGTGTGCGTGGAGGGCAATTCCTGGAAATAGAATCATGATTGAACTTTCATACTATAAACCACAAAATTTAACATCGCAACTAATCCTTCCTTATGCAGGTCCTCTTTCAAGAGCTAGGATACAGTTGCAACCCAAAATTGTCAAACTCTTTCCTCTTACATTGACTGTACATGAGGAGCGGGAGAAAAGACGTCACTTACCTGGGAGAGGTAGCTGAACTAATAAGCCGCTAACTGTTGAATCCTTGTTGAGTTTTACCGTCATATCTAAGAGTTCTTCCTGAGAAATGTCTTTAGGCCTCAGTATGATCTCACTAGAAATGCCTGATAAAAACCAAAAACAGAAGACGCATATTAGTATCAGGAAATTTAGCTACAGACAGCTTAGTTGTTTTGTCTAAAAATCTGTCCAATGCTTAACAACTGTCTTAAATAACCATGCTTGCTGAAAATTCTGCTTTCGCTGTCTGGTCTTTAGTGCCCCATTTCTAGATGTCAAGCACAGTCTCAGAATGAAACATAACGGAAAGAGAACCCCAACACATCTATAGCTGGACACAGTAACTCCAAAATTAAAAAACAGTTTAGGAATACTTGGAAAATAAAGCAGGTAACTTTTCTACAAATGTGCTCTTGAGAATTACAACTGAAACTGAACAGATAAAGCTACAATAGCATTACTAGCAGTTTATCTGACAGCTTCTACTTCTATGGGACAGAACTCGCTATTAGAGAAGACAATTTTTTAAGTTACTTCACAAGATTGCAGTTTCACCAACAGCAACAACATTGTAGTTTCCTGTTCAGCCTATGATACTCTTCCATTTGGAGATGAGGTCTTTATCCCTGGTAATCAGTCACTTAGCTTTGCTGTTTGATTTCATTATGTCTGAAATTTTGTCCTTCACATTCAAAGCTGTGAAGCCTTCGTTTTGGATTGTCTTGCCTGGCTCTACTGTGGACCTACAGCATTCAATAGGACAAGTACTCCATGAGATACAGAAGATGCACATGAAGATTGACTTTATGAAGAAAAAGGCTCTTCTCAATATCTTCCTGTGAAACTGGTTACTTAGTCATTATTCCCAAGCGTCTTGCGAAATAACTAAAAACTGACATAATTTCTCTCTGATTATCTTGCTTCACCAAGCCTGTCAAAGCCAGTTAAGACATTTAACTGTCAAAAAACTTACCCGGTGTTGTCCTTTAGTTTCCAGTTCTTTCCTAAAAACATCTTAAGATACAGAATTGAACTTAAGGCTACTATTCGTGTGCCATTAAAACTACTTTCTTCACACATCAACGCAACTTATTTTCTTTCGGTTCATCAGAGAAGATGAGGAAGAAAACAGTGCAAAATTAAATTAAGATATAAAAGGGGTTCCCCTCAGTTTTTTTACATATTTTTTGTTCTAAATAACAGTCTCTTGTGCTTACCAAAGGACCATTTATATTACATAACACATACCTACAGCTGCAGCTGCTTTTATCTTGTTTCTGACATAGATATGACTAGCTGGATTGTCTCCTACTAATATGACAGTGAGATGAGGTCTCTTGTTTCCAAGGGATATCCACGATTCTACATCCCTTTGAACTTCTTTCAAAACTTGTTTAGCAAGCTTTGTCCCTGAGATAATGGTTGCTTCATCACTATAAAGACAAAAAGATACACAATATTTAGGTCTAAAATTTCATAAATGAGACACTTTTAAGTGTGTGATCTACCATGCTAAGTACTTACAAATGCTTTGATTAGTTAATTTGTAGTATTTCAAATATTCTCTGTAAAAACACTAACGCACTAAAAATCTACCTAGGGAAAGAAGAGTTTCCCCATCCTCTTATTGGAAGAGCAGGAATGTGCCGTCAGTGCATACAGGAGAGGAGCTCACCTTCCTCACCCCACCTTCCCAACACACGTAGCCAGCCAGGTTGAACTTATCTATGAACTCCTGCATTTCGGAACAGAACACGGGAACATTCTTATACCCTTAAGTTTTTCTGTTTTAAGGAATTTTAACACCTCCCTTCCCAAATTTCCTTCAAAAATCTATTTGATATGGGATTTTTCATACTATTCTTCTGTCCAAACCTAGATGATACTATTTCTCAGCGTTCTTAGGACTCTAACTCACATAAGCCAGTAGTGAATAACTCATGAGCTTCTGTCATGCCCTCCCCACTTCTGCAGTTTCAATTCCCTGGCCTTCCAGTAACCTCATTCTGCCCCTCAACCAGCTCTACAGCAGACAAACATCCTCCTTGGGTTAAGGGTCCACAACCATTGCCCTACCCACGTACAAAAGCAGAGGAAAATTGAAAAAGTTTTATGCCTTGAACTTGACCCAGAACTCCTCAATCCCCTCCTTTCCCTCTATCATTGCTGTGACCATCACCGCAACCAAGGGCATGGAACCCCCCACATACACCCCACCAACTCGCAGCAAGTAATAAACCTCTAGCATGTGTAGCTTTCAGATGCTAAGTTGTTAATTCCTTTTGTATCAGATAAGCAGCCTTGAAACACCAACTTTCTTGCTTGATGGTGCTGGTGCTTAGAGGGGAGAAAGCAGGAAAAGACAGAAAGCTATACAGCAAGAAATTTTATCACTGATCTGTTTTAAAACATGGTATTCTATAAGATTCAAAACCTTAACTTTAATCAACCAAAAAGAGTAATTTGCATTTCACTTATTTCAGAAATTTGTGCAGTTAAAATGATTCTTAGTAAATCATTCTGACCAAAGAAGCTAAATGCACAAGGGTGCAGAAGAAGGAAGGTAGGAGGGGAATAGCAGTGGCAACAACGACACCATGCAGGACAACCACAAGACCATCCAAAATCACAGACTATCTATAGTCTTTATATAAAGAAATCATACAAACTTAACCTCTGTGTCTGACTGATAGATGACGAAATCCAGTCTACATTCTCGGTTACTGAAGAATGGTTTTATGAGGACTCTGCTACATAGGGAAGTGCAAGATCCAGAAAAATGTATTTTCACGTATTGGAAATAACAGTACACAACTCTCTAACTTCTACTACTCCTCAACCCCTTCAAATAAATGAACAACTTGTACGTAGTGACATGACAACCCCCAAAATGTATTTTAAAATAAAGTTTATTTCAAATGGCATATGAGGTAAGCCTTAACAGCGTTCCAGAGGCACCACAAAATGGAACAGAAGTCAAATTCCTTCCTTAATCTTTTAAGACCTACCCTCACAGTTGAACAACACTTTGGTGACAATAATATTAAGGCTTACCCTTTCGTAAAGCTCTTAATGTCTTTTATCAACTTTCCATGCTCACCTCACCTCACCAGCTAACTGCTCAAAGATCAAGTGCATCTCGACTGAACAGCACTTTCTTAACCGCTATTTCATTCAGATGTTCCAAGAGTCAGCTTTATCTTACTTTGGTTGCTCTCCTGGTCTCTGGAGTCTTCTCTATCTTCCCGCCTGTCTGCTCACTGTGAGCAAGCACAGGTGTTCCTGACCTTGTACATGTCCGTGGGACACATTACACCACAGTTCAAGCTTTTACCTACACTATCTCCTGCACTAATTGAACATCTCATCTTCTCAACGGAACTCCAAGAATCCTAAAATGATACATACATACAGGTAACAGTGTTTCTTGGTGCAATCATCTGATACTATAATAAGAAAGTAAATACTATCCTATCTGTAAAAATGCAGTGTAATAACACCAACTTGTCAGAAGCAGAACTGCCAAGACAGACAAAAAGTTAAAGTTACTATTGGACAAGTTTACTTCTCTCCTGAAGAGCAGACTGTGTGGCACTGTAAGAAAATACACGCTCCTGGTTGATCAGCTCCTAACCAAAGACTGTTGACTGATCTTACTTACAAGCCTGAGTAGGAAAGGGTTTCACTTTTGCAAATATCCTTTGCTTTCTTCTTGAGATAAAGAACTTGATGTATATACACACACACACACACAGAGATTGTAACTTCTGCTTTGAACTGAATACATTAATTCAACATGACTACCATTTGTAACTGACATAGTTTAGCAAGGACTCCAGATGAGTTATAATGACATCAACAAGGTGTCATTATAACTTAAAAAAAATAAAAATCCCAGTGCCTAGTATTAAAAAAAGGAAAACAAATACACACTCTGCTGAGAGCAATTTATCTGACAGTTTGTCAGGAAAGCAAAGTATTAGAAACATACTTAGCACACAAAAACCACGTACACCTAGTTTCCTTCAATTTTACACCATTCTTAGCTACTTCCCAAACACAAGTTTCTACACTGTTTATCTTAAATATATATATAAAGAAAAATAATTAAGCCAACAGACGTGGTTTTACTCTTTTCCTGTATGGCCTGCTCTATATGCGCTCATTTTCATAGATGTCTCTCTCTCATCTTCATTATTTATGTTTTAGCTATACGTGCCTTTGGCACAAGACACTTCTTTCCATGCACTCATTATGCCAAATAAATAATTAATGGTCTCCTGTGTAGCAATGCCATACCTACTTAAGAACACAAGGACTTAACAATATTTTGGTGCCAAAAATTATTTTCAAGTACAATTATACCCTAGCAAGAAGTTATGTGATAGTCCCACTTAAAAAGAGCTACCCCTCTTCTGGTATCCCAACAGCTAAGTGGATTCTTGGAGAAAGTTAAGAAAGTTATCAGTGCAAAGAGTAGTTCTATTTTTCATATTCATAACATAAAGGTGCTGGGAAGGCAGATGGTAAATAGCATGTATGTTTATGGCAAATGTTTATGAAATTGACTCCAGGTCTCACTGAGAATCTCAATGAAGACTAAGTACAGACAAAATAAATCTTTAGAAAAAACTTTCAGCCTTTGCTTTGGAGACTGACCATGAGCCACAGAGCAATGAAAATTACCAAATAATCAGAAAATCCAGTGTGAAAGGTCAGCTTTATGTCTTACAGATTTACTTATGAAGAACCTGTCAAGTTACAAATGCACCGTTCTCCCTTTTAAGGAAGGAAAGACCAGTAAATCTTGTGACTCTTGGGATTTTCAACCCCCTAAATTTTACTACTTGTTTAAGGCAAGACAGCTTCCCCCCACCATCTACTCATACCTGATGACCACACACCTCTCTTGAGCTGCACGGGCTCAACCACCCATAGCTTACCAATATCAGTCCAATGTCACTAATGCAAATATTTTTTTGGAACACAGCTAACAATTTTTATAATGGTTCAGAAACCAAGTGCCCCAGTTGTCACGAGTCCCAAGCTATTAAAAGCACTCCACATATCCACTAGGTTAACTCTGCACTGAAAAATGCCAGCACTGTAACCAAGCTGTAGGTTGGTTAGGTTGAAATGTTCATAATTTCTTATGTGTTTCCTAGCAGAAGTTTTCAAATAGATTCTAAAGCTTATGTCACCTTCATATATAGCAAATAGTTTCTCCCTAAATCAGCCAGCACATAAATTTTTACAAGTCCAAGGCCAAAACCAAGGGGAAACAAAAATTACATTACTTAGAACATAAAGATTATTGTGTTGTTCTTTTACATGGTTATATATTCGACAATTAGCAGCTATTCATGCATTGCCATTCTGCTGGTCTACTTTATTAAATTAAAAAAAAAAAGAACATGAATACTTAGTGTTTACAGTTAACCATACACATTTCAGTTATGCAAACTGCAACCTCAACACTTCAATAGTTGCTACAAGTGAAGACTACCTAGCAATGTCCAAAAACTAATTATTTCAGTCTTGATTATGATTTATCACAGCTGGTCATCATTACAGCAAGACAACATACTGTTATTCCTATGAAAGATTTTCACAGAATCCCAGAATGGTCAGGGTTGGAAGGGACCTCTGGAGATCATCTAGTCCAACCCCCCACGCCAGAGCAGGGTCACCTACAGCAAGTTGCACAGGACGGCATCCAGGCGGGTTTGGAATGTCTCCAGAGGGGGAGACTCCACAACCTCTCTGGGCAGCCTGTGCCAGTGCTCTGCCACCCTCAAAGTGAAGAAGTTCCTCCTCATGTTAAGATGGAATTTCCTATGTTCGAGTTTGTGCCCATTACCTCTTGTCCTGTCACGGGGCACCACTGAAAAAAGACTGTTCCCATCCCCCTGGCACTCTCCCTTTAAGGATTTATAAGCATTAATAAGATCCCCCCTCAATCTGCTTTTCTCTAGACTAAAAAGACCCAAGTCCCTCAGTCTTTCCTCATAAGAGAGATGTTCTAATCCCCTAATCATCTTTGTAGCCCTTTGCTGGACCCTCTCCAGTAGATCCTTGTCTTTCTTGAACTAAATTTAATCACTATAATTAATTACTTAATTCCTATACCTAGTGTTTGGCTACTCGACTTTTGTTGCTTGAACTTTACTTGACACATAAAACAAGCAAAGTATGTGATGGCATTTTACCTCTATTTGCTCAGAAGACAGCAGTGTTTATTATTTCTCTTGATCATTGTTAGTAGGTTTACAATTTCATCTAGAATTTTAAGCCAAGGGTACATATTCAGCATATTGTGGAAACGTGCATTACCTATTGTGTAAGAGAAGTGTGATTTTAGTTCCAAAGAAAAACCTCCCTGGGAAGAAAAAAGGCAAAACCACAAAACGACCTAGTAGATTTAAAATATGTTTGATTAGATATTAAGAGAATAAAAGCTTGACATCCTTCAGCAATAATCTTTTTCTTAGCCTGACTATCCTGAACCTCCAGGACTAAAACATTTCAACACTCTCTGCAAATACATATGCTTGAAGCTTAATGTATATCTGTACACAAATACATAAAACATTCATGTTTAATGTATGTTGAGTTAGTTTGCCATGATGAAAGTAGTTGAAAGTCATTTGCAAAAACAATAAAGCATTCTGGTTTTACGCTAAAATTGGACTGTTTTTCAAAGTGCTGCAAGTCTGATCAGTTGGGTTTTTTTTCTGTCCAGTATTCTAGGGGATGAGCAAGTCCGCACCTAGAACAACATAACAGGGAAAAAAAACCCGAATCAACCACCACGCTTTCTGAGATGGTCTAAAACCAGTTTTGCATTCTGTCTCTGCTATAAGAACCTACACTACTGGATTAAAATAACATATGATTAATGTTTTGTTATATCAATAAAATTTGTCTGTTTATCAGCGTACTCAAACAGGAAAATTGTTTAACAATTCAACATGTGGGGAAAATATCTAAAAGCCAGAAGACAACATATTTATTCAGAAACACTTGTTTAAACTTTATAGACACACGGAGAGTAGAACGTTAAGGATTCCAAAATATTACCCTAACATCATATAGAAGAAATGCATAGTGGTGAGTTCTGAAACAACTTATTTCCTCTTCTAGTCTTTAGGATGCAAAAAAAATAATAATCCTAGAAGCACAAACAAACTGCCAGGAGCATCATCCCACCCGTAACATAGTTCACCCATTTCCTGAAAAGAACTTGTCTCTTAAATAAGATCATACTTCGAAACAGACAGCTGCTGCCTGCTGTCCTTCCTTCTCTTTTTCCTTCTGGAAACCAACCGTCTACACATTTTAACTGCACCAAAAACAACACCACAGTCTTCTTGCTACTACCTACCAAGTTACCGAAAGAAACTTGCTTAAATGCCAGTGGCTAAAAAGCAGAAATTGTTCCTGCATTTAGATGCAAATACTGAAAAGGAAACAAATAAGGTGGCAATGCATTGTCATTTACCACTCCAAAAGGAGAAATTTCTAGTTCTCATCCTGCCAAGATTATTATCTGTCCTTCATGGCTCCAGAAATTACCTTCCCAAAAATACAAAAACAGTTTCATTAACAGCACTTTTCATGTAACATAGCTGATTTATTTTTATGAAGTATATTTCACCAAGAACTGGCTTTCTGCTACATAGTCACCATCTATTCATACCACATTTTTCAAGTCCCTGAATTTACTCAACAACCATTTAAGCTTTGAGTGTTTTTCCCAATGCGATACGTAAGGTGCTGAGAGTTTACCAGGAAAAAATGAAGCAGTAGCTACACATAAAACCTGCTGCACAAAACATACTTAAATTCAGCTCACCTTCTAATTCCAGCAACCTCCTGAGCAACCTGTTTAAGTAAAACAAAGCTCACCTTGAAAAAACATCTGTGCCTTCCTGAATTCAACTGTCATTTTTCTTCTATGCATCAACTACTGTTTTCATACACAAAATAAGTATCGAGAAGAATACTTTACTGCAACTCAGTAAACACTATCACATTTGTTATTTGGACCTTCAAAACTGCAACTCATATACAGCTAAGGAAAAACTTCCAATACCTTGTCATTCTCGTTAGTTGCACTGTAATGCTCTTCAAAGTCTTTTATTTACTTGTTAAAAAGACCGCATATACAACTTTATCAAGTAAAGAAAAAGTTTTTCACAACTGTCAAATATAAAAATAGCAAATATAATATATTGATGCTTCTTAGGTTTAGAATCTACATAAAGCCCTTCGATGGAAATATTATATAAAAACTACATGTAAAAACTAAAGCAGCTGTACAGGAAGGTTACACTGCAGCAGGCTATTCAAGACATTGAAATTAAGAAGTGAATTACTATTTTCAATTTTATCCACGTGAAAAACTTGACCAAGTGTAATGACAGATTTAATACATGTCACTATGCTATCCCATCCCGCATCCAACCCTGTCATGGACGCTCTTATTCTGAACCCTGGGTGAGTTTACGACACAACAATTCATGTACTTTATCATTCTTGTTAGTGCATCCAGTGACTTGCAGGACACTACAGAAACAAAGAAGTCATCTGCTATTTCAGATCAACCTACACAAGAAAACACCAAAATCATACGGGGTGTGACAACAGGACCTTCTCAGTCACATACGTACCACATGAAAACCTCTGTAAAATCATTACTACAGGAGCATCTACTTGTCGCAGAACTGGAAAAAACCACTTACTAGCAGTGAAGAACAGAAGTAGGCATGCACTGTTCCAGAAACGCAGCAGAATCAAATCCTCTGTTGTACAGGATATACCAAATACCCAGGAGGTCAGATACTTACTTCAACTGTCGCAGTACGGCTTACTAAGCTTTCCACATTTGAAAACGCAAATCAAAGACAATGCTTTCAGTGCAGGCTACTTGTGACCAGCTGAACTGAGCAAGCTTCCAGGTCAGGATGTAAGACAACTCCAGTATAAACGGAAAGGCCGACAAGCACGAGCTCAGCCGAAACCCTCCCACCCACACCCGGGACTCGCAGTTGCCACGCCGCATCACCAACGCGAAAGGCTCAGTCCCCCCAGCGCATTAAACAAAGCACAGGGGGTGACAACATCAGGAGACGGAGACGGATCCTCGCTGCGTCGGAGCGCGTCCTGCTCGTCTGGGCTTCCAACGAACACCGGCAGTGCTACCCGAGACACAGCATGACCACATCGGGTTTGCTCATTTATTTACACTATTTTTATTTTATTTTCAATCGTAAAAATTGGGGGGTTTAAATTTATTTATTTATTCAAGAACAAAGGAGCGCCACGGTACCGCACCACCTGCCTTGCTGAGGGCAGTGAGGGGCAGTGGGATGGGCTGTCACCGTCACTTGTCCCTTCCTACAGACAGCAATATCCTTTAGCACAGATTAAAACACTCGCCTACAACCTATCAGCGAAAATAAGCATAGATACAAAAAAAAATATAATATATATAGTATTTCTGTATAAATCAACCGAGAGGCTCTTTAAAGTACCTGGGGCAAACATGTTTAATCGCCAGGCGCCCCTCCGGGAGAAGGCGGGAAGGCCACCAGGGCTCCCCCATTTCGGTGCACCCCTTAAGTCCCCACGCGATGAACGCTGCCGGTGCCGCAGCCCGCCCGCCCTCCCGGTACCTCTGCCTGCCGGCGCGGACCCCGCCGAGCCCCGTTTTCCCGGGGAGAACCGCAACCCGGCCGGGGCGCAGGGGCGGCCGCCACTGAGAGGAGGATGGCGGCGGCGGGAGCCGATCCCGCCCTGTCCTCCCTGAGGGCTCCCCCTCAGCCCGCCGCGCGCTCGCGGGCTGCCGGCCCGACCGTTTAACGGTCGCCGTTCTCCACGACGCTCCCCGGCAGGAGGAGGAGGAGGAGGAGGAAGATGAATAATGAAGATGCCCCGAGGAGTACGGCGTACCTGGCGGCGCTGCGAGGGGAGCTGCTGGTGCTGTAGGCGCGCCGGGGCGCCGGGAGGGAGAGGGGCCGCCATCTCCTCAGCGGCGCCAAGCCCGGGCGCAGTGCGGAGGACGAGGAGAAGGCGGCCGCCGCCGCCGCCATGTCGGTCCCGACGGACGGAAGCGTCGCCGCAACCGAGCGACGAGGGGAGGAGCCAGGGCAAGTAGCGGGCCCGGGAGGGGGAGGGCGGCCGTGAAAGGGAGAGCGGGGCTGAAGGGAGAGACGAACGCACCGCGCCTCAGAATGCAAAGGGCGGTGGGAGCGTTTCCAGCGAAGGCACGCCTGTGGGCCGGCCATTCCCCGTGTGGCTAGCAAATCGGCCCCGGGGGCTAGCAAACCCAACGGGTCTGTGCGCTGAGAGGGCGAGCGGTCCAACTTTCCACACAGACCCCTGTGGAGGGTGGAGCAAAAGGCGGGCTTCCTCTGAGTACCGTCGCTCCTGTGAAGGAGCGTGTTCCCGCCAGAATGCCGCACGGGCGAAGGCGACGCCGAGCGAGAGCTGCGCGGACAACATGCAAATCGTTGGTAATTCTCCGCCGCTGCCTCGTGTTTTCCCGGGGGAAGTCTCTAGGACTGTCTTGCAGCTCACATATTAGTGTCTTTTGCCATGTTTTGTGGCAGATTTTTCCACTAAAAAGCGTGGGGAAATTCCTCTGTGCAGAGGAAAGGAAGGAAACAAACTGAGAGCTGCAATCGCATAGACAAAGCTTGCCAAAATAATAATGGCAACCTTACCTGCAATACTGGGCCTGCTGGCAGTTGGAAAATCCCTTTATGAAGCTGGAGAAAGCTTTGAAAAGATGCGACGCGTTACTGAGGCTGCAGTTTCTGCTATGGTACTGGCAAATGTTTTGATCTGTTAGGTGTTTGTGTGGGCAACATGGCTCAGGTGCTTCCACAGAAGAAGTGCATACTGGTTTTTAATGACTTATCTCGCTGGAAACTTTTTCTTTTCCAGTATTGTAGATACTATGTAAATTTTCCCCTTTAGATTGCCATCTCCTATTTTATGAACAGTAGCGACACCAAACTTTACACACCCTTTAGCATGTACTTACTGGATTAATTATAAAGCTATTTTTAAAAAAGGGTGCTTATCCAAGATTCATTGACATACACTGTCCCTTACTCCCATGATTCTTTCTTATTATTATCCTGTTTGGAGAAAAATGAACGTGTGAGGATATAGGAAATCCTGTGAAAACTTACGGTCCTGAACGGATAGTACATCTTTTAAGATAGAACAAAGATTTTCAAATGCTAATCTATCCTATCCAGCTTCTAAAGAACCGAAGATTATGAACGTAAATTGAATATTTAAACTCATTTATATAAAATTTAGCCACATTTAGAATGCTGTTTTTTGAGGACTGTTGTATTGGTGGTGCCATAAAAACGGATGTTCAAATACAGGTAGACTGATACTTTAGTGGGGGTGGGAAAAGGAATTGAAATATGTGCTAAAAAAGGGAGACGGTTACTTGAAGGAGGTACATATATATATCACAAAGAATGGGCAAGATATTTAAAGAGAGAAAAGCTGATGAGGATAACAGAAAACATGATGGGGAAATGAGGAAAAAAAAAAAATGAGTGGGCCTAAAAATTGGTATTACAGATAAGAGAATGCTGCCAAAAGTTTCTTTTTGTCTAGGATGAAAAAGGTTGTCCGCTCATTTTTTTAAGGGAAAGTTTGTATACTTGACTACCAAACTTTGAATTGCTGTTGTTAAGATTTTCCACAAGTAGAACATCCACCACATATTTTTCTACCATATTAGTACACTATAAAAAAGCAGATGTATTATAAATGCTTTTGATAAATTTTGCTATGCAAATTGTGACTGAATAATCGCTTTACCTCAAAAATACCTCAGTGACAACACGTTTCACAAACGTGGGTGAACATATTCTTTCAGTCAGTGATGCTGAACACAACAACAACAAGTTGCCTGTTACCTTTTATGCAAATGCACCTTTTGTACCAATTGGATTCCTGCTATTCATACTGTCCCCTACAGACAAATAAAAACAGGTTTTCAGTAATATGAGGACAAAACCTTTTTTCTTGATCTGAGTTAACTGCTTGGGTTTTAGATCCCATTTGAGTTTGGAAATTAAATATCACAACTTTAAACAAAAAACCAAAATAAAACACCACAATATTTTAAATTAACTTTCACATCAATCAAATTGCACCATACTGGCAATCTCAGGTTCGACCTTGAAGCTATGTGTAGTAACACACGTGAAAAACAGTATCAGTCCTTCACAGCAAAAATATATGCTGCCTTTTTGCATCATTCCTGAAAAAAAACACCTGCAAGCACACCACTGCTATACTAATACTATTTAGAATTAACAGTTTGCAAAGCATAGCCTCAAAAAGTGACCAGTTTACTATTGCTTAAGATCTGCTGAATACGTTATATAGAAAATCTTATGTAAATACTACAATAATAAATAACAGTATGCATACAATCCACAAAAATGCAGTGATGAAATTGGCACAAATGATAAAGCTGAAAATATGCAAATTGGTTTGCATAACAGCTAAAACAGACACTGAGAGCTGTGAAGAAGGTGGGTATTACAGGTCGTTTCACAGTCTGTTATACTTGGAATGTTTTTATGTGCATATGATAAAGGACTGCGGTTCTAAAATACTGTCTTGGGCATTAACAATCCCATTGACTTAAAATTATCTCTTACTGATTATTTTTATGTGGGAAGGAATTCAAACATGGTTTAGTAAGAAGCATTGTTCTCTCATCTTGTGGAAACCTGTATCTAGAAATGTTGCTCTACAAAAAAATTTATGAGTAATTATTTATTTTTTTTATATCCTGGGAGAATACTATGTCTTTTTGTCCACTTCTCCACTTTTTTCTTTTCTGTTATGACTTCGCAGCTGCTGGAAGGTGTACATTTGTAGGAGAGAAAGAGGTTGAGAAGACAGGTCCTCGTTTAAGGAAAAAGTGAATCTTATTTTAGGAAAAAAAAAAAAGTAGCTTGAGAAAAATGTAGTTTAAGAAAAAAAACTTGTTACCCTTGGGAAATTGAGTATTTTAAGAAAATTTATTTGCTGGCATTTCTAGCAGTCCTACCCTCCCCCCACCCACAGCCTCTATTTTCAAAGGACATCAGTATTGGGGACGAACATGGTATTGCGGATGCACATTTTATTGTATTTTAAGAAACCCTGCTCAAGATCCTATGATCTGGCACTTACAGAACCTGCTGCAGACTCTGCTTTCTCCAGCAACGAACTGGAAAAGAGCATGGAATGTGAGCAAAAGTGAGAGTCATGGCTATTGCTGGAGCCAGAAGAGATACTGAAGGAAAAAGATATGTTACTGATTTACTTAACAGATGCATATTTTGCACTTGGGCCCAACATCCCTCAACTTCTGTTCAGAAGTGCTAGTTCACAAGGGGGAAAAGAAGGCAGTAGCGAACATCGCTTGAAGCCTGAAGGGTTTTCTTTCATCAGTACGCTCTGGATTGTGTCTGCATGCATGCAACTGTGTGCTGTGACTGTCTTCAAGTGATCATCAATAATCCAGACTGTGCCTTCACCTTATATTTATATAAGAAGTCTGTGAGGATGTTAGGGTAATTATAAAGGCAAGTGTTTGCCTTCCCTGGTGTGCGCTGCCATATGGGAAGGCAGCCACCAGGAGGCACTCATCTCACACCTTAGCTCAGCCTCACACTGGTTCCCCCGCTGCTGCCGCCTTGCACTGATTGCGAAGCCTAAGTTCTGTTTGAATGTCGTGATGATCATTAGTGATGGCCGTAACTACATCTATTGCTATGTAGTCAATATTCTGAAACGTAAAATAAGAGCCTCCAGCGACTTCAATTGCTTTAATATCTTATTTTCCCTTAGGACCTGCTTCTGGATGATGGTGGCAGAGAGAGAGCCAAACAGGAGCACAAGTTCTCTTCATCGTAGCTGTCAGTCCTAATAGGAAACACATATTTAATTGTTCTGTAGGAAATGAAAGAGAACTAGATTCAAGATGGAAATTCATATTTAGGATCTTGAAGAGAAATATAGACATCAAAGCACAGGCAATCTTTTAAAAACTCTTTTCCTATGCTTTTCATGCAACTATTGGAAGTCCTAGGGCTACCAGTCAACACTGTACGTTTAGAAAAATCTTGGCACAAATACGCAGTTTTAAGACACGAACTGAAGAAATATATACCCAGCCAAGTCTGGTTTAATGAGAGATTTTAATTTTAGGGTGTTTGGCATCCTTTTCTACAGATGTCAAGGCAGTAAATCAATCCTCTCAGAGTGCTAAAGTTTATGAATAGATGCATTTTTGATTAATAACTAGCATTTATTGTCTGACACGGTCTGACTCTGAAATGTCTTCTTAAGTAAGCACAGTATTGGAAGCACTGATGTGAGTTTGGGTCATTCAGTAACAGTGCATTGTATTTCTACAGAGGTCCTAAATACTGAATGTGGGCTTTTTTTGGTCTTTCTCTAGCACAGTTAAAATAAATTAAGGTTTTCCTTTTCTCTGTTCCCTGTCTTACTATCGCAGTCTAAAGAACCTTACAGCGGAAACAATAGAAAGTACCTTTTTATGTGAAAAAGGAAAATTCTAGCCTTTGGTGTGGGATCGAATTTGGAGCACAGGTTCTGGTATTATTTTTTAAAAGTAAATAAAATAGGAATCATTAACCACAGCAATAAATATTTATAATGCCTTTCACAGATATTATTGGATCCTTTAAATGTATTTTTTCACAGAGAAACAAGGAAATTATTTTCATTTGATTTTAAATGAAACAACAATTTGTGTTATTACAAAATCATTGGTAGACAGTAATGACTATTACTATTGTTAATAGTAACAACTATTCCTAGATAATAACAAGCCCCCAAGTTCTGTAATATATTTGCATATGTATGTAATATTTTTACTTTTTCATTGTTTCTCATTATTAGTCAAACAAACCAAGTAGTCCATTTGAATTGCAAGGAATGTAAAATGTGCTCTAAGTTTAAGCAGATTCTACACAAACTGCGTCATTTCCCAGTCAAGTTTAGATGAGTTAAATTTGTAATAGGTATATTTGCTCTGCTATGACTCTTCTTGCATACTGTGACTCGTTACAGAATTCTGCACGAGTGGAAATGAGGTATCGCGTTGGTGCTTGGGCTCTTTGCTCTGAGTACAACAGCAGGGAACATGGATTTTCAGCCTTGGGGAGCTCCTCTTAATCCTGATTGACATATCTTAATTGCGTTTATATTGTCTTAGGTTATTCTAAAATAATCATTGAGAATTATAAACACTGCCAAGACTTTTGGCATGTAGTTTAATCACACATTACAAATTATGTCTGATAAAGAAATCTTCCCGTGGCTCTTACGTTAAAGCTTATTCTATTAAAAAAGAAAACCACAAATGATAACATAGATCAGAAAAACATAAACCCAACATTTATGTTGCTTTTACTTTGGTATGCAGATACAATTAGCACTGCTACTGAAGTCAACAGATGTCTTTATGAGTTTAAAACGAAGTAAATCCACATTTAAGTTCCCCCCAGACCCATACTACTTACCTTCTTTCTTGTCACTTGTCAAACTGTTCTTCAGCTGTCTTTTTGATAGATCTACTCACTAGATGACTAAATTTTTTATTAAACACTCATTTGTAGACAGTCTCAGAAAGTAATTTATCTCCAGTTCATTTGCATAACTAAAAAAACCACCTGGAAATGATATAAAACCAAGTCACAATTTTCAATATGGTTATAATGTTAAAAATTCAGAAAAGATGTCATAATGCCAGTGTTATCTATATGAGACTCTCTAAGCTCATGACATTTTATTGAAAACTTGTATTTTCCCAAATCTTCCTGAATATTATATAGACTCCAAAATAGCTGTCATGTACATATTACAGTTGCTATTCCCTTACATATATTTACAATTTTGCCATCCTTCTTTGTGGGGAATTGGAGACAAAGCAGCAGTCGTGTCACTGCTACAGAATTCCTCTCTCGTCACATTTGGTTTTGTTTTTTTTATGGCACAAAGTTTCTGTGCAATAGACAGTTGAAATTCTCTACCTTTCCTTCACTGACTTCTTGTTCTGTGTTTTTCCTTTCAGGCAAGGACAGATAGCCCCTGCCCAGGCTTTGCTTCTGGGGGCTGAAGAGGTGTTTCGTTCTGAGCGAATGGTGGAATACTGGCATTTATGGCTGAGGTGAGCAGCTGATTGAACATTATGAGGAGGGCTGTAAAGGGCTGAAAATCACCTAGGGGAAAGCAACAAATACTGTGGTGGGCTGGGGCTAGGAAAAGACAGAGGTAGATTTGCATTAGGTTGCTTTGAGCACTCTTCTTTTTGGAAGACACCTTTACGTACTGATGAGGGTCGGTGAATTTGTATCCAGGGTCTACGGTGCTGGCAGCAGGAGAATTACAGAAAAAGTGCTTAAATGAATCTATGAAAATGTGTAGTTGATTTGGGGTCTTGTCTCTTCGAGAGAAGGCATGGGAGAAAACTTACAAAGAAATGTCTCTCGATCTAGTTTGTTTTAAGCGTTGAAAGAAAAAGGGTTCATTTTACATGATAGCGTATTAGTAAAAATCTAGTTGAATACCCTTATGATGAGGAGTGCAGTGTTCTTGGAAAGCAGAAGATGCTGGTCAAAATGACACTGCAAGCAAAAGTTAGAAAAATGTGCTATGTTACATGAACACACCAAGCCCATGTTCAATTAATTTCTGTGAATCTGAATTAGTTTGCTTTCCCTGTAGTTTTTAAAAACTTAATTAACATAATTATATTTCCGTTGCTGTGCAAACTGGATGCTTTGTGACTTTAATTTCGATTTACTTATGGATTGAATTTAAAGGTAATATTGAATGAGGAAAAGAGGACTAGCAAGTTTGTTGAAATAAAAATAATTGCTATGGGGTGTGTTTTATTTATCATCTTGATATTACAAAACCAGTGTTATTCTGGAAACTGACAGGAAATCAGCACTTTGTTGAAATGTCACTAATATAATAGAAGTTATAGAAGTACAAAAACCAAAAGACATCCTAAAAATAGATACAGGAGTTATCAACAATCCATTGAAGGGAAGCATAAAATGTAGGTACCAAGTACAGGTCTTAACTGAGATTACATGTTTAGTGGAGGTATCAGAAGCGAAGCTGTGCTGCTAGCAGGTGAAGGAAACTCTGGGCTGAGGGGAAAAGTCAGATTTATACTGGTCGGGAATGATAAGGACAAATTTATCCTTAGGATAAATCTTTTAAGTCAGTAGGTGAACTTTACTTATGATACCTGATGCTTCATAGAGAAAACCTGTATGCTATTTGTTTTTTGTGCAAAGCCATTTCTGCACAGGGCATAAGAACTTTTTTATTTAGCCTGACAATGTGTTCAGCTACTTTATTCAAATTGTACTGACAAAAAAACCCAAGCCAAGCCATATAATAATTGTTGCTAGCTTGACAAGTGAGTTTCTGAGTGCACTCCGGCTGTGTGGAAGAGGATAGTGAACTTGTATCCATGGAGCAAGACGCTTGGCTGTGGCTTTCCTAAAGTAGTTGCTGCTCTATTTTTAACGCTAAATGGAATATACTTTTCAAGCAATTTTCCTGGCTTCCCAAAGAGGTCATTGCAAACAACTGGCATGTTATTCAGATGGTAATAGTCATCATCTTTGTGTACCCTTGTAGACAAAGCAATTTCTAATTTCTCCATGAAAGCCTTTTGCTTCTACATTCTGCAGCTATGGAGATACAAAGCAATTTCCTAGCCATTCATGTAAATATCTTTTAAATGTTTTCAGTTCATCAAGTTTATTACAATACAGCACAAAGGCTATTATGCTAATCACTCAAAGCTGGAACTTTACATGGAAACTCTCTTTCCGGTTCCATTTTCTACGCCAAGAAAAATAGTGGCAAGGGTTAAATCCAGCTTTAAGTCACAACAATAGGCTTAATGTGAGCCTGTAAGCTTGACTATCTATAGGCATTTATCTGAAGCTTCTAGGGTACTGTGAAGCTTAACTTTTTTCATGCTTAGTGTGTTGAGAATTTCAAAAAACTGATGACAAAGTCCTAAGTTCCATGAGACCTTTAAGAAAACGAGAGGCTTTTGATATGTCTTGTTTTACTAGCGTTACGTGTTGGGCAATATAATTCCATGCTGAAAATTGGGTGGGAGGCAAAAATCCAGAGTTGCACAAGAAGATACTTCCATTGCTGTTTTAGTAGATTAGCTTGCATCTGAAGAAAAACATATGACATAAAGCAGGAGGGAAGAATTTTAGCAGTCTTCACTGATACACAGTTTTCGAAAACAACATATAAAACAGCCTCCTTTTCCAGAAGGTATGTTACATCTTTCGGCTCCAGGAGGGATGCTGGTTGTTGTCAGTGTTTAGTCCCAGTCTTTGGTGTGCCCCAGGCAGCAAAAGTGAAAATTCTGCCTTGGAGACTTGGGATTTTGCAAATATCTGCTGCTGCGGTCAAGTGAAGCTGGATGCAGGTCTCTCTGGAATCCATGCTATTCCCGAGACAGACATGCGGCAACAGGACAATGTGCTGACAATGGTTTCTGATAGACAGCATCCGCTGGAGCAAAACCATTATGTGTGCAGATGCACTAAAGTCTGTTGAGTGGTAGCCAGTGCAGGAACAACTTTCTCAAGGTTGGGGAGAGGGAGCAGTAATTTCAGATCACCTGTTAATGGCAGGAAGGGAATGGGGGCAGAGAGGGAAAGGGAAGAAGGTGTTTCGTACTATCTATCCACGGGTGTGTTTTGGCACTGCCAAGGTCAGGGGTGGAGGTTGCTTACCTACAGCAATTCCTTAGAACACAGTTTTTCATATACCTTACTTTGGTCTGTCCTGGTTCATCAAAGTGCAGAGTGCTTTGTCATTGCAGTACAGTAAGGCACCACCTATCCACGCGGCTGTTTTCCACAAGAGACACGAGGAGGGTAGGGGATAAATCCAACTTCCCCTAATAGTGATTGACTGCAGAGTGAAGTACACGTGACTTTCATAAGAACAGCCACTCTGGATGAGACTGAACATCCATCTGGGCCAGCTTCCTGTCCCAGACACTAGCCAAAAACTTCCTTCTAGGAAAGAAGACGAGAACAGACCAGGCACATGGCAGTAGTTTCCCAGGATTGATCCTGTAGTGCCATTGATTTCAGTATAAATATCTTCATGTAGCATTGCTCTAAATAGGATGCGCTTCCTTCTCCAGTCTCTTCTCCAGCCTCTCTCCCAGGAGAGCCTTATTTATCCCTCTAACCTAAAGGGCTGGATTTGGGGCCTTTCTGTCCCTCACGCGATAAACCAAGAGGACGTTCACCCCTCTGGCATGCCCTGTGGAGCCCCTATCATAGTAAATCCACGTGGAAAAATTTGTCTGTATTACAACCCAAATACTTTCAAGCAAACCACTCAAGGGTGAACCAAATGAGAAATAAGTAAATAGCAGGATATGCAAAGCGTAGGAGCATACATTTTATTTCATAATTGTTTCTGTATTGCTGTATTTGCCATAACCACATACCGCCATATGTGAACATATCAAGATTCAGTGGAGGTAGTAACGATGCAACTGGTGCTGATCAGGTAGAGTAATGGGGCCTGTTCTGTTTTATTATGTCTGCTTAAGCTAGGGTGTGTGCACTTGGCGTGACAGCTATGGCTGCTGAACGTTTTGTGTGTGTATCAATCCACTTTGTTGCAGACAAATGGGACAGAATAGGGAACCAACCCTGTTAACATTATAAAAAAGTCCTCTGATTATGTTTCTATGCAATAATGTTCAAATACTAATATGCTTAAGAAGCAGGTTCTTCCTTTTTACTGCTAAAGTGTTTTTGTCCAGTGCAGATGCTGTTGGAAGGGTAGTCCTAAGCAGCTCTTTTCCTGTATATTCTCTCATGCCAGTGTCAGTCAGGTGTGCTGCGTTTGGATTGAGGAGGGGCTGATTTTGAATGAACTGTGAAGTAATTCTGCCAGCTGTTTGGCGTGACAAACTTTCCTTAATGCGCATCCAGTCCTGATTTTATCCCTGAAGTAGGTTCAAAATGCAGAGGGCCTGTTAAATTTTAAAGAGGGTTTGTCACTTCAGCTAAGGTTTGAAGTGACATGCCTGAATACTAGCTCTCGCGTGATTCTTACGACTTTGGAAAGAACTGGTGGATGGTCAGCTCTTTGGAAGACATTGCTGTTATTCATAGGTCCCAGCTTTGTACTCTAGGACTGTACTTCCATCCTCACCTCAGTGTTGTAGGTGCAGGTAGAGCACGAAGGGTAATAAAGCTGTGGTTCTGAATATAGTCATGGTTTTAGTTTAAATAATGATTTCCTAATCAACATCAGCCAGTAATCTGACAATGTTATTATTAGATGCCATTTAATAGCTGTTGTTGAAATGTATGAACTGTACAGTGCTATTGACTTAACCACTGCCTGTGTATGAAGGAAGATTTGAGATGATGCAGAAAACTTATGCCAGGATACTTTGTTGCTGCTACAAACTTATAAAGTATGAATGTCAAGGATAAAAGTGGTTATTGAGGCAAAAGTTATGAACATTTCTAAGTTTGAGTCTTGGTGTGAGGTGGAAAATAGAATTTTGGATTTTTTTTTTTATTACGAGGGCTGTTGACAAATTATTTGACTGTATTTGGATGTAAGCGGTTATGTGAATCTTTTATTTTGCTGTCTGTGGTTACGGGCTTGTGTGGGTGGGAATAATCCATTAAACACAGCAGGGAATTTGCTGTGGAGACTGGCTGAACTCCTTATAGACTGCTCCTGCTTTATAGCGAAAAAGTTATCTGTACTATTAAGGTCAACCATGTGATTTGGTGCCATTTATGAGCTTAAATAGAAACTGCTGGGGTTTTCAGATTTGAGGCCCAACAACACTAAGAAATATGAACTTTTTTTTTTTCCTGAATTTGAAGCATACATGCTGTGTCAATACATCAGGCTTGTGCATAGCATGTCGTGTCTCCAGTCTTGTTCCTGGCTGTGTCTTTAGTGCATGTGGTGCCCTGGTCCCCTCTGGGAGGGTATAAAAGAATTGGATTTATTATTATTTGTATTTGAATTCTAAAAATATACTTACAGGTTTTTAATCTACCTGTAGGTGCTTAGGCAGAAGATGATAACTGTTTTTCTAAGCTGTTAGGCATTATGTAGCATTTTAATGAATCTGAACCTCTTTGAACTGATACCTTCAACAAAATTATCTAAAGCTTCAGACAGCAGCTTCCCTCAAATGCTGAGCCAACTTGAGATTTTCATGGTGCAATTAGTAAATCTCTTTAAGTTCCAAAGATGCGAAACTTTAATGACCACACCTAATAGGGCTGTAAAAACATTACTTTTTTGAAAGTGACGCTTTGCTTGTCGAAGCAGGGAAATGTGAAGCCAAACTAGAATGCTATAACTGTAATATTAATAATTGTATTGGTATTACAATAGATGTGAAGAGTGGCCTTTTCTTACTTGCAGAGTGGTAAGAATGAACTGGGTTAAGTAATTTGTATTTCAGAATAAGTGTCCTTGGCAAGTTTTACCACCAAATGCTACTCATATCTTAAATTAATAACCTGTGAGCTCACTTAGCCATGCAGATTCTGTTGGGTTTCAGTCTGACTTAGGCATTGACATGCTTACATCACTTCTGGAAATGGTGTTTACTCTAGGACATGTGTATCTGAAATAACAATAATTTCTCATCTTCATTCCCCGATTCATCTCATTGCTAGGCTATTTGTTTTCTAAGTAGGCTTTTAAGATGTGTCAGCTCTGATATTGTTGATTTCAATCTTTATGCGTGATGATATGCGTGTGTGTGGGTACTTGTACTTCCAGATAAATCAACTCATCTGTCACTGAAAAGATGTGACTAAAAAAGATGGGTACATAAAAATCTTCCAGAATGTGCATGGGGACAATTTAATCTCAAAAATAATTTGTCTAAGAGCACTCCCACAGAAAAGTAGAATTTAAGGAGAGATGACAGTCAGCCTTGGTCATAATGTGCTACCCAGTTCCTGCCCAGTAGTGAGTTTAAGGTATATAATGCCTTCCTACCATTGCAATATACTATTATTCATGTGCCATGGAAGGAGAATGTTGCTAATAGTTCAGAGATGATGAGTAGTAAATAGGGTGTGCCTTTGGAAAAACCCTGAAATGAAAAATTGCTATTGCACAGAAGTAGAGAGAACTGGTGTTTTCCATAGTTCAGTAAGCTATTCATAGTAAATACTAATGGGTTCATCCACAGGACAAGTACTTAGATACATGGCAGGCATGAGGCAAAAGCATCTGCAGGCTACGTTCACCTGTAGTATAATTCTATTGGCTGCAGCGGAGCGACTTCTAGATTTAAGTTTTCTGTTTACTATCAGTGTAAATATGAAGTTTGGGACTATTTCCTAATGATTCCTGTGCAACTTTTCACACCTTGTGACTTAGATATACCATGTCTGGTGGGGCAGGTCAGAAAGTCATGGGACAAGTAGACAAATAATTGAGATCATGGGAAAAATCCTGTGAGGTTTAAGGAATCTGGAATTGCAGTCTTTGCCGTGGCACACCTACTGAATAAGAGCTGTAGGGAAGTCTTTCTCATTACAGCCAGTTGCCTACCCTTTAACTTTCCAGCTTTCCTTCACAAGGTTTAAAAACAGGCTGATAACGTAGAAAAGATTCTTCAAACCAGCAAAGGCCCATTTGCTATTTTGTATGGAAAAGAGGGCTAAGCTACAGTTCTGGCTAAAACCAAAAAGGGCAAGACTTGGCTATAGTGCAACCCAGATGCAACCCTTGTGCTACAAAAGCTGTTTGTCAAACAGAGTAAGAATAAAAATAAATGAGAACAGACGTTTGATAGAAATGTACATCTTGTACGTGTTTTATTGTATTTCTCAGTACGAACTGTTTTTACCGTTCGTCCCTTCTGGGCGGTATGAAAAAAGAAAATGGAAGACTTTTGTCTTGTAACCTGGGTTTTTTCACTATGTAAGGAAATATAAAAATGGAAGACTTTTGTCTTCCATTTAGGCTGAGAGAATTGGTAAAGAGCACATGTTTGCCTATAAAATTTTCTAGTTATATTGCCATGATGTTCTGTTTTGTTGACAAGAGAAGGTGTTTGTGTCTGTAGGAAAGATTCCTGAATGTGATAATTTGCTGGGAGGACAATCCTCTGGCATTGTATGGCTTTAGAAGGGAGGAGATCTCGGTCACAGTTCTGGTATATTTATGACTTCAGTTTCCCCATCATTAAGCCGGAGGTGATACTAGCTCATTACCTCCTGTAAAACAGAGACTCATTTCCTCACTGAAAAAGGCTCTAAAGTTAAGAAAAGTATTTTTTTGCTCTCATACATCTGTGCAGAACTCCATTGTTGACACTGACGTGTCAGAGTGAAACGTGGCCTGCAGTACACAGTGACTTGAGAGTGTTGTTCTTGAAGTGCATCCTTAGTTTTCTGTCAAAAAAATACAAAACTCTACTGGACAGTTAAATAACCTGGGTATTTTCACTATGTAAGGAAATATAAAAATGGCATGATGAAGGCTTTGTGGTCCATATACTTATTTCTCCCAGATAAAGTACTTGGTCTAATAAAAGTATTGTCATTACCAATAAGTAATAACGATATTATTACCAAGAAATCTTGTCTTGCTGGCCAACGGACATTTGCTCCCTTGTGGCTTGGAATGAAGCACTGGACAGAAGTGGCCATTTCAAACCCCAAGTGCTGCTACGCAAAATATCAAAATGGCTGAAAAAAATATTTACATTTCTTTTCTGAGTTTGACTCTGCATATGACTGAAGAATTATGTGCATATTTACCATTTTAATTTAATACTGAAAGTGGGCTATATTTATTTAGTGTGCTACAAACCTTACAGGTGGGTTTTTATGAATGTGCTATTTTCCTTGCAGTGAATCAGTATTTCGCACATAATTTCCTACATCTGGCATTAGAATGGCACGTTTCCTTCTGACATATGATGACATGGGTAATAACTTAGAGTGCCAAAACTAAGGCTGTATGTAATGAGTCAGGCCAGCGCAGACAGGAGTGGGAAGATTCCACACCCTCCAAGGAATCTTTACGATTTCATTATTTTCCAGATTTCCTTTTCATTTCCTCATCCTTCTTTCTCTTCCTTTTGGTCTGCACTTGTCCGACTGCTTTCCTCTTTGGATTGATTTTTCTCATTAATCTCCTGTTTCAGCTGTTCTAAGAAACTATTCAAACTAGTTCTTTCTGTGGAACCTGTATTATCTGAGCTGGGAAGTAAGATGTAGCTGGGAAGTAGAGCACCCTAGAATTAGAGGCCTCATGTGAAGCCTGTGGAAGGAGGTGAGAAGGCTACAATTAATTTGTTGGGGGTTTGATCTGAAGACTTCAGCAAAGGCTTTTAATGCAGAATGCTCTGCACTCATTGGCATGCTCCTGCAGCAATGCTCAGTGTGGTGGCCAGGCTTGCGAAAACTTGGAATTAGGAACAAGAAGAAGAATGCTGGGACAAGAAGTGCAGAATTCAGACTCTGCAGCTACCACCCTGTGGCAGTACACGAGTGACGCTATATTTCAGGCTTCTAAACAGCCCTGTTGGCAGTGCGGTACAATGTACGTTTTTATTTTGGCACCATTTAGTGTCTGTGTTAGCAAGTGTCTGGGGAGCTGCGGCTAATCGTTTCATTCACCACACCAATTTACTCAGCACCAATATTATCTCATAACTTGGCCTTGTGTTTTGATGGTTTCAGCTCAGTGACAACATTATTACATTACTCAGAATGGGCAGATGGAAAAGATGCACTGAGATGGTGACTGCCTGAATGCAGACAATATGTTTCCTATTTACCACTGCCTTTTTATAATCCTGGATCAAGAAAATGCTTTACGAGAGGTTAAAATTGAGCAGATACTCCTGTCAAGATGGGCAAAGCTTCCCAGGAAAGATTGAACATAGCACTGCTATACCATGTTGGAATTCATAATGATGAGCAATTTTTTATTGCAATTGCCAATTGATCACTTTGGGAAATCACAGTGATGCTACCACTGCAAGCACAATACAACTGCAAGGGGGAAAGCCCTCTTCACTGATTCCCAGGAAGAGAGAACAAAGCAACAGGCCACCAAGTGCTGAGGCCTCATTCACTGATAAATTAACTCTAAAAAATGCATATGTTAATCAGATAAATGCAAATTAAATTGGATGGTGGTTCCAGGAACAGGGAAACCCAATTCAAATCAGTGGAAGTTTCTGAAATTATATGTTTTCCATAGTTTACCGGACATGATTAATTCAAGCAGAATTTATGCACCAGTTCTAACATGGTTCTGGCATGCAGTAATGGTGTAATCTAAGACTATAGTTACTCTTCCTCATCATGTCGTGAAGTTTCTAAATAATCCTTCTACTGTGGAAATTATAGTTTCCTTTTTTTCATGCTGACATTGCTATTCCTATGGTCAGTCTAGGATATGAAATCAGCAGCGTGTGGACTGGAAAATTGACTCAGCATACTTTGTGAAGCAACCTGCTCTGCTTTATTGGTTGCTTCGTTTCATTTGGTGCGTAGGAGAGATTTCTTCAGCTGCTCAAAAAAACGCAAGCCAACAGAAGCCTTGTTTTGTATCCTGGAAATGCCATGACATTTCAGGGCCTGAGGACAAAAGAGCATAACAATAGCTGTGTCACGTCTCATTACAGGTTTATCTAGAACAGTATCTTGGTACTCTTAGTGACCAATAAAGAATGCTTGGGAAAGAGTAGGGAAAACATATACAGATACTTTAAACTGTCACTTTTCCTCTATATTTTTCCAGATGCCAGGAATTTGAAGTTAGGGAACTTCTTGAGGCGAAGACAGCATCTTTGTGTTGAATAGGCTTCACAGGATTTTCCCTTGTTAATTTGGCTACTCACTGCCCGAACCCCCAAAACATTTAATATTCACAAACAGGTGTAGCAAAGACACCCACAGCTTAACTATTTGTTTTAAGAAGAACACATTCCTTAAGGTTTTGCTGAACCTGCCTGGTTCGCTATGAATGAACCCTAACAATGGTTTGTAGGTGGCAAAACTCTGAGCATGTTTGAAAACATTAAAGATATTTCACACACGTTTTCTTCACATTTCATTTAAGAAAAGTTGAATCGATGCCTTCTAAAAACGCTTTTTGTGGAAGAGTCCTTGTGACATTGATAGCTTGGTGACAAAACCAGAATGACTATGACTCCGCTGTTTTAAGGTCAGAGGTATATTTAATATGCATCAGATAAAAAAAAATAGTTTTTAAACACTGAAGTCTTACAGCATTTGCTTCACTTAATTGTCCATATTGTCTCTAAGCAAGGCTTTTATTGATATCCAGGAATTCCTTTTCCCCCTTTCTTTTCCTTTTTAATTTTTTTTTTTTCTTTCAATAAGAATCTCCTTTGGTTAATATGTTTTTACTTTGAAAACTACAGCCCTCTTAAACTAGACAAAACTGTACTTCATAGTTCTTCAGAATGAAGCTTAAAGATGATTTGGTATAACTACTAGCTCAGTGAATGTCGAATCCTTGGTGTGCAGGTGTTTCCAGCTGACCAATGCAAGGCTAGGGTTTGGTTAGGACATTGCTTTAAATGCCTCTGCACTTAAGCACCGTGTAAAATTTTGCCATAAAATACGACAGTCTGCTAGTGTTGTGACAGCCTGTTGAGCCCAGTGGTTTCCTTTTGCAGATGAACAGATGTGCATGGAGAGCAGTGAGGATAGAAAAAGCTAGAGTGAAATTATGAATACCCTGACCCGGGAGACACTTAAAGGCTAATGGCTTTTCTATGCAGCTTTCTCTCGCTTGCAGAGAGGCCTCTGTTTCCTTTACTGACGCCGTTTCTTGGATGATCTGTAATGAATTATAGCAGGCACAAAACAGTGAGATTAATTTACAGACATAGAAACCATCCAAAAGAGTTTATTTTCCTTTTTGTTTCTTTTTAGTTGAGTGTTTGTTTAATTTGCACTAGGGGAAAGTCACTTGAAACTATTCCAGAGTAAGTTTGCCCAGATAGCTATTGTGTGTAATTTATCTCCGAGGAGATACACCCACCCACGGACACCGGAGAAGCTTGTCCTAATGACCATCCTGTCCCTTGGGTAGACCAATTGGCGCAGCGCCGTGCTAAACAACAGTTCTGTATTGCTTCCAAGATGGTTCCTGCAGAAAGCCCAAACACTGCACTTGGCAATGTGCAGCTGAATACAACCCTGAGGAACCCTGGATCAATATATTTGTTTGAAAAGTATGACATGTAACAGTTTGTTTGTTTGTTTTAAATTACTGAGATACGTCAGGTAGGCCTTGTTTGTGCGCTGTGCAAAGATCAACTAAATCTAGTCCTCCTGTATTCCTAGCCTTGCACTACTCAAACGTGTCTTAAAGAAGAGCTCTGAAGAAGATTGCACATGCTTTGATGTTTATACAAGAGAAAATATGCCCTGTGGTGGAATAATTCCAGTTACGAGGTAATACTGGCGGTTACCTTTGTAGAATCTTGTTAATTACCATCTTCACCCATTTGGCCCGGGGATCTAAACAGATTTGCTGGCTGTTCTTCAGTGTTGCTCTGCAGTGGAATGAACATTTCACTTCAGTTAATATTGGCACCTGAGAATGTTAGAGGAGGACGCAGACAAGGCTGAGGATTGTAAGCTTAAGGGCGGCCAACTGTTCAGCATTTGTGAGCCACAACTTCTCTTGCCTGCTGACTTTACTTACATGATTTCCACAGCGTTGCAGTGTGGGCCCTTAGGAATGATTTCTACATTGGCCAGGTGCTTTGGCAGCATTAATCCTGTGACAGTCTGGATGCAGTGACACCGCAGCTCCGCTGCCAGCATCATCTCTGGGAGGAAAGTAAAGGAAAGCATATAATGTCTGCAACTGAACCAAACTAACAATGAAAATATTAATTAGAGAAAGCAGAAGGGATAAAATGTTCATGCCTCAAGGTATAAATGGATTGCTATTCATGGGTTTAAGGTAGTACCTTTACTGAGCAAGAACAGGGCATTTGCGATCTGCAGACTTTGTACAGGTAACAATTTATAAGTTTCCATTACTACTACAATTATTTTGGCATCCCACAACCTCAAGCACAATGAAAGGCTACTGGAAATGTGAGGCTCCTTTCTCATGAGAGGCAGAAAAAGCTACCTGAAGAGGCAGACGGCTACTCCCCATGAATACAGCCTGGAGGGGAAACCTATTTGGGCTAAAATTCTACACTCATACCTGGTGTGAAAAAGCCATGAAAATATTCAGCTTAGAAGCTTAATCAAGGTGCTAGAAAAGGTGTGGAGGCCTCTGAGAAAGCAACTCTGGGTAAGCACTAGGAGCAAGAAACCCAACAAGCTTTGGGATGGAGTTTGATTAAATTATGCCACACATTGTACAGCACCCAAGTCCATGGAGTGAATTTGTTGTTGCCCAACAGTCCTTCCAGACCCGTGTTGCACTAGTGAAGCAAAAAACAAATGTTATCTCAGCTTTACATATTGAGCACATAGTACCAGAGGTGTGACAGAAAATATCCAAGGTCACAAGCTGTGAAGCCCAGGACTTTCCTAGCTCCAGCCACTGCAGACACTGGGTTATCTTCCTGTTTTCAATTCCAATACCACAGTTAAAATGCACAATCACTACTCTCACGTTTGTCCATTTTTCCTACTACGGCAAGCTGCATCTTCAGCTTGAAATTCCTGACAGTTGAACTGTGGAATATATTTGAAAGAGGAGATTCAGTACTTTGCAGGCAGTATGAAGAAGCAAAGACAAGCTCCACATGAAATGGATGTGGGGCACACAATCTTACTGAGATGAGTAGGGCTGAAGGAACCAACATCTCAGTTCTCTCTTACTATGGGTCTTGACATCCCTTAAGACCAAACAGCCAACCTCACCCTGTGCTAGTTCTTGTACCTTGATATGATCATCCACCTATTTCCCTTCTTCACTTATCTTCTGCCCGGTTGAATCTGCTGGTGCTTCTTTGGTGGGCTTGTCAGTGTTAGGTTAATGATTGGACTAGATGATCTTACAGGTCTTTTCCAATCTAGGAGATTCTGTGATTCTGTGTGACACCTCCCTACCTACCTGACAGAAAGCAGAAACAAACGCATTTGAAGCATTGGGAAGCACAGGCTCAAGAGAAGAAAATGAGACTCCCAAAGGCTGTGCCAGGGTTTCACTGCACATGTGTGTAATGATACAGGCGTCCTGTTAGCCAGTTGTCCAGCCTGGAGGTTGGCCACATCCAGCTCTGTTCTGGCTCAGGAGAGACTGCATATGTGTGTCATCCCGACGTGAAGCCAGGACACAGTAGGAGCAAGTGTCCACATGGTGCTGAGGCTTGGAAGCATTCCAGACCCCTAAACTTGGCATACTTTCTGACCACGAAATACTTTTTGGACTTTCCCAGCAGAGTTGTTTTTTTTGGTTGTTTTTTTTTTTTCCCCCCTCATGCTTCTCAGGGAAAAGGTCTAACAGATGGCTGTTGATTAGAAATAGATTGACTCAAAATAAGTTGAATATTCCAAGCTTTCATCTCGGGGCCTGTTATCATAAAAGCAGCATGAAAAGTGACAGCGATGCCATATGCCACACAGTTATTACAGGCTATCGCTTCTTAGGCCCTGGTTGTAATCTCATTTTTCTCAGAATATTTAAGGGACAAGTTGACCAATATCAGTGAATCTCCACTAGCAGAAGAATAATAGGAGACAAGAAATACGCCCACTCTGACAGTCCGTGAATATGTTTTCCTTGACCTACTACCTCACAGACAGCATGAGTATGGAAATCCTACACACCTTGAAAACATTCTGTGTAGCTAAACCATATTGCAGAAGAACTGTAATACATAGAAAAATAAATGGAATTTTCTTACCAGGAAAGTTGCCCATAAAAGAGAGAATCAGGAGGGAGATTAGAGTCTTGCTATCCATGACTGCTCTCTGTGCCTTCTGATGGTGAACTGAAAACAAATTCTGCTGTGTCTTCAGACCCACATGGGACTGCTGGCACTGTTACACTCCAGGATTTGCTTCACATGTACATACAGATAGAATTACTCTCGCTCTTGCTTTTTGTCACAACCAAAACAAGTTGCAGAAAAATCTGAGATGAAACAGCTTGTGCTAACACATCTGCAACTGAGCAGTAAGTTGGAGCCACTCTGCTTGCTCTGATTCCTTCTTAATTCTAAGAAAACAGTAAAATACGAAGAGAGAATAACATGCTGGTTAAAGTTGTGAGAGAAGTATTAAGGTTTATTTGTTGTCATCATTTACAGTTTAGTATTTGCTTAATTTTCTCTCAGTGCTGAAATACAAGACAGAATCTATTTAATAATAGAACATTGGCAGAACTCTAGGTAATAGTGTTATTTTGATAGGATGAGGAAGTCAGAGCATTATCACATTAAGATAATGATCTTTAAGAATGTCTTACATATACTTATCCCCTATCCCATATAATGCCCAGCAAATTCATGGGCCAGAACAGATCAGGGAGTCTTCCTGTGCCTGAGGACACACTTGTCTGTAGAAAAGAGACTTCAGCTGCATGGATGAGACATGCCATGCCACATGCTCTGATGTCCAGAAAACAGCTCCTGACATGTTGCATTTATTCATACTGTATAATAATAATAATAATAATAGTAATTATTATTATTATTATTATTATTATTATTATTATTATTATTATTATTGCTTCTTGCAAGTCCCTTCAGATTTGCAAGCACAAAAAGATTGCCTCTTACTATGCTCTTGCATTTAACCCTATTGAATACACCTCTTTTTTCAGATCTCTTCTTCCTAATTCTTTCTCGATGTCTCTCCTAAGAGGAAAATTCAGATCTATACTAAAAAAAAGTGCATCCATTTGCCACACCACTGGTCACTGTTTCCTGGCCTATGACCAGATATGCACGCTATATACCGCTTTTGATCCCAGTCCAGCCCTGCCTTCTCTTGTAATGAATTGCTGATGATTTTCATATACCTAAAATAGTGTATTCAGAAAGGATTCCTGAAACTGAGGCACTGAATTCCATCCAGGCAATGATACAGAACCATTTTCCATTGTTATGCAAGTGACTGGTAGCTCACAAAATGAATAAATATTTGTGGGTTTGTTTGTGTATTTTCATATTGTGAAATTGGTCATTTCATGAAATGACTAAAATGTTGGTAATTTTAGAAAATCACTGAAAAAATAGGTTAAAATGTTAAGAAGTACCTAATTAGAATATTTTTTATTATCAACTCAAACGTACAAGTAAGAATGTTTTTACTGAAGTTTGTATTTAGAAAAGCAATTGCTTTCAAGAACAGTAAAGCTTGCCACTGTACAGTTCTAAGATTATTTTGACGACTGAGGTTATTTCATAAAACCATTGAAAAGTTCAGGGGTTTTGTGAAGTGAATACTTCACGGTACAAAAGTATCATTGGCTACTGCAAGGACCGGGATAAAGAAATTGTTCTATCTATACCTGTATATACGTCTTTCTGAGAAGTTGCTAACATTTCCTGCAGAATAACCTTTAATCTTGGGTGCCTATGTTAATTTCCATAGAGTTTGACTTCAGTCCTTTGTAAATAACACGGAGGCACATGTTTTTGCATTCTCAGCAGGTGTCAACTGCAGGGCTGCTCTGCTGTATCGGAGTATTACTGTGGCATCGTAATACTTGCATTTTTGTAATCAGTGGTGGAACCTGCACCTCCTGGTTGGGTATCCACAGCCCAGTGGGCTTGTTACCACCACCTGAAAATTTATACTCTCAAGCTTGTCCTTAAAGGAGAGCAACTAGGGTGCAAGGCAAGGCATAAATTCTGGGACTGGCAGGGGACTCGTGCTCTGAGACCAGCAGAGGAATAGTCTGTGGAATTCCTCAATGCACAGGAAAAACCTCTGCAAAACTAACAAGGCTGGGCTCTAGGCATATAGCGACAAAAGGCATCGATCAGATGGTCAGGAGTGTAAACTTGTGGTTTCAGCATAATAACGAGGTCCACTGGAAATGTGAACTGCATTGGTCCTGTCTTGGAAAGAGGCATCCGTTTCGGTGATAGAGCTAGGATGCCTGAAAAAGAGCTGGATGGAAGGGGGAGGAGGGAAGGAGGGAGGGAGGGAGGGAGGGAGGGAAGAGGAAGCCAAGTCCATCTCTGGTTCTGCAGCCCAACACGGTATGACTAGAGGTGAGGCAGAAGAGGGCTGAGGTCATTTGTCATTGTGCTTCCCTTTTGGGAACTTTTTGCTCTGCTTGGAGAAGTGGGAAATCCAGTAGACTTGCTTCAACCTCTGGACAAGACTCATCAGAAACTGCCTAGAGCAGTGAGGTCTCATTGTATGGTGGTGTAACAGGTGACATTTTTTCTGCGTGTCTGCAGTAGAGCTGACATCGCCTGTGTGGAAGAAGCGAGGTGGCTAGCATTGGTCCAGCCACAGAGCTTTGGCAGCCAGACATTTTGCGTATGCCTGGGTTTGAGAATGACCTCCTTGAATTCCTGAAGGGTGTTTTGAACCAGGAGGTGCTAGTCCATTTGAATGCCAGGAAAAAAGCCAGGCAGGCTCTTGTTTTTCTCTGTCAAGTATTGCTTAAAATGCCATTTATTAGAGCTGTCACTATACAGAAGAAGAGGATAGTAAAGAGAGTCTTCCATCCCTTCAGATGCTGATAAGCCTAAGTTGTGCAGCATTGAACAGGGCTCCAGTCAGGGCACAGCTTTCTGTGCAGATCCTGACTGCAGAAAGGTTATCTCGTTGAGAGTCATTCAAGCTCTTTTGAGGATTTTCTGAAAAGAAAACAACTCTGTTTATCATTTCTACTTTCAGATAAGAAGAATGTTCACAGAAGAATTTATTGCTGCAGTTTTAGATAAGGGCAAGGCCATGTAGCTAATCACCAGCACTGAGTGGGAGCTCCCTGCAGACCTCTCCAGTAAAACGAGATGACAAAATTTCTCCTGCAGCCAAGGGGTATGTGCAGCACGGTGCAGGCCTGACGGTCAGGTTGGCGTGCAGCTCAGCACAGGACAGGCCTGGGCCAACTCAGCTTAACTGAGTTGAGTGTGTCACTGACGCCTCAATGCACAGGGACCTAAACCTATAGGAAACAGAACTCCCACGAAGAGCAAAAAGAGCAAAGTTTCTCTTTTTCTCACTAATAAAAAGGGCAGTATGATCTAAAAGAGGCTAGAAGGTTGAAAAATGCAGAGAGGAAACAGTCGATTAGCATAAATTTTGAGAAGGAAGATGTTCTCAGGGAAGACAGTAAATAATCACTCCACCTCATTTAGCAATGTGGACTGTGGGGGAAAGCTCTGAATATTTTGTCTGACAAATAGTACCGTAGTCATTTGGAAGATGCTGGTTTTCCTTACAGCCAGATTTCACCATATGGCTGAATGAGTGACATTAGTCATTTAAATACCTTCAGCCTCTAGGTAGTTTGCATTATGACCCAGTGGAACAGCCAGTGAGTATAGAATATCTATCATTTGAGTCATTTTGTGATTCCATAATATGCAGTTGATCTAAGGAGATGTGTGCGTGTGTGTACATATATCTCTCTATCTATATAGCTGTCATATTGTAAAATCCACCCTTTGATAGACGTTTTATTTATTCAATTATATACATATATGTAATTAACCCCTCCCAATCTCTGCTGCTTTTTGACATGTAGCTTTGTCCAGCTTACACTCTTCCCTAATTTCTGCTCTCTTTGATGTTTGCAAAGTTGCATAATTGGGTTCATTGTTTTTTCTCAGATGCAGGACTTCTTTTTAGCCCTTTACTGCTCTAAATTTTTGCACTCATCTGATGGATAAGTCAGGCAAAATAAATTATTTTCCCTAGAAAGGTTTTTAATATAGTAAGACTTTTTCCCTTCAAGAGCAACAGTAGGTAGATGGTATCACTAAAAAAAAAAAATTCTCCTTTTCTGAGTGATGTAATATTTTCTCCTAACCACAACAGCCTAAACATGGACCTTCAAAATTCTGGCATTACAGCAAGAAAAGCTATTTTATACATCAAGAAATTTTCAAAATTCAGTAATATTTTTCCCTAAGTCCACAACTCGAAAAAGTAATATCCAGTTACTTGCTAGGTCAGGAGGAAGAAATAAGGTGCAAGGACAATCTTTGTTCATACAAATTTGCTTTCCAATGCTTCCTCTTAAAGAAAAGCTGGAGTGTGTTATGAGGATGATCCATCTTTCTTCAGGTGTCACAGGAGAACACTGTATGACTCTTAGTCGTGTCAACAATGCCAGGATATCGTTATACGTTCAGATAAAGTTCTATTGAATTTCATGAGCAAACAGCAATTGATTTTTCTGTCACTAAATAAGTACTATGTACTTAGTGATTGAGGATATTGTTTACACTAGAAATACGCACTAAAAAAGAATCCAGAGATTCTTTGCTTTAAAAGGTGTTAGGGCTCCTTGTTACAGCTGGGACCGGAACAATTTCTTTTTCTGGAAATAAATTTACTGTTGTAAACTGTCATGGTTTCTTACCGCAGCAGACACCGATGCTCCTTCCCAAACGGCAAAACATGTTTAACTTAAACACAGACCCACTTTAAGTTAAACCAGAATAAAAGTTCCTGCACATTGCAAGGGCTTACTTGGATTTAATACGTCCATCCTGGAGTTCCTCTCTCTTCACATCAGCAGCTCCGAGCGAGGGGTTTAAATAATGTCCCTCTGAATCTAAAAGCATGTTTGCTCAGTATGAAGTGTCCCCGATGCTTGAAAGAGAGCTGGACCGCAGGTGTGCCCAGGAACCCCTGGGCAAGCACAGAGGCTACTGCTTGCCTGCTGCCCAGCTAGCCAAACTGAGCCAGGTACGCAGGTCCATCTCAACATGGAATCCGCAAAAAAACCTCAGTACATTTTTCAACAAGAAAATACTTTTATTGCATTCTATTTCCTTACAGTATAATTTCATGATAAATCCAACTTTTTACATGAACAGATTTTTCCAAAGCAGAATAAGGAAAGTTACTTATTCTATATGCATTATGACAGTATGTCATACAAGTAGACATAAAATATCTACACCTCTTCAGAACATTTACTGTTCCTTTACACCTTGTGTGTAAATACCAAATAATTCTATGTAAACTCATTTCAAAACAAACCAACCATCCAACTGCAACATTATCTTGTTAGGAACCAAAACAATCTCAGCACGAAATCCCACAATTTCATGGAAATTCTTAAACTCTCGTAAGAATTGAATAGAGTGAGACTTCAGGAGCAAGCTTTCTATAATTGCACTGTACAGTGCAAAAAGATCTGAGGCATTCTACAGTAAATGCTAGTGAGTTACTGTGGGGAAAAAAAGATTTACCAAAACATTGTGAGCCCAAGGCTCATTTAGGCACCTGAGGCACAGATTGAGCATGGCAGCACAGTACTGTGCTTGCTTCGAGTAGTTTTTATTCCTGTGTAGTCCTGAACAGGCACTAAGATGCAAAGTGCCAGGCAGCACTCGAACTTAGCCACCTTGTTATTCCTAACAGCTGGATTACCCACTGTCATCAAGGCTACCCATGCAAACCTCTGTATAGTGGACTATCGGCAGACACTTGCACAATAACCTCCACAACGGACCCGCCTTCTTTTCGGGTATTAATGCTATTTATAAGAACTTGATGGCAAATAGTATTTGGAGAGAAGGAGCTTGCGCAAAGGTGGGGCTACACAAATTGGGAGAACTGCAGCAAGGCCACTGAGAGGCGCCTGTAAAGCCTGTGCTGTCTTTTCAAACGGATTCACTCATTGCAGCTCAGTCAATAAATACGGACGTAGGAATAGACAACTATAAATATGAGGGGAGGGGAGAGTCTTAGTGGGATTGAACATAGAACAGCTGGTCTACAAACTCATCGCAACTAGAGAGGCAGACTATTCGCTTCTTCCAGCATCCATTTCCCGCTGTCTTCTGGCAAACATAGGTAGCTTCATTTGGCGATGTTTCTTCCCTCAGAGCTGGTTACGCGGACTGCAACAGGCAGAATTCAAATTACAAAGCCAGTCAGGAAATCTTTCCTTTAGTCTTCTTGCATGCCCCAGATAATAAGTCCCGTAGGAGATGTGTCTTCTGGAAAAAGTGCCTGATGCTGGACCATATGGGCCTGGTACTGCAGCTAAATTTGCAGGTAACAGGCATTTGCTGTGGATTCTCACCTGACCCCAAGGGTTTTCTCTTCCCAACAAAGAAGCCACTTCTTGGGCCAGGTTTGTGGCATAACAAAACAGATTTCCCCAAAGAACTCAATGGCAGAAGGTGGCTTGTTATTCCCAAACCCACCCAAAAGTTAAGCTTGGCCCCCAAAAGGGCTGCCTTAGCGTCGGCTGCTGCGCGGCCCGTGCCCCATCCCCGCACGGAAAGAAGCAGTACCTCTTGAGGATCCTGGCGAGAATGAGCTTGACCCAGGGCGCGGAGGGGCTCAGGCACACCGTCTGGCCGTGCTTCGTCGTGGCGCTGCGGGGCGAGAGAGGGGGTGAGGCCGGGACCGGGACCGGGACCGGGACCGGGACCGGGGCCGGGGCCGGGCACTTACATGACCTCGGGCACGGCGCAGTGCGGCCCCTCGGCGACGAGCTCCACGCGTGCCAGGAGGCGCGGCGGGATCACCTCGGACACGGCCCGCGGGCAGCGGCAGCGCAGCTCCCCGGCCAGCGGCGCGCCTGCAGGGCGGGAGGCGCCGCTTCAGCCTCGGCTCGGGGCCCCCCGCCGCCCCCCCGAAGCGTCCGACACCCCGGCGGGACCCCGCCGTCGGCGGCGGGGTGCCCCCGGTCCCACTTACCCCGGCAGAGAGCGGCGGCGGCGGTCAGGAGGAGGAGGAGTAGGAGGAGGCGGCGGAGGTGCGGGCTCATGGCTGGTGCTGGCGGGGGGAGCCGTCTGTGCCGCCCCGTTGTCCCCCGGTGCTTTTATCTCCCTCCGGGAGCTGGCTGACAGAAGAAACGTGATTCACACGCCGTCACGCATCTTTCTCTCCTCCCTGCACATCCTCGGGCGGCTGCTGCTCGCCCTCTTCCCGGCCTGTCACCAGCCAGGTCGGCACGGCACGGCACGGCACGGCACCGCCCGGCAGCCTGCAAGGTACACGAACGGGCTGCGGGGACGCGTCCCCTGCCCCGGCCACTCTCCCTGCCCCACCGCTTCTGCCCGGAGGTGTGCGTTCAGCCTGCTCTGCTCACTGGCGAGCCCAGCAGCGCCAGGGAGCCAGTGGTGGGAACTCATAAGGGAACGGACTGTCGTTTAGACGCTAGAATTTGGAGGTTAAATTTATCCCAGCCCAAGTTTTCTTGAAGTTTGTAAGCCTGAAAGATGCTAGGGGAAACTGAGCATAAAATCTTTTGTCTTCTGCATCTAGGGATAAGTTCACGCTTAATTTTAGCACCTGGGTTTCTCTGCCAAGCACACAGTAACTTCATTGTGAATTTAGTTGTTAGCTGAAAAGCAGAGTTATGCAAATGTTATGCAAAGCAGTGAGCGGTAGTGACCCTCTCTAGCCGGCTGGTAAGATGTTTGGGCTTAAAGTCTGCCAGAGGATCCAGGGATGCAGGTGCGGTCTGGGGATGCCACAGTCATCCCACCCTTTCTTCCCAGTCGTTGGAGGTCATGCATTGCTTTATTTCAGTCCTTCAGCTTTTCTTTGCACTGCTTTGTGCTTTCTGGGGTGGTGAAGAGTGATTAATTTTTTTTCCCCTAAGATCTTTTCAAAGATTTAATTATGTCAATTTTTTTTCCTTGGTTTGGGCAGCAGACGAACCAATTTGTTATTAGGCGATGGACACCTTGTTTCTTTTAACTTGACCAGGGGGGATGACAACACAGACTGATATATTAGTGCATTGTCTGCAAGCTTGTAAATCAACTCTCTGATTAATTGCCAAATATATCTGGGAAGAGGGAAGCTGAGAACAGTGATAACTTTGTGTTAACAATTAGTCCGCCGGGTATTTCCCTGCACGCTGACCAATTTGACTGCCTTGCTGGTAGTGAGCTGACTTTTTTTCCCTTGGAGCTAGGTGTGAACTCACTGATTTGGGCATTGCCAAGGCAGTCTCTGTGGCTCTTGGTCCATCAGATCTGTAAGCCTCAGGGCACTTGACTATTTCTCGCTTTTGCCACCCTGCGGGAAGTTATGGAAGTGCTAAAATAACCAGGAGGGGAAGATCTCAGAGCAGTGGGGGTTTGTATTTCTCTCCAAAGTGCTTGCCTCTCATTGTGCTTGGTCTGCCAAAGGGTAGGGAGCAAATACCTAATTCCTACCAGTCTGCAATTCCTTCTGCCTTGCTCATGAGTTTTCTGAAAGAGCTACAGATTCTAACACAATAAGTAGGCACCAACTATCAAAGCACCAACTTTCCAACGCCAGCCTGGATGCTAGTCCTTGCTCCACAACACCAAAATTCATCTACAATCCTGCCTATTATTCTGAAATTTCCTTACAAGTTTCCAAGGGAAAAATGACATTTTCATGCGGAGCACCCTGTTTCTCCGATGCAGAAATATTCAGAGTAGAACCTGAAGTGATGTGCTAGGTGTGCCAAATACAAAGGGATCACAAAGACACGGACTATCTTTGAAATGTAAGGAATATAGTGTCTGTGAACTGTTTTCTGACTTCTTTTCTCCCCATATTTCAGGTTCCCCCCACCCTCCTGCCCCTATATAAACTAACGTTTCCTGGCTTGTGGCTGTTTATAAGATATGGCATTATGTGCTGGCTTTTGTTTATTTGGGAAAATCTTTCCTACGCTATCAGTTTGTTTTTCTTTTTGTGGCAATGTTCTGTGCAAACAGGCTTTCTGCTTTGGAAAGCACCCGCTCAATCGCAGCCTGATTCTGAACTTGGTCGTCTTGGATTTCAGGGTAAAGACTTCACATGTTGCGTGAAGTCCTCATCGCACTTGACGTCAATGGCGACTTAGATGAGGCTGGCTTTTCATCGCTGACTTCACTTGTCACTTTAAGTAGATCAGGTGTAGAAGAACAAATGAGGCTGACCTCTGTTTTACCCCTTTTTTGAGCAATTCATGGAAGGCAGCAGTTGCTGAGCTCTTAGAAAATTGCTACGGATGGTACAGTGAGGGCCCGTCTCATGGAGGAAAAGGATTTCTCTGTTAGACAGCAGCCAGTGCCTTGTGTCACGTAGGAATCTGCATTAACAGAGCATATTTCATTAGAATAACTACTTCGGTCTTATCCAAATCTCTTAGCAGGAATCTATATCTGGGAATAGGCTGAGCTAAATGAAATATATAGGAATATCAATGATGACATCAGTTTGGCAGTTAAACATGCAAGTGGTAAAACAGCAGAAACAGCAGTGACAAACTTCCCATTCAGTGAGAAACTCTTTAATGTGCCTTCTGTCCTGTTGGTTCAAACTATCAACTCCAGTAACAGGCTCTTAAATTAGATTCCTTTCCTCTGCCTTCTCAAACTTCTGGAAAGCCACTTCCTTGTCTCCAGTGGGAGATTTCATAACAAATAATCGAGAGGGCCTTAAAAGAACCAAGCTACCTTCAAGTAAAGCTATGCTTCTTGTGAACTGGAAAGGTTTCGATCTTTTTTAGTAGAACAGTCATGTTCAAAATCCAGAGGACAGGTGTTTCTGGGATTTGGAACTTAATCTGCTCAGGGCTCATAAAATCAACTGGACAATGTGCCCATGTTCTCCTGGGCCTAGCACTGCCTCCCTGTGCCGGTACAGCTTTTCAGAGCAATCTATTATTCTTCAACTAGGAAAAATTTATTCACATACATTCATTTGCCACTAACTGGTCTTGATGTGAATTATAACATGATTCAACATTAATTCATCAGTTAAGCTGTTAAGGTATGTTGCTTTTAAAGGGAGATCTGAGCATTGAGCAGCCCATAACAATGAAATAATGATGCATGGGGGAAGCAGAAACTCACCGCAGAAAGAGGTGAAGAAGCTCTGAGATTGCTTCACCATGCCAAAAAGGAAATACTCTTCAATCAGCAAACGTGGCTCGTTGACAAATGTGTAACATCTGTAGTGCTTGTGAAGAAGCTTATGTGCTCAGTCATTTTCCTGTGATGTAATTAACCATTTTGTTTGACGCTCACAAGAGCATTTATTGATGGGCTACAATGTCTTCCTTCTCTGATCTATCAAACTCCTCAACAGCTGGCCTGACCTTTAGCCCAGGCTAGAGCGTTGGGAAAGTCTTGTGCAAATACCCGCCATACCAACAGACTGAGAGGAAACTCAAGATGTACAAAGACTCAAAAAAATGTCTCATGTGCCCGGGAGCATTGCTCAGTCACTTCCCTTTAAGCTGTGCTAGGCTAACCCTACACATCTGGCTCCATCAGGGTACACTCAAAGCAGTATTATCAGGTCCATGTTTTAGAAAAAAAGGCAGTAAAAAGTCAGATGAGCATCATTTGTTCTGTCTCTGTCCCTTTGAAACAAAAACACCTTGCGCTGTCTGCACTGGCGCTCAGAATATACTGCTACTATTCCTTTATATTGGAGCCAACACAGTAATCTCTAAAGAAGGCTGCAACTAGGAGGCAGCTGAAAATATGAATATGTGATCCACCCTGTCACTTTTAGATAGACTCTCAGCAAAGTTAAGAGGAAAATAATTCAGGATCATCCCAAAGGAATGAACTCTTTCAAGGATTATGCCCTGGGCAATGAGCTGAATTTTGCAAACAGGATCGGCCCAACCTCCTAGCCAGACTTTTCCGCTATGGGGGGATTCCCCTCCCTTTTCTAATTCACACAGCCAGTTGGCCACACTTGGTCATTAGTTACTGGTGAGAGATAAGAGAGGCTGACTGGTCCACTGCCAGTTAGCGTGATGCAAGGCCATGGATATGCTCTCCTTTTGCACTGGTGCCTCCTGGAAGTAAGGGTAAGAAAGAGAGGCAGATCCAATAATTTTCCTATGCCAGTGAGTATGAATCAGGGAAGCCCAAGGAGAAGGAGTAACTTCAAAAGCATTTTTGCGTGCTGAGGTTAGTGTGTCAAGAGGTCTATCTGATGACACAAAGAGAACAAGAACGCATGTTGTAACGTAAGGAAAATATGCAATCTGCACAGGTCATCCTGCCGCTCTGCATGGAGGATATTTTGAGGAAATTGAAGGAACATTAACCTCTCCTCGGCACTGATATGGCAGACCTGGCCCTAGCTCCCACTAGGTGAGGATTATCGCGTTGGATGATGAAGGTGCTTTGAGCAAACAAGTAGCAGAACTGATGAAACTGATTTTCAATGGACTTGAATTTTCCCATTGGATTCTCTGCTGTCTAATTAAGTACACAATCCAACCAAGGAACTTCCTCCAATTAAGGCACTCATAACTTCTCCTTCTTCCTCTACCTTAGGTTCTCCAGTGTCTTATGAAAGTGTGTTATGTGCTTACGCTGCAGTCTTTTCCTCACTGTGAGCCCAGTGGCAATTTCCACTGCTACCCATAGACTTTCAGAAAACGTTAAGAAAGTGAGTATCTTTGATCCTAATACAAAAATGTCCAAGACTCAAAAGTTGCCAGGGGAACAGAGGAATACAGAACAATCAAGGCAGCTTCATCACCTAATAGACTTTATTTACAAAGAAAAACAGTCTGGATGCTGCCAAACAGATGTGGAACTGGATTTCAGTACTGTTCCACTCCCAGGCGGTCATCCAAGTAAAGTAATCATATTTGCAAAAAGCTGTGCAAACAGAAAATCCCCATGTTGTCCGTGGCAGCTACAGACATGTAGCAGGGGTAGTGTGAATATCCAGCCATTCCGGACCCGTTTAAATATGTGTGTCCTGGGCAGGGGATGGGGTGGGGGTGGGGTGGAAATGTGTGGAAGTGGAAAGGAAGATACTGAGATGGGGACAAAAATGTTGAAATCCTGCTTCCTCTCTCAAAGTGAGTTGAGAATCACTGTCAAGCTTGTGCTCTCCCTCAGTTTGTCCTTCACGGTCTCTTCTGGCCACTTAGAAGTGCCCCAGTAGCCAGGGAATTCCAAAGGTCGGGCAGGGAGTGCTGGGCATCCACATCTCCTCTTTGCTCCACCAAACAGCTTTGGAAATCTGCCCTCTTTGCTTCTCTGTTGTGAACTTTCTGATCTCCAGCCTTTTTTGACCGATGTAAGTCTGAGGAAGGGAGGAGCATGCCTTACCTCCCTATTGCAGCAGCAGTGTTTGCTTCGAGCAATGGCCTCGCAGCCAGATTTTGTTAAGGCTCTGTGTGTGTATCCCAAAGACGGACAGGAGCCTCAGGGCAATGTCAGGTGTTGCAAACACCAGGTACTGTAGTGCACCCGCATGACTCTGATTTCAGGGTGGATTTGTTACAGGAACAACTAGGCAATTTGTTACCGGAACAACTAGGCGATTTGCAAAGCAAGTTCTGTAGACACAGTGAATTCCAACAATTTCCCTTTTATTAAGGACAACATCCAGGCTGGTCATCTTTTTCACAGAGGCTGGGAATTAACTTTATGAAGCCATCACAAATGTCAACACGACCAGTATTTATTTAAGAGAGAGCTTGCCCAAGGAACCAATTAGCAGCAGGCTACTCAGCGCTGAAATAGGTAGTATCATCCTTGCTTTACCCACAGCCTACTGCCTCCTGCTGCGTTTTCACGGGGAATGTGTTAGAAAAATATATTGTGGAAATTGTGTTGCTCCTTTGGAATAGGTGGAATGACAGAAGTGTGTCAGTAGACAGAAAGAAGAGCCTCTTAGGGTTAAGAAACCTGAGACAATCACACAACTTTGTATTTAAAGTGGTGTCAACCTATTATTGGGGATGAAGTTACGTTACCTGACCTCCGTGCCATCCAGACCGCAGTTTGCTGGCTTCATTCAGCCTAAACCAGCTCAGACTCACTCCCTGCTCTTGGCCTCCAAAGGGTCTGCCAAAAGGTCAGGGGTTCTTCTCAGCCTCTCCGAGTGGCAGCACGAGCTCATTTCAAGCACGTCAAGATGGAAGGGTAAAACATTTTCTCGTCGCTTTGCTAAGAAGAGGTCTAAGCCATTTGGCCATATGAAACCTGTCATTTTCCTGATTTTAAAAAGAACCAGAAACTGGCACAAATGTTTAGGGGGATGTGTGGGAGAGAGTTGTTTCATTGCTCCCCATCCTATTCTCTCTATCCCAGTTTTCAAGTTCTGCAGTGAAATGGAAGGGAGGAAAATGGAGCCCTGGTGCTTTTCACATCAGCTTCCCAAATAATTTCATTTCCCTGCAAATGGGACCACATAGAAGAGGCTCAGTCCTACTGCTCTCAGTCCAGAATTCCCATTAAGGCAAAGGGATGCTGAGGATTGTAGTTTTGGAATGGTGAAAAGATATCGATGGGCACAGCTTATACAAGCCATTAACTAAACAGACAAGATTTGATAAGATCTGTCTTTTATGTTAACGCAGGGAAACAGACACCAGGCAAGTGTATCTAAATATTTATCTTTTACGAAGCAAAACTTGGTAAGTAACAAGGGGAAATTTCTTAATTAGGAAACATATATAGTAATAAAAACATTACAAAAAGTCTTCCATTTGATTTACAGGAACTTATTACAGTTATTCTGGATGAATTATGATACCACTACATAATAATTGTACATCTGTAACTATGAGGGTTTCTTCAACATTTTGGAAAATGAGTAGATGAATAGAAATCCTATGGTCTCACCATGATGACATTTAAATACTAGTATTTAAAAGTGGTCTAGATCCCCCTTCTTTTTAATTTTCTGCTGGACAGAAATATGAAGAGCAGAGGAAACAGCATATACACAATTCCAAAAGGAATCTGGGCTGGAATAAATAAACATCCATCAACACAACAGCACGTCCACGTACATATAACTTTTTATATAAATTATGACATTATGCCATACAAAAAAAGACATCACATGTCTAAGGTTGCAAGGAGCGAAACCCACCGGTGCTCCCTCGCAATGCAAGAGCGCAAGGTGAGCAGTGCCGGGTACTGCAGGACTTCTGGCAGGAAAGGGGAAATAGAAGTTGTGGTGAACTCGTGTTGCGGAGTTAACCTTTGGCTCCGGCACAGCCTTCCCACAGCAGCTGGGAAAGGTTTTTTCCAGGCACATAGCTATATGATGTGGAAAACAGAAGAAAGATGTGTTCTGGGAGGCAGCAGTTCCCTTCTCTACTCAGAGCTGCTATGTAGAATAAATGTTTGTATGTGAGTTACTCCAGTCCTTACAAAGGTGTGTAGCATGGAAATACACTTCATGCTGGTGCTGACGCATCACCAGTGTTTTGCTGATGCTGGAGCCCAGGCAATTTTTTTCCTGCGAAAGAATTCAGGGTATTCCCTGTATTTTTTTCTCCTGCACAACACCCCAAAAGCAAGGTTTTAAAGGCAGTAAATTAGTACAGCACTTAGAATTGTGCTTTTCAGACAATGTCCAAATTAAAGATACATCCTATGCTGTACTCGCAATATTTCAATAAATACAATCGAGTATCATTACATTAAATAAAGTCCTCAATAAATAGGCTGAGCTCAAACGCAGTGCATTTCAAGAAAGGAGAGCCCCCGAAGCCTCATGCTGAGTGTCTGCTCCCCTCCAGCGAGCTTCTTTCCCCGGTCAGTTCTTCTGTGTTGAGCTGAAAGCGAAAACCCAAGGAGAGAGCGATCAGCACTGCCTGCCATAACCTGCCGGCGGGTCCCGTGCCTGGGGTGCAGCCGGGGCCGCCGCCGCCCCGCTCCTGCCCCGGACGGGACGGGACAGCCCGGCGGCGGGTACCTCTTGAGGATCCTGGCGAGGACGAGCTTGACCCAGGGCGCGGAGGGGCTCAGGCACACCGTCTGCCCGTGCTTCGTCGTGGCGCTGCGGGGCGAGAGAGGGGGTGAGGCCGGGACCGGGACCGGGACCGGGACCGAGACCGAGACCGGGGCCGGGGCCGGGGCCGGGCACTTACATGACCTCGGGCACGGCGCAGTGCGGCCCCTCGGCGACGAGCTCCACGCGTGCCAGGAGGCGCGGCGGGATCACCTCGGACACGGCCCGCGGGCAGCGGCAGCGCAGCTCCCCGGCCAGCGGCGCGCCTGCAGGGCGGGAGGCGCCGCTTCAGCCTCGGCTCGGGGCCCCCCGCCGCCCCCCCGAAGCGTCCGACACCCCGGCGGGACCCCGCCGTCGGCGGCGGGGTGCCCCCGGTCCCACTTACCCCGGCAGAGAGCGGCGGCGGCGGTCAGGAGGAGGAGGAGTAGGAGGAGGCGGCGGAGGTGCGGGCTCATGGCTGGTGCTGGCGGGGGGAGCCGTCTGTGCCGCCCCGTTGTCCCCCGGTGCTTTTATCTCCCCCCGGGAGCTGGCTGGGGATTTCCCGGGCGCGGAGTGGGGCCGAGGGGGTGTAGGGGGGTGTGAGGGGTGTGTGCAGTGCCTGGCTGGGCTCCCACCTCCTCTGCCTCGGTGGGGCGGCCGGTGGCCCCTTTCCACCGCTGAAGGAGCGGGGCAGGGAGAGAAGGGGGCTGATCGCCGCCCCGGGAGGCTCCCGGCGCAGGGGAGGGCACGGGGGAAGCGTGGCTCTGCACAGTTCGAGGATCGCTCGGGGTCTGCGTGGGACCTCGAGGAGGCTCTCCCCGTTCTCTGGAAGGAGCTGAGGCTCTTTTGTGGGGGATCTCTGGTCTCCTTCAGTTAGTGTCAGTGCAGGGTGCTGAGCCGAAGGAGGGTTTGGGGTCTGGAGATTGCCTTGCTGGCTCACCCCGTGCAACTACGCACTCTCATCCGGGGGGGTGGGGGGGGGTTGCTCCCCTGAGCACCTCTTTCTTCACCTGCCTTTTGAAAACTGCAAATCTGTTTTTTCTGCAACTGTGAGACACTCAAATTTCCATACCTACTGTCTGCTAATACAAGCTGCCTATTCCACTCCTCTGCACAGATTGGTCACTCTGTCTTCATGACTGTCAAGACATTTTGCTGTCTTTTGTTATAAAGCAGCAAAACAGCAGTTTTCTGGCAGCTTTTAAAGAAAATGAGACACAATTTTTCTGAGCTTTATTTACACATAGGTTTAGGTCAATTATGGTCAAAGCACTTCCTTTTGTAATTAGTTTCCATATGAAATAAAATTTTGCACGGCCTTTTCTTGCAGCTGATCATTTTTCTCTCTTCCACAGGTACCTGTGAACATGAGTGGAGTTCCGCAAATCAAGTTGTTCCTGGGCCAGTCTGCCATGTGTCTTGCCCCAGCAACTCGAACACCTTGTGTATTCGTAAAGCAGCTAGGTAATCTTTTGGTACCGTGTGTCATGTGTTGCTTTGATTTATGACATGTTTATGGTTATGCAGGAATTTAAGATTTGCAAGTTCCCCCTGCAACTTTCTACTCTTTATTTACTTAGTAAATATTTCTTTGCTGTAGAATATACATCTGAAACTTTAAGTGCTAATGCAAAATCAGATAAAACCAGTCAGATTTCAGTGAAACATTCCTGGTTTGGGAAGAAGAGATCTACTAATGAATCATTGTAAGAATGACTTGAAACCAAGCTTGTTATAGTCACTGTTTTGAACTGGCTTGACTTGATTTTCAGGGGAAAATTGACATTGTTTCCTTATAGGAAGACTGTCAGCACAGAGGTAACCTTGCAACTGAAGTATGTAGATTATATTTACATTTTTTTGGACACAAGCCAAGTAATCATTGTATTATAATGACATTAACAGAACAGAATAGGAATTAACTGTAGATATAACTGTCCTGGCAGGGATGCCAAAATGGAAAGCAAAATAAGGTGATTTTTGAAATTACAAGGATCACAGTACAGTAATCCCATTAGAAGATTTACTGTCTGAAAACAAACCTGAGTCAGGACTCAAAACAGGTAAGATGTAGCGTGTGAATCAGTCCTAGAGAGAGCTTAATTAGGTGGCAGCTAAGTGGTACACAGATGCTCTCATTCCTGAGCTTTGTCGTCTACAGGTCAGATAGTTCATATGGCTGCTGGCTTAGTCTCTTGGGAGATCAGCCGTACGGGAAGATTGTATGTCTAAGCAAATGGCGATTGCCCCATGTAGTCTGGAAATATCTAATGACTAATTTGCGCCCCTTTCCAGTTGCAGTTTGGTAATGACATCCTTGGAAGCTGTTGGCTCGTAGCTTGGTCTTAAAAGGAAATTACACGATCAAGATGTCTCTCTGTCTTGCTCCGTCATTCTCCCCCTCCCCAATTTCACCCCTCCGGTAAAGTTTGTATCATTTGGCCAGCTTCAGAAAGATTTGACAAAGGGCTATCGAGGGGTATCAACTGCGTTAGTACAAGTTTGTGCAGAGTCAATGTTGGATGGAGGGAGAGAGAGCGCCAAACTGGCACTGCCATTGCGGGAAAATCTGCAGCATAAGCTGTGCTCTTTCCACTTGCCTGCTGGCCAATCCAGATGTTCCTGCTTGCCCCAGTGCATAGCTACCTCCTGCATTGTCTCTTGTCCAGCTGTGTAGGTATGACTAGAACATGAAAAACGTTGGGGAGGTGTGGAGTGGCTTATATGCTCTTGGGGAGAAATGGAGAGGTTACAAGAGAAGTAGCTGTGGACTTTAGTCTAATAGAGGACATAGAGGTTGTGCAGGAGTCCAGAGGGTGTTACACTGAGTGGGTTGGAAGAACCATACATCTTGAAATCTGCGCCTGTTGCCTTCTCGTGTGTCATATGCCATCTCTCTCCTTTTTTTTTTTTTTTGTTGAAAACTAATTGATTATTTTTAATGAAAATGAATTCTTCACTGATGTGTATATGAAATTGTGTATAAAGCTGATGCGCCGTGCAACTTTGGCTTCCGTCTTCAAGAAAAAACTTTGTAGCAGAGGTGCTCTTCCAGGCTCTATTTTTGCAGCCTGAGTCACCCTTCTAAGTAGTAATAGTAGTAGACCCTGTGTGTTGTGTGGTTTTTTTGAAGCCAGTAGAGTAGCAACTGAAGAGGTTGGAGCCAGGAAGAGGCAGAGGCACGCTTTCCTTGCAAGCTAGAGAGATTTCTTAAGTAAACCGTAATAAACACAGCTGTTAAGAATGGACAATTGCCCACAGGTGCTTAGGGGCAGCCACTAAGCAGAAAAGTTAGAAACCTTCCCTGAGATCCCTGGAGTCACCATGCCCTCCAGGCTATAGCACCACCAGCATTGGGCTGAGAGTTCCCGGTATGCCTGCCCCAGGGAAGTGCCATGGTCTTTGCAGGACAACAATGATGAACACAGATTTTAATTGTATATGTACATTACTATGCTAGTAGGAACACACACACTTGAGTCACCTTAATCCATGGGAATCAGATGCCCTATTCCACTGTCATAGACCTTCCTGTGTCCCTAACTAGGTTTCTCCTAAAGATAGCCCTCAAGCTGAACAGTGAAACTGAGGCTTATGCTGTATTACCAGGAAGAAGGGTTTGCCCAGATGTAGCAAACTGAGGCAATAAACAGCTAGGATGATGGACAGATAATCCAGTGCAGGTCACTGAAACTATCATTAGGAGATCCAGCTCTGAGTAAATGCGGAGAGCAGATCTGTTGAGCAAGAAATTGTCACTCATACACAGTCATATTACGTGTTGTTCTTGGACAGTACACATGAGTAAGGACAGTTTACGTGACAGTGCTCGGTTTTATGCTTGGATGATTGTTCACAATATCTGAACTGTCAGACTCATTCCACAGTGGTTACTGCTAAGGAAATTCCAGAAGAAGTCTCCTGGGGTCTGAAGCGTGAGGCTGTTTTGGACACAAAGCAGCAATGTGCGAAACTCAGCAGTCAGCTCTCCAGCAGAGCCATGTGCTGAGATGAGCGGTAGTCAGAGAGGTCGTGAGCACGCTGAGATGCGGTAGGCATTACAGAACTTGGTCCTGTGAGTCAGTACTCACGCAGAGGCCTGGCACAAGGGAAATAGGTATTTCTGGGAGTATTTGAGAAGGCAAGTCCATCTGCCTGAGCACGGCTTTGTACCTGCTGACTTCCAGATCGCCTCTAGCTACCTTCCGTGTGAATGTGGGTAGGCTCTCTTCGGTCCAGATGACAGCAGTAACAAAGCTGAGCTGTAGATGAACTCTTCTGGATTACACCCTTTCCTCGAGCTGCCCTCGCCACCTTTGGCGCATTTCCTTCTGAGAGTAAGGAAAAGACAGGGAATAAATAGCATCATGTCAGCCAGAATTTAGAAAGCTGAGTTCTTCCCTGCCTGCTGCCATATCTTTGATTACAGATAAATCTGCCCTGCATTGGCCGCAGAGGGTACAGATGTGCTTAAGTTTGAATTAGCTATCATGAGTGGTAGTGTCAGTATAGCTGTGACAGAACTCTGCAGGGTGTTTGTTTGCCTCACTGAAGGTACCATTCAAGATACCCACCTTGCTCAAGTTCTGTGGCAGGAGCTGCTGTGTGAAGATGCTCTGAAATCCCTCAGTGTCCTTAGCGTGGGCCTCAGGGTTACCAGAGCATAGAAAGCTGTCCCAGTTTAGGCAGGCCCTAAGGAAATGTATCCAGAGTATTACTACCGCATGACTGATCTTCTTCATGTTATGCAGTTGTTAATTCGTTAAATGCAGGAAGTGATTCTGTTGCTTTGTTGCACGCTTTGGCTGCTTGCCTTTCCACAGCAGGTATTTGGCTTGGCATCTGTAGTGAGAGCATGTATTCACTGGCAGCAGGCCCAGAAAAGCTAAAAGGCAATTAAGCAAGAGATGATGTCTCTTTCATTTCAACAAGTGAGGACTTTTCCTAACTGCACAAAAATGAGTATGGAGGATAGGTCTCACATACAAGTCTTAGGTCAACTTTTTAAGACCGCTTAGAAACCATGTAACATGGGCAATCTCTGAAGGGGCAGGGGTGTTTCCTAACAATATGTTTTATTTCCTTCAATTTCCTTGTGTGTTTCTCTAGTTTTGAACTGTTTCCAGTCCATACTCCCTTGTAAATAATACCCGAATAGGTAAGAAATGCAAGTGTCCCATTGTTCAACTTGTGTCACGAAGGATCTCAGCTCAGTTTTATCGACTGCATCGTGGCACACGTCACACACTGTTGTGCACTTTTCTTTAATAGCTTCTGAGATGTTAACATTTGCATTTAAAATTATGATCTATAGCAAACGATGGTTACTATTTTCTTACCTGTTTTCCTGGATCTTCACCTAATTCTAACATTCTGGAGTCCTTAGGTCTGTCTTTTTCTCCTAACAGAGTTAGAGGTTCTCCTTTACCTGTGCTCGTTGGTGACAATAAGAGCATGAACAAACACACTGTTAATCGCTGCAAAGGAATGTGTTTGTATTACTCAAGCATTCCCTTAGCAAATAGAAAGGGTTGGCTTTGACATCAGTTCGTTTGGTAATAATTTCTCCATTTTTCAGTTTCAAGTGCCAGCTTACCTTTTCTGAGATAGCTAGTGGGGTTGGAGTTACTGCCACACTGTGACCTTACTTTGTGTGACTCCTGGACATACAACAATTTCAAAAAGCCCATAAATTGACCGGCTGGTGGTGGACTGACTGGTTCTGGTATTTTACACCTAACACATAAGGGCAAGAGGGGCTTCATTTTGAGGCTGGAAGCAAATTGCTCGAGCAATTTGTTCTTACCCACACTGAGGGGGAAGAACGCCAGGCTTTTTTGTGGCAAGTGTGTGGCAACCTGAATAAAGATTACAGTTGGATGACTCCTTCCACCCCCACATAGCTGTTGAGTTGCTAAGCCTTTAAGGTCATCAGAACTCCTGAAAAGCATGAGGAGCTCCTCTTGCCCTTACCACCAGCTGAAAATGCTCTGCATCATATGAACTTCCTGCAGGTTTTTGCCCTTGGATCTGTAAAAACACTAGGAGCAGCTCTTAATTCAGAAGGTGGAGTGGATCTCTTGCTGTGGGCTGTTAGGTCTTGCTTGTCTGCCAGAAGCACGCAGGTTTTCTGATTGCTGGGGCAGATCTTGGTTCTATGGTTTGCACATTAATTCAGGTATAATTATACCAAATATGCAGCTGGGTGCTGCTGCTTGTGTATCTGGCTTTGTGTACCTGACAGCAGGACTTAGGCTTTGCCAATGCCTTTTACAGGCATGATACAGCATATCTCGTAACAGTTGATGGTTGTTGCAGTGGTCTTGTCTAAGCATGGGAGAAAGGGTACAGAGCCAGCAATATGCTGCCACTGTGCTGATACTTCCTAGGTGGTAATATTTTGCAGTGGTGGGTAGAAATATGTGGGACTCCCCAGAGAGCATGATCAAAAGACTGATTTTAAAAAAAAAGGTGGGTTTTTTTCAGTTTGAAAACTTAAAACAGTATTTTCAGTTCAAGCTGAGCACGTCATGAGCAGTAAAATGCGTGTTTCATTTGAGGGCATTGTTAACCAAGGTGAAGTTTTTGCTTCCCAAGGGGACCCTGCAAAGAAGTGTGACAACAAAGTCCTCCCATCCTTATGCTTTAAGCCTGATAGCAAAGATTTCCCTCAAGCAGGAAACAAGCTGTTTCAAAGTAAATACATAAAAATTTGTTACATCTACAAATAGTTGGAAGTAAAGCAAATAATGGTCTCTTAAAAATGAACTATTCACCCAATTAAAAATTCCAATCCTGAAACAACCAAAAAAATCCCCAAACCTGGGTTAAGCAAATTTCAATCCAATTAAGTGTTCGGGTTCAGTGGAGCTGAGCAATTTTTGAGGGTGTTCTTTGGATAGTTGTGGTCTTTGGGTTGAAGTGATGACATCGGTTGAGAAAGCAGTGACACGAGACTGGTGACCACGTGAAAATGGGAACGCTTGTTGGAATCATCACAAACTCTGGAGTCTTCTCTTATGACACCCACATTTTAATCCTCTATGTTACTTTCATTGGTTGTGTTGCAATGAAGGAAAAATGAAGGACTCATACTTGACTTGCAACCTAGAAAATGATAAAACTGCCATCTCAGGCAATACTTTGTTAAAGCACTTTGAATGCTACGTGCAGGTTTCTTCTTCAGCGTATTTGGACTCTGTAGTAAAATCATTTACATTGCTCCTGGCAACAAAAAATGCCTGCTCTTTAGTTGAAGGAAAAAATAATATTGATAAGTTTGCTTAATTCTCAGTGAATTATCCGAAATAGCATACAAAACAGCAAGAGGGACAAGCGTTCATTTCAGCTTGTTAAAAGGAGGGCCTTAGAGAAGGAGGTGTTTGGAGGAAAAACACCGATAACATTTTTGATAAATGTGATCACCACTGAGGTTACTATTAATGGTTATCTTCCCCATTATCTTGTATTTCTCTCTTTTTTTTTTTCCTCCTTTTTTAAATTTTCAGATTGGTTGACTTCAAATAGCCTCAATACACACAGGCTACTGGAATATGCAAGGAGAGAGTGTTAAAAATTGTGCCAACGAATGTGAGCGCACCTTTTTTTGGTTCTTAAAATTGCTGGTGAGTGCTGATGTCAGGAGTACACAGAGAGGGCAGAAGAGTAAGTAAGCTAGAGGGATTCTTGAGAAAATAGGCTACTGGAAAAAGCGCCTTCTGATTTGCTGTTTTTTTAGGAGATCACAGTAGCTTAATTTAGATAAAGTTTGCCATTAGCGTTTGAATATATGCTTGAATTTGACAAAATCATTGCTTTCTAGTGAAGTTTTTTGTATGGTTTGAATCCTCATTTTTGTAGTGGAGCACTGTTCCATCAGCACACTTTCTGTCTGGACGGCCCTGGCTGGTATTTGTGGTACACATAATTTGAAACAAACTGTACTCATTACTTCTCACTGAGAACTCACTCTTGTAGCCCTCATTGATGGAGCATTACCCATTTGCTTCTTACTCTGTTTCTTTTAATAGTCATTTTAGTATGAGAAGATGTTTGCATGCTCTCCATCCTTTCCTCCAAAGCAGGAAATTATGAGAATTTTTCAACAAGGAAATTATTCTATAGCATTTGGCCTGCCAGCAGGCCAAGTGTGTGCAGATAGATTTACAGCTCTTTCCCATGGTTCTTACTCAATCTAGTCTCCTGCTGACTTTGGTGAAAGATTTAGTTATGCAAAACCCACTTTTTTTTAGCATTACCCTTGACTAGAAGTAGGTGAAACTACAGCGTTCATTATGAACCAGCTATGACAATGCCTGTTTTCTTTGGCTCTCTTTTTGTCAAAATTGTGTTCACCCTGAGCAGTGTTTACGAAATTGCTTCTCTTTTGTAGAACGATGGTCTTTGCTGTCAGAGGTTAAGTACCAAACAGAGAAAGCCCAGAGGGCAGTGAGAGAGAAGCAGGAGTTAGTGCAGCCTTGTGCACTCTGCCTCTCACAATAGGAGCCTGAGGACACAGGGACTCCACCTGTCTTAACTTTCTGGAAACGGAATTAGCAGACAGTGAGGGGTCGATAGAATTTTGACAGCAGGAATTCATTGAGTCAGCAGACATGTTTTTATTGGCTTGATTACTGGTCTGCTGCGGGCAATGACTGGCTTAGTTAGGTGTGAACCAGCCGGGGTTGCTATGCATTTCTTTATCGGTTATTGATAATTCAAACGTAAAGCTTTCAGAGCGTCACATTTCTTGACAAGTCACTTGCTCTTGGTTATTTGTGTTGGGTGACTAGGTGTCTTTCGCACAAAGATCTCACACCTGCACAGACAACTCTTACTTTTCAGTAAGAGCAACTGAGCTGTGTTAAATACAAGTTTACAAGTCAGTACGTAAGAAAAGACTGTGGAGGTTAATGGTCCAGAAGTTCTAGGGGAAGCACAGGCTATAGTTCAGATCTTTTTAATGAAAGAGAATAGAGGCTATGTGTTCACATAGTGGATTGTGCTTGATTTTAAGCATGCTCTTCTGCTTCCAGCTCCAGTACGCTATCTACGAACTTCTCCCAGACCCCACATAGCACAGTGAGCTGCAAATTAAATTTTGGCTCTGTTGTTCTGCTTGCAAATATAGTGAACATTTGTTCCTATCTGGCAGGAAGAAGAAAGTGAAAGCATATAGAGCGGATTCAGATTTTATTTCCACACATTTTACGCTGGTATCATTATGTTATGATGCTGGCTGAAGCCCAAACACAAGCTGTCCCGATGTGTGGTTTATATCCTTACCGATTGATGTTCAGTAAATTCCTAAAAGCAGTGGCATATGCTGGTACCTGCGCCTGTGTTTCATTCTGCAGAAGCGGGGGCTTCACTCTACCCAGGGCCTGTTGAGCTTTCCCAGCAGCTGCTCCAAGTGTCGACGTGCAGATATGGGATGTGGTTTATGGAATTAGAATCCATTAACTTGGTGAAATACTCTTGATGCTTGTTAAGCCACCTGGATCTCCACATCTGATGAATAATTACTTTACAGGGCCCTCAGCTACTGTCCCAGCAACATAATTTTTGGGGGGGTCAAAGCCAGACCGTTTTGTGCAGCAGTTAGCACAGCAGGGCTAGTTAGGCAAGGGACTGGCGCTACCGTGATTGTGCTTGGATTTGTGAATAAGGCTGAGATCATAGCATGGCAGTTTGTAACTTGTCAGGAGGTTGTCCCAGGGTTTTGATGCAAAGAGGTATGATTTATTCTGCTCACAAGGTGGGATTTTTTCTACGTAATAAGTAACAAAAAGGTTAATAACTTCTAGAAGCTTCTGCTGGGTGAAATTATTTTGTGGAGGGAAACTTCGACTTGGGCTTTACACTGTTCAGTCAATACTGTTCATAACCATAGGCATTAGCATCTATATCTGATGTGACAGAAATTTGGAAACATGGGCAATTCAAGGCAGGAGCTCTTTTTGTCAGTAAAACTGCTGAGTAAACGCACCGTTGACTACTTTCCTTTTTCACTCAGCCAGTATAATAATTTTGCAATAAAGGCAATTCCAAAATAAGTCTTGTGTAACAGGATAAGAATCCTATCAAACTGCACGTCTGGACTTCTATGGAGACTCGGCCAATCCTGTATAGCTTTTTTTCCTTTTTTGTAGTTGTGGTGCCTCTGACTGGCAAATTAGATCTGGCGGTTTCTAGACTTATTGAAAATTTACTGTCCCCCTCAGTTTTGAGGGGAAGATCAATTTGCCCGTCTCCTCCTTGATTTCTGTTCCATTCTGACCTGGCAAGTCTGCAGCCTTCCCCTCAGAGAAGAAATTTAATGTGTGGTGTTCCAAAGAACCCTGGTTTTACCTCTAACTGCACACATCAGCAGGTTTTTTTGGGAAGGCTTCCAGCCCCTGTTTTAGAACATCGTAGCTTATTTTGAACCTTCTCCATCTCTTGTATTTCATGGTCTCATTTTCTTTTCATTTCATTTCCTTTTGTCTGTCTTCTTCCAGTCCCCTCCACACCCACCACCCCCACCAGCTCCTTCACTTACTTCATCTTGTTCCACCAGGAGTGCTAGCTCACAGTGTGTCTTCTTTGCCAACGGAATCTACTTCTTATTGCAGTGTCACGCTTTCTTGGTGATTAATTGCTGATTAATTAAAGTTTGGGGGTTCAAAGTGCTTTTTCAGTCTGAAGAAAAGATTTGTCGATGGGATTAGATAATTTTCATATAACCTCATGCATTTATTATCATGGACAAAGCATTCCTTTCGTAAGGAGCCAAACGCCGGATGTAGTTTCCCAACTTCAAATTCCTTTTGTCCAGCGTCGGGCAAAAGCCTTGTCTTGGTGTTTTTTTCTACTGCACCAATTCCACCTGCACCGGGCTCTTGTTTGCGAGGCTCTTGTGTGCTTGCCCGCCTGTTACCCCTGCCTGCTTTCGACATAGAATCATAGAATCATATGTGCTCCCTTTCTCCTGCAGGAAGTGTTCGTGCAAGGCCAAGTTTTGAGTTGCTCCCATGTCTATTGTCCACAAAGCCGGCTTCAGCTTACGGGGCTGCGGCAGCCTGACCTGACTGGGGCATGGTGGAGCGGCTTGCATCGTCACGTTGCCCAACTTCACCAAAACCCTGGAGAGACTCTTGCTGAGTCACAGGAGGATTGTTCAGGCCTAAATCAACTTTCTGGGTTTTTTTTGGTCTTAATGCTCTGACCTTAATCTGAACCACAGAAGAGTCCTTTGAGGCCTTTCTTTCAGCCTTTCTTTCTGATGGTATTTTCTGAGTGTTTCTGTGTTCGTGTCCTGTATTTGGATAACAAAAAGTGAGAGAGAGTAATCAGCCGGTTACCTACATAATTACACCTTGAGCCCTGCATAATCTGGAGGTATTAGCATTTCTCGCCCTGCACCTGGAGATGTGACTGTTGAACTCCAATCAGTTTGCCTCGGAGGGAGGAAGAACAACGTTTTGCTGTCACCACCTACTGCTGCTTCTTGTCTGTGCATTTTCTTTAATAGGCAGGAGTTTCCTGACAGCGGGGAAAAACAGTTAAACCAAACCTAAACCCCTGAACAGCTCGAACCAAACATTCATTTGCCAACAAGCTGCATTTGGGCGGGCAACCTCTGAGAGGTTTCCTGCATTGCATCAAAGAAACAGTAGTAGCAAAGCTGTTGGGGTGCAGAGGGATTCACAGAGAGTCAGCAGCAGAGCGTTCAGAGCTAAGGATGGAGTGGCAAGCTACAGGGTGGAAGGGCTATGTGTTGTTTAAGCTACAGTGGCACATTGTCATGTATTCTACAGGTTGTCCTTTCATCAGTTGTACAGTTCATTTTTCATTATGCACTGAGCTTGAAAATACCAACAATTTGTTCTATACAGTCTCTCTTGCCTAATTAATCAGAGAAAGGTAACTGAATGCTAGTGAGAGCTTTCCTGTGTCTTGTGTCACTTTTGTTTATTATTTCTCTGTTTCACCTGTATTTTACTTGAACGTCAGATTTCCCGGATGATGTTAGGGGACTTTGTGAATTATCTTCCAAACCAGATTTCTTTTCCTGGGGACATTCTAACAAAAGGTTCCCATAACATATGGAAAATAAAAAGCTGCTTGCCTCTGCAGAAGTAAGAGCAAGAAGTGGTCAGGTTCCCTGCTTAGTCGATTCCAGTGGGAGAAACGGCCCAGCGACTTTAACTTCTTAGCTGCAAAATCTTCACCACTTTTCTTACTGCATACTGGGTAGATCCTGAGGCACCTGAGAAGCCCGAAGCAAGCAGATGGATTCCCCCAAATGTGTGTCTGTAAGATACTGTCAGCTTCCCGTGAACTCTGGCTTGCTGGGAAGAGTTCAGCTATCCTTTTGTTTATGAACAGCTAAGTTCATAGTTGGAAAACTATGAGTGCTACTTAAACAAATAGTGGATGCACACAAACAAACATAGCTGCCAAACCCTCAGCAGCACGGCATCTGCAGTAGTATCCTTAAGACAAGTTACAATAAATCATATGGGGCTCATGGTATTTCAGAAGGACAGTGACAACTGCAGCTAATTGCATTTTCTAATTAACTCGATGAACATGTGTTTTAGATGTTCCTGTCTCAGTAGATAAAAATTTGATGCAGATGATATTTGAAATGGACTAAAACCTCTCCGCTATGTTGCAGGGTACTAAAAAAAATAGCTTCTCTCTTCCAGATGGAAAACATAACTGAGTGCACCCGTAAGATCTTTAGTGATTTCAAATATCCCACTTTTAAATAAGTACACAGAATCTGTATTCCCTTATGTCATATTTGATATCTAGCAATGCTGCCAGGTATGTTTAACTTAAATCTTTTCACCCCAAAGGACCTCAGAAAAATAAAAGATCAGTTTTTAAAAAGGTTTTTTCTGTTTTCAAAATGCCTTCCTTCTAGAGTTCTAAACTTACATGGTTACTTATAAAACTGTTTTAATGTTTGGGGTATTTTTAGCAAGTAGATGGGCCAGATCTGAGGTGCTTCTACGGGTCAGATCTAAAAGCAGGATTTTCAGAGTGTCCAGATTTTAGGCATTATTTTGAGGTGCCCAAGTGTCCTGTTTCACAGACAAAGAGTCAACGTGCTCAGGCTTCTGGTTCCCAGGGCCAAGTGAAAAAGTTCTTGTTTGTATTCTCCCCCACAAAAGACCATTTTCGCTTTGTAGCTCGTTGTAGAACCTGTAGTTAACCGAGACCTGCAAATAACATCATCAGTTTTTGTGCCAAATGGCAGACCTAAGTTCAGGGTTCAGGGAGGTAAATTTAGGGAGCAGGAGAAAGTTGCAAGAGGCAGATATTACTTGGATGAAGTTGGTTTTGTTTACAAAGAAAGCACAAAGTTATTTTTGCCTGGATGCTTGTGGTAAAAAATTTGTTTACACTATTTTTTCCAGACAGCAATTATCCCAGAATGTCCTTAGTGTTTTCTGAGGAGTATGTTCTCAGCACTTTTCCTGGCTGAACATGTTTATTTGTTTATATCCTGCTTCATTTCCATCTCCAACCTATATACTGTCTTCCTAGTATATGGGAAAGAGATGTTTTCCAGCCTGGGGCCTGATCCTGTTCCCTGCACGTCCAGGTTTCTTTCCATGGAGATCAGGATATTGCAGGAGATGATGAAAATCCAGATGTTGTTCTGACAGGAAATCGGGATGCAGCTGGATCATTTGTTCAGCTCCAAGAGTTGGGGAGAGCTCTCAAACCCGTCATTTTAGATGGAGCTGCTGGGAATGGATATTATCCACTCTGGCTTACGTCAATGAGCAATATCCCTTTACTTATGTGTGCTTTTCATATGACTCTGTTTTGCATGGGGAAATGGGCTTTTGTTTTGCTGCTAATTTTTTCATCTGGAAAAGAAATTACTTGTTCATAAAAATTAATACTAATGAAGGACAGTGATTATATCTATTTGTTTCAGTATGATTCAACCTTAACCCGTGACACTGTCTCTACTCACTGTCATTTGTCTTCTGAATCAGTATCTCAGAAGCCACGTGGAGGTGTGCTGGGATCTTGATGCCATCCATACACACTGTTCTAACAGTCCTTCTGCCATTCCTCCTGGTGCATCCGCAGCCCGACATTCCTCTTGGTTCTCTTTTCAAACCAGTTTTAAAGTTGATAGCACAAGCCTGTACAGCGTGAGGCAAACAATGATATAAAGCTGCGTGTGCTGAAGAAGTCCTTGTGCTCACTTAGAGCTCCTTGCAGAATACCTAAGTTTTTCAGGAGTCAGTTTTGTGTTGTTGCTGTGGCATTTGCAGGGCTAACCGCAGCAGTTATGAGAGCCATGGATGCAGCAGGTATAAAGAGGAATGCACTCCCAGTCTTAAGAAGTATTAAGGATGGAAACGTCCAAGAACACGGTTGTTTCGGGTAGGTGAGTACATACTTGGAGGCTAGTTCCTCATAGAAACAAGGTATCTGTGGCTTAAATAAATCAAGCAAGTCTTGCTCATAAAACAAGCTTCATTGTTTGAAAATAAATATTCCAGGACACAGATCATCTGAGGTACTTAGATATCTACTTCCTATCTACATAAGGGGTGTAGATGTCTTTACAGACTTTGGACAGTGAATTGAACCTGAGCTGCTGGATCTGTTCAGCCTAACACTGGGAAAAAGGTTCCTACCCTCAAAGTAGGGACGCTGGATGCACTTGTCAGGCTGCTCCTGAGGTAGTGTAGTTTTCAGCCTGGCACGCTGGTATGAGATACTTTCCTTCTGGTTTACGGTAGTACCATGGGCTGTCAGTAATTCCTACTGCAGAAAGCAAATATCCCATCCATAGCTGTTTAGATGGCTGCAGATGGTAGGAGCCTCAGAAGTAGCAGAAATATCCACTTGTACAAAAAAGTAGTGGATGGCTATTATCAAATTAGTGTATCGTGGTCACTCTGCCCAGCAAAGGCCTGGAGTTGCCCTGTTTCCTGTGAGAGTATGTGACACAACACAGGAGAGCCCAGAAGAAGCAGAGATGCCCCTTGATATCTGTCCTCAACAAATAACTGTGAGGCGGTGTGAAACCAAAGAGGCGAAGGGGAAATTGCTGCCTTGTAAACAAGCTGCTGATTATCAGGCTGGTCAGTCAGAAATGCCTGTCCCTGGGATAGGCACATACCTGGGCAAAGCCCGGGAGGGCATTTTCGATGTGTTTTGGGGTGGAGGAGTGTCTGGACAGATCAGTGGTGAACACGCAGTGCTGGCTGTCTCGGGTTTTCACTTTTTCACTTACATCTTGGCCTAGGCCACCGGAAAGCAAGAAGTCATTAATTATAGCATACATAACACACAAACATCTCTGGGTATCCTTGGACACAAGCTTTTGTCTGTAAGCTCCCAACAGGGAATGGAGTAGATGCATGGGAGTTGTACTTGACACAGCTTCTCTCCAGTGATTGCAGCGCTGATGCTGAGCAGGGTGAGAGAGAGTACAAAATAGGAACCTCGAGGAAGCGATGGTGCTGTGGGAGGTGGCAGCACCCTTTGGCTTTTGTAATCGCTGCAATAATGTAGTGCTGCTCAGGGAAAGGAAAGTGCCTCTGTGGAATAAGAAAATGACTCAGATGCACCAGCACCTCATGGCCACCTAGGAACCACTCATAACTCTGTACTTACAAGACCTGTGAACTCAGAGCAAAGCTTGAAAAAGCACTTGGAGTTACTTGACGCAGTAATAGTGCTGAAGTATAAAGGAGGGACAAAAAAAGAAAGGAAAATCCAACTGATAATGAGGGTCTTGGTCCTTTTCAGCTGTGTGAGTCTGTGAAGGGCAGAACGTGTGGCACATGGATTGAAAAGGTCTTGCACACTGTTTCCAGCATACTTTTAGCATTCAAAGCAGGAAGAAGGGAGGGTGCTTTGCAGAATCAAACCCACCACATTTGCCATGAAAACATCAGCCATAAGCATACATGTAATATACCAAATGCCCAAGAGCACAGATGAGAATTGAACGGAACGGTGCGGTTGACTGCATTGAGTATATGTGCTCTGCTCGTTACAGTTAGGGTGTTTACTGAATAATGGCTCAGTTTCCTTGAGCGAATAAATGGCTCAGTTTCTGTGCTTTCCCCAGAAATGGGGCGGGTTTCAAATACCTGCTGTTTCTAAACCTTTTGTTTGCTGTCCCACAGGAAAGAAATTTGCACTGTGGTAGAATTTCTGTTTCTCGTTCTCTTTCTCTTTCTTTCAAAGCCAGTTACTGTAGGGTGCTATGGAGTTGAAAGTCTTTAGTCTCATAGAAACATACAGGAGACCTTGAAAGGAGTCTAGAACCTGTTTATATATGGATATCAGGAGTAAAAATAAAATAAAGCTAAATGTAAATGTATTGCATAAAGCCTTTGCATTGACTGGTACCAGTTCAGATCATCACAGGGCGTCATCATGCCCCAGACTCAAGCTATTAATGCTGTAATTAAACGCTATAGCTCAAATCCTGTCCTCGCTTCACTCTACTTCTAAATGTGGACAAACCAGTGTGTTGCCATTATGTGATGAAACCAGAGTGCTATGATCCTTCGGCACTGTTTAACGGTTGGTAGCAATGGTCTTTGTGTCGGTTTGAGCGGTCCCACTACAGATACTCACTCCCAACTCACTCCTAGCTTTGATTCCCTCTTGTTGGTTGCACCAGTGCAGGCATTCATAAGATGAACGAGTCAAGAGCAAGGAGCTAACTCTTATTTTGTGCCACATTATTGTTCAGTTACCAGTTCTTAATTCTGATGCACCATGCAGCTGCACAAACCTTCGTGCCTGCGTGTTAGGCTACTGAAGGGTTGGAATAAATGAGGAAATGTGGAGATGAGATGTGAGAAGAAGGGGGATAGCAGCTTCTGCTGATGGCAACAGTGATGTCAAAAATTATTTTTAAATCTCCCTCAGAAATGCCCTGGTGTGGAGCTTCACAAGCACCTCACCACACAGCAGAGCTGAGGCTGGCCAGAAGGGAGGTTAGATGAACAGAAGAGGATAGCTGACCCTATCCTCCTTGTCCAAACGAGCCTCAATGATCTTGAATGCAAATGTGAGGGTGGTGAAGAAAAGGTAAATGACCTCCTAATGTAGCAGGAGCAAAGCAGCTTTTTTGAGCATACGAGGAACATGGTATCTTGTGGCCTGTCTTGTGGGTCTGGTGGTGGTTGCAGACCCTTCTGGGTGGGAATCAGAAACCTCCGACAGTGCAATGGTCGAAATCAGTTGGAATTAAGCGTGTGCCTTGATTAAGTTCAGTTGCCCTTTAAGTGCTGGCGAAAATTTTCCCCTAAATATTGTCTCTGCGTCTTTAATATCAGGGGGCAACTGATTGGAATTTGATGGGATAATAGTAATTTCTCTTTCATGGTGACTTACCTGAACTGAAGAATATCTGCTGTCTTAAGCTATCAGAGACCCTAAAGATTAGTGTAAAACAGGAAAGAACTCATGTAGGCAAACAAGTTTTCTCACTCAGATCAAATACTTGGCATTCAGAAATACTCAGATTATGGCCGTTTAATTTACTGCCTTTCTTAAACGTAGAAAATGCAGGATTTCCAGCACTGCAGCTCAGAGGACATTTTTTATTGCAGAGTCACAAAATACACTTATCAGTCATAAGGAAGCAAATTGAGTGCATGAGTCCCATTGTTTTAGAGACTAAGCCTATGTACTTGAAAGCAATCACTACATTCCCACAGAAGAACGTTGCTGGGCTTCAGATTGCCATCAACGAGGCTGAAATGTTGATCTGAAATTACTCCTTGCATTTCTTTATAGATGGAATCAGTTGTTTGTCAGCAGCAGATAGAATTCATAGCTCAGAAGAACGAGAATAACCATTTGCTAGCAGCAGGACACGTGAATTGGTTTGAGAGGTTTTTTGTTGTTGTTTATGTCCCTATAGATAAAGGGGCAGTCTGTAAAAGCCTAAGCTGCAGTCAGTGCTGTAGTTAGTGGCGTTGTTATGTCATGCCCATAGGCCTTGGGCTGAAATTGGATTAATATCGTAGGAATTCATTTTGCTCATTTTTGAGAAATTTTGACCAAATGTGATTACATGTATTGTACTTTGTCTGATTTCCTGTCACTTAATAATAGTTCTGTTTGACTGGACAATAACCTTTACATATTTTATTGTCTGCGAAAGCATCATCAAGCAGGTGCTATCAGACACTAGCACGAGAAATAATCCTGTAGAAATCTGAGTCAGGCAGGTCGCCTCGTTCTTACATCTCCAACGTGACTTTTAAGTTTCCTTCATAAATCACATTGGATTCTGATGTGCACTGGAAAATGTAGGAATGGCCATTGAGTATCTGAGTAGAGGTCCATCAAAATTGGTATTTTATTCCGGAGGTGGGGATACCTTGGAGAAGAGGAAAAGAAGAGGACAGGCATTTGGGACTACTTATCCAGAATATTCTTACACTCTAGCCAACTTCAGAGCAGGGATTTCCTGACCTGGATGACATTTCTGTGCATCTAAGGTGTCCTCAGTGGATTTTCTTCTGTGGTCTTCTTGTTGAATCTTGTCTTCAGTCTCTGTATACTTTGAAATACACAGAGTCCTTTGGAAGAAGTTCCCTGGGTCAGGTATTTGTTGCATGAAGAACAGTGTCTTATTGTTTGTCTGAACTTTGCTTCCTTTAGCTTTACATGATGGCCCTAGTTTTTCATACTAGAAGAATACTCTCATATTGGCAAAACTTGAACAGGGGCTTGCCTCTGATCCTTGTTCTAAACTACCTAAATATTAAAAAAAAAAAAAAAAAAGGTTTGTTTTCAGGCACCTGGAACCTGATATAACCACAATTTATGGGTAGTTACATCTTATTAAATATGCATTAATGCCTTTCCAAATATTTATTTGGCAGGGGGTTGGAACTCGATGATCTTCAAGGTCCTTTCCAACCTAAACCATTCGATGATTCTGTGTTTGTTTTGAAGCATGTATATAGATGCTTCTTCCATTTGTACAATCCTTTTTCATATAGAATAATTGTTGGAAAACCAAATACAAACCAAATTCTGTGGCTCTGTCAGACAAAGTTCAGAAAAGTTAATACGGCATAAAGAAGAATATTATCTGAGTCAGAATGAGGTCAGACAAGGAGAAAATAGGACACAAATAGTTTTCTAGTGCGAGTGGACTGTTTCTTTAAATATACGGCAGGAGTTCAGGGTAAGGACTGAGCAGGGTAGGGAACTTTCCCAATGAGTGTAGGCTGCTGAAACTGAAAATCCTGTGTCAGTTTTTTTGTCACTGCCTATGCGTACAAACACACGCTTGGGTTTTAACAGGTAGGCCACTGGTTATTTTTGGAAAGCTACTCTGGTTTTAGTCAAGAAGGACTGGAAACATTTGCTCACTTTTGGACCCAGCTCCTGATCCCGGGAAGAGCTAGGGCAGTGGCAATGCTATTCATGGTTAGATAAGAGATTTCAATCTATGCAGGTGTTGCTTGTTCCAGAGCGCTGGGGACATGTGGGAAGTGTAATTCATCCCCTTTATATATCGCACCCTCAGAATTTGTGTTTTGGGTGCAGTGGTTGGTTATGTCATAAAAAATCGCTAATTGTTGCAAAAGGTAAAACTTCCCTGCGAGTGGCATGTCACCCGGGACTGCAGTGAACTTGCTGTTCACACTAGAAACCTTGCTAAGGGCAGAAGTGTAACCAGACTTGATAGGCACAAATTTATAGAAAAAAGTCCATTTACATTGTATGAGCAGTATAGTTTCACTTACTGATGTCTGTAGGTAATTTTCTTGGGTGCTGTATTTCCATACCTGCGTTTGCCATTGTGTATGCTCAGCATGCTACCACTTAACATGTTTAAAGACTTTGCCTTGTTGCTTTTTATGGAACATGTAGTTTAGTGGAAATGCCAGAACTATATTTCAAACCCGGTCTGTAGATTTGAACATAAAGCCAATTTCCACTTTTTCTTTCTGCCTATGAGAAAAATCAAGTACAGCGAGCGACTTTGTTTTCAAGCACATTGCAAAGGAAGAGTGGCCTACCTAAACAAACTGAGAAATGCGTCCTCACTCTCTTTGTCTGCTTTCCCTCCCTGATCAAGAGTCATTTCTTGTCAGCCCAGGAGCTTTGAATGAAGATAAGGATCTCAGATGTCTCTGCAAATCGATTTTGACTGTTCTTTTTAAAACTGC